>NW_026848300.1:2400000-3600000 GCF_030435595.1 Desarmillaria tabescens
TCTTTACAGGGCTTATTCTACCACGAGCATCACGCGACTGGCGTTGTTTGGGAACATAACCGTGCAGTCGTTTACGGTGGCGCGTCAGAGAACCAGGATCAGAGGTGCAAAAGGTGCAGTCTGGGCAATGTTGGGACTTCTGGCGTGTACTGCAAACGTGCGGATGAAATTGGGGCACTGAAAGACGCGAATAAAACGTACTGCGTTCGGATGTGCGTGTCCACATTTGATTTCTGCATGTTCTCAAAGCCACATACGGGACACCGGTGCATCCTACAAAAGAAGGTAAGATTTCATTTAGAGAAATTCGAGAGCGACTTCTTTTACAGTTTCGACTTGTCTTGTGCGTGGGTACGCATGTGTCTAGGCATGTCACCCTTGCGTCGAATGTGAACGCTGCATACGGTACACTGCGCACCACTTGGTACCTTTCGCAAACACATGGACTTTTCCTTGATTGAAAGGTAAGAACAAGAATCATAGAGGAAGAATAAGACTTACGGCTATGACACGAGGCATGTTGGAGGGTAGGAAGGAGGATGAAGGATGAATAGCATGTTAATAAAAGGGCTGAGCATGCGAGATCCGGCTGGCATCAAACGGTGAACTCCAAAGATGGAAGCGAAGCGAGGCCAAAGTAGATTTGGCCTCAATTTCTCCGCCTTCTGTTGTGAATCTTCGGTTCAAATTTCGAGGGAGAAGGGGTGAGCAGTGAACATTGGTGTACTATCTTAACGAAGCATCTAGTAGATCTAGCTTCTAGACTTTTGGCCGGAAGTGACCAAATTTAGGCATTCGGGACGGCAAGCTGTGCCGATAATTATTTTGCCCTCGAAGGAGGCATGACATGACATCACAGCTCTGATGGACCGGCATTTCCCTTACAGCAGTGGAGCTCAGCCTCAATGAGTGTCAATCTTGCCCCAGGACCGAGCTGACCACCGTCTGGATGAAGACAAAGCGACCATCGACGGCGCCGTCCAGTGAGCACGCCGTCCTTCTTCCTAACAGCATGCAGACCCTTCAGGAAGTCGAAGACGATGTTGACACTGCTAATACCCCAACGTTGCCAGCAACCTCTACGACCGAAGAGTCTTGTGACTGGCCCACCTTCATTTCTGCCTATTCCTTGGGTAGGTGGGACCCACACAAGACTCCAAATCCACCGACGGGCGTCCGTGAACCAGATGAAATCGAAATCACGACAATCCCAACCCGCAAACCTGGGAGGAATTCCGGTTCTGCCCATAGACTGAGGAACTCGTTCTCCTCACCGTCTGTGCCTTCTCCGACGGCATCTCCCAAGGCCAAGCCTGATTTATATCTTTCTCTGGCGTCTTCTAAATACCCCGCTGCATCCATCGTTTCTGCGGCCACAATTCGTTTGGCAGGCACCAATGTCAACCTTTCTCCGTTGGCCCTTCCTAGTCCAGAGCAGGAGTACACGGATCCCATGAAGGGCGTATCTGTTGTCGTCCCGGGCGTACATCCCGACGACTCTCCCAACGAATTGGTCATGACCCCCGGCGGGACAAGGAAAATCATGCTCAAGAACTTTTGGAAGGGTGTCAGTGCTGCTGAAGATGACCACAACTCTGGGGAAGATGAAGCTGATTATTTTAGCCATGCTGCTTCATCAGCATTAGAAAATCCGTCAGTACCTCTATCATCCACATCTACAACACCTCCAAGAAGGACGATTTTAACACGGCAGAGCTCTGCTCCTCTACCCGCTCCACTGGCTCCTACAGCGCATGTCGCGAGCGTAACTCAGCGCACAGTCAACGACGAACAGTTGTACAATGAGCTTGGGTATTTTGCACCAGCAGACCCTCCTGACGAGATGGAACGAAGGAGAGCTTTGTACAAGTTCAATCTCTGGAATACTGCGTCAGATATCAACTTCGATCGCATAGCTCATTTGGCCAAATTAGTGTTCAACACGAAAGGAGTGTTTATTTGTCTGATTGACGGGACTGACCAGTGAGTGGTCCACATGCCGCTGCTGTCCCTCTATGATCTCACCGCTTCGGTACAGGTATTTCAAGTCAGAGTGTTGGTGTGCATCTCTTTCGGAGATCTAATTGTGCTTAAACACGTACTATTGTAGGGGGCATCAAGGTTTCACCGTGCTCACGAATGCGATCGTTTTGTGCACACTCCATTTTACAGCGGTTGGTGGTTTTTTCCGTCTTTTATTATTGTGTTCTGATAGCCTGGCGTTCAGAGACGATGAACCAATGATCATCCTAGATGCACAACGTGACTGGAGATTTGCGTCGAATGTTTGTGAATGCTTTCTCTTCATGTGCATATTTTAATCAGTGCTTAGCCTCTTGTTACTGGCCCACCGAATATTCGCTTTTACGCGGGTGCACCGCTGAGGACACAGGACGGTTACAACATTGGCACGTGAGTTATATATTGAAGTTATCATTTGCGGTTGATTAATCCGCAAATAGTCTCGTCGTCATCGATGACTCACCTAGAGATGATTTCACGCCAAGACACCGGCACACGCTGAAGGAGTTCGCAGCCATAGCAATGCGTGAGATGGAGTTATGGAGAGACAAAATACAGCTCAGGATACGGGATCGGATTCAGAAATCAGCAAGTCTCCATTTAGTATTCCTCCGGTTTCTCATCGATTTTGTATACAGATGGAACAGTTCAGTCGAGAATGTATAGAGATCGACGTTGAAAATGAGATGCCGCGGCACCAACACTCGCCTTCAAGGGAAGCATCACCTACTGTGGTCCCAGTCTCCTCATTATCAGCCCCGGCTTCATCATCATCCACGCCTAAACCAACACCTTCCATACCTTCGTCTTTTCGTGTTGATCAGCAGAAAAAAACCCGTCAAGCTGCACCCGATTACTGTGCAGAAACTCTCCTTACTACCAGCCCCACTACACATTCCTTTCCAAGCTCACCGTCGCGTCTTCAGTTTCCTCCCGCATCCATGCCGAGCACTAGGCCATCCTCAACGGAGCCTTCTTCCCGGCCTCCCCTCCTTCCACGTTATTCCAGCTATCAGCACCAATCTTTTCTGCACGCCGGCTCCATGGATATCGTATATTCTCGCGCTGCACGCTTAGTGCAGCGAACACTCGACGTAGAGGGCGTCATTGTCATGGATGTGTCCCATTGTGATATGAACGCGAATGCTCCCGTTGTTATGCCTGGTGACCTGCAAATAAATGGACAAAGATCTGGATTGTCGTCGTCTTTATCGCTGGACGCGGGAGCGTCCCCGTCACCTCCGATCACACATTCCTCGTTGGAGGGCGGCGAGGGTAGCGTGAGCGTTGTCATGCACTACGGTGATCCGACAATGGAAACGAAAGTAAGAAGTTTGAGTGGAGAGGAGTGGGGTCGATTAGGCCGATTTTTCGACAAATGGCCAGAAGGGAGAGTTATGGAGGGTATCGTTGATTCAAGTTGGAGGGCGTTCCTACCGACGAGGGTTGAGTACGCCTTAAGTATGTGTTCCTCATCACGCCGCGCAGATAACTAACGTTGCCCTCTAGCTGTACCCATATTCAACATTGACAAAAGACCTTTCGCTCTCCTGTGCGCGTATAATTCGTCTGATTCCCAGAAACGATTTGTCAGTCTAGCCACTTACATCTTCGTCGTGTAGTACTCATTGCCATTAGTTGGAAGGACATGAACTTTCTTATCTGAGAGCAATAGGTACGTGCGGATATGTGTGTGCCTTCTAAAAGATGCTGATATTGTCAGGTGTCATCATCTTATCTGCGGTACTCAAGAGACGCATGATACTAGCTGACAAGGCAAAGAGCTTGTTTATTTCCAAGTACGAGCTACTCCCTTGGATGGATTCACTGCGCCTTATGTTTTTCTCTAGCATATCTCATGAACTTCGAACGCCTTTGCATGGAGTTTGTTATTTCTCGGCATTTTTCGAATGTAGCAGTAACCTCCACCTGCGTAGATCTTGGCTGCCGCGGAGTTACTTGAAGAGAGCAATCTCAATCATTCGCAAGCATCTTTCTTACAGACAATACAAGCTTGTGGAACTTCTTTGGTTGAGACCGTCAATCATGTTTTAGATTTCACCAAGTTGAGTGGAAACTCCAAGTCGGGAGGAGTAGAGAACGTTATTGTACCAACAACGTGAGGTCTTGAATAACAAGATAAGAATGCGTTAACGTTCACACTTTCTGAACAGGGTCAATCTGATGCAACTGGTCGAGGAAGCCGTAGATGGCTGTTGGGTTGGGCATCGTGCTCGTCAGGCGATCGTCGGTGACACTGGGATCGGTAGTGTGTATTCTCCGCCGGCGGAAGATGGCGCTCCCTTAGCAGTGAGAAGCAAGCATGTCGAGACCGTCATCGAGATCGGCTACCGCCAAGAGGTGTGTTCACTTACCACAACAAAGTCGGCTGATTCTCATCTGTCGTTTGCATAGGGGTGGTTACTCAAATGCGAGAAGGGCGGTATTCGACGAGTTCTGATGAATTTGTTTGGAAATAGTCTGAAGTTTACCACTGTAGTTCCTTTTTCATCCCGAGATTCACAGTACTGATGACACATTCAGGACGGTTACGTGCACGTTGGTCTACGGCAACTGCCTCGTACGGAAGATCTACCTCCCAATCAAATCAGAGTGGAACTTTCTGTACTGGATACTGGCAAGGCACGTTTAGTCATCACTTTATGTCCGCCCAGAACCATAGTAACGTAGTGTTTTACACAGGGCATAAGCCACAGCTTCTTGAAGGTAAGTATGACCTATTTCAAACAGGAATTGAAGCCAACATGACCTATGACAGAATTACCTCTTCCATCCATTCTCACAAGAAAACCCCTTACAAACAGGAACCGGGTTGGGTCTAGCTATCGTACACAGTATCGTCCGGTCTGAAAGTGTGGATGGAAAGGTGGACGTTTGGAGTGATGAAGGTGTTGGCACGGAGATCAAAGTGACCTTCCCCGCAGAGCTAACGGATGAGGGGAACGAGGGATTTGGGGCAGACATGGGACCATTTAAGTTTGATGACTGCGACCATCCTGCTTCTGTATCCCTCGTTGGATTCGGACATGACCATCGTGGAGTCCAGCTTCTTGAAAGCGTCTTGAGGTCATATTTGACTTCATGGGGTTTTGAAGTTCGAGAGGAGGAAGAATCAAAGCTGGGAGATATCGTGATAATCAACGAGGAGGTGGACCTTGTCATCAACGCAACAGAGCGGCACGATACCATGCGACCGTTTATCGTTCTTTCTGGATCGCGGGGAAGCCCCAAGGTCCTGTCTGTTGCTAGTGAACATGAACGGATTGGCGGATTTTGCCGTATTCTGTACAAACCAGGAGGACCTTCTCGTCTTCAAGCAGCCCTCAAGCTTTGTATTCATGCGCTGAAGATTCAATCACAATCCCCTGGGGCCAACTTCAGCGACCGAATGGAAGGGTTGCATCCGGACGTGACCATTGATGGGATTACGCCTTCGCCGTCGATGTCCGTAATTTCGACGAGGCGCAATTCAGAGGAGACTGGTAAATTCCCGATGTCAAGACCCACTCTTCCGAGATCAATTACCGCGCATCCTTTGCCATCCACATCTTGGAAGGGGGGGTTGATGAATAGGGAGAGAGGCACGGCGGGATCGAGTTCGGAGCAAATAACAGAGGAAGAAAAACCGAATGAGTCTGAAACATTTTCGCCGACAATTAACGTTGGGACGGGAGGAACACTACTCAAGTCCTCTGTTGGCACGATACAGACTAGGGTGAGCCGATTCAAAATATTGGTCGTGGAGGATAACAGTATCCTGCGGAGCTTGCTGTATGTCATATTTTGTCTTTCATCTTTTTGTGTGCTGATTATTTCAGTACACAATGGCTAGCCAAGAAGGGATACGATTTCCGGGATGCAGTAGATGGCCGAGACGGGGTTAAGGTGTATCAACAAGAGGGTCCTTTTGAGTGAGTTTTTGGTCGTCGAGATTCTCCGTCAATGTCTGACACACAACAGTGTCGTACTCTTAGACTTGTCAATGCCTATACTTGATGGTAGACTTTTTTATACTTCGGTGGTCACATCTAATGTTTGTGTAGGTGTTGGCGCAACAGCAGAGATTCGCCAGATCGAATCTAGCGAAACGAATAACGACCGTCGTCAACATCCAACAAAAATTCTTGCATTGACAGGGATGTCATCCCTCGAAGATAAACGGAGAGCTTTTGAAGCGGGTGTTGATGGATAGTACGTTTTTTTCTTTATTGCCCTAGTCCGCTGGTTCGTTGACGGCCTATCATAGTCTTGTCAAGCCTGTCGCATTCAAAACTCTAGATGCAATGTTCCAAAAGCTGGGAATATCATAACGACAGACAGTTTTTCTTTCTATTCGTAACACATTCTTCTTGTTTTCGGTCGCAATTCACATTGTATCCTGTCATATTGTCTACTCTTTTCCTTCTTGGGGAACCTTGATATTTAGCATCACACTATTAACTCGTACAAGTACATACTCATTTCATCTTCATATATTATAATCCTATGTTGTACGTCGCTGTAATCTGATTATTTCTGCGGGTAAAACGTTTGATCGGAGGTATCGCCCGCCAGTGCTTCGGGCTAATCGGCTTAATTCCACCGCTGTGATTGGACGCATCTTCACGTGATGATCCATGACGAAATGGAATCAGTTTTGAAATGACTCGGCGGAAGTAAGAAATTTTGTTATATAGAGCTCATCTTCTTTTGACCAACTATCATCATCTATTTCCCTTCCTCGACATCCCCCTCAAAAACTACCATTATGTGCCCCCACCAAAACGGAGACAGTCTCTCTTCCGACCGTTCTGAAATGGTCGAAGTTCCCTTGGCAAATGGGGCTTCTGCCAACGGAAAAAGGGGAACATCGTCGAACCGCAATGGCCACGCTCAACGTCTCGAAAAAGAGCGCCAAAATCCTTACGCACCTCGTGCGTCCGACTTTCTCTCAAATATATCTAACTTCAATATTATCGAGAGCACATTGCGAGGTTCGTTGTTAACCAAGTCTGCCTTCACGATCTGACGTGCGTCCGACAGAGGGAGAGCAATTTGCGAATGCCTTCTTTGATACCAGAACCAAAATCGCTATTGCCAAGGCGCTCGACGCTTTTGGTGTGGAGTACATAGAACTCACATCGCCGGCTGCATCAGAGCAGTCCCGTTCGGACTGTGAAGCCATTTGCAAGCTTGGTCTCAAGGCCAAGATTCTGACTCACATTCGGTGTCATATGGATGACGCTAGAATTGCCGTTGAGACCGGTAAGTTCGTAGTATTCCTTTCTTTTTCCGAGTCATCTGAACGTCGATCAGGCGTTGATGGTGTCGATGTCGTTATTGGGACTTCATCGTTTCTACGAGAGTTCTCCCATGGAAAGGATATGGCGTATATCACCAAGACCGCCATTGAGGTCATTAACTATGTCAAGTCCAAGGGAATCGAAGTCCGATTCTCCTCAGAGGATTCTTTCCGGTCAGATCTAGTTGATCTTTTATCGATATATCAGACTGTCGACAAGATTGGTGTGAACCGTGTTGGTATTGCGGATACTGTGGGCTGTGCGAACCCAAGACAAGTCTATGACCTTGTCAGGACGTTGAGGGGCGTTGTTGGATGTGACATTGAAATCCATCTGCACAATGACACTGGGATGGGTAGGTTCACAAACCCCGGTTTACCGTGACTTGATCTTATTCCCCGCAACAGCCATTGCCAATGCCTACACTGCTCTGGAAGCGGGTGCAACACACATCGATACTTGTACGTCCCTACAATTCCTTTTGGACAGTCTCCATTACCGAAATCATTTTTAGCCGTTCTTGGAATCGGTGAACGTGTTGGAATCACTCCACTAGGTGGTCTCGTGGCCTGCCTTTACGCCGCAAACCCGGAGTATGTCAAGTCCAAGTATAACCTCACGATGCTTCGTGAAATCGAGAATTTGGTCGCCGAGGCTGTCGAGGTCAACATTCCATTCATGAACCCCATTACGTGAGAGAGAAAATTTTGCTTCCCGCATAGAGATTCTCAAGTTGTTTGCAGTGGCTACTGCGCTTTCACGCACAAGGCTGGCATTCACGCCAAGGCCATCTTGAACAACCCCAGCACCTATGAGATCCTCAAGCCAGAGGACTTTGGTCTGACCAGATACGTCTCCATTGGGTGATTCATTTCCTTTTCACGCGTAAATTTTCCTTCTCATCAGACTACTTTCAGACACCGCCTTACCGGTTGGAATGCCGTCAAGTCGCGCGTTGAGCAACTCGGTCTTTCACTTACCGACGAAGAGGCATGTCTTTCATCTTGGGTGTATGCATGATGACAAACTCACGGCCCTTGCAGATCAAAGATGCCACTTCCAAGATCAAGGAGCTTGCGGACGTCCGAACACAGTCTATGGATGACGTTGATTCGCTCCTTCGCGTATATCATTCTGGCATCCAATCCGGAGAGTTGGCCGTTGGCCAGAAGGAAGCTTTAGATCGTCTGCTCAGGAAGCATAGGGAGCAGAGGGATTCCAGCACTTCAAGGGAACGAAGTGATTAAAAAACGAGAGCGTTCGCTGCCTCTACCGGAGCCATGTTGTACTTATACGTAGTGGATTGATATCTGAGTCATGGCACAACGTTTGCCGCAAGACTAAAAAATCTCTTGTTTTTGAGCGGATTTCAGCATGCTCCTGAGCACCTAACAAGCCCACCCGAGCCACCGGAGACGAGTAAACATTTGCCCAAGGAGTAAGTTTCAAGTGACTACGCCAAATCAGGGACAAAATAAAGCATGGTTCGATCCAATTAATACTCGATGCCTGCATATGTATGTGCATACGCAGATAATAAATACGTGAAAAATATTTGAGGATATATACCGTCGTAGAGACCAAGTAGAAGTGAGTGCGGTGCGAAGGGCGACGGGATATACTGCCGAAAGACTAGACGACGCGCTTCTCGCATCTCGTTTCTGCGTGAACGCTTTCACAATTTTGATCACAGTAAGGCAATGCACATTTTCGGCACTTGTAACGACCCCAGTAACCACAGACGGAGCAAATTAGCCGGGGAGGATAGGAGGGGGCAGGAGCCTGGGCAGTTAAGTATGTGGGAACAGATGCCGGAAGTGATGCAATATTCTGTTCGAAACGTATGAGCGAAACGCGTCCGGCATTTCTATGCAAGGGTCGCTCACGGATTCTTCAACCAAAGTGGCGAGATTTTTAGGATATAGCAGAGCAGAACGAACGTTCATTGTAGATCTCTTCTTAGTTGCGGCGGGTGAAGAACCCAGAAGCTTAAGATTTCTTTTATCGGAGACAATTTGTCTAGCGCGACTCTTGCCATATTTGCCTTGCTCGTTGTCGTCGCCGGTGACGGACATTATACTCGTCTCGGCATAGTTGGATCTCTGACGTGTATTTTATCATGAAAGGGCCGCCAGCCTCAGTGAAAATTACATACTTCCAATTGGTCCAGATGTTTTCTTGTTCTTTCTGCGACGGCCCGAGGATCAGGAGCGGTAGTACTGATATTGGCCTGGCGTACATCTGCAGCAAGGATATTAGTAAACTCGTTAGAAAAAGCGACGGTACATACGGTGCTCTCTTGTTCGTTTTGGAGGCATGATGATGGATGGGGAAGGTGAAACCGGGTCCGAAGTCCGACAAAGCACGCAATCAAGACCCAATACTAGCCAATGGCTGGCTCGATAAAATTCAGAACCGAACCATTTTTCCCAAGTTTGCCTTTTGTATGTCACCTTGATTCCTTTGCCTTCGTCCACCATGTCTGCCGCCCCGCCTAAGCTTCCTATCCACGACCTGCCCACTCCGGAGCCAGAATCACCCTTCAGACCGCGAAAGCCCTACCGATTCTCGACTCTCTGTGCGACGGTCGAGAACCCCAGCAACAAAGACCAATATGGGAGCAGCTCGGTACCCATATACCAGACCGCGACATTCAAGGGCGTTGGCGGCGAATATGACTACTCGAGGAGTGGGAATCCTACACGAAGCCATCTAGGTACGTCCTAGTGACCCTTGTATTCAATAATACCTCTAACCCGGGCCTGGAAAGAGCACCACATCGCCAAAATTTCTTCGGCTGCCCATGCCTTTGCTGTTTCTTCTGGAATGGCGGCCCTAGATGTCATACTGCGCCTGCTTAAGCCGGGTGACGAAATCATTGCCGGCGACGACCTCTATGGCGGTACCAATCGTTTGCTGACCTACATCCGGACTCATGTCGGCGTAACCGTGCATCACGTCGACACCACGAACCCATCCACTCTCCTGCCCCTTCTAAATCCTACCAAAACGGCTATGGTCCTTCTAGAATCACCAACTAATCCTCTGCTAAAGATTGCTGACTTGGCCAAGATCAGCAAAGACGTCAAGGAGAGAGCCCCCGACGCTATAGTAGTTGTCGATAACACCATGATGAGCCCATACTTGCAACGGCCACTTGAACACGGAGCAGATGTGGTGTACGACAGTGCAACCAAATATCTTAGTGGTCACCATGATCTCATGGCTGGCGCGATTACTTGTAATAGAGACGATATTGCCAAGGCGCGCGTCCTGCTAATATTTTACGTTCTTTTTACTCATTTTTCGTGCAGCAAATCGCATTCACCATCAACGCTGTTGGCAATGCACTCACCCCAATCGATTCTTTCCTTCTACTCCGTGGAATCAAGACTCTAGCTGTTCGCATGGACCGTCAACAATCATCCGCGTCTCAAGTCGCGACGTATCTCCATTCCTTAGGTTTCGTAGTGCACTATCCTGGACTACCCGACCATCCCGGTCGTGAGATTCACCAAAGAATTGCCGACGGAAATGGCGCAGTTTTGAGCTTCGAAACGGGCGACAAGGGTTTAAGCGAGAAAATCGTTGGTAGTACGCGACTCTGGGGAATTAGCGTCAGTTTCGGATGCGTCAACAGCTTAATCAGTATGCCTTGTGTCATGTCGTATGTTCTCGTCGGTGTTTTTTCGCACTGTCTCTCCCATCTGACGCCAGATTTGTCCAGCCACGCATCTATAGACCCGGCAACTCGCGCAGCCCGCGGACTTCCCGAAAACCTAATTCGTTTATGTGTTGGCATTGAAGACCCATCGGATCTCTTAGACGATCTGGAGCATGCCCTCATCGATGCTGGCGCCATACAACTGGATGTCTCCCAAAACAAGTACGTCAAAGTCCGACAGGTAGAAGATGATGCTATCAGCCGGGCCGTTGGAAAGCTTGGCCTAAAGGACACCGACGATGATCACGAATGGTTTGTCAGTGCACCTGGCAAAGTCATCCTATTCGGTGAACATGCCGTTGTTCACGGAGTGGTCAGTGGCCCACGTTTTCCTACATGTTAGTTGCTAAGTCTGTCTTGTGAAGACCGCCATCGCCGCGTCCGTAGATCTCCGTTGTTATGGTCTCACCACGCCCCGTTTTGATGGAAAGATTTCCGTACATTTTACCGACATTGACAACTTTTACTACGAATGGACAATCGACGACCTCCCATGGCATGTTGTTAAACCCATTGCGATAGATGAGGAGCATCCCGAGATTTTAGATCAAGTTTTAGTCGACGCACTAAATTCCGGCCCTTTAAAAGATCTCACCGAGGCCCAGAAGCACGCCAGAGTCGCAAGCATTGCGTTCCTGTACATGTACCTTGTGTTAACGAGAGGTGACGTGAGGTAAGATTTTCAGGTTAGCCGGCGGTATCAGGCACTCACAAATTATGATTAGGCCATCGTTCAATTTCACTGCACGCTCCACTCTGCCCATTGGGGCAGGACTAGGCTCATCGGCGTCATTCTCTGCATGTGCGGCCTCTGCGCTTTTACTCCTTCACAAACGGATCAGTATCCCTCCACTTCCGGCTCCGACCACCTCAGAGCACATTCATATCTCACATCAAGGTCGACGGGCAATTCCTTCATCTGTAGCTGAAGAGATCAACCGATGGGCGTTCGTGGCAGAAAAAATTCTACATGGCAACCCAAGTGGAGTGGATAACAGCGTTGCTGTTTTCGGAGGTGCTCTAGCCTATACCAGACCAGGATTTGAAAGGAAAAGTGGCATGGAAGGCATCGCAGGGTACGTTTCCAGCCCTCACGGAGGAACACATTGGTTAAATTTTACAACCCTGCAGATTTAAATCTTTTAAATTCCTGTTGACGAATTCAAAAGTGCCGAGGGACACCAAGAAGCTGGTAGCTGGCGTTGGCCAAAAGAAGATTGATGTGAGAATTTCTGTTTGAAAGCTCCAAGGCAATGGCTCGAGTACTCATTCGTCATCTCTTAGGAACCTGAGGTGGTTGCAGGGCTCTTGAAATCCATTCAAAGTATCAGTGACGAAGCTCGGCGCGCACTTGCTGACCCTGAGATGCCTCGCGAGGTTCTTCTGGCTGCGATCTCGGTGAGCGTTCTTTTTTCTCTAGGTTTGGGTTGAAGCATCTTACTCCTTCTAGGCTCTGATACGTGAGAACCATAAGCACCTAGTTTCCCTCGGCGTGTCGCACCCTGCTTTGGAGTTGATCAGATCAACAACAGGTGCCGCACCCTATGGCTTGAGCACGAAACTGACAGGCGCTGGTGGAGGCGGTTGTGCCGTTACTATTATCCCTGATGGTCGGCGTCATTTTTGCTTGAGTGACGTGGAGGCTGACATGACAGTTTTAGACTTTAAGGAAGAGGCGCTCAAGGCCTTGCTTGATGAGATTGTCTCACAGCAGTTTGACCCGTACCTTACGTCCGTTGGTGGCAGCGGCTTGGGGATCCTGTCACCTTACCGGACAGCAGGAAGTGCAGCTTACCTTCCCCCAGGGCAGGTAACGCCGCCTGAGACACCATCTCCGGGAGGTGGCGGCGTGAATTTGTGCCCAATATTCCAGACGAAGCGAGTACTGGAGTTATCACAATGGGCAGACAGCCTGGGTAGATGGTTGTATGTGTAGGCTTGAGTGCTTAGATCTGATGGTTTGGCGTAATTTTCTTTGTAAGATATGGGTAGCTAACATGTAGGATACGAACATTTAATCCAGCTATAGACAAGTGCGTCATACGCGGCAAGGAGTTTTCGATTTACCGTGCCCGATGTATTGTGCAGGTACGACGTTAGGGGTTCCTACAACTCAGGAGTGTGAGCTTGCTAAGATCATCACTGATAACTACCTTATGCTCCTTGGAGGGACCTTCGCAACTTGGCTTCTTGAAACTCAATAGTCAGGGCAGGTACCGTCAATGTGGGAGCTTCTGTACGTGAAATAATAATAAAGCATGCACAACTAGGGCCGATGTGCAAGCTACAGTTGCCTTCTCTATTAGAATCTCCATTTTTTTAGCCGCTCACGGGGGCTTCAGCCCTGTCCTCAGGCACTTCTTTCTCCCCGTCCTGTAATATGATTTAGCCTGGGATTAGAGTGTTGGTAGTTCGAAGTTTTCAATACTAATTAGCCGCTAGCGAGCCATGGATGTTGATCAAATTTGTCGCCGTCATTCACAAACAATCTATCACTGGGCAGTTATGCTCCGAGTGATAGAATGGAAAGCAGTCATGAGGTCCGAAAACGCTGTATTATTTATCGAATACGTGCTGGTACTACATAAAGACGCTATCATAACATAATGCAAGGATATACTAAGATATAATAAAAAATACATATACATAATGGCCGAAAACTTTTGTATGGGTCCGTATCGGATTCGGAGGGCGTAACGGTCTTAATAATCGCTATCAGAGTCCGAATCTAATGGGAATTCCCTAGGGCGCAGAGTGACAAGCAGGGTCTCTTTGATTCGCAAATGTTCGGCACCAAAATATCGCTGAGTTTCAAAACTCCAGCTGCAGGAAAAAAATCGGACGTCAATAATCTGATTACCGTGAACCGAAGAGCCACTCACTCGAGATTTCCTTGGATCCAGTGGCCCATTGCCTCGACATATAGAGCGACGTCCGCGTCCACCTTAGGTCCCCAAGAGGGAATTTCCGCTTTCTTCGTCATGAAACGACCCATTAAGACCTTGAAGTATTGACCAATGTAGTCAGCAGCTCGTTGTAGGTCGATATGCTTCTCTTTCATGAGAACTGTCACGATGTTGTTCCCGCTATGGCCCTTGCACTGCTCCATGTTGTAGGAATACACATCCTTGAAATACGATAAGTTGCTATCACACGTCGGAGTAACATATTACTCACGTTGGCCCAACAGACGAGATCCGCCGCGGCCCAATAGACCTCCATAAATGTCGGGTCATCGAATACCTCTTGAGGTAGATCAATGCCGAGGACATATTCAAAAAGTCCAAAGCAGAGGCGAATAGCGCTGTTTTCTCGACGCAAGTCGGTGAATGAATTGATGTCCAAAACTTCACCCTGCTCGCGGAGCTCAGCTTCCCTTGACACGCAGTCAATATAATCTTGGCAATGTTGCAGGAATCTTCGTGCGGTGTTAGGGCCTGCTAAACGCATGTACCGTTCCCGGAAACTGTCACTTTGGTCAGATCGTACGCGCGGTTCCAATTGAGATCTAGACTGACTCATGCGTTATCTTGGACAGGACCTCGTCGTCGCTGCATTTCCCGTACTTCATCGTCCTGAGGAATATCTCACCAGTTTCGCGAGCATCATGACCGTTCTGGTCATCGCTCACTTCATCGACAACGAAGAGCAGGTTAACCTTGCAATATTGACATCAGCGTGTGCATAACTGTTGGAACTAGACTAAAAACTCACGAAATCGCAGCAGGTTCTGAACTGTTCATAACCAGCATATGGATAGGTATGTGACACGAGAAGCTCGTTGCAACCTTGCACGAAAAAGGCGCGCTTCCGGTCTGTGAAGACGTTATAGCTATTGATCCACCGAGAGGATTCAGCACCGGCTTTAATGTAATGAGGGTTGGTTGCGCCCTTCAAAGGGCTTAGAGCAAGCAGGTCGGGAAGATAGAATTGTTTGGTGGAGTACATGGTGGTTAGAGGAAGGGGGGGTTGGAAGGACCAATATCGACCACGGTTCCAGATGGCAGCATTTTATAGCAAAACGAAGGTCTCGAACCTGACCTGATCGCGTAGCGCAGTAGGGCGCGTAACGGTGCATGCTCTACATGGAGGTAAATTATCTACTAGGATTAACCAATCATAGTAGTTGCATGCACTCAACAGTCCTGGACGGAGCGATCCCACAACGTCTGAGACAGAATCTTTTGACAAACTACTGATGCTCACCTGCCTCGATGCAGAAATTTTTATCTAGACGACACGAAGGCCGCCGACGTGTCTTCAATGAACGACACGGCTTGCAACGGTAGATCGACAACCAAGACATGAATCGCCATGTTGAGCAATTCTAATCCAAGGTAATGGTTTCCAAAGAAAATTAAAACTTTCTGATTAGGTTAGGCAATCTCGCACGGCATCTTTCTCCGTGAGCAGCTACAGAATGCGATCAATGAAACCACGCTCAAACTCTCAATGTGGTGATGGTTGTGGACAAAGGGGTACTAGCATATATCTTGACCAGATATGTACAGAGAGATCCACCTGTAATGCAACAAACGTCTTAGTTTGGTCTCGATAGTTCGACAAAGAACCCACCTGCTGCACTGGTTCACAAAGATATTCGACCCACCACCGGGCATCGGCGGAATCAGGAGATGGATTGGAGGCCTAAGGGGCCTTGGTGAGCGAATGCACGTTGTGCTAGGCTGGCACATTCCGGTGGATACCCGCTCCCTTACGTACGGGACAAGTAAAACCGTAGACGGGCCAAAATAGAACTACACATGCCATTGACCCTAGAATATACGGCCTATATCCTAGCTGTAATGCGCAGAGAAAAGCAATACCGAGCCACGAGGAACGAACCGAGCTTTGATAATGATCGGTGCTTGAGACCGGGCCGCAAGCTGTGATCGTTATGCATAATTATGCTTAGGCAGTACGGGCATCTTCGAAGTACCGGATCTAAGAACAAGAAGGGTCGGGGACAAACTGGGCAATCCGATCGTCGAGGAGGCATAGGTAAATGCCATTGCCTATATCTGAGGGGAACTTCATGATGTCAGTGTGATGTTATGGCTATAACGGTCCGAAAGTACTGCCATTTACCAAAGCCATTGGCCGTGAATCGCGAGGTTGCAGGCGACTTGGTCATGAGAAAATGAACACTGTAGATCTGATGACTGAGACGTTTCCCATTCGGTTTGGAGACCGGTGGACCTGTACAAAAAATCGGGTAGACAGCTTTCTGGAAATTGGGTTGGGAGCGGATGAGGTTCATCATACGGTGAATATCTGGTGAGTCGAACAAACACCGACAGGATGCTCCATTTATCGACGAGGAGCAAGTCTCCCTGAAGTGGGGAAAAATATACTCCCTTTGTCAGCTAATACACTCCAACCCATTAGTATTCGGCAATGACAAATATGACCCTTACCGTGGGCAGTACCTTCGCGAGGTGGGGGGAAAAGATGGCTGGTCACGCGCAGTAAACTTTGCGGAGATGAAGGAATAAGATCTAAACGCTCAGAGATAGAAGGAACGTCATGCCTGACGTCGTGTTCGTCAAAATATGTATGAGTACGTGTGTGGTGCGGCGAGAAAGTCGTAAGACTACGTGAAGTCCGTTGTTGAAGCTTTCACGCGTGATCAAAGAGTGCAGGTCACTTCGGCATTCAATGTTGCTCCACCTGGCCAGAAGCGATTAGATTCAGATTCGACTTATTGGGCGGCTTGACTGCAAATGAGGAAGAGTATGCAAGCCAGCCTAGATCGGAGTTACCGCGCAACAGTCGACCAATACCGCAGTTAGTGGGGGGTAAGATCTGTTAGAGATTACGACCGTGGTGCCTTCGGTTGAGGCACGGCGATGGGTAAAACGTCTTCCTTTGTACATCCATCGAGCAGAAATTAGTATACATGCTGATTTAACAAAGCAAAAACAGTCTACAAAATTGGGCAAGGCGATCAGTGAAACGCGTACGGAAAATCAGTACACTCACATTAAAAATCTAAAAACCTAAAAGCATATGCGGTAGCTTGCATACCGACCGCTCGTCTCGCTCGGTCGGGTGATTTTGACGACTTGGCCTCGACGAAGTCCATAGTATCGTGCAACTGGATCCGCTAGCTGTATGCGTGGCAATTGGGTCTCCTTAAGCCGGCTAGTCACCGAAGGGTAAGGTACACGAATGAAAATCGATTAAAATACATACTATTTTTCAAGTAGAATTTTCTTTTGCTCGGGGGTCAAGACATCGTGCCGGGGAACTAAAGTGTGATGCACGATGTTGACAAGAAGGTCCGCCTCGGAAAACTCCTCTAAGCGATACTGGGAGGCCATGGCCACGATAACCTAAATCAAAGTTGAAGCGAATGGAATGGACCCTAGAGAAGTTGACCAACCCTGCGGGCCGTGGGTGTCATGTTCCCTGGGAAGACGATGATGCCTCGTTGTATAGATTTCTCCTCCAGAATTGAGATGAGCCTATAGGCACATGTCAGCAGATAAAGTAGAGCCCGCCCAAGAATACTTACTTTCGCATCGACTTTACTCCCACACTTTTCTCATCGGAGAAAAATACGAATATTTGGTCGTCGAAATTTGATGTTGAATTGGTATAGAAATTCAACTGCGTCCGACTGCGAGAAATTGAGGATTGTAAAAGCGAGCAGAGATGTAGTACGCACTCGACTGAGCCGCTCTGGCTGACGTAGTTCTCCTTGAAAGTTTGAAGGTCCATGTTTATTTCGTCGTCGGATACCTGGAAGCCCTGCAGCGGTAATGAGTGGCCTGTCCCTGTCTTGCAAGACGTTTTCTGACTCTATCCTTGACCAATTCGTGTATTGTCCGGTTGACCTTCCAAAGTTTCGCCACTTCGTCGCCGTCGCTCATGGTGGAAAGAAGGCAAAAAATTGAAGCTCCGATCTCTCTGCTTCCGTCCTTCATGGCCCCCCAAGCGAGCACGAGCAGTGCCCCGCAGCATCCCCCGCTTTCTCTTACGAATAATCTCATGGTGAACCAACTCTAATGTCGTGATATTTTCTCGAATCTTACACAAAACTACGCGTCCAGACCAAATTGAAGCCGGCCAGGATCTACAAAGGCGCCGTCGATAGCCTGCCTCAACCGTCGCCTAGCTTTCCGCCTCGTCCTGGCAACCAAGGCCCACGGCATATAACAGGGATATGCTTTGATGATAGAGGGGACCAGGTAATTACAGCGGCAGAAGACGAAACGTTTAGGCTGTACAATTGCAAAAGCGGCAAGTGAGTTTCCTTTGTTCACTCAAGTCCGACTCTCCACTCACGTCGGGATGCCAGGCCTCTAAAGACGCTCTTTTCCAAGAAGTATGGAGTAGATCTCCCGCGTTTCACCCATAAAAACACCGCAATAATACATGCGTCCACCAAGGAAGATGACACCGTCAGATACCATTCACTGCACGACAACAAATACCTTCAGTATTTCAAGGGGCACAAGGGCCGGGTCATTTCTCTGGAAATGTCTCCTGTAGATGATGGATTCATGTCGGGATCTATGGACAAAACTGTTCGCCTTTGGGATCTTCGCGGTCCCAATTGTCGAGGTCTACTTTCACTTCCTTCAACACCCATCGTTGCTTATGATTCCACTGGTATTGTCTTCGCCGTGGCTGTCAATCATTATTCCAGAATACTGTTGTACGACCATGCTAACTACGACAAGGCGCCATTTCTCGTCATTACTCTGGAAGATCCAACTCTGTCTTTCGTCAGCTATCCCCCTCGACCCATCTTCATGACTTCTTTGTCCTTTTCATCAAATGGGAAATACATTCTCGTCGGTTGTTCAGGTGATGCACATTATATTCTAGATGCCTTTGAAGGACATCTATTGGCCAAGCTCCAAGGGCATATAGGGCTCGAACGACGGTCAACAGCGGCGCCCCCTACTATTGAACCCGCAAAGGGCGGAAGTGGTGAGGAAGTTAGCTGGACGCCGGATAGTCGTTATATTGTTAGCGGCAGTTTGGACGGTAAAGTTCACGTCTGGGATGTACAAAACCTTCCCAAAAAGAGTGGTCCGGTAGATTTGAGAGCAGCGCCTGTGCGGCTCCAACCGCTGGCGTCTCTGGAAGGCCATCCAGGTCCATCCAGATGCGTGAAATTCAATCCGCGGTTCGCAATGATGTGTTCTGCAGGCGCTGAGCTGGTTCGTCTTTCTTAGCAGTGCATGCTTCTTGTTTGATGCTGACTTTGTGCTAGGCGTTTTGGCTTCCTGATACTAGCGGTGATGTAGAAGAAACCGCTCGGGAATTGTTGAAGCGGAAAGGGCACCCTGCTTGAAATGGGCAAGGTTGTGGAGTAGTGTTACATGTATCACGAGACTGAGAATATCGCTGTTGAAAGTAAACGTGTTCCTCTTCATTCAAATGTCCGGTATAGCAGAACAATCTCAAGTGGTCGTACCTAAGTACAGCTTTTGAGTTAATCCGATATTGATCCGCATTACCCCACGTGACTCGGTGAAATGTTCCACGTGGAGGGGACGGACGTGGCGAAAACCAGCTTGTACTCGTTCGTCGTAGCGTCAGTTGCAGATACAGAAATTCGGTTTTTTGGCCCGGAATTATGCGTCTCTCAGCGCTCTTTGGAACTTTTGCCTCCGTTGCGGCCTTGGCCCAGGTGGCTTTGTCTCAGTCCAGTACGTACCCCCGCGGTCCTGCATTGCATTCTAAACTCATGCTTCATTTTTCTGTGTTGAGCCCCATCAGAGGGACCCACTGAACCCGAAATTTCCATTGTGGCATCATGGCCAGATGATAATCCCTTCGCCCGTGGGTCTCATCGTTCATTTTGGTACCTGTTTCGTTTTAACTGAATGCGAGACAGACGTTGTAAATGGAGAGAAGAATCTAATTCTGCTATCTATTGAAAACAAATCCGACCGGAATGTTACTCTTCTCAGCATGTCAGGCTCGGTGCACCATCCTGATACAAATGCGTTGGTAAAAAATGTACGCTCTGGACTTATTTGCCTTGATGTATCGGCCAACCTCTTCTGGTTAGCTTACTGCTGTTCCTTATGGCATCATACTTGTTGAGGGTGTCAAGCTCCAGCTTCCCTTCACCTTTTACAGCGAGTGAGTTATATTATATCGTTAAATCTGTATCAGTAGACTAAAAAGATTACAGATTCAAAGTAACTGATTGAATTTGTATTCCATGTGCTTGCCTGATATTTGTTCTAGCCCGGAGATCTGCGCCTCAATCTTTGGCTGGAACATTCGTTCGCAGTGAGCATCGCCTTAATAATGCCGCATGCTCTACTAAAATCTAGGTAGGACGAGAAGTACTTGGTATCCGCTTACGATTCTATCGTTACTATCGTGGAGCCCGAGATCTCAATCTTTGACTTCAAGCTGTACGTTAAATCAAACACACGCTAATACTTGCGCTTCTCATAATCAGTCCAGATTGACAACGTACCTTGTGGTGTCCCTCATTTTCGGTGGCATTGCGTACGTTGCGTACCTCTCGTTTGTCCCCCAATCCAAGAAGCCCAGACGCACGGCTGCTTCCGTTAGCGCACCCGTGGGTTCTGTGACTGCTACGGGTGCTGGAGGCTATCAGGAAGAATGGATCCCGGAGCATCACTTACGAAAAAACAAGGCCAAGAAGGGTGGGCCAGCTAGTGGTGATGAGCTGAGCGGTGGGGAGACTAGCGGTACGGAAGGGAGGAAGCGGAAAGGCCGGAAGTAATAGCTTGCCCTCAAAATTGTTCTATGCAGACTGCAGACCTATATTTATTTCTGGGGAATGCATGCTAAATTAATGTCAACACGGATATCCGGACCGCCACCTAATTTCTTGAAAATTACGCATGTTTCCTTCATGTCAACAACCATGTCGAAGCAGGATGTGACCAGATTCAACGCACTTCCTCGTACTCCCCGTGCCCCCTCTGGCCGTGTCGCCAACGATTGGCACTTTGATCTTCGTTTTATCCATCTTGATCCACCATCTCATTTGCTTTTCATGGTGCAGCCCGAAAGCACCTTCATTCACACCGAGATACTTGGCAGTAAGCCAATGATGTTTTTCCCAGAAACCGGAAAGGAAGCTGCACCGGAAGTTGCGAGAGGCTTGATTCGTGCTTTCCTAACCTCTTTTGGGGAAATCGGAATGACTCCCTTGGCTCCGTGGAAGTTGACGACGGAGGATACTGATCTAGCCACCGCCGTCGGAGCCGAATTCAAGAGACTGGGTGTCAGAAAGGAACTGTGTAAAATAAGCGTCTCCCAATCTAACGCGGTCATCGCCAGAGAATCCTTTGAAGGTTTCTTCAAAGGCCTCAAGTCCCACATGAACTTTCCGGAAGTGGCATCTGCGGCTGTCAGTTGTCCGGAGTCTATCGCGTTTCACAATTTTACCCCTCCTTCTTCCGTGTCGCGAGCAGCAGCGAATGTGCGTCACGAACGCGACGACGATACAATCTTAGTCGAGACCGCACTTGCATATGCTAACATCCGCAAGAACTGCATTCCCATAGACTTTTCTAAATCCGTGGAGGACATCTGGGGAGCTAAAATCGGGAAGGAAATTGACAACGTTTTGGACATGGTCGAGTCAAAGCCTGAAAGGGTTATCAAAGCCAAAGCGGATGCTGGAAACTCAGAGGCTGCCTTGGATTACGGTTTTAGGTATAAGGCCTTTCTGATATTTGACACAGTCCTATTTCTCATTCCTTGTCGTGTAGGCTCAGAAACGGACTCCAATGTACTCCCAATCGCGCTCTTGCGAGACGTTACCTGGTGCAAGCCGCACTCGATACCGAAGCGCCCGCTGAGAAGAGATCGATCGCTCACAGTGCCCTAATTAACTGGTACACCGAAAGCAGTGAAGACTTTCGTCACCGTTACCTGCAGGCGGCAGCATGGCATGCCAACGAGAGCGTGAAACTTGTTCCAGGAAAGACCTCTCCGACTGCCATGTCGTTCGCCCAGAATGTTATGAAACCTCAGGCAGAGCACGCTGTTGATATGTATCTTCAATACAAGGAGCTGTGGTCTGTCCTTGAGAAACGAGACAAGGACATCGAGAAGGGTCAGGCCAAGATGGATCAGAAACGTATGACTCGCCCAAATCGCTACAAATGTGCGACTGTTGGCTGTGGGATTGAAGCTGTTTCTGGACGCGTGCTTTCTCGATGTATTTACTTATTCTATTTTCTTTATTGATATGGTTCTAATAAACAATTTCAGGTTCGGGGAAATGTGACGCAGACAAGAAGCCCTATTATTGTAGCAGAGAGTGTGCTTCCTCTGTCCTTTTTTCGAGGCTACATTGGCTAATGTTTTACTAGGTGCCGTGAGTATTCTCGTTTATTCTTGATTTCCTGCTTACTTTTATTCCACGTCGGGGCGAACAGAAAAGAAGGTCAATTTACATTCTTCGATCGGAGGACTGGATTTCACGTGTATGAACCCAGGACTGGAAAAACCATAAACCATTTTGCAAGCCAGGAGCCCCTTGCTCGGTTATAGATGTCAAGGGCCCATCTTCAATTGGATCAGAAAATAACAAAGATTCGATACAAATCCCGATGAACTTTGGAGATGGAAGAACGACTATCATCAGCTCTTCGACCATGAGTCCGGAATTCCTAAAGGAAATGAGAGACTTAGCCGAAGCTGACGCCGCAGGTCGCGACAAGCTGCTACCTGAATCTTTTACAATGGAGATGGAAAGGTTGGATATCGGATCAGGATCTGGATTAGTAAGCCGGTCTGTTGAGTCCGAGGAGGTGGATTGAATATGTACGTTGTTGAAGTAAGGTATTCGACCTTGGGAGCAACTCATGTAACTGACCGCTCTAAACAGAGACTGGATCTACGCACGAGTGTACTAGTACTACGAATTAGACCATGCGCAAAATTTCACTGCTGTGCTTGAACCTAATGCAGTCTACTAAATGACAGGAACTTGATTCCTGGCACGATCCTGTGAAGAGGTGAGTGGTGATTAGGCGATTAATGACCGAACATGTAAAAAATGTGTTCGTTACCAAGCGCACACACCCATGCGTCAAGGGTAGACGACTTTGCCCACGAAGGGTGTCTCATCGCAAACCACCGTCTCGAGGCTCCAGCTAGCTAACCAACGGTAGATGTCGGCGCATCCCGGCCGTGCACTGGATCAGATGCCTCCCTCAAAGGAGGGAACCCGCCAGGTTCCAGAGGCGAACAAGTACACTGTGAGGCACGCTTGGAGGTCCGAACACGAATGTGTGTCTGGAAAGGACAAGGTCAATCTAACAGTTTTGATTTTTGGACCACTCGACGGGACGATCTAAGACATGAGAATCTGCGCTTACTCTTCTGATATGACGTCTTCTGATCACATCAGCAGGACACATGTAGCTCTCGCCTCTTCTTGGGCCGCTCTCAATGCCTTTGCAGTAGCATGATTCCCACCACCACCTCTGGCCTAGTCTCTCTGCTACTTCTAACGCTCTTATCGACATGTACGATCCCTGCATTTGGGACAACAGCTAGAGCACTAGTGTATACTGCGACTGCCGCCTTTCGACATGATTCAATACCCACGGCTGTTCAAGCTCTACAAGCCAAAGGGTCGGCGGCAAATGTCGACTTTGTGCATACGGAGGACAAGGGTGTTTTCACCGACCAGGGTTTAGAGGGATATGATGTCGTTATTTTCCTGAGTACTACGGGAGAAGGTATGCCTGCAATCTTCATAGCTTCAATTCCATTGGGGTTAATAGTCTCTTCGCGCTAGTCTTGGACGATACAGGGAAGACCGCCTTTCAAAATTATCTTAACAACGGGGGAAACTTTGTCGGAATCCACTCGGCTAGCGACACCCTTAATACGACGGCCTTTTATGGAAAGGAACTAGGTGAGGAAAAACGGAGCTCTACCGCCTCGTGCTCTCTGAACCTAAAACGGATGTCATGAAGGTGCTTATTTTGATTATCACCCTGAGTTACAAAATGCCGTACGCCCAAGTTCCTCATGGAGTAACACGCAAGAGCCCTAAGCGACTTTCAGACCATTATTGTGTTGGACGCGTCTCATCCCAGTACGGAGAGTCTTCCTACCGATTGGCCGGTCCGTGATGAAATGTGCGCCCGCCTACAAAAATGACCGTGACCAAGCCTCCGACTGACTCTGAAGGCAAGATACAATTTTAAATCGGATCCTAGATCTGTGGGAGCCATCGTTATTCTCACAGTAGACGAATCAAGTTATACTGGTGTGGATGCGTCACTCAGTACGTCAAGAATGTGACTGAGAGGTATCTTCTAGATGGTGGAACGCGGCGTTTCGATCAAGGAGAACCTCATCCTATCGGTAAAAATAATGTGTACGATCAGGATCGCTAGCTAATTACTCTTCACAAGCGTGGTATCAGGAACATGGTGCTGGTGTAACGAGCGGCGGCACTGCTGGGCGTAGTTTCTATACGTCTCTTGGACATCTCAATGAGACGTGGGAGGTCCGTTCCCCGTGATTTTATCGAAAGGGGATGGGAATACTCACTTTACATTCATTTCCAAGGACGAATTGTTCATGGGCCACATCCTAGGTGGGATTCAATGGACACTACAGGCGAATACGACGCGAGCGTTCAATTCCAGTGCACTTGTAGGGAATGGGGGGACGACTTCGTCTTCATCTGCTTCTGCTTCTGCTTCTGCTTCTGCTAGCTCGACCTCTTCCGTGTCAGAGACCGCGTCGGCGTCGTAAGTGCTCCGTGCGATCCTTGTCAAGCATACGGCTCACATGCTGCTAATTCCAGGTCGTCCGCGGCTGTACGTTTTGCTGAGACATCAAGTATGACCTTTGCAGTCGTATTGGGTGTAGCTATTGCCATAGCGGTGACTTGCCTCACAACTCTGCAGCTGTAGCCTTTTCCGAACACAAGACTTTTCGACTTCGGTCTGTGTGTTTTAAAATATCGAACAGTACATGAACAATATCTACGAAAGACTGTAAGGTATGCAAGTAGTTGATGCTTAGCACTACAATACGCCATGATTATAATCTAATAGACTGTTCCCTCTACCTTCTCTATATCGAAAATATCCTTTTAGATACGACGTGATTAGTGATTAGAATAGTCTTACTTCAGTCATGCACCATCAACATCGTGTAGTATATCTGCCGCGGAGAACTCACTTCTTCTTTGCGATGGTGGCGGAATCTACAAGCAACCCTGGTGTATGAGATTGAGCGCCTTGACCGAGTCTTTCCCTTCAATGACACATGAGACATTGATCTCGCTAGCTCCTTGGCTTATCATCTCTATGTTGACATTACCCTTCGCAAGCGTGGTGAACATGCTTCCCGCAATCCCAACCATATTGCGCATCTGCTTCCCTACGAGGGAAAGGATGGCCATGCACAGACACCTGCACTAGAATATCAGAAATCACACATCGAAGGGATAGATGTATGAGCCTACCGTCCCACTCTTGCGGAGCTCCCTAACGAGACGGACCATAATTTTCGGGACTAGCCCATCTTCGATAGCCATACTAACGTGCACCTCACTCGTGCCGATAAGATCCACCACGACTCCGAATCTACCGAGTGTAGTGCTGGGAACCCATGGGAAACGCTTTTCCTGTTAGAATTAGCGTTCAACACAATGATGCGCTCCTTGATGGTCACAGAAGTTGCCCTCTTACTCTCCTGACCCAGTACATCGTGGACCGTCTCGCGACCGGGACTTCCTCTCCCTGACTCTCGACATTCTTGATCCTAATGGAGATTTCTCCATGGTGAAAGAATGCACGATTTCGCTTCCGTAGTGCGTCAACTCGGCTGTCTCATCGGGCGAGATGAGTGGGATCACGAACTTGGGAGTGCCCGTATGCCTTGTACTACTCGTTGTATGGATCAGACAGGGCACACACAGCTGAATAATTATTGAATAATAACGTGTAGGTCTAACAAAGAGGATTATCGGAACTTCTATCCTATGAGTCTGAAAGGGTATCTTCTCGGTGGCTAACTTCATGCCATCATCTTCGCACGACAATTTCCTAGGCTTTTTTGGCTCGCTTTCGGCGTGCTGCAAAATGACTTTAGTATGTTGCCTACAGCGAGACAGAAATCAGTCATCACATACTGGCAGTGGGTCCACCCTCGCTCGGCGCTGATCTCTTTGCTGGCTGTCTCTTGCTTTTCGACAGAGAACCTAACGCTAAATTGAAATGAATCAGAGTCAAAAAGTTAACGAATGGCCAACTCTCTCTCACATTGGCCAACTGAAGGACCATATGTTGTGACAATGTACCGATATTCTGCCTGCCGTAACTCAGGAACTTTACGGAGCTCTCCTGTGTCCAGCTCGACGTCTTCTTCCATTTCAGAAATTTGA
This sequence comes from Desarmillaria tabescens, assembly GCF_030435595.1. Taxonomy (NCBI): domain Eukaryota; kingdom Fungi; phylum Basidiomycota; class Agaricomycetes; order Agaricales; family Physalacriaceae; genus Desarmillaria; species Desarmillaria tabescens. Next base: position 2,426,423 of record NW_026848300.1, read on the forward strand.
TTGAGAAGTAACCGCTGGAAGGCCTCGTGTAAATGGTCCTCTGCAGGAGGGGGTTGGAGAAATCCATACTCGGGTAGCATCTGCATACAAAGACGATGAAGGAATTGACCCAGGAATTTTAAACGGGGGTGGAGGGTCCGTTCCCATCTCTGAGATGACATCCCGAGCACAATATGCCGAATATCTCCTGACCCTGATAACTTCTCCCATATTTTTTTTCAGCTCTCCAAGCGAGTCATCAACACCTTTCCCATCCTTTGGCTGCGAACGAAGACAAAACACGATGATGCACCATCCCACTGACTCAACATCATGCCGTGGCTGATGATAAAACATGGCTTCTGCTTCGTCATCATTGTTTAAAGCTTCCTCGTATCTTGACACATCCAGATGACCACCGTGATATTCTCCCTCTTTATCTCTGAAGATGCGCAGTTTCCCCCTTATAACATCTAGCATAGAGATAGACAAGTAGCATAATCCCACCATACGCTAGCGTGTAGGATCACGATACATATCGTACTAATCGGATTCAAAAAAAAAAAAAAAAAAACATCTAGCATAACTTTCTGCAATAGCTTTGTTGTTGATCTCGGGCATGGGCATAAAGAGAGGATGCGCCGCGGGGATAACAACCAGGCGCCCAGCTTCCACTGCGCGCGCAATATACATAGGTGTTCCCTTTGTCTTTGCATCAGTAGAGATCACAATGCTATGGTGTTATGAACTCACTGTACGGCTCTTGAGCTGATCTGGGATGATATCAGGGTACGTTTCTTCTTTATAGACGCAGCCATTGTCCAAATCACATATCAAGGCAGTCGGCGAGTGTCGCTTGCCAGTAATGTCCAAAATAGTGTTAACAAATGTAGGTTCCATCGGTGCTTCCACAGGAATGCCAAATGGGTTAACCAGAATATTTCGAAAGCTGATGTCCCTATGCATCACCCGTTCCTTAATGACACCATACCGGTGGGCTGGAAAGAATTTCTTTCAGCATGTACACCAACGCCCAAAAGAAACATGCCTTACCTTCCAGGATGTCATACATGGACATCAAAAACAGCCTTGTAGTTCGGACCTTATCCAAAGCTTCTCCGCCCGAGCTCATCACCAGTCTCTTCTTGACTCGAGCGGACATGTCACTCCCTACAGTCAAGCCCACGTTGCAGGAGGCAACGACAGTCACCCATCCGGCCGCTCCTTCTAGCTTATCATACAACGCTGACTCGTGGAACCTGCGGCCGACATGCTCAAATTGATCTTTAATTATCCTGACGCCATCGTTGTCCTCAAACCTGTAAATCACCGTCTGCCGACTCCACGGCTCTCCGACAAATATAGTCTGACCATCTGTATAAGTCTTGTCTTCGCATTGGATGTTCCACCGAGGAGAGTCGTTGGTGGTCCGATCGACCAGAGTGACAGTTGGGTCCACGACATCGCACAGACTAGGCGGGAAATATAGAGAATAGACATATCTGAGGATGAGATTCCCCTCCTCGTGGTTCCAAGCAATCGTCGCTGATATATGACCGCCAGATGGATCGCTCCAGCCGATTTGATAACCCTTTGGGGAAGCACTGAGGGCATAACAACCAGGCCTGTCCGGGCGAGATACGTTATGCAACCCAGCGTACCTCATGGCCTGTGTAGCTTTCTTCGCGTCCTCAGCCGACGTTTTCATTTCGCCCACCGATTTCGTCTTGTGCCAGGGAATTTGAATATAGTTTCCCTTAGTGCTCTTAGCTAACGCCGGTACAAGGTCGGCGTCGACAGCGCAGAAGTCTGGCTTATCAACGAAACTCTTTGGGTGATGAACGAGGGGAGCGGCATGAGTATTGATGAACTGAAGACGAGGTTGTTTCGGGCGGGCGCTCATCTCCTCTTCATCGCACGTTAGTACGGCGTTATTAAAAGGAGCTTTGTAAACATACCGTAGACCATGGAGCTGGCATGATTGAGCATCTCGATGATACAAAGGTATTTCTGCCCTTCATCCAATTTGTTACCATCCCTGCACATTTTATTTCTCTCTTTGTGAAACTTCCGCATCGACACCTTGTGGCGAGAAAGGAATCCCTCAGGCAACGCAGTGAGGTACTCTGTGGCAAAGGCAGCAACGCTTTTCTCGTTGACTTCGGATGTAACATTGTCTTCCCTGATGAAGGGACTTGTCGACGGCTGCCCTACTTTTAGCTTGGCGGGACTAGATAGAGCACTAGTCGCTTGGGACGGACCGGGTTCGTCTGAGGGTGGTATGGAGACAGAAGTAGGTTTGAACTTAGCTGGCCGTCGCTAGGAGGTCCAGGAGAATCAGAACAAGTGGGTCTTCAACGAATTGTTGGTCTTTAGTGAACCTGAATCTGTCGGAGTTTGAATCCAGTAGTGGCAGTTGCCGGGGACTGGTCCCAGGTTCTAACATTTGAAGTTACCTTTCTTTGCAACTCGATAGCTTTGACTCAAGTCCAGTAGGATACACCTTGCTTACATTCAAATACAGCTAGATAATACTAGGCAAGCGCTCAATTCTAGTGCACTCGTGGGGGTTTTTATGGAGGCTTCTTCGTTTGCTTCTGTTCCTCCCGGCTCGAGTCAGTCGACATCATCCACAATCAGGAACCGCATTGACATCGCGATTAATGAGTACTCTAGTTGTCCACTGCGACAGTTGTCAGTCTCAGCCGTAGCGTTAATTTTTGTTAATACTTTGTTTTGTTTGGTTGCAAGGCCGTCATAAACACATCCTTAATAATGTTCATGTAACTTCGATCCGCTTGTCGAATAGGCTGGAAACAATACATGAAGAGTAGCTATGAAAGACTGTGAGGTGCGCAAGCAGTTGATGCTCAACGCTACTACATACCACAATTATAATCCAACAGACCGCTCTCAAAAACTTCTTCTACTTTCTCTATATCGAAATATACTTTTATATACGACGCGACTAGCAATTAGAAAAGCCACGGCCCTACTTCAGTCATGCACCATTAGCATCGTGTAAGTATATCTGCCAGGAAGGAGGGAAACTCACTTCTTCCTTGCGATGGTGGCGGAATCTGCAAGCAGCTCTGATGTATCAGATTCAGCGCCTTGACGGCGTCCTTTCCCTCAATGACACATGAGATATTGATCTCACTAGCCCCCTGGCTTATCATTTCTATGTTGACATTACCCTTCGCAAGCGTGGTGAACATGCTTCCCGCAATCCCAACCATATTGCGCATCTGCTTCCCTACGAGGGAAAGGATAGCCATATCTTGGTGCACAGACACCTGCACTAGAAAATCAGAAGTCACGTATCGAAGGGATAGACGTATGAACCCACCGTCCCACTCTTACGGAGCTCCCTAACGAGGCGGTCCATAATTTTCGGGACTAGCCCATCTTCGATAGCCATACTGACATGCACCTCGCTCGTGCTGATAAGATCCACCACGACTCCGAATCTATCGAGCGTAGAGAAAATTCCAGCGAGGAATCCATGCGAGACACTCTTCCTGTTAGAATTAATGTTCAACACGACGATGTGCTCCTTGATAGTCACAGCGGTCGCCCTCTTGTTATCTTGACCTAGTGCATCGTGATCTGTGACTAACCGTCTAGCGACCGGGACTTCGTCTCCCTCCTCCAGGTCTGGGTAAATGACAGTCCCCAAGCCTGCCGGATTCTCCACATTCTTGATCCTAATGGGGATTTTCTTCCGGATGACCTGCTCCATGGTGAAAGGATGCACGACTTCGCTCCCATAGTACGTCAACTCGGCCGCCTCATCGGGCGAGATGAATGGGATTACACGAGCCGTGGCCACCTTGCGAGGGTCCGCAGTGAAGATCCCGTCGACCTCTTTCCATATCTGCAGTTCTGATGCTTTGACGCCGACGGCCAGGAGGGCGGAAAGCAGGTCCGTATAGCCCCTTCCGACTTGTCGTAATAACGAGCCGGGAACAGGTCCAAAGAAACCTGTGACCACAGGGACGCGCTGCCCACACATTTCAATGCGTTCGCCTACGGCGATGGCGAGGCGGTCGTAGAAGGCTTGGTCTAAGGAGCCATCAGCATAGGAGTCCTCGTCCATTTCTGGTACGATGTCCTCCAGTGAAACATACTCGGCGTCGATGCCTTGATCCCGGAGCACGGCTGTCATGAATTTACAAGCCAGACGTTCACCGAGTCCGATGATACTATCTCGGGAACGAGGAGAGATTTCGTCGATGACCTTGATATAGTTGAGAAAAAATGGTGAAAATTAATAGATATTCAAATTACTTACCTGCGACGCAAACAAAAAGCTGCGAAGCCAATCGCAGTCGCTTTCTATCTCAGCCTCGAGCTCTTTTCGGATGTCAGGGTCCCTAACGCTCTCCCTAGCAGCATTGATGTGCTCCTGGCGGATGAGGTCAACTGTAACATTGTAAGCCGGCAATTCCTGGCCTGCCTGGGGCACGGACAACGGAGCGAGACAGTTAAATGTTTGACGCTGGTGATCTGATGAGGATCTGCTCCTCACAGGAGACATAGGCGGAGACTGCGACGTATCCTTGATTCGGCCGAAAAGTGTCGGTGTGACCGTACCAGTTCCAGGTGTGCTGACTCCGCCAGTTTTTCGACGGACTAGGGCCTCAGAAGCGGCTCGTAGGAGGAGGTTGGTCGTTCCTAGCGCCTTGGTAGAACCGGACCGCGCAGAGCATACAATAGCGACTTTATTCGAGTCTATGTAGTTCCTATATGACTGTAAGACAGAGCATAAGGAAAACACAACACAAACGCACGATACAATGTCTTCCGCGATCTTGACAGCAAATTTTCCAACGCTGGTTCCGCCAAACTTCTGTACGAGCCATGGAGCCGAAGGATCGATGGTGTTTTGATGAAGATTTGGGGGCGTTGTCGGCGGCGATGATGCCGGCGACGAGGAGGGTGACGAGGACGAGGACGGGGTAGAGGAACCGGACATTAGTGGTATAGATACGAAATGAGACTAGCTCATGGGTAGGGTAGTATGTAGTGGTGGTGGTAATAATGAGGTGATCGCCATTTCAAGTGAGTCACAACACAAAAATGCAGCCGGCCGATACTAGGTTGTTCTTCGTCAGCCCGAGCCATGGCCATTAAGCACTAGATGTTGTCGACGACAGTCTACGGTCCTGACCAGATATCACGTTACGGCAATGGAGTAACTGAGGCCGATGGGACTGGGGACGAAAGGGACGACGTCGGTGGGCAAGAGGATATCGTCCTAGTTTTTCTTCATTTTGGCTGTCTTCACGTTATCGCGTCCCTGTACGTACTTTTCATGACAGCGGCAAGGTATCTGGATCTACAGGGTCCCATAGTCACTACGGAACCGACTTTTCTCCCAAAAGAAATTCTAATTGACTTTCGGTGGTACGTACTCTTTTGGTCCTGCATCAACGATCCACTTTTTTGAGGTATGTCCCTCTCTCTCATGTTTCTCACCATACCCAGTCAAATAATCGTCAAGGGCGGGTGCGTACGTATGTCCTCTACCTGCATTTTTCCCTCCATACCGAAAACGCATCGAAGCAGCGCAAAAGCAAGGAGAGCGGCTATCTTGGGTATGTAGAAAATTCAAAACCTCTCCCACAGAGAATGAGAATTCGCCTTAGGTGCGATTTGGTGGAGTCCCTGTACAGCGGCTTTGCCATTGAGCTCGTCACCTGTGTCACAAGTGAAAAGTCGAAGAATGTGTACCAGCCGGGGAAACTGATTGGCGCGCGCAACATCAGCGCCAAGTCTTCACATGCATAGTTTCGGATGCCGCCGGCCGGTTTTCAGTAGTTGGCAGTGACCATCGTGCCGAGCGGACACGCGACCTAGTACGCGTCATGTACCCGGCAGAAATTGCATACTTAACCGTCTCCCTCTGCCAGGTAGAACAATTATCACCACTATGTCCATCGCCAGCATACGAGCATCCAACGCCTCTATATTCTCCTCCTTGACCGCACCTACCGCCGTCTTCTTTGGAGGTACCGCCGGAATCGGTCGAGCCATGGCCCAATCCCTCGCCTCCCACACCCAAGGGAACGCTAATATCATCATTGTCGGACGAAACGCCAAAGCCGCACAGGAGATCATCGACTCATTTCCTCGCCCGTCTTCATCAGTGACACCCATCCGGGAATTCGTCCCTTGCGACGCCAGCCTCATGTCCAACGTGGCCAGTGCTACAGAGGAGGTGAAGAAGCGTCTTGGGGAAAAGAAGGTGGACTTTCTCGTCCTCACGACGGGATACCTTACCACGGCGGGGAGGGAGGAAACGACAGAGGGAATGGATAAGAAAATGGCGGTCGCGTATTATGCGAAATGGAAGTTTGTCAAGGATTTGCTGAGCTCACTGAAGGAGGAGGGATCCAAGGTGGTGACTGTCATGGCACCTGGATACGGTGGGAACATCGATATGGATGACCTGGACATGAAAAAGAGTTATTCCGCCGCAAAAGTGGGGCTCAGAGTGCCAACGTACCTGGATTTGATGTCTGAAGTATGTATCAGATTCCCTTGTAACTGGTGCTGGTCATTGACGCGCATCTAGGGTTTTGCACAGCGGTATCCCCTCCATTCATTCATCCACGCACATCCGGGAGCTGTGCGTACGAATTATGTTTATGCGTCACCTTCCGCAGTGTTCCGGTATACTGCACCGCTCATCATGGGTCTGGCCTACCCATTTTCGATCCCACCGGAGGATTGCGCAGAGTATATGTGGCATGGGTCCCTGCAGAAGGCAGCAGGCGCGTTCAGAGTCGGAAGTAGAGGGGAGGATCTGGGAAAGAAGCGGTACTTTGGGGATGAAGAACAGAGGCAAAAGCTTTGGGAACATACAGCTGCGATGGTGGAAGGGGCGCTGGGGAACAAATAAGAGGGCATATACCACAACTGTAGAATAGGATTAATGATAAATTTCCTGGAACACGTTACCATCATGACGACCGAACTGGACATGTGGAGTAACTCGGAATATGTTCACAACTGGAAAGGGATGAAAACACTTTATTGTTGGAATCACATAGTGTCTATATGCCTGTACCCATGCACCTTGGCGTCGAATCAGTAAGAGCTACTGGATCTAAAGGATTAAAAACACCTTGTTCTCCTTCAGCATAACCAGGTACTTGTCTGCGAGCCATTTACAGTTCTCGTAATGGTTGACGCCCTCTGATCTGTGACACTTTTCGAGCTCATCTCGCACCAAGCGAGCTTCCATCGCTTTGACCCATGATTCACGAATGTGCTCTTCCCGAGCTTCCAGCTTGGCTGTTCCTCCGTTTAGTATCAACACAGATGCATGGGAGAATGAAAGCACCTCTGATTGCAGCCTTCTGCTCGTCTGTAACGGAGGTCATGGTTGCAGAAGGCAAGTAGTAGATTTGCGCCTGTTTTGCAGAGGCATTCGCTGCCGGTTATCCCGCAAATTCTTTTTGCCCCAGAATATGGTTCAAATTCCAGGGTAGATCGCCGTAAACTCTTTCCTGCACTTACGCTGTGATGTTGGGACCAAATCTATGCTGGCGAATCCGGGACTCTCCAATGTCAGCAGGGAATCACATGTCGGTCCTGGGTAACCGGTCGAACTCCTCTTTCTGACCGTTCAATTGCCAGCGCGCCTTCCCTCTCTCCGAGTCTTTCTAATCTCCTACCATGACATACCCACTCAGTTTGCCTGCCCACGGTCCTCTCATCACACTTACGCACCGTAGGCAGTCGTTTTCAGGCTCGTACAGAAAGCATTGACGCGTCTTTCCAGCCAATGAGTCTCTCTGGATCATCGAACTGCACCACTCGAATGACAACCGCTTGACACTTGAAATGGTTGACTACGGTATCAAGCCCGCTCTGGACGCCGTGGAAAGAAACTGGCGCGAACAGTGGAGGACCGCTCAGCAGAACAAGGATCAGGAAGGGGCCAAAGGAGCGCTGATATTTGTTGGTGCCAGGAACCAAGACAAGTTTTTCAGTAATGGTGTGTGTCTATGAAGGACCTGAGGCAATGGCTCACCGGTATCCTAGGACTTGATTACCCTAGCGTTATCGCCAACCTTAACTTCTTCCCGGGTAAGCAATCATATGCATAGTTGCGATGGCAAGATCTGATCCGCTTGAACAGTTACATATAATCCTCTTCTTGCGAGGCTGTTGACCTTCCCGAGTATGTAGTATCCTTGGTTTGACGAATCAGTTTGATAATTAAGTCTCACCTTTCAGTACCAACCATCGCTGCTATTAATGGACACTGTTTCGCTGGTTCAATGATGCTGGCTCTGGCATGCGACTACCGTGTCATGACTGATGGTAGCAAGAGACGCGCATGGATGTGCATGAATGAGGTGGGGTAGTTGTATCGCGTTCTATTTTCACGAGTTAAAATGATTATAATCAGGTCCTATTTGGTGCTATCTGGCCTCTCTCATTCGCAGCCATCCTTCGTGCCAAGGTTGGTGACGGTCGGTTACAAAGGAAAATAGCGTTAGAAGGCCATAAATTCACGCCAAAAGAGGCTCTGGAGGCTGGGCTTGTGGATCATATCGTCTCCGGGAACACCGCTGATGTGTTGGCTAAAGCAGAAGAAGTAGCAAGAGCGAACAGCGTAAACGCGCGACACGGTGTTTGGGGCTTGATCAAGGTATGGGTTCTATACAATACTCTTTGATGCAGTGCTTCACGCTACGCAGGCTGATCTATATCGAGACACCTTGGAAATGATGCAGCAACAGTCGCGCCCGATGAATCCCCAACTCGATGACGCAGCAGCACGTTCCCGTCTGTAGTGGAAACGTCTTGGCTGTCCATGCATAATGTCATGTGTAATAGTATTGCCATTCAGAATTCCAGTGAGCCTTGTGTGAGCCTCTGGATCGTGTGCGACGCAAATCATCGGAACAATCTCATAGTATGTTACCATCCTACGAACAACATCTGACCGGAGGATACCAAGTGCTTATGCCTTGTTCTTGACAGAAGTTCTATTGTGCCGGCATCCCAATGAATACTCACGCACAGCTGCGGACGGACACGCGGCTCCCGGCTCGTTACCTGCTCAACGCCCATTATAATATCGCAGTTTTTCCGCAGTTACCTCAGTTAGCTTTCAAAATGCTTCAAACTGTCAGTCATGCATAAATTTTCTCGAGGCGAATTATTCTTCCAACTTGGACCTTTTTGCAGAGTGTTGATGGTACACAACGAATTTTGCGAGCTTGAACTTCGACCATTTCATGTGGGAACAGTTCGATCTTTTCTTGTTTCCTCCGTTTCAACGGAAGGAAATGTACTATTCGGGGTAAGTCGCCGATCACCGCAACATTCAGGTCCCGCATACTTATATGATCGCAGGCCCTCCTTCGTTACGACTTCATTCTTTCTCCCCTTTCCCAGTGTTTTGCCAGTGGCGTTATCTGTTTTTCTCAAGGCCGGGCCTTTGACTGCTTTCCTTTAAAATCTTTCATTTTCAATTCACCACCTCCCCACATTCACCTCGTTCTCCCTCTCCTTCTCCTAATATGAACCTCAGTCTTTCTTTCTGTGTGCTTCTGGCAGGCCTTCTTTTTGCGTTGTCCGCTCAGGATGCGGACGCCCACCCGGTCGTTAAGCGCGGTGGCAGCGTTACACTCCCTCTCAAGCGCATTCAGCAGCGCTCAGATCTTCATCCCCAGATCGTACGTTTTGCCTCAGATCTCTCTTGCTCGCCTCTAATCCTGTGCTCCAAATAGCTTCACCAGCAGAACATCAACCGCGCTCTTCGTCGTCTTGCCCGAATGACTGGCAGACAAGCTCCCTCTGACGCAGAACTCCGGCGCAACCTCGAAAGGAGGGTGGCGTCGCTGGAGAATGATCCTGTCTTCAAACGGTATCATAGGTACATTCCTCCCGGGAACTCCAAGCGTTTCAACCGGGAGGGGGTAAGCGGTAGTCGTGTCAACGCGATTGTTGGCAGGAAGCATAATCATAATCAGTGAGTAACGTTCGGGTACGGGTTTCCTGCTGGAAGTGCTGATGAATGTCTGCAGGGGAAACAATGCCAACGGTTCTACCGGCTCAACTAGTACTAGCAACTCAACTGCAAATGCGGCTACCTCAGCTGTTAACGCTGCTTCTACATCTGGATCTTCCTCGTCTGCCGCTTCTTCTGATGTTACGGTTGCAAACACCCCAACGACTGCTAATTCACTTGGACTCGATATCGAGTGAGACTTATCACTGATATCCATTGACTTGTATCTAATCTTACTCTACTCTTAGATCTGATGATACTGGTTACCTTGCGACGATCCAGATGGGCACACCTCCACAAGATTTCTTGCTGCTCATGGACTCGGGATCTGCTGATACCTGGGTTGGTGGGGAGAATTGCCAATCAGAGGGTGGTGGAGACTGCGTAAGTACAAAGTTTCCTCCTTCTCCACTGATTCTAATCAGGTGTTGTTAGGGTAACCACAATTTCCTCGGGTCGACCAGCTCTAGTTCATTCAAGGACTCCAATCAACAGTTCGCAGTTACATACGGCACTGGTGATGTCCAAGGCACCATTGTCCAGGATAATGTGGTTGTGGCTGGTCTGAGTTTGGACGCACATACGTTTGGTGTTGCTACCACCGAGTCTGTTGATTTCTCTTCTGATACGACTCCGTTTGATGGCTTGATGGGACTTGCTCAATCCGTGAGTATTGTTTTTTCCACCCTTTGTTCCGAAGAGTGGTTCTTAAAGAATGATTCTTGTAGACACTTTCAGAGCAGGGCGTCAAGACACCTGTTGAATCGTTAGCTGCTGCCGGTCTTATTTCTGCTGCGATTACATCATTCAAGATTTCTCGACTTGCTGACAACCTGAACGATGGTGAAGTTACCTTTGGGTGAGTATCTTCTTGCGCCGAGTTCTTTGGGTTATGAGATTGATCAATATGCAGTGCCCTCGACACTTCCAAGTTCGATTCCAACACTCTTGTCACTTTGGATAACCAGAGCCAAGACGGCTTTTGGGAGGGTGCTGTGGACTCTATCACTGTTGATGGAACCGATACCGGTCTTTCTGGTCGTCTCGCTATTCTCGACACTGGAACCACTTTGATCATTGCTCCCCAAAACGACGCTGTTGCTGTCCACCAGTTGATCTCAGGTGCCCAATCGGCTGGTCAGGGTAGCTTTACCATTCCGTGCACTACCAACGCAAGCGTCGCTCTGACCTTTGGAGGCCAAGAGTTTACGATTGACACTAGGGACTTGGCGTTCCAACCTGTGGATGCCAATGATCCCACGGGAGACTGTGTTTCTGGTATCGCTGCTGGGAGTATCGGAGCTAACAACGAATGGCTGGTAAGTCTTTGTTTCTGTGTTGTCTGAGGGTTACTTGACTAATTGGATTCATCCTAGGTTGGTGATGTGTTCTTGAAGAACGCATACTTTAGCACGGACGTCAACAATAACAGTATTTCTTTGGCGAAGCTTGTTTAAAGTTTAAGCCACCTTGGATCACAGATATTTATTATGCCACGATAGCTAGACTCTTCGGGAATGCCAATATAATAGGGGATTGAAAGACATTAATATTTGAGATGCGTGCCACCGAAAGTTAGCACTGCCACCGCGTGGGTTGTGTCTTTTCCCCATTCTGTAACAATGGTTCATTGTTCTTTGCCCGTCGACGCCGTGTCAGACACACGTAATCCGTATTGTTCTCCATCCACCATGCTTGATCGGACGAGTATAAAGTCCAAGGTTCTCCTCTTGGCCACATCATCGCTTCTTCCTCTCTTCCTTTCTTTCGCTCCTGGTTGAGTTTCATTTCTCCTCTGGACAGGCATTTTACTATTCAACTACACATTCTTTCTCTTGCTGAGCTATCGACGACTGAACCATGCAGTTCAAACTCACGCTTTCCCTCTCCGCTCTCCTTTTGCTTTTTACGCTTCACGATGTCGAGGCTGCGCCTCTGAGCAAGAAACACAAAATCCTGACGCTTCCTTTGACGAGACTTCAGCAGCGACGGACCGATCTTCATCCACAAGTGGTGCGTTTCCTTGCCCTTATTCCAAGGTAGTTGAAAGTAATCGAGTTCTCCAGCTTTTGCAACAACACATCAACCGTGGCCATCGACGTCTTGCTCTTATGTCAGACTCTGGAGTCGGTCCAACGGATGAAGAGCTTCGAGCCAGTCTTCACAAACGCGTCCACGCATGTCATCCCAATGAAACGACGACCGAACTTCAAAAACGTTACAATCCGTACATTCACAGTTCAGTGACGACCTTGGACACGCCTACTCTCAGCTTGCACGAGGACGGGAATTCTTCTGCAACTGCAAGTGCCACCTCTGCCTCTGCCTCGAGTGGCTTTACGGATGCCGAAATTAACGCCCTCTTAAATGGAGGTGTGACAGACGCGAACACACCAACCGCCAACAACTCGTTGGGATTGGATATACTGTAAGTGGACCCTCTGTCGTGTTTAGAGAGACTGATGACGAGCGCATACACCTATCTAGGGCTAACGATGTGGGCTATACTTCCGTCGTCGAGATTGGAACGCCTCCTCGTCAATTTAGGGTCCTCATGGACTCTGGATCGGCTGACTTTTGGGTGGGTAGTGATAACTGCCAGGCCCAAGGTGGAGGAAACTGCGTATGTGTCATGTTCATTCTGAAAGGCAAACTCACTTACCGATCCTCTCTATAGGGAAACCATACGTTCCTCGGCGAGCAGAGGTCCAGCTCTTTCAACACCTCCAACGAGCAGTGGAACATCACTTATGGTACTGGTACCGTGGCAGGCGTAAAGGTTGCAGATGATGTTACCATCGCTGGCCTTCTCTTGCAAGCTCATAACTTTGGCGTTGCCGAGGTAGAGTCTGCCGACTTCGCTTCCGATAATACGGAATTTGATGGTCTCATCGGTCTCGCACAATCAGTATGTTTCAATCTTTCGTTCTTACAGATAATCATTCTTACAGCAGACATGTATAGACACTTTCCAATCAAGGTTTCTTGTCGCCTGTCGAGTCGCTTGCTAAGAACGGCCTCATCAGCGCAGCTATCACGTCTTACAAGATTTCTCGCCTTGCTGATGACAAAAATGACGGAGAGATTACCTTTGGGTATGTTCGTTTCTCCTCTAGTTTCATCCAACCTACCTCATCCCGCCTTGATAGTGGTCTCGACGACACCAAGTTCCAAGCAGACACCCTGGTGACTGTAGACAACATCAGCAAACAGGGCTTCTGGATCGCTGCCTTGGATGGTGCTTCCGTCGATGGTACCGACTTGAAGATTGAAGGCCAGGCAGCCATCTTGGACACTGGAACTACTCTTCTTATCGCTCCTGCTGCTGATGCGGAGAAGATCCACAGCAATATCGACGGCGCTGCCTCAGATGGCCAGGGCGGATTCCTCGTGCCTTGCACCACCAACGCTAGTGTTGCCTTGACGTTTGGAGGTACTGCCTTTGCTATCGATCCTAGAGACCTCGCCTTCGCACCTTTGGACATCAACGATCCCAATGGTATGTGCGTGTCAGGAATTTCTTCAGGCAATGTCGGACAAGGGGAATGGCTGGTAAGTGCATCTGTGCTTGTATGATGGGAAAGTGGCTGAATCAAGGTAATCTTTAGGTTGGTGATACTTTCCTCAAATCAGCCTACTTCTCGACCGATGTCGACAAGAACCAACTTTCTTTGGCAAAACTGGCTTAATTGCTGGGTGATGGATAGAGAAGGAAGAAGCCTCGGTTATGTAGACTAGTCTAGGACGTGTGTATAATGGGTAATGGTATTTCTTTGGGACATTATCTTTGTGCCAGACACATCTCGGATATCAGAGCGACTTTTACCCGGAAACTATACGAAAGATCAATTTTGCGACTTGTAATCCTTTATACAAATGGTCATTAGTGGATGACTGGGCTTTGGGGTTCCTATTACGGCAATAATGGTGTTCAAAACGATATATGGGTATCTACGCACGCCTACCACAATTTCACTTGATGCGGAGACGGAATAGAACCCTGGTACAGATAATGGGGATAGACATAATATTGATAATACCAGAATTCATTTCAAAACGCTCTACTTCCGCGCACTGGTTATTAACCATACGTATCTCACCAAGTGTGGATATGAACATTGTTCTCATCTGTATTGCCTTAGATTCTGGAAGGACGACCGACAACCGAGAACTGAGTAGATTCGCGAGGTTTCCTAGATGGTACTAGTCTCCTCAGGCTCGCGGAGGATTGCGGCTAGTAAATCCACTAATATAGTGCCGCTGGTATTATGCTTCCATGGAGTACCAACGAGTAGATGCGTGAATCAGATGTACAATCTCATTACGGTCGTGAACGTGAACAACGGGGAAAGGTATCAGTTATTAAGAAATTTCGTGGTTGAAGCACTGAGCCTGATGTCATCTAGTGTGATCGACGACCGATCACACATTCCCCTGAAAATCCCATCGGTCTTTTGGTATAATTGTGAGGGGGTGTCGAATTCCTGACGCGATTGTGAGCCGGTTGGATTGGGATGCTAGCGAATGAATAGCTTACAGCAATCTCGCCAGCATCAAGAACACAAATCCGGTCGTATGATATGATTGTGCGCAAGCGATCTAAGGATCACGATCGTTAGCTTGAAACTTCTCGGCCGGAAAACGAGCTGGCTCACGAGCTATGCATAGAATCGTGCGATCCTGGAATTCGTGGGTAATTGTGTCCTGGATATTTCTGTCAGTCTCGTAATCGACAGACGCTGTGAAAGATGGCATTAGCTTCGGAACGAGGAGAGACGCGCTTGGAAAGACGACCAACCTGTAGCCTCATCAAGTATGAGTATTCTGGAGTCCTTAACCAGAGCTCTCGCAAGGGACACCAACGACCGCTAGAAAGAGGACTATCAGCATTTCGGTTCCGTCGTACCCGTGAAGGTTTTAATGGTTACCTGTCCAATGGATAGATTTGCACCCTCATCTTCAATGACAGTATCGAGACTGAATCTGTTAATTGGGGTAGATACATCGCCATTTTCATCTGCGACTGCCTTTGCCGGCGATTCCACAAGGTACGATCGCTTCAACGCGTCCCATAGTCTCGCATCATCATGTGAATTAAAAGGATCAAGGTTAGACCGGAGAGTTCCAGAGACTGGGGCGTTAACGTTAGCAAGAACACACACGTGTATGGGAAAGCACACCGTACACAATAGAGCATCTTGAGGAATGATTGACAGGCTTTTTCGCAATTCCGTCAAGCCAACGGTGGAGATGTCAACGCCGTCAATGTGAATTGATCCAGAGGAAAGTTCGACTAAGCGATATAGGGCAGTCATGATAGAACTTTTCCCTGCCCCAGTTCTGTAGGAGGCGAGGCTTCAATTTAGCAGCATGGATATACGGCCAAGTCTACCTACCGTCCAACTATGCCAATTTTTTCTCCAGCTTTGACAGTCATAGTTATACCTAAAATAGATAGTAAACATGCTGAGAACAGCATAAAGGGTAATGTCTCACCCTTGAGGACAGCGGGAAGTCCAGTCCTGTAGCTTAATACCACGTCTTTCAATTCTATGTGACCCACAGACGGCCAAGATTCAGGAACTTTGCTATTGGGTAACACATGCGGAGCCTCCTGTTCAATTTCTGTCGCATAGTGTACTACTCGCTCTACCGAATTCATGTCATTTTCGACCTCCGCGCTTTGACGGACAAGCCATCCGAACCTGTCAAGATAATTAATATCAGGTTCAATGCCGAACAAGCCTATTCTTTAAATCCAAGAACTTACGCTTGCTGAACACTCAGAATATACGAGAGCGCAAGACCTGTCTGTGCTGGCGAGATACTAAATCTCGTTCCAACAGTCAGCATCGCGACACTAAATGTTAGAAGAGCCCCCAAAAGGTCCAGGCGTATACTCAGCCAGCGCTAAAGGTTAAGATAGCAATAGGCATTAGTTAAGCGTCGCTCTAACAGAAAGACTTCCAGACCTGGTTGGTGACAGTCAACCAATAAGCTCGATTTTCCACATCGATTCGTTCCTCATTTTCTTTAAGGAAACGTTCAGACTCGCCATATGCACGGATAGTTGCCAAGCCTGTGAGTGACTCAGAAAAGTGAGAGTACAATGATGATCTCAGGACGGCATCTGCGTTGTAAATAATTAGTGAATACTCGAAAGAAGCACATGTCAGAAATAATACCAAGTCGCTGAAAAGATGAAGCGTCAGTATTTTTCATCATCAAAAGGCGAAGCCACGTACTTTCAACTCCCGGGCACTCGCTCGATAGAAGGCAGCGGCATAGATGTATACAATGAGAATGAAAAAGACAGCAATCAAGAACCACGGCAAGATAATCGCTATCAATATGATAGCACCAACGACCGATGAAGCAGGCCCCACCAACGTTCGCAGCGAATCTTGAAGAAGTTCTTCAAAAATATGTGATTTCTGAGGAACGAGGAAACTCACCTCCCAAAATATTATCAATTGTATCGATGTCTACAAGACATGTCAACAGCATTCAATGAGGGAAGAGACCAATATACCTTTCGAAAATCGGTTCATGATCCTACCAAGTGGCGTAGTCTCGAAGAAAGACATGGGTGCAGACATGATACGGTCGACAGCTAGCTAAGGAGCACAGTAAATCAAATGATTCCATGAACCAGCACCCATCGACTCACACTATGCAAACGCTGACTAGCGAAATATGTCAAGACGGCAAACATGCTTCCCATGACGAAGGTTGCAAGGGCTTGTACCACACCTAGCATTGCGTATATGCCCATCTACCCCAATTCCGTGACCTTTTTTCACCTCATAAAGTAGAGACGAAACTCACGTAAAACCCTTGTGGGCGATCCCATTTACTAGTAGTTGGGGCAAAGTCAGCGTACCGCGAACCTCCGAAAGAAAGATCGAAACCCACACTTCTTGCCAGTATACCAACCAGTAAGATGCCATCACCATCGCACCCTGAACAAATACGATGGAGAAAAAGAGGATGGGTAAGACGACACGCCCTCTGCCAGCATCTGAGAACCGCTTATACACAGACCAGCTTATAGCCCCAGTATTCCGCTCCTCCGCTTGCATCAACCCAGGCCCTGAAGTAAACTTCGTCTGAAAATTCTCTTTGTCTGTCATGATGCCCTCAATAGCTTCTCCCTCTTCCCCTTCCTCCTCTTCCTCCCTCTCTTCCTTCTCCTCTCCGGTCCCAAACTCCTTGTAAAATTTCGAAAATTCCCCGTCTTTCTGCATGAGTTCATCGTATGTCCCTCGCTCTGCTATATGTCCATCCGCAATAGTGAAGATGTAATCCACTTGTGGAAGAAAGTGCAACGCGTGAGTAACCAATATACGCGTCTTTCCAGGTGCTGCTTCCCGTAGGACGTTCTGGAAGACCGCTTTTCCTACATGAGCATCGAGGGCCGACAGAGGATCCTGTTACATTGTCAGATTCTATATCCTGGCTGACAGATAACTTGGCGAGTTACATCAAAGATCTGGATATCTGTGTCGCAGTAAATCGCGCGACAGATATTCAAACGTTGTTTCTGACCTCCTGATAACGAAATGCCCTGTATTTTGTCAGGATCATTGGGTCCGTGAGTATTCAGTCAGCGCTACAGTACCTTTTCACCAACTTCTGTCATGTCTCCGTTAGGTAGCATGTCGAGATCAGGCTCTAAACACGAGTCTTTGATGGCTTGCCAATATTTGTCTTTCTCGAAAGGCCGTCCAAAACATATATTATCTCGAATTGTCGCATTCTAAGCCTTATTGAGTATAAAGCCCAAAAATGAAATGGAGGAACTCACTTGTATCCATGCGCTCTGGGGACAGTATCCAACACTCCCGCCGAACTTAATTGTGCCTCTATCTCCGTTTATATTCGGAACCCGCCTCATCTCACCAACCATACCCTGGAGTAAAGAGGTTTTTCCAGAACCCACCGCGCCAACAACAGCAACAAGCTGTCCGCGCGGTATACTAAGGGAGATATCTTTAAGTTCAAAGACCTCACCCGTCGACGAAATGACGGCTTCTGGCTTTCTCTTCCCCCTCGATTTCTTCTTATCCTTCTTACCCTTCTTTCCTTCGGCTGCTTGGGGCGGGGGTGCATCCCAAGTGAAGGAAACATTCTTGACCTCGACGGCGACATGGAGATCATCTTCGCGATCAATGGTCTCCTCCAGTGTTTCTGCTTCAAAGACGTCATAGAGACGCTGGGTAGCATTTTGGGCATCAGCAATGGCGGAGAGGGATGTGGCTATAGACACGGGGTAAACGCACAAGGTAAACAAACGATTGTGAGCACCCACGAAGAAGCATCAGAGGCAAACGAAGGAGTTGGAATAGAGTCAGAGAAGTGAAGATGGCAGATGCTTCAAGTTCATGTCCAGTCGCGGAGTAAGTAAGAAAGGCCACCACTGACGCCAACGCAGGCATAGATATAGCCACGGCGTTGTTCGCGGCCCTCACGAGGAGCAATGAGCGAACGAAGCTTCCCATAGAATCAGAACAGGGTTTCATGATGTGAGAAAGTACTCACGACATCTCCTTCTGTCGAAACTCCCATATTCTCTTCGCAAACGGAATTTCCCACGCAAAGAACTTGACCACTTTCATGCCCCCAAGCAGTTCCTGGAGAAGTTTGGCACGTTTATCGGTCCATTTCATACCATTCTCCCGGATCGCAAACAATTTCTTCATAACCATCGTCTGAATCGGAGCTGCAACCACGAAAAAGGCGAAACCAGCCAAAGCGCTAGGACCCAGAGTCAGCAGAAGGAGAACGAGACATATGATCAGTTGAATCGGCGCAGACCAAGCCTGTGACAAAAATGAATTAACGAACGGTCCACTATGTCGTGATTTAGGCCCATACCATATGGAAAAATCCTGCACAAAAATCGATTCGCGATACGTCCGTCGAGATGTGGTTCATTATCAGACCATTCGGGAGCTTGGACCGGGCGCGAGAGGTTAGTCGAAGGGATCGAGCATAAATCGCGTTGATTAGACCACCACGTATGAGAACGCCTGTGGACGCAGACCGGTAAAAATAGTGATGCGTGCTTAGCGACGAAACAACCTGCAATCCCAGCAGACCAAAGGTCAAACCGATACCTTTGCCGATTGGTGGGATGGAAGCATAGTCGCCCGTCCGATGTCCATTATAAGAATCTGTAGCAAAATCGATGATGGCCTGCCGGAATGAGAGATCAAAAGGATTGGTATGATGAAGAAGCATTTTACCTTGACGAGAAGGGGACTAGTGAACTGAGCTGTGTCACCGAGCACTTTCAAGATACCAGCAGACCAGAACCACCATTTCACGCTGTCGTTTATAGCTAAGACGAGACTAGGCTTGCGCTGACCATCTTTGTCTCTCCATTGTTTCTCCCGTTCGGCGCGTTTTCCTCGAAGGGTCCACCACAACGCTTTTATGCCGGGCTTGACGTCACCATTTAATAGACGACGGTTGTATGCCGCCGCCGCCAAGCGCCTCTTTTCAAAGGACGCAGTGATCTGGTCACCGATGAATGCTGCTCCACGGTTGTCCTGCAGCTTGTAGAGATCCGGAGCTTCCAGTGGACGAGCATAACCGAGAGCGAGCAGAGAAGTAATCCAGCCAAAGGTGAGAATTTCAAACCAGTTTGCCTGGGTCTCGGGCAAAAGTTCAGCTTCTTGGATAGATGCCTTGGGCGGAGGCGCGGTCAATGAAATAAATGGGATGCGTTGCCATCTAATCGATCAGTACTTCAGTGATTAGCGTGATATCGAAAAGTTTAGCCACCCGTTGCCCTACCGTGCGCGCTGCCAAGGATGGCCATCCTGCTCCGCAGCAGTCTCTTCGGACTTGGTCTCGCTATGAATGGATGCCTTCGACATGACTATTGTGAGAAAGAAACAAAAACGGGCACCATACAATTTTTGACATGGTCCTATATGTGTTGTTATCCGTCCGACAAGCTATCTCATCATGCTTACAAACCGGTTTCCGGGCGGAGAAAGAAAGAATTCGAGTGGAACTTTCGCAGCAGCCCTTGATGCGGTTATGCGGGGGAAGCTGATGCCAATGTACTAAACACCCAAGTGTGCACTTTGAGTCAGTGTACTGTCCTCGGTGTAATAATAGGCACCTACTTATTCTGAATCCGACTGCTGGGAGACTTGCATGATTTTATGGCTTGAAGTATCATGAAACCATCAATACTATGAACCGCATTAAAAGTCAATGGGACTATAGATGAGCTGTTGGGGTAAGCAACATCGTGCGAGAGCCCGATTTAACGGTTACATGATTTGATCGATAAAAAGTACCCACGTCTGAGAGCGCAGCAGAATTATTTGACAGAGAATGATTGTAGGCTTATTTGAGATGCATCGGATAGGAAATAGAACATTGACGTTGCAGCTGTAAGATTTTAAAAACCAGATGGCCTGTATATTGCGCGGACTGGAGCCAAGACGGGCCGGCAGGGGAACCAGAGAAACGGCAGCGTACTCGGTGAAAACGACACAAACATTCTCTATACATGTTAGAACAATTACGGCCGAGTTGTCGTAAGAAACGAAGGAGACACGACCGAATGACGAGGACGGCGAAGAAAAGGTCCAAAGTAAAGACTCCGCGCGTCAACGTCGACACGTAAGACATAACTGAAGCCGAGGACGCGGTATGGTACGGCCGGAATAAGCTAGAATAAAATCTGGTCACAGTCGCTCGCATTTGCTTTTCAAATTGACACCAAAGCTACTCACTATATGGTATGCTTGTTGGACGCGTCATAGCTCGCACCTGATGGGCGTGGGAAATAAACAAGCCAGGCCTGGGCTTGGAAACTTTTAAGTTTAAAGTGACTTCAACTTCGACTACTACGTTCTCCATGGACGTCGAGAAATTCAATGCCCTCCCACGTCCTCCTCGTATGCCTTCCGGCCGCATTTCTAACGAATGGCACTTCGACCTGCGTTTCATACAAATAGATCCCCCTTATCATCTGCTGTTCTTGATGCAGCCCGGAAGTGGCTTGGTCCATTCAGAGAAACTTCCTCTCGATGGTGAGAAACTGATGGCATTTTTTCCCGAGACGGGAAGGGATGCTGCACCCGAGATCGCGAAAGCCCTGCTTCGCGCTTTTTCGACCAGCTTTGCGATCGCGGGAAAGCCACCTTTGGCTCCTTGGAAGCTAACCACAGATGATGTAGATCTTGTATCTGCCGTTGCCGAGGAGTTCAAAAAGTTAGGCGTCCTGAAGGTCCTGTGGAAGATACCAGTATCGCCTCTTAATATGAGGATGGCCTATGTCGCCTTCGACGATTTTTTCAAGTCACTGAAGCGCCAGCTTGGTTTGAACCGAATGGATTCTGTTGCATTCCAAACTCCCCAATCTGTTGGTTTCCACAACTTTACGCCTCCTCCTGCTGTCCTTGACCCCGGCGACACTATCATCGACAAGACTATAGCGTACGCCCAGAAACGCATAAATTGTCGTCCTCAGGACATGTCCGAGTCGTACGATAGTTCTGCCATGCATGAAACGATTATGAAAGAGGCGAGGATTATTCACGACCAGCTCCGGTCGAAACCCGAAAATGTGCTGAAGTCTGAGGCTGATTCAGGGAATGCGGAGGCGGCCTTGGATTATGGATTGAGGTTTGTACCTTTGGTCTGCTCTTCTTCTTCACTCCTGACACGAGTTTCAACATCTAATTAGGCTTAGTATCGGGTGCGGTTGTTCTCCTAACCGTGCGCTCGCCAGGCGTTATCTTATTCTGGCAGCGCTGAATACGAACGCGCCCCCCCTTTTGAGGGCTACCGCTCACTGTGCCCTTACTGAGTGGTACACTGATTGTAAAGAAGACTTTCGGTCTCGTTACCTGCAAGCTGCCGCCTGGCACGCGAACGAGTCCATTAAGCTGGTTCCAGAAAGGAGTGCACCCAGGGCACTGTTCCTTGCCCAAAACATAATGATACCGCAATCAGAGGGCCCGGGGGGTGCTGCTGATTTGAGACTCCAGTATAAAGAAATATGGGGAGCTCTGGGAAAACGAGATGTGCAAGTCAAAAGAGAACAGGTAAAGATGGACCAGAAACGAATGACGCGCCCTAACCGGTACAGATGCGCGACCGTTGGTTGCGGTATTGCGGCGGACTCTGGAAGCATGCTCTCCCGATGTATGTGTTCTATCAGTTGTTGTTTTTGCTCCACTGTTACTGTTTACACCGCAGGCTCGGGGAAATGCGATTCAGATAAGAAACCGTATTACTGCAGCAAAGAGTATGTTCCCTTCTTTCCCTTCTCGAAAAGTGGCGTGTTGACTTGAGAACCTAGGTGTCGTAAGTCTGGCTCTAAACCATTTAACACCTATTTATTTTATCATATCATGATGCCACAGAAAAGAAGGTTTGTGCAATCACTTGAATATCCCAGAGCATGTCAATGTTTAGCCCTTCTTTAGGACTGGAAGAATCATAAACCCTTCTGCCAGCCGGGAGCTCCGTGCTCCGTCATCGATGTAGGAGACACCGACAGCTTACCGTCTATGGTCGGAGGCTCGACTCGAAATGGCGCCTTCCAAGTCCCTGTCCAGATGCCAGGCGGAAAAACAACCACGTTCAGCTCTTCGACGATGAGTCCAGATTCACTAAAGGAAGTAAGAGATCATCTAGCTAACCAGTATCCGGCTTCCGGATCGAGTGGGCGTTCCGGTTGGATGCCCACGTTCGGACATTGTGAAACATGGGAACACACGTTCGGGATAGGAGGGACAGTCGAGACCGAGTTGGAGGAAATCGATTGAAGTATCCAAGTCGCTTCGAGCGAAGGAAATTATCGGATGACTTGAATTGGAGTGCGCTTTTTGGACAGATGAAACTGCATTTTTCCTAGTACAGTACTCACCAAAGAACCTTCGTGTGAAAGGATGTTTCTATTGTTACTTACCCGCCTCTCAGGAGATCGTGTTGACTATGCGGATCCAATCTGGTTGATTTCTTCTTCCTGTGAGCAAGAACTTTGTGGATTGAGCTTCGACTCCGTGGTTTCGGTTTTCTCCGATCCAATTCAGGAACCGGCCCGGTATAGCCGAGGCATTTTTCGTTCGTGACATCGACCTCGTCAAGGAGAGACCTCGAACATGTCACTGTAGGACGGGTGCTGAGTGATGCTCAAGCAACTACATTTCCGACAGTTTGTCTTGGGCTGTCCGCTTACGGTAGAACAGCTCCTACCCCGGCTGTGTCAAGTTCGAACAGCACATCACGGGAAAACCACACTCCCCATTCCGCCCAGTATTTCTGTTTTGGAGACACCACAAGACAGCACCCAGGCCCGCTCTTGGCTGTCTGAATTCAAAGCTATTACTTTACCCAGAAATGTCGTGGAGCTGTCCTTTTCGCGCAGTTCGGGTCCAGGTGGTCAGGTGTGCGATTTTATACAGCTTTGTATATCCGTTGCGGAAGACTAAGCGTCAAATTGTAGAATGTAAACAAGGTCAACACCAAGGCGACTGCTCGTTGTTCCATTGATGCGGAATGGATACCGTTGTGGGCTCAACCCGGCCTCAAGAAATCTGTACGTTGATGGCATCAGTCTATAAGAAACAGGGTTTCAATGTTGTTCAACCTTAGCCTCATTATGTATCCTCCACAAAATCAATCATGATCACGTCTACCGTCTACAGATCTCAATCACAGAACGTTGAGGATTGCTTAGGGAAGGTACGCGTTCCTCGATTTATGTCTTGAAGGATCTCAAGTTTGTTCCTAGCTACACAGTGTGATCTTGAGCACAGCGTCGGCCTTGATCAAGAACGAAACGTCGGAAGAGACGAAGAAGCGTGTTGCTAACCTAGAACGGGCGGCAAAGGAACGTAGGAGGAGGGAAAAAAGCTATCGAAGCGAAACGAAAAAACAACGGTCGTCTGGAGGCTGAGATGATTGACTTGATTTCGAACCTGGATGGAAGAAAGGAATGTCGTCATGTTATCAACTGTTACCTCAGGCTCGCAGCATGAATGTTCTTCACACTCCTAATTTTCGGAATTCAAGCGGCAACCAATTGCGTGTGAATCACAAGGTCCTACTCAAACTGGACTTGAATTCTAGCACAAGCACGACAAAGACTCATCGTATCCAGACTCACCCAGGTTAACCGATATCGATAAAGGCGAGCAATATAGGCTATTACCTTTTTACCTCATCGACATCGGTTAAGGCGAAAAGAGCCAGGGGAACTGCTAGGGGCGAGTCCAGCCTGAGAGGCGTGATTTATGATCCTACCTTCCTTCCTTGATAGGAGACACTATCAGACTCCCAGCCTGCGGGTAACTCTTGCGGATTGATATATGATATTTTGAATTGAAGTACTTGTTGGAACTGAAATAAGGCTGTATATAATTGCGGGAGGACAAGGAGAGGTGTACTTGTTCACGATGCCGCGGCACGATATGCCGAGCAAGCATCAACATTTCACTGATCGTATTTGGTCGTGTTTCTATTTCATTTGATTGACTACTTGACCCTAGTGCGGTATCCCCTCCTTTGCACACTCATCTTACTTTGCTGTTCTCTATATTCATTCTTCTCCCTTGTATATCCTAGCCAAACATCTAAAGGCAGAATGGCGACCAGGGTGCGTTATGCCGTTCTCGTCTTGGTCTCTTTAGTCTAATGTGTAGGGGGCCGGGCAGGCCCAATTCTTACGAGAGTACAAGCTTGTCGTTGTCGGTGGTGGTGGTGAGTGCATGGACAGTCTCTATCCTAGCCGCGTCTTACTTGACCATAACAGGTGTCGGAAAGTCGGCATTGACCATTCAGTTCATTCAAAGTCATTTCGTGGACGAATATGACCCTACTATCGAAGGCAAGTATTCCGATATCATCACCCTTCCTGTTGCTTAATACAACCTGCAGATTCTTACCGCAAGCAATGTGTGATTGATGATGAAGTTGCACTACTCGACGTGCTTGATACAGCCGGTCAAGAGGAATATGGGTGAGCGTCATGCATGATCTAATTTCGACCCCCCAGCCCCCCAGTCTCCATCCACCGTTCGGTGCCGTCACTTTCTTTCTCGTTCACCCTTTTCTCCAAAGAAATTTTATCCTGCTTCCATCACATCTTGCGCCATCACGTAAATGATCTCGGTCCTAACGGGGTGCTTCTTTCAGTGCCATGAGGGAACAGTACATGCGTACGGGCGAAGGGTTTCTCCTGGTGTACTCCATCACGTCTCGAAATTCGTTCGAAGAAATAAGCACCTTCCATCAACAAATTCTCCGGGTGAAGGATCAAGACACATTCCCTGTCATCGTTGTAGCCAACAAATGCGACCTAGAATACGAACGACAAGTCGGCATGAACGGTACGCGTCTTTCAACAGCAGTACTCCATTCTGGCTAATGTGCCGACTCAGAGGGCCGTGACCTTGCCAAGCATTTTGGTTGCAAATTCATTGAAACATCTGCGAAGCAACGGATCAACGTAGATGAGGCTTTCAGCAATCTCGTCCGTGAAATCAGGAAATATAACAAGGTACGGCGTTTTATATCCCCTCACGCGTATTAACTAACGCCACGGTGCAGGAACAACAAACTGGTCGACCTGGGATGATGCCGGGCCCTGGCGGAAGTACCCCTGGCCCATACGGTACGAAGGAAAACGAAGAAGGAACACCAGGGTGCTGCTCGAGCTGCGTAGTCGTTTGATTCTTTTCGGTCTCCCCTCTTGTTTTCTTGCATCGCATTCCCCATCTGTCATATTCGACTTCTTTGCTGGTCTTTTTTTGGTTTTTGCAGCCTTCATGCCTTCATCCGGATTCCACAAGTTTATCCCTCTGTTTCTCTAAAAGCCAAATGGTTGTGTATACTTATCCTTAGACTCTTGTCATGATTACGATTTTCCTGTGTCATATCTCTCATGTTATCCTCTCGCTAAGAATGCAACTTAGATTAAGAAAGCAAATGTGAGGTCAGTGGATACGACGTTTCCTGGCTGCTACCTTGTCAATAAAGATCCTTCCAATTCGAATTGCCCTGATCACTTGTCTTCTCATTATGTTGGTTGGCTTTGAGTTAAATGAGTGACAGAATGGTTCCGATAAGTGAAGTAGCGTACCGACAAGCGGATACTTCACATCCTCCTCATTCACTATACGAATCGAGTCAATCCCGAGCTCATATTTTCCGGAGACCCCGCTATGTCCTCCCAAGAGTGAAATGTTGATACTGCGAAGTTTTTTACGATTCATCACCGACTTAATTTCCGCAATCTGGCCGTAATTTGTGCGAACAAAGTTTTCAAATGGAATCTGCACGGAGATTTGAATGGTCCGTACTCTGATGGCAGCGCAAAGTGAAGCTCACAAAGATATCTTCCCAGGTGTTATCGTTCCGCTTAAAATAGAGCCGATGTTGCCAGAGGTCGTTTTGGACCATACTGTCCGTTTGTACGTTCACAAAATAGGAATTGTGTGTGCTGGGGTCTCCAGCGACGCGAACCCGAAGAGCCAGATACGAATGATATTCAATCTCTTCCAGAATATCGCCGAAGAGGGTTGGGCGGCGCTATTGACACGCCTTAGTTTCAGGTAACGTTCGCGAGCCCAAATAGAACGGCACCTTGCTCTGAATAGCAGCGTATCCTCCCTTTATTTGCCCCTCCATCCCTGGCTTTACCGCTAGGCGCATGTCGCCGTAAAATACGCCAGTGGCTGCCCTTCTAATGGCCGCATTGTGTTTGGGAGACTCGTCGAGATCAAAGTTCACCGTCGAGGTGCCGCCGATGTCAGCGTCGCATCCTTTGAGAAATTGTCGTATGTCTTCGCGGTTGTTGAAGCTGAACAGAGTACGCGGAGCTCGACTTGGTATGTCTGCGCCTGTCATATGAACCGCTGCAGATAGCGTGTCAGTCAGATATTGTGCAATGATAAGAAAAACCGTGCCATCATATATTCCTTGTCGCAGTTTTTCAGTGCTGCGTCCTAAATACCTGGCCCAGACGGCTTGCATGGTGGAACATAGTCGAGTCTATCCAACTTCGTTTCTGACATCATGGCCGGTGTTTCAACTGAAAGAGGATACCAAATAGCCCCTGTTTTCGCGACATTTTCCCCTCAAGCCAGCATATTTTGGCAGTAAGTACTAATACATATAACAGAACGTTCGAAGCCGTGTCAAACGAGCCTAGTTATGCTACACGAATTTCATGCTCTTTCGCATGGCCTGCATGCGATCATCCCGTGGCTGTAAATTCAAAAGGGGGGAGACACTCTGCCGGCGTGGCGACCCAAGGGGGGAGGGCCTACCAGGGGCACCGGTCTCGTATTTCTTACCACGTACTGCACTGAACTTCCAGTTGGACTCACAGGACTCCGATTGGGCCTCCTCACGCTACCTGTCGGGCTGCTCGTCGGACTTTCACTTGGCGTGGAAGGAACAGCTCGGGGACGATGGTTGACCGCAACCGGGCTTGGATATGTGGTCTTTACCGCCGAAAGTGAAGGCTTAATTTTCAGCCCACGAGGCACGGATCTATCAGGTTGTTGCTGAGCCAGCCAACTGGCGATATCAACCTCCGAGGAGGATCCAGACCCGGAAACCTTGTGCGTCGACTGGCCAACATATGGACTGACAGGGCGGTTAGTCGATGATGGGGTGAGAACGCGACCCTGATCGATTGATTGAAGTGCACGGAAGGAGTTGGGAGCAATAAACGGGGGCGAACGTGAGCTTGGGGGCGAACGCGTCTTGCGAGGAGGTACAGGCAGATTCAGCAGCGAATCGGCCGAGTCCTGCCGCGAATGACTGCTGGTAGTATGGGATGAAGGAGGCGACATTGGAAGGGGCGATGCCCGGTAATGATCAGAAGCGTTGTTGCCGTTGAACGGAGATACGGGTGAAACGCGTTGCGGAGAGATGGGATAACCATAGAAGCCTTGAACACTAGCGACATTTTCAGGGTAAGAAGGGGCAGCAGACGCGCTTGCCAAACGACCGCTCGTATAGCGATACTGATAGATCTTTTCCCGAAGCCCATCAGCTTCCGCCTGGCGCTCGGCAGCGAGCGTGAGGCGTTTGAACTTTTCAGTGGTTCCGAAACTCTCCATATCTTGGCGAGAGAGTTTAGTATCAAATACCGGATACAATTTGCTGAATGTGTTGAAGAGCAGCCCGACATTGATAACGCCTATGGCAACCGGTCATGACGAAGCTCGTTGCGACATGGAAGCACTTACCCAATAAGAACCAGCATACGTAGGCAAAAATTAGCGCCTGGAATGGGACACTAAAGCCCGAAAGGATGAGTAGCTTTGTGACGGAGTACGGTATGAGCACGACACAGTACGCTAAAACAGTATGAGAATTCAGAGAAGAGACGCTTGATTAGCTATACACACCGACGGGGTACCTATTGATGTGATTAAGCATAACAGCTAAAATGATGATAGAAATCCCACCATAACATGCTTCTGGCAACGCTCGCAATGAAACGGTGATAGTTTTCGCCGCTTTGACCATTCCATCGCTCGCTTGGATTGAGATAGATCTTAACGCCACCCTTGATGACCAATGTGCCACGGAGCACAAGGAAAATGAGAGAATATAGCACCGCCGAAAAGAATGAAGCGATGAATATCTAGGAAAGTGACAACAGTTAGACCAATGTGCCACCCAAGAATTTTGTTTTGTACCGGTAAGAGATGAAGCAAGAATTGGGGAACTGGATATTTATCCCTCACACCGCACGTCAGATTGTACTGGCCATAAATGGGCCCGTTGCGTTGCGGAAGAGCTAAGGGTAGAGCAGCTGGACAGTGTGAGAAGGACTGCTAAGAAACGGGTTGCTCAGAATTACCTATGAATCCAGCGAGGATCCACCCCAAGGATATCACCATTGAATAGATTACGGCAGATTGACGCTTTCGTAACACCAGAGAATTGAACGTGTGAACCGCGATGCTGACGGTGAAATAAGCAGTGGACACGTTCCCGAACTGCATTAACATCGCTGATGAAGCATGGCGTTAATTCTTCAGAGACGCTAGGGTCAAGGATAACAGCTACCTTGTGTGGTGCAAAGACCGCCTGTAACAAGACAAGGTCAGAACATGGAAAAGTAGATATTATGAAACCATACCTTCTGTAATGCGCCTTGCCAACAAAAATGGCAGCCCCATAAGCCCGGCCGCACTGTTGAACATGTTTGCGATAAGGAGACATGCAGCATAATACCCGAGCTGAGTATTGAAGAAGACATATTCTCGAGATTGAGTGATGTTTTTACGTCGTGTGACACGGAGGATGCAAAGCCATGCTAGCCGAATTATGATAGAGAGCAGTGCTACAGTCGAAAGCACCGCAACCACATTCACTACCTGCAAATTAGCGTATTCAGGGGTCAGTCCATCAATATATGTTTGAAATTTGTAGTAGTACGCACAATGACACCTGCTAGCTCGTTATCCTCGATGGGAAAGGTCTGAGGGTAATGTCCTGCCATCGTCCGAAGTCCCGTATGGTTGATCCGAATAGAAAGATGAAGTCCAGCACCCGTAGCGCAAAGAGAGTGATATACGACGGAACAGTCGTCCTGCGCCTCTTCTCGTCGAAGATTCTGCTAGAGAATCCGAAGAACACCCGCCCAAAAGAAGGAAAAAATGAAAAGCCGGAGAAGGAAGGAGGGGGAAAAGGGAGAAAGTGATGTCGGTAGAGTCATGATCGTAATATAGTACAACGGGACTTCCCGATTGAGACCGACTTTTTGCATGCCTCAAATGGAACTTAAGTTCAAAAGACTCATTGTAGGAAGTCCGACAGTGGCGTTGAAGCTTTACAATACCCTTGTATTGTCAGCGGTTGCATCCCATATACAAGGGCATGGGCCTCCCTTTGTGTTCAAGTGTTCAAGTTTGAAGTTGCGTGCATGGACCTGAACAAAAACCCGGCAACGGTTCGGCATGAGATGGCAAAGACAAACTGCGCAGAGAAATTTTCTTTCTGAGAGATGGAAACGGTAGCTGATTACCTAGATGAGGTCTCTCCGAGTTGAAAGGTTAACCGAATGAGAATTGAATGAGAATGTTGGATCTCAGCTCGGAGATGCCGAAGTGCGGCAAATAGATACAAGGCGCTGGCAGCCGCATCAGAAGTCTGGGGCCTGGCGGGCGTCGGCACCCACTCAAACCGTATTCCAGCTTGGCGAACAGAAACAAAATGAACAAACCCGTTTCTTCTGCATATTTTCTGGTTTATCGGCCCTTTACTATCAGTAGTAAAAAGCTTGAGTCAGATTTGATCAAATATAGGAACCTGAACGCGAAGTCCATGATATTCTTTCTGATCTTGATGCTGATAGTTATAGAACGATGGGTCTTCGACGAATGCGGACCTCACGACCATCAGCAAGTCTCCTTCCCAACGGTAGATTCATTTTCGTGTGAAGAACTTCTCTATGCCTTTAGGTGATTCCTTCCGTCGTTTCTTTTTCATGGCTGGCTCTTTCAAAGAGACACGCAATTGGTTACCAGGGTCCTTCGCGAGGTCTTGGGCAAAGTGCCAGTCGCTGTGCTCCATCCGTATGGTGGCTAGTAGATCGGCTTGGTCTTCTTCCGATGCTGATGCAGTACCAGGGAACGGAATATCCTTCCTACAGCGCGCGCATGTGAAGGCTACATCCTGTCTTGCTGCGGCCGCCGACTGATCCGCAGTAAGCTCTGTAACATGCTCGGGGGAGTCTTCATCTCGTCCGCGTTTTGAGCTCGAGTCAGCTTTTAAGAATCCGTCAATACTCTGCTGTCCGATTTCCGCAGTCTCTATACCAGTGAATGCAAGTTGAATGCATGTCACCCTCATGGATGTAGAGTTTCCAACGAGGTCTTTCCAGAGTTTATTACCAGCGGCTGCGATGACATCCACAGTGACTTCTCGGATAAATGGAAACGGGGCTTGTTTGGAACGGGAACTCTCATATCCTCCTACAAATGACCGTAAGTGTTAAGGTCACAAACGGATATATATTGGGACGGAACCTCTGCGGGTATTGAGAACCAGAGTTTTTGGCCAAAGATTAGGGTTGGCCTCTCTCGCATCATTGAGTCGCAAGGCCAATTCCGCGGCCAAAACCCGAATCCAATGGTGTCCTTCCGATTGCTTGGTGATAGGTTTCGGTAGATTTTTTGCGGCCAACATGCTCTTGTTGACGATGGACTTGGCCTTGACTATTCTAACACCATGAATACTTGACTTGATACAGCTTAGCATGAACCCGACCTTCAGAACGATCAATTCCGCTGTGCGATTAAAACATGTTGATCAGAGTTCACACAAAAGAAAAGAGTGCCCACCGGAGCACCTCGTAGACCCAAATAGCATTCTCGCCAAATTTGTGCTGCATTTTGTCTGTGTAATTCCATCAACAAGCAATAACCTCACTCCGAAAAGTCCGCTTGCCTAGACTAACCGGGCTAAAGAGGACGGATTCATTTAAAAACGGATCATTGGGGTCAAGGGACTCACAGTAAATCCGCCACCTTCGAAACATCATATTCTTGCGCTAGAGCGTGCCCGAGTTTCCCACCTAAGAACCGTATCTACACCGGTTTTAAACAAGGTACCATAAGAAAAGATGAAAAGATATTCGGCACCTTTTGGAATTCCATGGGTTTCAAATAACCCGGAATGGCGGCATTACGCAGGATGCTCTTGGTCATTCGTCAGAAACTTCGGTTCACAATACTATACAGGCCGGCACACCTGACTATTGGGCTTTCGATAGGATGCGGTAAGCTGAAGGACAGTTAGGTCAGATGGTCACTTCGGAGGCAGCTAGCTGATGTATAACCTTTGCGAGAAATTTATTTCTCGCGATGCCCTGGGTAAATTCAATCAGAACCCTAAACCAAGAAAAGTTTTGGACCATACCGCTGACAATGTATACCCCAGTTTTGTTTTTATGTCCTCTCTAACCTGGCCCATTAATTCAGCGGCAATAGAGAGAGCGACGTCATGCCAGGTGCTTTTTATACCTTCCTCATTCGAAGTGGCATGGGAACCCGGTTCTTGATCCACAGCTATAAGTGGGTCAGTGGGTATGAGGAAACCAGCCTTATCCCAAGATATCGACGGGGCTGACGGAAGCGGGGTATCCATTCCATCAGGAGAATCAGCCGGAATGGCTGAGAGGTATGGATATCTCCGGAGTAAAATCTTTCGAACGGGCTTCGTAAAGTCAATGAAAGCCTCGTCAATGGAAGCCTTCTCTTATTCATACGTTCAATCCTTCTACGCAGATCAATCAGAGCAATTCATACCGATCTCAGCATCGGGAAGATGTTCATTGAACATCCCAAGAATTTTACTGCTTTCTCGTCGATAATAGTCCAGGGAGACC
Source organism: Desarmillaria tabescens (assembly GCF_030435595.1). Classification (NCBI taxonomy): domain Eukaryota; kingdom Fungi; phylum Basidiomycota; class Agaricomycetes; order Agaricales; family Physalacriaceae; genus Desarmillaria; species Desarmillaria tabescens. The sequence goes on from NW_026848300.1 coordinate 2,458,828, forward strand.
TTGACAATAGTCAGCTGGGAGTCTTCGGAGCAACCAAACTTGTGCAGGACACCTTGTGCGTTCTTGAATCTATGTTGTCCCAGTAGCCTGGTTCTTTCTCTCCTTCCTTATAAGTAGCGACGTGCACAACCACAAGATCCGGGCACCGTTGCTTAGCGTCCTTCAACTTGTCCATGCGTGATATGCCGAACTTCCGGGCAGGGTAATTCACGGCGATGAGAGAGTCCCACTGAAGAACTACGAGAGGCTTGTCGCCTATTCCCAAACGAACCTGTACCCTTCGCTGTTAGCTAAGCGGACTTTGCGTTTCGAGGGAAGGAATACCATCTCGCATGCCGCGTAGAAGGCGTCGCTGTCACAAAGCGCGATAACGCGAAGTGGGTCTCGAACACCGAGGTTCTGAGATAGCAAATGTCGATAGGTAATGACTGGGTCAATGTCACCAAAGTCATCGTTAATGGGCGCGTCAACAGCCTTTTCCTTGCCCTTCCAGGCAGTTCTGAGACGCGACGGCGAGGGATTCATCGCAAGACCGCCTAACCCTAACCCTAAGGTTTCAGTCACGCCGCGACTCGAGACCAAAGCTGACCAAAGAAGGCCACACAAGTGCCGTTATCGTGCAGCATCAGCTAGTGAACACTATGTCTAATTTTTAGTCAACTTTGCCTGCTTTTGTTTTCATCGTGAACACTGAAATTCAACCGCAGCATTGTGGATCATATATCTGCCTCAGGACGACCATCGTGACGAGTTGAACCCGAAACCGATGACCAATTAGCCGCCTCTGATTGGAGTATTCTGTCTTACATATACAGTCTAGATCTGTGGGTACGTTCCCATACAATGTTAGTGCGGTTAGGCTTACCCGTAAAGAAAGCCCCTTTTCCGCTACTCCTACGTCTCCAGCCTATTCGAACAATGTCTGCCAAATCGCTCCCCGTTCTCGATGAATCTGAGCTTAAAGATGGAGAAATGTGACTCGATCTCCCTGTCTCGACAGCATGAGGTTAAACGCAGGGTTTTTAGGAAGGAAGTCGACTTCGAGCAAGGAAAGGTTCTTCTCTCGCGTTTGGGAGACAAGATACATGCGACCAGTGCTTACTGCACCCATTACGGAGCACCTCTTGCTAAAGGTGTACTCACTCACGATGGAAAAGTAACATGGTCCGCTACTTCCTCGTTTCTGCTCGACGCGTAAATTTTGATGTTTTTGTATGTCAAAAGCCCTTGGCACGGAGGTGAGTGTAACCGTCTTATCGCAGACCTCGTGAGTAACGCGTGTATTGTCAGCTTGCTTTCATGTTTCCTCCGGTGACATTGGTGCGTGTCGACTCGTTCCCTACGCCCCGATCTATTAAATAAGAATTGGAATAGAGGATGCTCCCGCTCCGGCTGGCATTCACTCCTTCGAAACCCGCGTCAAAGATGGCAAGATATACGTCAGTGCGAACCCCGCATACACACTTAAGGAGAAGATGGCTAGGCCTCCCAAATTATCTACCACGGGCTTTGATGCTGTTGGCAAAGGAACGATCATCGTTGGGGGTGGTGCCGGGGCTTTCAGTCTCGTGGAAAGTTTGAGAGAGGTTGGTTCCTCTCTTTATGAGTGGCTGATATCCTGAACACTTTGCAGAATGGGTATAAATATCCTATTACCATCCTAACCAAAGAGCCATATGCCCCAATTGACCGGTACGATGAAATATCTACCTCTAGTTGCTCTGTCATTTGACGATCCATTTAGAACCAAACTGAGCAAAGCACTAATTACAGACCCATCTAAGCTGGAGTGGAAGAATGCCGCGGAACTCAAAGTCAAGTTTGGGACCAACGTTCGAACCGGAGTCGTAAGTAAAGTTTCATTGCTAACCCTTGCCGAGCTCATGAGAACTTGGTGCAGACTGTGACCTCGATCGATTTTCCAAATCGCAAAGTCATTATTGATGGCAAGGACTCACTTATTTACGATAAATTAGTTCTTGCAACTGGAGGAACTCCTCGGCGACTACCTATACCAGGCGCAGACCTTGAAAATGTATTTACATTCAGGACTGTCGAGGACGCTCGAAAGGTTGATGCTGGTAAGCCGATACTTCTAATCTGGAATTACGTTTGATTCTCATTGAAATCCACATCATAGCGGCACAGAAGGGAAAAAGAGTCGTCGTCATCGGCAGCTCTTTCATCAGCATGGAACTTGTCGTTGCACTAGCCAAACGGGGACTGGAATCAATCGATGTTATTGGAATGGAGAAGTATCCATTCGAGGCCGTGCTGGGTAAGGAGGTTGGTAAGGGGCTTATGAAGGTTTGCCGGTTTTCATCTTGTACCCTGCCATATTCTGAGGACGATCATGATAGTATCACGAATCACAAGGTGTCAAGTTCCACATGTCTAGCAAAGTCGAGAAGATCGTATCTCACGAAGACAACGACAAACTCGCCACAGGTGTTGTTGTTAACGGCGAAACGCTGCCTGCCGATTTCGTTATCATGGGGGTCGGGGTCCGCCCGGCCACGGACTTTTTGAAGGGACTCATTGAATTGGAGGCTGATGGTTCTGTCAAGGTGGATGAGTATCTTAGGGCTATTAAAACACCCCCTGGAGTAAAGGGTGTGTTTGCAATTGGTAAGATGATCGTCGACTTCAAACTTATAGGGAGCGCCACTGATAGATATCATCCCGGCGTAGGTGATATTGCAGTAGCACCAGTGGTGCAAAAAGACCGAGTCGTCACGTTCGCCCGCATCGAACATTGGAATGTAAGTTTGATCCTGTTGACATCGAGCGTGTCCTCTCAATTTCACTTCTCAGGTTGCATCAAACCAAGGTCGGGTACTGGGAAGGTCGATTGCTGGTACTCCTCGGCCTTACACTAAGCTTCCGTTCTTTTGGAGCGCACGTAAGGTTTCAACTTCCGCTTGCCGACACGCAGCTGATGTAACGAAGAGGGTCAACAACTCCGGTACGGTGGCTACGGTGCCGGTCATGACGAAGTCACGATTGTCGGTGACCCAGGGGAATTAAAGGTAGGTGCCCTCCCTCTCTTTTTCAGATGCAGACAAAGACGGACCTGTTTCAGTTCATAGCCTACTACTCCAAGGGTGGTAAAATCATCGCTGTTGCCAGGTGTGCATATATATTATCGTACCTGTGATGACCAAGGCTGATGACCTGCTTTCATTATCAGCATGCAAAATGACCCCGTGGCCAGTAAGGCGCTGCAGCTCTTGAGGCTGGGAATGATGCCTACGCTTGCTGAGCTGAAGGAACGAGGATTGGTCAGGCTTCTGCACGTTCTTCGATTCAAGTTTGGCTAATTTACCACGTCTTCAGGATATCATGTCGATTGATATTTCCACTCGGAATGTCTCTCCGACAGAATAAATGGCTACGACGAAGCATCCGCATATGTATGTTTGTATTATAGGTGTAACAATAGGGAACACAGCTGCAGTACCTAGTACAGCAGAGTCATAGCATCCGGATCAAGGTGAAAAAGACGGTGTCGTGTGAACAACGCGCCCCATCATCATGCCGTTGAAGGCGACCTGCAAAATGCATGGTGCATGCACGGGGTATACGGGCGATACTTTCAGTAAAAAGGCTGTTATGTGGAAGTCGAATCGCGTGTAAATCACCCACATCACCATTGACGCCCATATATGTACTTGGGTGACATTTCATGATGACAGTGATATATTTGTGGCATATACCGTGCCATTGCTGAAAACAGTATCTGGCGCATGTGAAGGCCAATTCCGCGGGCAGATATGACTAGAAAACGGTTCCATAAATGATGTGACCGGCAGATAGCGAGGTTCATCTAGACCGGCAGTCTAGCAAAGGTATACAAAGATTTCTTGCTGGGAACAAAACAGAGGGACCCCCTTTGCAGCCGTGGAGCTGTAAGAAGATCAGAGGCGGCACAGAAGGCCAGGGGGCGGTAGGGGAACGGGTAACGGACTTGGCCGTGAATGTCGAATTGCCGCAAGTCCGTCGAGTGAATTGCCTGTTGGAGTGGCTTAGGTAAACAAGGGACCAAACAAGACAGACGGAGAGATTACTTACAACTGGCTCTGCCCCGCCGAAGCTGCTGACGCTTTTTCTCTCTGCCCATCACGTCGTTCACAGCAACCCAGACGATGCAGGCTGCGGTACACCCGTTGCCGCCCCAAATGCTTTCTCAGTATTCGCTCCAGTCACTCAATGGCGTCAATCCCAACACCACTAATGTCCTTCCTACGCCGCCAGTGGTCACTAGAAAACGGAAACGTGCTCACCAGTATACCGTCAGCTACAGTGAAGTACAGGAGCTGGACAATGATGGGAAGCTCCGGGACGTCATCGTTATTGAGGATACACCACCCCCGCCTACTATGTCACCTGCGACCACTCATACTGGCGCCTTTTCTGCCTCATACCAGCCTCCTCTGTACTCTGCGCCCATAAGGACTCGTGCTCGGGCTGCTGCAGAGGCCCAGGCTTTATCGGCGAGCTCATCTTCCGCAATCGTTGCCCCTCCACCGAAGAAACGGAAACGGGACCATCTCGAGGAGGTCCGTGCGCTACCTGCCAAGAAAGTTGTAGCAAGCGGCCACCACTCCCAGGCTCTTACCCAAACTAAATCCTGGGATACCAGAAGCGCAGCTGCGACAGATGAGGTGAGTTGTCGCGCTCAGACCACACTTTTGAATGACGTGTTCAACGGCTTTTTCTTGTCATAGACTTCGAAGGGATCTGTCTCCTGTGATGACAAAGAGGGACATTACATTATCGTACCCAATGATATGATCCATCGACGTTGTAAGTACTGATTTCACACTCGTTCAGGGCGACAGCTGATGTAGCCGTTTAGATCGCACTGTGAAACTGCTTGGACAGGGCACCTTTGGGAAGGTTGTCGAAGCCATCGATACTGAGACCAATGCTAGAGTTGCTATCAAGATTATTCGAGCTATACAGAAGTATCGCGATGCTAGCAAGATCGAAGTCCGTGTTTTACAGAGACTCAAGGAGCGCGACCCTTTGAACCGCAAGTAAGCACTTCGATTTCACTTCTTTGCTGATGTTAATGGACTTTCTGCAGCAAATGTATCCACTTGATTCAATGGTTCGACCATCGGAATCACATCTGTCTGGTTTCGGAACTCCTGGGAATGTGTGTGTACGATTTTCTTAAGGAAAACGACTTTGCGCCTTTTCCTCGGCACCACATTCAATCATTCGCTCGACAGCTACTGGGAAGTGTCGCATGTAAGTAACCTTGTATTTTTGGTTCCGTCATGTACTAACTTGGGCCGGTAGTCTTGCACGATCTCAAGCTTGTTCACACAGACCTGAAACCCGAAAACATACTGCTAGTGCACAATGACTACAAGGTGGTGCATGTTCCTGTGCCAGGAAAGGTAGGTTTTAATTTTTTTTCTTGTGCCTGAAACAGTGCTTATGGCCCTCCTAGCGCAACGCCCCCCCCAAGGCGAAACGTATACTGCAATCCACAGACATTCGTCTCATAGATTTCGGTTCAGCCACGTTTGAGTCCGAATATCATTCGACAGTTGTTTCAACTCGTCATTACCGGGCGCCCGAGATCATCCTAGGTCCGTGATTGTTTATCTTCTCGAGACTGAGGACTAATCACTGCTAAAGGATTGGGCTGGTCCTATCCCTGTGATGCGTACTCGCTTGGATGTATTCTCGTCGAGTTCTTCACGGGAATAGCCCTTTTCCAGACCCATGATAATCTGGAACATCTTGCGATGATGGAGATGGTCATGGGCAAGATGCCGGAGCGCTTTTCCCGGCAGGGTGCTCGCACGAAACCCGAATTCTTTAAGGAAGGTTCGAAACTAGACTGGCCTAAGCCTAAAGCTTCACGACAGAGCAAGAAGGACGTTCGTGCGACAAGACCACTCTCGGTTAGTACGATTCTCCTTTCACATTTCTGAACGTTGTTAACGTTATTGTTCATACGTAGGAGGTCATACCTCAGACTGACGCTATCAATCGCCAGTTCCTGAATCTGGTACAGAAGCTATTAGCTTTCGATCCCGCGCAGCGCATCACAGTTCGAGAAGCGCTGAACCATCCATACTTCTCATTGAACATTCCCGTTCATGAGATATAGTACACGTTGTTAATTACATCGTCAAGCTCAACATCAATTCTGCATCTATGTGTACTACCGACTGGCAACCCTCCGACATACATTCGGAATTTACGCGACAGTTCTAACCAGCATGTGACGTCGCTCGTGTCAGACTTCAAGGCATGGATGGATCCTGGAAGCTCACGCGAAGGTTGGATAACTAGAAACCGCGAGTGACGTTAGCTCTCATTGCATATCTCATTTTACAGTTATTTTATGATGGCATTTTGCATTTTTCCCCTTCCCCGCATAGTATACCTTCAACGTACGTAGTACCAATAGTGACACATAACAACGCCTCTCCATCCTACAGTGCCGGTTACTATATCGCATTGTTGTATGTTGGTTTTTCGTTTCGTTTATTTTTCCTAGTTTTCTCGGTGCAAGGCCCTCCAATGTGTATCACCACAACTACAGCATGGTTTACAATAAACATACAATGTACGACCTGACTCTGCTCACTTACACTGGGCTGACAAACTTGCATCTAGATTTTGACATGGATCTTCGCTTTGGCCTGATGCCCAATGGCTGTTCCCATCGGATATCAAATCTGACAAGGCATTGACATTCGTGCTCAATTTTACAGCGCTGGAGTAGCGAACAGTTGCAATCCGACTAAGTTGGATGGAAAGTGGATATGTACTGTGGCGTCTGGGCTAAATGCGATCGGCTTCTTTGATCGCGAATCCGAATCAAAACGAGCATCAATTTGGTTGCTTCTTCTGGTTGCCTTTTGCTCGCCCTTCCCTTCTTTCCTTGCTCCAGCTTAATGCCGCGTTAAAATGAAGTTTTTTTTCGTCTTCTGCCTTTTCGTCGTCGCCATCGTCGCGGGCGAGCCTATATTACGGCCACGGTCCATTTCGATACCAATCCAGCGGGTATCCAGCTCGGTGGAAAATGGTGAGCTTCTTCCCGCCATTGTAAGTGTACATTATCCTGTTTTTTGGATGTTAATTTACGGTGTATTTTCATGCAGGTATATCAGCAGCATGTGAACCGATGCGATCAACGTCTCGCCCTCATGCAAGGGCAACCTCCTCTGCTTCAATCACTTCTAAGAGACCGCCTTTTGCCATATATTCCAGAATCGTTTCAGGGAAAAGATAGAGGAGATTTTGCAGAAAAGCTGTCAATTCAGTAAGTAGGTTGCAACGATCCCTGTGCACCAGCCAACTGACCTTTGGAGAATAGGGCCAATGATATAGGATGTCAGTCATTCAATAATGTACGGCGTACACAACAGTTTGACCCAGGTTCATGAATAGACTACGGCCCAGTGGATTTGGGAACCCCGCCAGTTTCCCATCAGTTTCTAATGGATACTGGATCTGCGGACTTTTGGGTTGGTGCCGAAGATTGTCGATGCGACGATGGGGGCACTTGCGTACGTGGTTTTCTTCCGTAGTATGCATTTTATCTGACAAGCATCAGGGCAATCATTCGTTTCTCGGTCCGCACTCAAGCAAGACATTTGTTGGCACGAATGAGAGCTGGAGTATTTGGTATGGCACAGGCCAGGTTTCCGGCTTTCTAGCGCACGACGATGTGTCCATCGTGGGCTTGGAACTCAAAGCACACAAGTTTGGCGTTGCGCAAAACGAAAGTGCGGATTTTACAGCGTACGAGCTTGTGTTTTATCCTGTTTTCCTTTCGCTCATGTTTTGTGTTTCAGAGACAGTATACCGTTTGATGGACTCCTTGGTTTCGCACAGACAGTAAGTGATGATCATCCCAAAGACCTTCACTGATGGTACCACAGGTGGCCTCCCGTCAAAGAACGCCAACGGTGGTCGAAGCGCTCTATAAAGCACACCAGATAGAAGATGAAGTGGTGTCGTTCAAAATTCCACGTGCTGCTGACGGAAAGAATGACGGAGAACTGATGCTGGGCGGCATGGATCCGTCTAAATTTCAACCGAATACTACTATCACAGTGAAGAACCAGAATGTACGAGGCTTTTGGGAGGTTCTTCTAGACGATATAAGGGTAAATGGACAAAGCTTGGGACTGAAAAACAGGTTCGCAGTGCTGGACACCGGATCGGTAAGTTTTTTGTTACGTTGGACATGTTCACACAATCATTTACTGCGTAGACCCTTATTCTCGCGCAACCTAAGGTATATATGACCGTATGCAATGTTCTGACTTGCCTTGTGACCTTTTTTGTACCAGGACGTATATTCGATACACCAAAAGATTCCCGGTGCGCGATTTGACCGAGACTCGTGGATCATTCCATGCCAGACTAGTGTTGTGGTCTCTTTCGTTATTGGCGACAAGGAGTTTCCTATCGACTCCCGTGACCTGGGTTTCTTTCCTGTGGACGAGAACAACACCGTAGATTGTATATCTGGTATCAGTCACGGAAGGGAGCTCCCTGAAGGGCCCAAGCACTGGCTTGTAAGTTCGGCTCCTTCATCTGTAGTTCATAGAGGTAGTGACACATTGTCATACAGGTTGGGGACGTCTTTCTCAAAAATGTATATCATAGCCTAAATTCTAGAACTAATGAGATCACACTAGCGCATTTGAAGTAATATGTAACTGTTATACTTACCCTTTTGATTTGCTACCGTTATTTTGTTGTTAACTTGCCAAGTTAGCTATATAACTTGTCGCGTTCCTGGAACTCCACAAATTATCATTTCCGACCTTGAACTGGAGCGGTTTGGTATTGAAAGAACGGTTTCATGAAATTCACGTCATACCCAGTTGTGGAATGACGTCGAATGGAGTCTGCTTGGATTTTGAACATCTGTAGCGCGAACCTCGCCAGCTTTTCTGACTTCCTCCAGATACTGAAGCTTGAAGAGCCAATGATAAAAGTGCGTATTCGTACATTATATAGGGGTTGATGGGACCGGCCCGTACCCCGACCTCTTTAGAAATAAACAAGCCAAAGCAACGCTGAACTCTTGAAATCTTTTTGATTCTTCTGTACTTCGTACTGCTCATCTACCATGCAAAGCGACGACGTGATATGGTCTGTCATCAACAACCAGTTCTGTTCCTACAAAGTCAAGCACGTTGTTCCTATCTACAAGCTCTTCAAAGTGCTCATTTTTGGCCAGAACTGCAACACAAAATTTTTGTCGAAACGAATACAATGTAACGGGATTCTGCAACCGACAGTCTTGTCCTTTGGCGAACTCTCAGTATGCAACAATTAGGGAGAAAGAAGGTACACTATCCGACGGTTCTTTACTTCCACTGGTCTTACTGTTTGCATCCAGGTGTTTTGTATCTGTACATGAAGACCATAGAACGCGCACATTCACCGGCACATATGTGGGAGAAAGTAAAACTGTCAAATAACTATACGAAGGCTCTTGAGCAGGTGAGGGATTCCCCATCCTTCCCTTCGCGTTCTCTAATTCCTTTTAGATCGACAGTGAGCTGATATATTGGCCAAATTTCGTCATTCACAAATGCAAGCAGCGTGTAACGAAAATCACGCAGTACCTTATCAAAATGCGCCGACTACAGCTACGCCAACAGTATGTTATCCTAACCAACAAACGAGAGTTTCTCAATTCACGTTTCACAGGCCTAAGCTCATTGGGGTAAAGAAAAAATTGGATCGTCGGGAAGCTGTTCGGGAAAGAAAGGCGCTTTCTGCTGCTCATCTAGAACGCTCAATTGAGAAAGAACTCATTGAACGTCTGAAATCAAAAGCATACGGTGATGCACCGCTTAACGTCAACGAGACGGTTTGGCAGGCCATCCTTGACCGGGAAAAGAATGGAGAGAGCTCGAAGGATGCCGAAGACACGCTGGAGATGCTGGCGGATGAAACGGATGAGGAAGACGAGGAAGAGCTTGAAGAAGAAATGGATGATGATTGGGGCGACCGGGAGTTTGTCAGTGATATCAGCGGGGACGAAGATGACGATGGTCTGAGTGATCTGGAGGAAGCTGCTGTGAGTGTTCATCCGCGTTACTGTAATTGGGTTCAATCTAATGCAATACAGGACGAGGATTCTGAAGGCGAGGGACAAGACGATGAGGATGATGATGGCTCCGCTAGCGAGTCAAGAGAAAATGTCGGGCCTAAAACATCTCTTGGAAAACGGAAAGCACCGCCTCCATCCTCGTCGAAGCCTACGCGCAAACGACCAGACAAAAAGACAAAAAGTAAGCGTCTTGCATAACTTTAACGAAGGTGTACTAATTCCTTTTGTAGAGGGTCCCCGCGTGGAAGTCGAATACGAGCAGGAGGTGGAGAGTGTTCCGTTCTCTATGGCAAATTGGTGACACTTGGATTATTGAATCTTCTTTCATCTATCATCGATTTATACCGGCGCCTTTTGCATTGCTCGTGCTGCCAGCCAGACAGCAACCCAGTCTAATGTCCGGTGCATTTACATATTTCCTTTACAGTACTTTAGTGAATTGCTGTTGCGGCTACTTCTAAGAAATGTGACAGGTCAAACGGATTGATAATGTTCATCCAGCCGAGTATGCTGCCAGACATTTCGAATACCCCAGATAGGTATCATCATTGCTCGATGTATTATGGCTGCAAAATAATCGCCACACGCCTTGGTTGTTTTCTCCCAAGAGCATCGGGATATGTGTGAATATCTATGCTATACTTGACTTTCAACGTATGTCCAATAGAAGCTCTTTGTAGTGATATCAAAGATAATACAGAAGTACATGCAAGATTCAAAGCGATAACAATACACAGTGTCGATATATCGTTAGTAAGTAGCTATTTTCGAGGCCCTCCACTAATTCCCATAACCAAAGGCGATCCACTACCAGCTTTTCCGTAGTCGAACGCAGGCAACGGTCCCCAATCAAAGGTCGGTGCCTTTGGTGATGTCGTGGCTGTGCTGGGACTCTTCTTGAACAACCCGCCTCCGTGTTTCTTTCCTCCCCCCGCTCCACGTCGCCCAGTAGGCACGGGCGTACTCAGGTGGAAGCTGTCGTCGTCATCAGGGAATTCAAAGTCTGTCCCAAATGAGCTGGTATCGGCAACACCATTATTCCCGAATAATGGTCCTTCAATCTTGATAGGAGTGTTAAAAACTACGCCTTCTTTTGTCGACCCGCTTGCCTGAGACGTTGACAAAAATGCAACCGGAGGAGTCGGAGCATTAGCTTTGGGCTGGTTTAACAATGGTTCTTTGCGCAAGCCAAGTAGTGCTTGCTTCAGCTTCTGGGCAGAGCGTTCGGCATTCAGAGCAGCAGCGGTTGTCACTGCCGCATGCGGTAGCACCGCGCGAGGTCGTGAAGGGAGGTCAGGGAGGCGCGGGTCTCTCTTTGGAGCAGACGACCGCGTGCTGTTCAAATCGATTCTCGATAACCTCTGTTCCAGACGATCAATAGCATCTCTTTCTTGTTGAATTGCGATGTCGATGTTTCGATATGTCCTATTGACAGTGTCCAGTGACGGAGCCCTACGAACAAGAAAATGTTGAGTCGGGGCGCCAAGATCAACGAGAGAGGGACTTACCTAAAGACGCCCTTATAGCTCTTCATAGAGGATACTTTCTTCTTATAGTCTTTCAACACATTTTCCAATTTCGATACTTCCGTTTTTCTTCTCATCAGCTCCCCTCTCAGACGTACCCGAGTCTCTAGATGCTCCGGACCCAAGGTGCGGCTCCTTAGCATTTTAGCAAAACTGTCGTCTTGCTTTGCACGATTGAATCGCTCGATCTCCTCTTTCCTCGTGTTTGCTACACGTAGCGGTAAGTATAACGAAGCAAATCAAAAGTAATAATTCACGAACCCTTTACAACTCCACTGCCTAGTTCTTTCAGAATCTTCTTGGCCTCTTCTCGACCTTCCTTCAGAAGCTCCAAGTCTTCCGCATAACCAAGGAGCGTCTCGCGGTACTTCAATGCATCCGCGGGATACCAATGGCTTGAGTTGCCTAAGTCTGCTTTCAAGCGGGAACCACCGGTCTTTGTATTGATTACTTCGCTTTGCTGTGATGCTTTTTGCGCGAGTTTTTGGAGCTGATAAGATACAGTTAGTTGTAATATTAAAGATAACAGGGAAAACGACAGACGCATTCCAGTTCATTGCTCATGGTTACCCATAGAACTGCACACTCTTTCTGCATACCTTCCTGGAAATCCTGGAGGGAGAAAGCAGGCTTGGATGAAGGGGTGGGAGTAATGGGCTCTGTGGGTTGTGCGGGTTGCGCGAGTGGCCTACCAAACAAATTTCCGGGAGGAGGTGTAAATGGTGTTGTCGGAGGAGTAGATGCAGGTCCAGGCGGAGGTAGTTTACTGAAGGGACTTCCACCTGGAAGCGAGGGCGGGGGCATAGACGGTTTCGTTGTCGCACCAGGGGGAGGAGCGAAAGGCGATAAGAATGGAGACGGTGAAACCGCCGTCGAAGCCGAAGACGACGGTTTTGGTACAGGCGCTGCCTTGTTACCAAACAAGCTCCCGCCACCGCCTCCCATCGTTGATAGCAACGGTGGAGTCTTTGGTCGCATCTCCTTGGAAGGAGTCACAGTTTCCTCTACGGATGGTTTCAGCGGAAGTGTACCAAAGGGAGGTCTGGGTGAAGCGGGACGAGGCTTTGGTGCTACGGCTTTGAGAGTTTCCTTCGTCTCCTCCTGCTCTTCGTCGCCTCCTACCACAGCGTTTGCAAGCGGCGAGCTGCGTACAGGGCGTGTGTTTGGCCTTCTCAAACCCAATGCTGCTGCTGCAGGAGTGGGTGGAGGCACGACAACCGGTTGCTTCTCAGGAGAACCCGGTGGAGTAGTACTCTCCTCTTTGATAGGTGGGAGGATAGTCTCCGTCGACGACGGCAGTACTGGGGGAGGTGTCCCAGATTCTGGCTGGGGGGTGCTAGACTGAGAGCGCGATGGCGGCAGAGGTACTTGGGATGGTGTAGGTGAACGTTCCTCTTCAGCTTCTTCATCCGAGGGTACGTAATCTTCATCATCCTCTCCAGCAGTAGAACTGATACTTTCTGAGAGAAAAGATCCTGTGTCATCATCGTCATCCTCTGCACCATCCCGATAAGCATCATCGGAAACATCTCCATCAACGGTGTCTTCCTGTGACACATCAACATATGAACTGGCCACTGACGACAAAGAAGCCTCCTTTGACAGCTCTTTGGATTCCGGCGATGTTGAAGAAGACTCGACTTGTGTTTTGTCAGTTTCCTTGACCGGTCCTTTCCCTTTGTCTTTGGGCGGGGTCTCGGCGGATGACGGAGAGACGGCAGGGGTAGATGCTGCAGGTGTAGGCATTTCGGGGGCATCAGACTCTTTCTCTTTCTCTGGCTCAGCTGTTGAAGGCAAAGGTGCTGGTACGGGAGGGGAGGGCTTCGGCGAGGAAGGCTCCGCTTTGACTGGTGTAGAAGGCGGCGGTGAAGTCTTGTCTGATTCCTCAGATTCAGTATCTTTGGCCTTCAACATATCGGAAAATGAGGATTGAGGCGCTGGAATTTTGCCAAACGGCGATGCAGACTTCGTGTACGCACCAAACCCACCAATGGAGGGTTTAGCAGGAGTAGGAGATACTGAAGGAGATGAAGATAAAGGCGGAAAGGCGGACTGCTTTACCCCAAGTGCGGAAGGCGAGCCAAAAGTGGGCGAGCTGGTACCTGATAGCGGCGCGAACGCAGATTTCTGAGCACCCAAGGCTGAAGGGGAACCAAAACTTGGAGAAGAGCTAACGGCGGGCGGCTTGGTGGGTGTAGTCTGGAGATTTGAAAATGCCGATACGGGTGGTGTCTGATTTGCAGCTGCCTTGAAAAATGGAGAGGAAGTGTCCTGATTAGAAGCGCCAAACGCGCCAAAACCTGCAGCCGGCTGGAACGAGGATGACTTCAGGTTCGCGAATGCCCCGGTGGTTGGCGCTGGCTGAGAGGGAGAGGCAAACGGTGACGGTGTGGAAGATGATGCTAAGGGTGGACTTGCTGGTGGAGACGCTATGGGTGCTGGAGATTTTGTTTCCGGTGAGATGCTCGCACGCTGAGGGCCAAAGGGTGAACTTCCCGATGCGAATGGACTTCCACCGAACGGTGAAGGCTTGCTCGGTGTTCCGAAAGGCGACGCGTTGGAAGGCGCATTATTACTGGAGCCTGCAACAGACGGCCCTGTGCTCCCAGCTGGAGATCCTCCACCGCCAAATACAGAAGTTTTAGGCACTTCGGTAGCTTCCGACACGCTCTTTGGTGGTTCTGTGGCTGCGCTTCTCAAGGATGATGTATTTCCAAAGGCAGAGGGCCCACCCGAAGCAAACCCGCCAAAGCCTCCCGTAACCTTCGTCGAGGACGTATTTGTTGTCGGCGTACCCGACGCAGCGCCAAATGTAGATGGTCCCGAAGCGAACGCACCGAATCCACCACTAGTTTTTGTTGACGCGGCAGACGCTGCAGGTACCATAGGCTTCTGGAAGCCAGACTGTCCAAAGGCAGGTTGTCCGAATGCAGGTTGTCCGAATGCAGGCTGCCCAAATGCAGGCTGTCCAAACGCAGACTTTGGCGCATTACTTCCTGCAGGTGTCGCAAAGCCTGTCTGTCCAAAGGCCGATTTGGGAGGTTCAGCAGGCTTGTTTCCAAGTGCAGTCGCGAAAGCAGACGTGGATGGGGTTGAGCTTGCCCTGGCATACGGAGAATTTTCACCGAATGCGCCCCCTCCGAAAGCGCCAAACCCTGTGGCTGGTCTTATCGTTGAGCCTGAAGAGTCTGAGCTAGTAGTAGAAAGTTGTGGGGATGGTTTGTTAACGGAGTGGTCCGGTGGTAGAGGCAGCGGCGCCGGAGAGCCGAACAACCCTCCTGTAGATTTGGGTTTGGAATCATCGCTGCCCCCCAGAGATAGGCCACCGAATGATGGCGCAGCATCCGCCATGGAGATCTCTTGGCTAGGTGGGTTAGTCACAGTGGTGGTTAATGACCCAAAGCCTGTGCCGGTACCAAACGCTCCAGGACTTGGCGCCCCAAATCCTGAAGACGACGCCTGGCCGAAAGCAGAAGTGGATGTACTACCAAAGGCAGAGGAGGTGCCAAAAGCTGATGATTGTCCGAACGACGGCTGGCCGAATGCAGAAGAGGTAGATGACGGCTGCGCAAAGGCTGAGGATGCTTGACCGAATGCTGAAGACGGGGAGGAAGCGGCCTGCCCAAAGGAAGATTGTCCAAAAGCCGGCTGTTGTGGTGTCTGGGCACCAAATCCTGAACTCGGCTCAGGAGGGACTGGTTGGCTGGTTGGCTGTGGGACAGCAGCAGTTCCCCCAACCATCCCAGCGTAAGGTTTCGAATGTTCCATATACCAACCCTGTATGGTTCCATCGTTAAGATAAGCATACATGATAGGATTCTCCGTTCCGTTGACCAAGTCAACGGCAAGAGACAACAAGACTGTATCCTCTTGTTCTTTGTTGAGAGGGATGGAGAGAGGATTCTCCTGGTAATAACAATACCAGGTATTACTGATGTGCCCGAAGACTTCGAAATCAGTTGAGGACATGTCTCCGACTACCATAAGGCCCTTTGTGCTCTCAGCAGTAGCGTTTTCATCATCCCATTTAGGAAGTACGACGACGTGAGCAACTTGGTTGAGTCGTTCAGATAAGCGAAAGGGATGTGTGAGATCCGTAGTCGTCACTGTAGACTGGCGCGTATCCAAATGTACAACATGTTGTGTAGAGACATCAGCTTCTGGATTAGATGGGGCATAGCTTGTGCGAAATGTAAATCCGCCCGATAGCCAGTCCAGCGAAACCAAAGTAGATCTCTGGGCGGTAGGTGGAATGTGCTTTTGCGGCATCGCCTTGTCGCTCAGAGTGTAGGTCAAGATGTCGCCAAGCCGCAGGCCAATTGCAAGCTGTTTGCCTTTTGGAGACCAGGATGCTGAAATATCGTTAGAATAAAAGAGTGTACAACAATCTCAACATACCTGCCACCGGTAGGGCCTCATGTTCCCTTGCTGTCCATCCGCCTTGAGACTGAAACTGCGAGTTGACAACTTCTATGTTTCCATCAAAACGCACGATGGCTATGTATTCAGCTAATGTAGGATCACTGCTGGGATTTGGAACGATTTGACGCGCAGGGCTGTTGGAGGTACGAAGTGCGTGTAATGGGGAGTCATCAGATCCGGGGGAGCAGAGCTTGTCGACGTCGTAGAGAAGGACCTCTCCTTGTGCCAGACCAACGAGAAACCGAGTTTCATTGCAGGCAAAGGCAAGGGTTACAGGCTGCGCTGAGAGGGCTATGGTCTTTTGGGGCTTGAAAACCGGCTGGGTATCATCGGATTCAAGAGATTTTTGCAGTTCGTTCAGTGGAGATAGTATTATACCTGGATATATGGTGTGAAACGGGTTTCATTGCTTAACTGTCGCGTCGACACGCACCCGTATTTGTGGCGGCCGCAAACCAGCCTCTGGTGTTTGCAATTGCAAGAAGACGATACGCAAACGGTGATCCGACATCGAGATTTTCTGCACACAGAACGACGCGATCCAGCTTTCTGAGCTGACGGAATGTCGGGAACTGGAAGCAGAAAAGATCAGATCCATTGTATTTGGCATATTTCAAGAACGCACGCCAAATCCATCAGACTCGCATTCCTTGAGTGTTGGGTCTACCTTTACAGAGACAGTCGTTGGGCGCGAGATGGGAGTCAGGTTGCCTCCGTCCATGGTGGACAAGGAAGATTCCTCGACGACGGGCAAAGGAAGAAAGGCGAGTCAGGGACCGGGACCGCAAGGTGATGACCAGAAGTGGCAAGTCACCGGCACGTCTCGGGAATTGCCGGCCGACAGACCATGACGCGCTCTTTTGCTCCATCACCACTACCTTGGCGGGGGCTCTCACTATCTATTCGAACAACCCGTCAAAGGAGCTGCTCTGATACATCCACAATCAGCCTATCTGAGAGTTCCTCTGTGGAAATAACTCCTGTAAGGCCCGCTCTGGGGCAAAGCCTGCTACGTTCGCTCCTCATGAAAGTATCCATTGTCCAAAAACTACCTCACTTATACACGATTGAACCTAAGAGTTGGAATCAGAGCCGATGCCATTGGTGATTGTGGGTGAATTGAATCAGTTAGTAAATAGTTATGATCAGGACTTCAAAAACTAACAGTAATAAGGGTGCTGCTCGAAAAAGCCTCGCTCGGTGGCGGCAGATGCCGCCACCAGCTCGCATTTTCTCTCAGAATCGCTGTTTGGAGAGCTGAATGGAAGTTCGGCCGAGCAACTCCGTGGAGAGCGTGATAGTAACATGAGTCACAGTAAACAAAGTGACAAACAAAGAAACTGCCACACCGAGAATCTGACTTTAACAGAAATTTATGTGTGGCACGCCGTTCAAATTTACCACACATAGAAAGTCCGATGACATTCGGCTCGGGGAGCTGTCAAAAACTCGGCTACCATCCATCCCCTATAAGACCTTCTACTAACGTAGCAGGAATGAACTCAATCTCATGTGTATCATCCCCGCAGGACAATCATACTGGGGCGACGAGACTTGGACGAGACAGCCTGAGACTACTGGGTACTACGACGCCCCTTCCCAGTTACATAATAGTCGATATCTTGTTCTTTCACCATGACTACATTGCCTCCAGAGCTTGTAGAACTAATTATCTGTGAGGCATGGCACTCTGTAATGCCGTCCTCAACCCGAACATCCTTCATGACCACTTGCCCCCTTGTTAACCGAACGTGGAAAACCATCTATGCCCCTATTGCTTCTCAGGATCTACACATCACCAACCTTGCATACATATACTATCTATGTGACATAGCTGGGCGCCAAAAATCCATTATCTACTACGACTTTATTCCCCAGCGTACTCGTACCATTACCTGCTTCGTCTACCTCGGAAAAGAAATAGACGATGCAGCCGTGAAGAGAGTGTATGGCTATCTCGCAAAACTGCCCAACGACATCGGTTTAAACAGTCTCTTTCCGCAAGTCCCATACATCTCTTTCGAGCTCGGTTGGATCGGCATAGGGAGAAATCCCCTTTCACCACAACTCTGTGATATTCCCATTTGCGTCCGGGTCTACTTCCACCGGTACCTGTCTGTTACCGAAAGTGCACGCCACAAAGGGGAGACACGAGTGGACGTAGGTATTTCCATGACAGACTCGGACCCTTTGCGGCGTCCACACCCTTCAACCTGGGTAGAAACATTGGAGCAATTGCGCAAAGTCAATCTCATTGGGGGCTGGCCATGGTTCTTAAATAAAAGATACTTTCCTGATCGTCACCGTTGGATTACACTTGATGGTTTCCGCCACCTCTGTCAAAGCACATATATATATCAGCATCGCGGGGAGATCAGAGATATAAATTGGGACTTGTGGATGGCTTCCAAAGAGCCACACAGTACGTGGGCGAAGCGTCTGCCGTCTGCTTCATCTAGCATCCATACATAGGTTTAGGGTGTCTTACTACTCCTTTCTATCGGCTGAAATATTTAAACGGGTGCAGGGGTCTTTACCCGTAAGATATTATGGCAAATATTGATCTCCCTTGCTATAAACACTTAGTCTTTTTTGGGACTATAGAAGCGCCCAGAAAATAATCTCTGTTAATTCTGAGTCGTCTGAAGGAGCCGAGACTCGGCAACGTCTGCGAGCTGCCTTAATAGAGCGCTGCTCGCGGCTTATAACAAAACAACACAGAATATATAGTAAGGCATTGACAAGTACAGTAGCAAAGGTAGAGGCTCGAGTGCTCGTGCATGGATTAGCTGGCAATTGTTCCTCGTTGTTGGGGACCTAAAGAGAAGTGCCAGGCCACACCCATCCCCATCTTCGCTACAGATCACGGCAGCATTGGAAGAAAGCAAACCCAGGTTATCGCAGTCGACGACAAGACCTCGACAAGACCAGAAAGGGCAATTCACCGAAACCTCACGGGAATTGCCGGCCATTAGGTCGCGACGCGTTCTTCGGCCAAGATCCCTACGTTTCTCTCAAAGTAAGATGGCAGATAGCTTGGCCCCCCAGTGCACTCCTCTAAAACGTGAATACGATTCATGTTTCAACTCCTGGTTCGAAGGATACCTCGAACCTGCTGTAGCAGCGTCAGCTTCCCAACAACAACGGGAGGCATATTCACGTAAAAAAGCAGAGGAATTCGAGGCAAAGTGCGGGAAGGTGTGGGCTGAGTATAAGGGGTGCACGCAGGTGTGCTTTTGCTTTTTTTTTGACTGGTTGCGTACGTTTACTTACTTAGGCATTAGAAAGCGTTGAAAGAAAAGGGATTGGATCGTTTACTTGACCAGGCTCGAGAAGAGAATCCGCTGACAGAGCCTATCCCGTCGGCGGCTCAGAGCAATAAATGAGCCAACAGAACGGGTAATGCGGCCTTTTTTTTTTTGCTTCGTCGTCTATGCTGACTTACAAGGAACGCGTGAAGGTTCGTTGTTCTATATAGCATTGCCGTTCGTCGCTTTGCGCAGCCCGCCCAGCTTTACTGCCTCGAAAGTTCGGATCTCCCGTTTGCTACTGTGAAGGGCTCGTGATATCTTCGACATTCAATTAACAGAATCAGTCTGGAGTACAAATTGTTCAACTGCACTTGACCATGTAAAATACGTGTACAGACATGGACCATAATATAGCCGGAAATTTGCGATTATCATTCCGATACATTGTCGAAAAGAGTTCTGAAGCATTCGGTAACATCTACATGTCATGTACTCTCTAATTCTGTTGGTCCAGGTTCAATCAAACTCAATTAACATATAATATTGGACCATAGTACAAAGGAAGAATAGCATTCCTAATACCCGACGACTCGCTTCAAAACCTGCTGGCTCATTTTGATAGCCTTTCTGAAAATCTGACCAATGCCTCGGAAACTTCTGAAATGACATCCTTTTTAACCAGACTCTCGTGCCAATTCGCTACCTTGGCACTCCAGAAGGTATCGGAGGCGCTGCTCGGCTCAGACCCATACCAACATCCTGCCAGACCACCATAAACCGCCCCGACAGTATCAGCATCATCGCCCAAGTTCACCGCAACGATAGCGCCTTGCTCGAATGTACTGGTGGAAAAGAAACAATAGAGGGCGGCAATCAGAGTATCGACGACGTAACCAGAGGACGGCAACGTCTCGGGCTGGGGCAAATGCAACGGAAGCTTTGAATTCTTGGCCTCGGATTCACATTCTGCTATGAGCTTCATAAGGGGATGGTAATGTTGATAGTAGCTCTCCAAAGCTTTCGCTGCTGAAGGAGGCGAAGGTGCAGACGAAGGAAGGGCGAGCAATCCATGCAGCTTTGGATGGGAATAGGGAAATGAGGCGAAATATGAAAGTAGGTCAAGCTTCGTAATATCGGGACCCTCTGAGGCCGTCGCGGATGCCATAATCATGCATATTGCGCCTGTCCAGACTTCACAGGCTTCCTTGCAAAGTTCATTGGGATGCGTAGTGGCGCTGCTTCTTCGCGCGTAATCCCTTGCTTGGTTCTCGTCACGCCAGTATGCCAGTCCTATGGGGACGATGCGCATGAGACTTCCATTTCCGCAGGAGAACTCTCCACTAAGCTCATTCTGGATGTGTTTGAGTGGTTTCTTTGTCGGATTGCTCGAGTAGATAGTCAGAGCTCTACAAATTGTGTTGCCGATGTCAAAGCATTTACCGGTGGCGGAGAGTACGCCTCGCTTCCACCACTGTGTGTACGCCGCTAACTGGTGGCATTCATCGAATCCCCCAGCCAGTGCTGAGTTATCAGGGAGGTAGGTGGCAAGTGACCGTGCTAGACAGAGGGTCATCGATGTGTCGTCCGTCCACACGCCTGGAGGAAGAGAGAAATTGTCGTTGGGGAGCATGGTGTCGACAATATCGAAAGAGAACCGGGCGTGAAATTCGGCTGGACCTCCCAGGGCATCGACGAGCGCAGTAGCAAGGATAGAAGCTCGTATCTTCGTCTCCGGCGCTGCCTTGGTAGCATTCTGGAGATATAGAGGCGTATTCAATGTCATCGTGGTTGCTAGCAAAGGATCCCGTGCTCCTCGCCGTCCGAGACCCAAAGAGGGCAAGTCAATACAGTACCCCCTACCATCATGGTACTGCCCGTGATTATCAAGGCAACTGTCGATTGCCGTCCTCGCGACGGACCATGATGGCACGAAGAAGAAAAGCACATGTTTGATGTAATGGCAATAGTACTTATATGGCAGGCCCACGTCGCCTAGCTTTTCGCAGCCATGGCGGTCGACCCAGTACAAAGCGTACGTGGCGGTTTTCTCATTGGTGCGTCCGTGGTATGTCCTACTCTGAATAAATTTCTCCTTGCCTTTGACTGACTGGTAACCAGGTATTAGCAGTCAATGCGGTCCCACCATTACGCAGGCGCTTTCTGCTCTATGGATCTCGAACAGTCGCGCAAGAGAATGCACAGCAGTCATCCAAAAGCTCCCTTTCTTCGTTCTTGGACTACCTAGCGACACTCCAAGTTCCTCATAGATATTTCACTCACTTCTACCTCATCTCTGTCGGCTCGTCTGCATTTTGGGCCCAGGAGATTCTTCGCAATGGACGCCTGTTCTCAGCCATTGCAGCTCTGGCACCCAAGATTGACCCTACGAAGGCGATGTCGAAAGAGCAGATACTATTGACGTGGGCGCTAATGTCTACCCAGGGATGCCGCCGTCTCTTGGAATCCATACTTCTTGCGAAGCCTTCCAAAGCAAAGATGTGGTTCGTGCATTGGTTGTTGGGCTGGGCCTTTTACGCAGGCATGGGATTGGCTGTTTGGGTGGAAGGTATTCGTGAGTACACACACGCTTTCTATCTTCTCGTGATCTTGACACCATCTTTAGAAACCCTTCGTTCTACGCCATTGAAACTGGCCTTATCCTCTCCCAGCCTACGCACTGCAATTTTTCTGCCATTGTTCTTGTTCGCGTCATGGATGCAGAACAAATGTCACTGGCATCTGGCTTCCTTGAAGAAGTATTCCCTGCCTACGCATCCCTCCTTCCGATACATCACTTGTCCACACTATACTGCTGAGTGCTTGATTTATCTCTCACTCGCAGGAATCGCGGCACCACCTGGGCAGATGTTCAACAAGACCATCTTAGCCGCTCTCGTGTTCGTCGCAGTCAATCTCGGTGTGACGGCTGAGACGACCCGGCAATGGTATGTTGAGAAGTTTGGCGAGGATAAGGTCACTGCCCTGTGGAGGATGATACCATTTGTATATTGAGGTATTCTCAACATCTATTTTGATGGCATGAGACTTACGAACATACTTAGGGCAACTAACAGAAGTTTTCCGCTCCTCTCTCTTCTGTTGAACTATCGGGCACATACTCTGGGATTCCGGGTTGAGTCAGGCATGTTGTACACAGATCTGGTTAGACCGACTAAGAAAAGGATCAATCGTGTACCTTGTCCGAGGTAAAGGAGAAAAGGGAAGCTACTTACAACCATGCTGATCTGCCTAGCCCTCTCAAGTCGGAGGTTGTATGAACTAAAAACTCGGTCTTCTTCTATTTATTTATTTAAATTCTTTTGCTGCTACGAAGAACGAAGAACACAAAACGTGAAATATGTTGTTCTCCGTTGCCGTTTTGTCTACTTTTTTTGCTTCGCTACTCGCAGTCCTGCTGGCGTCCAAGGTTCAAATCTACCTTGTTTTGTTACTCCGATAGGCTCCTGATATGCCTGATATCTTAAATTATAAAATGGACATCGCTAGGTTGTGTGACAAATATTAAGATTCGGCTTTCATGAAGAATGTCTACCATACGCGATTACTGTGGTTCCGGAACATTGTCGGTAAGAGCTCTGGGCGAGCCAAGATTCGGTGTCCCATCTGTATGCCATGTAACCTCTAAACTTCTCGTTAAGATTCAACCAGATTGGATTAAAGAGGTAGACGCACGTTGGACCATGGTATACCTGCTTCCGTCACACAAAGCTGGGACGGTTGAAGAAGCGTGATATACCTAGAAGCATATAAAATAACTCAACTGACCTGGAAAACTATTAACTTACCATGTGGATTTCATTACCACTCGGGCTTAGGAAAAACCCATTGTGACCGGGCTATTTGGAGGGACTTCGGTCAGGAGAAGGACGCGGTGATTTGGGAATAAATCACCTCGTTATTTCTAAGACAATCAATCCTTGAGAAGGTCCAATGTCAGAAATGGCATCAAAGCTCACCCGTTCGCAGATGTGAAAATAGGATTGCTGTATTTCGACCAAGAGCTTGGGCTCAGAGGATTGGTGCCGGTCAGCTCCAGCCGTCCAAGGGAGTAAGCTGTCCCTGCACAGCTCGAAGCCGAAAACACGATCCACGTTCGTCCATCGTGGTACAATGCCGCTTGATATGCAACCGTGAGCAGGGATCTATTCGAAAACAGACAGCTCCAAGTCGCACCTGGACCCTCATTCACATTAGCACCGACCTGTTCCCAAGAAAGCGTAGGAGTCGAGATTTTGACAGCGCTGCCGACCGTTGTTGCGCTAGTCATTTGCCTGTCCGAAGGGATGTTAGTGTACGAATCCAATATGAATTCTCAGTGGAATACGTACGCGATCCAGAGACATTGATCTTGCATTGAAGATAAAGAGATTGGTCATACACTCAACTTGGAAGGATAGAAATTGCGTACAGTTACCGTCCCAGCTTGAAAACACGAGATAACGAATATCGCCATAAACGAGGACTGTGGCGTCGATTGACCAAACATCACGGTTAGGAATGACTATGCGTCCTGGATACCAGATATTTGAGAACAATCTTTTTCTGCCGTAAAATTACTTCCTTACCTGCGTAGCTCCAGGCAGAGTCCCATATAATATTCGAGGATCCTTTCAAGACATGGATGTGCTGATTGTCAAGCGTGCCGCTTGATCCGGCAGAGTAGTATCTATCCAAGCCTTAAGCTTAGCCATCGTGCTTCGGTTCGACAGAAACGGAATAGGGACGTACATGTACCACGAGGCCTCGGTCGGTTGCCTGTATTTGTGTAGCAACTCATGACCATCAAAAACGATAGTTAAGATTACCAGTGAATTTCGGGAGCCCCTTCAAGCAGAAATCAGGGTGCCATGATTCAGATCACTGGTTGAACGTTACCTACAAACGTTACAACATCGACTGGACGTGCTATCTGACCAGACCACTTTTGGGGTAGCTGTCTTCAGTCCACTGATAGTCGTCGCTCGAGTAATCTGAATATTGGACCAAGTGGTTGTGGTTAAATCTATGCTCCATCAGCATCGCCAGCAACACATGATCTATTACTCCGATTCCGAGTGTCGATACGCACAATAATATCCCTCATGGTATACCTAAAGCAGGAAACGACTCCTCTAAGCTGGGATCAGGAGAGAAAGGAGCGCAACAGACCATAAAAGGATCCGAGCCGTCGCTCGACTTTATCGGATTGGTAAACGTCGCAACCCCCAAAGCAGACGACACCTGGAAAGAGATGATACATAACAGAAACAGCGCCAACATCTTGAACCGCGTTTGCCTGCTCTTTCCATGTGGTTGGAGTTTTTGTACTCGTCCTTCCCTTCCGCTGCGGCCCGAGCGGACCTCGCGTACAACGCGGAAAAGTACGAGGTTGCGTCAGCTGTTGAGAGGAAACGCCGATGAAAATCCCGACAATGGCTGGCCAGCTGCATAGGTTCGAACTTCGGCGGCTGTAGGGTCATTTGCTACAGTGCTTGGCGTTTTCCAACAACGTGAAGCTTCCAAGAGTAACAATAACCCTGATAGACAGGTATGTTATAGGTGTGTAATTGACATTGTAGCTGGTATTCGACGGTTCGGGAATCCTAGGTGCAACTCCAAAAGCCGAATCATGCTTGCCAATGAATGATATCTATACTGATTGAATCAGTATAGCTTTACATGGGAGATGATGACCGGTACGCGCCTGGTATTATTACAACGGTATGCTAAACTCAGGTGGGAAGTTTACACTCATATTCAAGACAAGCGGCGCCACACCTTTTGTATGTTCTATCCGCATTGGTGTCCAGACGTCTTAGTCAATAATACCACTGACAACAAGATACTAAAATGTAAAATTCCGCAAATATCAACCCAGAAGTCCTCGAACGTATTTAAGTAAATCCTTTCCCTAAACAAAACGATATTAATTCAATATCTGACAAAAGTGATAAGCCACTCACTCCCCGAGCCTTGACGCCCTCCACCATAGCTTCAATACCTCCATCGACAACTTCTCTTTCACTTTCTCCCCCCTCATGAGTCTCCGACGGCCTTCTCCCACTCGTCAAATGCGATCGTTGCGCCATCCCGTACCTCAACACAACTGTTACAACGGCTCGCCACCCCTCCAGAGCGCCTTCCGCTCCTCCTGTCAAGCTTGTCTGACTCATGAGATGCGCCTGAGGGCTAAGTGTGGGTATCACTGTCGATCGCACGACGTAAGGACAATAAGACCGATGCTCCTTCAGTAGATCAAAGGGTCGTTTCGTCGGTGCCCGGCTAGAAGTTGAAGACTCCGGCCGGAGTCCGAACGTCCAGAGCCCTATGCGTCGCTGGCAGAGGCTGCATTGAAGGAGGGTGTCAGAATCGCGTTTTGGAGGGGCCAGAGTGGTCGAGGGCCCGACGCTTAGTCGGTTAGGTGACTGTCTAGGGACGACGGAGGACTCCCGTGAACGTGGCGGCGTTTGAGGAGCCAAAGAGCTAGCTCGTGTCAATGCTGGGCGCTCAGCTGCAGGAGCTATACTCCAGCCGAAGAGAGACACCAAAATTGTCTTCTCCGATGGTTCCTCAGATGTCGCAGACGGCGAAGAAGACGAGGGTGGGTCTGTTTGAGTTGATGATACAGTTACAGACAATGATAGAGTATATAATTTGATTGTGGATCGTAGTGCTATAAGCTGGTTGGATGTCTGTTCCGTTGTTGGTAAAAATTCAAAACGGGAAGAATATTACACTGACTAGGGGGTGTTTGATTTCAACGTCGTCAAGAAGAGCGTCAAGGGAAGTGGCATTCGCCTTGATATCGCGTAACAGAATGGAAGGTGATTGAAGAGGTATACGGTAGATAGACGCTGAGTTTGTGGTCAAAATAGATCGGCCAAAAAGATTGTCCAGCTCACCGTCACACTGCTTCATCCGCCACGGACAGCCTGGTTTATGCGCATCGACGAGCTGAACCTTCTGCTTCTCAATGAGGGCATTGGCTGCAAGTTTCAGCCTTCAAAACCACCAAAGAATAGATCGTCACACACCTGCGTCTCGCGACATGCCCTCTTTGCTAGCCACTACCCACGAGGAGGTGCATACTCCGCATACCAACCGGTCTTTCCCGTCGTTCACCCACCCACACTTCGATGCTGCCACTGCATCTATGGCAGGCGGTTTATTTGAGTATGTGGAGAGTTTAAAGGTCGATAATCGAGATAGAAAAGAGGATATTGATGAAGGGCGGTATTCTTCTTTGGAGATGATAGTTGACGGTGGACGAGGTTCGGAAAACTTGAAAGGAAAAGACTTTTTTGTACGCGTAGCAGCACGTGTGAGGATAGCTGAGAGTTTTGGGGCATTTTTGTATGTCTCTTGCCTAGTTTAGTCTTAGCTTGGAGTCAGGATTTAAAAAGATTAGAGCGTACGGCACTTCATTCGCGCTCCCTTTGGACTTTATCCCGTACTTTGCAAGGGTAGAATATACGGACCGACTCGTATTGGATTTCTTGAGTGCAGGCTGAACAGTATCGTCTAGATGTTGGAACGCGTCGTCTAATTTCCGCTATGATACATATTCAAAGAAAAGAAAGGGCGCCAGGATGAACGCGTTACCTTTGTGGCCCGAAGGTTATCTATAGGTGTTTGAATGTCGTCGGAAGACATGGCAAGAGAACGATGCAATAAATCTGTGCTCCAGTATGCATAAGCAGGTGTCCCACCACCCGGATGTGCAGCCGCACCTTGTTTGATAGAAGTCAAAATAATGCCTCCCAGTCGAAGGGTATCACAGCTGCAGTGATGTTGCAATCAAGAAAAGTGCGACAGATAGGATAACCGACCAAAGAGAAAGAGTCTGAGAAAAGGATTAGAGATGATTAGGGAAACTCGGGACACGTGATGCTGAATCCAAAAATGGCAATCACCGCCATTGTGCGTTCGAGTCTCAACTTTTCAAGTCGCAAGTCTTGACGTTGGTTTCAGAAGTTCCAATACTTACAGTGGTTAAAGCGTAGAATAAACGACGGCGATAAAATTTTATATTGATGGAACTGGTCGACTCGGTCGATATACAGTGGGAGAGCCCCGCGGACCCCATCCCTAAGTCATTCCCAGATGAGTATTTGCCATCAAGTCCATCATACAGCTGTAAGGGTAATACCCCTTCCCCCGAGATTATGCTGACGGGTGAGATCTGATCACGATCTCTACCTTCTATGAAGACCCACAAGGGTATCGTATAGTTGCAGTGCAATTCGATAAATATATTGCCGATCAAGGTTCTCGAAGGAAGCATTCACTGGCTTAAAATGCAGTCAACGTCATCACCTAGAGTTGTTGAGGGACTAGCTCGCCAGTTCAAAGCCAGCATCATCAATGAGATGCCAAATGCCAGTCTGTGACACCTTGGCAGCAAAGCAGAGTCGACAGAGGACCATGAGAGATATTAAACTGAGAACGGTCTGCAGCGGTCGCGTGCAGATCATTCCAGAGTAGTAACTGTTGACATCATGATAACGAACGTTTGTCGCGAGTAGCATGGCTCTGTAGGGCTACATCGAGGTCGAATGGGTCCAACGAGCGGTGCTGACGAACTGTTCGAGACCCGGCAAAGAAGGTAACCGTGGAAAAGGAACTGAGAAGACCCGGCTATCTTAGTTGTTACTCGATGGGCTTGGAAGAAGTAGAAAGTTGTTCGGTGCCTGAGGCCTGATATACAGTTGTTAGGGTATGCGGTTGTACACTTCTGAGGTACCACGATCTAATATACAAGTTCAATTATCACATCTTCCGCAAATCTTCCGTAGCAAGTCGTATTAAGTCACAGGGGGCTCATTACCCGGACTGGGTATTGAGTCTGGGTACATTCGCTTGAGATGCCTATATTTTCGGAGAGAGTATAAAGCGAGGGTTTCTGTTGAATGAATGTTTCTATTAGTACTTGGGGTCTTGGATGAGCAAATAACTCGCCTTCCTTGATATATTCGCCAAACTTAATGGCCTTCTCGATCTCTGCATCGTCGGTCAGGTTTCGGTTTTCTGTGAGTACGGCTAAGCGGCCGAATGCCAAGGCAGCCAAGGGCATGACGGAAAATTGAATAGCGTACTCTCGAACATCCGCCGAACTCTAGCTTTGAAATCGTATCTAGACATGCATTCAACCGGCGTCCAATACAGTTGAAGCAGCGACCCACGAGGGATCTGGATAATCTTTTCCTAGCCTCTGCAGCTCCTTGTACAGCGAGAGAGCACGCAGACGGTTTGACATATCATGCGACAATGGAAGTACTAACTTGAAGGAGGTCTAAACCTGTCTAAACGTTGAACGCCGGGTGTCCGCTGCTGATGAAACCACGTGGTACTAACCATATATAGCTGCATCTTCCAGGGGTTGGTGTCCTCCTTTTGGTCCGTCCCGCCATTGGGACCACATTGCGCACAACAAACGAGCGTCGCAGGGATGCACGTGCGAAAATGCTGCAATCTGAAAATAGACCGACTATTGGAAGACGAGGAAAATTGAAAAAAAAAAATACTTCCGTTCCTCTCTACTGGTGGTCGTCGGTGCTGAATTTAGTGGTCTGTGGACCCATCTTCTATCGTATACGTCCAGGAACTGCCGGAGTCCTGATGGAGAAGCTTTGATTGTATCGGAATTGATCTCATCTGTTCATTTTGATCGGGCCACTGTCGTGTGCGCGATTGTTGATTGGCTGAAAACGACGAACGTGTGGTGGAAAACTGTCTCGGCGCCTCGCTGGGGTCCTATTTAGGTTCGACATTCAATATAAGGTCGTGATCTAGCGCTTCCGGTTTGTCTCATCTCTCCCAATGGCTTCAGAAAAGGCTTCCACCGATGGCTCTCTTCCCATCGCGAAGTCCGCCTATGTCCTTGACGAGCGCCGTCGTGCTGCTCTCGCAGAGGTCGACAATGCCAGGTTTTCGTACGTACTTCCCTCTCCATTGCTTGGCAGGCCCTATCTAAGCTTTTCTTAGGTGGTTCCATGTAAAGGTCTGCGCTGTTGCAGGCGTCGGTTTTTTCACAGATGCGTATGTCAACAATACTCTTGGCCTGCCTTACTCTAATGTTTCCGCAACTTCAGCTATGATATCTTCGCTATCAACATTGGCGCAACCATGATTGGATATGTCTACGGTCACAGTATGTATTATCCGGCCCTTCCCTCGTTCCCCGCCCTAACTTTCATTCCAGATCAAAAGCTCAACACTAACCAGGACCTTGGCCTCAAAGTTGCCACCCCTGTTGGTACACTTGTCGGACAACTCCTCTTTGGATGGCTTGCTGACCATCTAGGACGCAAGCGGATGTGTAAGCTAAAAGACTTCTCTAGGCAAACGCCATGCTCATCACGCCCTCCTACTAGATGGCGTGGAATTAATTCTTATGATCATCGCCACCTTTGGACAAACAGTTTCAGGTTCCGGCCATGCAGTAAATATTCTCGGTGTTCTTATCGTCTGGCGATTCTTGGTGCGTCGTTTCTTATGATTCCCCTTTGTTGTCCTCACCCTTCTGTATAGATGGGCGTTGGTATCGGCGGTGACTACCCTCTCAGTGCTATTATCTCCTCGGAGTTTGCCTCTACGAAAATACGTGGCCGCATGATGAACGCAGTTTTCGCTTCACAAGGGTGGGGTAACTTCAGTATGTTTTCCCTCCTTTGAAATTTTACTAGGTAATAACTGACCCCCAAATTTCAGGTGCATCATTGGTGGCTTTGATTATCACTGCTGCCTTCAAGAGCTCCATTCTCAAGGATACTCCTCCGAATTACCATTCCGTGGACTATATGTGGCGTCTCCTCATTGGAATTGGCTGTATCCCTGGTGTCATTGCCCTCTATTTCCGTTTGACCATTCCCGAGACGCCGCGTTTCACCATGGATGTCGAACGCAACATCCAACAAGCTTCCGCTGACATCTCAAATGTTCTGACAACGGGAAAGTCATATGGAAACCCAGATGCCGTTATCCAACGTGCGGACGCACCCAGGGCGACATGGGCTGACTTCGGGGCACACTTCAGCCAGTGGCAGAACGGAAAAATTCTCTTTGGCACAGCTTATTCATGGTTCGCCCTTGATGTGAGTTTCCCCCTCCCAGTCCGACAACCAAATTCTTATGATTTTCAGATTGCTTTCTACGGCCTAGGTCTCAACTCCAGTATCATCCTGGAAGCTATTGGCTTTGGCACTCCTTTAACCAGCGGTTCACAGAAGGTTTACGACAACTTGAAGAATATTGCTGTCGGTAACTTGATTCTCTCCGCAGCCGGCCTCATCCCTGGGTACTGGGTCTGCTTCCTGTTCATCGACTCGTGGGGTCGCAAGCCTATTCAGTTGATGGGCTTCATTATGCTCACCATAATTTTCGTAATCATGGGTATGTCAAATCCTATTCTACTGCTTATCTCACCTTACACCTCCCGCAGGCTTCGGTTATGATGCTCTCACCAAGACCAAGTCTGCCTCTGACGCCTTCGTCTTTCTGTACTGTCTGGCCAACTTCTTCCAGAACTTTGGACCCAACACAACGACTTTCGTCATTCCTGGAGAAGTATTCCCAACTCGTTATCGCTCAACCGCACACGGTATATCCGCCGCAAGCGGAAAGCTCGGTGCTATCGTTGCACAAGTTGGATTCGCCCGTCTGAAGGATATCGGCGGCACTAACAAGTTTGTCAAGCACATGTGAGTTGACTACTTCTCGTGAGACGTCTGATTCGTCTGACAGTAAACTTCAGTCTTGAAATCTTCGCCCTATTCATGTTGACGGGTATCTTCTCGACACTGCTCCTCCCTGAAACCAAGGGCAGGACACTCGAAGAACTGTCGAATGAGGACCAGGAAGGCTTCGTCCGAGGTATGTCTCCTCGTCTATCTCTGATGCTGTACATTACTCAAGTTCCACTCTTTAGGTACCGGTCACATTGAAGTTGATGACGCTGGCTTGATCAAGCAAACATGATTTAATTTTACGAGAGCATTCATACAACGTTCATGTCAAGCCAGTATTATCATTTTTATCACTCCTTATATTACACTTCACGTACTATCTCATGAATTTTCAATAAATTTGCTCATAGCATATATAGTAATTTTATCTGCAAAGTCCCGTAGATATCATGTAAAAACTAGGATGGATTTAGGATATATAAGTTGTCAACCAAAAATTTCATCGTTGTTGCTCTTTAACTCAAGTCTCGTAAACCAGACTCAACGATGAGGCCTGGGCTTGGACCCTGAACAAGCGCCTACGTCAAGCTAGGCTCGCCTCGGTGCCCCAAGTGAGAAATTCCCGGGGTCGGGTCGGGCTACAGCCATTGCACAGCCACTTGTTTCCTTCGTCACTTACCAGCACTTACCACATGGTCGAACGACGAACCA
This sequence comes from Desarmillaria tabescens, assembly GCF_030435595.1. Lineage (NCBI taxonomy): Eukaryota > Fungi > Basidiomycota > Agaricomycetes > Agaricales > Physalacriaceae > Desarmillaria > Desarmillaria tabescens. The sequence goes on from NW_026848300.1 coordinate 2,490,530, forward strand.
TGGTTCCTTCTGTCTCTGCGGTGCAAGAGCCGATTCTGTCCAAGGAAGAGAAATGGCGTCTTATGCAAGAATCCGATCATCCTCAAGTCCCAGACGGGCCAGGCGTCGATGAGATCGAGGAACAAGACTCTCCACTCGCCGAAGAAATATTCAATGCTATTACTATGATTGTTCCATTCTCATTCTTGCTCCTGATGATGGAGATGTAGGTGTTCACGATTCGATGTCGATACTGCTTGCTCTGACGAGCTAATGGGTGAGACTCATCCGGCACCAGTATGGGAAACATCCAGGGTTGGATGTGCTTGTGGAAAGGATGGTATCAAATGTCCCTAGTATGTTTGCTCTACACTTTATCGTAATTATATGCGCTTATGTTTATAGTACTGGCTTTACTCATCTTCTATAGTGTGTTGCGCGATTTCTCTTTTAAGCAGAGCGATTAACGTCAATGGTTGCAGCGATGAGATACAAGGAACACCGCAGGCTCCAAATCGGACTCTTCTTGGCCTCCGTAGGTATTGGGTGTAGGGTGACATATCTGTTGAGTCGTGGTTCCCTATATGTCAACATTAGACAGGTGAGAACTCGCGTTTCTGTCGCTGCTTGCTAATGAATAGCTCTTGATAGATACCACCACTCTGTACCCTTTGGATTTACGCAATCGTTCAGCTTGAGCTTGGGCCGGCCCTACTGAATTTGGCCACCGTCGCGGCGTATGTCTGGTGGAATAGTTTAAAGCTCCTCCGATGAACGCGTCGCGTCATTTTCTGCAAGTCAGTGCCGCATTCTTACAGGCTGTCTTTAGCTAACAGCATGTGTAGTGTATTGGCGGAGCAAAACATATTCGCAATGGACGATTTTTTCCGTGTTTCCTTCCCCTGACGGTCTATTCATGTACAGAATGTTGTCATCGTTTATAAATCAGATTGGTATTCTCAGACCTAATAAATCTACAGCTTGCAAGGAATACGCGAATCGGTTGAAGAACTCTCATGATGGGATTCTAGTCCAGCTGAGGTGTATCACACGAGTTCAGTTTCAGAGATAACAGGCCCCCTTGAACGCCGTTTCGGCAAATTGATGGTGCGAATTTTCTCAGTTGGCTTCGAGACAGGCTAGTAATAACATCTATCTAGTGATAGAACCAGTATTCTTTCCGCATGGTGCCCTACGATGTCGACACTCCAGGCTACAGGTGACATGGCTTCTCAAGATGCAATGCACACACTAACGTTAGGTTAAGATGAGTAAGTGCCTCAAGCTGATCTGAAGTAAAGATAACAACGTACTCACGCAGACCCCGCACGCAGGTAGTCAAAAACTGCGAATCCCAGATGAACGCCTAAAGATACGCAAAGTGCTTGGCAGAATCTCCGGGGAACCTGACAGGTTATCAAGCAGACCGTATCTGTCATTTTTCCTGGCTTCTTCCAGGGAATCCAGGATTGAACGATAACAGCACAAGCACCTGACGCAGCTTGGCTAAATTGTGAAACGTTAGGTCTTTAAGGTCGGCCACATTCAATGGATATCACAAGGCATCAGAGCGCTTGGAGTCCACAAGATGCGCTGGGTTACGGTGAGAAAAGACGACTTGAGCCGTCGCCTCAGTTTGAGTACCAATGACTCAAAGGCCCTCAAAGTTGCTCTAGGTTGATCCGTTGACGTGACGTCATCATTCTCGGTCGTCGTTTTCGCTTTTGACTTCGACGAATGCACAGTAGTCCCGTCTGTTGCCTACATCGACGGCATGATACTCGTCTCTGCACTCTACGCAATCCCGCTACATGGCATTTAATCAATCGTTTCGGGTTTGACACTCTCGCGTCGTTCTTGCCTTCGGATCCTAGTCAGTGTCTAAAGTCTGTGAATATTAGTGTCCGCATGGGTACCTCCGCTTGGCTGTCGCTAGCTTGGACGCAATGGGCCATATATCGCTTCCGATTCTGGTCCTTATTCTGTCACGATGTTCCGGTTTGGTATTCTCTATGACCTGGACCAATCGGTCTTACTCCGCCTAACAACCGCGTGCCGCAATCAAAGCTCTTGTTAATTGATGAATCTTTCTGTCTTCCATGCGCATCGACGGATGCGATTCTATGAGTGCCCGTTCTCTTCCCAGTCTTTATCAATGACCGGCCTATCGGCGGAAGGCTCACCTGAGCTTCTGGGTAATAATCGGAGCGCTTATTTCCATCCTGGTCTTCTTCTGCCTTCTCTGTCGCGTGTCTCTTGAGTAAGCTCTATCGTCCACTCTTACATTACCATCTCTCTCCTGGCAAATTTGTTCCCATGTGTCTTTGACTAAATTCCTTACGGGGGCCTTTTCGGGGTTTTGCATGTATCACAGACTTGTCCACTCCATATGTTCCCCCGCTCCCAGCATGAGGGTCACAGTTTGAGTTGAATTAGACTGTGCCTCGACACTAGCTTGCAACTTAATCATCTATCGGAACGGGTTGCTGGCCATATATAAGAGGCATCTGGAGAACCACGGAGACCCACTGCTCTCCTCGAGCTCAATACCCCTCCACTTCACATTCCTTATACCATGGCTACATTCAAGCGCTCTCTTCTCTTCGTTGCCTACCTTGCAGTCGCTGTCATCAATGCGACTCAGGTCATGCACCGCCCCGCCAGCTACATGGAACCTCCGACCACGTACGCAATAGAGGAAAACCCCAAGGTGAACAGGATCCAGAAACGTGATACCGGCAAGGCATCCATGGCATACTTCACCAACTGGGGTATCTATGCAGCCAATTTCCGTTAGTATTCTAGTATCGCTTTGATATGGAAACTTTCTGACGTGATTCTGCAGAACCGCAGAATATCGTTACGAATACTTTGACGCGTACGCTCGGTTATATTCTGCTCTGAATGACTCTCTGATGTGCGTTTATGAAAATTAGACATTCTCTATGCGTTTGCGGATGTGGATCCGTCTACAGGAGCTGTTAAGCTCACTGACTCCTGGGCTGATGAGCAGGTGAGTGGATATCGGGTTGCTCATTGTGTATTGTTTACTCAGGTGTACTAGAAACACTACGACGGAGACAGCTGGAACGATAGCGGGAACAACCTTTACGGATGTTTGAAGCAGTTGTACCTTATCAAGCTCGCCAACCGGAACCTCAAAGTTATTCTCTCCGTTGGTGGTTGGACATACTCACAATCTGGTCATTTCTCCTTTGTCACCTCCTCTTCGAGTCGTTCGACCTTTGTTTCCAACGCTGTGACTCTAGTTGAGGACTACGGTTTCGATGGCATGTCAGTATTTTTCGTCTCTATCAAGGCAATTGTGCTCAGTCTCTGTTCTAGTGACATCGACTTTGAATATCCTTCCAACTCTGCGGAAGGTCAAGGCTTTGCCGACCTCTTGACCGAGTTACGCTCTGCCTTCGATACACTTGCCACGTCCAAGGGCGACACCACTCCATACCAACTTTCAGCCGCTGTCTCTGCCGGGCCAAATAACTACGCCAACCTTGTTATTCCTCAGATGGACAAAGCTCTGACACATTGGAACCTGATGGCGTACGATTATGCCGGTTCCTGGTTGACCTACGCTGATAACCAAGCCAATCTTTATGGTGGTGCTCGGACAGGGGTGAGCACTGATGCTGCAGTGAAACATTTCGTTTCTGCGGGAGCGGATATCAGTAAGATCACAATGGGTATGCCATTGTATGGCCGGGCATTCGAGAACACAAACGGTATTGGCCAGTCTTACAACGGTGTACGTGTTTTACAGCTCTTCGTGTTTATTTATCTCATCATGCTCTCTATCCAGATTGGTGCGGGAACTATCGAGGCCGGTATTTACTCATATAAAGCGCTTCCTCGTATGTTTTTGGCTTAATGACCTCGATTTTGGCTGACGCAATATAACAGTGGCTGGCGCCCAGGTCTATGAAAATGTCACCGATGTTACGAGCTACTCGTACGACTCTTCTAAGAAGGAATTGGTCTCATACGATACCCCGAATATCGTTTCCTTGAAGAGCAAGTACATCCAGGACAACGGCATGGCAGGATCTATGTTCTGGGAGGTTCGTGCTACTATCTTTTGGCATGCTGCTACTTGGAGTCTTCAAGCTGACATTCCATTTCCCAGCTGTCGACGGACAAAGTGGGTTCCGAGTCCCTCGTTGGTACCGCAGCTGGTGTACTCGGCACCCTCGACACGACACCGAACCATATCAGCTACCCGAACAGCAAGTGGGACAACATCAGGAATAACATGGGACAGAGCGGATCCACGCCTACGAGCTCCACGACCACTACCAGTGCTAGTTCGACACCTACGGGTGGAAGCGGAAGCTGCTCTGGCGTTTCAGCATGGGATTCGACAGCTGTCTATGTCGGCGGCAACCAGGTATCTTATGGTAGGCTTTCCTCTTCTCGTTGGCGTTTATTCGGTGGATATTGACTTGGCTCCACAGGCGGAAAGCTTTGGACTGCTTCTTGGTGGACGCAAGGTGATACCCCCGGAGGTTCAGCTGGTGTCTGGAAAGCGGTTAGTACCTGCTGAGCATTGAGCGCCGATCGTGGAGGAATATATATTTAAACTCTTTCCCTCTATTATTCGTTCTTTCAATTGTACATATTAGGGCATCTCTGCCAATCATCACTCATTTATGAATACATTACTTGCATCGTGAAATCCGTGAAATTGATGGTGCCGGGGATTCCTTATGAAGGTTACCGAGCTCTTGTCACGTCAAGGTCGACTTCTGACAAATCAACATAAAATCCTCGGCTTTTCTTGTTGACCTTGAGGGCCAAGGCCAGTCCGTCTTTGGAGAAGTGCTTCGGAAGTGGTGCCAAAGTGGTGCCGACTGCTTCGAGAACGAAGTTCGAACTCCGCTTGGATATCCACTTTTCTCTTCTTCCACTGGGCTTCGAGCACGTCGGTGACGGATTTTCACCCCACATGTGTTGTCATGTCGATAACATACATCTTCTTCCAAGTCAATATAACTGCCAAAGATCCTACCTTGCTTGACTTGAACGCGTGCAAGCACTGTGACATTTGTCGTCTTTGACCATTTGCGCCTGCAGCTTACAACGATATCGAAGCTTCGTGGACGAGTAAGGACTCAAGACTTGAAAGACAGCCTATTAGTCAACACTAGATGCCATACTCTGGAGCCTTCTTACGACTTCGGAGACAATCCGAGACTCACCTCGAGTTACGATTCTTCCCATAGAAATTTTGGAAAAGTGTGCAGAGCCTTAGTATTCTCTTCTCGGTTATGCGCTTCCATAACATTGAATTCCTGCGATCAGACAGCTGGTGAACTAGGTGCCAATATTTTCTTTTGACTTGGAACCATGCAGCTAGTCCTGAAGTGCTGCGAGTTTATTTATGGTAGCACGAAGTCGTGCTGACATTTCCCAGTTCCATAATCCGGCTTAGTGTCGACTGGGACTTGGATCTCATCCATCTGATTCTCATGCAATTCTCATGACAAGCGTTCATCTCCGAAGCCACGGTGACTGGGCAACAATTCCTTTCTTTAACGCTGATGTTTGTCTTAAAAACATCTCACGAGCCGATATGCACCGGAATACTCTTTATGTTCAGCGCCGACATAACGGGGCAAACCTTAATAAAACACGCTGATCGACCACTTGTGAGTTATTCACGTGATCGTGGCACAGTGTTTGAGCTTTGGCTTTCTACACTTTTGTTCGTAGCTTGTGCCACACTTCATAAAGGCAAGAATCAAGCCTTCTGATTTCACATCAAACTATGTCACGGTGAATGGAAACTATTGTCGGATACACTGCTTCTGCCACCATCTTTAATGGAACCTTAAGACTTGGCCGCATTGTCCAGATGCCACATATAACGCCTGGGAACTAGAAATCTCTCTGCTTATCCCTACTCACGATTCTTACGCCATTTCTGCAAACATCTTCGCCAACGACGACCTGAATATCATTCATGGAACAGATATTCAAGGTGCTCGAAGCTCCTTCTCTGGAGAGACCTCTCGGAGCTCCCCCACCGGAATACGGGAACTCCAGTGACAACTTTCTTTCACGCTATCTGGAGCAACATACCACACCAGTAAACCTTGAAACAGGCTTCGTGCCATCGGATATCCAGCCTCCCAAGCACGTAGACCTCGATTGGGATCAACCTATTGGAACGGAATTCATCCAACACTACAACTCTCGTCCTGTCGTCACAAAGAACTCTTTCGTTTATTTCACTCATCCTGGCTTGGAACTTGAAGGGACGGCGTACATTCCATGTAGGTGGATCCCTGAAAGTCATCTTTTCAACGTCGAAGCTGTGGAGCGCGATGGCGTGCGCGCCTTGTTGTCTGAGGAGGTGTGTATCTCGTAATTTGATATCTACGCTTTTCTCTGACAGCGTTCAACAGCAATATGTCGAATACTTGAAGTCCCAGAGCTCGTTGGGCTACTGTCCACAGAGTTTTCCTCCTCCTTGTCTATCCGCTTGTCTGCAACCTGTCGACACAACCATGTCCACCGGCCTTAGTTGGGAATATTCGGGCTCCAGTCTCTCAGGAGTACCTCGTGCTATTAACGAAGGTGTAACTGTGGACCCGCGTAGCTTCTGCGTCTCCCCCGGTAATACAGAGACCGCCTTGCCACTGCCTACCTATTTCTCCGCTTTTGGGACTGGCATAGACATTGATCGTGAATACGACGACCCTTTCGAGGAAGAAGACTTGGAACGCCATCTACCAACCTTCACAGTTTCCGACGGGGAGGCTTCTTATCTAGAGGACCATTCGAAGTGGGATGAATCGGCTGGAACGCCTCTCGCGTCTGATCAAGGACTCAGTGTCACGCCATCAACACGACGCCAATCCATCAAGCCAGTGCTGAAGAAAAGCCGAACCCATCGAAAAAAGGTTCCCGCATCCCGAAAACATTCACTACCATCAATGACCAAGGCGCCATTGTACTCGCCTAATCGCTCTGAGATTTCTCCATACGGGCTTCGAGCAACGCGTAATGTCACCGCGAAAATGAATGCTATCTTTCAAGAGTCCCTGTCTGCGAGCTTGGAGCTATCCGACGCATCTAGAGCGTCACACCCGAAAAATGCGAGTACTTCGGCTGACACATTAGAGGGCGAACTTGGGGCAATGGGAAACCAACGAACAATGTTCTTTCGAACGCAATCGTCAAGTCGGCCTCTTGCGCCACGAAATTGACTATCCGACCTAGAATATACGGGACGCATTTGAAATCGGGCATCTTCAACGGTCCTTTTTTTTATTGACTACACTACATATGCAAGTCCTATTGGTATCCTCAGTAAATTTAATAAGAACCTTCTCGTACATAATATTTTCTCAGTTTTATCATATCTATCAAAGAGGATTCATTTATAGTCTCAGCGCGATATGCAATTTTCAACTTTCAGGTGAATAAGATCAAGACGACTCGGATGCCAACAATGGACAGCGGTACTTAGGTTGTAGAGAGGTTTCTAGACGATTTATTGAACATAGGACCATATTGAGGACATAAAATTATATAGGATCTAATTATGTAAAATTCTAAATGAGGCGCATAAATGAATTGCTATCTACGTGAAGGAAGTGAATGCATTAAATGTCATTGCCAGTCGTGTCACTTTAAGCCTTCCGAGCCCTGACTTTCTTCTTAGTCGACTTGTTAGCCGGACTCTTTTGCACTGGACTCTTTCTCGCAGTTCTATTCTTGCACCTGCCCCGAAAGTTCCGCATATGCCTGAGCATAGGATCTCGCCTTGTGAACATCATCTGGCATGCGTCGCACTTGAAACGGTGCGCCTCGTGTCTCTGAGACAAGAAATGCCTCCTTATATCTCCCACGCTCTTGCCTGTGGCGTCGCACTCAAGGTACGAACACCGAACGGCATCGGGCCTCTCATCCTCAGCGTGCTCCTCATGGAAGTGGTCGACGGCACTGTTGATCGACCATAATTCGGCGTCGCACGTGGGGTACATGCAACGCACTCGTACTTCCCGGTCGTGGAAAGACCATCGCTCGGATGACTGTTGGAAGTTGGCCTTTTTGCCGCGTTTTGGCTTGGGCGACTCGGAGGTGGCCTTCGGGGTTCGCGCGCGCTTTCGGGTGTCAGTCGCAGGCTCGTCGTAGTCAGAGTCATCACCACCTGAGCAGCATGTATCTGAAGAGTCATCGGCAGAAGGACGATAACCGACGTCTCCAGAGTCGACAATGGTGCAAGGATCGGAGACAGAGCTGGATGGACTCCAGTCGCGGTACTCTGACGAAGGAGATGGCTGGGAAAACAGGGTGACAGTCGACGCGTCTTCGTCCATCGAGTCGCATGATCCTCCGCCGTTGCCGTCGTATTCTGGGTCAAGGTCGTATTCCGCGTCTTCGTCCATGTTCGCAACCTGCGGGGGGCTGGGGCTCCCGGAATACGACATACTATCGCCGGCGGGCACTGCGGCAGGTGGTTCGAGCGAGGGACAATAGAAATTGAAGTACGACAATTCGTTGGTGATGTCTGGGTGGAAATCGCCGTAGAACATGGGATCTCCGAAAATGAACAGGTTTTCCACTATAGGTGGTGGGGTAAAGGAGATCTCGCCGGTGGGAGTGTAGTACGGACCAGTTACGGTGGAGGGTGCTGGGGAGATCGACTCGGTGTCCATGCTGGATGCCCCAGGGTTGAGGAGCATTCCGTCGACGCCCTGGTTGAAAATGGAACTGTCGGGGAAGAATGCCATTGCAATTCAAGACTTGCGTTCTGAGGAAGGCTGGAGGCAGTAGAATGAGGTAGAGAACGTTGGGAATTCTGGCAGTGACTTATATACATGACGAGGTCTGTCTTTGTCTGGTTAAAGCTTCAATGGCTTGACTTGGGCCACTCCGTAAACTGGACCCTGATTTGCGTGATCGAGCCAGGACAATGTGTTTTATGTAACTCGGATGCAACTTTTGATTGTGCAAAGACGCCTGTTAAACCAGCAACATGGCATTAGCACCGATTGTCAAACGTAACCTCAGAGAACTTGCCATATGTAGTATGGAGACATCCAACTTTCAGGATCTTTACGGCAGATAATCTTTGTTAGAACCAGAGAAGATATTTCATCGAATCGAGAAATTTTCAATGAGATGAATGAAGCATTGCCTTAATATGATAAGCATCTAGTATTGTTCCATCGGTCAATGTTCAGGAGAAGCTGAAGCATGGACATGTTCAAGCCAACAGCTTTGACCAGACTGACCCTCTCCTTCGCACTGCCACATTCCGATTTGACTCTCTCGAAAAATAAAGTTGGATCCTGGTACCAGAAATTACTACATTTTGCTGCTGATAACTGCGCCGACTCACAAACAAGCATCAAGCCAATAGGAAATAGCGGTTTCGAGTTGAATAACTATCAAAATACAGAACTAGATATATGTCCCAAAGAGAAAACTAGGCGCCTACGGCTTCAACGTTAGAGGCAGTAGCCGCAGGAGTTTTAACAGTCTTGTCGGTTACTGAGGTATCGTGTGTCAATTTCGCCTTCTTTTTCTTCTTCAGTAGGGCTAGATACCATAGTAAGATAACTGCGAATGATAAACGTAGAGCTACTTACCAGCAGACACCGCGTTCTTGACACCATCCACTAGCTCCTTGCTCTGCTCCAAGTATTCCGTATCGTCAAACCGATGCTTCTTGCCTGCCAGCGGTGTAGGCTCGGACTGTCCTGGAGTGCTTGTTCCGCTACTGGATCCTTTCCTCGGCTCGATGCCTAATTTACGCTCAAGAGCTTCCAGCTTTGCTTTCTGAGCTTCAGCCTTGGCAGCGGCGCGCTCGGGTTCTGCTTCAAGATACTCAGCCAGCCTAGGGAAGAATTAGCTAGAGATTATTATAAGCTGCAGTTATACGTACTTCTTCGCCTCCTTTATGGTGCTTAATCGCCTCCCACTCAGATCCCGACATGAATCATTGTTGCTTGTCTTCTGGCTGCTCATACGCCCACCTGCCGCCCGCAGCTGAGACCCAAAACCTCCCTTACCACCGAGGAGTCGAGGTGTGAGACGAAGCGTCAAGAAATCAGAGTCATTGAGGAGTGTTGAAAGAGGTGCTTCGTCTATGAGAGGAGCCCCAGAATGGGTGGAGAGTCGAAGTGAGTCCACTGGAAGAAGAGGATACCTCTCTTCAAGCAAAGGCAAGATAGATGATACAGGCGTCAACGACGGCACTGCCAACGACAAGGAGGGGAAGGGAGCAAATGCAGAGACGAGGATATTGGTGGTCATAATGGTTGGTGGGAGAAGGGTCCTTGCCCAAATTCAGCATTGGTTAGTCAGCAAAAAGGATGCACAGCCACATATAAATGTTGTTTCAGCTTCGTCAGCATTTACAGGATGAAATCAACAGCACTAATAAGCTCTATCTCCTTCACGGACGCAAGGAACCACAGAAAAATAAGCCTCCTGCTCAAGTTGTCTTGCATATGCGCCACTATCTTGATGTACCCGTTTTGGAACATCGTACGGCTCTCACACGACTCTTGCTGTCCAATCATCTTCTCGCACTAGAGAGAATGAGATGGTCAGAATATGGCAAACCTAAAGTAACGAGAGATCACCGGAAATATCGGTTCTGCAGGACTGTTGTTGAGTCGCCTGAACATGCCCTCTTGCGTTGCAATGGGACGGTGAACTTGATTGAATTGCGAAAGGAGATATGGGCCGAATTGTCCAATGTCGGGTAGAATCCCTTCTGTCCTTCTACTATTTGATCAAGTTGACGACGTGTACTTCCTCCAGCAACTGATTGCTGAAAGATCAACTATTACCTTGGTTGCTATGTTTGCTTATAATGTGCTTCAAATTTTCTATGCAGTGCCGATGCTTCGGGAGGTGTGAGTTTATTTGGGGGGCCACTAATACAGTCTTACTGCTTACAGGTTTTTCAAGTTCTACTGCGGGCTTGTTTCAAGTGCGTAAGCTCGGCTTGAGGGGTGTGTGAGCGGTTTAGCAAGTGGAGGGATGTCGTAGTGCCACATCTTGTATACTTGCGTCCGGCGTGCCCAAGTGGTAACGTGCCGTGTAATGATGATGATGATGATGATGCTTGCATGAGATGTTGATTTCAAATTCTCGCTCCTGATGTGAACGTGTCTGATCAGATTCAATTGTGGACCACCATATTCCCTAATGGTTTCTTCAGTTTTTGCGGATAGACTACACAAGAAGCTTCTCTTGTTCGATGTCGATGGAACGCTTACTCCTGCTCGACAAGTATGGAAACGCCTTTGTTTCTTGCAACTGGCTGACTCGTCGCCAGACTGCCTCGCCAGAGATGATCCAAGTCCTGCGCGAGCTCAGGACAAAAATTGTCATAGGTTTCATTGGAGGATCTGATCTAGTCAAAATCTCAGAGCAATTGTCTGTCGATGGAAGTAATGGTGAGCTGTGTTCACTGTCTCCTTTCCTCTCTACTGATCAAATCCAGTTGTCGAAGACTTTGACTACGCCTTCGCCGAAAACGGCCTGACCGCTTACAAGCTGGGAGGCCCGCTTCAATCTCAGTCATTCATCAAGTATCTCGGCGAGGACAACTACAAGAAGCTTGTAAACTTTATTCTCCACTATCTCGCTGATATGGACGTCCCGGTGAAACGGTCAGCACCAGAACCCTATTTGTGATACTATACTTGGACTGACTTTTCTATATTCCAGTGGTACTTTTGTTGAATTCCGAAATGGCATGATTAACGTCAGTCCCATTGGGCGCAATGCTACGTATGTTATATCATCTACCTTGTATTACAGTTCTGACAGCCGCATAGAAAAGAGGAACGCGATGAATTCGAAGCTTATGACAAGGTATAAAGTTCCGTATCCCCATGCACGTAACTAAGTTTGCTCCAGATTCACGGACTACGAGCCGCCTTTGTTAAGGTTCTCCAGGAGAAGTTTGCCGATTACGATCTAACGTTTTCAATCGGTGGCCAAATCTCCTTTGATGTATTCCCTCGCGGCTGGGATAAGACGTATGCACTTCGTCACGTCGAAGATGAAGGCTTCGAAGAAATTCATTTCTTCGGGGACAAGACGTACAAGGTAAACCTAATGTTTGAATGTACTAGCATGAAGTGACATCTACTCCAAGGGAGGAAATGACTACGAAATTTTCACCGACCCTCGGACCATTGGCCACGCAGTTGCCAGTCCTGTAGATACCATACGCATTTTGAAGGAGTTGTATCTAGATCCTTGAGAGCGTAGATGATTGGACAGAAATTAGAAGATGGGAAGGCAAACATAGAATTTTGGGATATTTTTAGATACCTGGCTAGAGGTTGGCAATTACATCCTTCATAAGCCTTCATACTGCCGGACTAGTCAGCATAAGGCACGCACACTTTCTGTCACGTCTGCAGTCGTCATCGAGATATTTAATCCCGCTGTGGCTATTTATAACCGGTTGCGCCCTAATGCTTATTTCTCTTCGTTCACTCCCTAGTCCCTTCGTATGGATCCGATCCCGTGAGGCGCTGCATAGTTCTCAACGCTATGTTGTCAGTCACAGCGGCAGGGTCCTACGCAGTCTGCGATGCAACTATGAAGTATATTGACAAGGCTTGGTAGCAACGGCGCAGAAAACATTGGCTGTTTCCTTTTTAGAGACCGCTTGCCAGTGCGACGACGACTACTACTACTACTTAGTACAGCGTGGAGAAACTAGAGAAGGACAGAACGTAAGAAAATTTTATTGCTGCTTGTCTTTGCCTGTATCCGAGCCCCACAATGCCTCTTCAATTTCTTTCTTCCTTTCCCCTCCCCTAAGCCTGTAATATAGAGACATTTCCATTGTTTTGATGAAACCAAACATTGCGACTCTCTTTTGATAGAGTGCATACGAAGGGTACTTTGACTTTGTGATCTGTTCCGTGTACCTGGTAGACGCGAGGAAAAGGATGCTCAGGCTTGCAGCTGGAAACAGAGGCCAAAATGGTGACACATCCCTGAGAATTTCTGCTATAGGCGTCGTAGTTAGGTATGGATAGATGTCGAAGCATCGAGTAAAGGAACAGTGGGGAACGTCCGGCGGGAACGGCGCAACTATAGGGAAGAGCGTGTTTGTCCACTAAGAATGTCGATATGAGGACAGAGCGCAGCACAATGAGAAACCTTACCCAAAAAAGCTGCTCGCAAGTGAAATTTGGATGCCTAGAATACGCCCACAATCCACGGGTCACAAATCCTCTTTTTGCGTCCGCTGGGTTCCAGTTAAGACGAGCACCAGCCCACTGCTTCTTTTCATCGTAGTCGTCCGTGCCTTTGAGGTATGAATGTTTGTAGGCATGAAAAGCATACTGCTGATTATCGGCTGTAAATTCAATGCAAAGTATGACAAGACTGGATAATGCAAGGACGACGTCAGAAGGGACAAGATCTTTGTGCGGTTGCTGTACCGCAGCGATGTATGTTGGAATTCCAAGTGACAGGAGCAGTATGTTCTGAATTCCGGAGATAAAAACGAAGTTGGTGATTTGGAAGAGCCACACAGGGAGTTGGGTGCGGAGTACAGCCCATCGATAATCTTCGTCCTTCAAGTTGAACAGACCGCGACGGTAGGTGTTATAGCTCAGCCTAACAACGAATGTCAGGACATGGCAACGAGCTAGAACGAAGCTCATAGTACGTGCCTGTACATCCAGATAATTTCGAGCGCGACCATCAATACGGCGCGCAAGCTGTAGTCGCTGGCGAAGGCCACGAGCTCGTCAGGTACATATGGACACAAGGGAAACGGCTGAATTGATTTTGGCCACAAAGGCAGCAAGGCGAAGTATGCGGAATAGATGACCGGAAGAAACGTCCAGAGACGGTCGACCTAGGTGCATATATTCAGCTATTGACCTAACCAAGAGAGCCATGAGCCTACCTGAGATACATTAGCCGTTACAATGGATGCAACATACGTCGCCGCCGTCACGAATGCGCAAAACTGTAGAGGCCAGGCGAATTCGGCCCATGATGGTAGTAGAAGGTAAGTCATGATGGGTTGGTCAGCAGGCGCATGTCAACCACCCACCTCTGGCCCCCTCTGGTTTTTCTCGCGAGAAATAAAGTAGCGTGACACAGGGCTTGCCTCCGCAAGCCCCCATTACATTGCGGGACGTGATAGGCTAATATACATTTGTACAGTACTATGTAAAATGCCGAAAATCTCAGGGAGTGGTGGGAGGGTGACGAAAAAAGAGTTGATTAAACGGCTTGTAAATTAATAAATAGGCGATGCCTTTGAAACCTGGTATCAGCTGCGCTGAATGAGCATAAAAGTGAGGGAGCGAGCGAAGCTCAGCTCACCTTGGATTGTGGGGCGAAGGTTGGGTGCAAATGAGACAACTGCTCCGATGTCTCTCAGATATTCGGCCTCCGCTAGAAATCTAGCACCGAAAACTGAGACGGAACAAGTCGCCCCTCCCGAATGAAGCGGCGCTTCTAGGCGGAGCCTGCAATGATGTGGCGATGCCAGTCAGACTCGACGAGCGTGCAGAGGCCTACGAAAACGCTCCTTACCCTTGGAACCCGCCTTTACGACGAAACCACCGGATCCTTGAATATGCCCGGCACTTGATTTGGTGCCGAAAGGATCGCCTGATGATGATGACGTACTATATTTAGGGAGAGTAATTTGAGGCGGAATTATTCCATTTTAGATAATTTCTGGTACCAATCTCCGATGGGATTGTATTTTTAGAATGAAAACTAAGCCTCTCGTCTGCAACCCTGGTCCCTGACCGTGAGGTGGTCAAGCGTCCGGCACTTCGCTTTGTCTTTTATCCTTAACGCCCTGTATTTTCTTTCTGTATCACCGACCATGGCGACCTCGACTCTTGTTGTAAACTTAGATGGATATCATGGCCCCGTAACGGCTACGCTCGACTGGTGCGAAGTACGTCGTATACTCGCCCTCGTCGCGCTTTTCTCAGTCGTCTCTAGGCCAACTATCAGTTCTCTTATTATATCGCGGAAATGGCCAACACAGTCTCCAACCTGTTCTTCATCCTACTAGCTGCATATGGAGCACACAATGCGCGACGCGAACTCATGCCGACCAGGTACATTGTTGGTTTCGGTGTAAGCCATCTGGTTCTGCCACATCATCACCGTTTCTGACGCCCGCCCTAGGGATTCGCTCTGATTGGCTTTGGGAGCCTCGCGTTTCACGCTACGCTTTTGTATCACTACCAACTCCTGGACGAACTCCCCATGATCTATGTCACTGCCGGAAGTTGCTGGTTCCTGTACGACGACAGCCCTGGTTTTGACATAACTTCGTGTCAAAGCATGGTTTCTCTTGTACTGAGTATCACATTCGACGTTTTGTTCACTTGGAGCTAGTGAGCATGCATGAAGTCACTTCCTCACGTTTTTCTAATTCTCCGCGCAGCATCGTCTACCGAAATCCAGTCTATCACCAGGTCGCTTTCGGAACTCTCGCGATTAGCACAGCTTTCATGATCAGATACCTCTTGAAGTGGTCGGAAGTTCGTTTTCGAATACCTGACGACAAGAAGTCACAAATTGGAAGCATCTTTGCGTATGGCGCAGGCCTTTTCGTATTCGGATTCCTCATCTGGAACCTAGACAACATCTTCTGCGACAACCTAACAAGATTTAAGGTTTCAGTCGGATGGCCGTTGGCATTTTTGCTCGAAGGACACGCTTGGTGGCACGTCTTGACTGTAAGGACTGCAACAGCGTTTCTATATCGCTCCAACTCATCAATATATGCAGGGTCTGGGCACCTATTACATGTTCACTGGGACCCATCGTGAGTGCATATAACACCTCTTCGACTGCAACTCATATTTTCGTAGTTATGTAAGTCTTCTGACACCGCTCCCGAAACTCCTTCACCAATAAGGCGCCCAAGTTCGCTCTGCATGAAGGATGATTCCCGCAAATTTGCTGTCCGCTATCGCTTCGGACTTCCTTCAATCAAACGCATGGACAAGAAAACTCAATAACCGTCTGTTTGAAGTGTATCGTTGACACCATGGATCCGGAGCTCGTAACTATTCAAGTACGACTGTAAAACATCGTACAGAGACGGGGCGGTTTTTTTTAGCTATACTATGATCATTATGTGGAATACTTAGAATGCAAAATACAATCTCAGATCGAGATTCGATTGGTCACAGGGAATGCGGGATGTGCAACAATTGAGAGGTGAAATGCTCGAATACATCCTTTGAGCTTCATGACTAGTACCTGCGAGTAAGATATCACTTCATTGCGGGCGGGTCGTATCAAGCGCTGCTTGCAATGCATGACATACCGCTTGAGGGCCGGTGTCACGAGAATTTATGAGTGACTAGAAATTTATCGTACTGTGAATATTAGTACGATAGTGTGAGTTCGGGGAATCAGCACGAATGCTATGCTCTGCTTGACTCCAAGGGCGTTCTACGTTGAACGGTTTCAGTACTGAAAATAATCAGAGTTCGGTCTCTGATTCTTGATTCTGCTAATAATGCTTTGCCAACTGTACGGTAGTTGGCTACTGACTGATGTTCTGACTGTTTGTTGACTGATTTCACAAAATCCGGTTGATTTTGTGACTGCTAAAATGCTTGCGGTTTCTGACCGCCTAAGTTCTGAATTTAATGCTGTGTTCTCTGTGGTGTGTAAAAGTTTTTTTTATTCCAATTTTTCTGCTCCTTTTATACATGTTAGCTGTCCTATTTTTAGCTACTTAGCTTACTCATCCTTCGGGCTCCCTGCATAAGCATTAGTCAGAGTATTCCTGCTAGTAGGCGTGTCGCGGTGCAGTGCTTACTCAGCTTGTCTGCCGTGCATGACATGTCACCTGCGGCAGCTGACTAGCTTACTAAGTGCTTACTCAGCTCATATTTCGGTCCGATTTCGACCAATACAACAGTCTTACAGTCTTCCTAGTGTTTCCTGTCGGACCGGTTTCCGACATGACACCGGAAGTCTTGAGGACGCCAAACGCTACCGAACATCACAGTCAAACTCAGAGTTGGTCTTGTTCCTTCCTTCAAGCTGTTCCTTTCTGACGCCATCATGGACTATACTAAAGCTTACAAGCGAATGTAGAGGGTGACTACAGAACCTAGGATTCGTTTTGCTTCTTGCTCTAGTGGCTCTGATGTCGGACTGTTCAAGCTAAAGCCTAACTCTGATGGCGTCGACGTACTAGAACTTAGGTCTACAAAACGTTGCTCTCTGTGTCAACAGTATACTGTGATAGACTCTGACTATGTCGCTTCATACCCCCACCTAGTGGAACAGGCACCTTTCCATATTCAAGCTCATGGATGCCATTGGTTTTGCCTCCGCTCTCATTTCTCTGGTCAAGCCACAGCCTCGGTCATTTCTTATCTCAGAGACGTTGAGAACGTGAACAGTTGCTCAAAGACCTAACGGGCCTCAGTATCTTTTTGGAAGCGCTCAACAGGCTTGTCAACGAAGCATCTTTCAAGGCAGTCAATCCTGAGTGGTTGGCAGCCATACTCGGAGGGCCGAGCGTTCGCGATGGATCCTTCAGTCAGCCTCTCAAAGATCTAGGACCCAATTTCGGGTCAAAATAACTCAGAATATCGACACAGAAGCTAACAGACAGGCCTATCAAGGACAACAAAGGACATACGCCGTCATTTTATGCCATCAATGATGGCGATGCGGATATCTTGAATCCTCTGCTAGGGGACTCGGAGAGGCAGGAGGGTATGGAATTCGACAATTCACCTTCCCTACTCAACCGAGAAACACCACAGATTGGTCGACATTTGCGGTTCATGAGGGTGGTGAAACTGGTAGGGGAGTTGTTGAAATTATGTCACTGAGCGCAGAGTCTACCTGACCTCAACCTCAACTTCGGGGAAATCTTCCAGGCCCGACCTTGTTTCTTTCCTTACTTACCTCTATATTTACTCCACCGCCTCAGTGCTACGGTTAGTCCGGTTTACCTGGTATTCAATGTTCATCTTAGTACATACGAGCAACAATTAATGATATGAACTACAAGCGCTGAGCACTTGAGCATCTGACCGCCCTCGGCAACACGGACAATGACGGTAGTTCATCATAAAGACATAAGGTAGAGTCTAAGTCTTTCGATGTCCCAATATCGCCTTTTTCTTCCCCAACAATATTTCCCCCGGACTCATATTGATTAGATTCAGCGGCGAAGCGACGACGCAGATCATGCTACCTCATTGTTCAATAGTCCATGCCCTCGCCATTCTTGTACGGATTCGCGTTCAATTGAATACCTAAAGCTGCAGTATAAAAGGCTGAGTTCTTTCGAAGTTTTGCCTTGTGTTGAAATTTATTGTAACGCTCACAACCTGCAGCTTTTCGTGGAAGCGAAGAACAAAATGAACTGCATTGTAGCCAAAGTGGGCTCAATTTGAAATCGCTCTCCTTCGCGTCCATCGACGACACTGACGCTGACGCCCTGCTCATCGAGTGCCACGACAGGTGTGCCCTTGAAATTTTCTGGATGATGACGTACAGGTCAGGTCGGCTCGAAATTCACATGATTCTACGCGGTGTCCATCGTTCCTCCAAGACCGTCGTGTCGTTTCCTTCGACGCTATGAACAACGATGGAGACCTTCGCGCAGCCGAGAGCAGTGGGGCTACGACCCCATACTCGACTCCGCACGGCAGCCCGGTGCCTCTCCGGATCGCATTACCTGTAATGAATAGGCCCTCGACTGACTCAACTCCGCCTACGCCGTCGAGCGCCATTTTTACAACGAGGAGGGCTATGACGTCGTTCGAGAACCTTGTCGCGTTGGCAAACCACCAGGAGAGGCTACGGGAGGCAGGCAAGATGGTATGGCGCGTTAGGGGAGAGCCGGTGGTCGAATTGCATGATTTGAGCGGGTGTCTGAAGCATGCAGCTACTGGCGGAATACGTGCGTATCGACTTTGTCGTTAGAGAACAGCATTCTGAAAGTATTGGCAGGCTCTGGTGCTCTTGCTTTCAATATCCGGGCTGCGTTCAACCTGATATTGGTTTTCATCAGACTTCGCTCGATTCCCAAGTAAGTACTAGCTCTGACTGGATACATCAACAGGAGATAATCTGTTCCTCGAAGAAAACAGCGGCTTCCAATTATCGGTCGCGCTATATTTGGGACAGATACATGGCGGTTCGCTGCTATGCTTGGGACGTTTACTTCCGTCTACAAGTTCCTTATCAATGCCTTGCCTCTCCTCATGCCTACACTTAAATTCCCATCCAATCCATTCTTCGATGATGACGAAGCGGCGTGGCATACTGTCCAAGTTCCCATTCCCTCCCCCCGCCACCGCAGACGTTCTCAGCGACTGTCATTGAGTACCGAAGCTCAACAGGTTTTGGTGCGAAAGAAGACAAGGAGATGGCATGCAGCTCTAGCTGGCTTCACGGCCGGCGGCCTGGCTGTATTGTTTGAGACTCGTGGAAGGAGGGTCACAATAGCCCAGCAGATGTTCGTTCGTGGTTTGCAAGGCTCTTTTAATGCGTATACCACCGCCAGGAATATCACAATACCCTTTGGAGATGTAATATTATTTGCGTTGATGTACGTTCTCGCAAGTCTCCCCCCTTTCATGCTAACATTCTCTCAGTAATGCGCAGGTCCTATATGCCGCGTTTATGCGACCGGACACACTACCCAGATCGTATCGCGCTTGGTACGTGTTAAAGTTCCATATCGAGATCGTATGAGTATGACTTAAGTACATTGTAGGATTGTCAGGGCATCACAAGCTCCCAAAGAAGGAGTCAACATAAACTACGATCTAATGCGGTCGCGTACATTCAACCCCGACGATTTTGACAAGCTTCTTTATAGTAATGTTGGCGGCGTTGCTTCAACTCTTGTCGTATACTGATCTTCATTCTTAGAAATGGAAGGTGACGCCTGAGAATGCTGCCTCACTGATGGCAAAGAGAGATGCTTTTTATCTTGGTGCTCCCGGCTCCATAGCGTCATCTGAAGCAGGCTGTCACTGCCCGTGCGAAGGCCTCCATCCGGGTCAGACCTCATGCTGGGACGTGCCTTTCGCTCGTTTCTTCGCAGTGGCCAGATTTATGTTACCTGTTTACGGTGCTCTGCATTTTCTGCCTCCAATTCTATTCCGAACCAAAGCCTTCATGCGAGATCCCTTGAAGATTCTCGCGAAAGCAGGTTTCGGAACTGCTCGAAGCTGCACATTCCTCGGGGTATATGTCGCTACATACCAAGGTACAGTCTCTACGTTACGCTCATCTGGATTGGTTGACGAGAGCCGTTTCAGGCCTCGTATGTGCGCGCGCCTTCATCCACGAATTCCTCACTTCCATGTCACCCAAATCAATATTCAAGATCCCGCAGTGGCTTGTAGATTTTTTGTTTATGTCGAGGGCAGCGTATTGGTGGCCTGGTCTTGCGACTGGATTGAGCTTGCTCATTGAGGAGAAGAAGAGGCGTGCGGAGCTGTCAATGTATGTGCTACCGAAAGCTCTTGAGAGCTTCTGGAACGTCGCAACAGGCAAAGTTCCTGGTGGATTCAAGGGAGGTAAAGCTGGGGAAGCTTTGGTATGTCGACTCACCAGATCCATATGATGTTGCTTACCGGATTTAGCTGTCGGCGCTGGGAATGGCGATGGTCATGGTGCGTCGTGTCTCTTGGAGCACTTGGAAGTGTATTCATCTTCTTGCAGAGTACATACCAGATGGAGCCTCACCATCTATCGGGACTCGTAAGACGGATATTATATCAGTTCATTGGGCCCAATTGAGACGTTGAAGACATAACCATGTTTCGTGTAATTGCCTGTTACGTTAATAAAGGGTTGACGCAGATCGCTGACATTTCCTTGTAGAGCTTCCATCATTCGCGATCATGTGCTGTACATGACATTTCACCTTGGCCGGTTCTATGTTCAACATGGGTGTATGTTATCAATGTTAAACCTTAAATACTGCAACACACTGTCGTTAAAGTGATTTGGGGTATTTCTTTGAGGATGGGGGGGTAGAGGATGGTAGCCTGAAACACATATACTGAGGGGCGCAGGTTGAGATGACAGAGATGAGACAGCACAGTCGCATTTATTCCAGCTCTGCTACGAATTAAAGCATCAAGTATCCTCCTCTTCCCACTGCTAAAGTTTGCTTGGAGCTGCTTGGTCACCGGTCATCCGGTATGAAAGTCCTTCGGCCCGCAAGACCCTATCCGGCACGAATTGTTCTCTCGCTGACCATGAAGTCCGTGCGGGAGCTCTCACTGTTGCCGGCCTTGTCGCTACTTCCTTTGGGACATCCTGCAGCGGTATATGACGTGGAGTCCGTGTCTGGCGGCAACGCGGTGCCTGTACCGGTTTGGACGAACAAAGCATTCGATGCACTTACTTCCGACGGGGTCCTTAGGTTGTCTCCAGAAGGGGCGCAGGAACTGGCGCGGTCCATTTCGCGTTTCTCGCATATGTCCAAGGCGGATGGAAGCTCCTTGCTTTTGTCTTTCGTCGACGGTAGCATTCTCTATGCGTCTCTGCAGCTTCAATCGTTGCGATGGGTGGTTCTTATGGGCGTCGTAGTTGCCCCGACGATTGATGTCAGACCTAGCGTACGTACGATTGATTTCTCGTCTGTTTCGTTTACTGAGAATCCGTGTAGATGTCGCAGTTGGCACCACCAATACTTGACTTTGCTCCTGGTGTCCGTTCGTCAGAGATGGGAAGGCTCCATCTTGGCTTCGATTGGGCGTCGACGCCGCTTGGACCCATGCATGCCTGGCCTCAGTCACTCAAGTCCGTTGTGTCCATGATGCTCTCGAATCCGTCACAGTCGTGCGTGGTTGTTTCTTTCAATCATTTGAAATTCATTAATCAGCTCTTAGATGTATTTTCTGGGGACCAGAACGCACACTTCTCTACAATGAAGCTTGGGCTAAGGGATCTGCATCGAAACATCCTCACATGCTTGGAAAACCGGGAAGAATCGCTTTTAGTGAGATATGGGAGACCTTTTCCAAGCACTGCGACGCAGTCTATCAAGGACAAACAGTCAGCCGAACGGACGACTTGCTTTTCTTTGACTCCAAATCTGGACAGGAGGTTGCGCACGGTTCAGTGTCAGTGCCGACTGAAGATGATTCCATGCCCGACCTTATCGAAACCTACTATACCTGGTCCTATGTCCCCGTCGAAATCGAAGATGGAACCGTAGGAGGTATAGTGAATAAGTACGTTCTTCTATGCGTGTTCTTCGTTCGAGTCACTAACTACAATTAGTTGCATGGAAACCACAAGCAAGGTGCTTTCAGAACGCCGTATGAGGATCGTCCGGGCTCTAGCAGAACGATGTGCTCCCGCCAGAACCTCTCATGACGTATGGGAAGCTGTTTTGGAAGTGCTGGAGGAGAATGCGGTTGATTTTCCTTATGTCCTGTGCTATACCGGTTACACGGCATCCACTGACGGGTCATCAAATGCTGACACACACTCAGAGCGAACCAACAGTGACATTTCACACACGTCTCATGTTACTTACCTCAAACTCATTGGGTCGATTGGTGTTGAGCCTGGGCATCCTATAGCCTCACCTCAGGAAGTGGAACTTTCTCCGGATAAGTCCCAGCAAGGTCATTGGCCTTTTGTCGAAGCATGTAGCGGCCGCGAATCCCTTAGGGCACCAAATCCATGTCCTCATCTATTTGAAGCTAGAGGATGGGAGGATGCTACCGGCGATGCCATCTTAGTGCCATTGTGTACTTCTTATGATTGCGTACCTATGGGTTTAATGGTTTTCGGTTTGAATACGCGGCGGCCGGTCAGTTTTACCTCCTTTTTAGAAAGGATAGTTGTTGATATTTTTTTGCAGTACGATGATGATTACTCTGGTTTTCATCACACAATTGTCAGAAATTTGATGGCAGCTCTCTCAGCTACGCAGAGCTTTGAGCAAGAGGTTCAGCGTGCTGACGAACTACGTGCTCTTGACCGAGCGAAAACAACATTCTTTCAAAACGTTTCTCATGAATTGCGAACGTCCGTCGGTTTATATTTGACTATCATCTGCCGCTAATCTATCGTATCATAGTCCTCTCACTCTCATTCGCGCCCCTTGTGATGACGCTCTTAAAGCCGACCGTGGATCTCTCGATCCTATCAATAGAACTCGATTCAAACTAATATATCGTGCTAGCGGGCGATTACTTCGACTCGTCAATTCACTGATGCTGTTCTCTAGCGCCGAAGCAAGGAGGCTGCAGGTGATACGCCCCATTTATGCTGTGGAACGGTATTTCTGAATACTTCTCTTAGGCGTGCTTTTGCCCTGTCAGATTAGGCCCGGCAACAGCTGATATGGCTTCCCTGTTTCGATCTGCGATTGAAAAAGCGGGAATCGGTGTGTACGTTAGGATCTCCGGAATGAATTGGCTGATCTCCCACCAGATTACAATGTCACATGTGGCGACAGTGCTGATGAGCGTATTGCATACATAGATCTTGGGATGTGGGAAAAAATTGTTTTCAATCTTTTGTCGAACGCTGTGAAATACACAAAATCGGGGTAAGTACTATAGACTTAGTCAAAGACATATCTCTGAGTTACGACATGATCGTAGACATATCAACCTCGATCTAGCATACACGTCTTCCGAGGTTGTTTTGAGTGTCGAAGACACAGGTTGCGGCATTCCCGAAGATCAGCTGGATAAAATCCTTTTGCGATTCCATCGCGTAGAGGCTTCGGATGGGAGAACTATCGAAGGTGAGCGCAAACATAAAATACTTTCCTATTCGATGTCATCTCACATCTGTGATCAGGAACTGGAATTGGTCTTGCCCTGACCAATGAGCTGGTCAAGATGCATCAGGGCACGATTACCGTCAGGAGCACAATGGGTTGTGGCAGCGTTTTCACTGTGGTAATACCGCTCGGATGCGACCATCTACAGGAGAAAGATGTCAACCACGACTTCGATCCTTCCTCTGGAATGGCACTATCTGGAACTGGCTCATATGCAGCCGGTATTGTCGAAGAAGCGGCGGGTTGGCTGGGAGAAGATTCAGACACATCCTCACAGCTGAGCCACGCTTCTTCAACCGATGCTATTATAACGCCCCAACTGTTCACCGTTTTGTTGGCCGAGGATAATGCTGTACGATTCTGACTGTTACCACTGACTTGAGTTAACGTTGTTACTTTTGTAGGATGCTCGCTCTTACATAAAGTCGATTCTTCTGAACGCTGTTCAAAATGTCGTCGGCGTCTCTGACGGTCAGGCTGCGCTAGATTATATTCATACACGGGAGCGGCCAGATCTCATCGTGACCGACGTTATGAGTCAGTTCGTTTCATCTTCCGCTTCATCGCCATCATTCTCACTGTCCGACCAGTGCCACGGATGACTGGAACTGAGCTGCTTCAGAAATTAGCGGACGACCCAGATCCTAATGTTCAGGCTATCCCTGTCATAGTTCTCAGCGCTCGTGCGGGGTCAGAGGATCCACCTGATAGTATTTTTAGGGGCGCTGTGGATTTCCTGCTGAAGGTTAGTTGGATCCCGGCCTTGATGTGTGTACCTCAGTTACTAAAGTACGACGCTTCGCAGCCATTCAGCTCGTCCGAGTTACTTAACCGTGTTCAAACTCGACTCCATACACTGAAACAGAGGCACGAGCTCGAGAAACAAGTACGAGATCGGACCTTTGAACTCAAGTTGACACAGCAGCGCTACCAGCGCATGAGTGAACTATCGCCTGTTGCCATCTTCGAAACAGATGATGCGGACCACGGTTTGATTACCTATGCTGTGAGATTGGGCTCTCATTGCGCAGTCAGTCCTTACGCTCATTTTTTTCTCCGCAGAACGAGCGGTTTTTTAAACTTACTGCGTTACCTCGGACTCTGCCTTTGGCATTCAAATCTATCATAGACCAGTTCGTGACTGACTTCCCAAGCCGTAACATCTTTCTGACAAAACCATATCAGATCAGCGCCGGAAACCCAAGAGGCGGTTACCAAAGCTTGTCTCGACGTACCCATTATTAGTGGCGAACCCGTCCAGTTTGATGCAGTGTGAATCTTTTTACTTTTTCGATCCATTTCTTCAATACTAAGTCTGTTCCTAGATTTGCAAACGGGAAAAACGCGTTCGTTGAGGTTATCGCCCTCAGTGATGGACGGCTACGTACACATGTCACTTTTGGATCTTTTCCTGGCTAACCCAGGCATAGTTGGCACACTGACGGATCAGACGGAGCAACGGCGGATTGCTGCTGAGCAACTGAGTGAAGAGCGTGCGAAAGCGGATAAGGCAGTTCATCAACGACGATTGCAAGTATGTTATCATTTCCTGGATTTCTACCATTTGGTTTATTGACTCTATATCGTAGGAGGCATTCATTGACATCGTGTCGCACGAACTGCGAAATCCACTGAGCGCTATCGTACAAAGCGCAGAGCTTCTCTCGTGCGTTACTTATGCTTTAGACCATACCATAAGCTAACAATCATGTAAGTGGGTCTGTCGCTCGACTGCAAGAGATCATATATGCATTGCAAAACATGAATAGCAATCACGATGCAGAAAAATTTGTTTGTACTTCTTTCTAGAGCAGGTTGGTTTTCCTGACAAAGTTTTCGTAGTTCGAGGAAGGTAACATCGAACTCAGAGATGCGAATCATGCAGTATCTTCCGTTGCACTTTGCGCTCGTCATCAAACGATCATCGCTGCGTATGCCATTTTGTTCCGAAGTTTATCTGTCCGATCTAATCATCGCACGCTTTGCAGTGATATCCTCGCCGTTTCTCGACTGGATAGCAATCTCTTAAGTGTCAGTCCTGTAACGTTTCACTTACTAGAGGAACTTCAGGTGCGTGGTTCCCTGATCTCCATTCGTGAATGTTTGAACGGTTTCATCAGGCTACATTGGACATGTACTCCGTGCAAGTTGCGGCGCAGTCCGTCAATTTGAGGCTGGCTGTCAGTGGTGATATTGGAAGAGAAACCTGTATCATAGCGGATCCCACTAGGTAAACTCAGGTTTATCTCCAGGATTATCTACGTAATGACACCTCAATCACTAATAGGTTCTGCCAGATACTGGTGAACTTAATGTGCGTTCTCTAACCCGATAAAATGACTCCCCTACTAATGCAGAATTATTAGTTCTAATTCTTGCCGAATATTAGAGTACGCCTTATCTCCAAGACTCCTAAATTGCTCTCTCTTAAGCATCCTATAGATCATGGGACGGGGAACGTAGCGTTCGCTTACACGTAGCCCTCTCTCCCAAACGTCCTTTCGGTACAGCGATATCACCTGCGATGGAACACGACTCGTCATGTGTCTATCTCTCCTGCAAGCTCTCTGATTCTGGTCCCGGGATCCCTTTAGACGACCAAGCGCGTTTGTTCACACGCTTCAATGACGTGCATACTGGCGACGGGGTGAGGAGGTCCGGTAGTATTGGCGGGACTGGCTTAGGTAGGCATGCACTATTTTACCAAGACCCTCGGTGCTGAATGAAAGTTCAGGTTTGTACTTGTGCAAGAAGCTTGCCGAGCTTCAGGGAGGACAGATACAGCACTCAGGCGCTCCTGGCGAAGGCGCGGCGTTTCATTTTTTCATTGAGGCTAGGAAGGCTCCCGATGCTCCGTGTACCGGTAATGTCAGCCCGAAACGACTGCCGAAAACCCTGAACAGTGTTGCGCTCAATGGCACCGCGGGCTTAAAGAGTGTGTCACAGCTTTCACTACAAACATCTTTACCTTCCGGAGCTTTGGCATTATCACCGAACTCCAGAGCAAAGCTGGCTGTTCTTATCGTCGAAGATAACGTAAGGCATTCCTCTTTGCTGTGCTGTACGACAAATGTTGAGGAAATCTGTGTAGCCAATTAACCAGATGCTACTGAGACGACAGCTCGAGAAGGCCGGTGAGTCTGAACAATTTTTGTGTGTCTATATGCCGCCATTTACGATGTGTGTCGAAGGGTTTCATGCTGCGACAGCAAATAACGGGCTGGAAGGTGAGTACCAATGCAAACTTTTCTTGCTATGTCTTATAGACCTTCTAGCGCTTGAGTACCTTGAGTCATGTATCGCCGATACAAGCAAGCGGTATCCTTCTGTCGTCCTTATGGATCTGGAAATGCCCGTCTTGTAAGTTTTCACTGTCTTCATGCGCTTCCTTTTCACACATCCGTGTCTCGCAGGGATGGACTGGATGCGGCAGGACGCATTAGGGATTGGGAAAAGACCGGCAGGCTGCCAGGACCACGGTTATGCGTATACGCAATCACGGGGAATGCGCGACAGGGCCAGGTGGATGCCGCCTTAGGAGCGGGGATGGACAGGGTGTACATTAAACCCTACAAGTTGGCGGAGATCATTGAAAGGATTGAAGAGGAGGGTATGCCTCGCTGATCAATTATTTTGTTCTATTCCGGGTTTTGTTTTTTTCTGGCTAATATTGGGTGTATATTCTTATCAGAGTGGTCGGAACACTGATACGTCTTTAATCTTGCATTTCATTTTGGTTTTGGGGTACTAATATATTTGTTGCACTGTACAGTTATCATTGGCTCATTGTATTTCGTAGATGGCATTATAATGCATCACGCGCACGATTCGTTCCAATTAAAAATTCAAAGTTTTTAGGAACTTGATTCTCAGGGTCGTCATCAGATAAGCAAGCAAGCTGCATTCGATTGACAATGGCTACGTGCTGCTTATACATGGCCTGGGGTACTTGATTTTTTATCACACAAACCCGCATCCAAGTCCAAATAGGCGCTAGAACACAATCAGCGATGTCTTACAGAAGGGTGAGATAAAACATACCGGAGCGAGTTACATACAGTGCTCGTCCTCCGATTTGGATGACGAGCGACCGTTTCGATCCCACGACGGCTAATACGCTCTGTTACTACTCAGCGAAGAAGGAGATGTGAGAGATGAGCATTCATACACCGCGGGGACGGCAATGGCACATGTGTCATTGCCGGTTGCTGAACGAACTATCAAAGGGTTAAATACCGGGATACTAGGATGGACGTCAGATGCTTACCGCTTCGTAAAACGTTAGCTCGCGGGTACAACGACCAAGCGTGACCCTGATCTGAAAGAAATTCAGCTGTGGCAAAGCATATTGAAACGAGAAGAACGCACCGAGGGAACACCACTGGTTGTGGTTGCTGAAGAGCAGGAAAAGGGTCCGCGGGGATAGATCGATATTGACTTTAGGGCAGGCTGCGGACGGTCGGCCCGGTCGCACGGACCCAAAGTGTTGAATACGGACCGTTGTTCTCGTTTTCTCATCTCGTGTTGCATTATGATAGCGTAGCACTCTCACGGAGTCATTCCCTACAATTATAATCACTCTTACTTTCAGAATCTCCAAATTGACTCAAAGCAGCACACAATGCATTTCCTTGATACATGCCAAGTACGCTACTCCAAATCATCGGCCTGGGGTATTTAATTTTCAAGTTCCGCCCGCGCCTGTAGAAGTGATGATTATTAGCACTTACGCCGACGATTTCGAATAAATGTGGAATGTACGAACGCGGGCATGGTTCTCTGTAAGATGAGGTACATTATTGGGTGTGAATGCAAGTAACATAGCTATAAGTACTCACGGGATACAGAACCTAGGACATTCAGCGATATCTGATGTTGCCCTCAGTCTCGAATAATAACCAGTTCTACAAGTAAAGGGAAGCTCACCGCCGACGCCCTATGTCATCCCTCGGACGACAGTGAGGACCAAGACTTAATGTGAGCGTCAGACGATGATGCCGCGATAAGCTTATTGTAGCGCTTACATTTTGGTCCCACCCATACAACGATCCGGTGGGATCTGAAGTGAGGTCGTCACTCCATACACATCGCAGGGGTCCAGAGAATACGAACGTACCGAGGGGACGTATCCACTGCTGTGAACGTTATAGTCGAAGGAACATCTTGCGTGGGAGAATCTAGGTATATGGAACCTTGAGGGCAAGCCTTAGTTCAAGACCTTCTGAGCCCATATGGTAACTTGTGATTGTCGATAAGTTATTGAAGAAAGAATGCAAAGTGCAGCTCATCAGGTACGACAGGAGGAATAGATTCGAAGAATGCTTAAGTACGCCAGGCAAAGGTTACGAAAGCACCGTAGAGACGATTAAGAAGCGGTAAAGACCAAAAGCTTGGGATGTTCGGAGCCAGTTCAGAAAACCACCGAGCCCGTGACAGAACAATGAACACTGGCAGGAAAAACCTGAGGGAACTAAAGAAAGACTCAAGAGCCTGTATGCCGATTTCGAAATCGTGATGGCAAGCAGACAAATTCAAGGGCCACTGTAAATTTCGGTAGCGACACCTTCAACATTATTCATGACGAGTCCATCACCAGAAACCAGCGCACATAGCCCTTAATCTGGAGCCATCCCCAACAAATACCACTGGGCTCTCCACCACCACTCCTCTGAAAAGGCCAGGACAAAGTTCCACATCCAGAACCTCGGAGAAGGCTGGAGGGGCACGAAGTCACCAGTGGCATACAGGAGTTTCTTCTCATGAGTTTTCTCAAGATCGGCCAATCGACACGTCGGCAGAGAACGATCTTCGAATATAATACCGCTGGCGTTACTTGAGGTTACTTGTCGTGTATGGAATTGTATCGAAGCTGGGTTGTTGACGCACGCTTCTCTAAAGGGCTACTGAATGTCGCATCAAGTCCGCCAAAAGTCTCATCACGCCACGATATGAAGCATATTATACATTTCCTCTAGGTAGCTACAAAATTGATGATAGCTTCAAATAGGGAATGTAGCTTCAATGGCCTGGGTTACTTGATTTTCAAACAGTAACGCGAGATTCTGAGAAAGAAGTATAAACATTATGAGCCAAATACCAAAAAGAACAGAAACCCACGTCGCGTGTGGATCACGGTGGCAGTCACGGAGAGTGGACAGTCACCGGAATCTCTTATATCATGGTCGGTGCGCGCCCCGGCATGCTTCCTCCGAGGATCAGCTTTATCGGTAGGTGGGAAGAAAACAAAGACGTACACATAAGTAATAACACCTACAACACTGCAATGGTAGATGAAGGCATTCTTACCAGGATTATATCGCAAATGGCAGCGGAAACTGAAGAATAAGTAAACATTGGATTCAACGTAGAACCTGATTAGAAATCTCACATCCTGGGTTCATAACCAAGGCACCGGGCGAAGTTCCCGGATGCCAAAGTTGATGAGGCCCGTGAAAGAGCTCAGGTTTACGGAGCAATCTAAATGCACCAAAGTAAGTACAGTAGCGAAGCAATGAAGGGATGGAACACACTCCAAGGATATGATATGACCTATCTCCCTTCAATTGAAAGAGATAGATCATCTCAGCTAGGATAAGTACCACAGACTGCGACACACTGTACAATATTGTAAGAGAAGATGGGCATATATGTGAGGACGAACGTACAATCCTAACTTCATCATCGACTCCTCCTCCACATGAGAAGTCGAAGATGCTTGTACAACGATCGAGGTATGGAGATCTGAAAACCATTAGCTGACTTGAAGACGACGAGGGTAACTGCGCACCGAGGGGCAAAATAAAGCCATGATGACCTGGGGTATTTGATTTTTACTCAAAAGCCGCTTCTATTAACGCAGTGTCCTAGAATGACGATGGTTAATGAAGACTTTGACCAGCAACAAGTACATACAAGAGCTGGCTTAATTCGGAGGCTCGAGCGATCCTGCGACGATAATAGTGAGATTTGGATGGGAGAGACCAAAGAATAAAGTGGAGCACCTTCAGGGATCACAGGAGCCTCTCACGACAATACTGGTGTTACCAGTGATGCCGTTATATCCCAAATGATGCGTATATCCTGCAAGGCAATTAGTCAGCACGGTGATGTCTCTATGGGGAGAAGGCGCTTACATTGGGTTGTACGCAGCTCTTATCTGAGCTGAGCACGTTTCATCACCGAGAATACAGCATCTGACAAGAGAAATTAGTATTTGGGTGGGTAAAGATGAGCACTTGCACACATTCTGGCAATCATGTCGTCGATGCTTTGGCTAACACGACAACTGCAGCAGGGACCACGTCTGGTCCTGCATACAACGACCTGTTTGATCTGATATCGTGTAGCATCATTAGATGGGCATCAGAAAGAA
The DNA here is from genome assembly GCF_030435595.1 of Desarmillaria tabescens. Lineage (NCBI taxonomy): Eukaryota > Fungi > Basidiomycota > Agaricomycetes > Agaricales > Physalacriaceae > Desarmillaria > Desarmillaria tabescens. Next base: position 2,521,687 of record NW_026848300.1, read on the forward strand.
ACTGAGTGGCTTACCGAGGGGGTCGTATCCAGATGATGGATGTTCGCCAAAGAGAGCAAAAGCCGTGACGCGATCGCTAATAGGACTTACTTGAGGGCTGGTCAATTGCCTCGTGTATTATACCACCACCGTCTTCATACCCTTACATTTCGATACCCTTCGTTCGATACCCTTCTCTCCATGAATTAGACTTTTCCAAGCATGGCCAAGACGAAGGCTCCTAAAAAACTCAAGGAATACCCTGTGCCTACGGATCGACACGCCCTCGTCATCGTCAATCCTTGGGGCGTGCCTCCGGAAGGCTTCACCCGGTGTACCCCTCAACAATGGCGGGGCTTCTACAACAACCTGGCTAGCTGGGTAGAATGTGCTTGCGGTATCCAGCCTATTGGAATGTGGAGAACGTCGGAAGGAGGTCGAGAGCAGGTCTTCGTGGACATGCCATTTGGCGGCGATGCTCTCACCACCACCATCCCTGGGACGAACGACAGATCGTTGACTAAGCTTGGTCGTCGCTTACTGGGTGCGCACTATGCATCGCGTTTCTTCTGGTGCCCAAGGGCTCTCAACGCTTGGCAAGGCCATGTCGTTTCCGTATACGAATATGACTGGAAGAGGCATGGCGATCTGGATCGAAGTGCGCTTTGTACCCTTCCTTCCGTATTTTCTCTTGACACTTCCATTGGCAGAGTTTGACCATTTTATCCAAGATACCCCAGCGTTGACAGATGAATTTGTATGTCGGCGCGGCGATAACTACCCTCTCCCTGATGCGCCGCTACCGAATCCAGTCAAGTGGCTGCTGAAACTGCCACCAGCTGATGCCTGGGCCACACCTGCGCCAATAAACGCGTCTCTCAGTAACGTGTCTGCAGTAGTGACACCACCACCTCTTTCTCAATCTCCCCCCGCAGCTGCAGCTTCACCATCGCCTGCGCCGGAAACCTTTATCAAACGCGATCCATACGAAGAAGAGGATGAGTTAATGCAACATGTCAAAAATGAGATGGAAGACCCTCCTGTCAAGTTCGAGGATCAAGCTGACTTCAAAGAGGAGGATAATGATCCGCGGACGATGATCAAAAGGGACCCATACGAAGAGGAGAACGAGCAGATGGATGGGCTACGTGATTTGGAACGTGATCGTAACTCGGAAGAGCGACAACACGTGGAGCGGTGGCAGCCTTATGAGACCCCTTTGTTACCAGGAATGCGTCAACGCGACGGGGAACCCATATGCGTCAAACAAGAAAGTGAAGACCCACGTCGTGAGCTTTCTGTAATCCCATCTGTCCATTGGCTGATGGAAACCTGTATAGCACTCCATGAAGAAGCCGCTGAAGGAAGGATAAATGTAAAGCAAGAAGAGCAATCACGACGTATGTTTCCTCTCGTTCTTTTAGACCTTTTCAGGCTCACAAGCTATAGCATTGTACAACGAGGAAGAAGGCCGGAGGATCCTGGCTGATCTCTTAAGGATGCAAAGAGAGGAAAGGGTGCAGCGTGAAGAACAGTCAAACCAGGCTGTGCAACAAGTCAAGCGTGAACGTATGTTTCCAATGCTATCGCTACTATGGATGGTGGCTTATATGTGTGCGCAGCCGTGGATAGCGGGTTGGTGCCTAGCGGCAGAGGTCGAAATTTCTCTGGTTGGTATCTGGCAGTTTTACAGCTCCATATGACTGACTTTAATCATAGGTCGTGAAGGGCGAGAGTATAGGCGAGAAAGGGAGCGAAGCCAGACGCTTGCTTCGAGTTCATCACCAGTGCGAGTCAAGCAAGAACCCGACGACGGCCGGAGGAACATGATGCTGGCTTCTCCGACTTCGCAAGTTGACGATTTCTTAAGTTCATGTCTGCCCGGAGGGCAGGAGAGAGGAGAACGACAGAACATTGATGATAATAAAGCAAGATGGGTACGCAGGGAATACCAGAGGCTGAACGGAGACAGACACGAGCTCCAGTGGGACCGCCGTATTAATGGTGATATGCGAAGGAGAAATGACGAACGGCGCAGAGAGGGCGAGAGACAACATGACGAGGACGCGCAGCGTGATCAACGTAGACCAATAGTTAAGCGCGAACCGGTGGATCAGTCCCTTAATGATGGCAGAACGAGGGACCCGCGAAGAACCCAGCCTGGTCAGCATTTGTGCTTTTTCCTCAGTTAGTTTGCTGAACAGCAGTACTAGCCCCAACCGCTGATCCACGGATCAGAATTAAAAGAGAAATGGATGATGGCTCTGGTATGTTTAAGTCTCGTACCTTTGACAATTCTGAAGTTTGCGCTCGAGCAGGTACAAGTTTAAGTGGACGATCGGACCAGTGGAAACGTGTTAAGAGGGAGATGTGAATTTGACATAACCGTGAAGTGTATTTACCATGTTTATTGTATTAAACCGATGATTGTATCGACGCGTAACTGATTTTATATGTATGTAGGGATAATGTACAGTTGCAAGATCTGGCGTTTTTATGCATTTACTCGTTTCATGTGCTGTATCACGGTCACCAAAATACGTGCTATCCAATCACTAGTGCTGAACAAATTATCGATGAGAAATTTCCTGCACTCATTCAATGTTCAGCTGACTGGCGCGTACACAGGGGGCCCCTATACACGTATCTCATCGTGATTTTCCCGTTTTAGTAGGGAGCGCGGGGAAGTACGTCTACTCTGCACTTTCCGAAATGATGTTTAGGTCCAGTAAAGAGTACTGTGCATCCCAGTAAGTCTCATCATAGCTCCGTTCCCTGCCCAACTTAGTTGTATTCGTCATCATAGCAACATGAGTGATTCACGCTCGCTTCCTTCCCTCCTTGAGGCTGGGAAACCCATGTCTCTGATTTACAACTTGAACACAAGTCTTAGATGGAGAGTATTTAATAATCGTCAACTACAAAGCCAACTTGCTTCTGCGACGTGCTGACGCGATGGGTTTCTTCTCTTTCGCCCCTTTTCGTCATGACTCGCTGGTTACCAGCAAAAAAAAGTCTGGGATAGTCGTGCAGAACCCTCATCGGTTGATACCTGGCGTAGTTCAACCCATCCGCTTTTCTTTACCCATAGCAAGGTGGTGCGAGACGATAGCTTCGTGTTACGACGGCCGTGACGACTCAGGCCGTCTCTCCGCTCTTGAATCATGCTACGCTACTCGCATGGAACACTACCGTTCTCGGGCGGCTATTTCCCATGAGCTCGTGGTCGTCTATATCCTATCGGGCGATGACGAACAAGTAAAGGCGGGAAAGATCGATTCAAGAGTAATGGTTATCGAACCATTCAATCAGGGAGAGAGATCTGAAAGCGCAACGTCAGTACTTACAGTCAAATCTTATTATTGAGCTGTTGCTAACTACGGTGTTTGAAGCAAGAACACAGAACGTTCAGTTCGAGATCAAGAAGTGAAGGGCTATGGCACAAGTGACGCCGACCTTGTCTCATTTGGGGCTGACCTCAAAGACACTGGTCGCAACCTTGATAAATACGACCTTGTACAGAAGCTCGATATACCACCGTGAAGGATGAACATCATCCTCTGCGCCTCTCTGGCGATGTCAATAATGCAAAGCGCGAAGAACTGCAGTCTCATGCACCATGGCACGTGCATGCAGTTCGCTGCTCTCTACATCGAAACTTCGCGGTTTTTATGCATCACAGAAGGCGACTCGAGCCCGTACGGCATCAAAGTTGGGCCCTCCTGCGCGCGACGCGGAATGGTGGCATCTGTCCGGCTCGTTGGAGACGACTGTGCGTTATTACCTGGTGGAACCAAGGCCATGGAGAATATCCTGACAGCGCTTTGCGACGGCTTGATAGACGAGGAGATTGCCCAAGAAGTAATCGCCAACTTCGAGACTGCTATTCGTGCCGACATTGCCTTGATGCCAGATAAACGCAAGGCACCAGTGACACAAATGCTGCTCTTGTGCAAGGGGTTATCCACAGCAATTCGGATGAGTCTGGAGAAGAAGGTAGTGGCAATGAAGAAGAGGAAAAATCAGTTTGAGGATTGCCTACGGGAGATTGAAGAAGAGAAGCGGAGGCTTGAGGAGGAAGAGCAGAGGCTTGAGGAAGAAGAACGGAAGCTTGAAGAGAAAGAGAAGAAGCTTAGGGAGGCAGAGAAGAAGCTTGAGGAGGAAGAGAAGAAGCTTAAGGGGGCGGAGCAGAAGCTTAAGGAGGAGGAGCGGAAGCTTAAGGAGAAATAGCAGAGTCTTGACAAATACTTGAACGCGCTTGAGGAGAGCTGGAGCGAACTTGGGGGCATTATTTGCAGGTTTGAGAGCGTCCAGGCGGAACCTAAGTAGAGAAAGTAGATAAAGGTACGATCATGCTATCAACTGTCATTCGGTATTTGCTAATGGCGAACTAGCTAGTCTTGGGTCGGCATACGTGCGCTCGTCTTAGCCTAGTAACCAAGTGCCCGTAGTCTTTTGTACTAGTTAGTTCTATCTTCACTCATAAGCCCCCGGTAGATGTTGTTGACGCTTCCGTCTGAGCGGAATGCGCTTTGTTAAAGGTAAAGAAAAGCTGCAGGAATAGTCAAGGTATACATGTCTTACCTCTCAAACATTCCCAGTCACTGCACTTAGAACATAAAAAGGGTCTACTGTTTGAAATCGACGACTCAGCGGGAATATAGTTGCCTCCATGCCTTATTGTATGACAGCGTGTGCTACTCCTGAAGAGGAGTTGTGAGGTTGAACGAGTGGCAATAGTCATCGACAAGCTCGAGAAATACGTAGTCTCCCCTAGCCTGCAGACTCTTAATTGTAAGGCAAGGGGCGGACATTCACGGGTCAGTACCGCGGCCCTCGTTGCTGAAGCTGAAGATTTGGAAAGATCTCCTAGGTAGTCAGAGATTATTTACACTAGATTCTGCTATACAAGAAAATGTTATTCATTTTACCTGCGAGCCTGTCATTGGAATCGATTAATTCAATTAATTTACGGCCGACGGCCCGGTGAATCTTGGCTCTTACCACCATCTCGACCATGGACTCCTCTGCCTTGCTTGCTCATATCCTTTCCCAGACAAAGCAGAACATCGAATTTCTTGCCTCACAAAACAAGATTTCTCCCAGCGATGCCAGGGATATCATTGCCAAGTTGCCTCAGGACCCAGCTGTAGCCGACATTACCAGGTCTACCCAGAATCTGCTCGTACGGTCGCCGCCGCCGCCTCCAATTCCTCAGCCGTACAATTCACCGCCAGTTACTACTGTCTCCAAGGCCAGGGCAATCTGGGGATACAACGAGTCCAGACAAGTTGCGCTCGTTTCTCTTTCATAGTCTCATTCATGCAAAATACTCATCCACGACAGGACCCTCACGATCTTTCGTTCCGGGCCGGCGATGTTATCGAAATCGTGGCAGAAGCCAATGCTGACTGGTGGACAGGACGGCACAATGGTGTCGAGGGCTTGTTCCCCTCGAATTATGTCGAACGGTTGCCACCCGATACGGTCGCTGAGAAGGTGGCACCTTACAGTCCTCCCCCAAATGCACCTTATAGCAATCCACTATACCAGCCTCCTCCTGGACCACCCGTGGGATACGGTCCCCCTCCCTCGCAATACAACGCTCCGTACCCAGCTTATCAGCCGCCACCGCCGCAGCCAGCTCCAACTCAGGTGACCACCCAAGTCACTGTCGAGGAGCCCAAGAAGTCCAAGTTCGGACTCGGAGGGGGCGGCCTGAAGAATACTGTAAGTGGTCTTTATCCGTCCATCAGTCCGGTAACACTGAACGCATGTCTAGTTGGCTCACTCTGCTGTTGGAGGAGTTGGATTTGGAGCAGGTCTGTTGTCATTTTTCATAATCCTTTCTTTCGATACTGATCCCTTTCAGGATCCGCTGTCGGAAGTGGGATCATCAACTCTATTTTCTAAACACGCTTTATCTTTCACATCTTTGGTATGGACTTTCACACAGATCTAGCTTTTATCGGGAGTTTGTCATATCGTTTTTCTCTATCACAATTCTCATTCTTTAGTCGTTAATCAATTGTAACGTTTGGGTATAGATAGCCACAAGCGGATTACTACTCTTACAGTAAGCGCGTTGATGCGTAGTTGTAACCCTGTCTGATATTCTCTCATTCAAGACAGGATCTGAACCTGGAGAATAACTATACGCAATGCACTTTGTAATTCCAACAACTCATTTGCTGAATACGATTTTGAGCGTCAATATCAGTGCCAACTCGGATCGGTCTCATCTACGTTGCACGCCAAAGAAGATGGGTGAAGTAAGCAGCCAGACCGCTATGCGTCGCGAGCGTACAGCAATATTTTTACATTTGTCACCTCCGAATTTTTCAGGGTACATGTTTCTCTGGGGGGCTTTTCGTCGGTGTGTGGCTCTGACCGATCTTTGGCTTCCATACAACCCAAGTCCTTAAGTGGAGTTTATCACTGGTCTCTCCGCACCATCCGCTTCTACAACATCCGTATATTACTCCGACAGGCCATCTAGTGTAGAATGCATAGCCGCTTGACATTCGAACATGCCGCAGTTGGTATTGTTTCTCGGCACAACACCTACTCCGACCTTCTATGCTGGATACTCTTTTAAGCTAATCGTCACGGTTTAGAAGAGGCTGAGAAATTTTCTAGGCTGTGATTTTGCGCCGAACAACTTGGTATAATGACCATTTTGGAACTACAGGTACGATGCTCTAGCCGTAAGCATGCCATTGTGGGATTAAGTATCATCACAGATGCCTACTAAACTTGCAAATACTAGATGTACACACATACAACAAGGGCGTTTAGATAGTGTTCCATGGTGAGGGAATAAGATAATCGCGCTTAATGTCATTGCAACTCCACAGGCCACTCCTTCCGTCTCCTCCATCTCCCTGCCTCGTCAAATCTGGGATTGGCGGTGTAGTTCAGTCCATCCGACAGCCCTCTTCCAACAGGGAATATCCATCCTACCCACCAATCCCCCATCACGTCTTCCCAGCCTTTTCTCCCAGAGCCTAACCACCATAAGTTACCCTCTTTTCCTATCCGTCCCCACTCTACATCCCACGAACGGTGCAGACGAATTTTTTGGCTATAAAGGCAATACATCAGAAGACCACACGCGCGGAACGTATGGAAACCTCACGTGAACCCGCAGAGACCAAAGGCATCATTGAGCATATGCCCTTCGCGTTCTTTCATGCTTCGGTCATACATAGCTTCGACCGTAGTCTGTGAAAGATACAGAAGCCGGACATGGGAGATAAATAGCGTTGTAGTAAATATGAAGAAAAGAGCGCTCCTATACAACCAAAGTTAAGACATGCACGCGGGTGAAACGAGGGACTTACAGTGCAATGATAACTACTTGCTGAACGTCCAAGTCGCCGCCTGTGGCAGTAGCGGATCGTATATTATACGTCAGTAAAGTGGCAAAGGTATATGCGGTGAATATGGCAGTGGCTTGATTGAAGTTGATGAAGAACTTGTGGTTTCGCGCGCCGACACATTGACCAATCCCTACAAACTATGTCAGCATGCGTAAGAAGTATGGGAAAATACGTACAAGGGCAATGGTGATCGTACTTAAGCACGCACTAGCCAGCTTTGGTAAGAATTCGAGGTAAGTAGGTAATCAAGAAGGAACGTACAGTGCCACAAGCGCTGCAGTGGTGCGCCCGATGTGGCTTGACCAATTCGTCCCTAGTGCAATAGCGATACGCGGGTAAGAGGACTGGATTCGTAGGTGGTCGTCGTTCAATATGCATCATAGACATTCGTATCCGAAAGTCGAGTTCTTTGTCTTCTGTCCAGTTGCCATCGCTCCGTGGAGGTAGCGATGTAGACGCCTGGACAGGTGGTGGATGCGAAACGTGGTTATTATGTGTTACACCTTCGTCAGTTTCATCACTGTCGTAAACAGGTCTTGAATCGTGCATTTCTTCGTAAGACGGGCCTGCAATGCTATCGTTTCCTGCCCTAGCTGGATTACCCATCGCGCCAGATTCAACGTCGGCATCAGGTCCAATGAACGAAGGCGGTACGGGTGGTATATAGGGTGACTGCGTCAAGGGTGGTGGGTCCGGCGACCTTGGAACATGCTACAACACTGTCAGTTTCCAAGAAACCTGGTAGTAAGATGCACGAACATCACGAGCATATCCTGGAGACACAATGACAACCTATAATCCTGCTCTGTGGTCAAATTCAATATAGTTCGGCATCCCTGACGCACCATGACGTACGCCCATAGCATCCAGAGGTACAACGGGCAGAATACCACCAGCATCGCGACTGCAGACAGTTAGAAAAATCAAATGATATTATAGAATAGCACGTACTGGAGGCCCCTCTACTGACGAACGCGTGCTCCCGCCGTATACCCGGAACGCAGAACCTCCCAATGTAAACGTAGGCAGCATATATCATGATACCGGCGGTGATGAAGACCATGAGCTTGAGGACAATCCATGGCTGTTTCTTGGCCCGCCTTGCTGCCCGTATCTCCCTGGTCTGGTATTTTGCATCCTCAACGACACGGCAAATGGAGGGAGACATGCGAGTGCATATGACAAAGTGCCGCAAGTTTGGTTCTGTTTCGTCCGCAACCCTGAGTAGGCTCGGATATCGGGCCGATGCTGTGGCGCCTCAGTGACGCCATTATCATACATCCGCGAATCAGCCGCAGATAAGTACATAGACCAGTCCATTGTACAAATTCTATCACGTTAATATATGAATACATGGTTGCTACAGAAATCAGCTTCCTTCATTTAATTTATGGGTCCAACGGTATACTTACGTCTACGGCGGGTCCATCTAACATCCAACGAAACTGAAGCTCTCCCAAATTCAAACAGGTAATCCAAAAAATCGTTTCACCTTTTGTACCTCCGCTTCGTCTCCAGTGTTCTATAGTCCATGCCGTTAATACCTGGTGACCGTCGCAAGATAAGTGCATAGCCCACCTTAGTCAGATCATCACTAATCTTCACGCAAGGTTTGTTGTCAACGGAAGCGAGTTTGATGACCATATTCATTGCTTTGCTCTTCTCCTTGCCTCCGCTTGATGCCTTGAAGAAGTCGTTACTAAGAAACGTTCCTATTCCAAACGAGGCTACATCCAGAATATATGAGGACGGAACTGATTGTCAGAGACGATAGAGCTACCTTTAAATCCGATCTCCTCCGACTGCTTTTGCAGTTTGAGCGCCTTGTCAACATCAAGCGCATCCGAAAAGGTAATGGTCTTCGTGCGATGGTCGATACCCAGTTTCTCGTACACTGCTTTAGCGCGCGGTGAGAAGATAAAGGGATCACCGGAGTCTTGTCGAAGCCCCGTCCACCGACGAGCGAGTTCGGGGACTTTAATGAAACTCTGAAGTGAGTGAATGAGTTATCGAATTACCAATACTGGCACAGAGGCAAAAATGACTCACCTCGAAGAAAGCGCCAGTTGAGAACGTATCTGTCAACGCAACGAGTGCTTTGGAGTCGGGGAAAGTCTGTTCCCAGAGTTCCAGAGCCAGCGTATTTGCCGTTTCATACCCCTTCAGGGCAGCAACCTGTGGCAAATTTTTTAGCCGCGTTCCACACAACACAGCAATGACCAACCCCCATGAACCACTCGCTATAGGTCAGAGTCAATCTTAGAAAGGAACGACGAGCCAAGGATGGGCATACTGAGCAATCGTTCCCATCGGTGCTATACCGTATTTGTGAGCTAAAAGAACCTGCAGCATGCATATGGTCAATCAAGGTTTTCAATCCGATCGGCTGTAATGAGCACACATTACTGGTTCCCATCAACCTTCCTTTGCCCTGCACTTCGGTAGAGGCGCGTATCAAAGCACCTACCATGATATCTTGCGCATGAAAAGTTCGCCTGCGTCTGGTGCCGAACTCCATATACGCGCAGCCACCTTCCTTGAGAGCCTTAGCCTTGCTGTACGCGATATCTGACATTCATAACTTTAATCATCGGGTCTTATCAGGCAGTAGCGTCTAGACGCACCTTCTTGTCCATCATAGTTCCAGTCCTCTTCTATTGTGTTGTAGTACGTCTCGCTTACACAAGCGAGGATGGGAACCTCCCAAAGAATGGTTTCAACCCACGGACCAGACATGACAATGTCAATAGTGCCTCGCTCACTGTTGTCTGCGGATGGGACAAACGTGATTTGTACTTGCTCAGGCTTGAAACGGTACGCCGAGAGATAGTCTATATATTCAGGCGAGAAGTAGGAGCAGGCTGATTGAAGCCATTCACGCTCGGCTGGCTGTAGAGTAATGTCGGCGAAACCTAGGTGGCATGAATGAACTTGTCAATGAATTGTGGCTATTGGATACCCACAAGATACGACGCCTCTGAGAATGTCGACAAAATGAGGCGTGAAGGATATTTGTTTATCGCGTAGAGTAAACTTGTATACTGCTGTCACTGTCGGGAAATGGTCCAACACGGCAGCTTGCATAGTCAACTAGATTTCCAGTGAATTCGAGCCAGCCTCGGCTGCAGACTGTAGCGACACGAACTTTGTAGAGATCCGTGTCGAGAATCGACGTTGGCACCGCGATATCAGCAGGCGCCATGATAGAGTCTAGATGATGGTAAGTGACAAGGAAGGAATGGAGGAGATGAAGAATACTGCGGGTCAGACAACTTATTAGGGGCTATTCTTGGACGTTGCATTACGTTCTTCAACTCAAAACACGCTTGTCACAGATCCGTGTCTGTTCCGCTCCCATCACCTGAGGCAAAGAATTAAAAAAAAAACAGGCATGGTCCGTATGCTTTTTTAGACATTTCTATTGTTCTTTTTCTTACTTACAAATAATGCAGAGCTCGCGAGTCGAAATACTCAACGAAGGCGGATTTCGCTCGGACGGACGGCGACAGTATGAGTTGCGCGATATCACCATAGATCTGTCCCAGCAGGGCACAGCAGACGGATCTGCCATTATTACCCATGGCCTGACTCAGGTTCTCGTATCAGTATTTGGGCCGCGAGAGGCCAAGATGCGGTCGCAAACCTTGTACGACAGGGCCAACATCAATGTCGAAGTCAGCATCGCCTCCTTCAGCACGGGGGAACGCAGGAAACGCTCTCGCGGTGACAAGTGAGTAGGGGGGAGTCCTGGTGAGCACCTAATATTTATCGTTGCTTTTTTCCGCCTTTTTTTACAGACGAATACTTGAGATGGCGGCGACCATCAAGTCGACATTCGAGCCTGTCGTGCAGACAAATCTTTACCCACGCTCGCAGATCGATATCTTTGTGCAGGTTCTACAGCAGGATGGGGGTCTACTACAGGCCTGTATCAATGCCACGACACTTGCTCTTGCTAGCGCTGGCATCGCGTTGCTCGATTTTGTCTGCGCTGTGACGGGCGGCGTGCATTCGACATCGCCTATGCTCGATCTCACGACGCTTGAAGAAAACGACATCCCTCACGTCACCGTTGCAGTCATGCCGCGGACAGGCAAGGTGACGCTCACCACAATGGAGACGCGGCTCCATGTTGATCGCTTCGAAGAAATTTTCAAGTTGGCGTGCGAAGCGGGCAAGGTTTTTCATGGAGAGATGCGAGCTGCCATACGGTCACGGACCGGTATGCTGATCTCGGCGATGCAGTCAGCTACACAAAATGTCGGGGAGAAGGAAGATGAGCAGATGTACGAGTATTGAAAACTTGTCTTTGTACCGAGATCTTTGATATTATTGTCAACCCTTGGCCAGTTCATCACTTCCTATGACATTCCTTCTAACCTGCTAGTCCGATCTTGGAAGACTCGTGCTCTCTGTATAGTCAATCATCTGTTCAACATCCAAGTTCTGGACTCAGCCAAGCTCAGCCACCACTGTTAAATTTGTTACCCCGCATTCTTCCCCGCGAGACCTCCCGATATATGGCATGTAGATTCAAATTCTCCCCCTGATTTTTCATTCTAGAGTTCGCGATTTATTTCATCAACATGGAACGTGACGCATTTTGATACAGATACACTACAAAGTAATTTTGTAACTCTACGAATTCGAATGTCGCGTTCTATATGACCCTCCATCATGGGACACTACTAAGCTATCAAGTAAAGAGCGGCTTGATCGCAGTAAACCGTAAATCGGGCCGCACGGAAGAAACATAACAGGACAGGCACCCCCAAGGTACCTCGGCGGGTATTATGCGTGAGCGCCGCTTCGTAAGAATCGGCCGATGGTGTGGATGCAACGAGTTGGAGAAATTACTGTCGTGCGACCTCTTTACGCCTGAAACACGCAAGCCACTTATCGCCCTTGTTCCGTTCGACCTTTTTGCCTTCCTCCGTGCTAGTGTACACGGCATCCACAATGGGGCCCTTACCCTCGGCTCGGAGTGTCTCTTCATCAACCGGCTCGAACAGCGGAAATGCCTGAAGGTGAGCTTTCATCCACTCATGGAGATCCTTTACGTCGGTGATAGTATATACAATGCCGCCCGGACGAAGCACGTAAGCGTACTCGGCAAGGAGAGTGGGTGAGATGATACGCGCTTTGTGTTTCCGTGATTTAAAGTGGGGATCGGGAAACAGAAAGAAGAGCGCAGAAAGCGAATGCTTCGTAAAGTAGTTGGGTAGGAACTTCATCGCATTTGCACGGACGATGGAGACATTTTGGTAGTGGGCCGCCGGTGATGAAGGCTCGGCAGCTACCCTCAAGGCCTTGATACGGTCCTCGACATATTGAGAGACCTGCACACGTATTTCCAGGCCTGCAGAAGGATATCACGACAATCAGATGGCGATGCCGACGGAAATATGGACGACGGACCTAACATAAGGGTATCGGGAAATAGAGGAGCCAGAGAGATCAGCAAGCCGCCGAAGCCACAACCGACGTCGGCGAACTCTGGCACCTTGCCTGAGCGGGCAAAGGAAGGGTAATGGCTATCCCAGTCGACACTCTGGGGAGACGTTGGGTACTCCAGGGCATGATCAGAAAATGGATTCGCGTGAGCGCGTTGCCTGTAGTATCTTTTCTGGAAAAAAAATAAGACTTGGTTACATGAAACCGGGAATACTTACCTGGGGTAAAAGTGATGTACTAGTGCCTGCAGGGGGGTTTTCGCTGGTATTTGTTCGTTTTCTCTTACCCATTGTGTAGCAAGATGGAGAGAGAATTGACTTTGGAATTTGGAATGCAACCCCTGCGGCAGCTGCCGATGGCATCATCAGATCATGGCTGACAACGGGACGATTGGCTGCGATCACGTGGACAGGGGTCATCGGAGATATTAGGAAATAATTTTCGAGAATTTAAAAAGGCCCGGCAACGCATTGGGGATCCCCACCTTCCTCTCCATTCGCCTCGTCACGACTTTCTCTCTTACCACCACCATGGCTTTCCAGTCTCGCTCAATATTGCAGCTGGTAAGCCTTGTTTCTTTTTATTTCCAACTGTTCTGGACCTTACCCCACCCCCGCAATAGTCCCGTTCCTCCCTGGGTCGGACAGCAGGTGTCTCGGCCCGATTTTCGACAACGGCTCCGTCATCGAGTGCCCTCAAAGAGCGTTTGGCCCAGCTCATTCCTCAAGAACAAGAAAATGCACGTATTTTTTGCTGTCATGTAACTGCTAGCTGACAGTCATCATTCCAGGTGAAACAAGCCCGACTTGAGCATGGTAAAAAGTCTTTTGGACCGGTAGTCGTCGACCAGCTCTATGGGTACGCTTTTTAAAAAAACTTTTATTTCGTGTTCTCACTTGTTCTTCAGAGGCATGCGCGGTCTCCCTGCGCTCATCTGGGAGGGATCAGTGCTCGACGCTGGTGCGCGCCCTTCCGTATTTTCCTTCCTTAACCGCTACTCACTACCCCCCTATCAGATGAGGGTATCCGCTTCCGTGGAAAGACCATTCCCGAGTGTCAAGCGCTCCTTCCCAAAGCTCCTGGCGGCTCGGAGCCCCTTCCTGAGGCCTTGTTCTGGCTTCTCCTCACTGGAGAAATCCCTACCCAGGAACAGGTCGCGGATCTTTCAAAAGACTGGGCCGCGCGTGCTGCCATTCCTGAATTTGTTGAGGAGATCCTGGACAGGTGCCCTCCTACCCTCCATCCCATGAGCCAATTCAGTTTGGCTGTCACCGCCGTACGTGTCGCGTGCCTTCTTTCACTTTTAGACCCGTGATGGACTGATCTTTGAAACCATCATCAGCTCAATCACAACTCCGCCTTCGCACAGGCCTATCAAAATGGTATCTCCAAGAAGGATTACTGGGGTCCCACGTTCGAGGATTCCATGGACTTGCAAGTGTCTTTGCCTATGAAAATCTTCCTGACGTCACTGACCGCGCGTCTGTCTACAGGATCGCCAAACTTCCTAATATTGCCGGTCGAATTTACCGGAACGTCTTCGGTAAAGGCAAGCTTCCCGCAATTGATCCCGCCAAGGATTATTCTGCCAACTTGGCAACCCTTCTTGGCTTTGGGGAAAATGATGCATTTGTCGAGCTTCTTCGCTTGTACATCACTATTCACAGGTATGCAACTCCCACATGGCTTTGCAGCGTTCCTGATACGACTGTGCCTTTAGTGATCACGAGGGTGGAAATGTTTCTGCTCACACCGGCAAACTAGTCGGCTCTGCTCTCTCAGATCCCTTCCTTGCCTTTGCCGCTTCTTTGAATGGTCTGGCTGGTCCTCTCCACGGCTTGGCCAACCAGGAAGTGCTCCTGTGGTTGACCAAGATGCAGGAAACCATTGGCAAGAACGCTTCGGACGACGCCGTCAAGGAGTATGTCTGGGCGACACTCAAGGGAGGCAAGGTCGTCCCAGGATACGGTCATGCAGTTCTCAGGAAGACAGACCCCCGATACACCGCCCAGCGTGAGTTTGCACTTAAGCATCTCCCTGAGGACCCTCTGTTCAAGCTTGTGGGCCAAATCTACGAGATCGTCCCGAACATTCTTCTCGAGGTCAGACGCCTTTTTTACTCCATTTAACTGATCCGATGGCTGACGGTTTCTATGTAGGCTGGAAAGGCTAAGAACCCTTGGCCCAATGTCGATGCCCACTCTGGTGCTCTCCTGACCCACTACGGCTTGACAGAAATGCAGTTCTACACCGTTCTGTTCGGTGTCTCCCGTGCCTTCGGTGTCGCGGCCCAGCTCATTTGGGATCGTGCCCTTGGTGCCCGTATGTCTTTTCCATTGATCGGCCCCGTGATTGTACTGACCATGAAATTTTCAGCCCTTGAGCGTCCCAAGTCGTATTCGACGGAAGCGATCAAAAAAATGTTTGCTGGAAAAGCTTAAATTATATTACTATGCTCTCTGGATATTTGTATTCACAGTTAATATCATATACCCTATGGGGTCCTTACCTTATTCCTTGAGACGTGAACCTTGCTTGTGCCAGTTTGTGCCCCGGAATCGAGATAAAACCTGAGGTAAATATCCGCAAAATCGATGAGGGGACGGCCCGGATTTTGGCGGAAACCGCATCCGAATGCGTATGTCAGCAAATAGAGGCAAAGTCCACAGCAAAATTTCTGGACTGTACGCCTTCCTCCGACAAGCAACATCATGGGTGTGTCACACTGTCCCTTAACGCCTTCCATTCTCTTACTGTCTGTTTTCTTCTGCAGCTCCGAAAAAAGGAAAGAAAATTTCGCTGAATGAATTCCTGGGCGATAGCGGTGAGTAAATACCGGGCGCGACTTTGGCTGCTGACTGAGCGTCTTACCATCCAGCCCTGGGATCATGGGCGGACGAGATGGATTCTCTGCCGTCTGCTCGTAAGCTATGCGTGCCATCTGCGATGATGGGGTGCTCACTATGTCTGAGCAGCCGCTGCAAGGAATGACGACGACTATGGTCGACCGGGAGACAGACACGGTCGACGTGATGATTTCTTGTCATCGCGACGTACGCCATTTCTATTTCTACTCTGTCCCTTGACTGACTCGGATCACTGCAGCGGATCGTGTCTCTGGGCCCCCTCGCGAAGACCTCCCACTTCCCACTGCACCCCCATACACAGCTTTCATCGGGAATCTGGCGTTTGATTTGGTCGAATCTGAGTTAGAGGATTTCTTCGCTGCGAACAAGGTTCGTCCTTCCGTGCTTCGTACGATTGAATCTCGCTCATCAAATGCCGTAGCCGAAATCTGTCAAAATCATCAAAGACAGAGATGACAAACCAAAGGGTTTCGGATATGTCGAGTTTGAGGATTTGGACGGTCTGAAGGATGCTCTCGCGCGCAGCGGTTCCGTACGTTATGCCGGGTATAATCATGCTGACCATCGTCCACTGACGTTGCGTGTGACAGAATTTCTCAGGAAGAACGATCCGTGTTAGTGTTGCCGAACCACGTCAGTCCCCTTCTCAGTGATGATAAGCGTCTTTGTAAACGTTCTTACTGTAACCTTGTAGCCAAGGAACGCTCCGGCTTTGGTGGCGGAGACGATGGTAAATTTGACAACCCGTGGCGACGCGATGGGCCATTGCCCGACTTGCCATCGCGAGACTCATCACGCCGTCGGTTCGATGGACCGCGTAGTGACGATAGGTTACCAAGCGTCTCTGAGGGCCCAAGCGACTGGCGCTCAAACATGCCGTCACGCCCCGCCCATACTCAGGATGACGGACCCACTAGACGCAGAAAGGACCCCGGATTTGAGGGATCAAGTGGTGCCGCTGATCGGGAGGATTCGTGGACGATAGGAAGTAAATTCAAGCCCTCGGAAGACAGTGGAAGTCGGTTTGGTTCGAGAGGACGTGGGGACATGGGCCCACCTCGGGAACCGGCAGGCGATGACTTTGACTGGCGAAAGTCTAGGTCGCTAGGCAGGAGCAGTACCTCCCGTACGTTCAATCATACTGCAATAAGTATGCGAAGGTTGACTTTTTGACAGCAACGAACTCGACTCCACCTACACCAATGCGTCGGAAATTAGAGCTTTTGCCACGCTCTGGTAGCGCTTCTGGCACTCCCAGTCCCTTGTCTTCACCGAAGATTGGCCCCACATCCTCCGTATCGGCATCATCTGCCCGCTCTAACCCCTTCGGAGCAGCCAAGTAAGCGCCTATGTTTCGCGGCCGCAACCCCAATTGACACATATCGTTTCATAGGCCAGTCGATGTCTCTGGGCGTGAGCAAGAAGTTATTGAACGTCTCGAAAAGGACCGTGAGCACAACCGAGAGCGACTGACAATGTCGCGCACCAACTCACGGACTGCGTCTGAACGTCCTACCATAAGCAGGACCGGTACCCCACCCGCCTCGACTCCTTCATCTCCCCAGCCGTCTCATGCGATACCCAAAACAACTGCTCCGTCGTCAAACGTACGTCCCTCCTTCAGTTTCGCCCATGCGGCGGCGAAGAGGGAGAAAAAAGGTCAAGAGTCTGACCCACCAAAAGATGCTGAGGTCGAGACGGTTACTGCGCAGGTGGCGCAGGTAGAAGTTTGAAGTATGCTTCTATGTAGTCTTATGCACGAATACTTATGCGTTGTTATTATTGCTGTATGGCTCAACTATGCTTGATAGTTTTGTACAATCGTCATCAGCTATGACCATAATTTAAAGGGCTTTGTTCGAGCAGATCGTCTGGACGTCGCTCGACTTTACGAATATATCATGAGGGCTTATTCTCAACGCTGCAATGAAACTTACAGTGGTTTTGAAAACTAACTAAATATACAGCCTGTCGTCGTTCTTACTTGGATGGTATATTTTTGAACTTGTACTAGGGACAGATTCGCACCCTCATAACCGTGCAATTGAGTACGGTATTGTTAGTAGACCGGCAATTCAATGATGAGAGCATCAAGCAAGTATTTGCGAGGAAGTATTAATTCTTGATTGCAATTGGACAGATTGAATCCAGTTAAGTAATATGATGAGGGGAAGCAGCCCGGTAACCATGGTTACTCTAATGTGCAATTTGAGGGGTAAGGTATATATAAGTCAGGCGAGGGGGACTTTGGGGAATCACCAAACAAAGTAGACGAAGGGGGTGTACCGAGTCTACGCCCAACACCTAGCAGACGGACCTCTTGCCTAGCGATGTGTATTAATGACTTCATGATGCAAGCTACGGTCCAAGGAGTCATGCTGGCAGTTGGTAAGAGACCTGATTTCGTTGGAATTCGGTGCTGTGCCATAGTGAACGAAGCCGTATCGATTAAAAAAAAACAGAGACCATACTGGTGACATGTTTGAACACTATATTATGACTCCCATAGTGGTGAGTCTGTGCGTCGTGACTGGTATAACTTTTGTACGTTATGCCTGGGACCGGCGGTATTGCATGTAACTATCTGTATGTAGACTCGGGGTCAATAAATTTCATTCTTCCTCGCCCTGGAATAAGGGACATTAGCTGAAATGAAGGATGAAACATGAAAGGCACACCTTTGAATCGTACGCCATCCTTTGGCTCAAGTTCGGCTTCACGTTGACGCTTGATTCTTTCCAATTCCTTCCTTCTTTGCTCTGCTATTCGTTCATTCTCTTCCCTCTCGAGTCTTGCGTCGTATTCTTCTTCGGTTTCTTGTAATGGCGTTTCGTCCTTCTTCGTGTCTTCGCTACGCTTCTTTCGCTTGGACGTCTTGCGGCGACGACGCGAAGGCTCTGAATCTGTACTGGGAGAACGGTGATGGGAGCGCCTCCTGCGGTCTTCGTTTTCGTTTTCTTCTGAGATGGAGCGATCACGCTTGGAGGCTTGACACGACGTGAGGTTGATGGAGTGCCAGTCAAAAGAAACCTACGTTGCTTTTTGCGAAGCTCAAGCTCGCCACAACTAGTGATTGTTACCGGGGTTGTGGGACGATCCTTCGCATCCACAGGGACATCGACAATTTTTTTGACAACGTCGTCGTAACCGCGAATGACCTTGCCGAATACGACGTGTTTGCCTGTGGCGTAAGTGAGTGTATGCTACGGCAAAAAAATGGAGATATGACGCACCGTTCAAGTGGGGACATTCCCTCAGGGTGATGAAGAACTGAGAACCATTGGTATCGGGACCTCTATTCGCCATACAGAGCAAGGCTTCCGAATCCAGAGGCCGGGTTAGGTCTTCGTCAGGGAACATGCCTCCGTATATCGATTCGCCACCAGTGCCGTTGCGCTTAGTGAAGTCTGTTAGAAGGTCAGATATGCCAAGTTCGGTAGAGAGAGAGACACATGCCTCCTCCTTGAATCATGAAATCCTTGATGCACCTGTGCAGGATGCTGCTCTTGTAGTAGAGCGGCACGCCCGACGACGAGACGCCCTTTTCTCCGGTACATAGGGCTCTGAAGCTAAATTATCTGTGAGAAAAGGATCTGTATGGCTGAACATTGAGCCCACTTTTCGCATGTCTTCGGTGCAGTATCGCTAAAAAGCTCAAAGATGACCCTGTATATGCGCCGCGTCAGCATGAATTATAGCAGGGAAATCATGACAGGCTACCTGCCCAATGGCTGGCCGTCGACAGAAAAGTCCATGAATACCCTTGGTCGGGACATGGTGTGTCGTGTGGGTGGCAACTGGCAATCGAAGAGGAAGGAGCCGCGGCCCTGCACGGACGCGCTTGGGGCTGCTTGGCGGTATTTTTATACGGCTCTCACGGCCATGCTCTCTTTGTCTTACCTGTCTATTTCAGTTCTGCTACCCATTTCGACTTTGATTCGCTGTCGGCGTCAGTAGCGACGCACAGGGCGTCGAGGACCGTCTGAATGCGCAAGTTCAACGTCGTCGTCCTTGGGGGTCGGTGCTGTTTTCCTGTAGGCCTATCGATGCCTGGCTGATCTCTGTTCTTGTGCCAGCTGGAGGTGTGGGGAAGTCTGCGCTTACAGGTCTGCCTCGTACAGCTGGCTGTTGGCTGTGTCTGACCTCGTTGTATGCAGTGCGATACATACGAGATGTGTTCATTGATTACTATGATCCCACAATTGAAGGTCGGTCGACTCGTAGTGGCTCGTCGTACGACAGCTTGATCATTGGGGTTAGAGGAGTATCGACGGACCGTGCACCTTGATGGAGAACTCTCTACGGTATGTGTCTGTCGTCGTTCAGCGCCCATCATCTTCACTCTCGCACTGTAGAACGACGCTGTGCTTGCTTCCTCTTTCACATCGAATGCTTACTCATGTTCCGTTTCTTTAGCTAGAAATATTGGACACTGCAGGCGCTGAACAGTTCACGAGTCTCAATGAAGTGTATATTAAGGTTCGTGGTATCGTCTATCACTCATACAGTTCGCTGACCACTGCGCAGGCAGGACTGGGTTTTGTCCTTGTCTTCAGGCGAGTCAGCGCGCTGTGGTTTCCGACTTGGTCTTACTCGTCCGCAGCTTGACTCAAGAGGCCAGCTTAAAGGAGGTCGATCACTTGCGGCAGCAGATATACAGAATCAAAGGCGGAGATACTGTCAGATCACCTTTTCGCCAAGAATACCTTTTTTGCTCACGTCTGCCAACAGAACATCCCTATCGTCGTTGTCGGTACCAAATTGGATCTCGTTAACGAGCGCGAAGTACAGAAAGGTTATATACAGGACCTTGCCAATCGTTGGGAACATCCATTCTATGAAACGTCCGCCAAACGGAACTGGCATGTGTCTGATGTGTTCGAGGATCTATTGAGACAGATGCGAAATAGGTACCCGCACAGCATCCCATCGAAGAAGAGACCAAAGAGAGGGAAGGATAGCTGCATCGTCATGTAATGTTTTCTCCGTGCACATTTACTTGCTTGTAGCTTTTATTCGTTTTCACTTGTTACATTTGCACATACCCTTCACGCTATGCGAACGAATATACCGTTATATATTTTCAAGGGACTAGCATATACACATAGTTATTCTTTTCTACCGTAATCCTGCTCTATAGACGTTGTGGACGATAACTGATAACGCGTCTTGTGATTCAGGCGGAGGAAATCGATTTCCCGTGTTCCGGATGGCTGTGCCTCTTGTTTGGCTCGTCATGTGATCGACTTCCTCGGTTTAGCGAAATTTTACTCCCTCATTCCCCTTTGTTTTCTTCCATCACCTTCCCCTTTACCCTTTATTTTATCCCATAGTACAATGGTATGATTTTTTCATTTCTTCATTTCTGATTGTTAACATCTCTGTAGAGTTATAACGGTTACAGTGGTGGTGGTGGTTACGGCGGCGGATATGGTGGTGGTGGAGGCTATGGTGGAGGAGGAGGTTGGGGAGGCGGTCATGACGACAAAATGTCCAATCTTGGTGGTGGTCTCCGCACTGTCGACTGGACTAGCACCAAACTCGAGCATTTCGAGAAAAACTTCTACGTTGAAGATAAGCGAGTATCACAACGTAGCGAGCGAGAGGTCGAGGATTTCAGAAAAACCAAGGAAATCAGGGTCAGTTCGTATTTATTTCACTTTTGGAACGAGGCTGACACATGGTTGTCACCAGGTGCAAGGTCGTGCAGTGCCAAGGCCTGTCTCATCATTTGAAGAAGTTGGCTTTCCAGACTACCTCATGACATCTATCCGAGCACAAGGTTTCTCTTCTCCTACACCCATTCAATGTCAAGCCTGGCCGATGGCCCTTAGTGGGCGTGACGTCGTAGCCATCGCGCAGACCGGAAGTGGAAAGACGATTTCTTTCGCTCTTCCGGCCATGCTACATATTAATGCGTAAGGCCTACTCTCCCTCACTTTTATCATGACGAGTTCATCGATCATTTATAGGCAACCGCTCCTGTCTCCAGGAGATGGTCCGATTGCCCTTGTTCTGGCGCCTACTCGTGAGCTGGCGGTACAGATCCAGCAAGAATGCACCAAATTTGGGTATGACTATTACAAAAAATCTCCATTTCGTGACTAATCTCCGATTGCTCGCAGATCCAACTCCCGGATTCGAAACACAGCTATTTATGGTGGTGCTCCCAAAGGACCCCAAATCCGTGACCTGCAACGTGGTGTGGAAATCGTCATTGCCACGCCTGGGCGTCTCATCGACATGCTTGAAACTAACAAAACCAACCTGCGTCGAGTTACTTATCTGGTGATGGATGAAGCAGATCGCATGCTCGACATGGGTTTTGAACCTCAAATCCGTAAGATTGTGGGACAAATTCGACCTGACCGGCAAACTCTGATGTTCAGCGCTACGTGGCCCAAGGACGTTCAGAAACTTGCTAATGTGGGTACTTCATTACTGTCAGGCTCTCTATTACTAATATCGACTTTTCAGGATTTCCTTCGGGACATGATCCAAGTGAACATCGGATCTATGGAGCTAACTGCCAATCATAACATCCAGCAAATTGTTGAAGTTTGCAGTGATTTTGAGAAGCGAGGCAAGCTGGAACGTCATCTTGACAAGATCAGCTCGGAAAATGCCAAGGTTCTCATCTTCGTCGGCACCAAGCGTGTCGCAGATGACATCACGAAGTATCTTCGGGAGGAAGGATGGCCCGCGCTGGCCATTCATGGTGACAAGGAACAGTACGTTTCATCTTTCCCCTTGTGATATTACCGGCTGAAATGGTCCCTTTTTCAGACGCGAGCGTGACTGGGTATTGGGAGAGTTCAAAGCCGGTCGTTCACCGATTCTCATAGCCACGGATGTCGCATCTCGTGGGCTTGGTACGTATTTCATTTTTACAAGCGCTATCGGGAGACCATAAGGAGGTAGCCGCGGATGCGGTCTTCTTCGTGTTGCCTACCCTCCAACGGTAACTATTGCCGTGACCAACGCAATAACTCGACACCGCCTACAGTTTTGACTTTTAGATCGTGGGGCGCGTTTCCCGGCATTGGACAGGCGCTCTAGATTGGACACGTGTACGTCGAGAGGAGTCCCTCTGACCTTTCCAGCCTGGTCCTTCGATGCGCTTCGACGCATGTGTAGGCTCAGCCCAACGAACATTCGCAGTAGTTCTTGGTATGGTAAACGGTTACGGATCGTTTGGAGTTCCAGTCATGGACTCGTTACGACTAACATCCTCTCGGTTCTCGCGCGTAGAAGATCTTTGCCTGTCTGTGTTCTGGACTCGTCGTGCCTCAGTCCTTCTCTCAAGGGCTGGGGTGGACCCTAGGACTTTCTGTGCATTCTGGTAGTGGTTCCGAGATGTTTCCCTGTTTTTCTTTTGTTTTGAGTTTTATTACTCGAAGCGCTTGTTATTCCTATTGGATTCCGTGCATGTTATTGACTGTCTTGTCCTCTTGTTTTCATGTTCTCTGCCATTTCATGTCAATCCATGTATCTGTGTGTATTGGCTCGCATTGCTTGTATCCTGGCTCTGGCTTTCTTCTTCAGATGTCAAGGATGTAGGCTATGTCATCGTGAGTTCTCTCTCAGCTATTGTTTACGTTTGCTGACCTGTTCTGTGTAGAACTATGATTTCCCCAACAACTGCGAAGACTACATTCACAGAATTGGAAGAACTGGGGTATGTATCTTATTTTTTTCATCGGACATTGTATCTGACGATTCTCCGTAGCGTGCTGGCATGAAGGGAACGTCGTTCACCTACTTTACCACTGATAATGCCAAGTCTGCCCGAGAACTCGTGAGCATTTTGAAGGAAGCTAAAGCTGTCGTACCCCCTCAACTTGAAGAGATGACCATGTATGGTGGTGGAGGCGGCCGAAGTATGTATTCCTTTTTGTGCATGACGAGTAGGTACTAACCATTTTCTGATAGGCCGATATGGCGGAGGTGGTCGTGGCCGCGGAGGCGGTGGCGGACGATATGGTGGAGGTGGTGGAGGTGGTTATGGCGGCGGTGACAGTGGATATGGTACTCGGAAAGATCGCTGGTAAGCGAGTGTGCCGCGTGCTTCTGTGCTTGTGCCGTCGTTATTTGTTGAGACTGTACTGGACTGTGTCTTTGAGCCGCTGTTACGACCGAGGATAGATGTAGACTTGTACCTAGACACGCTTATTATTGTATGACACTCAGATTAATCTGGAGCTGCAAAGCTATTTTGCCACCGCTTCAATGATGCATTCCTTATCGCTTATCCTTGGGAAGCGAACTATGTAAGGGAGGCATTAATTATCACCTGGGTCGGTCCCGGAAGAGCTTGCATCATCATATGGAACCTAAGTACTGCTGCGGATCAACGGCAGTACTGCAAGAGAGTGCAGTACCATATGTACTGTCACTTTCCCATTCACATTCCATGCTCGGATTTCAACGTCGCAGCAAGTAGACGTCGGTACCTCCGAAAGGTACCATTAACTTAAGGTTGGTAGCACCATCCAGCACATGTACGCTTTGGGCAGAAGCTCTTTGGCTATCTGCGTGGGATCTTCGGTTTAATCTAGTCGAGCTTCGCTGTACGATTGACTGTCTCCCGTTGACAAGGAATAGAGGCTACTTGAACAAGTTTTATTGCTCACTGGCAGCTACTGCGTCGACGCGGCCGCCACTGCGGAGCACTTTCTTTTGGCAACTTGGTTGCTTTCTTTCTCTGACTACTCTGTCACTGCCGGGTTCAGGCTAGCTACCCGTGAACAGCACACGACCTACGGGTATCTCGTTCACAGTAACCATATGGATGCCTCTCCGTGAAACTAGTACACGTTATTCTTGACCTCGCATTATCACAGCCAACTGCACCAGATGATAACGACGCAACATTAAAATGGATTCCTCTCCTGGTTTCCAACATGTTAGATCTCATTTCTAGATTGAATCCATGAGGAAGGACTCCAAGGCCTGCGCAGCCAGCGCATAAACGGGTCACGACGACTCTCTTTTCATCTCTAAAGGACTTTCCGTTAGAATCGCGCCGCGCGGGGCCGTTCTCGAACGAAGTGAGTCGCAAAAATGAATTACATCTGCGGAAAATGCAACATGGGCGCTAACCATGAAATATGCAGCTTTATATACGAGAAATCCCCCGAGGAAGTGAACGAACACGTAAGTAATTCTAAGTAAATCTCTACGAGAACCCAAACGGCGACTAACTGACAGTGCCATGTGAAGCTCGAAATCTCACACTTTCGGGTTCCTCTTCCGATAAGGCTGTCTGCATATGTATAAAAGGACTGTTTTTCGTAGGGATTTATCCCCCAGGCTCTACTTCCTCGTTCTTGATATCAGTACAGAATGACACTCCTCAAGTCGCTAGCCCAACTTGCCGCCGCTCTCGCTGTTGCAGGAAACCTCCTCACCGCGTCGGCTTTTGATCTGTCTCGCACAGATAATGTAAGTCGTCCTGACTCTTACAGAAGAACATCACTGACGTTAGTATTGTACAGATTGTAGAGTACTTGCTTCTGCCGCTTCCCGCTTCCCAGCAATCATTGATTTTCTTTCTTGCAGATATTATGGTCAGAATTCCTACGGCGCAACCAGCACGGACACATCGTTATGGCAGCAAAACTTGGCCTTCTACTGCCAGGTGAGATTAAATTATTCCTTCTCGATAGTCTGTAGTTAATCGCTCCGCCGCCGATACAGGATGACACGATCAGTACTTTCCCATTAGCATTTTTGACCGTTTTCTTTGGAACCGACAACCTTCCTGAGATCAATTTGGCCAACGTGAGTCTCTTGGCCATTTTACGTTGTCGGACTAACATATAACGATGCACAGACCTGTAACTCCGTAGACAATAGTGTATTCAGTGGTACGAGTCTGGCGAACTGCCAGTTCATGGCATCGGACATTCAGACGTGCCAAGCCGCCGGAAAGATCATCACTCTAAGTCTTGGGGGTGCCACCGGCGCTGCTACATTCTCCAGTGACTCCCAGGCCGAAGAATTCGCGCAGACCATATGGGACCTCTTTTTAGGGGGCTCCAGTACTACGCGGCCATTTGGTGATGCGGTGTTGGACGGGTATGTTGTTAAATCCAGCAGGTTATTCCGACCTGACGACCATGCGTCATTAGAATTGACCTGGACATTGAGGGTGGAGGCAGTACCGGATTTGTGGCTTTCGTGAACAAGATTCGGTCATTAGCTAGTGGAGCGGACAAGCAGTGAGTTTTCCACTCTTCTCCCGTTCCTATATATTATATTGAGCTGCCATAGGTACTACATCACTGCGGCACCCCAATGTGTTTTCCCGGATGCGAACTTGGGATCCGTCTTGAATTCGGTTGGATTTGACGCTATATACGTTCAGGTATAATTGGTTTGGATTCGCACAGTACACAGAAAATTTCTAACATAGATCTTTCTAGTTCTACAACAACTGGTGTGGTCTCCAGAACTATGGCAACGCCAACGTAAGCCGATTCCTACCTCCCATGAGGTGGTCTAGTCGCTAATCCCATTTTCTAGGCCTGGAATTTCGGAACTTGGTATGCTTAGGCCACTTTCTAATACTGCACTGAATCGGCTCAACGACATAACCATTACAGGGACGACTGGGCCAAGAATACTTCGCCTAATCCCAACGTGAAGGTTTACATTGGTGCTCCTGCTTCTTCAACAGCTGCAGGGAGCGGCTATGTCGATGCTGCAACCTTGGCCAACATCGTAACTCAGACTCGTAACCAGTATTCTTCTTTCGGTGGTGTCATGTTCTGGGATGCTTCGCAAGCTTATGGTTCGTGTCCTCTTTTCATAGACTGATTCCAGCTTATGGTATCTTATTAGCCAACGGTCGTATTGACACTGCTGTTAAGAGCGCCCTCACGGGAGGTTCTACAACGACATCAACCTCTACGACGACAACCAAGACCACAACTACTACTTCCAAGACCACAACGACGACTTCCACGACTACACCTCCTACAACTTCCACGACTACGACAACCTCAGCCACAACAACTACGACGTCCAGCGGAGGAAGCACAAGCTGCAACGGAGTTGCCGCTTGGAGCAGCACGACTACGGTAAGACGGGTGCTCTTTTCCTCTTATAAGTAATTTCTCACATCTCACAGTACGTGGGCGGAAACCAAGTCACCTATAATGGCCAATTGTGGACTGCATCCTGGTGGTCGTATAATGGTTGGTTCTATTTATTATTGTACTGTTTAAGCGTACTAACTGGTTGCTAAAACCCATTCAGACACGCCCGGAGGTACGTATCGTTAGCATCAAGGATTGGTACCGTTCAGTTGCTGACATGTATTTCAGGTGCCGCTGGTGTCTGGGTTAGTCATGGCTCCTGCGCATCCCTAAAGGTTGCTTCCACCGCCACGACTGCCACCCCTGCTGCTACCTTGACCGACTCCCGACATGTCGTAGACAAAGCTCGAACGATCAACACGGTAGTACCTGAAACTGGTACCCCAGCTTCTGTTGAAGCTACAGCAGCTCCTAC
Source organism: Desarmillaria tabescens (assembly GCF_030435595.1). Lineage (NCBI taxonomy): Eukaryota > Fungi > Basidiomycota > Agaricomycetes > Agaricales > Physalacriaceae > Desarmillaria > Desarmillaria tabescens. Next base: position 2,548,886 of record NW_026848300.1, read on the forward strand.
TGGTAACCCTCGGATGAAGAGAGTCCACTTCTCGTCAGGATTCTGACGTGCTCTGTAATATACCTTATTATTATACTGGATCCCTTAGCTTCATATATCAATTTACATTCTTTTCATTCACTAAACCTCGTATACATTGAGTCCAAGATATTCTAAGTAAAGACTAATACAATAAACTACTTAAACAAACATGATAAGATATACGACTACCCAGCAACAAACAGGAACCCAGTCCTCAGAACAGATGCACCAAGAAAACAGATAACACATGTACAGATATTCACAAGTAGATTACAGTACAACTCAGCGTTTCCCCCTTTTTTTCTTGGTTGGCTTTTTCTTCCGACGTGACGGAGATGGCTCCTCGGATATACCATCAGTGTCTCGCTTGTCCTGTACCTCGTTCCTGAGGTCACCGCCCTCCTCTTCTTCCGCACCTTCCACGTAACCAACACCCATAAAGACTGGAGGACCACCGGCACCGCCATGAGCCAAGAAACCTTGGGTCTTACTTCGTGTTCCGACGCCCACGAAAATACCGCTTTCAAGGTCGTCTTCCTCGTCACCATCAGCCTGCGCAATCAATAATCGCTTATCGGCCTCCCATAGTTCTTCATCCAGAGTCGGTCTCCTTTTAGAAGTCCTCGAGGCGGAAGAGGCCCGCGACCGCGACACTGCAGAGGTCGACGCCACGCTACTACGACGAGTATGCTCTTGCAGTTTCTTCGCCTGAGCAACCTGTGCGAGAAAGATGTCCTTCCCAGTCTGCCCGGATGCTGGACGAGGAACAGGATCGGTTTCAGGCTGAGAGGGTTGTAGTGACAGTGGGTCTTCTTCGCTCGTCTCCTCACGGGATGGGGGAGCAGGCGTGGGCCGAGATTGCCTATACGGCGGGCGCGGTTTGCGAGGTGATGGCGCTGGTAGTGGGGACACAGGTGGACGCTTAGCGAAGACGTCTACAGAAGGTTTAGGCTTGTAAGGTGTTGCTGGTCGAGAAGCTGGCAAACGAGAAAGCGATTCTTCTCTTTCGTCATCCATATCGACGTCAGGATTGTCCGATTCACCCCGGATCGGGACTTCGAAGTCGAGGAAGCTCGGTCTATTTTCCAAAGGCGGAGTTGACGGCGGAGCGTCATCTAGACTCGTACCGTCATTATCTGAACAGAGAGAAGGCGTCGCGCCAACAGGAGGGCGTTGTATAGGTCGTGGAATACGTGAGGGTGGTGGGCATGGTTGTAATTTGGACGATGATGAAGAAGGAGGAATGGTCACTGTATTCTCGGCTGTAGGTATGTAAGAAGTTGAGCTAGAGACCGAAGCGAAGCTAGAATCAGACGAAGCTGCAATAGTTCGCTTTTTGACAGCTGCATCTAGGGATGTTTGAGAAAACGCGCTAGTGTACAAGGGGAGTAGTCACTCACCCGATTCGTCTTGCAGTGTATTTTCAGTGTCATTCCGCTTTCTCTTTACGCCTGTAGGAATAGCATTATCGTCACCAAGATTCCTTATAGAAGACAGGAGCGTCGGGGGTAGCGAAGCAGTTGAAGACGAAGACGAGTATAGGCTGTCTATCCGCTGCGATAATCTACTGCTGGTAGAAAAGCTTCTCTCTCTGAGAGATTCGCTACTTTCATGACGAGAAACAGGCGCCGAAGGACCATTAGATACTTTCCTGAGTCGCACGGTTTTCATTTCGTTCAAGAATGCTGCCATCTTATCTGGTGTGACACCGACGGTCGGCATACCCTGTCTTCGTGGAGCATACAAAGGATTTATGGGTGCCTCGGTAGGCGTTGGCGCAGGTTTTAATGATGCTCTTGCCGAAGTAAAGAGTGGCGTACCAATTTCTGTTGGCACTCGTGTATTAAAAGATGTCGGAGGCGGTGGCGGAGGTGGAGGTGGAGGTGGCGGTGGAGGGAAGGGGAGGGACGATACACCATTCGTGGGCCTTCGGGAGAGCTGGGTACAACATTCTTTTATTAACATTGAACATGAAAGAAATTAAAGTAAGTACCTCATCTTTTAGTCTCCTGATTTCCTCTTCTAGCATTCGTATTCGTTCTTTGTCACTGTTCTTTTCTTTCTCTACATCCCCAGCGTTGGCTTCAGTCGTCCTACGTTTTTCATTTCTTCGCTGTTCCTCTCGAGCAGCTACAAGTTCCCGTTCCTTACCTCGAACACGAATATGTCCCGAAGTGTCTCCGCCCATAAAATAATCAACGGCGCGTCCTTTGCCTTTGGCGCTAGCACTTATACGCGGAGGGTACTCGTCATCGTCATCGTCATCGTCACTGTCATCAGATACGCGTAAAGACTCTCCGTCTGCATATACCTTCCGGGGAACAAGTGGCCGCACAAAAGACTGACCGGTCAAGCGTTGGGGTGAGGTCTTTGGGAGGAGAATGGAGGGATCCGCGTGGTCTCGCTCGACATGAAACCGATCAACCGCTGCCTTAACAGAAGGTGCCATTGGCGGGCGAGACTGTGAAGGACCAGGTTCGTTTACCGGACGGGCAGGAGTTGGGCTAACGACGTTAGGCTTGAACCGTACATGTCGTTCGTTAAGGCCTTCTGGAACAAGTGATGGTGAGCGAGGAAACAGGGACCCTGGCATGGTAATCGATGGTCTACGACGGAGAGCAGCCGGAAGAGGAGGTGACGGTGATGGAGAGGTGGAGTGCTCAGATGCCGAAAGCACTGTCAAATTGACGTGAGCTCGACATTATTGCCGTAACGCTAAGCGTACCTTCATCTGTGTGGTCGATATATTTTGCCCTCTGTTTGACGCGTTTCTTGGTATTTGGTATCGGTTTGGCGCGGGCCAGCTCGCGCCGATGTTGACGTTCATGTTTACGCCTACCGGTGAGGCTGCTATCATCCTCGGAGGCATACTCGTCCTCTTGAGCAATATTGGTCCTGCGGGATGTGTTACGAGCCCTGGGCGCCTCGTCGACGCGTGGTTCGGCAGGCCGGTCTTGATGCTAACAAGAATAAAAATGCAAGTCAAATTAACCTCATGGCTTCAAGATGAAGAAAGGGTTGCGGCGCACTAGCTTGACCGTCCCTCCGGTGGCATTGGTGATAAAAGCGTCGACTTCGTTCGATATGTAGTGGAAAACGCCTGATAGAAGTCCTGATGAAGGAGGGTTTCGCTCGCCCATTGGCGATGGTGGTGGTACAATGTCGATGGCCTTGGTAAACATACAAAAACACTGAACAAGCTTATCGCTGACAAATCACCTGATACGGAACTCTTGACCTTGAACCACTACCATGTCACTTTCGGATTGGACAGATTGGAATCAGGCTGCCGTCGCTTGTCTCAAGAGCCACGGAATCCAGAATATAGATCTGTCCGTCACTTACCTTATGTTGTCTCTATTGCGGAAAGTACCAATACATTTGCCAGTTCAACTTTCCCTTCGTCATCACTCGCCGCTGTTCTTGTGCTTCTTTACGAGGATGCTGGTCAATTACGCGTACTGTTGATGACTCGATCTAAGCTGTTGAGGACTCATGCTGGACAGACCGCCCTGCCAGGTGGTAGGGTAGACGATACAGACCAAGATCTCACCCACACAGCCGTAAGTTTTTTTCCGTTTCTCTAAATGCCTGAGCCCTCACATATGGACTACAAGTATAGAGAAGCGCACGAGGAAGTCGGCCTTCCGTTGGATTGCCCTCACATTCAAACGCTGTGTACCTTCGAACCATTCCTGTCGCTCCACAGACTGCTTGTCACCCCCGTCGTCGCTCTGTTGACTGACAACAGCATCCTGGAAGGACTAACCGCTTCTGAAGACGAAGTGTCTCGTATATTTAGTCATCCACTGGAAGCTCTCCTTGATCCGATGATTGTGAAACACGATGCCTTAGCTGCGTTCGGTTCCGAAGACTGGTTTTATGAAAACGAGCTTCATGTGAGTGTCAATTTCAGTGTCAACATGATACCTCTGACAAGTATACCAGAATACGACTGATTCGTTGGTCCCTCTGTTGGGAAACTCGCCGTACCGTATGCACCGATTCCGAAGTACTGCATCACCTGTTAAAGGTCTTACATCAGATATTCTCGTACGTTCCTCTTCAGTGTGGGTCTGCGATTTCATCATTCTTTCCCAGATTTCTGTCGCCCAACTTGCTTTTGATAAACAGCCAACATACGAACGCTACGCTCCTGGTCAGCCCCACGGATTTCAAGATATTATTGCTATTGTTCAAGAGCAAATGCCCTCAAACGCGAAGTCTGCATAGAGGTGCATGTATTACGTTTTAGAAATAAGTAAACCTTTTGTTTTAGACTCGGTGTGAACGTTACCATGCTGCCTTCGTTCAATTGTACCTCAAAAGTTGTCCCAGCATGCACCGCATTGGCAAAAATAGCGGTCAGGTGCCTTGAAACGTCTCAGCTTTTTCGCATGGCATCAAAGACGTGCATGCTGGTCTGAATGAAGTCTTGATCAGCTTTCGAGGTGGTATTCACGTTACTCATCATCAGAGGAAACCACTATTCAGAACACTAATTCTCGAACTTCTGTTACCCAGCTTGCATCCGATCTGCCCTTGCTGCATCTTAGCCGTCATCGGTAATGGAAATATCGCAGACGATCTTGGACTACTCACTCCCGCCTACTCTTTTCTGTACGTCCTAGAGGAGAAAAGACATTTTCTAAGGGTCTCTAGCTGTTCTTGAAGTCGGTGGTATTCTTTCTTCAGAAATGCATTTTCACCAATTCCTCGGCTTCGGTTTCCAATGGCACGTCGGACTCAGAGGATTCTTCCTTGTTCAATGAGGTACTTTGGGAAGTATGTGCTGGGTATGGGCGAACTAGCCGTCTCCAAGGTGATGGAGAGAACGAGGCTATCATGTCGTTTACTATGCTTGTGCTACGCTGTGAATTTGCTGGGGAATATTTAATGGTGTTTGATGGAGACAAATCTTTTCCATTTTCCATGTCTTGCCACATCTGGGGAGTGACTGCAGATATCACATGCCCAGAATTAGTGCGGGCTTGCGGTCTCTGATGGTGCAGGTAGCCGAGGTTAGTTTGAAACATCGGAACGAAACTGAGAGGGCAAGACGAGCTTCGTGCTTCTCGAATCATGAGTACCGTGCTTATATACTCAACCCTCTCCACTACCCTGGATCCACTAAATGCGTCGAAGCGGGCTGGGTTGGGCTTCTCGATTAAAAATGTAAAGAGGGAAGGTTAGCGGTGGCCTGAAGATCATAGTAACAATTATGCTTCGCTTCGCTTCTCTTCTTTTTACGCGTTGTTTAGAGGGAACAACTATCGAAGACTGAGCCTAATGGTATGGATATCAATGGCCCCTGAGAACGCGTCGCGTCGGTGATACTTTTATTGTTCTCATCTCTTGATTAGTTGTGTGTGTGGGAAATATCACTGATCCCACTTCGTCGATATATCACATAACGATGGGTCTAAATGTGTTTGCTTCTGCCGTGGTTAGCGTGATGATAGCTTGAAGGTAGCCGATTGTCATGAACATGAATGTTTCCAACAAAAATGATTGCTACGCATAAGGCCGAATTCTCGATACTCAGTATCCTCTTTCATCAATCGAATTTCCTAGACTAAAAATACCTGTACTGATAGTGAATTTCTCTGGATGCTAGACTTCGGCTTGGTTTCTGGATGCACTACTCGCGCATACTTAGTGCGACTGTGGCGCCAGGTTGTTTAGGCTCCCTTTTATTTCCATCCGCGTATCACGTTGTGGATAGGGAGCTCTCCATATACATTGGATGTCTAGAGTATGAACTCCCCGCTGCCAAGTCAATTGAAGCTGACGGAGAATGTAAGGCTTGGTATACAACTCGACTGTCTTGATTTCAGAGTCTGCCTAGGGGAGAATAGGCTTGGTACGGACGACTAGGACCTCCGCAATTCAAAGTTGAACTATCTCTGATTTGTAACACTGACTCCAGCATTGTAAAAAGCGGATAATGATCATGATCAGTGCAGTTTCACCAATTGAGCGGGTGCGATCCACGACGGACTGATTTGTATCGTTGACCTCGAGCTTGTCATTGCCATGGAATTGCCGCTGAGGCTGTTTAGCCAGCTGCTCGACTCTGTCACTACCCAATGATTTGTTGATTATCGCAGAGGGCTCTGTAAGAGTCTGTAAGGTCTTATAAATGAATATTTATGTCAGTGAATACTTTCAAGTTCAGGCTTGTGATTGGCTTCGGATTCCGGAAGCGTGTAAGCTATGACGACAGCGGGCGGCACGTGGCGGTGTTATCCTTTACACCGACCACCACGAACCACATATTCACCGCCCACGCAGCATCACTCTGCTGCGGTAGGCTCTGCTCGAATTGCACCCATTACATTCTTGCTCATTAACCATCACCATCTGCTTACTCTACCGAGCCATAGAGGCCGACAAACACATCCAATAGCGCTTTGCAACATACGACAGTAACGACATTTCGACGCTAAAGCAGCAACATTATGCCCGTTCTTGACAAGATTAAAGATGGTTTCGAGAGGATTTTGCCCTCGGGTGGTGGTAGGAAGCATTCGATACCACCACTATCGTCTACAGGGATATCGAGTTTGGGCAACGGAGGGATAGGGCATGCGAGATTCGAGGACGACGTGAGTGCTGAGCATCATTAATATGGTCGAATTCTGCGCCAGTTTCCTTTCATCCATGTCACTGTGCCGGACACGGTGCCTGCTAAACGTAACATGAACCCAAGGAACCAACCATATGATTACATAAGTGTTCATGTTTCTTCATCTCCGTCTGCAGTAGCTGCATGGGCGAGGGCACCAGCGCACTCGTATTCCTACTCTTTATCCCTCTTATATGGGTCCTCTGGCTCTATGTTCGCATCCTTTTCTGCTGTTTTTACTCTTTTTTAACTGTGCCATGTGCTGACCAGACGCGTCCTCTAGATGATCATCTCCAAACCAGCCATCGTGTTTCATGCTTCGCAAATATTCTTCAATTTCCTAGCGATGGCGTGTTTTGCTAGCGTTGCCTCCTTCCAAGCAAAGTACGGTGTGGGACCCTGTGAGTCGTGGCCGCTGACGCGTCGTGGGTCCGCGTGTTACTGATTCCTTCCCCACAGCTGGTCTATCATCCTTCACGCTCTTCCTTACTGTCCTTGGCATGCTTGTCGCGTCCGTTATGCTCGCAGTGCCTGTTATTTACGAAAAATACGATAAACTTGCAACCTTGGCGCGCGCCATGAAGGTGCTGAGGGTGGGGTTCATACTGACGGGGGCGGAGACATCTCTCAGTTTATTGATTGCGTGTGTACCCTATACTCTCAGACGCTTCCTCAGCTGACATTGGTCTAGATTTGTTGTTACGATCTCAGCGTGGACCCAAGCTGGGTGCAAAAACGCTGACAATGACCCGAATGCTGACAAGAGCGAAGATTTCAAGAACGGCCTCCCGGGTTGGTGTAATACCAAGAAAGCTGGTGCCATCTTCCTGTGGCTTGCCTTTGGTGCGTATTTAATTCGTATGTTTGTTTCCGTTTTTCTGATCTCTTGCTGCGCAGTCTTCTGGACTGCTTCTCTTGGACTATTGATTTGGGAATGGAGAAAAAGCGGAGGCCGGCCTCTGAGAGGAAGGAAACCTCAGGACGAGCCATTTGCACCTCCAATGGACCATGAGTCGGTCACTCAGTATGATGAGGACGAGGACGACAGCACCAGTCTTCCCCATCATGCACAGCCAACCGGTGGCGTTACTGCTCAGGATCCCTTCTCGGATACCAATCGATACAGTGGAGCAAGTGCCCAACGACCAACATCAACGGCATACTCAGGCCGACCGAGTATGGATCAATACGGAGCCTTTTCTGATCCCGCACCGAGTGGATACTCTGCTGGGTATGGCTCGTCACCGTACACTAGTACCACAACGCCCAGCTCATTCGTCCCGGTGCTGCCTGAGCCTGACTTGGGTCCTCAAGTCAGCCGAACCATGCAGTACGCCGACCCGTATGCCAAGGTGAAAGCCACGCTTGGTCAAGGTCAACAACCCGCCGCCCAGTATGGGGGGTCAACACCACCTAATTATGACGGTTATGGTGGGGGTTATCGGTAGATGCTGCACCACCGGATGGAAGTATGTACACATACTAGTGCCTTGACGGACTGATAAATTTAGTCAATAGTCTTACTTTTATTTTACCTGCTCTTTCTTGTCATGTTTCAATTTTCTACGAGGTGTACACCTAATAACTTATTGCGATATATTGATTATCCAACGCACGGCAATTACAGATCGCACTTTTCCGACGGAGCGCGATCTAGCGGGACTAACTTGGTCTTTTCCGCCGAGGACAAATTCGTTTATTTCGGCGCTGTGGTCTTCCTCCGAGGCAATAATGTTTACTTTGTCATTCTGGTTTTCGATGATTGACTACAAAGGTTTTGCAGCAGCTGGACATTCATTGGTTTGTAATGGAACGTGGTTCGAGGAACTTTGAGGATCTTATCCAGCTAGTGTATAGCTTAATATTCTCTGACTCTGCACGCCCACGTTCGCTATGGTAGACTTAGTCTCTGGGTGTCTGCTGAAAAGAATTTATCCTTCTCGGCTGACCAGACCGTGGAGTCCTCCTATATACACTCCTCCGCCTCGGATTTCAACTCAGGCTCGCGACTCACTCACTGACCCCCTTTGTCACGAATGTCTAGGATGTATCTTTGTTCTAACCAATTTCAGAAGTATGCCCGCTATCTTCTTAGCCGTCTTGCCGTGGGCAGGTATAAAAGGCGGCTGTAGCTCTATGCTTGAATCTCTTAATTTTCTCCACGATGTCGAACCCCCAACTAAATACGCTCTTCCAACCTCTTCAGCTCGGACCTATCACGCTTAAGAACAGAGTGTTCATGTCTTCCATGACGCGTAACCGCTCGATTCCTACTAATGTTCCGAATGATATCATGGTTGAGTATTACAGGCAACGCGCTGCTGGTGGTGCTGGCCTCATCATTGCTGAAGGGATCCTCATTTCTCAACAAGGGTATGGGTTTTGTGTCTCTGAAGGGCGTAGGGATGCTAATTTGACTTTTGGATCTAGAACTGAGTGGAAAAACGCTCCCGGAATATGGTCCGAGGAGCAGACCATGGGATGGAAGAAGATTACGGACGTTGTGCATGCAGAGGGGAGTGTCATATATGCTCAGGTATGTACTATATTCATCTTACCAGTTGCTACCGCTCTGATTAAGAGTTTGTCAGCTCTGGCACCGTCAGTTCTCTACTTTTTCTTCCATGAGTGTGCCACCGATGTTTTTATAGTTGGACGAGTAAGCCATCCCGATGCTCCCGAACAAATCGCCTCCGGACTGGTGTGTTCTACTGCCTGGAATGAGTCTTTACAACAATTCATGTCTTTGCATCTAGCCCGTATATGCTCCTTCGGCGATTTCTGCAAGAGGAGGAAAGTTCAGGTTTCTCCCTGGTGCGCCTGGTTATGTAACACCTACTGCTATCGAAAATCCGCGCGACATCATTTCGGTGTTCAAGCAAGCAGCTATCAATGCTAAGGAAGCTGGTTTCGATGGCGTAGAAATTCACGGGGCTAATGGGTATTTGATACCTCAGGTACCTTATCTTTTTCTCTTCGGTTTTATATGAATATTGACTGTTATATTATCAGTTCCTCGATAGCACCTCAAATCACCGTACGGATGAGTGGGGTGGTAGCATTGAGAATCGTTCTCGATTCGGTCTTGAGGTCCTCAAAGCTGTTATCGATGTATGGGGTGCAGACAGAGTAGGTATTAAGCTCAATCCCACGGGGGGATACAACGACGTCGGGTAAGTATTTGATACTAACAACTCAGTAGCTCTTCCTCGCCTGTCTTGGATAGGATGCCCTTGGAGGAAACCCTACAGACATTCAAGTACTTCATCTCCGAAGTCGATAAGCTCAAAATCGCTTATGTCACCCTGGTGCGATACGCAGAGTTCCTCGACCCTATCATCGACGGGAGCCATCGCGCTATCAAGCACGATGTCATATCCACGTACGCGCCTCTGTTGGAGAACGCGCTAGCGTTCGGGAACGCTGCGTTTACGGGTGAAGAGGCTGCCCGGTATGTATCGGAAGGAAAGCTTGCGGGTGTATTTTTTGGTGTGCCGTGGATTGCACATCCGGACTTTGCAAAACGGTTGCAGTATGGAAAGCCGTTGGACGCACATCTGGATTTTACTACTTTGTACGGCCTTGGGAGGGATATGGAAACTGAAAAGAAGGGATACATTGATTATCCGCCCGCGGAGTATTAGGCAGTGGTACCTATATTTATGCGTCTAGGGTGGTCGGGAAGTAGGAGTACACTATTAACTGCGAGGGCCTGATGGTCGAGGGGTACAAGCATAGAAACTTAATAATTTATGTAATTGTTATTGCAAACATGGAGGAGACATTCTCGGTTCGCTAAATCTGCCCCGCTAAATAAAAGATATTCAAAATGACCGTAACATGTTACGTAAAGGAGACGAGTTGATCGTGCCGGCCCTCAAGTTGCTGAGTTCATAATGGTCGAACGGACTGCCGTCTCTCTTTGGCGAACATCGACTTCCCCCCTCGAACAGACTCGCGTCGTTCGTTGTACACCGCATCCGAGGTGCGGGTCACGGCTCACGCTGTACTTGGTCGCTGTTTGCTAACTCACAAACCGCTCTGTTATTAGATTTCGGATTCTTGGTGATACACAATTTGTACTTGGCTCGGGAAGAGCTGTACAAAATTAATCTAGATGTGAGCGCCTTCTAGTTCCCGTATAATTGTGCTTACTAGCTGCTTTTCAGGTACAGTACATCTTTTAGCAAATATCAGCTACCACTAGCAGCGCTAGCGCTGGCGGCTGCGGTAGGTGGTTGGCTATGGGGGTTGCGAATCCGGAAGGTATCATGTCCTCCAATTTTTTACCCGTGGCAGTCCGAAGTCTGACTGTCATTCGCCTAGGGTCACTTGACAGCTCTTACACAGACATGCCTGCTCTTGTAAGTGTATCTCACGGCTTATTGGTCAAAGCATTGAGGTGATCATGTTATGTCAGAACAGCGCAGGTTTCCGCAAGTCCCTTTAGGAAGAGGGACCGGTTCAGGTCTAGCAAATCAGCTTTTACACAGCGAGGGCTTAGTTTGCCTCTCAGTGTGTGTGGATGTTCCTATCTCCTTGGATTCAGAACTAACATAGGGCCGTCAGATGCTGTATCAATGAATCAATCGTTGATTCAATATATTCAAGTCTACCGCATGTGGAGACTACATTGAAATCGGGACCGTGTGTCACTTCTCGTGGATGATGACCCATCTTTTTAAACGTTTTCTATAGCATGATACACGCAATGTGTAATGTTTATCCCAGTATAATTGGCCTTAAATTTTATTTTGGCCTAAGGAGTTGAGAATGTCTCAGCTGTTTGAAGTATGTGCCAAAACGTTTCCATCAGGACTCGCACTTACGTTTTGGATACGAGTAGGCTGCTGTGAAATCAACAGCCACTGAGAAATCGAAGCCGGCACTGGTCGGCTATGCAAACACCAACAAGGCCGTTGGTGCACACCAGAATGTGAGATGCAACAATATCTGTGTTCCGTCGCCGACGCTGAATCTGTTGATTCTTTAGTTTTGTTGCGGCCGCGACATCAAACTCACATCACAGCCTTCATTCACCTTGTATTAGGCGTTGTTGGCACGCCACTCCTACGACGTACGTCCTTGTACTTTTTTTTGTCGCTTACAGCAAAGCTTATTTCGCGAGAAGCATGGTTTTGGGCGCCCGACCCTGGTCGAGGAGATCCCGGCTTCGGCACTAATTTCGTAGAGTCGTCGTCGTGGCATATCTCGTGATGTAAGTTTTATCTCTACTTTTCGGAGTAGTGCTCATTGCTCAAGAACTGCTTCAGGATATCACGGGGTACTGGAAAATCAAGTAACCCAGGTCATTGAAGCTTTATGTTCTGTCCTTAGCTACCGCCAATTCTGTAGCTACGCAGAGAATGTAGAATATGCTTCGTAGTGTGGTGTGATGAGAGCCTTCGTGCAGAGGAGCCTCAGCTTTCAGCTCTACATCAACGTGTTATCGGATGGATCAAGCCAATTGAAATTTACAGCAGTAATTCGGTACTCCGTACTGAACTATCGTAAGGGTTGTTTGGTATAAGTATTGAGTTACGTTCACTGCCGAGCCTGCGTGGTGATCTATTTAGCACATCTTTGACATACCACAGGAAAATTCTTTCGTATCGCAGAATACTGTCTTTGAAATTGACGTTTCCTTAAGTCAGCACCGCCGAGCGGGTCACCATTCCGACATTCTTCTAAGCTACTTCGATAAGTTCGAACATCCTTCCTTACAAGTGAGCCTGGTTTTTCGGACTTGAAGCTGTCTCGTTTGTGATTTATGCGACCACATTTATTCCATGTATATTTACCAATTATATACATCTCTCCTGTAACAATGCGTTCTCACTAGCACTGTATGAATTGAAAAAAGAAAAGCTTCTGCAATCTAGACCTCGAGGGCCTGAACTGCAGCTCAAGTCCACGCCAAGATTTTCTACTGACCAGCCATAGCCAGCAGCTCGTGCAACTTGACGCCAAACAGGCAGCATCCCAGGGCGGTAGCTCCAACAGTAGGCGAAGGTTGAAGCTGCTCGGTTATGAGTTGACTGATGTAACAACTAGCGATGTCGACTTGAGGAATGCTTCGCTGGCCTCCAGCTTCGACTGTGACGGTAAGAATATGGTATAAGGTTTGTTCACTAACAAAGTCGACGTTGGTAGGGAAAGCCCCAACCAACGTTTTCAGGTGATCAATGGTCCAATGACTGACGAGACTTTGCACAAATGTTCTGTATTTGTCGATATTGCCCGCGTACTGATAGGCAAAGCGAGCTGAAGGTGTATACTGTCGATAATATTCTCGTAGTGACTCTTCTGAAGGGGTTTCGCTAACGTCGAGACTTCGGTTCCGCCTGTGATATTACTCAGAAATGGGAAAAGGGGGGAATGAAATTCTCATACCCGATTATGAGTTCTGATAGAGAGAACGGTTTCATGACATACTGGAGGATACCTAAAGCTTTGTTCTGCAATTGAAGATGTTTACTCGGTGATGCTGTCTGCAAGATGAAAAACGGTGTCTTGACGATTGCTTCTGGAACCCTTTCCAGGCTCTCGTTACAGTCCACAAGACACCATGTAGAGATAGGAATGAGATTGACTACTTCCTCGAAATCCACCATCGATATGGAGAAGATGCCCTGTTGGAGAAATATCGTGACCTTGTCGGGATGGGTGATCAGGATTGTTGGCTGAGACGCCTGTAGCCGCAGAAGGAAGACGTAGTAAAGGGAGATGGTCTTTCCTAAATTTGAGAGTCAGTCAAATTCAATAAATGGGTGATGCTACTTTACCGATTCCAGGATGACCTGTGATAATAAAACCTTTGACTTTCGGCGCTGAAGCTTTGTATCCCAGAAACGGATTGGGATACTCCGCTGGGACTTCGTCACCTGGGCGGTCAATAGTCACGGTTTGATCACCAGCGTCGGAAGATGTTCCAATGTCCTGCACGTGCCGTTTCTTACTTTCTCTGTCGTCCACATTTGACTCTTCCTCACGAAAGCGTTTAGGGCTGGTAGCTGGCTTGTCGGCGTGCTCTTGTCTGCCAAGATCCTCTTCTTTCGGCTCATCCTCATCGCCTACGGTTATATTTTTGTTACCCGTCATTATGGCCTCAAGTATGTCTGACAACGTCCGTTCGTACTCTACGCGGACAAAGGGACGAGTCCGCAAATGTTGAAAAGGATCCTGGCAGATAGTTGGATCGGGACGAAAAGCCCAGGTGGCTTTTGGAACCTTCACAGTAATCCGAACGCCTTCGTCGTCACGCGGGACCTCCTCCCTGACGAACGGGGATTCATCGCTGCCCCAGTTCTCCAGGTAGATGTACCGGTAGGCACGAGTGGGACGCATAATCGAAGCAATCCAGTCAATATTCTCTCCAAAACGCACAAAATCGTTGCTGAGGACGGCCGCATTTACCGCAAGAGTATGCCTTGAACACGACATCGTAGTCTGAGAGGAGGCCTTGTATCCGGGCCGCCAGCCACTTGTAGCGGTGCTTAGTCAGCCGATGACACAGTTTCCATTTTCGAGCCTCCAAGTCGTCTTGATAAGTATCTTCAGCCAAAACTTCGCCGTACGAATGGCCTTCGGTTGAGGACCTCTATATTCTGCTTTGCTCGCTATACAAAAATATTTTCAGGAGTCTACACAGTATCCAGATAAATAGATAGCTGAACTCGGACAACTCTCGCCTATTTGCGAGGATTTCCTGCTGAAAACCGGGTGAGACGCTGTAGAATTATCGCTTATCTCAAAATGTGCCTCATAGTGCGGTGTAATGAGAGGTAAGAATATCCTTTCATGTCCTAAAATAATTTCTTTGAGACTCGCGCGGCATTGACCAGCGGGCCGCTATTCTGACACTTTCTTCTGAGCCACGACTTCGAATGTCATTGACATTATATGGCTTTTCGGGCTTGTGAAAACAGCTTCCTGCTTTGCTTGCAAATACTCTTTAGCCTTCGTGATAGATTTATAGGCGGATGTCGGAGTGCGTGTCGTCGTCACTGTCCATTCTGGAATCTGCCTTCCAAGTTTCTACGGACGCGTGGAAGCCCTTGGCGGCCTTCAAAGTCTTTGACAGCTGGCAACAGGCTCGAATGCGCTACCGATTTTTCTATCCAGGATATGCGCGGTAGCAAGTTCTAAATCTGGGCTAGCCTTGTGGTGGGGCCCGAGCAAAAGAACATTGTTGTCGAATACTTGGCGATTCTGTATCGACCACGTCAGGGCTGGTCAAGATTGAAAATGCTTGGAATGCAAATGCTTTAACTTTGTGGTTATTCGGCGGGTCAAGGGTAGGTCAAGGGCAGAAAACGGTCCGCAGCTTTGCAAGCTGCTGCGCCGCAAGTATTTCATATCATCTATTTCCTTCGTCACTTTACTCTTCCACTCTTTTCCTCACAGCATGGTCTTTCTTTCAATACGGCGGTCCTTCAGCATACTTGCCGGCTTCACTACCTTCATTCTGTTGTCTGGGACAGTCTACAACTTTCATGATCGGTCAACTCGCGGACTACCTATAACATACGAGTATGAGACTCGGCGTATCGAAGAGTATAGGCGTCTGTCGACGAGAGACGGGAATCGGTTACTACCGAGTGCTGCGTGGAGTCCTCTCAGCCTAAACGAGTGCATCTTTGGCATGCCCGCCCATTACGCGCCTTGCGTAGCGCAAAAACTATCGTCGAAGAAAGTGTTATACGCGGAGGAACTATTATACCCGGCATTTGAGATTCGACAGCCCCGTTTTGCAGTGGAGGAGCACAAGGATCGCTGGAGAAATGCCGCTTTGAGAGCGAAAGAGCGGGGAACATTGCAAGACAGTGGGTGGCTTGTGTATAAAGGCCAGTCGGGCCAGAATTTCGTGAGTATTCTCCAAAAATTCATGACTGGTATGTTAAGATCAATTATAGGTGTTTGGAAATGTCTCTTACACGCATCCGAAACGATACGATAGCTGGTCTCCGGAGGCCTGTATGGGAAGCCTTGTGTCGTCAGAAGATATACGGTCATTCGATCCAGAGCAAGTCGTCGCTGTACCTGGGCATCCTGCGATTCGGCAAAGCGCCATAGTGGTCCTTTCCCCGGACTCCAACTCTTTTCAGCATCACCTTGACCGTGTCACGCATATCCTGATGCAAGGCTCATATCTCACCTTTGGAGAGCACCCGCATGTAATTACAGGAAAACGGGGAACTGCCTTTGTAGATCAACTGTGGGAAGGCCTAGGATATCGTCCGGAACGCGTGCTGCATAGCCAGAAAGAGGATACATATGCCGAAAAGTTGATTTTTTCATGTCGTGCGGTATTGGTGCATCCTTGGTTGTCGCTCAAGACCCTTGAGGCGTTCTCGATTGATTACATGAAGGAGTCTTCAACGCGAAATAAAGTACGCGGCTTTGATCGATTGCTTCTTTCATACCATAATGGCTTTCTTAGATCGTGTATATGTCGCGGTCCAATGGACGTGCCAAAAACGGTGGCCGTAAGGTTCTTAATGAGCCGGACCTTCTCAATGCAATCAGGAAATTACTTGAAGAGAGGGACAAGGGTGAAGAGCTTGTTGTATTTAACGAGAAGGACTTTGCTACCGCCTCCGACCTTTTTGAATGGTTCAACAGCAACGTTATGGCGGTGGTCGGTCCCCACGGAGGTGCAATGTACCACCATCGTTGGGCTGCTAGAGGGACACTCATAATCGAGTTCATGCCCACCAGCTTCACATCGATGGCTATTTTTGAGGAAGCCTCCGTGCTTTCTCAGACATATGCAGCTGTGATTGTTGAACCAAGTGGATCCGGTGGGAAGGATATGATCATCGATCCCGAGTACGTCCTTTCCCTTCTTAGTCGACATCTGGGTGTCAAAATGCGGAGACCTCGTCATGCCGAGCACATGGGATTTTTGTCTGACGAGATTCATGACGATGTGGATGATGTCGAGAACGAGAGTTCCTTGGCAGAGGACCCGTTGAAGGTCAGTTACCAATGGGGTGGTAAGGAGCTTGGGTTGTAAGTTAAGGCTGTACCGCTTATAAGTAGATTAATTTTTTGTAACGCTAGTACTTTCATCTCACTAATAATGCAAACAAGACATGGTCGCTAGAAAAGGTTGAGGATTACTCTCTTTGCTACTTCATAAACGTGGAGAGTTAACGGCATCCAAACTGAGTAACCGAGCAGTGACATGAGGCTTGGCTCCGCGACGGAGATCACGCGAGCTACTTAAGTAGTTTTTACCCATGCCAGGTGCATGAGATAAGGACAACCATGCCGTTCCCCCTGCTCGAGTTGCCCAACGAGCTTCTATACAAGATTTTCGGAGAACACTTCGACGAGGACCAAGTCTCACAGCTGTTCTCAATCTCTCTCACGTGCAAACGCCTGCACGACATTTGTCTCACACAGTATCTAGCTCGCTTTGGTATCAACCATCCTACGGAGACCTGCAGCTTTACTCTTCGAAACGTCACTGAACTCCGTCCAGATGCGATATCTGGTCTCCGGGTCGCTCTATTTGTCCAGTCAATCAGACATCTGGTATGCACGTTTGACGACGCGCTTCCGGAAACTGAGGCGTCTTCCCCGGCTACCATCATTACAACCGTTCGACGATTGCACAGTCTTCTCTTGAAGCTCAAATCCGTCAACAGGATGACGCTGAAATTTCGCGGCAGAGATTGGAACAGTGGTAGCGTCAATGTTACCGATGCATTGTTGGATTTATGGTCATCTGCGATCGGTGATCTCCTCAATCTGGCACTGGAGAAATCATGCACATATCTGTGCATGGTGGATGGGAAAGTAATGAATTATGCCTATCAATTTTGTCGTTCAAGTCGAGGCTACCCGTTGAACGTCTTGACCACCAGCAGGCGCACGGCGATACGAGGGCCAGATTGGATGTTTCGGCGCGTCAAGACGGGTTCCTTGACAATTCTCGTTGACGAAGCTACCACTCCCAATGAATTACGCTCCTTGGATATCCAATCGTCGATGCTCCTACTTCCTCCACTTTCCCAGTGGACTCTATCCGTCCTGACTACCATCACTTCTTTGACCATATCCCATATCAGCCTTGCTGGACACATGTGGACCGCGCTGCTCCCCACAGTTGCTCAATACGCGTCGGACATCGAAGAGTTGCATGTGGCTGGGTGTCCGGATATCACCATTGATGATCTCGTCGAGTTTCTCGCGCTGTTACCCAAGTTAAAGATACTCATATTGTCTGACGAGGAGCAGTACATACCTGGACCATCTGCGCCTGTCCCGAAATTAACAGACCTGGTGCGTGTCGAAGCACCGTGGAGGATCCTTCTACATATTGTGCAAGGGCCTCTGCCAAATTTGAAGGAGGTGCGGACGTTCCCCAGGCGCACACCAAGAAGAGGGCTGGATTGGGAGGGAACAGGTGCAGTGTTCAGGGCCATGAGAGAGTGTTTCAGAGAGCAGGAAATCAGGCCTGTGGTGATCATACGGGTCCGAGTTGATAAAGGATGGCTGTCGAGAGCGGCAACCAAGCCGTCGAATGGTATACGGATGACGCTGAGACTTGTGAAGGTGGTGGAAATGGAGCTGCTGGAGGTGAAAGTTAGTGTTGGAGTCTTGGCGGCCTGGCTCGGGAGTGCCTTTGATGCTGTCAGAGAAATACGAGTATTGGGAAGGGTACAGTCATGTTGCGGAAACGCTGAGGATATTGAGGAAGCGGTGAAGAAAGAGGTTAAGCTGGTTGGGAGGATAGTCGTGGAAGAACGAGCAGTGTAGTGCAACGACTCCAGACCACTACTATTGTATCTATAACGGGAGTTCTTATACGACATTACACCGGGATATCCTTTGCTACTGGACAGTAAGTGCATACGAATTGCAGGCACTGCACAGAAAGCTTCGTTTTACTATTACCAGGCAGGACACAGATATAATGGTGCCCCGGAAGAAAGTTAACGATATCGAGATTCACTGGTATCGGACATCACAATTCCTATGCAGCGCACGCCCAATCTAACGAATATATTGAGCACTAGTGCTGGGAAGCTACAGTGGAGTTTCAGCTCTATTAAGTTCTAACCAAGTCGCACAACAACTTATATGCACTGTCGCCGCGCCGGGTGCCCACTGCCCACGGCCCAGTGCCTAGTACCTACCGCCGCAATAATGGAAGATAGAAAAAGAACAAGAACAAATTAATAGCCAAAGTAGGAATCGAACCCAAGAATACCCGCGCACCGCTCTAACCAACTGAGCTAATCGACCAACCAACACTACCGTTACAAAGCCTTTATAATGCAACAATATGAAACAGACTTATTACAAATGAGCGACGTTACCTCTTACTCCCTTTGACCACGACACGGGCCAATTGGACGTCCCACAATGGCGCGTGGTAATCGAGCCTCGGAGTCTGTGGCACCAATGCAACCACCACCGCTTGTCCTACCTGTCGCAGAGTTCGAAAAAGTCGAAGAGTCTTCCAAAGTCAACAATGGTGTTCACGACAACCAAATGAAGGCTTATGGATGTACGCCAAATCCACGCGTCTTTTCCTTTTGACTGTTGCTGAAAATTCCAGCTTTCAGTTAATGATCTGTCAAACTATCAAAGGCCTGACCACTACGTTCGTCATATTGGTTCGTTTTTGCGGATATTGATTACTTGCTCGATGCTGAACATCGCCCCAAGAACCACTGGAGCTGGACCTCGCCACACAGGTCGAGTATGATATGGATGAACAAGGTATGCCGTATTCGTGCCGGGGAACACAGATGCTCATTGACCTGATAGACGAGGAATGGTTGATTGCCGTGAATGCGGACAGGAAGAAGATGCAGGTGGACACTGTTTCTTATGAGACGTTTGAGATTATCATGGACCGATTGGAGAAAGAATGGTACAATTTGGTACGCGTTGCAATACCATTCTGTGTTGTTGTGGATATTGAACATGATCTATCAGACCAAAAACATTCCTAAACCTCATTTCGATATGCCTTCAGAAGATTCTACTTGTGCGATATGCGACGATGCGGAGGGCGAGAATAGCAATGCCATCGTATTTTGCGATGGATGCAATTTGGCTGTGCATCAAGGTGCGTTGACGCGTGGTCTGTTACCCGAACACTTCCTGAAATTGTTGCATGTTTAGAATGCTATGGTGTTCCCTACATCCCAGAAGGCATTTGGTTGTGTCGCAAGTGTAGCACTTCTCCAGAAACACCTGTCGTCAGTTTTGTGCATAACTCTCCCAGCACTTCTTCCTGACATTGACTGCTAGGAATGCTTTCTATGTCCAAATGAGGGTGGCGCGTTCAAGATGACTGACCACGGGCAATGGGTTCACCTTCTATGTGCCATGTGGATTCCAGAGATGACCGTCCAGAACGAGGTTTACATGGATCCAACGATCGCGTTGGAGGACAAGCTTATGGACAGGATGAAGAGACTGGTACCGTCGACATAGTTTTGCTCTCCTAGTTCTTGAGCGCTGATGCGGTCCATCGTAGAAATGCAGCGTATGCAAAATTCGAACGGGAGCTTGCATACAATGTACCATCAAAAACTGCTACACGCCTTTCCATGTAACTTGCGCTCGGAAAGAGAAGTTTCTGCTTCCCATGAAAAATCTTCAAGGCTCCGAACCTGTGGGGACGCTCAGATGCTACTGTGACAAACACCTTACCGTACGTGATCTGCAGTGGTCTTTGCTATGAGTACTCATTTTCCTAATCAGCCAACGCAAAAAGCCGCTCGAGAGGCAGCAAAGACAGAAGAAGAAGAACAGAGCGTCGAGAAGATCTCCAATACTGCTCGTGCCCATGCCAAGGCTTTTCAGACAGGAGCGCCTCTTGTTCCGTGGATCATCGTAGACAGGATCGCCCAATACATCGGGAGGATTAACGTACGCAAAAAGGTCGAATTCATCATTCTCGTGTGCAAATATTGGAGTCTTAAGAGGGAAGCGAGGAGAGGCGCCCCTCTTTTGAAGCGACTACATTTGGAGGCTTGGCCTTCTAGCACAAGGAATCAGTCCCAGACTACCGCCGAAAAAATTCAGAAGAAGACCGTAAGGCTCAACAATTACTTTTTGATCTCGTATCTGAACTTATTGGCAGATGCTTAAACGTCTGCGTAAGGATCTTGACTATGTCAAACGGTTGTCCGTCAAGAGCTACAAACGAGAGATGCGTAAACTTGATCAGTTACACCTCATTCAAGATGTTCTATCAAAATTCATATTCCCTCACGAGCCACGACTACGCTCAGCTTTTGAACGTATTGTAAGGTGAGTCATTCTTATGGGAATGAGTTCATAATCTCAAATAATAACATATAGCGTCGATAAGAATGGGTATTTTCAGAATCCTGTTTCGAAGCTCAAGGTTCCCGATTATTTTGACATCATCAAGCATCCCATGTGCTGGAATATAATCGAGGGAAAATTAGACCGGCATGAATATTGGGACTTCCAAACCTTCAAAGTGTTACCTTTACCTGATTCTTTTGAGTTTAGCTGACATCTCAATAAATCCAGGATGATATTTATCTCGTCTGCAATAATGCCATTGTTTATAACAAGGCCGGATCGCCTTATTCCAACACAGCCAAACGGATTCTTAATGCTGCGGAGCCTATCTTCAAGGAGCTTCATGAACAGTGTCTACCCCAGTCGTCCGAATACATTCCAGCAGAAGGTGCCATGGAGGTTGACATCCTACAGTCCACATCCTCCGTACCTGCCCCGGCAGAGAATGAGATGCAAGTAGACAATCCCGAAGCGGAATCTGGACAAAACCACCATTCGGCGGTGGACATGAATGCTATGGAGGTGGATGTTACGCACGCAAAACCCGAAATCGGGGATCTTGAAACACCTCTCCCGCTGCTGGAACTTCTCTTATCCAAAGAAGCCTTGCAGGATGATGTGCAGTACATCATCAACGAAGATCCCCTTTCTTCCCTCTTCAGCTACGAACTTGGTCAGATAAAACCTCCGCCGCCATCCAAAGAAAAGAAGCCTGCCACTACGAAAAGGAAACGCGATCGCAGGGCGGAGAATGCTCGGCGGGAGGCTAGGCGAGCTGAACAAGCTGCCCTCGAAGCTGTCAACGCCGAATCTCGCGCACCAAAGAGAAGTCGTCGTGCTACTTCGAATACAACGGATAACGAGCTAGACGAGCAAGGCCAAGGTCAGGAAGGTTCAGATGGTCAGGCAGAAGCGTCTTCATCCACGTCGGTCCTACAATACCTGCCAAGCGGACAAATGAGCACGCCGCTTTTGGTCGACTCTGTTGGACATAGAGATTCGTTCCTAATGTTTGAGGCTGGATGGATCTTGCCTGAAGGCCAGAAGCGTGGCCGAAGATCGACACAGGCTGCACCACAACCAACACCAGTGCCATCGAAGAAGAGTATGTTTTGTTTCTCGTATTTGACGCAGACTTTTGGCTAATAAGTCTCTCTCTTCTCAGCTCAGCAAAGGAGGAAGAGTGAGCGTCATTTTGACTGGCTTATCTGCCTAAGTTCGCTCACCAGAGTATTATTCTCTCTAGGTCGTGCAAAATCGTCTTTGGGCGTTTTCAGTACGGGCGAATCCGAGAACCTGACACTAAGCACGGAGAACAATATGCTTCCTCAGGATCTGCCAGCTACTCCAACAGAACACGTCGAAGAGGAGGTGCCAGCAGAGACCCTATCGGAAGACGACGTCAAGGAAAGGCCTGTAGAAGAAGTATCCACGACAGGATCTCCACAAGATGGATCGGACATAACCCTTGATGGGGAACACGAGGAGTACCCACCACAAGGACCTCTTGACGTCCCAACAGAACCGCCACTCACGCCCATGGTGCCATCGCCACAGCGTGATCCTTCACCGACGTCTCAGAACGTGTCGACACCTCCCTCACCATTAAGACCTAGAGACTTCTCCCCGTCGCCAGAAGATGTGCAGAGCCCCATGGTTATTGATTTACCTGTCTCAGCTGTGAGGGATGAACCTATGGTGGACACCCGACGCTCTGCCACCCCGGATCGTACGGCCGGCATCAAATTAGAGCAGATTGCTCTTGTTCTAACAGATCGTCAAGCAAGCACCTCTGAAACGGAAATTGGGAATGACGTCGAACCTGATATTAGTATCAGTTCTCAACCTGGAGCTGAGGCAGAGATCAATGCTGAACTTGATGCCGATACTGAGGTTCGTACAGCAGAAGTCAATGCAGAGGTTCATCCCGAGGTCGCCCAGGTTCATGAACCTGAGATCGACGAGGTCCCCGAACGAGAGATCAGCGAGGTTCCCGAACCAGAAATTAACGAAGTGCCTGAACTTGAAATTCCCGAAGTTCGCGAAGTTGAGACCGATGAGGTTTATACACAACTTCCACAGGTGGACACACAACCTCCTCAAGTCGATACTCAGCCTCCGGAGACCGCTACGCAATCTCATGTCGACATCCAGGCCCTTCCAGACGACAGCGAGGTCCATTCTGATCCTTTACGGGATCATGCGAACGATGACATCCAAATACGTGCAGAGGTCGATGTTCATAATATACCGGATTCTATTTTGGGTGACCAAGTCGGCAGTGATGCTTGCGTAGAACCAGAAGGCCACATACAGGCGCAAACGTCTCCTGATATATCGGATGCTGCCTTGGATGACGAGGTCGGTGTTGATGCTGGCATAGAACCAGCAGTGGATATTCAGGTGCAAACGTCTCCAGAGGCAGATACCACGGTCCACATCGAAGCTACTCCCCAAGCCGCTCCATCTGCGCTGCTAGGTGACGATGATACGCCAATGACTGACGTCGACGCCCCGACCGATGTTATTCACCCGCCTGAGGGCGTGCCGGAGTCGCAGTCCGAAGTTGTGAATGTTGAGCTAGAATCTACACCGACAGAGGATGATATCATGCCCCGCCATGAAGAAATGATTCAGGAGCACGTTGAACCGACTGGAGATATCAGCGGCCAGCAAGCAGATGTTGAGATGGAAGATGCTGCTCCAGCAGAAGCTCCCGCTCCAGATGACGTGGACGCGTCCGACAAAGTCCAGACTCAGGCGGAGGGTGATACTGGGGCAGAGGTTGATATTCCGACAGAGGCAACTATTGTATCCGAGGACGCTCCAGTCCCTGAAACGGCGAATAACGTCCAACCGGAGGATACAGCAAATGATGCCGACCAGCCTTCAGAGTCAGAACAAGACTTGATCCGGAAACGTATTGAAGAGGCCCGTCAAGTCAGGGATCGGTATGGTCGTAATGTCGATGATCTCAAGCGGATGCCCAATTACAACGTCATCGAAGATCAAGATAGAGGTGGCTTCATTGTTGAGGAAATTGTTACACCTACTACTCGTCGTGCGAAGAACAAGCAACGAAAGTCACTCAACGAGGGACCTCCGCCTCTCGATCGTACACTCGGGAGCATCAATCTCAAACCTGGCGAAAAGTTGGAAAGCGGCACCTTGGGTAAGCTTCCCACAATTCATGGTCTAGTAGATTCACACCACTATATTTCTTTCAGTCTGGGCGAAGGCTGGTACGGTGACGTCTTCAATTCTGACACTGTCTGAGCTCTCATACATTTTATAGGAACCTATCCGTGGTGGCCAGCAGTTATATATGACGAGGATCATCCAGAGCTACCGGAGAAAATCCTCAGCAGGAAAAAGGAGTTTGTTGCAAAGTACAGGAAAACCAAGCGGATTACAGAAGATGTCCATTTTTATACGGTCAATTTCTTCGACAAGGAAAAGTCGTGGCAATTTGTCACTGTAGAGCATCTCAAAATGCTGGGCGAGCATAAAGGTACGCTACCTTCTTTAGGATTGCTTAGCACTTGGTCCTACGTATGTTGCAGAACTGGACGAAGACATGATATCTCCGACGTCGCGAAGACAGAACTGGAGGAATCGTCAAAAGCTGTTGCGGGAGTGCCAAGAAGCGTTTCAGTGCGTCTCGATTTTTCCTCTTGAGGATTTAGTATTAAATGGAGCGTCTAGGATTGCGTTCGAGGAGATGGAAAGTGATACTGAAGGTGAAAAGAAGAAGGAAATGGAGGTGGTCAAATCAGAACCTGTGGCTAGCACGAGCGAGGATGCAGGCCAGGAGCGCTCTGTTTCGGAGAATGCAACCTACGATGCTGATGCTGATGCCGATGCTGACGCTGACGCTGACGTCGATGCTGAGGGCGACGTTGATATGGACGTGAGTTGAGGTACATTTATCATGACCCATTTTATTTTTGGTGTATCGATTTTGACGTGTATGTATGATGTATTATATGCTGTTGTGAATGTAACTAGGTTTGAGACCGTGGTCGACGTTGCAGTTGCATTCTTAGTAGTCCAATAAGGTTGGTGGGCTCGTACACAGCAGCAAATCTAGACATTAAATTTATACTTCTGTGATGTATATACGGAATTCAAGAGAGTGATATTAGGGAATTTATTCACGCACACTGGAGTTGAAACCAGCCTGCTTCCCGAAAATCTAGAATATGACTGATGAGAGTCAGCATGTCGCGTCATAAACTCATTAATCTTTCTTGGACGCCTTGGCTAGCTCTTCGGCGCGTTTTGAGTACATCATGTCAGTGAAGGGTCTGGAATGTAAGACATGAGTGGCTGATCTTGCGGTAAGGCTCGATGACGTACCCTTCGAATCGTAGAGCGATAATATAGACAATGTATACATAGAGTGTGATGAACAGTCCTGCAGGAGAAGATTCCCTGTATCTAGGATCAGTGAGAGCAATCAGGACAACGGGGGAGAAAGACTGACCACAGGGCTCCAGCAAGGAAACACATGGTGCTCCCAACGTACATGGGGTCGTTCAGGACGTTGAACGGGAATCTAGTACACGTTAATGATAAGGACACGGCGACGGAGAACATGGAAACAACGTACCCCTCAACCCTATGGTCCATAAGAATACCAAAGTAGTCTCCCAAGAACGTGCCAGTGACACCCAGCGCCCACGTCGACGACACCACCAACAGCTGTCCTGTACCCATCAGCGCCAACGGCAGTGCCTTGCTATACGGCTCTGGTAGCAGCTCCACCTTGGGCTGCTCTGCCATCGCAGCATGGTACCTGACCCGTGGCAGTGAGACAAGAGTGTACTGGGAAGGGTGCGAGGGTCGACGTACAGATAATCCCGTAGCATCCCGAACGAAAAAATCATCACAGCGAGGAAGTAGCATCCTGCCTTTGGGCTGCCACCGAAAATGCGCGTGATGGTTTTGTTTCTGTACTCTGGAGTGAAGGAGAGATGGTGAGACCGACGACGATGGGCGAAAAAAATTGGACTCGCCGTTTCTCGCGACGATGTTCCATGCGGTTGGATTGAAGGTTATTGCTGCGAGGGAAAGGAACAGCGAAGGCTTGGAGATGTCGACTAATGAGTGAAAGGTGTCCATGGTTGACTTTCAAGTGAAGGTGAAGGTAAACACAGAGATCGGCCGCGTAAATTTGAAAATTCAAGTTCAGTTGGCATTTTTATTCTAATTCTCTAGCTAACTAAACGTATATTGACCCACGAGACGGTCCCAAATATCCTTCGTGTTGACTGTCGCCTCGAGCCTCGAAGCGAGGAGAAAAGCACCACTGAGCTTTCTATTCAAACTGTACGTCTCTTGCGGCGGAGGTGTAAGCCTGTGCTCCAACATGACCGGGATATTATCCCGTATCTGAGCCGTGATGTTTGCCCAGTCCGTGTCTCGACCGAATGTGTACGGCTGAGGAGTCGACGTTTTAAACGGCGCGGCAAGGAGTGTCATGGATTTCACATGTGCATCTAGCATTATCTATAAAACATATGTCAGCCAAGGCAACATTACAGTGTGAGCTAGCAAACCTGATTTTCCTGGCCAGTGAGATATCCTACCTTCAAACTCCATTCAACACAAGCATCCCAGTCGTCAGAAGCAGCTGCCTGGAGCAACCTCAGCCACCCGTCCATGAACTCTTTAGAATACGTCCGCGTAGCACCGAAATCTACCAGCCCCATCCGCCTCGTACGCGCATCCCACAGGAAGTTCGTCCAGTTGGGATCAGTCTGCATCATCCGGAACTCGAAGAGCTCTTTCAGACACAGTTCAATCACGCAAGCTGCAATCTGATTGGAGAATAAGTAGGGAAAAGTGTGTGGATGGCAAGACGCACGGTATCACGGTCTGGCTGGGACAAGGCCTTGACGTCTGCCTCTCCGACGCTGATCCCGTCAATCCGTTCCATTACAAGAACACGGTCAGTACTTCCCTCCCATACCCAAGGAATCCTGAAACGCGGATCATTCCCAAGGTACTCTGGTGATCCAAAAGTACGCAGGAATGAAGCCTCCCGGGAGTAATCGCATTCGTCTGCTAGTTCCTGTTTCATAACCTTCACGTATCCCATCCAAATCAGCGCCGGAATTAGCAAAGTTGTTAAAGAAAGTATTTACAGAAACGGTCTTGTCCAGAAAGAGTCCCTTCGGCAGAAACTTGCCCGCGGTTAGCAAGAGCTTGATATAGCCCAGATCACTGTCTATCGAGTCGGCGATATTGGGGAACTGGACTTTGACTGCTACTTGGTACGGCTCGCCCGTGGGCGAAGCGGATGCTGTGAGAACGGCGCTGTGTACTTGACCTATCGACGCTGCTGCGAATGGGATGCGGTCAAAAGAGTCGAAATGCGAAGCCCAGTCTGCCCCGAGAGATTTTTGCAGCACTTTCTGTCGTTGTGATTAGGATTTGTGAGCCCAACTTGCAGAGGTGACCCAAGGCGCACCTCCATTTGCCAATCCGGCATATAATGCGCGCTATCCTGCACTCTCCGGAATATTTTATCCACTTCCGGGGGAAGGAGGTGGGTGTCTGGGTTCGGTTCGTCAGAAAGGTACATCCATCCACGGCAAAGCCGAAACAAGACCTTGTATGCTAAGAAATTGGCCCAACTTGAGCGCTGCTCCGCGCATCTGCGAGAGCTTGGAGACGAGCCGCTTTATGTTGGCTTCGGTCATCATGACAGAGCCTTCAGAGTTCTGACTGTCGCCTGTTCGACGGAGCAATTCTGAGGCAGCACCATAGCTAAGAGAGGCAGCGAGCCCTGTAGAATTGATAAATATCGGGTGTGGGGGGGACAAATTGAGGAGAAACGAACCTCCGTAGTGGAAGAGTCGTCCAATACGTGATGACGGGACTTTGGACGAAGATAGGTTACGCGTCGGGAGGACTGGATGTGCTTGTACCATTTCTTCTGCATAATTTGACTGCGTCGAGGACACGGTCTCGTAGGAAATTGGCTCTACCACTGGGTCTTCGTTGTGGTTTGGTATCGCTTCATTTATAGGTGGTATCTAGCAAATATGAGGCAGAGAGAAAGTGTTGGTTATCCATTTGGACGCACCTCTTCCACACTCTTCACATCTGCTGAGAATTCCTGAGGAATGAAGGCTGCAGCCGACGCCGCTGGCTCAATCACCCACTACCTTTAGTAGAAAAAACCTAATCAAACGTGTTCAGACTCACAAATACCTCCGGTCGTTCACCTTCCAGCGGCCGTACATTCTCCTCGATTGTGATTTTCCTTTCCTCCGGCGCCGGCGCGTCACGACTTTTCGTCCTTGCAGCAAGCACTGAACGCTGTCCAGCAATCTGCGAAGCCCTTATACGTGCCGCATGGCCGAGGATATCAACAGCAGACGAAAGAACGCAGAGCCAGTTGTACGCTGGACCTGGTGGCATGCAAAAAAGGAAGGACACTTGCGGCCCGGTGGTCCGTCAAGACCGTCGCGAACGAGGGATTTATGCATTCGGATTCCCCTGTAATCCGATAGTATGGTATTTCTGTATCTAGGAGAGCGTTCGTCTTTCTTGCGACGTTTGTATGAGTGTCTACAGTGCTGAGTACGGATATTCTAGTTCTACGAGGGAAGGGGGGGGGGGGGGGGGGAGTCACGGTATCTACGCGGTGATTTGCTGTTCCAGGGGAGAGTCGGTTGTGCCGTGGATGACCGGGTTGGCTCGGGAGTTTGGGGAGGGGGGAACGCGCGGTTTTGAGGATCTGGGTTCGCAGGTGTCCGTGGGGACTTCGTAGTAACAACATGTTCGAATATATTTAGATGTTCCACTTCCCTCTGGAGCAGAGGTGGGAGGTATGTCTGCGAACTATTCCTCCCCCTCGCATGCCCAATGGAGGCACATCGTCCTGTTCAGGAGCATACGTCTTGGGCTACCTTCTACGGGGGAGGATGGTTTTCAAGGGTGCTGAAGTATTCGGGTAGGCGTCTCGTGGCGTTTACAAAGCTGATAGTTGAGTGTATATGATTTGGGGTACAGTGGCGATTAGGTGACGAGGTTGGAGGTTAGCGATGTTTATTCTTCGGCGTAGCATCTACCTTTCGTCGATGTAGCGGCGACAGGATAGTAGGAAGTGGGATACTGTTTCTGGGTCATTGCAGTAGTCACAGTTGCGGGAATTTACTGCTTTGATGCGGTGGAGGTAGCTATTATGTAAGGGTAAGTGGGATGTGCGTAGTTGCGTGAGGAGGCTGGCTTCTGGACGGGAGCTGTATAGCCGTTGGACCTTAGCGGATGGTGGGGCGTTGTCGAAGCACTTCGTGAAGCTCCCTTTTGTTGAGTTCTTCCACAGGGATGCCCATTCGCATTCAATTTGTTGCTTCGCGAACGCTGCAATCACAGCTGCCGTGCTGCGTGGTAGCGATAGGATCGTGGAGGTGTCATAGAGAGGCGTTCATGTGTCTTTTGCTCTCGTCTGCTTGGGAGTCGAGGAGGACGGTCGCTTTGGTGGAATTATGTTGTGCAGTACTAAATTGCGAATAGTATATGTAATACCGATACAACCAAGATATATGCGCTCTCGAGATCCTACTGACTACGCACCTCCTCCACCCTCAATGCCTGTAAAATCCCATGGCTGAACCTCACAGCTGCCACTGCAGCTCCTCCTGCCGCTCCTGCCGCTGCCCCAGCTTCCGCCAGCCCCAGCTTCCGGCTACCCCAGCTGCAGCTCCAACTGCACCCGCTCCAGCTGCCACTGCCACAGCTCCAGCTCCACCAGCCCCACCAGCCTCAGCTGCCACTGCAGCTGCTGCCCCAGCTTCCGGCAGCCCCAACTGCACCAGCCCCAGCTCCCGCCGCACCCGCTCCAGCTCCCGCCGCACCCGCTCCAGCACCCGCTCCAGCTGCCACTGCCACCGCTCCTGCTGCCACAGCTCCACCAGCCCCAGCTCCCGCCGCTGCCCCAGCTGCACCCGCTCCACAACATCACTCGACACGCACACCCAGCAAATGTTAGATCTGCACCGGCTATGAACCCACACTAAGTGGCATTTAACGCATTTTACAGTAGGGGAAAACCCATCATCCGCTGACGCCCGAGTTATCAGTATGTCCATCGATAGACTGGCTAGTGACATACGGCGTCCGCAAATACAACGGAATACTTCAACGTCTCTTCCGCAGACTACACACTTCTCGTGAAGAGCAGGTGTCACATACATGACGACCTTACAGTCTGAGATTGCAGGCTTGAATGTTACCTCCTCTCGTCGGTATCCTTGGCATCTATGCACTAACCGATAGACGCCGGCAGTGCGCATTTCGGGCTCCAAATAAAACGGGGAGAAGGGAAATGATTCAAGAATGTCTTTGTATTGCCGAGAGACATCTTTCAAGGTGATGGTGTCGTCAGTGAGACTCACCCATATAATCTCTCGGCGCGGCCGTGAGACCTCCCCAAAGTCCTCGGAAGAGATTTCAGCATCTGTTGTCGAGTCACTAGACACCGTAGAGGAATCATCGTCATCGCTTTCTAAAGTATCCGGAATTTCAGGCACAGCCTTGGGACCATCTAACAGGTGGACAGACTGATCTCCTGCACATCGCGATAAGCTCAGGTGCAAAGGAATAGAGTAGAGCTTTACTGTATAATAGTTTACTCGCGTCGTTGAACGTCTGATTCAGAACTGCATGAATACGAAGCCCCGTTGAGAAGTCACCAGAATATGCTTGCCTGGAGACACAAACGACCAAAAACGTCGAAAGCTGCATCATTTAAGCTCGACGGTGAAAGTGCCGAATTCGAAAGTTCACAAGCATTGAAGGACAAGACTACTGTGTTAGCGCCATTCATGAAAACGGCGAAATCCTGACACGATTTAGAATTAGTGATAGGAATGGGTTAGTGTCAACCAGGTTACCTTGATACCAATATGGTGGAGGGGAATATTGAGAGTATATAGATGATCCAATGCCGACTGCAGGTAGAACAATATTGCCAGGTCACATATCTGCAAACGTACTTCTTGACTTGTGGAACACGTACAGAAATGCTGTAAATCTAATGGCTGTGGGTCAACTTTCCATCAAGGAAACTGAATGATTAGGCATACAAACGTTGCCCCCGCAATAAAACACTCCTCAACACTAGACGGAATGGCTTTTGCAATGAACTGTGCAGCATTTCCTTGCACGTCTACAAAGTTTATTCAAAATCCGACACATTCACTGCAAGTATCGCAACACTTAACTCGTGTCATATATTATGAAGGGTATTCGTTCCTCGGGGCGCGACTTTGCTATTAAAGGAAGGACGTTTGAGTGCCTGGAAATTCGCAGATGCAAAATAGCCAGGTCAAGTCTCATGAAGTTCAAAAATCGAAAGCCACACGCACATCGCTTCAACCTCATGTTCGGCGGTTGCTCTACAGCGCTGTATAATATCAGACCTGGCGACGAGGACAGATAGATAGCCACCACACCTGTGCGGCATTTTCTCCTTCAAAGATTTTTACAGCCACAACTTTACCATTATGGCTGGCGGAATGGAATCGATAATCGTTTCCGATGGAGATTTGTTTAAGAAGCTTTATGCTAAAACGATCCACAGTCTAGAATGCCTCGTCAGTTCAAACGGTATGTATCTGGCTGTGAAATCAACGTACTGGAATAGTGAACTGATCCATCTCTGAGCACATTGTTGAAGAATCATGTCGGTTAACTAAATTCCATTCCTTCCATTCCTTCTGAATGCGACAGAGGCAAGCGACAACCCGATCTATCTGCTTTGAAACCTCTGGTCCTCTCAGATAAGAAGTCGTATGGGCCGATAGCTCATTCATCTTCTTCCACTCATCGAAAGGAATTCCTCCAGCGCCATGAAGAATGTTGAATCTAAAATATATGTCGTCATTATCATATTCCTTTGCCACTTCGTCCGCTACGCGTTCACAATCGGTTGCGATACTCTGCAAAACATTAATGAGCTCCGATGGCAGTGCTCTTTCCATTCTATTCCACTGTCGGAACCCATGAGGACTAGTATGGCCCGTCCCGATGCTAACCAGCACGCCGATACGGCGGTCGTTTCCAAAAAGTTTCTTGGCCTCGTCTCTGACCTGTTGTGTGGGATTGTTGAATTCTAGGCTTGCACCTACATAATCGACACTGAAACCTCCAGGCCCGGTAATCTTGATCGGCTTGAAGACATTTAGCCCCGCTGTGGTAGCGCGCACAGCTTCCCATATCATACAGTCAGGTCCTTGGTTTGGGAGCCCTCGATACGTGCGGAAACGCTGGGGAGAATGAAGGTTGACTCTCGTCATAGAACACACAAAACTATCAAAACGGATTAGAAGGTCATCCTGAGAATGGAAAACGACGGGGAACATACACATTTCCCCTCGAGTGTTTTCCTGCATTGGGATCCAACAGTTTCTGATCGTCATTGTACCCAGCCTGGACAATGACCTCTTTCATCTCTTTCTCCAGTGCAGTTGCTTTGAACTTGCCGTGCCTGTCGAAAGGTTTCCTCGCCTGGAACACCACCCTGGAGAGATTGTTGTAGGATCGAAGGGCCTCAGCGGTAGACCTTTTCAGCCTCCCTAGCATAATAGCAATCAGCCTAAAGACAAGCTTCGACATTGCTTTATATTTGAGAGGTATAACGGCTCACCCTCCAGTACCAGTACCGCCAATGAGGTCGAAATATTCGCAAGGTTTGGGGGTATCTGGAAGGCCTTGGTGTGTCTGTATGCGTTTCATAATCTCATCGAGGATTAAGGGTTCAGATACACCTCGAATACCGCCACCATCTACCGCAAAGGTCGATTAATTGAGGACTTGAGGATCTGATATGATGCAGATAACCGACGAACGCTCACCGAGAGATAGCAAGCTCAGAGGCGGACTACTGAGGACGGAGGGCCCTGTATTGACAGCCATCGATAACTGAACAAAGACAACAGAACTGTCCTTTACAGCATGGCAAACACACGAATCCCATACTGATTTAACGAAGTACTGCATTCGGAATCGGTACTGTGCCAGCTGCCTCACATGACATCCCTATTTAGACTCCTTGAAATCGACCGACTTATAAGACTCAAGAGTAATGAAAGAAGGGAAAAATAATAAAATCCGCCAAGAGTCAGGTACAGTTACAGACGAAGCTTTTGGGTTTTCGTAGCTATGACATTCCGTCGTCCGTCCCGAATGACGATGGTAGTAGGTATTATGTTGTACAAAATAAAAATACAGTCTACATGTATGCGAAATTGCGAATAGTAATACCGATACAACCAAGATATATACGCTCCCGAGATCCTACCGACTACGACTATGCGCCTCCCCCACCCTCAGCACTACGCTGCATAAATGACTGTAAAATCTCATGGCTGAACCCACCCTGAACGTTGGGCTGCACAGGTCTCGGGAGTGACGCGGACATCTGTATCTGCTGTGCATTAAAGTTCATCATGTTGTTCGCCTGGGGAACCATCCCAGCCCCAGGATACGACTGTCCACCACCGAACGATTGTTGTTGCGACGCCTGCTGTTGCTGTTGCTGCTGTTGCTGCTGCTGCTGCTGTAGCTGTAGTTGATGCTGCTGGAACTGCTGCTGAATCGTCTGTGGAGGCTGTTGGGCTGTGAAACCAGATGGCCCCGACGAAGACGCAGCGTTATTGTTAGCTGCTGCTTGCACTTGGGCAGCACGAGCCCGCTGAGCCAGGGCAAACTGGGCCATAAACGCGTTCCGCTGCTCCGGGGGTAACTTGGCTAGGGTTGCCATCATGTTAGGTGGCATCTGAAAGTTGGGAGGCATGGGGTTGGGATTGGGGTTCGTGGACTTGGGGAGTTCCGGCATTCCGTGGATAGGGAAGAAAGCGCCCACGAGTCCGTGAGTATTTATGGGGAACAACAGGGCGTTGGTGTCCTGGACGCCTGAGGGCCGCGTCCACGCAGCGAGAGCATACTGCCAACAAAGTGAGTTTATATATGAGAAAGGTAAATAATATCACGTACAACTTTCTTACTTAAAAGAAGCGCAATCAGAGACTTGTAATGAAGCTCGTTCGTCTTGAGGTCGGCGACACGGGGCTGAGCTGCAAAGGTACACAACACAGGTTGCGTCTTCTTGACCCACAACTGCAAATCCTGCGTGGATACAGCAGGTTGTGCCGTAGGCGTAAGCATGAATGATGGCGGCCAAGTATTCGCATGACTAAAATCAACCTCAGTTAAACAACAAAACGGCGAGACAGAAATAATCACCAATCAACGGCATTCTGAGAGTACGCCACGACATGCGCCTGCATCTCCCGCTTCCCACTTGCATCAACACCGCTCCAGCGGAGCGTTCCTTGCCACACTGGTGTTTTGACAGCTGGTTGTGATTGCGACTGGGGTGGTTGTGCAGCATTACTCGGTGGATGGTTCGGTGGCGTCGACGTAATTGAACCAGGAGGCATGTTCACCATCATATTAGGAGAACTCTTTGATGGGCCCGCTCCTAGATGTTGAGGCGGGGGTTGTCCCGTCCGGTTTTGCTGTTCAATGACTTTCTGCATCTGTGCAGCCGCACTGGGCGACATTTGCATCCTAGCTGCATTGAACCCTTGGCCGACCTCACCGGGATTTGACATAGATCGTATATGCATTCCTTGTGGCGGCACGAAATTGTTTGCCGGAGGATTTGCTCCGTCGCTGGGGGGAAACGCGGCCGTGGAACCTTGTGCGGGTGATGAACCTTGTGGAGCTTTCAGGGTCTCGGTAGTTGGATTGGCGGTCGCATTCGCCGAGTTCCCCTGATTGGCTAGCTGTCCTTGCATTAGCTGCTGCCTCATCGCGGCCATTTGTGGAGCTCTCAGTATGGTGGCGACGACCTGACGAAGCTTTTGGTGCTGGGGCAGCCTCTTAGCCATCTCCTGCTGAATGGCCTCGGCGCGTGCGATGTCCCCCCGACCACGAGCTTCTACCATCGCTTTGTTTAGCTCGCGCATTTTGGTCTCTTCCTGTCGGAAGCGATCAAGTAGTTGTTGTGGACCTGGCATCGGTATCTGAGGCGGTATATTTTGAGGTGGGGGCGGAATAGGATTCGCAAGAGGCTGGGAGGGGGGTAAGGGACGAGTTGGTGCAACAACGGTAGCGGGCGCAGGTTTTTCATTGGGTTGGGAAAGTCGTACGCGTTTCGCATCGGGACTCTTGTCGTCGACAGAGATGACTTCATGAGGACGCTTTTGGGGGGTCGCTAAAATGAAATGTTGAAACAAGTGACAACGGAAAGCAAAGGAACTCATTACTTTTGAGCGGCGCGGCCTGATGCACGGGAAATCCAGAAAGGCAGAGTGTATCCTGGGGACGCACTGAAAACCAGGGCATCACCTTCTGACCAGAAGCGGCCTAAAGGATATGTAAGTGCATGTTGTCAGAGGAAATGAAGATGCTACCGAAGACTGAAGCTCTGAGAACTTGGGAAGTGATGAAGAGTCCAGGTTGATAATGCTGAGGTTAATATTTCTCTGGAAACCTGTTAGCAACGCAGTTCCGACGCGTTTGGAATGAAACAGGCACCTTCTGGAGCTCAGCCGGTAGAGTATCCCAAGTAATGCGGTCTAGCTCTGGCAGCTGGTTGTGCAGAGGAAATTCAACGTCGTCTGGCGGAGAAGACGCAATGTGGAATATGTGGTAGAGTGGAGGACGATTTGGATCAGGTGGTATATAGCAACTCTGCAGGGTATCAAACATCTAGACCTTACGTTAAGGTGTGTAGCGTGTAAGCGAAACTAATTCAATTGCTAACCTCTACCGCCGCAACGAAGCCCTCTAGGGCCGACATTCCGTGGGACCCTGAAGAAGACTGACCAACACCAAGCTTTGAGGGTTCCTCCTTGATGAGCTTGGTCACAGGCTGAAAGTCGGCGAAGAACCGTTTGCACAGTAAGGGCGTAGGTCGAGTATCTGCGGTGCCGTAGGAAACGAAGGCCATACGAAACTAGTCGTTAATAATTAGACAGTGGGCGCCGCAGCATAAGCTATTTTCTCCCTACTCTGAAACCGGGATTGGACTCGCTGAGACGCTTGAGCATTGGGGCGACGTATTGGCCGATGACGAAGTGCCATTGGGCGGCGAGCGAGAGGGAGGCGTCGACGACGAAGGCGACGGCAATGGTGTTCTCCGAGGGGGTCACATCGTGGGCCATGGTGGTAGGAAGACAACCTTGGCTGAATGACAAATTCCCACAGCATGTCGGGATATTATTACTGTTTGTACCAAGCTCGATAGATCTAAACATATCTTGATTGCCTGCATACATAGATAAAGAATATTTATCCTTGCACTATTCGTGCATATAATCATTTGTTTTGCTAGGATCCGGTCGTTGTAGTACAGATAGATATTAGAGTCGAGAGGTTCAACGTTAACATCACGCATACGCCCATCCCTGACCATCGCTATCCACTCCTCGACCCAGTCTTCGAGTCTTTCTTGAAATACTCGGTATTCATCGACTTCATCTGGATGAGATCAAACAGAGTCTCGCCTGTGCTGAGGAACGTATCAGCGACTGAGCGCAGTGTGGGCTCGGTAATCGCTGAGGTATTTGGGCTGCACATAATCAGCCAGCAGTCGGCACTAAACTAAATGCCACGCACGTAAACCCACTTGACCTCCGTACGCCTGCTAGCACCGTCGACAGCAATACTGCGTCGACCGCATAGTGAACGAGTCTTCCCAAAGCCATGGCACACGCAATAAAAGGTTTCTTGGGAGAGAGCACTGAGAATGAGCACTGGTGGTTACTGGATGGTTACTGAGAGAGATTTGTAGTACGGCTGCTCGTCGACGTCGATCGTTTACAGACGAATTGCCTCGGCAAGACAGACATGTCCAAAAACGGCAATCGTGTTATTGAAGAAAGGTGAATTTCAATATGTGACGAGCGTCGTGGGAAACGAGTCGTTTGAGAGCTCCGCTCCGTTCCCAAGAGGTGACGCTTCGGCATCGTCTGAAAGGCTTCAAGCTGGCCAACTATGCCAAACCCAATGCCATCCCTCTGCTACTGAGTTCTACCACAGACGAAGCAGAGGGCACAGGCATGTTTTGGTTTGGGGGCTCCAAGCCGCAGACGGGTCTGGTTCCCCAGTGCACTCCGATGGGGATAGTGATGTCACACCTGCTCTATCGAGAGGCAGTAACTCCCCACCGGACTTGCCCGCCGAGGAACGGGTGGAGGAAGTACCCATGTACGTTGAGCCAGCGAGTCTTCCAGTTCCCTTCTTGATGCTCAATTTAGATGCTATGGTGCCTGAGTGTTTGAACGCGAGTCGGAATCACTGTTATCATCACCACCGGTGTCTCTCCAACTCCCCCTCCTACTAGACCACTCCATGATTGCCATCCATGTTATACCACCTGCCATATGACCATCCTCATATATCCATGTCTTTTATTCATCTTTTCACTCTTAGCAGCAGCACAACACAGATGTATGTGTTGTGTTTTCCTCTCTCATTTATGTACCAACTTTTGTACTACCACTTACTCATTCCTACTTATGTACTCCTCATGTACAAAAAGCATGTATAGTAGTGCTACACTCTCACTCTCACGCGTGTACCTACCCTTATCACCATTGCATGTTATCATTACTTATTTGGGTGGTGAACATGAATAGAATTTTCGAGCCGGTTTATGACGGCTGAGATTTCTCAGGTGGAACGGTGCCCAGCTCTTGATCGGGGTCATTTCGGTCTCGACAGGTCCAGGTGGGACGCGTTACGATGCCGATCCCAACGACCTACGAGTGGGTTACCACTAAGTAATCATACCATGCCGAAAAACCGCACTCTAGCGACGTCCTCGCCCAAAGTTCACCGTGCCCTTGTCCTCCCTGTCAAAGTTTTGGCTTGTGGATCCGTGCAATGTGGTACAGTGCCTGGGACTCGCATGTACCAAGGATCCTGGATCCCACAAAGCACGGATTGACCAAGGGCACCTGCACCAACGAGAAACTAAGTAATAGTACAGAGACAGGAAAACGATAGAGCGACTAACCTCCTCAGGGCTCGGACAAGGATACGCGACTAGGGAGGGAAACAGTTATGTAAACAGTGTGAATTGGTCGACTAGGAAAGGAAGGAACGTACCTTACTAAGCAAGGTATCCATCTATGTATCGACGAGATCACGTGGAATTCTTAGGACTGGAACACGGTACGCGGCGCGTGCTGAGTCATGACTGGGAAAGAAAGGAAAAATTTCTACTCGACGGTCCGGGGGTAGATGGAAGGCACACGCATCCCGGCATCTAGTAAGTAAGATGTCTCATTAATTTCGAGATCCGCGTAAACGATCAAGTTCAGGAGTGCGCAAGTCGGATACAGCCCTTGGCCCAGATTTTCTATCAGAGATGTCCCAAGAAAGAACAACACCGGAAATGAGTAACATTTTCTCAGCTAGTTGCGAGAAGGATTTGGCCTAGTGAAAAACGGCTGGACAAGCGTGCAACGTAGTTTCCAGAGAGTAAACCGATACTTTAGGAAATTCGTGTGAGTGGTCATTTTATTGCATACGAAATTTCAACGTGGAACTGATATTGCATTTGCTGGGAAGTAGGGCAAGGAAAATCAGGCGAACGTGAGACGAGTGCAAAACAGGTGTATTAGCTGACGACATCGACAAAGAAAGTATCTAGGTGGATCCGACAGATCACTGTTCAACGCTCAATGTCAGTGAGGGCGGAGAAAGATCCAAGAGCCAACTACGTACGGAAAATTGATATGCAAGCCAATTTGAGACATCTTGAAAGTAAAAGAAAAGAAGAATCAGTCAGGTGTGCTAGACACAGGCGTAGAGTTATGGACCGAAAGCAAAGGCATCAGGAGAAGAGCAAGCGACGTCCATGGAAAGAGGGAGCGAGCGATGGTGCCGCGGACGAACGTGGATCGTGGACGTGGCAGGAAGGGAAGGTGACATCATTTCCCAGAAGGTTCGTGGGAAGACGACCGTTATTTTATAAAGCGTTTGATGAAATGAACAAACTGTAAAAGAATCCCGACATGAATTATACAGATTAACCAGTCAATTAATGTCGACCTTATTGAATGTTACCAACGCTTCTGTCCCCAAGCATTGTATGCTACGCCCCGCATATTCCACATACATTCTTTATTTTGCACCCTTCCAAGATCATCAATAGCACGAGAGAAAACAGTACCACTTTGAGGTACATCAAACACTTCGACTTCCCACAATGTCCAACTCCATCGTCCCTTCTGATAGGTTATCTTTGCCGATACCCAGCTCTTACCCTCGTCGATCGACACTTCGACAGATGCAACATTTCCCTCTGATCCCGGAACAGCGTACCCTTTCACAAAGAGAGCCGATGATGAAGGATCGTGAATTGCCGAAGCAACGATCGAGTTCAGCGGAAGGGATTCTATGGCAGGGTACTTGGACCACACATCTTTAGCGTCAGCTTTGGTTTCGATCTATGAATGAATTTAATAATTGATATGAATGGTTACGAGGAAACAGAAATACAGTCGGCGGCAGGACCTTGTAGTCCGTCTGCTGATAGTAATTGGGCGACTCGTCCGGGGAAACGATGATCGTATCAAGCCATTTCACCCATCTGGCACCTAACACACCTGGGACAATGAGGCGCAGAGGTCCACCATGTTCTGCCCGCAAGGCCTCGTGATTCATCTATCTGCATATTAGCCTGGAAATGGTGCGAAGCATACTTATCAGAATCGGACCTCGAAAGCTAACAGAACATCCTTCTCAGCATTCATCGCCTTCTCAACGGGAATCGAAGAGCCGTAATAGGCATCATCCTGGCACAGCGTGGCATACGACGTGAAGCATACGTGTGCATTGTCCTGCTGGATCCCGGTATACTTCAACACATCACAGAGTCGTACCCCACCCCAGCTGCAGTTGGCAATAACACCGTCGTCCCATCCTACGCCGTGTACACGTTTGATAGCACCCATCTCGTTGCGTCTGTTTCCGGCGCACTACAGGCACATCGCTGTTGGTAGGATTCATGGTCGACGGAATAGGGCCTCACCTGAAGCGCTGCAATCACCCTGGTTTGTGGAAACATCGTTTTGATATCCTTCATCGACAGGGTCACTTCTTTGTCCACCATTCCTTTGATGGTGAGCGTATAATCGTCTTCTGAGAACTCTCGGACGGGCCCATGGTTTCTGCAATACACAAGCTCCTCAGGAGTCAATTGGAACTCAACGAGGGCAGCAGACAACGGTTCCGCATTGAACGGCTCTTGTGCTTGCACCACGAGTAACTCCGAGTGTTCTGGTTCGTTGCTGTAGTCCATGATGGCTGGAAGGGAGGTGATTGACCGGCCGTTTCTTATCAACGTAATATAGAGATGATGATGGCACTGGAACAAGGCGGAACCCCGTATGAATAAAAAGATCCAGAGCGGGGAAAGATATTGGTCTAACGGTGCACAAAGAGAATAAAGGAAGAGATAGAACTTGTTAAATTCCACGTGACCTGGAGGGTATTTCTGGGAACAATATACTGGACTTGTCTAACGTACAAAGCCTTCCTCCGGTCTCTGCTTTCTGGTCATGCATTAACACGCCTCAAGGGTCCAGGGAAGCAGGGAAATTGCCATTCTCGCGCTGGTCGTCCCATTTGGAGACCTAAGGAACATTGCTGTCAGGAAATGATTTTACTCAGACGGTGGACGTGATGCATACCCATTCATCTAGAATTGTATCAGCAAATGACTGGGAAAATAAGTGGAAATACGCACTAGGGCAGAGAGTGCGATAGACCCTCTTGAATTGCTGGCAAGGAGCGTAGTCCTCGCCCTTGGCATTGATGCACTTGAAGTAATCAACATAGTTCTGGAAGCTGAACAGCAGGCATGAGATATAGGTCGATGTATGCACAGCACAAATGATAATACCAGTTACGGGTCTGGTTCTGGTTGGGGAAACGTGCTGGTGATTCTTCTATCAGTCGCTCTTTATCACTGCCAACGAATAGGCTCACCGTCGAACCCAACGGTCTGAAGAACGTATTTGCTTTTGCACACGATAAATACCAGAAAAATGTAGAAATCAAAGAACAGAAATACCTAGACAATTCAGAGGCCTCAGA
This sequence comes from Desarmillaria tabescens, assembly GCF_030435595.1. NCBI lineage: Eukaryota > Fungi > Basidiomycota > Agaricomycetes > Agaricales > Physalacriaceae > Desarmillaria > Desarmillaria tabescens. The sequence goes on from NW_026848300.1 coordinate 2,589,972, forward strand.
CATGATGGATGCGAGTAGGTAGTCGACGAACACCCGGGTGGTAGCGGAAAGAGAAATATATTACGTAAGATTTCTTGTCTAGACCACCGACCCCCAAATCTACCGCTAACTAGTATTGACCATGGACGCACTCAAGGCTGAAATCGCCTCGAAACGAAAAGCACTGGAGGGCGGTTCCTCTGAACGGCCAACAAAGTATATGCGCCGTGGCGACCTCGAACGATTGAAGGAGGAACAGGAACGCAAAGAGCGAGAAGAAGCAGAGGCCAAGGAACAAGCGACCAGGGAAGAGGCAGAAGCAAAGGCGGCTGCAGCAAAGGCAGCGAAAGTGAGTAATGTCGCGTATATTATACAAGGCTTAGGTCCTGATTTGTTGATGGAGAGCAGGCTAGTGCCAGGTCGTCCAACTCTCCTCATCCCAGTTCACTAGCACGCGACACTGACTCACCCAAACCCGAATCATCATTCAACATCTCCGTCGAAGAGACCATACGCCGACTGCGAGCCAAGGGCCAGCCAATACGACTATTCGCCGAGTTGGACAAAGACCGACGGCTCCGGCTACGAGCGCTAGAGTTGATTGAGGAAAAAGGCCATGACCGGCAAGGTGGCCAGAATGATTTCAAGAAGGCCCTCGAGGATGTCGAGAATGTGGAGAGAGAGATGAAGAGTATAGGAACCCTTAACAAGGGCAAGAAGAAGGAGGAATCCGAGCTTGCGTCCAACACTGTACTCGACCTCGACCTTGTCAAAACAGACCCGGACAAGCTGTATCCTATTATTTACTATGCTCTGAAGCGGGTGCTGAAGGAGTGGGGAGAGGCAATGGACGAGCGACCAGGTATGAATAATGTTGGTTTACATTCATTTCAACGTATTGACCTCGCTCGACAGACCACATCAAGAGAACACACCAAGGAAAACTGGCTGCTGCCACCCAAGTTCAATCTGCAGAATATCTCAAGCCTCTCTTCAAGCAGTTACGTTCTAGGGTACGAAACAAATCCATCCAGGTCCACCTATTACTCTATCCTGAGTTCGTTCCTCTAGTCATTACCCTCAGATGTCCTAGCCCGTATGGCTGAGATAGTCCACCACATGCAAAAGCGGCAATATCAACGCGCAAACGACGCATATCTGCGCCTGTCCATCGGTAACGCCCCCTGGCCTATCGGTGTGACCATGGTTGGGTACGTCCTCTCCTGTTCCCTCCTCCACATGCTACGAAACCATGGCTCACTCCGGTTCCTAAGTATACACGAACGTTCTGCCCGAGAGAAGATCTCATCAGATCAAGTCGCGCATGTGCTGAACGATGAAGTCAGTCGCAAATATATTCAGAGTCTGAAACGGTACGTCCTAGGAAGCGGGTCCCCGCTGTTTCAGAGTTATACTGAATATCTCCTCGCCCTCTAGGCTCCTCACGTTCTCTCAGACTAAATATCCGCCGGAGGATGTATCTCAGTTGATGGGATGACTTGTCCGTCCTTGGTTTTCCGGGTCGTTTTTTTGGAGCCGCGGCCTTTCCGTTTACATAAAGTTTAGTATGCCTATGAATGGGATGATTGCCATTTGTATTCTTCATTTTGCGGGTACTACATAATGTGTTGGTCGTCGCGACAACGCGTTATTGAAACATAATATGTCTCCGTCTCTGTATCCATCCGAAAATGAGCTGGATACAGATTATTACTTGCTCCTCCGGCAAACAGATGGGCTTGTCTGGAAGCTAAAGTTCTCAGGATTGTTCCTGCAGCGTTCCGGTATGATTAACGTCATTCACGGTGGGTCTGTTTCGGTCTTCCTGTTCGGTGTTCGTCTCGGCGCCTATACACAAACCCTTTTTCAGGGATGATAGCGGCGTGATATCATGAGAAAACGCTCGGGAATCTCAAGTGGGTGCCGTGGTAAAGATTTTCTTCCGGAAATTGTCCGCCGCTCGAATCTCTCAAAAACGTCGGCGGCGCATTTGTTTTTGAGTGCATCTAGACTGCTTCGTCGGTACCGCAGCTGAATTAGCAGAGATCTACATTATCGTAATTCAAAACAAAATCTAGCCATCTACCACAATCTGTATGTGCCGCCGGAAGCCTCACCGCTTCCCTGCTTTCCCCTTTTTCCCCCGACTCGGAGTGTCGTCAGCAAGGGCATGGTCCATTTCCCGGATATGGTTAAACAGTTGGGTTTTGCTTGTGAAAACGTCCAAACAATTGTTACATTTGAACTAACACGAGACGCAGCTCCGTAAGACGGTGTTTCAAGACAATACAGTGAAAAATCTTATCGTACCTGCAGTTCGGCGTTCTTCTCAGCTTCAGCTTTCTTCGATTGCTTGGCGCGTCTTTTTTCCCTTTTCGTCATTTCCACTGCCACGCTCGATAGTCGCGTGTCGTCCGAAGAAACGGTCTGCGACTGGTCTCGAGGTTGACTTCGCGCCTCTGGAATGGAAGGGTCAATAATTTCCTGCCTCGTTTTTTGGGTTTTCGTCAACGGTTCCGGTGGCGGCATCTTCTTTGCTTTGCTTTTCCGTTTCTTTCGTTTGCCGATATTGACCTGCTGGTCCTCACCATCAGAGGCACTAGCAACCGCGGTAGGGTCTTCTTCTATACTTGGTACGTCAGGAGTTAAACTTTGCGACCGTGGGGGATTCGGAATTTCATCTTCCGAAGAATCTGGTTCTGGATCATTGAGGCCGAGCTCAGCATTTTCCTCCTGCATCTCCCGGCGTAAGCGCTCGACCTCCTTGAGGTGCTTCTTGCTTCTTTCATGGCTGTCCCACGCTGCTTCGCTTCGAAACGATTTGCCACACACGACGCATTCCCACTCTTCAGGATCTTCGCCCTCGCCGATGGCCCACTCCAGATCATCATCATGTGCTCCTTTTGTGTCGATCTTCTGCCAGTCCTGTTCCACATAAGAATCTAAAGCAGGTTGAGCAGGTCTCTTGGAAGAACCAGCATGGGGTGTTGAAGTTCCTGATGCAACGCGACTCTGATTTTCTTCCGATTGGTGAGCAAGATGGGCCTTGTAGCGTGGATCACGTTTGCGCAGGAATTTGGCCAGAGACTACATAATGCCGTGTTACATGATTATAATGAGAAGGTAAGGGCTTGCTCACCCGAACGGTGTCATTGTAGTCTCTGCGCGCATCATCCCGAACCTTCTTGTTATCCTTTTCCATCAGTCTAGAAAATAATAGGTTTATTCAGAACTCTAAAACCATACACGTAAAAAATACAGATACCTTCGAACCCGCCGATCAGGCGCTTCAGTGAGATTCCATTGATCGCACCAACTGAAATCTTTGTTTGTAACAAAGTTTATCCACACATTGTAGAATGTCCGTGCTGCGGGCGAGTCTTCGCCCTTGTGAACGGGTGTCCAAGTCCAAGTAGAATACCCGAAGGAAGGCAGGTCGATATCAGATATCATGGCCTCCTCAGCTTTGAGCCGGTCAAACAGGTTTCGATAGATCGTGAAAAATCCCTGAGGATGACGAGATAGTGTGAAAATCAGTACACGGCTAAGGAGATTATTTTCGATAAAACATACATTTTCGTCATCGGCGAATCCAGACCAAATGGTTGCATCAAAAAAACGGGCAAGGTGCCTTACAGTGAGGCCTCTGTCTCGTGCACGAGGTGGTGGGGCACCCTTGCGGATATCCTCAAACACCGTTTCTGCATCGGGCTCAGGTTGTAATGATGCCTTGTGTGAATCGTACCACGCGCGTTCCTACTTGGTGTAGCTCGGTTATTTGCCAACAGCCGGTGATTTTCTGTAGCTCACTTGTTCATCACTGAGAACCTGAGGATTGATGAGTATATTTCAAAGAGACTTCCTGAGGATCTGACCTCGTATGCCTGCTGCATCGCTGCAAATCGCTTCGTAGCACCTTCAACATCATTAGGGTTCTTGTCTGGATGGTGAACCAGAGCAAGTCTTCTGAAAGAGCGCTTCGAGACCGTAAGAATGGGAAAATACGCAAAAGGATCCAGCCTGGAGCACCTTCAATTCGTCGGCCGTAGCATTCTCGTCGACCTCTAACAGCTGGTAGTAGTCCACGACTTCATCGGCTTGATCTGTACGTGCAGTCGACTTTCCTGCACCCATGGTATATGCTGGTGGACGAGAAGGAAAAGGCGGAAGGAGCCGTCTGCGTCGCCGTCGATGACGAAGAGTGATTGCCTATTTTAGCCTCGATCAAATATTTTCGTCTCCGCGCGACGTTGACTATCTCTTACCACCAGGACACCAGAATATCTGAAAAATCATGTCGGACTTCTTCAAGTCACCGTTTGGATCCAAATCCTCGTCGTCTTCGTTGCCTCCCAGTGGTGCGGCATATAACCGACTTGCCTAGACTATGCTTACAGATTTGCCAGACAACGAGAAGAAGGAACAAATAATGAATGCCGTACGCACGGAAATTGCGCAGGCAAATGCTCAACTGCTCATGAATGCAAGTACTCGCTTGTTTCCCCCCCAACTAATACCTAAATGTTTCGGATATAGAACATGAACGAGCGTTGTTTCAAGGCATGTGTTCCTAGGCCTGGGGCTTCCCTCAGCAGTTCTGAAGAAGTGAGGGATTTTTTTTCCGTTTTTGTAATACACAATTGACCCCGAACCAGACATGCCTGACAAGATGCATGGAGCGTTTCATGGACACTTGTATGGATGTCCAGTATTGATCTGCCGTTGAGAAATCTGACAAATTGAAATCTCACAGTCAACATTGTTAGCCGATCTTATACCGCTAGGCTCAGTAGGGAGAGGCTGGATTCGATCACATCGGACTTTGAGAAAACTCCGTAGGAATGTTCTTCATTGTTCGAACAGTGTGGAAAGTACTCGTAGAGACTTTATTAATAGCATCAACAACAGTTGCACAACTTGCAAGAACGAAACGAGTATAAGGTACATATCTGCACGTAATAACAAAGCAGGTGAATCAAGTATGCGATATATGTGGGCTACAAAGTGAAATATGAATCAGTAACGAAATTATAAAAGATTGATACTTAGTCCATAACGAGAGACCTCGGGAGGGCGGTGACGACGAAAGCGGCGAACGACAAGTGACAAATGAAAGGACCAGGAGAGGAAAGTATGTTATAGTTACAGTGTGAAAAATGCAGCATTATAAATGAATGACTGGGAGTTGGGCGCCGTTCGGCGTTAAATCTAGTGAAGAAGGGAGCCATCATCAACTTCGTACTTGATGGCGGGTACGCCTGGCGTTACGGCACCTTGACCATCAGAGTACGTCTGAGTGATGCTTGTAGGCGGATAGAATGGAGTTGTTAAAATCGGGGGGGAGGCCGGGACGTATTGATCCACCGGTGCGCTCATCTGATACTCAGAGGTGGTCCCCTCGGCCTGGTAACTGGGTTCGAACTGGGTATGTTCCCGATAAAAAGCACGGGGGACGGGCTGAGCCAGATATGGTCCGGTATGAGTCGGCGGGGCACCCCGGGACATGTTTTGACCGTAGTCACTAGTGCTCTCCGTCACCATCTGATGTCCGGCAGTATACTGGTACTCAGTATACGGTGATCCGAAGCTAGAGGAATCTTGGATCCCACATGCGGTGCTCAGCGCGGAAAATGTTGACGGTGTGAAGGTCACAGCGGGTACGACGGTGTTAACGGGCTTGGGCGCATAACCCATGGAGGTGGGAGGCATGGTCGGAGCGCCATTAAACGAAGGCGCCTGGTAATCAGCGCTTTGCTGCCCACTAGCCGCGTAGGAATACACAGTCTGAGGGTCCGTTAGACTTCCCATCGGAGGACGCGGTATCTCAACTGAGGGAGCCCCCTTATACGCAGGAGTATGGAGATATATGACAGAAGTCTGCGTCCTGTTTTGAAGGGCCTGAACGAGATGCGAGAGCTGCACCGCAGAGCCAACAATCTCGTGGCGTAGCACGTTCGTAGCCTGGTAAGCCTCTGTCCAATCAGCACTTGGAGACCAAGTACGACGGCGGGGCTCCTCATTAAAGGCGGATCCTGTGTGTTCCAGAAAAAATGTCGGAGGACGCGACAGGGTGAAAGAGGCAAGACCTGACCCGGGTCCTGCATTGTTAAATTCACTCTCGACGATAGTGTCAAAAGGAATCTCCATTTTGAAGCCGCAGCCGTTGGATGAGATGAACCAAGCCAAGGTCTGTTTACTTTCGCAAACATAGGCGACAAGGTCGTGCTTGCTTATACTTGATGCGATGCGTCGCCATGTGCCAATAGACAAGTTTGTACATGGAATGATCGTTATTGCTGCAGAGAAATGTCGTAAGTTGGGTTCTTGGGGTGTTATTGACGACGTACGTTCATTCTCATGAATGAGCCGTTCCAAGTCGGCCTGAAAGCCGGTTAGCAGCTTAGGCGGTGATTCAGGCACAATGATGTCTGCTTGTTGCTGCGGTACGGGGTGATGAGAGACCGTTTGAATGGAGTCTTTATTTTTGGTCTGCAGCATCTTCGCCTTTGCGCGACTAGCGAGAGAAACTTCAGCAAGTGTGACCGGCAAGTGTTCAGTGAGCTAACCGGTTTTGGAACCAAACTTGTGTCTGGCGCTCCTCCATGCCAAGCATTTCGCTGATTTCCCTCCGACGCGCCGCGGTCGGACTTCGTTCGACGGCGAAGAACTGCTCAAGGTGGACGAGCTGCTCTGCCGTTACCCGCGAGCGTTTTCGTCGTTCCTTTTCGCCTTTGCTATTTATGGAGGTGGAAGAATTAGACCTTTTGGGACCAGACGCCGGCTCCTTGTCTTTCTCGTCGTCGATTGAATCCGAACCACTCGGGGAAGGTCTATTGGAATTTAGTGGCGTATCCGGAGACTGGGAGGTAGCAGCCACTCCCGGAGAAGGCGAACCAGATGCATCCGATTCATGGCAAGAGGCTGGGTCAATTCGAAGAGAGGAACGTGTCGACCGAGTCATAGGCGCTCGCCGACTGGTCATGTCGCCGGCTACTGTTTACCCTCACGTTAATGACGTCCAAGATATTCAACAGAATGATAACTCCACACCTCTGCAATAACGTGAGTTTCGGGTCTCCGCGACGCAGGCGCGCGTTTGTAGCGACAATGGAGGGGAAAGGCCGAGAAAGTATGTACCACGGTCCTCGTGGATTAATCCAGACTAATAATACCACTATGTTTAGCCGGTGAGGGTGAGGAGTGGGAGTAGTGACCTGGGGGGAGTTGACAGGTGAAGGAAAGATAGGATGTTAGGAGATTATGTATACACAAAAAAAGAGTCTACTTGAATTCCGTGGAGGAGAAGTTCGATCAGATCTAGGAACTTGGTGGCATAGGGATCAGAAGGGTTGGGGGTGTCTAGTTTGTGCAAGGCATAAGCCGTCGGTTTTGGTGGCGGTGTGCTTGTCCCCGTAAAATTCGTCTGGACTGTCCACATTAAAAATTTCATCATGAAATGGACAAAAAGAGACCATATAACCTAACCGACGTGCTAAAAGATGGCCATGTCCAACAGGAAAGCGGGATCTGATCCGTGTACCATCGCACGCGGCACGTCGTCAGTGTGCTCAGGGTAGACCGATGGATCTAGATGCGGTGCTTATCTCAGTCTGCACCTGACTTGAAGCTGAACTTCAGGAACACGAGCCCGAATCTTGAATACGTTGGGAACATGTTCTCAGTTCGGGACTGGGGTGGGTGTATGTACACCAGATTAAAATTTCGGAGGCACTATGCACACGGATGTCATCTAGGAAGCCAAAAGGTCGAGTCAATGTCCGTCTGCAGGGGCTTCAACGGGTCGAGGCGGCCTTGGGCGGGCGGATGGACGGACGTTGCCAAGAAAAATCGCATCAGAACCATCCCTGAATGTAGCAAGTTACCTGTTAGGGTACTTCGAATCTTGATCAACCGGGTAACGAGATTTTTGTCTTGTTTAGTCCCAATTGCTCGTCCTTCCTGTTACCTTTCGCTGACATATCTGAGTCAAGCACAAATGCATGTTCGCAATTTGTTATGAGAAAAGTTTGATTGGAACGTTTACCGACAGCCCTGAGAGTTTTGCTTGACTGTACTCAAAACAAACCTGTCATGAAATGCTACCGAGCCTGGCTGTCCATTCTGCACAGTTGGGTACTCACCCTGATAGCGGCAAAGAGCGGTGTACGCAGGCGTCTGCGAGTGGACCACGTGAAAACAAATCAGATGGATCATCGTAACTGCGTGCGAACCCGAGAAAGGGCAGGCAAGAAGACCGACCAAAAAATAAGATTTAGAAGCCAACAGATCTACCGCAAAAACTTTTATAAATCTCCGTGGGGAACGGTGAACAAGACGTACGCCGAATGTACGATTCTCGCGCAGTCACATGGAGGGACGATGCTACGTTGATGACGGGGGCACCGATAACAACATCAAGGACACGGTCCCCCAATTTCTTCTCGAGTGGAACACACAAAGAAAGCAGTGCCCAAAGAATAGGGTAACGCCGAGTCAGTTTTCACTTCATCTAAAGAACATTGATAAACGCGCAGACGGCCGAAATCCAAATCACCCGACAGTCCCCTAAAGGCCTGAAGTACCGGGGAGAAGTCGGGCCTCCGTAGACATGTCGCATTGGCTCCGACAACAAGGAAAAAGCCTGACGTCGAGTTGTAAATCAAAGACTGTCGAGATGCAAGTAGCCAGACCGTCCAGATTTTGAAATCGCCTCCCGCGAAGCTAATTTTCTGAGTACGGTCATTAATCAGTTTCGGAAATGTCCGTTGTAATTGCCAATGAGCGTCATCCTCGCCAAAACCCGAACGCGGCTATGCCATTGTCAATGTCGCGACGACGTCTTGTGCTTGAAACTTGGTTAGAGTCGTCAGATTTTGGGGACAAAAGGGACATGTACAATCAAATTCGTTACCATATGTATACTTGCCTGACACTCATATACATGCCCGCCGGGACGTATAGATACTTACGCGGAATAATAGGGAAAAAAAATAAAAATGAACAACACCAACCGTAAAATCCTACCCGGGGGTAGACTTTTACCTTGACAGGAAAGAAGCCGAACAGGATAACCAGAGATACCTCGACAGATGACCATAGATTAGTATCGTGGCCTTTTGGAATCTCTATCATCGTAACCACCCGGCCCATCGCCACGCTTGAGGTCGTTGCGATACCCACCACCACCATACCCGCCGCCTGGGGGTCCATAGCCACCGCCAGGAGGGCCGCCATACCCACCACCGGAAGGAGGTCCGTATCCATTCGACTGATCATTGAAGCCGCCTCCACCTTGGTAGCCAATACCAGCCCCTCGGCCACCCCTGGAAAAGGTGAGCATCAAAACATAGAGTGATAAACAAGAAAATATACCTAAATCCGCCTCCGCCGAAATCCCGACCTCTGTCGCCACCACCCCGGAAGCCTCCATCACTTCCACGAAAGCCTCCGCCGCCACGGTCACCGCCAAAGCCTCCTCCACGGTCACCGCCATAACCTCCTCCACGGTCACCAAAGCCCCCTCCACGGTCGCCGCCAAAGCCCCCTCCACGTCCGCCGCTGAACCCGCCACGACCACGGAATCCTCCACCACGATCACCGAATCCTCGGCCTCCGCCGCCAAAGCCTCCACGGAAACCACCGCGTGAAGGAGGTGGAGCAGCAGGCACTTCTACACGTTTAGGTCGGCCACCGAGACCACCTCCCAACCGGCGGGGTTTCCATCCACGGACCGTTCGACCACGCTCGACATCAACAAGAATTCGCTTGCCCATGATGTGGAGACCATCGGACTCTTTATAGGCAGCTAGAAGCAACGATCAGCAACTTTCGGATCATATCTCTCTATGACTGCACACCTTTCATGTCTCGTTCTCGTTCATAGACAACGAAAGCGTAGCCTCGACTCCGGCTTTTTTTGTCACGGACGATACGTACTCTCTCGATGGTACCATAACCTTCGAACTCTCTCCGCAAGTCGTTTTCATTAGCGCTCTTGTGCTGAAAAAAAAAAGGTCAGAAATTGCTTCGACTCGAACTGGAAGGAGATATTCACTAGACGAGATATGAATAATGTTTTGTATGGGTCACCAACCGCCTCCGGATCATCAGAAGGTTTATCTGCATGGAAAAGGGTATCAAGTGAGTATTGTCAAGAAAAAAGAAGCGCAGAATACTTACAAACTTCCTTAGCATTTTTGAACTCCTCCGTTTTCCGCTTTCGCCGTTCTTCACGTCTTATTTGACGTTTAATTTCTTCCGCATAGGTGTAAACAGGCTCTTCTCCCTCCTCCATCCCATCCCCGTCCTTATTTCCAGCTATTAGCTTCTCCGTGTTTGACTCCTTGAGTTTTTCCAGGATTGCAGCAACACCGGAGACATTCTTGCTTTTGACACGGTTAATGTCCTTATCGAGAGGTCGTGCATATGGTAGTGGTGGCCGAGGAGCGAATAACTTTAGCAGATTTGGTGGAAGCAGATGCGTACCAGGCATTTTGGCGAGTAGCAAGCCGGCAACGTCGACGACCAGTGCGAACGCTGGTTATTTCAGTCTCCGCCCCAAAATATTAGGTAATATTCTGTTTTAGGTAGGAAATTTCCTGATTTTCCCACAATGTGGCTTGCAGCTTGTATCGGTAGAAGACACACCTCCACCGTCGCAAATGCTGCCTTTTCTTCGTATTTCTTCCACAATGGCCAATGGCTTGCATCAAAATCCACGACGTCCAGTCGTCCGCAGCTACTGAGGCTCAACCAGCCAGTGTCGCCGCGAGTGCCGACATCGGCGTTCAAAAAGGTCGAAATATCCTCTCCGTCTCAATTACTTGGGATATATGCGCAGCTTTCGAAGCCGCATCTCAGCATACTCGTATGTCTAACCGCGATGGGTGGCGTCGCGCTCTCACCACTTCCTACGACGGTCCCGACTCTGCTATCGACGGCGATTGGAACTGCATTGTGCGCCTCGTCGGCTAATGCGTTCAATATGCTACAAGAGGTTCCTTTTGACGCGCAGATGGCCCGTACGCGGTCGCGCCCTCTGGTGCGAAAGGCAATTAGCCCTCTTCACACGACCATGTTCGCAGTAGCTACGGGAATAGCTGGCCCGGCACTGTTGTGGACGATGGTGAACCCAACGACAGCAATCCTGGGTTTGAGCAATATAGTGCTCTACGCCGGCATCTACACCTGGATGAAACGGAAGAGCATATGGAATACGTGGGTCGGTGCCGTCGTTGGAGCAATACCACCTGCCATGGGCTGGACAGCTTGCGGCGGACAGCTGTTTCCCCCAATATCCTCTTCCTTTCCTCTCTTTCTTCCCGAATTTTTATCATCTAGTCCAGTGGACGTATCAGTACTCGACAGTCCCCTGGCTCCCTTCGTTCTCCCACTGCTCCTCTTTAGTTGGCAATTTCCGCATTTCAACTCGTTGTCATATTTTGTCCGAGGTTCATATGCACAGGCAGGCTACCGAATGCTATCTGTACTCAACCCTCAAAAGAATGCCCTTGTTGCATTGCGTCATGCCATACTCCTAACCTCTATATGCTCCATCCTCGTTCCTCTCTCCGGACTCACAACATGGGCCTTTGCATTGACCTCGCTACCCCCAAACCTTGTATGTGTACAAGCTGCGTGGAAATGGTGGCAGCAGGGCGGCGAGAAGCAAGCCAGGGTCGTTTTCCGACATAGTCTGTGGTATTTGCCGCTGATACTGGGTCTGATGATGATACACAAGCAAGGTGTAGATTGGTTGCAGTGGATAGGTGTGCGTGAGAAAAAGGAGGAGATAGTAGATACAAAATTATCGCTGAACGCTATCAATGCAAGGGCATGAACAATGTATATTATTTGAATTGAAGCGATGAGACGTACAGCAGTCATGAATTCGCCTTAACTTTTGATGCCTTTGCCGCCGCCCGTTGTTTTTTCAGCGCGTCGAGTCTGCTCTTCATCACGGTCACCTTCATGTCAGCTTCTTCCTGCGCCTGCTCTTCATCCAGTAGTCTATCCATGATTAATTCACGTTCATCCTGCTCCTTCTGCTTGCGACGTTCTTCTTCATCGAGAGGTGTTGTGTCAACCACCACCGCCTCTGTTTCCTGTACAGGAAAGCCTTCAGGCGTCTCCGAAACCATGACTGGTTCCGCGAATACAGTAGCATTTTCGTAGGTCTCCCGGTACTCAGTCGCGTTGATGACATCGCGCTGGAATCGCTCCCATTCTTTGTCAATACCTGACGGAGGGTTCTGGGATGCTGCAGCCAGTGGTTTTTCTGGTTGATCCTCGTCATCGGAACCATCTTCATACGTTGAAGGTGCAGGCGCAAGAGAGGGATCCGAAAAGAAATCAGCAGGGAATCCCTGTGGTGCATGACTGGGCTTGGACTTCTTGGCGACTGGCTCGTCTGCCATGTCGACGTCTTCATCAGCAGATTTGCGCTTGCCCAAAGAAAGCTTGTTCTTCTCCTCCTCTTCCTTCAATCTCTGCTCTTCCTTCTTCCTCTCCTCCTCCTTCAGCCGAGCTACAGTTGTTCGGTGTGATTTGCTACCCAAATGACCTTCCCATGCGCTAGAATGCTTGACAGTAGTGCCACAGGCAGAGCATCGAAGTTGGCCAGAAGAAGAGTACGACGCTAGAGGATGAGAGATACGCGCTTCCTGACGTTTGGCCTTCAACAGCGCCCGAACGTCTGCCATGGTACTTGGAACGATGTGAGTGTCCCAATTTGGTGGAAATATTCTCTCCAGAAAATATTAGGCTGGCCCTTTTTTTCCTTTTTAAGACAGGTTAACAGGCGAGCCTGCTCTGGCAGAATTCATGTACTCATGACTCTAGAATAGGCGGAAAGTATCTATAAACACGACAACCGCGACTGGAAAATATTATAGAGGGAAAGGGATGTCTTCAACATTTATTGAGCACCTTGAAGCCAAGAATTAAAGCATCATCCTTGACATTCTGAGGCAGCGGGCTTCGGACGTGGTCAAGACATGGTAAACCACAGAAATCTGGCATTCTTCAAACAGGTCCCAGTCATGTGTCAGTGCCGAGGCATGGACAGCGGTGAACGTATGTATAGAGCAGTTAGAATACCAGTGCGGTAAAACGTCACTCCGACCGCATGCTGAAGGCTCAGAGGTTCACCGACCGTCGTCGACCGTAGCTGTCAGATCAGCGTCTGTTGTCTTAATCATAACATTTGGCATCTGTGTTGCGTTGAGTCCAAGGCGACAAGCCTGACAAGGAATTCGTACGTACAGAATGGCAGCATTTCGAGTAATATCAAGTTAACCATCAGCCAGTTCATGAATGATCAATGGCATTAACGACATTCGCATTCTGTCCCCATTTCTTCCCCTTGGAAACGCTCTGATGCACTAAAGACGGCGTTAACACAAAGAGAAAAAGTACCATTCCAGGGGTAAGATGCTTTGAGGTAGGACAGTTGTTACATGGACACATAGCATGAAGGTGTACGGGTCATTTACTTATATGAAGGGAGGACTTGGGAAGATACCTGTGTGGTATCTGCGTCCTCTAGATATCTTAACTGTCAATAAACGAAATGAAGGGCAATGATTTACCTTTCAATGAAGCCTTCCAAACTCGAATTTTCGACATGATGCATGCAGCCATCATACCGTCCGGCCCGGAACCGGCGTTACCTTGGTGTCTGCCACGTGCATCCAGCGCCGCGCCCAGCTGACTTGTGCTACCATGCGAACAAGGGTCTTTGACCGCACTGCAAACGAATCCCATACTTTTGGGAAGCTCGCCGCCGCTCCTTGCGCCAATTTCTTCGATTATTACATCCCTACTGACGTGAACTTCGCGAGATCATAAATATGCGCTCTTCTTTATCTAAGCTTCACCGTTATGGCTGTCTCTATTGGATCACAGGACTAGGTATTTTCGTATATATCCTCTATCAGAGGCGCAGTTACTGCTGCCAAAGCATGCCTTATTTCTTTCATCAACCTTGGTTTTTCTGCTTTTCTTCCTTGCTGGCCTCTACAGCGTCGGTAGCCGTAGAGGTGTCCCTACCACTCTCGGCGCCACCCAATGCTCCGAAACTCTCTCCCAGTCTCCTGTCATTCTCCATCGAGCAGGATAGATGGACAGACTGGTCTGGCACGACCTCGAGGAACCAGTTTCTATACAACGCCTTGGATAATCTGAAAACCCTTACTGGGGCACCACCTAACATCAGAATTGGAGCTGACAGCGAGGATCATACTAACTTCAATCCTAACGTCGAGGTAAATCTTCCATTAGACCTTCTGTGACTTGTTGCTGACGTCCTGGGACTGGTAGTTTTCAGAGACGATCTTCCCTGCTATTTCTACGACGGTTCCTTATTCCGAAGCCACAAATGTCACCGTTGGTGACGGTTTCTATCAAGCAGCCAGCTTTCTTCCCTCTGGTACGACTTCCGAATTGCCATATGCTATATCTGGCTGATCATATACTTGTAGGAACACATGTAACATGGGGCGTCAATTTTGGACAGAAGAACCTCACTGCGGCATATCTCGAGGCGCGTTCGATTGCGAAAGCGTTTTCATCCTCTGCTATGAAAGATGCTGGAGTCACTCTTGATTTTGTGGAGATCGGTAATGAAGCTGACTTGTATGTCAACAACGGTGCACGTCCCTCCAACTGGACTCCCGTTAATTATACGCAAGAGTAAGCATCTCACATTGCTCGCCTGCATGTTATAAATTTACTAATAATTGCATATCATAGGTGGATTGTGTTCGCCAATAACGTTTCCAAAGCTATAGGAATTTCATCGGCATCCCAGACAAAATTCCTCGTTGGCGGCTTTGCTGGCTCGTCTCACTCAACCACCGGCTTCTCGCCACAGGCTATCTACGCCGCTGGTATACTCAACTCTGAACCGGGCGCCTTCATTACGAGGTAGGATCTTATTCCCCTGAATTCAATGCAAGCGCTACACATGTTATCAAGTTTTTCGGAGCATCGGTATTCAGGTTCCTTCTGCGAAGGTAGCGGCGGTCTTCTGCAGGATCTGATGACGAAGAGTACCATCCGTGGAAATCTTTCGATCTTTACCCCAGACATCGCAGAAACGCGCAAACGAGGCCTGGATTATATCCTTGGAGAAACTAACAGTTACGCCTGCCATGTACGTTGACGTTAATCAGTGCTTCCGCCTGTATTGATCTTATGTGGTACCGAAGGGCGCACCAGGCGTTAGCAATACCGCTGGGGCTGCGTTATGGACGTTGGATTACGCTTTATATGCGTGAGTGTATTTCTTTCCTCTAGGTCTGAGTAAACTGAGCGGTTAATTTTATTCGTAGGCCACAGTTGGGAATATCCCAGGTCTTTTTCCACGAAGGCGTAGGATACAAATACAACTTGGTACCGACAACTCCCTTGGCCCATTAATAATTATCTATATCTTATTTGCTAGATCCAGCCCGCCCAACTGACCAGATCCATCCTCAATGGTTCCACGCTCGCCGAACCTGTGGCGCCTCATGTCCAACCCCAGTACTATGCCGCAATTATAATCGGAGAGGCCATGGGTAACTCTGGCCAGACTCAGGCCGTAGAGTTGTCAATAGCCAATTCTCGTATCGCCGGATACGCTTTTTACGAAGGCGGTGTTCTCGTCCGGGCCGTCCTCATAAATTCTCAAGCATACCTGAAAACACAAACTACCCCTCGGTCGAGTATTCATCTCGATCTCGGGTTTTCGGGGAATGGACAGCTCCCGACAACTATGCAGGTCAAGAGACTAGCAATCGGGTGAGTTACTGGTACTTGCCGGGAAACTGATCATTATTTTCTGAACCATGATTTCAGGCATGCCGACGACGATTCGGGGCTAACCTGGGGCGGTCAAACTTATGAAACGAGCGATGCGCGAGCACAAGGGGAGCTGAATATTGAGACCATTCAGGTTGCATCTGGATTGGATATCGCTGAAACAGAAGTCGTCCTCCTCTACTTTAACTTTTAAAGTTGTCCGGCTACGTCATGATCTTTGTCTTGTTCTCAGAGATATAGCACCTCTTGTCTCGCCTGCCTATGATACAGGCGATGAATTAACCGTTGTTACGATTACTAGTTGTTTATGTTTCTGGGTTCATGCCTAATTCTCTTCACTGGAACGTGTCGGATTTAGATCCTGGTCAAGGAGATAGGATTCGGCGTCTTGATTTCCACGGAATTCGTCAGCTGCAGATGAATGGAGTGAGAATTTCATCCACGACTTACACGTCTGTGGAATAGAGTAAGTTACTAGTATCATTGTTTAGTCGACACAACATCGAAACTGCCTGAATTCGGTAAAGCATAGACAGAACGCCTATCGCCGAAGCTTTGTTTTTTCACTTTTCTTAATCTATAGCCGAATATGATATGTTTGTACCACGATCCACGTTATCTTCAACCAATCCCATCTCGGAGAACCGACCAGTCTGGTGCCAGGTAGTGCCATATTTCCGCATGTAATGGTTTCGGTGACAAGAGGACAAATCAGGAACGTCCTGTCTCATATTAGCTTAGGCCTCCTCTTACGCCATTGGACATTGATGTGACTCCACTCCTCCCTGCCCAAGCCTAACGTTCAAGATATTGTCTTCCATGACAAAATGGAACGACCCGCATGAACGAATAGACAAGCCGTAATTCATCTCCTATTCAGTATTGAATGTGTTGCGAGCTTCATTGATCTTCCGACCAAACAGCACTGATTGAGCACTATGGTGGCCGAAAAAAGGAATTGAAAATCAAGAATCATATTAAAGAGCGCGACGTAAACTGATATAGGTTACTGTCTGGAGCACCAAGCGAACAGGAAGGGTTTTCTGCAAACATATGAGTAGTATTGGATTCGAGGTTCTGACCAAATGCAAAGACTGTCGAGGTAGCCGATGTTCACAAACCAAATTCTTTCGGTTCCAAGACCAAGGTTGCGGCCGGGGTGCACATAAACCTGCCGCGGCATATACCTACGTCGCCTTCAACAAAGACAGTGTACCGCTCGACGATCTGGTGGACCACACTCTTCACAATCTTATCCCCGAGGTGTTGACCCACACATTTACCTGTGTTGCCATTAGTATATAGCATGCATCTAAGGCATTATGTGCACTCACGAGGGCCAATACCAAACCCCCAGTAGGAGTAGCGATATTGCGTAGGCTGCAAACTCGCGAACCGCTCAGGCCGGAATGCATCACCATCATCCCCCCACACCGGCGATTTGTGCCCCAGCGTGTACACATCTATCAGAACGGAGGTATGAGCTGGGATCGGGTGACCGCCAATGACTTTGGGCTCAGCCGTCACTTGGGGAAGCGAATAGACTACCAAACGACCTCAGTAAGCTGATCAGCGGAAAGGTGAACCGCGAGCGTCATACTCACAAGCAATCGGATGTAGGCGCCCCGATTCTAGGTAGCAATAATGCAACAAGCTGTCCGTCCTACGTAGGTATGCATTCGTCCTCTCAGATCTGGAGCCATGGGTGTCATCTTTGAGCGCGGTATTGATCTCTTGGACTAGACGATTCTGTACGTCGGGATGTTGAGCAAGGTTGATGAGGATCCAGGATATATGGATCGTTGTCACATCTGCTCGTAAATGTTTCATTAGGCTTCCGAGGGTATAAAAATAAAAAGGATCATATACGCACCGACGTTGTTAAACAAGATCTCGTCGACGGAGTGACAATACTCAACAAACGACATTCCACCTTCTTGCATCGTTTTGTATAGCTCGGATACTGCAGTTTTGATATTTCGCTAATTCGTTTTGTCGTGAGTGCGTCGGAAAAGAAGATACAAGGGGATCCCGCACCTCTTCCGCTTCTCGCGCACAACGACGTAAGAGATTACACCAATCTCTCTGGAAAACTTGTGCGTCGCGATTAGCTTCAGTAGGTAGGTAACTCGCAAGAGTCCACTGGTAGAATTTTCCCAAGATTGCACGGGTCATGAGGCGTTCATGGAGGATAAAAAGATCGATCAGCTCTGCCCGAAGCTAGTAGTGGCCGCCGTTAGATGGAACTTGGTCTTTCAATGAGTGATGCACCTTATCATTAAGCAGGCTACCGAAGATCGCACTGGCGATCATCTTCAGAGGTAAATGGGATACAAGCTCCCCTGCTTGCACTTTGAATTTTGTACGCTCGTTGGGAGATTTCATCGCCATGGGTAATGTGTTCAGCCATTCCGAGACGTCCGCATTCATGATAGGCAGCAAATCGATAGCAACAGAGGAGGAGAAATGCGGATCGATATGAGAGCGAAGTCTACTCCAATCTTTACCGTATTTGACTCCCACGCAGTGGCCTAACATTCTATGATCAAGTTAGTGATTTACTTCTGTTCGAGGAAAGATTGTCACTAACTTTCCAATGTAATCTCCAAATCCAATGTTGTGGTTCTTCAAGTGAGCCCTGCCATCGCGACTGTAGAAAGCGCGCACATCTTCTGGGTTCGTCAAGACACTGTCAAGGAGCCGATGAGGATGAAGAAGCACATAGACAAATATAAATATACATTTCAGGTATCGAGCCACAGAAAACCCGGTATATTGAACCGTACTTTTCCCGGCAATATGTGGTCATCTCGAGGCTGTGAGTGCATTCAGTTTATATAACATGCCCGAGAAAAGGCCTCACCCATCCGAGAATCGCGTAATGCGCGTATCCTGGATAGGGCCATGAATATTGTCCCCACGAAGTGCTTCGCATTTGAATGCGACATACTAGATACGCCATCAGATGAAGGTCAAATATGCATTGAGACAGACCACAAACCTTGATCCAACGTATGAAATCGTCAGCATAGTAATACAGTGCAGCGATCAAGGCAAGTGTTAACCATGCTGTATCCTTGCCAGTGATCCAGAGAAGGATGTAATGCTTGAACGACACGGTCGAGTCAACCGACTGCAGGATACTGGAGGGCATCTTTAGGTTACCTATGGAGGCTCGAATGCTTCAACATCGACTCTTAAAAGACAACCCAGGGTCCAAGGTAACTAGTAACAGAATGGTGTGGTGTTTGGACGGAGGGCATTTTCTGGGCGCGTTCCAAAACGTTCAACGTTCCTTGCTTCTCGTAGCATGCAGCGAGGCGATTGGATATGACCACGGATGCTCCACATTGAAATGAGATTGAAGATCTGGTCAAAAAAATTTCTAGCATGCGGCGCGTTATTATCGGTACCCTGGCATTCGAGAATGTCACCGCGGGAGTTGAATAGTGCTCACCAATTCAAGAAGGGGCATTAGCTTGACAAGGGGTTATAGAAATCCCGGACAGAGTCTTCTGTGCGGAGACTCCTGAAATCCCAATACAGCAACAAGTCTTCTGTCATCGATGATAGGTTTTAGAACGGTCGTTGAACCGCAAAAACATCAGGTACGCTTTGGGCACACCTGATCACAGATTCCATTGACACAGTCAGACACACTTCCAGAAGTATGTACTAAGTCTATGTATAAGAAGTATATGGAACTTACATATCTTCTGAAGACAATAATATGCACCAGTGAGGGACAGAGACCCTGAAAAGGCCAAGCAAATTAAGACGGCGAAGTTACCCAGGTCGTAGTCGGGATGATCAAATGCAGCTGAACATGAGCCAATCCCCAGGGAAACCTTGAATATAGAGTGGACAGAAGATACTTAGAGAACGGGGGTTCAATGCAGATCCAGACACCGTGTAGGAAGTAACGCCTATAATGAAGGCAATGTAGCGAGTTGGTAGCATTTGTGGAACTGTTTTCCTGTCTATTGTTAGCCCCGGTAGCAATCTCGGCTAGTAGTAAGCGTCTCCGAGTCCTGTTTTCGTACGGCGCAAATAGCTTCATACCAGGTGAGCAGCATTTACCATTGTTAAGCAGCACAATCGCCAACATATCGTCACGATTCGCAAGACCTTTGAAAAATGATGAGACATCAAGCTAGAGGCCCTTTGAGCATATGACTTTGCCTCCAACGCCTGAACAAATGTGCAGAGACGCTCGGCGGCTCAGACTCGCAAGGGACAAAGTGCTGACTAAGCTCAATTGTGACTTGCTGCAGCTTGCTGCTGCAACATCACTAATGGCTTTCGACCCGCCCACTGTCTGCCCCTCGATTGTTAAGAGGAATACTAGTATATTACTGTACCATTTCGATCAATTCGAACGCGATCCAAGAATTTTCGACCAAAAAAAAATTCAAAAGAAATCGGAATGATCGAGAAATTTTTATTTCCGTTCTCAGTTTTCTTTCGCTGTGACGCGTGACGTTCGAATTGAACAAAATGGTACAGTACTCTATATCAGATGAACTTCGAGATCTCATTTCTCATTTCTCCGAATCTTCTGGTTCGCAGATACAATGGAATGGTTCAGCTTGAATCTCGCAGCACACTGGTTCAGTAGCTGACAAGCTGCTTTATAGTTTACTCGTACGTTATGGTTCGGGAACCGGGTAGAAAAATTGGCACGTGCGTGCGCGTAGTGTGGCCCTTTCCTTCCTGCTTCGAAGACGCTGGGTTTCAGCTTTGCCAGTAAGGCTTCAGGCTGCTTCAGGCGGTGGGGCATACCGCCACTTCACGAAGATTTGAACCCACACAGTTTCCAGCGACGTGTCGTTCTTCTTTGCCGTCAGAAGACGAAACTGGACCAAATCTACACCCCGTTTTTTTTTCTTTTCCAAATTTCAGTTCTTCCTTCCACTGTGTCGTGCCCCCATTGATGGATGACCTTCTCACTGGCATACAATCATTTTATTACAGATTTTCCTAGTTTCAACGGTTCTACTACTAGATACTTGCCGGAAGCCAACATCAAAACATGGTCTGCCCTAAAAAGATAGCCCCGAAGTAGCTCGCTAAACTATCTGCGCCACTTATTAATGCGCCAATGTATCCATCAGGCCTTACTACAACGACTTTGGTAGCGTCCGAACCAACGATGTTGTAGTTCTTGTATGCGAATCCATCTCGGTCGGCAAATACATGATCAGCTAGTCGGTGCACCGCCAGCATGGAAGGTGGCGTCGTTGATTGCGGGTAGATAACTACGCTCTGAACGAGACCCTGAGGATACGACGTGGATATGTTCAGGATGTCCGACTGATCATCCTTCGGGTCGGAGAAAATGAGGACGGTATGACAGGTGAACTGGAAAATCTCGAATAGACTCGTCGATATGGAGTCATCGTTGACCGCGACCAGACCGGGTGCGTCTGGTGCCCTATCCCCTCCTCGAACAGTCCCATCTTCGCCTGATCGGTAAGGGTCAATGAATTCACCTCGTCTCGTATGTTTCTCGTCAACGACGAGGGTACTCCCTCTGTAATTGACACCGAGCTGTCGGAGGTTGAAATCTCGAGAAAACCCTTCACCAGTGCCGCCCTCTTTCATCGTCGATTTAATCAACCCATCCGTCATATTGAGCATGTACGCAATGACTGGCATTCTTTCCTGCGTATACGACTCGAGGATGCTCACGGGCGCTATGTTCTTCTGCACAAGGGCGAGCTTCCATGCAAGGTTGAGCTGTTACAACAAGTTACAATGAGGTCATATGCAGAATAACAGTGTCTGACCGAGTCCTGAACGCCTGAGTTCATCCCCTAAATGAGGAGTGAGATGGAATGAGAATCGGGCGCTGGTGTGACTTACCTGACCTCCGGCGGGAGGGTGGACATGCGCAGCATCTAGACATGGTTGAACACAGGACACTGTTTAAAGAAAGGACGGCTACCTCCAGCAACGAAGACCCTTCCTTTACCAAACTTGTCAACCATACGAATGTTCGGCCTAGTTTATGCGTCAGAAAGAGCGTCATCGATGAAATCTATTGTCAGTACCTCCAAATACCCATCCATATCAGGTCCCCGAACTCGACGTCCCTTCTTCCGGAGACTTCATAAAAGAGCTTGATAAGTTCCTCTCGACTCGAAGCGACTTTATCGTGATCAATGTCTAGACCCCCCATCATAAAATTGTATCTGTCGTCGTCCTTGATTTCGAAGGGTCGCAAGCTTACACTGTCAAAGTTTTGTCAGAGAGTAATGACTACAGGAACCAAACGAACACAGCTACACTTTGCGAACGAAATCATTTCCCCAAAAGGGCCAGTGCTAACGGACGTACATCATCATGAGAGTCCACCATGAGCAAATGGAGATGGCCTACCTCCCTGTCCCCCAACCCACCTTTCACATGAACATCACCGACTACAAGACTATCTGAAGTTCGACTTTCTCCCATAAATGTCAAACCAAGCTGCTTGCGGACGGTGCTATGCGCGCCATCAGTCCCGACCAACCAGTCCGATACAACGGTTTCTGTTGTTCCACCCCCATGAGAAAGGTGAGCAATGATACACGTCGCTTGTTGCTCGAATGAGACTAGCTCTGTGGCAAGTTCGACTTCACAATTGTACTCTTGGCGTAGGTACGAGCGAATGAGTTCTTCGTGACGATCTTGACCCAAGATCATAGGGTTAATCTGTATATAATGCGTGAGCTACACGACAGATGTCAGGGCTTGACATACGCATGGATACAGTGGCGTGTTTTCCATTGCGGCGTTGAGATCCAAAATCTTCGGGGGATTGTTTCCCTCGGGAGAGGAGTGTAGATGTATGATTGGGACAGGGCGAGCAAGCTCTAGCACTTGAGGAAGAATCCCGAGAATCTTGTAGAGTTCGAGTGTACGAGGCTGGAAGAATGGTGTCGGTACAACTCAGTACTGTGTCGATAGAGACTTACCTGGATTCCGCACCCGCGTTGGCCGACGCCAAACTTTGGTGCTTTATCGATGATTCGGACGGATACACCGTTGCGCAAGAGTGCTAGAGCAAGAACCAGGCCTTGAGGAAATAAAATCATCAGATAAGCTATGCTGTAGAAGATAAATGTATACCTGAGAGTCCAGAACCGACCTAAGCAATATTTTGTGAACTGTGAGGAAAATGACTCGGAGGGCTGATAATACAGACACGTACGATGAGGACAGAGGCACCCATATTGCAACAACAATGGGAAAGCAAGACTGTAGGAATCCCGAACGAGGAAACTACATAATGCCATATATCGTTGATTCAATCCACGCTAAGTTACGAGAGTATGCATTGGACTTGGTAAACAGAACTTCAATCAAATTCGATTCTACCACGCTCGGTCTTGCTCGGTTTGAACGACGACGCGGTTTACCATTTGTTTTGATCTCGGGCGGCATTTCAACTTCTTCTGATTTCGGCGGCATTTCAACTTCCGACGTATCACCCTCTTCACCCTCATGTACTTCGAAGATGTATCGACGTCTCGTACTGCTGTTTCCCAAGGGCCGGCTAGGGTGTAACTTATCCAAATTTCTACAGGTTGCATGGAACCTCGAAGCTCGGGACTTTTCTGACTCATTCAAGCACTTATACTACTAAATACTAGAGGAGTTGCATCGACTCGGCAAAGACATTGACCAATGGCCGGTAACAATTCTGCCTTGCTTCCCAGCTTTACCTCTCTTGTGGCTCACCTCCATACTCTCCTCAATGATATTGAACGTGAAGTTGTTACAAACATCGATTCCAGAGATCCCTCTCTCGTATCTTCCAGCCAGGCTGCTCCGTCGTCTGGGTCGCTTCTTCGCGCATACAGAAAATTTGGACAACTGTGTGATAAGCTAGCGTCATATGCAGCTGATCCGTCTGAGCACATCACTACCATCGGAGGAGCCTTTCACGAGAGCAATGCTCTCCAGGTCGTCTCAGAACTTGGAGTCGCGGATGCTTTGGGGGCGCAGCAAGTATCGTTAAGTGAACTCGCTCACAAAGTTGATGCCGATCCTACTCGCCTTCGTATGTCTTTTTTCCGTCTATTCTCACGTACTAACTTAAGTCGACCAGGCCAGTGTATGCGGACTTTGGTAAACCGTGGTCTCTTTCGAGAGACTACGTTTGGATCAGACATGTTTGCGAATAACCGAATGTCTTCGATTCTCTTGTCTGCCCACGAGAAGAACTTGCATGGCTTTGTTGGTCATTGGCAAGTCATTTTTTTGTTGGCATTTCTTTGATTCTATCTCTCATCTCTCACCTGTTCAGGTGCGACGACGCATATCATGCAGGTGTGCACATCGTCCCGGCAGTAAAGACTGAGGGTGCTTCCAAGACACCATTCGAGATCCTGCGGGGTACATCGATCTGGGAATATTATCAGACTCCGGATGGAACTGCCGCCCGAGAGCGTCTCAATAGAGCTATGATTGGTGCAGAACCTCTCCTCCATGGGTCCCTCATTTATGGATACGACTGGACTAAACATGGCGAGGAGATCACCATAATCGATGTCGGAGGTGGGATCGGAGGCGCCGGGATCGAGTTTACGCGTCGATTCCCTAAGATTAAAGTGATTATTCAGGACAGAGCCTCCGTTCTTGAGGCTGCGCCCAAGGTGAGGATTTTGTTCTTATATACTCACTAAGTTTGACTGATTATAAACGTAGTTCTGGGATGAGCATGCACCGGAATGCAAGCCTCGGGTGACATTTATGCCGCACGATTTTTTCACTCCGCAACCCGCAATTGACTGTCATGGGGGTCGTATCTACTTTATGCGATTTATCCTTCACGACTGGTCCGACGACGATTGCGTCCGAATCCTTCAATTTATCTGTTCAGCTATGAAAGAAATCTCTGACTCCCGACTTTACATTGCTGAAGCTATTTTAGATGCTGATAGTGACCGGTTCAAGTATATGGTATCCATGCAAATGATGACGTTGGTAGGAGCTATGGAGAGGACGGAGAGCGAGTTCGAGGGCATTTTGGGAAAAGCGGGTCTGAAAGTTGAAAATATTTGGAGAAATCCTGGATTTACTTCACTTATTGAATGTACTATCGCTTGAAATAGTATGATTTATGCTGCATACGCATTACTGTACTATTTCGTTCAATTCGAACGCGACCCAAGAATTCTCAGCCCCAAAAAATCCAAAAGAAATCGGAAAAAATTATCTCCGTTCTCCGATTTTGATGCGTGACGTTCGAATTGAACACTATGGATTAGGTAATAAGCCTTGAACAGCGTCACGCTTGACTTAGTGTCCAACCACCACCACCGTATTTTCTCGTCTCGTCTCGTCTTCTTTTTGACAACAAAATGATTGTGCGGTCAGGCCCGAAGTTCTTCCGGAGTTGAACGTTGACATGTCAGAACGTTCTGATTCGTCCTAACATTGAATTAAGTTCTGGATAGTAGCTGGCAAGGGGCATGCTACGATGCATAAGGTGATTTGTCTGCACACTAGCAATGCTCTTTCATCTCAGCGAAATGTCGAAGATGGATCTGTGTCTTATTATTGTATGCGATGTAGAGATTCTGCGACGCCATTTCATGGACGCTTCGGAGTGTTCTCCAAGTGACCCCGGTCCGTCATTATGGCTAACATTTCAATCTACGCTCTTGTGCCAAGCACACTGCCTCACGGAAAATCAGCATCTCCACGGTTTCATATAATTTCCCCCTTTTGCGTAAGCATCGCATAATTTACTTGGTGGGAGCAAGGTGGAGCAGTTCTGAGTATTGTCAGATTCCCTCAATAAATCTACAATGACGCGTTCGAAGTCCACTCATATCCTCGCAAAGAGAACTTTGCTCTCCGGGTGTTAGCATCTCCGGGTACGCTCTTCCCATAATCATGAACTTTGTAATTGATATTGCAGTACAGCTTCGGATGTCGTAACAGTGCGCGCGTCTCAACACGAGGAGACCTGAGTACCCCCACAGAAATTCCACCGCCCGGACCCGTCGCCATAGTCGCGTGAAGATCTTCCTTCTATTTTTGAGTCAACACCATTAACATCGGTCTAGTCCGAATTGTCACCGAGGCAGCTACCAATAACAGTCAATACCGTGAGCGCTACCCACGTTGGTGCGCAGAGAATTTTGCTGCGTGGACTCTCAATATACTCACTTCTAACCTTCCATGCATCACGTCCGATGATTTGGGACTGTGCATATTTGTGCTTACCCAAATTATACTTGGAATTTTTTAGAGCGTTAGTTGGATACTCAAGGACATATAGAATCTTGTTATTTTATTGGTGTTTCCACATCATGGCCACGATATTACTCCTCGCCGAACCTGACAAACCTGTTCGTCGCAAAGACGTCGGTCGAACGGTTCTCCATTGTCTGCACGGCCTTCACTCCATCGAAACTGCTCTCTCTATCTTTCATTCTTTCATTTCCAACTCGCACAATCACGTCCAGCCATGCTCAGATGTCCTCGCATCGTTCGATCCGCATGTAGGCGATTGCGCTTGCCATATGCGCGCTCAGATGCTCTGGGATCTCATCGAGGACGTCTCCTCCTCCCCAGAGAAGAAGCGATTCCTCGAGCAAGCAGTTCAATTACTCAGGGAGAGTAGAGTGAAAACTGCTATTCTCTTACAAAACCTTGCAAAGACTAACGGGAATACAGGCCCTTTAGGCTTTGCATCTATCATCACACTATCTGACATATTTCAGAAGATTGGGTTTCGTGCGTTCATGACGTTGGTTGACGCCAACTCGAATTCATCTGGGACAAATACGCCTGCAGCGGAAGCACCTTTTGTTGGTCTGGGCACAGGAAGTGAGGGGAATGCCATCTCCGGATTGGACGCTATCGTTGACAGGTCCTTCTCACCTGTTGAATCACCCTCCTCTGACACCTCTGAATCTTCATCATCCTCCAATCGCAGTCACCGATCGATCACCATCGACGTGAGCTGGGATCCCACCGATGCCTGGTCTATCGTTCGTTTCTTAACGTTTTCGCATCTACTCTCGATTCCCAAGAGGGTGATCTTGAAGCCAGGCCCTCCCGCTGGCATGATTATTCGGGTTGAACCTCTACTCTCTTACACCGAGACCGAAGCGGGACTAGAGGCGCTTAACCTGGTGGAGAGTGTGTCGTTATCCAGCCTTATTCGTCCAGGGGACAGGGCGAAGAAGACGGCGCTCGTCAACGAGTGCGAGACCATGCAAGTATATATTTCCCAAATGTCAGTAAATTGGATGAAGAAAGCTACGGTCGCATTAAGCCTCAGTCCAGCGGCTCAGAGGTTAGCATTATATTTTGGTTATAATTTAATCCTGACCTTTGTTTCTCCAGGCTGTGCAGCAATTACGCTGTTCCCAACACTCGTCAAGTTGCCTGCGTTTCTTCTTACCTATCAATCCTACCTGTCCGTGTGGCTTGGCTGACGAAGGGTGTACCGATTCTGGTCGCAATTGAGCGATTTTGTTCAGATGGTAAGCCAGCCGTCCTTTCCCATTACCTGATATCTCATTCCCGTCTTCCAGGCTATCATATCATATTACATCGCGTTACCCGGAACCCCGATGCTTGGGACGAACGTCAGTCCGTCAAAGATCAAGACATCACAGCAATAGGCAACGCCAACTGGTTCGATGTCACTCCTGTCTCCCACGACGAAATCATCTCGTCACCATGGGCTGGACAGCCCCATATCGTCCTCATTGCTGTCTCCACGGATGGCGATCTCGAAGATTTTTACGGTCGACTGACTCACGATAGTCCATCTTGCCTAGGAACGAGTCAACCGCATAACGGACCCTGTCGGGAGATCGAGAATTATACCAACATCATTGAAAAAGCCAACTTTTCGCAACTCCTCATGCTATTATTCGGGCAACATGAACAGTTCCCTTTCCCTTTGCGAGGCCAGCAAGACGGGTACGAATACGTTGCTGACTGCATCAAGTCAGAGCTTGGTGAGGAAGCCTGTGGACTTTTTATGAAGGCATGCTCGGAGGCGTATGAATGTGGAACAGGCAGGTCTACAAGAATGTACTCGTTTCAGCACGTGTACCTAGAGCTTCCCGGTGTTGTGGGAAGGCAGGTGAAGAGCATGTTGGATCGAAAGGAGAAACCTCTTCTCGGTTTTGGGCGAGAACTCTCGAGATGATCGAATTCGCCCGTGTACGTCGTCTCGCCAGCGTACAGTTCATGTATAATATTTCAGACTCTAGTACTTGTAGCTATACACAGCACTATCAGAAGGTCGGTGTGGGATATGACGTGGTTGACAATAAAGTCCATCAAAATGGTAAGAGACCACCCTGATTTCTTTGATTTCCAATGGTTAAATACATGGTTTCAACTGTTCAACCATTCTTCACATGACAATAATTTTTTATTCCATGCGAAACTTGAACTAGAATACTTTTTCTTTGACAACGATCTATCGAACAAGTAGATGCCGTTCAGTTAGTTAAGATGCCCGCGTATTCGTCATAACCCAGTGCAATGTTCAGATTCTACAAAATATGTTAACAAGCATCGATGTCCTGGTATGACGATACGAACCTGCAAACACTGTGTTGCTGCACCCTTGAGAAGGTTATCCAACCCGCCCTAACAAAGTGTTCATATAGATACGAAGATGCAAACTGTCACGACTTACGACTACGACAGCTCTATCTCCTTCACTGTGCACCTGAAATCCTCCGACAGTCCAAGAGTGCTTCCCCTCGATATCAGAGAGAGTGGGGACCTGAGATTGGATCTTCACGAGCCTCTCTCCATCGTACTTCTCACGATATAAATCTGCAACCTCCTTAGCGGTGACAATTTCCTTGAGGGGGATCGAAAGTGTCGAAATAATGCCGCTGAACCACGGTGCCACAGTGGGAATAAATGCCACTTTGATAGGAGACGACACCAAGTCGGACAGATGTCGTCCTGCTTCACGTTCATGGATGTGATCCGTCAACGAGTACGGATGTACGCCACCACCAAGAGAGGAGGGATCGACTTTGGGTAAACTAATCGGTTTCCCACTGGGATCCGTCGCAGTAACCGTCCCCGCCCCGCTATACCCAGAGATACCAAATACGGTCGGCCATATACCAGGCTCAATATAACTAACCAAGGGCGCAACGAGCATCTGCACAGATGTGGCATAACATCCGGGGTTTGATATCCGCTTGGAGGATCGGATCGCGTCGCGACCATACAGTTCTACGGCCGCAATCCAAAATATTGAGAAAAAAGAAATATTTCATTATTCACTTTGGATGATTATACACTGGTAGAAGAACCCTCACCAGGAAGTCCATAAACCCACCCGTCTTCGAACCTATAATCCGCGCTCAAATCCACGATAACACTTTCTGAACCAGTCTTTCTCTCCTTGGATCCGCGATCAACAGCATCCACGAATGGTTTACAGATACCGTTTGGCAGTGCCATAACCCAGGCATCCACCTCACCATCCTTTTCCATTCGTTCTACATCATCAGCAGAGAGGTTGGTATACGTAACAGGAGCTTTGGTGTAGCCGTCCAAGGGATATCCAGCCAACTGGCGCGAGGAGACATGTGTAAGGTTTAAATAAGGATGCTGCGATAGCAGGTTGGTCAATGCCTGTCCAGTAAATCCGCGAGCACCGATCAGTCCGAGACGCTTGATCTCCGTTGTGACTGGAGCAGAAGGAGCAGCGGTCGCATATCCACGAACCGAGCCGGGCGCCATGCGCCTAACGGAGGTGGAGAATGAACGAGTGCCAGCGGGAGATGCGTCTGCGTTTACTCGAGGAGCCTGAGAGGGACCAACAGGAAGGTAGGACCTCTGGATCCTACCCTTCGCTTCAAAATCCTTCACAATCTTCTCCACCTCATGGACGTCTTGAACGCCATACCAGAAAAGACTCTTGCCAGCTCGCGTGAAGCTTCCATCCGCACGTTCGAAATGCCATGCACGATTTTCATCGTCGGCTTGTGCGGTCCAGAAGAGTCGTCGGTGGTCTTTTTTGATGGCGCTGAAAACATTGTCTATGACGTTGTTCAAAATTCCGTTTCGCGAAGCAAGGAGCTTGGTCATGACGGGAGTTTCGCCTTCAGGGTGAGAGACAACTGCGACGACGTCGAGGGGTTCATCACCATAAATGGTGTGTGGTGTTTCCTTCAGCTCGCTGAGAACTCCAGTGACGCTTTGATCGCCTGAAAGGACCTCTGGATCACGATCGTGAATCACTTGACGGAACCTGTCAGCTCCAATGCCGTCGATGGAGGAATGCTTGAAAAGTTTATAACCACGACGAATAAGGGTTCCTGCACCATCATCGGTGAAGAGCTCCCTTTGAAGAGAGGAGGCTGATATGACAGCTACGGACGACGAGCGTGGGAGATGGTCAAGGAGCTCCTTGAATTCACGAAGCTTGAGCTTGATTCCGTACTTGACCCAAGGCTCTTTCATCAATGTCTCGTATTCCTGATAGAGAATAAAATGCATGTTCGGGGGAAACGGAGAAACTACGGACCTCATCCAAGTTGATCACGGAGAGTTTCTCTCCTGTAACACCGTGGAACAGACCACCCTTATCATTCAAAAAGACAATTTTCATAGGTTCGACCTCCTTTGCCAGTTCACCGGCGGCTATGTCCGCGTTGACGTTGAGGATCTGACCATCCGGCGACTCAGCGAGACTGGTAAGGATGGGCAGTGCACCCGCCCTGATAGAAGCCTCTATCGGCCTCTTATCGACTTTTGTGATCTTTCCCACGAGCCCATATTTCTCCTTGTCAAGGAAATCGGCGGTGAAAACGCCTGAGGTGATAGGACGTGCGCGGGTGCCTAGGGCTTCAAGAGCTGAGACCAATTTGAGATTCTCCTCTAGGAAAACACGGCGAGCAACTTGAAGTACTTTGGCATCTACACGAGGTGTTAGAAGTGACATGTAGCTAAAGCTGGCACCTACCTGTGACTCGGATTCCATCGATGTATTCAGGCGTAACCCCAGAACGCTCGATGATCTCGTTGAGCTGCGGTCCACCTCCGTGAATGACGACGGGATATAATCCAACACGGTACAAAAAGCTCAGGCTCAGAGCCAACTCGTCTAGTTGATCGAGTACAGCACCCCCAACCTTGATGACAGCGAACTTGGCGGGCTGTGAGGGATGCGACGACGACGAAAAGATGCGCAGATGACGTTCAACCTCTCGCTTGCTTCCAAGGGAGTAGAGAAGACGAGTGATAGTTTCCTGGGCGAGCGTTAGGTATATTTTGAGAATACAATATTTGTCGCACCCTATCTGTCTGAGCAACTGACTGTATGCCACGAGCAGGCGTCCTGCGTACGGCCTGAATAGCTCCTTGTCGCTGACCACCAACAATAAGCACATGCCGCGCTACTCTGGAGGACAATTTGAGGGTCGACGCTGTCGCCAACATTGTCGAATAGGTGCAGTATGTGAATGAGAATGCAGAAAGCTGGACACCTATTAATCGGATAAATACCCAACTCGTGCTGTATGTTAACAGTTGTTACCTTTGTGCGCTGTTTTCGCTGTTCAATGCTATGTATAGGCTGTAAAATGTTTGACAGGATAGGTAGGAGTCAGAGAAATAAACAGCTCCGCCAGTTGCGTTATTTTCTCATCTTATCTGATAAGACAGATAAGCCCGATTTGGACATTTCTCGGGAACAGCCACTCGGCAATACTCGGCAAGATGTAAAAAAAGAACAGGCGACTTATACGCACTGGGTGCAAATTTTTTTTCGGGCAACGTATCATAGTACATTTCAGTTCGAATAAAAGAAGTCTGTTAGAAGTCCAGCACGGATAATCATCATACGACCGAACTTCTTCACAAGGTTGCGGTCGGGGTGTACATAAACCTACCGCTGCATATACCTACGTCGCCTTCAACAGCCTAGGCTGCAAGCTCGCGAGCCGCTCAGGCCGGAATGCATCGCCATCATCCCCCCACACTGGCGATTTGCGCCCCAAGGTGTACACATCTATCAGAACGGAGGTACGAGCTGGGATCGGGTGACCGCCAATGAATTTGGGCTCAGTCGTCACTTGGAAGCGAATAAACCTACCAAACGACCTCAGTAAACTGGTCCACAGAGAGGTGAGCCGCGAGCATCATACTCACAAGCAATCAGATGCAGGCGCCCTGATTCTAGGAAGCAATAACGCAACAACAGAAAACTCGGTATATTGAACTGTACTTTCCCTAGCAATATGTGGTCATCTCGAGGCTGTGAGCGCATTCAGCTTGTATGACATGCCTGAGAAAAGGCTTCATCCATCCGAGAATCGCGTAAAGTGCGTATCGTGCATAGGGCCATGAATCTTGCCTCCACGGAGTAGTTTACATTTGAATATGGCAAACTGGACCCGTCATTAGATAAACGCCAAAGACACCTTGAAGTAGGGGACTAACCTTGATCCGTATTAGATCGTCGGCATAGTAATCATACAGTGCTGCGATCAAAACTAGTACTAACCAAGTTGTGTTTTGCTAGTGAACCACAGAGGAATGTAACGCATGCATGACACGGCTGTCAACAGACGACAAGGTACTGGACGGCATCTTTAGATCACCCGGGGAGACTCGAGTGCTTCAGTGCTGACTTAAGAAAGCCAACCCGGGAGTTCAAAGTGACTAGTGACAGAATGATACGAGGCTTGGCCTGAGGGCATTTTTCGGTGGCAGATTCCAAAACATTCAACGCTCCTTGCTTCTCATACGTGTGCAGCGGAGAGATGGACGAACTGGTCAATGAAAGTTTCTATGATATGCGACGTGTCATTGTCGGGTAACATATCTCACCATGACATTCAGGGAAGTCGCAACAAGAGCTGAATAGTCTCTTTGAGAGTAAGAAGGACCAGAAAAGTGCCAGTATTGAATTAGAACAGGGGGCACAGTAAACCCAGACGAAGACTCCCAGTTGGACTGTGTAAACAGGGCGAAGCAAATTTAGACGACGAAGTCACTGAAGTTGTAGTCTAAATGACTCAGGGCGGACCTTGTATATAGAGTGGATAGAAGATAGACCTATACTTGCGGCCATAGAGAATGAGATTCAGGGTAGAACTACACCACACGTAATAGTAGGTGATGTCGGGAAGCTGCGGCAGTTCGGCTTCAATGAAACAATGAAACAGTGTAAATTGGTCGACTCTGCTAATACAAGCTCAGGTAAACAATAGTAAACTACTGTGGACCTCGCCGACTCGTAACGAAAAACAAAGAAAGAGTAAAGGAAACCTATGTAAACAAACGTTATAAGAGCAACAGGAAATTTAAGGCATATGAATGATATCTGCGAGGAAGTCAGGTACAGGAACCGAGACGGTTTCAGTAGGATCCCATGCTAACTCCGGTTACATAAGTCCCGGGGTTCCTTCCTCACTTGTACTAGCGGAGTCGACCAATTCACACTGCTTCATTGTCCCTCACTAGCCCTCACTGGTCGACGCAGCCTATCATAGCAAGTCTTTGAAAAGATGAAACGTCGAGCTTGGACCATGTGCCTATTTACCTCCAATACCTGAGCAAAGCTCGCATCCAGTTGTAACAAGATTGTGGATTTTTTGTCGCCGCGGAAGAGTTACAGCAGAGGTGTCGATGACTTGACCCGCACCTTTAGTATTTACCTCTACTCGCCTCTTTATATGGTCGTTGTTTCCTTGAGACTTTATTTTTCATAATAGGTACTTTATTTAATTTTTTCATGAAACAAACTTATGAGTGACACCTCTAATGGTGCTGCTGAGATGCACGTTGGCACGGGCGTTCCCGACATGTTTACGGACTGTATACAAAGACTATCAATACGTTTCGTGGGCTGTGGCATTCGGACTCGTATGGTGCCCATTCAAATGGACAGGCTATCGCACATTAAGCCTAGTCACAATGCACATGCCCGAACAAGTACAACACACGCCGAGTAAGTTTGACGTACGATCCTCCAGGTCATATAAAGACTAGGTCGTACATCAAATCATGGTACTCCGTCGCGTTCGCCATGGAATCAAGACATTGCTATTCTTCTGCTATCCCTACTCCAACAGATGACAAAGAGTATGGCGAGACTGTAATCGCAGCTAAAGGTGAGGGCATTATCGACCGTGCTGCAGAGAAGAAGTATGTCTGTATTTTTTTTGCCGACTCTATAAGAACATGAACTAAATCGGTATTGCGCCAGGTTACTCTGGCAACTTGACCTTCGAATTATCACCACTTTTGTGTTGATGTACATGCTCAGCTTCTTCGCCTCAGTCAATATTGTGAGTATCCCTCTTCCTATCCCGGCAACATCGATAAAAGATGACACATCTTCATTCTAGGGAAACGCCAGAATCCTCGATGCTGATACCGGTGACTCGATCCTCCAGGTCTTGCACATGTCCGACCATCAGTTTGTTGCCGTACTTGCGATCTACGTGGTCTCGTATGCGCTATTCGAAGTTCCTTCCAATTATTTGCTCAAACACTTCTCCCCCCCAATCTGGCTTGCGTTTCTTATGTTCGGATGGGGAGCAACTGTCATGATCCTTGCTGCATCTCAGAATTATAGCACAGTGCTTGGTCTACGATTCTTGCTGGGAGTGTTCGAGGGAGGTGTGTAGCGAGTCTCACACCATGTATGTGACTGACAGATCTGATTTTAGGTCTCGTACCCGGCATGATCTATGTATTCACATTGTACGCCTCTCCCACACTCTTTCTTTTATGGAATTGTGCTTAATTTTTCTGCAGTTGGTATCGCCTAGAAGAACGCGCACTCCGCCTATCGCTGATAATAGCAGCTGGACCTCTCGGAGCCGCATTCGGTGGATGTATTGCATATGGGGTAGGAGCTTTGAATGGCAACCGTGGTCTCGAAGCATGGCGGTGGTTATTCATCATCGAAGGCGCACCATCATGCTTATTGGCAATACTGGTGCTCTTCTTCTTGCCCTCCTACCCAGAGAAGGCATCGGGATTCTCTCCAGACGATCGTGCTCTTGCTATCCTTCGGCTCGAGCAAGAGTCCTCCAAGTCTGTGGGGCACGCTACGGTGACGTGGGCGGGTGCTAAATCCACTTTTTTGGATTGGAGGCTTTACTTGCATCACTTCGCGGACCTGGTGGTCTTGGTACCGCTCACGAGTATATCACTATTTGCACCAACAATTGTCGATGGATTAGGATACGAGGGGCGAGATGCACAGCTATTTACTGTCCCGCCATTTGCAGTAGCATTTGTAGCGACTGTGTCGATATCGTGGGTAGCAGATAGGTACCGGGTCTGGTCGATGTGTGCGATGGTGTCGATGGCACTAGCGGGGGTGACCTTTCTTGTGCACGGTACGTCCAGGTTTTTGAGTTTTTCGAATGCCAGAGCCGAGAGGAACCCTTCAAGGATCCCTGCCACCGATGTCATTCAAAGCACGCTATGCTATGCTCTGCCTAGGAACAACATTCGCCTTCATGTCTACCCCCTCGTTAGTGGCATGGTTTACAGGAAATCTGAGGGATACAAATGCGACCACATTGGCTATCCCAATGTACATAGCATTTGGAGCGATGGGCCAATTGATCGGTAAGCTCTCTCTCATTTCTTCGTTCATATACTTATCGTCAGCGCTCTTCATATACAAACCGAGCGAAGCACCTGGGTACCCCACGGGGCATTATACGAATGCGGCGGTGCTATTGATGGGGGCCGCTTGTGTAGAGCTGTTAAGGATCATTTACAAGAGGAGGAATAAGGAACTGGATGCAGGACAGAGCCCTTGGATAGTGTGACTTAATTGTACTCCATTTCACGGTGTAGGTGGTGTAACTGGCGTCTGCGATGATCTTTCAAACTCCTCTCATAATTATCAGTACCACAATATGTCATTAGTTCATTGGTGTCTGGTATTCAAACTGCATGATATCCTCGTTCAGCTTCTTCACTGGAATACAGGCGAGCAGCCAATGTTGCAGTTTTCACATCTGCAGCCACACTGAGAACGATGGGAATGAAAACATTGTCTGAGGCAATCACTAAACATTCAATTGGGCAGGAGAATCACCGAAGACACATTCCGATCTGGCTTTGCCTCTGCATCATTACGGCCGCTTGGCGCTGTCCACTGCACTTGATCTTGTGCGGCAAGGGAAGGAGGCTTCATGTAAGCTTCATGAATCTCCGATCTTCTATGGTGCAGGGTGCTTAGTCACCACCTCTGATGGGCAGTGGCCAAATTCCCGGAGGGAAATTTTTTGAAAACTTTTATGCTGATTTGCGGAAACTGGCAGTAGATTCAGTGAAGAAAACACATTGCCTGTGGTCTACAGTATTCCCAGTTAGCATAAGTTAAGACATTTGCTGTGATGTCTGTCAGCAGGGCTGTAATTGAATATTTTGAGGCGATAGAACGAGCCAAATCCAGCAGAACCGTCTGATCCAGAAAGCAAAATAGTGCCTAAAACGATAAATTTTGGCCTAGCGGGATCCCCGGCCCGACCGGAACGCCGAAAATCTTGTTTGAGTTAGATATTTTAGGCCAAAAAATTTTCATATTTGAGGCTCAAAATCATCCATTTTGCCGGACGCACCTTGCTGGGAGCATCCCGGGGCCTAACAGAGCATCCAATCGAGGCTACGGCCCACTGATCCGTCGTGGCCAAATTGGATGTGGATATCTCACGCTACACGTATTTTTATCGAAATTCCTCGAGCCAATCGTCTTGTCTTATCAAAAGAATGTGTTTGGCAAGAGCAAAAAAAAGTCGGCTAACCCCAACTTCGGTTCCTGACTTTGCACATCAGAGGCGGTCACTAAGCACCTTGCACCATAAACGTTCTCCACCGCCTCGCGGTACCTTGATTGATGGGACGGCGTCTCTCTTACCTACATTGATGATGTCATGGATGCTGCTAAAGACGCCGCAAAGAATGCCTTGAGTTTTATTATTGACCACTCCCCAAAGGGCCGTCTCCTTCGTGGATTTCACGCAGATTTGTCTGTCCCGACATCTCTTCTACTCCCCACTCATTGAAAGGCTCTCACTCGGCTTCTCATGTCTTCTCTCCCATTCTTGGGATTGAATTGAGGTCTTAAGGTGGAAGGGTCGTTATCGGAAGCTTGTTCCTCAAAAATGGTGTTTGTGTCGACTGTGCAAGCTGTCAGTCGAAAATGAAGTCCACATCCTCTTTGCTTGCAGGAGTAGAAGCCGTCTTATATGCCCATGGGACCGCTTTTTGGCAGATGTGTCTGCAATTGTACCCACCTTCCATGAACTTCGAACGTCAACCTGCCCTGGTGGAACAACTGTGGTTTTTACTCAGGATATCCCATATTCAGTGCATTCTCCCGAAATATGTCCATGATGCTCTCCGTGCTTCTAGTACGTACCTCCACCACCTCTGTGGGACCACTGTACTGATGTCGAGCCTTAATGCTTACTGCCCTCGTTCACTCCCTGGGGTTCTGAACTCGTGAGGCGCTTCATGGTTTCTGTCACCGTGATGTCAGTCACAGCGGCAGGACCCTACGCGGTCTGCGATGCTACTATCAAGTATCTTGTTAATCAGGCTTCAGTCGAATTAGGAATGTGTGTGGGGAGCGTAGCACCATGTAGCACCTTGCTTCATCAAAAGAGCATATGGCTCGCACATTCGTCATGATCCAGGCATTCCTGTCCTTCTTTGCCGTCGGCACCCTTTGTCGTCGGAAAACGAAACCGGACTTATGTCGCTTGTACTAGTTTGTCCGTTTTTCCAGATCTCGGATTTTCGTGGCCAGAGATTCTTGTCACGGCTGATGAACACTAAACATATCTACTTCTAGAACAAAGGTCATTTTGGTCAGTGGTTACTCCGTGTAGCCTACAGTAATCCTGAACTCCGAGTTGGCAAGCATGGTTTGTACGACCTGAGTTGGTTTAGCTCTCTCTTCCTAAAGTACTAAGAAGTTGATAATATTGCAGTATAAAAGAATGTGCCTTAGTACGGTGCTATGGTCTTCAACAATGCTTTTCTCTGTCCTGCTTATCACTGTTGCACTCGCCATTCTCGTCTTAGCCGAACGCCGTTTCCACCAAAAACGTCCCAACGCGCCATTCCCTCCCGGTCCCAAGGGATTTCCCTTTATCGGGAACCTTTTCGATATGCCCTCTGAGAAAGAATGGCTCACTTTCGCCAAATGGGGAGAAAAATACGGTAAAATGTAAACACAAATTTGATTGCCAATACTCACGTAGTAGTGCGTCATAAGGCGACATCGTATCGGTTTCCACCCCTGGAAAGCGTCTAGTCATATTAAACTCGGCTAGTATGGCTATGGACGTTTTGGACAAGAAAGGCTCCATCTATTCTGATAGGCCCATAGTAGAGATGGGCGGCGAGCTCGTTGGCTGGAAGAATATACTTGGTCTTATACCTTACGGTGCACGCTTCCGCAGCTACCGCCGACAGATTCATCAGCTTTTCGGGAAAAAGGCGGCAATGGAGCAGTTCTTACCGGTCGAGGAACAAGAGACACATCGTCTTTTAAAGAGAATTTACGCTAAACCGGAAGATCTTCCAAAGCATATTCGGAAGTGAGTAAAATCGTTCCATCTCTAATGAGAGCGATACTGACTGTCTATTGCTTCAAGAATGGCCGGGGCCATCATCCTGCGGATTTCATACGGATATGGGATTGAAGAGGACGACGATCCCTTCATCGCGTTGGTAATGGAAGCTATGAATCAATTTTCTCTTTCCACGACTCCGGGAGGTTTTTTGGTCAATCTTGTTCCGATCTGTACGCGACTCGGCTTATGCTACGCGTTTTGTGGCTAAACACAACACGGTCAGTACGTTACCTCCCAGACTGGTTCCCTGGGGCAGGATTCAAGCGAACCGCGAAGGAATGGCGATCAACACTCGTGGATATGGTGGAAAAACCTTATAGTTATGCGAAACAGCAAATGGTAAGAGCCGTCATGCATCACACCCAGCGCTTCTCACCAGTCTGCAGGCAGCAGGTTCGGCTCCCTTTTCCTTTACGTCTAGTTACCTAGAAGGTGGAATGAGTGAGGAAGAGGAATATGATATCAAGTGGCTCGCCGCATCTATTCACACAGGTCGGTGAAGCAACTAATTCCATCCTTCCATGCTCATTCTTTCGACAGCCGGTACGGGTACCGTAGGTTTCGCTTCTTCGTTTATTTCATATACAGTCTAACAGCGAACAGACCGTACCGTCCATCTACGCATTCTTCAAAGCCATGATTATGTTCCCTGAAGTTCAGGCGAAGGCGCAAGCAGAGATAGACACGATCGTCGGAAACGATAGGTTACCTCGATTTGCTGATCGAGACCGTCTTCCGTACGTCGATGCTCTGACACGCGAGGTTACACGTTGGCATACTGTCGGACCTACAGGTGGATATATATGTTGCTGTCAATTATCTATGCTCACACCTTGGATTCAGCTGTACCCCACTGTGCTAGCGAGGACGATGTTCACTCTGGTTATTTTATCCCGCGAGGATCGTTTGTCCTGGGAAACGTATGGTATGCGGACGCCTATCTCTTACATTTAGCCGTTCACTGTTAATAGGAAAATATTGCATGATCCCGCGGTATACGACCAACCTTTCGAGTTTAAGCCTGAAAGATTTCTCCGAACGGAGGGAAAGGAGCCAGCCTTTAATCCGTCCAATGTAGCCTTCGGATTTGGTCGTCGGTGAGTTGTCTTCCTTCTCATAGGGATGCTGATGTCTTGAAGTCCATTCACAGGACATGTCCTGGTATGTCGTACCTAGTTGCGAGCGCGCTCTTACTGACAGAACGTTTAGGTAGAGAGCTCGCTGAAGCCTCTATCTTCATTTCATGTGCTATGGTGCTGGCAGTATTTGATATTAGCAAATATTCTGAGAACGGTGTCATTTTTGAGCCAGACATGGAGCAAACCACGGGGACTGTAAGGTAAGCATATCCTAAGTCGGTCCTCTTATTTCCTGCCTCCATAATTTCGCCTGTAGTCACCCATCTCCGTTCAAATGCACGATAAAACCTAGGAGTGAGAAAGCTTTAGGGCTTATCAACCAAGAGTGGGACCTGTGAACTCGTTATTATATGTTTGATTTCTTATGTACAAATTCGCCTTGCTTCGAATAAAATATGTTACCTTCTGCGAACTGTATAAGCATCAGGATACATGCCAGCGCCAATGCACATCGTCAGTTGGTCAGTCAAAGACTCAGAGCCAAGTGCCGGCATACAGTTATTTTATTAAAGAATTTATTGGTTTCAAGGGTTCTACTACAAGTTGATAGACCTAGATACATGCAGGGTTGAGCAGAAAGGTAGCACTTGCGTGTTTGAACTCACCTTCACCCGCTAATTCGCCACTACTATCACCATCCCTCGACCTTGAGTAAGCGGAGGTCGCCAAACAGCGTGTTCTGGTTTGCAGAATCTGAAGCTGCAAACCAGACGCGTTCTGATTCTGCCACAGACGCGTTCATCAATGGCGCGTCTGACAATATCGAGATATGCCGTTCGTCGTGAGAGGAAAGCTGTAGCGGAGGAGTCTGAATGTCTCAACGCGTTATGGAGGATGCAACACATAAGTTTGATTCATCCAATGCCATCACGCCAGGTGTACCCTTTGCCCAAGACCTACGACTTGCGAGCTGAACATTTTCAGGTTGCAATCGTTCCCGCTAGTCGAACATTGACGCTAGGGTGTAATATAGGCCTTGTCATCCCCATAAAATGAAACGGTGAAACAACGCACATAATCTTGCAAAATTGGCCAGTCTTCAGAGTTGGCTGACCGTAAGTTCGCAAACACAATGGTTTTTATTCACGGATCCTCATCCAATTCGGACTCTAGCACTCAAGACAAATTAACAAAGTATGGTTCAAACGGTCCTGCAATTGCGTGGCGCCTCTATCATCTCGAGAGTTCTCGCCCAAAACCAAGAAGAGGTTTCTCCTTTCGATCCAACATGCTCTTCACCTGCCTTCCCACAACACCGGGAAGCTCTAGGTACACGTGCTGAAACGAGTACGTTCTTGTAGACCTGCCTGTTCCATATTCATACGCCTCCAAACATGCCTTCATAAAAAGTCTGCGCGCTTCTTCACCGAGCTCCGACCTGATGCAGTCAGCGACGTATGCGTACCCGTCTTGCTGACTTCGCAAAGGAAAAGGAAACTGTTCATGCTGCCCGAATAATAGCATGAGGAGTTGTGAAAAGTTGGCTTTTTCAATGATGTTGGTATAATTCTCGATCTCCTGACAGGGTCCGTTATGCGGCTGACTAGTTCCTGGGCAAGACGGGTTATCGTGAGTCAGTCGACCGTAAAAATCTTCGAGATCGCCATCTGTAGAGACAGCGATAAGGACGATATGGGGCTGTCCAGCCCATGGTGACGAGATGATTTCGTCGTGGGAGACAGGAGTGACATCGAACCAGTTGGCGTGGCCTATTGCTGTGATGTTTTGGTCTTTGACGGACTTATATTCGTCCCAAGCATCAGGGTTTCGGGTAACGCGATGTAATATGATATGATAGCCTGAGGGATGGGAATGAGACATCAGGTAATAGGAAAGGACGGCTAGCTTACCATCCGAGCAGAATCGCTCAATTGCGACGAGAATGGGTACACCCTTCGTCAGCCAGGCCACACGGACAGGTAGGATTGATATGTAAGAGGAAACGCAAGCAACTTGACGAGTGTTGGGAACAGCGTAATTGCCACACAGCCTGAAGAAACAAAGTCAGGATTAAATTATAACCAAAATATAATGCTAACCTCTGAGCCGCTGGACTGAGGCTTAATGCGACCGTAGCTTTCTTCATCCAATTTACTGACATTTGGGAAATATATACTTGCATGGTCTCGCACTCGTTGACGAGCGTCGTCTTCTTCGCCCTGTCC
Source organism: Desarmillaria tabescens (assembly GCF_030435595.1). Classification (NCBI taxonomy): domain Eukaryota; kingdom Fungi; phylum Basidiomycota; class Agaricomycetes; order Agaricales; family Physalacriaceae; genus Desarmillaria; species Desarmillaria tabescens. The sequence goes on from NW_026848300.1 coordinate 2,631,672, forward strand.
CCTGGACGAATAAGGCTGGATAACGACACACTCTCCACCAGGTTAAGCGCATCCAGTGCTGCTTCAGTCTCGGTGTAAGAAAGTAGAGGTTCGACCCGAATGATCATGCCAGCGGGAGGGCCAGGCTTGAAGATCACCCTCTTGGGAATCGAGAGTAGATGCGAAAATGTTAAGAAACGAACGATAGACCAGGCATCGGCGGGGTCCCAACTCACGTCGACGGTGATCGAGCGGTGACTGCGATTGGGGGATGATGAAGATTCAGAGGTGTCAGAGGAGGGTGATTCAACAGGTGAGAAGGATTTGTCAACGATAGCGTCCAATCCAGAGAGGGCATTACCCTCACTGTCTGTGCCAGGGCCAACGAAGGGTACTTCCGCTGCAGGCGTATTTGTCCCAGATGAATTCGAGTTGGCGTCAACCAGCGTCATGAACGCGCGAAACCCGATCTTCTGGAATATGTCGGATAGCGTGATGATAGATGCAAAGCCTAAAGGGCCTGTGTTCCCGTTGGTCTTTGCAAGTTTTTGTAAGAGGATAGCAGTTTTCACTCTATTCTCCCTGAGTAATTGAACTGCTTGCTCAAGGAATCGCCTCTTCTCTGGGGAGGAGGAGACGTCCTCGATGAGATCCCAGAGCATCTGAGCACGCATGTGGCAAGCACAATCGCCTACATGCGGATCGAACATTGCGAGGACGTCTGAGCATGGGGCGTGATTGTACGACCCGGAAATGAAGGAATGAAAGATAGAGAGAGCGGTTTCGATGGAGTGAAGGCCGTGGAGACAATGGAGAACTGTTCGACCGACATCTTTGCGACGAACGATTTTATCAGTTTCAGCGAGAAGAAGTATGGTAGCCATTGTATATGAAGTACGGTCCAAGTACAGAGACAGCGTTTCTGTAGGAGTCTCTTCAAGTACTCTCTTTCCTGGAATTCCGGATAAATTCTGAATTTTCGTGGGGTTTGTGCATGAACGTGGTCCTGAGAGCGGCGGGGTCATCGGAGGTGATCTGTGATGATGGAAGGAGGGGCACAGTCAAATGATGGTACGAAGGTCAGGACTAAGAAATTACCTGTGGGAAGGATTCAGTGTCGAGGTGTTACACTATCGGCCGAGGCAACCTCCGGTCGTAGTCCCACCTTGTCAAGCACATGGTTCTATCCAAAGTGCGGAGAAGAGTGGAGACCTTGATTAACGCAATCGTCGATTCGAGAACACAAAAGCGACCGCAGCACGTCGCCGGGGATGTCTCTGATGGTATTCAGGACGTTCTCAATGCAAACGTCACACACAAGAGGATGGAAGCGGTGAAATGGAAGCGGAAAAGATGAATACCCCGAGAACTAGGTTCTGTGATGTGAAAACATAGGAAACGTACTGCTGTTGTTTGAAGTCAGCTCCACGATCTGGACTAGGCGGTAATAGATTTAAACTCACTAGATGAAGGATACCTATAATGAAAACATGGAGGCATTGAACACCCGAAGATCAAGCTTCCTGGGCACGAACGTGGGTGGGTCCAAACATGGAATTGAAGATACAATCTCCCATCGTCGTCGCACCATTATGACAAGGGTCGTCACTGTCGTATGGGCTAGCAGCACCCATGTAAAATTCCATCCACGAGACCTTCTCTCGACATATAAACGTCTGTGCAGGTGACAATCAAAATGGATTGGTCGATATGTACGGAAATGAATCTGTCGTCATTTTCACTTGACCTGCTGAAAAATCTCGTTTCCTTCATGGCCTGGCATACGCCCTCTTCATTTGGAAGAACAACTCGCGCACTCTCCTTAGTCTGGAAAGACTACGCTGTTCCAAGACTCGCTAGGCTATGCTAGGAATAATCATCCACACAAGGTCTTCAATCTCTCCGTGTGTAAAGGAAATCTGGAAAGAAACGAAGAGTTACGTAGAGACTGATGGTGGGAGTTAGAATCGGCAGCGACGGTGGTGGCCTGTGCGCATCCATCAATTCTTATTAGTCAGCAGTCGGAGGCATCCGGAACTCTCTGTGGAGCAAGGTCAGTACCTTTCTTTGTAAAGAGTCTTAATTTCTACTCACCTTGTCTCTCTGCACACAACAATATACTATTTCTTTCGATACATCAGAGTATATGGTATGGCTGAATGTCCATGTCGCTACGGGGGACTATTCACAACGTCAATGTTGCATAACCGCGACAACTTCGTAAACACTGAATCAGTTGTCAAAACACCAGTGTGCCAAGAAATACTTCGATGCAGCGCTGTCGATTCAAGGACAGCGGAAAATGGAGGCACCGCATGTCAACAGTCACGAAAACTCCGTTGAAAAGTGATGTTAATCTCTTCAGCCTTCTTTTGTTTAACTGATGTTGGTTGTAGTCGCGCGAATACTTAGCCGTCATTATCTGTGCTTGCGCTTACCGCGCAACCTGCTGTATCTAAACACAGGATTTTCAGGTGTGGGTCAAGAAGACGCGGCTTGCGTTGTGTAGTTTCACACGTTAGCCCTGTATTGCCGGCCCTAAGACGAACTTTCTTGACCCCCATAAACACCAAAGGACTCGCATGCGCTTTCCCCCCTCTTAACGGCAAGCCGCCCAAATCTACCGTGAGCTCCGAGACGCTTAAGTCTCGACCCCGCCTGCTTTCTCTAGTTAAGCTTTTCCCAACGCATAGGAGCAAAGTCATGACCTAGTTCGCTATGGCACTGTGGGTCCATTGTAGAAGCCCAACTTGAAGCAATAGCTAATAATAATCGTCGGGGCCACTGGTTGATTTCACACTCCACCAGCCTCCATAAACCATTTTGCAGCCAATCTAGGCAGTAGAATCTCTGTTGTTCAGTTCCGGGCAGCCGTACTCTGGTTTTTCGAAGTGGTGAAAGACTGAACTAATCGCTTCGGTCGTTATATTCGTTCTTCGTCAAAAATCCCCAACAGGAGTGGATGAGGCGCGCCCATTGGGCGAATCTTACACCCTGCTTGACATTTTGAAGGTACACTTAGAAATGAACCGATACGACTCGGTAGTAGAGTCGGTTTCCTGCAAGGAGTTGAATGATGCGGAAAAATGCAAGTGCCTCTAGTCCTTCCATCGCGTGACCTGCCTTTTCGTCGAAAGTCCCGTCGTCGTGTATCGGCTGTCTTTTCCACTACAGACGTACGTTTCCCTCAAATCTCTTCTCCTTTCAATCAGAGGTTGTCATTTACATCTCCGAAACAGTTTTCAAAAGATATGCTACTGAGTAGCTGTTCCTAAGGCCGTGAGGACTTGCTGACCTGCACAATGCATCAACAGCAATATCGCACCTTTGGCCGACCCTAAGGGAGATGTGCCGGATGCTTCTTGATATGAGCCCCGGCTGAGAAACCATTTGTTACATGTCAATTGCTGTCGGTGGACTCGGAGGATGGTCGCCCTGAATGACTCTTGGAGGCTACAAAGCGAGGAGCATTTGTTCACTTTCACCAAAGGGGATGCATGGTTTCAAGTAAGGTTGGAAACGGCGAAGTAAAGGTAGTCGGACATCAGGATGAACAAGGATAACAATATACCACATTTTCCCAGAGGTAAGTGGGTATTTCAATAGTCAGGAACCCGCAAAGCGCGAGTACCGTTTTCCCACAATCGTCTCGCCCTTCATCATCTTGCCGTCTTCCAGTGCTTGAAGTGACCGATTCGCCAAAGAAAGATCGTATCGTCAGAAAACCGCGAGGTGCCGAAAACTCTACTAGTCCTTGACAGCATTATAATCTTTTGACCTTGCACTCGGGTCTCTAGGCTTTAAACAATTGTTTCAAAGAAAAGCGGACATCATGACTTGCCTAACTATCTCCTGGCAGGACGAGTTCTCGACTGGGGCCGTAATTGTGCCCATGCCCGCCACTTCGATTGTCTGCTTGCTTCACCTCAAACGCTTCCGAACATTAGGCCTCATTCAAACCCATTCTTATGGAGTCGGAATTGCTAGTGATGGTCTCGTCGTTACCAGTCTCAAATATTATGAAGCGCTATCTGTCTAAATTGCATGACATCCCTCGCCTGAGGATGAGCCTGTTCAATTCATGGAATACTAGCAGCGGCGATCATAACTGACATACATAACCGTGGTCAAATGCTCAATACAATTCTATAGTCTACGGCACATACTGTATCCTCGATACATGCGTGGTTTCAGAGTGCCGTACACCTTTGTGTCCAAATTAATGCCATGATTTCAAAAGGGAAAAGCAAGGGGGCACTTGGGGAAAAGATACCTTGTCCTCTCTTCACTTGGAGTCTTAGGGAGATATTTTGGCTTAACCTCACTAGTCGTATACTCTGGTATGAAGGATCACAATACTCCGATTTTGCACCTGGGCGGAATTCACTGAAATGAGCCCAGTATCGTTGCTAACCACCCCGAAGCGCAATCTACCGAATTGAAAAATGGGTAAGCTCCAAAATTTGAAACGACAAACTAATCTAAATTAACCCAAACACGAGGCTCACAACTCGTATTGGATTGACGTTCTCCTCTCCTGACAACTAAACTGCTGCGATCCAGAACCCCCCCCCCCCCCCCAGGTACCAACACGATTTGATCCTTCAAAAATTACGTCCAATTGCTAAATCTTGACAAAGGGACAAGCACGCTTCTTCACGTTTGTCGCGTCGTCAAGGGTAAGATGAATGACACTTAGTTTGAACACCCTTGGAATAATACAAAGTCTGGGCCACCCACGTCAGCCGGTCACCTAAAATTGCATAGTTAGCTCGCTGTAGGGTGTTTTAATTTATCCAAGACATTGTACAATAATTTATATACTGAAAAAACTAGGAAAACAGCGACCAACCAGCCCCGTATGAGCAGAGATGAGATCTACAAGCCCCGACTTCCTTTTGATTCCCACCGTTGAGATCGGTCACTACGTTCAACGGAGGAGAGCTCAATATCATGAGCATTCTTCGAGGGTTCACTCTCCAGACCTGCATCATTCATAACGGTTGTGCTAACCCCGACCTGTGTAAAGACTTAGCAGGATGAAAACAAGCCAAACTATATACCTCACCTTTATTCTCCCATGCATCGGATCATGTGTTGCATCGCGTAGGGCTGTAGCAAAGGAAGCGTGTCCGGTACTGTCTAAAACCGCCCGAAGCGACGTTCTAGATAGAAGCGTGACCATGACGGTGAGTGTATATACACGCGACATTGAGAACTGAGGTAAAAGGCTAGGATGCATCGTGAGATATTTTCGGCAGCAAGACCTTCGAAAGTGTTTACTGATATGCGGTGTCTTGCAGCGGTAGGAACTTCAAGATGTCAGATTGGAACGGTCGGGGAACACCTGGTTATAGAAAGCATACCAGAATCAAATTTAACAGCGCTACAATGGCGGTGAAGGCGCTGGTCTCCATGGACATTTGAACGAGGCGGTAAATAACTGACAGGCGGGGTGGGAGTTAGCAGTACATACAGCAGCATGCAACAGGCTCACCTGCGTCCGTCTTCTTAAACGACGTTCTGGATTGGAGGAGATAGAAGACCAGAACACTGGCGATTCCAATATCAGCGACGCTCGTCTACGGCAGAAGTTAATAAAGGAGCTACTGCGCGATGCATCACCTAACTTACAGATATTAGCCACAAGGTTATGGGCAAGGAGAACTGTCCTAGAAGACTGAATCTCTTCTTTTCAATGAAAGAGCCGGATACGCTGAAGCGTGTTCAATCAGTTAAGCATCTTCCGTCAGAAAGGACTAGCCTACGTACGCTAGCCCAGAGCCGAACGAGAAAAGGACAACTAAGTGGAGGATAGCATTTAGCACTAACTTGAAGCCACGGACGTGACAACTTACGGATTGTCAGAAAAACAACGGTGATTGTTGATTTGGTTATCCTCCAACACCTGAAAGAAGGGCACTTAATTACATCGTATAAAGGGATTGGTAAAGGTACTCACCGAACAAGGAAAAATACTTGAGCTACGAATCCGACTATAGCGGTGAAGCCAGGTTCCGTCCACATCGTCCATTGCTGCAAGTCGAAGGCCTCGTAATCTCCGTAGCCCAAAACGGATGTTCGGTAGAGAACATGACTGAGTGAATTTGAGTTGGAAGCACCTAAGTGATGTGACATACAGCAGTACTCACAAGTCCAATCCGCCTATGAAAAGATTAAAAAATAGCAGAAGGCTGACTATCGTCTTGTTGAATAATGTGTCGTGATTAAAATGATCTCGGTAATAATCTGCCATTTGAGCGAGTATAAAACCCATGAGCTAGAAAAGCGAGTGCATTGAAGTTTAAACATATGGGGATGCCATTGTGGCACTCACCAGTTGCTGCATCCAGACCCCAGTCACTAAGGGCCCGAAGGTCACATTGACGACACTTTGTGGTGGGTTGCTGGATGACATGGAATAGCGTGCTGGCCAAGGGAGCTATGAAGCCTGACGTTGGGGCCTTATATATACTAAGTGATGGAGGAATCCGAAGGATTGAATGGATGTTGTAAACCCGTTACGATCTTACAGCACCTTTCCCCCCATCGCGCTCAGGGAAGTGTCGGGGCAGCTCTGGGGCAACCGGAATTATTCGTGTGCATGTGGTCCCATCTCGGTACCCAAGCGATGGAACAATCCTTAAGATTCCAAGCTCGATCCAAGTTGAACTTACTGCTGAAAATATGAATTTCCCATCGGAAATTTCCAGTAGTCGAAGATAGATTCATCATTAGCAACCTACTATTGGACCAAAAATGGTGCTGATGGTGGTGTTCGGCGGATGAAAAGGCTGTGCGGGCCACACCAGCACCGACGATTACCTGACAACGAATAAGCCGAATAAGGTAAGTACCTGAGGAAGCTCTGATACGCGTTTGAATACTTCCTTTTGTTGTTAGCCTTAGCGGTCGTGTTCTGTATAAGTGTAGTAGTGGTCGTTGCTTTAGCAGTAAGTAAGGGTGCAAAAGACCCGCCTAAAGCCGAATGACAAGTATGGAAAAGACGAGTCGTCGTCGGAGTTGTTGATATCCCCTTTTGGACGCTGTGGTTCACCATCAACATTCATCCCCGCGGAAGCATTCAAACGGGAGCCTTTTCTGGACTCCATCCGATTCGCTCTTTCGGCTAGTAGAAGCATCAATATATGATGGTTTCCTGCATGTATCTAATTCCAGCTGGATTTCTTTATGTCAAATCCAGGGTTGATCAGTCAGCAATCGCTAGCTCGCTGCTCAAGGGTTATCTTCTTTCTTTTCTCCAGTGCCATCTCTGAATGAACTCATTGGGAACCTTCGGCAAGAAGATGCTCTGGGCGGGCACTACTAGCTCAACCATGCTACTAGTCGACATCGTTGTCTTTCTCGTTGCCGTCGCTGTCGCCGTCAAGTTATACTACAGACATTCGAGGAACCCTCTTGGACTTCCCTCTCCCCCCGGTCCACAGCCGAGCTTCATCCCTTTCGTTGGGAATATCCCTGATATGCCAACTAAAGACGGTAAGGAAATCTACATTCTTCCAACTTAGTATCGATTGTTGATATACTACCGGACAGAGTGGTTCAAGTTCACAGAATGGGGAAAGCAATATGGCACGTCTGCCGGAACTGTCTACCCTTCTGACAGAAATGTTAAACCGTACATGCAGGGCCGCTTATGATGCTCGAAATCATGGGTCAGAAAATGTGCATTATAAACAGCGCACAAGTCGCCACGGATTTACTCGATACCCGATCGTCGATCTACTCGGATAGGCCTCCCATGGTGATGGTGAAAGAGTTGTACGTTCTGAGGCAAAGTATATCATAAGAGTGCGCTGATCTCTATGCAGGATGGGCTGGAACTTCAATATGGGTTTCCAAAGTTATGACTCCGAGTATAAGAAGAGCCGGAAGCTTTTTCATCATGGCTTCAATCCTCGCGCCTCAGATGGATATCAACCTATACAGACGGTATGCACCGGATTAAACATTGAACACCCTCAGCCTAACGAATTGACCTCCCTTCGTTACAGAGGGAGCTTACTATACTGCTCGCAAAGCTCCTTCAAAGCCCGGAACGATTTGATGAACATCTTCGGACGTATGTTTTCTATAATTGCTTGCTAACACTTAAGTAGTCATTGACTGGCTGCTGATAGGACGACGGGGGCAATCATCATGATGATCGGTGTGTTTATCAGTCAGGAACGATGATTCGTGCTTGACCAGTGCCTATTTGAAATCTGACCAGCCTTCGGATACCAAACTGTTGAGAACGATGAATTTGTACGCATCGCGGAAGAAGCGCAATTAGCCATGGTATCAGCTGCTAGACCAGGGGCTTATCTTGTGGACTTCTTACCATTCCTCAAATACGTCCCAGAATGGTAGGCGACTCATACTCGTTTGGGGTTGTTAACATACGGAATTTTCTAGGTTCCCGGGCACAGGTTTCAAACGGGTTGCCAGAGAGGGATGGGAACTTGCACAGGATCTTCAGGATAAGCCTTACGCTTGGGCGAAGAAGGAATTTGAGGAGGGTAGAGCACGTCCGAGCTTCTTCACAGCATTAATGGCTGCGAAGGGACTATCTTCAGACGATACTGTCGAAGAGGCTAATATCATCAAGAAGGCTTCAGCGGTTATGTATGCGAGTACGTGCCTTCTACTGGGGATATTAAGTATGTGGCGGTTGACACACCTTGTCCTTAGCTGGTGCCGACACCATTTTAGCATCAGTACTCACATTTTTCTTGGCAATGCTTCATGCCCCTCAGGTTCAAAAGGTGGCACAAGAGGAGTTGACCCGTGTTATCGGGAATGATCGTCTCCCAACTTTCTCTGACCGGGACTCGTTACCGTATATTAACTGCATCGTCAAAGAAACTTATCGTTGGGAGCAGGGTGTGCATCTCTCCTGTTTTTGGGCTATTTATGAAATTACCTTAACCATTCTAGTCATTCCCCTCGGCGTTCCCCACCGGCTAATGAAGGACGACGTGAGTATAATCGCTTCCGCGACTCTAGTATCTTTGACTTGGGGTTGTCAGGTCTATCAAGGTTACTTTATCCCTGAGGGTAAGTTTATTCATGCCTCCCAGATCGCATGAAGAAGTGAATGCATCCCTTCTAGGTACGACCATGATCGTTAGTGCGTGATTGTCTGCTCTTCTCCTGCAGCTGTTCGAATAATTGTAATTCTCAGATCAATGGGGTATCGTAAGTACTTAGCAGTATCGATACTCCTTACAATCAGTTGATAATATTTCTATAGTCGCATGACGAGACTATGTATCCTGATCCAATGGCTTTCCGGCCTGAACGCTTCATGCATGCACCAGACGTCAAAGATGGAGGGCCTCGCGAACCTAATACCATTGCATTTGGTTGGGTAAGTCATAGATACCCGTTCCTGTACATTCGCCTTGACCGGGGATTTTAAAAGGGTCGTCGTATCTGCCCAGGACGCTTCCTGGCCGAAAATTCTCTTTGGTTGCACGTTGCGACAACCCTGCATTGCTTCAACATCCTTCCTGTCACTGGGTCGAACGGGAAGGCAGTGATTCCACCTAGAGACTATACGTCCGGTCTGGCTAGCCGTCCAAAACCGTTTCCCTGTCATATTAGGCCAAGAAACGCAGACGTCGTCGAATTGATCAAGCATAGCGTCGCTGGGGTTGAAGATCAATAGGGCTTGTGCTCCCTACCCTTATTTCTTCTTCGAGTATGTAGTTGCAGCCCGCTGTGCAATGTATATTTCTCTGGCGGGCGATTACAGGGCCACGAGTCGCATGTCCTACCAATTCATTTTTCGCGCTCGAGTATTTTCACTCGTTGCTTTTTTAACCTTTCATTCCTCAACCACTTTTTCATCTGAAAGCTCTCATTATCGTTCATGCCAATAGCCAATAACCACCCCGATACAAAGTATATAACTTCCATGAAGCTGTGATCAATGCGGCTCCAGAAAAATGATGGTGAGACTTGATGTATCATATATCTTCATGGCTTTATCAGATCGTTGAGCAAAGTTTTTTCTAGATTGAACTTCAATCAGATAAAAGCTTCAGGCCATATCCACCGCAGATGGGCTATCCCATCCCTTGGTGTGCTGGTTTCGACGTCAGATGTGCTGACATCGCAAGTAAGTATACTATTACAAGGACTTCTATTTGAAAAGCATATCCTTGCGTGTCGTGCCGAACACGATGATAACAAAGAGTCCACCAGCCTTGTGTAAGTTCTCCAGGTGTGTAGTTCACTAGGGCTTGATCGAAGCTGCCAATATGAATGTTCGTAGGATGCGTTCTTTCACGCAGTTCTTAGCCGGCCGGCGCGGGTATTATCTCTACGGCGCACATTGCTATCGTCCGAGTATGACTTTGCTCATCTTTGCATTCTTCGCATTGTGTCGAGCCACGTTACTTGCCTCGATTTCAACTGCATGCTGTCCATGCTCTCATCATGGAAGTAGTTTGCTTAGACTAATATGTGATCGAATTTTCTGATACGGGCCACGTCCTTTGCGGTAATTCTGTGGAGTCACTGGAGTGCGATAAGACCTCGGCGACTAGCAGTGTTCCAGAAAACAGTTAGGGGATCAGGTGCTTAACTGCATATTCAATCGGGATAATAGGTGAAGCTTGATGGCTGGGCGCTGAGAAGCTGTCCAAGTTAAAGGTTCAAAGTTATAGCAGTGGAGGTACTGCCGCATCTACAGGCCTCGGCTTTGACTGCCTCGCGGACGATGCTCCCAAAGATATGGTCTACAATGAATGGTAAGCACTGTAATCTAATCAAACCTTCCGGTCCGAGTGTGTTTACGAAGTTCAAGTTCCTAGTCGTGCTGCAAGGACAGCAGACTCTGGATCTAATCTCACGTTGGGAAATATCTCCATCGAAAAGTGTACACGTTCCGGCGACCCCTCTATCAAACCAGCAAGTCGTTCAAATTCGGATGTATTTTCAAAATTTTTAACAGAAAGAACAAAAATGTCTACTATTAGCAGTTCAAGCGTTGCGGGCAAAAGGGCACATCCCTTCATCGGTTCTCAGTTTGATCCGTCGGATGGTAGTCGACGATTCGCATCTTTACCTCACATTCGACTTGTGAAATGCCGGCCCGTATTGAGCCCAAAGTTAAACACGAGCTGGAAAGCAGCTTCTTTCCGGACCCTTGTTAAGTTCGAGTCGTTCGGTATTGTTTTTTTTGCACCATTTATCAGGCATCCATTTATTGTCGAGTTCATTTAGTCGATCTCTACAGCTACTTTAATTCTTGACACCTACGCTGGAGCGGCGTAGAGCGACGTACAAGCGGCGGTTCCACTATAATTATCCGCTTTTTGAAGATCCGGCAATTCGGTTACAGGTACCGGCTATACACTGAGCCGAAACTTTTCAGCTTGCTTCCTTCTTCTTAAAAGTGATAATGTGGGGAAGATGAGTGTCATTCGTACCCTCTCCGTCTTTCTCTGGGGTAGCCATGCACGTTCAGTCACCATTCCCGGACCCGCCATCGCCCATGGACAACAATGCGTACAACGTCATGCTGAATCGACCTGACCAGCGAGAGTGGAAGGATTACACACTTCACATTGACACTATTACTGGCAGAAAGCGGTCATTTTATGAGTTTCGAGAAAGGGTGCAAGACGCGGCTGCTGCGCTAGGAGGACCGGTCTCGGACGGTTGCTTGGGTCTTAGTGCTGAGCATGGCGAAATGGTGGGAATCATCAGTGAGAATTCTTCAGCAAGTTCATCATTGTTGGCGAATTTAAACCAGTGCTAAAGTCATTAAAATCTAGGATTATGTTGTACTAGTGCAATCACTGTTGTACCTGGCGACGCCTTTCACACTGATATCTTCATATTCCACTCCTTTCGAACTCGCGCATGCATTAAAGCTCGCTAAAGTGACCACCGTTTTCGTGCAGGCCCGCCTGTTTCCTTTAGTATTGTCTCAAGCAAAAGAGGCTGGCTTGTCAAGGAAGAAGATATTCATTTTGGGAGGACGTATCAGGGGCCGCAAGTCGTTGTCCGATATGATATCTCATGTCAAGGTCAACATACCGGTTTATGAGAACAAAGTTCGTCCTGCACGGAAGGATACACTGGCATATCTTGTTTTTTCTAGTGGCACTAGCGGCCTACCCAAGGGTAAGTGGTTCACTACGTTTTATATTCTTCCGCAGACTCACAAATGGTTCGCAGCTGTAATGATCACCCATGGAAATGTGATATATTCCATCTATCAAGTATTCGTAATGGGCAAGGCGGCGGATCCCATTTCTTCGGTAGGTCTCGTTTTACCTCTCGAACCTACGATGAACTTTTTTCTAGCCCATCGACACGCCGGAAGGCTTACCAATAACACTTGCATTCCTTCCTATGCACCACAGCTATGGTCTACACGTATACTGCTTTCGACCCTTTATAGTCCCCCACACGTATGTTATATTTCCGAAGTGGAACCTAGCGGCCGCTATGAAAGCTATACCTAAGTACGAAGATTATTGCTTTGCATGGTAATTCTAACGCAAATTTATAGATATCATGTCACAAACCTCGCGCTCATTCCTTCGGTCGTACATCAAATAGCGACTCATCCCAAGCTCAATAAACAAGATTTAAAGAGCGTGAAAACTGTTGGTTGTGGAGCCGCTTATCTACCCAAAGAGTTAGCCGACAAATTTTTAACTACCCTTCCACCCGACGTCGAACTCACCGAAGGTGCATTTGTTTCTCTTTGATAAAACAACACTGACCATCCAACCAGGCTACGGAATGTCTGAAGCTACGATTGCCGCACTCACACTGCCCGCCTCGGGTTCTTTGGGGGGTCGCCTGAAACGGATCAAAGGTTCTTCAGGCGTTCTACTACCTGGTGTCGAAGCTCGGCTTTTGCGCGACGATGGTACCGAGGCGGACTTTAATGAAGTTGGAGAGTTATATATTAAGAGCCACAATGTTTCTCCAGGCTACTGGAATAACGAGAAGGCAACCCAGGAGGCGTTTGACGATGGTTGGCTAAGGACAGGTGATAAGTTCACCATCGACAGAGATGGATACTTCTTGTGAGTTATTCCCTGTCTTTCAGCGACTCGACGTTTTAACTTTGCCAACGACAGCTTCGCGGATAGAGCGAAGGTAAAGCTCTGCCATTCGTTGTCGACTGAAGCAATCTCCTCATTGTCATCATTAGGACACTCTCAAAGTTTCAGGATCCCAGGTCTCGCCTGTCGAAATAGAGGATGTCCTTTTGGCGCATCCGGAGGGATTGATATCGGATGCAACCGTAGCCGGGGTAAGCGGGGGACGGACGTCAGACGAAAAGGTCCCTCGGGCCTGGGTAGTGCTGAGCCCAGCTGGTAAGAAAAAGGGGTCTGCTGAAGTTATCAAGGCACTTGAGTCGTGGCATCAAGAGAGCTTGAGCAAATATAAGTGGCTTCGTGGGGGCATCGAGATTGTGAAGGAGGTGGGTTAATAGTTTTTCTCTCTAGGTCACGAATTCATCAATACGACATAGATTCCGAAATCACCCACCGGAAAGACTCTGCGCCGTATTCTGGTTGATAAGTATGAGAAACGGATTGCTAAGCGGATGAAAAGCAAGCTTTGAATTATCTGGTCCGGGACTCGGAAAGAGTCGTTTCGTGCGTGCATACGCATGGATCTGGGAGTGTGCGTGGTCGTAGCCATTACGGGTCATTGCGTGGGTGAATAAGGCTGAATGAAATCATGAATCACTGTCTTCTATTGCCTTGTCCGAGGAAGCGTGACACTAGTTCAAGATCATCAGGATGATGATATCGATTGAGGTGTGGCCAACACGTGTATCAAGACATCTCGGAAGTGCATGCCAAAGCCCCGTGGAAGCTGGAACGACATACAAACTTCCCGTACATATGGAACCCATACACCTTCCTTCCATCGCGCTCTCATTGTGTCCAGACTTCACGCCGACAGATACTTGAAATAACGAATTACATCGCAAATGCACAACTGGGCCGAGGCCAGTGGTGAGCGCCCGTTGCAAAGCACCATAACAAGTATAATTGACACTTGGACTGCGTGCAGAATCTGGGGTGCTCTATCTTGTCAACGATCGTCGAGGGAAAAGATTTGTTCGTCGACCTCGTCCTCCACCAACTTCACCTCCACTCGACGAAGACTTTGACGCCATAACGCAGGAGTGTACCACTCGAGGTCCAGAGACCGAGTGGGGCACGAGAGTCAGAGAGTCCTGGGCGCCCACGTCTCCTCCTCTCGACGACGACTTTGATGCAGTGACATATACTGTTGTTACTGGCGCGCCACAGGCTGACGTGGAGACGGACTACTATGGAGAGAAGCCTCGGACAGAGACCGCCCCTAGTGTTTCTGAGCGTAAACTCCATCGTCGCGACCGCAGTATCGCGAGTACTAGCCAACGACCGACGCGGGGATATGACGAGTTCGGTATGGAGGACTGTGATTATGAGTACAAGCAACCCACCAGACGCGACATGCCTAGGTCAATGGGGTCGAAGAAGGTCCTGGACTCGGGCGTTGGTAGGCTGGCGCTAGAGAGGCTTAACGGAAGCCCGATGAGGCTGAGGAGAGTCAGCGAGTCTGTGTTGGATCATGGAAAGGCTAGGAGGATGAATGGAAGTACAGGCAGGAAAGCACCAAGGACAGGGCCTAAGGCTGGACAGGAGTTTGACGTCGTACACGATCAGATTCTTGAAGACGGGCCCGAGAGAACTGTAACAATTTCGACATGGCGCGAGAGGGTTGCAAAAGAGGCGAAATACGAAGATATGAGCGTCTATTATATGACGCAAGGCGACTACGAAGTGCAAGAGACAACTGAGGGTCGTTCATCTGGAGGTCCGAGCGCGAGGGGCGGTAAAAGCCAGGAGGCACCAGTGAGTCATTGGTTATCGCACGAGGTGAGTTAGGACTCTTGCCATAATGTATTTAAATAAAAAGGAAACTTACCAATATTTTCTTCTCTGTAGAATATCAACGGCATACACAGTCGCGCCTCACCCGTCCAATATGTTGTCGCTTCCGACGGGCAACGGTCTTTTTCATCGGCATCTAAATCTCGAGCCCCTCCCCGTGACCGTGCCTCGTCCAAGGAATTTCGCTCCGGGACATCACATAGTCCACGAGGTCCAACGCTGCAGGCTCGAACGACGACGCCCTATGTCGAGGGGACGTCGAGTTCGCATACCCCACTGCGTACATCCACCCCGAACAAAAGCATGCGATCACCTACACCCTTTATGCCCACTCGTTCGGGATCGACGATAAGTAGCATAAAATCAATAGCTACGTCCAATTTCCAGGACGTTTTATCATCTTGTGAACCGTCCTTGCTTCATGCCGCGCCAACGCTGGTGAGTCTGGGGATAAGAAGCGTGGAGCACCTGCGCGCGGTTGGGCGACTTACGGAGGAGGTCAGGGATAGGGAAGTGAGAGATGAAGCGTTAAAGAAGGGGCTAACTGTTATGGAATGGGCAATCTTATTGGATAAATTACGGTCTCTCTGATTTTTGGCCCAGGTCTATCTGGAACCAACGGATGGTGTATATGCATGTTCTAATTTATGTAAACAGTCTATAAAATGATGTAGTGATACATACGAATTAATTCGATGTATCTCCGGACTTATTACCTCCTTGTAGCGTCTTGAATTGAGCTCGAGTTCCAAACGCGACTTAAGTATCATACCATTGGGGGGAGGTATTGTTTGATAACTTTGATTTTGTCAAAACCTCGGCAGAGTATACATTTCGCGAGACGAAGGCTGCTGTGCATAGCAGAGATTCATGCGAGCTACCCTGTTGATTTCAGTCAATGGTAGTGGGTATCAGACGACCTCGCGTAACATCACCAATCTATGGACCTTCACGCACGCTTCCTTATTTTTTCCCGTCATATGTCAGGGACGTACTTACCTCCTGTGTCGAGTTCCCTGAGTTTGATACCGCCATGAGGGCCTCGCGTAATATGAGCGAATGCTCTAGGAAAAGGGAATCTTGCGATCGTCTAATGGTTTCATAGAGCATGACCAAACATTATATACAAAGGTAATCATAGACGGAAAAACATACAAGGTCACTCTCGTCCCCATCTGGCGCCTGGCTCGTTTCTTCTCGAGTTGGCATCCCATCTTCGACGGTCCCGGTCCCTTTCCCTCTCCCGGGATATATCATCATACTTTTCTGGTGATATTCGATACTGATCACGATAAGGTGGTGTTGCAGGTGATCTGCTTCGACGTCGAGGGTAACGATCATCATAGTCTCTTCGTTCCCGAGAACGGGTGCGAGGCGATCTTGAACGAGAGCTGGAGTGTTCCCTTCTCCTTCGGGTGTCGACGCTGGTGTGCCTCTCTTGTCGTTCTAGACGACGCAGTTCTTTCTTTGCCTTCTTCTCCTCTTTCCGTTCAGCCTTTCTACGCCGTCTTTCTTCCTTGTCCAACGCGGTTTGATCGGGGGAGGTAGCATTCTCAACGGGCTTTGAAGTTGAAGGAGTAGGCTCATCTTTTGCGACAGCACCTTTGGCATTTGGAGCGAAACCACTATAAGTCAGTGTCAGCATTAGTCCAGCAGTCATAGTAAGGCTCGACGTACAGAGCAACAGAGAGGGCCTCGGCCTCGGCTTCCTTTACTTTTCTTATTTCCTCTAGTCTCTCTGCCTCTGAATTTGAGACGTCTCTGTTGTACCAGTGCACATCCTTGTTTTTCTGCCAACGTCCAGTTGGCGCATTGATACTGTGTCCTAGATAATTCTGTTACCAAGCTGTTAGACATGGATATCATTAAATCAAAAAGAAACTACCTCTCTGTCCTTGTCTGCAGAGACGTCCGACCACTTGAATTCAGCCTGTCCACCGCGAGTGCCGCCTCGAATTGGTTCGAACATGGTAGGAGGAGAGCCTTGGAAAGTAACTTGGCCAAACAAGAGGCATGATATTCCCACGCTTTTCTGTAACGGCTTGCAGTGCTCGTTGCTCCACCCATCGCCGTCAGTTCCCTGGTACCCCAGCTCACGACCTTCACGCCCAAAATGCGCCCCTTCTTCTTCGCTGTTGTTGCTCTCTTTGCTGCCTTTGCAGAGGCACAGCTGACGGAAACAATCGTTGATGCGTAAGTCTGCTGCGCATGAAAGCTCGCATTGCTGACATACAGAATGCGTTCAGGAACGCCGAGTCGGTGGTTATCGTCGTTTCTACGAACACACTGTTGGGGGTTATTACTACGGAGACACTGTGAGTATTCTCGACCAAGCATGTCATATTTAATAACGTCGTTGTTAGAGAAACGTTGACCGGGACGACGACGGCGACCACCAATACCCGTACTAGAGCTACGACGGCTACGACAACGGCTACAACAGCGACCACCACACTCGCTCAAGGTGGTGGCGTTGTTGGTGCCCCAGCAACCACAACCAACGACGATCCTCATGGGCCAACGCCCTACACATACACCACCGTCATCGGTGGAATCACAACATTGATAGAGGACACTTTCACGCCAACATTCCCCGCCACTACACCTTCAACAGCCCCTGCTACTGGGTCGATAATGGCCTTTAGCCAGTACCAGTCAATATACGGAACTGTAAGCGCCTCGAGCGCGAATTCGGCGGCAGTGGTCCTGGTATCGCAGAAGGCATTGATGGGATTGGTCGCGACGACGGTGGTCTGTTTGCTGGGCGGTGTTTGGACAATACTTCCATGAGAGTAATGGACGAAGATATTGTTAACAGTGTTGGGATTGCATACATTTTGCTTAGTATCTTGCTTTTTCCCTCTCATCATTAGGCGTTCGAAGGACTTTATTAATCATATTACATGCCCTTGCAATACCCATAGCATTGACCCAATGAGCTATGTAATTATGGGCAGGTAGTAATTGTCACGAGGTGCAACTTGCCTTTTGCTATCATCGTCCAGATTGCCGGCATCACTGTCGACGAGTAGCTTAGGACGCGTCGACCTTATGTCTGCTCCTCAGCTCAGCATCCAGACATCGCTGACCCTCAACGACCTCTTCTCCGACTCCCGAACCCATGGATACTCTGGGCCCAGCCGCAACGTACGCCTACACAGAGCCTGCGCCAACGGTGGAAGTGCTATATGCAAGAGCGAAGACGGTTCTCGCTGTGCAGTGGCCGGCAAAGAATGTTGGTATTCGTGTGATTGTCGGCAGGAAGAGCTGATGAATGTTGTATAGCTCTTCGCGTAATAACCGTCTTGGACCCAACACAGGCCAGAACATCCGAACATAAGGCTGCTATTGGTCGTGGAGGTCATCGAGTAGAAGCCTCTCGCAATCTCTGGGAAGGCAGTGGTCTCAAGATAGACAGTGCCAGCACTGATGTCGCCTGGGCTCACGGTCGTATGTCTTGCGTCCATTTTCAATTTCATCTGATTCCCACAGGCGACAGAGTTCAGCAACAAGATATTGACCAGCGCTCGTAATGGAGAACTTATTATGTGGGACATAGTGAAATCCAAGTACGGTTAGTAATGCAACATAAACGGTTCTTTTATTCCATCTGACACGCTGCTTATACAGAACGACGGACGAAGGACCATTCACGTTCCATACACAAACTTTCAGTGTCTTCCATTGTCCACCATTACTGCGTCACTGGCTCGTCTGATGGTGACTTGCGCATATGGGTCAGTCTCTTGACACGCTTTACGTTTGTACTGACGCGAATATTTGGAAGGATATCAGAGATCTTAGCAAGTCTATCAATCGTATTCGTCACCCTACGACAGTGCGGAGTGCAGTATTTTCTCCTGTAAACTCTCACCCGCTTCAAGTTGTGGTCGGTTTGGATAACGGTAGTTTGTACCGGTACGTCAATATATCTATTCGACAAGGCTTGTCCTGATCCCATCATGTAGATGGGATTTACAGATGGGTCAACGTGGACAATTGGATCGTATACCTGTCGCGCATACAGCACCGGTGACGGCCCTCGATTGGTGCCATACGCCTTCGAATGCGATGCCAGGTGCTCCAAGCATGGTCCCAGGTGGGGATATGACGAACGGTGGTCTAGGGTGGATAGTTTCTGGTGGACTGGATCGCTGTGTAAAGGTCAATATACTTACGTACATCTTTTTTCTCTGTTTGAATTTTGATACAGGTCTGGGACCTGACTTGGCCATCGATTTCGATCCATATCCCTCACAAGCCAACCTACACTCTACATCCTTCGTTTCCAGTTCGTCAAGTTCAGTGGCGTCCGTCGTACGAATGCGAGATCGCTATAGTGTCGAACGCCGAATTAGGAACGGGTTCTAATCCAGACATGTCCCAACCACCTGCTCTTGCAGGAACTGTTGAAAGAGGAGGAAACCGACTTGATCTTGCAGGATTTGGCGGTCGGGATGCATCTCAGAATGGGGTAAACAAAGATAACAGCTCCGGGATGGCATCGGGATTCAAGGCAACCAAGGCGTCCAATGTCGTCGTTGGGATGGGTGACGCCATCGAGATCTGGGATGTGCGAAGAGGCTGGATAGCAAAATGGTCTGTCACAGGCTCTGCGATAGAAGGTGGTGTCACAAGTCAGTTGTGCTTTTTGCTCGTGGATTCTGTCCTTGGCCTACTCACGATTGCATCGCAGACATGACATTTGGAGATTCACATGTCATTTGGGCCCAGCATTCGTCTGGAATGTTCTCTCAAATTGATCTCAGAGATGCTACCAAGCCTCTTGACGCGATTACGAGGGTCTCCGCAAGTTGGGAGGCTTCTGGTTCACTGGCGTTCGTGTCCGACGACAAGAAACTTTGGGAAGCACCTTATGACGACATGTAAGTTCTTTCCGACTTCGTATCAATTTTTTTGGGTCGTTGACGGAATGGTGAAAGATCTCCGGAGCAGCGCGAACGGATGCCTCAAAATACACAGTCAAAACTCAAAGCTCTGGGAGACAGTTCCTACCTCCCAGAATGCCAGGCGTCGGGCACCTACAATCCACCCGGAGCAGAACATGAAGTAGCGGCTTTCACTAGATTAGCGAAAAGTTACCGAATCAGTGGCCAAGATCGGAAGCGAATATGTGCTCTTAATGCACAGGTGAGGTTCGACTATGATTGTCTACGGACATATGCTGATATCAATCAGCTGGCTTTTCAAAGTGGAAAAAATTGCGCGGGACAAGTGTGGTTACTTGTTGAGGCATCGCTGACTGACTTAATGCCGGATCTTGAGGATGAAGACGAAAATGCCGGTCGACATGCAAATTCCGTGAAATCACCTTCGACACCTGGTAATGCGCCGCCGCCTCCATCCCCCGCGACGCACAGTCTGCCTCTCGAGAGAACAGATTCGTCAGTTACTCTGACGAAGAAAGTTAGCCCTGGTCGAGGTTCCGGATACAATATTGACCTTGGATCTACGCAGCGTAGTGTTTCTAGTTCAGGCCGAATAACCCCATCATCATCAAAGAATTCCTCACCGAGACAAGGTGTCTCCCCTCTCCCTCCGGGTACGCCATCATTGCTAGGAAGAAGGGATTCGAGAGAGTCCCCAGTGATGCGGCGTCCTTCTGTATATCGTCGGCCGTCCGTGTCGATACACAGTTCAAGTCCGGGAGACAGAAGTACCAGCAGTCTTCGACACATAGGAGAAGGTGCTTTGGATGACTCCGATTCATCTCCCAGCGGGAACGAAGATGAACCAATAATAGGTGATGGTCATACAAGCGACGATGAGAGTGCTCAAATACCCTTCTCGCCTAATCATCCCGCAAGGAGGTCGTCATCAGTGCTCCCTAGTCCACTTTCCCATGTCGTTGGCCATCAGCGCTGGACGGACGATGAAGAAGACGACGAAGACGACGATGATGACGATGCATCACCATCACCTCGTTCCACTGATTCAGAATATGATGACAATCATGAGTCGCCCCGACGTTCACCACCACGTTTACCTTCGAGATCCAGCTCTTCAAAGAGATCAACGAAACGGAGTTCCCTTCTAAGGAAATCTCGCAGCCGCAGTTCGACTCTTGCTTCTCTGCCAGGGCCGGGTTCTGCGAAACCGCTGACGCGCAGGGCTTCACAGAGTAGTGTTAAAACCGTTACTGTGGGAGAAGGTGTCCAACCTGAAAGTTCGAATGGCATCAAGACCGAGGAGACTGTTCGTGACTTATCTCATCAGAAAGATAGGAGCATGACGATTTCCGAGGTCATGTTGGATTTAGGTGAAGGGGATGGTGGTTCACCCTCTGTTCCTGTCGATGTAACGGATAGACGCGAAGATCTTGTTCGCTCGGAAGAGAAAAGATGTCGAGAGCTAGCATGGGAGGCCTTGCGTGACGCTCTCGATGACTTTGCTGATGAGGTAAGTGAAAATTGCGTATCAAAATATCTTGAGCTTAACACAATCAAGGGTGACATGCAAATGTGTGCGATGTTGTCTGTTATAGCAGCCAAAGAACTAAGGATCGATAAACGGAGAATTGTCGGTTTCCTTGACTCCTACATTGGTAAGTCTTGCCATCTAAGATCCCGCACTTGAATGTTAACGAGGATGTATCTCATATCCAGACGTACTTACTAGGCTACGATTACACACTTGTGCTGCGTATTTGCGGAAGGTCTGTAAAGCTGAGGAGATTCGGGAGGCTAGTCAGGTGAACATGCATTTTTGATCTATTGCCATAGTGCTCATACTTTGAATGCAAAGCTTGAAACCACCATCTATACTTCATGCGGTCGATGCCGCAAAGCGTTGGCTCTGCCTCTTGGTACCACTGATCGCAATGCAGGCTATTGGCTCTGTTCGACGTGCAAAGCGCCGCCGGCAATGTGCAACATATGGTACGGTATATTTTCCTCAAATTTTCTTATTCGGCGATTGATGAAATTTTGGCAGTCGGCTTCCCGTTCGCGGCCTTCTTTTCCAGTGTTCAATATGCTCTCACGGTGGCCATCATGTCTGCTACCAGCGGTATTACATGCAGCGACCAATGGTGCACCTTCCCAAATCATTTGTTCCAACTGCAGCTGCCACTGAAGACCGTCGGGGGCGATCAGTTGCTCGTAGCTCCACAGGGACGGTTATAGATGATGATAGCAGTTCGACCATCAGCGCTGTGAGCACGGTTGAAGCGCAAGCCTCTGAAACCACAAATACTTTGATGGGCAGGATGAGCAATTTCATAGGACATCCGTGTGCGGCTGGCTGTGGTCATTTTTGTTGGGCAGCAAACGGTTCCAATGATAGTATATGATGACAATGAAGATGTTGATAGACTTTCTTGGAGGACGAACCAGATGTTTACAGCGGAAGGTGATTACCTCAGCCTCGATCTCCGTGAAAAGGGGCACTTCGATTCAACATAAACTTGACCTTCAAATCAATGGGGCGATTAGTTCCTTTACATACAACGAAAGTGGACAAGAAGAAGAAAACACGGTGAGCTAACTCTTTCCCTGATGTTCCTCGAGTAGCCTCATGGTGATCTCTCAGATCTACACTGGGACTGAAATTGAAGAACTGTACTCTTTCAAATACATCATCGCGAACGAGCCGTGGGATGACATACCTCCCGTCTATCTGCTACGACGTACGAGACCAAAGCCGTCTCTTTTCCAGTACGGAATCGGATTCACGTACTCTAGCCTTGCAGACCATGCCACGCGAAGGAATCTACTCCCAGAGCGTCTTACGATGTCAAATACCTTAGAATACCTTCAAAACCTCACTGGGATTAGAAAGAAACTGTACTATCGAAATGTCGAATCTACCAATGTGGCACTTTACAACAACTTCAAATCACTTGTGGCTGAGAAAGAACGGGACCGTGTAACTGATATCCTCGAGCCGGGGTTGAACGGAGAATTTTTGTGGTATTACGATGCTATTAATATCGCTTGAGACTTCTGTACGGGATTCCTTTCTTTTTGTGTTTCCGTCTCTAATATGTGCACAGGCTGTTCGAAGCATCGGATATATAAATACTTGTTCCCACTCTCATTTCACTGTATCGTTTCACGATAAATGTTATCATTTTTCGGGCCCGATCACCAAATACGCCCTTATAATATCCATCCTCCCATAAAGGACTCGTCTGCATACTGCGCAACGCAATTTTCGATACCCTGAAACCTCGTGACAGGACTTTCAATGGGATTACACGCATCGCCTCACAATGGTTCTGTCTCTATGCACTTTTTGAACTCCGTGATGATGTACCGACCCTGCGAAGCGCGGTTCTCGTCATACTGCCCCGTCATACCGCCGCTGCTTTGTGACGTGCTGCTTAAACCCTAGGCTTTCTAGGCCGGTATTTCTATAAATGCTGCGACTTTGCAAAGCTAGTCATTGAAGAATGTCTGCTCACTTCCGACTCAATAATCCTCCTACCTTGATTTCGGCGTATTCAACCCGCGGCGATCTTGGTAAGGTTAAGCATCAATCTATACTTCACCCGGATAAATTACCGGTACGATGAGGGGGGGCTACATATGATCACCTAGCGACCTGGAATGTATCAATACAGCTCCGTGCTGTTCTACCGCGAATCTGTGTAAGCCGCAGCTCCTTCGCCGAGTCTGTCGGTGTCTGTAGAAACTCATGCCTTCAACACGCAGCACTTTCTCAAAGGTGTACACTTCCTGAATTCTATCCGCTCAGCCAGCCTATGACTGGCGTTTTCGTCCTCAAAATCTATGTCAGTCTGCTAGTACCTCCAGCAAGAATTTTGGATTCAGACAGACAAAATACAAGTGACGGAGTTTTCAGAGCGATATGTACAATGGTCGTTTAGGTTACGGTCATTTTATGCCGTTAAACGGGCCTTTCAATCAAACATGCCATATCATAAAGGAGCTTGCAAACTTGCGGTTCTATCTGGGATCGCCACCCAAAGTCAAGGAGGAGAATGTCTGTCTCATGCACTGATATGGTGGAAGTGGGGCTGGAGGAAAATGTACGTTTAAAAGACCATTCCCCTTTTTCCTCCGCTCAGCGATATCTATCTAGACTTGTTCGATATCAAGTGAAGAAGACTACGCACCTCCTCCGTACGAGAGAGGATGGCAGCCACCTCCAGCATATACACCGCCATGCTTAGATCCTCCTCCTGTGAAATATCTGTGTCTTTTTGGATTCCGTACGTCTTCTCCTCTGATCCTGAACATTTGTCCTTCATCGTCTCTCAAGTTTGTCCCCTCTTGTGGGTAATCGGATCGTTAGCTTTGTGTCTCCCGCTGCAACACATATTTCCTCGGTTGTTCGTTCCACGGCGGCGGAATATAGATTCGGATGTATTATCAAAGAGGATGCGTAGAACGGAAATACGATGGGCTAGTGTCTGTTTAATCTTAACAAGTATTTTCTTCTTTGTTGGCGCCTTTGTATTGATCATAAAGTTGTACTTGTGATAGTGTCAGTACCATCGCACGCCACATAAGACGGTAGACTGCCTTCATCCCGCATTTCATGTTTGAAGACAAGAGGAAGTCAAAGAGGTTAGAGCTGGCTTCACGATTCAACAATTTCTGTCCCAATGAAACTTCAAACTCTCCAACATCGAGACCCTGATGGTACGGCAATGTCTACGCATTTACGCAACCCTGAGGGAATTCATGGACTATTTTCGATTCGCACGAGGTTTATTCGCAGCCACGAATACTAACTTGAGATCTCGTGGTACAGATAACGAGTTAGTATCGACAGGTCCCCCAAACTTCGCTGATATAAAAGTACGCCCCCTTCTATTGATGTTGTACAAACCCAAGAGACCTATTTTACAGCACCGTTATGCACCAAACGAGGTGGTACACTTCAACGCCGAGATCGAGGATAGTATGTACGCTTCCACGTTCACGCAAGACGACATCAACGTGAACATTGCCCTTGGGAAATATATCTCCATCCCACAGTGTTCGCCAACTCTCAGGAGAGTGGAAGAACGCGTTGTTGCTGTGACCGCTCGTGGAATCGACCCTGACGGTATGCAAACCTTTCTCGCGCCGACCAACATGTGATCCAAATATCATAGACCCCGGCTCAGATGACAGTAACGCCGCAATAATCTTCGCGACTTCGTATTGCCTCTCTTCGTCGAAGAGATGGAAAAATGACGAGATGTGGATGGCGGAGATGTTTCCTCGGAGCTCAGCTAAGGACTGTACTTTGGGGAGCTCCGGGATGCCAAGGACAGGGACGCCGTCCCTCGTCAGACTTTTCAACTGAAAGATGTCTTCAGGGATGAAGCGTGCTGGGAAAGTCTCAGCTGTGCTCTTGAAGAGTCTATGTCCGAGTTCCCAAAATTCTGTGCCATATTCTTAAGCTGTGCAGAGCGAATTGCAGAGGAAGGAGTTCATACCAGGATGCAAATCGGAAGCTATGACTTGTTCCACCGGATATCCATCTGCGACCGCCTTTCTGGGGTCATTACCGACTATGCAGATGCTAGATAGTCAGGGCGAAAGTGACATTACATGCAAGAATTACGAACAGCAACATCCAATGTCTGCATAGATTGCTCCCTTCCGATCTTTTCCGAGGTTCAAGAACTGTTGATAGCACGGCTGCCTCGAAATATTTAACCTCGACGCTGGAAGTCAGGTATGATTGACACGGCGGATTCGGGGGCCGCTCGCTTACCTGGTAAAGGAGAAATGGCGAATGCACGGATAAGGATACACCTGTACCGTCTTGCATTAGGGTATTTATTACTCAGTGAGAACGTCAATCAACCTTGTACGCCGCGTCTTGGATAGTAAGAATATGACTCTTGAGCATGGCGTCGTCTTCTATTCCAGTTTGAGCTTTAAAGAATGCAGTTTCATTTTCTGCCAGTTCGTAGAGCGTAGGATCCAGCTGGCGAGCAACAAGGACTGGCTCGTGGCTCATTATGGGGGAGATACTAGACAGTGAGAAAAATACTTACAAATGCCAGAGTTTATATATATAAAGTAAACGGACTCATTTGTGCCTCACAGACATTAAAAATAGAGGACAGAAATAACAGCTACGTGAGAGTCGAGGCTAGCGTGCCGTGTAGAAAAGGTCATACTAAGTGGGAAAAACCAGAAATTGCGCTTGTCCCCTCTTGTGGATAATTGGCTCGTTAGCCGCATTGTGCCTCCCGCTAGAACATATATTTCTTCGGTTGTTTGCTCCACGGCAGCGGAATATGGTGGACTATGTTTCCGTCCCACTTTTTATGTTCGAGGGCAAGGGCAAGTTAAAGAGCTGCCAGTCTCACGATCAAAATTTTGTGTTGATAGAACTTTCCTACATCGAAATCCTGACGGTACGCGAATGTCTAGGCGTTCACAACCGTGAGGGAAGCCATGAACCTTTTGATGCGCACGAGATTTATTCGCAAACATGAGGACCTTTGGTAGCTATTCAATGGATCTCATGTGAGGATAAAGAGTATCGAAAACTTTGGCATCACAGTATGTCGTACAAAGCCAAGAAACGTATCTACAAAGCTGTTATGCACCAAATAAGGAGGTACAATTTGATGCCGGGATCGAGGATATCTGCACGTTTACGTTCATGCAAGACAGCATCAACACGAACAGTGCCCTTGGGAAATATTTCCCCATCCCACAGCGATCGCCAACTCTCGGGAGAATGGCAGAACATGTTGTTGCTGTGGCCGGTACTGGCATCGATCTCGGTACGCAAACCTTTCTCGCGCCGACCAACATGTGATCCAAATATCATAGATCCCGGCTCAGATGGCAGTAGCGCCGCCATGATCTTTGCGACTTCGTATTGCCCTTCTTCATCGAAGAGATGGAAAAACGACGAGGTATGGATGGCGGAGATGTTTCCTCGCAGTTCAGCTAAAGACTGTACTTTGGGGAGCTCTGCGATAGGCACAGGAACGTCTTCCCTCGTTAGGCCTTTTAACCGGACGATGTCTGCAGGGACGAAGCGCGCTGGGAAAGTCTCAGCTGTGCTCTTGAACAGCCTATGTCCGAGTTCCCAAAAATTCTGTGCAATATACTTATGCTGCGCAGAAAGACGTGCAGAGGAAGGAGTTCATACCAGGATGCAAATCGGAAGCTATGACTTGGTTCACAGGATAGCCATCTGCGATTGCCTTTCTGGGATCATTACCGACTATGCAGATGCTAGATAGTCAAGGCGAATCCGACGGTACATGTAAGAATGACGAACAGCAGCATCCAATATCGGGCATAGATTGCTTCCTTGCGATCTTTTCCGGTGTTCAAGAATTATTGATAGCACGGCTGCCTCGAAATCTTTAACCTTGACGCTGAAAGTCAGGCATGATTGACGCCACAGATTCAGGGACCGTTTACTTGTCCGGTAAAGGCGAAAAGGTGAATGCACGGATAAGGGAACACCTGTATGATCTTGTATTAGGGCATTTATTACTCGGAGAGGATGAGTCAATCAACTTTGTACGCTTCCTCCTGAATAGTAAGAACATGGTTCTTTTGAGTGCAACATCATCTTCTATTCCAATTTGAGCTTTAAAGAACAAAGCTACGTTTTCTGCTAGTTCGTAGCAAGTGAAAACGCCTGATGAGGTATGAAGCGATCATTTGAGCTCAATAGGACACTTTGTGATGTTTTGAACAAACATTCAATATGTGTTATATCCGTTTTGCCCTTGCTATAGTGAGGCACGGCAGCCCAGCCGGCAACTCGAGAGCAAAAAATTGCAGTCACCAAAATTCGCTAAGATTCGTCCGAGATTGTGAGTCGTCACTCGTGACTGTCAAAAACCCTCTTTAAATATCACGGGTGTTAGACTGCATTGAAAGCACGCAAAGAGACAAGTCATTGTTCTCAGCAAGAATATTCAAATTGCGCTACTCAACGCTATTATAGCACGGCATACAATGCTGGCTCCGACCACAATGCCCGGTATACCATCTGTCTGAATTTGAACCTGACCTTGTACAAACGCGAATTGTAGTCCGAATACAAATCCAACATGTTAATGGCAGGAGCTCGATTTCCGAATTATGACCTAACATTGAGACTCCGAGACCCCAAAATCGTCCGGACCAGAGAAGAGGGGATAATCATGGACCCAGTAGTGCAAGCCACAGAAATATTGTACTGACAACAAATACGGCGGCTATCTTCAGCGTGGTATTGAAGATCGTCGTTTCAGCAGGACTGGATGAAACGGGTTGTATCGGTTGCTTCTTCATAGCCAAAGATGGAGAGGGCGGTGGGGCGGTTGGTGGCCGATTAATGTTTAGTGGAGCATTGGAATGATGATGCGAATGAGGCTGGGGGACTTGCTGACTGGGGTGGATCGCGTTCGGCTGTTGTGAAACCGCGGGACGGGACATATTAGAAGCAGGAGGGCCATTGGCGATGCTTCCGCCTGGCGGAGGTGGGGGCGGTTGCTGCTGCTGCTGATGCTGATGCTGCTGTGCCGTAATCGTCTGAACCATGGTATTGAACCTTTCATGGCCTTTCTGAACCTCACTGAGCATGAGGCGAAGGTTATCCAGATTTACAATGAACCGTGGATTGTTGGAAGCGAGAAAACTGCGTTGCTGTTGGGCAGTCACGACCTGGAAACCTTTGTTAGATAGGTTTTAGTGTAACTGAGGAGCTACGTACTATCACAGCCAGCCGCTTGACCCAAACGTCGTTCTTGTCATTTGCAAACAGATATAGCATAGGGAGCTTATTCTCCAACTCCCCAGTTGCTCGATGCAATTGTTCAACCACAGCGTTGTAGGTCATCCGCTCTTCAGGAGGGATCCTGACCGAACCAAGCGCAGCCATACCTGAGAATTCATGAGTTGTGAAAGAAACTCTGTGGTAGAAGTACTCACGATTGGCAAGAAAATCTTGCTTCACTTGCGATAACATAGACGAGATTCGCGACAACTGCTCCTGATTTCCTCGCATAAACTGGGGGATAATGGTATTGTTAGGAAGTTGAGGTCGATGCTCCATCATACCCTCGTCCGTAGTACCATTTTGCAATGCCGTATTCGGTATGGACTGCGGAGGGGAAGACATTGCTACATGCCCAAGTGGACTCTGTGACAGCGTAGCTGTAAATTGTTGATTGCTCGCCGCCCCAGTTATTCCTTCTGACGGCGGTTGTACTGGCTGATTCGTCGATGCACCACGCAGGTTGCCACGAAATAGATTCTGCTCCGCAGCCGTACGTTGTATATGGGCACGATGATTCTCGATAAACGTGATTATGTGCTCCTGGACGCCTTTTGCTCGCAATTCTGCTGGAGAAAGATCGGCATACGCCATGACCATTTGCATTTGCGGGCCATTCATCGATTTCGCGGGATTGGGGTTGGCGAGCTGCTGAGCTGCCATGCTAACCTGCTGCTTGCGCCTCGATTCCAGGACGGTCGTGACGTAGACCATATCGAAGTGTGCAAGATGGTCCTTGTATATTTGCTCCAATTGATGAGCGGTAGCTGGCCCCGACTTCGCAGGCTCCATGTCGTTACCGGGATATTGAACGTAGCCCAAACGGGCAGCAATAGTCGCCCAGAGGTCTTTCTGAGCGACCTGCAAAAAATGTGAACATAAGTAGAGCTCAAATTGACCATGATCGAAGGCGAACCTCAGCTGCACCACCCTCCCGCATAACATGTGTGTGAAGAGCATGAATATCGACCGGTCTGTGCTCGATCGTGGCAATGGTCCTAAGGTCGCGATTCAAACCTTTGGATGTCAAGTAATTCATGTAAGCAGCCTCAAATCTAGTCTTCTCCAATGGTGGCGGATGTGCAAGGTCAAATGAGTTTGACATTCCATTGGGGATACCAGACTGTCCACTTCCAGTAACAGTGTTCATGTTAAAAGGAATACCGCCCAAAGGAGTTTGTGATGGAAGATGTTGCGAAGTAGACACAGAGCGGTTAGGAGGGATCATTTGGGGGATGTTGTGCGTCTGAGGGGGCGGCTGCGTCCATTGTGGCTGCGACGGCTGGTGTTGTTGATTTGCTAGATTCATGTTATACCTTAATAAAAATGAATATACTGTATAGAGACACATGAAACACGACAGACGCACATATTATTATTATTCGCCAGCTGAATGATTCTTGCCAGCATCTCTTTGGCTTTAGCAACCTCATTCTGATGCATTTTAAGCTGAGCATAATAAGGAACATCAGGCATTCCCGCACGATTATTCTGCAGGTTACGAATGTTGTTCTCGCCGTTGCTGATCATGGTCCGCAGGGTCATGATACGACTTTGAAGTTCTGGGGGTAGCTGAGGGCGCATCATACCGTTGGGGGCCATAGTGAACTGGTGGGGTTGCCCACCCATCTGGTTTGGCGGATTGGCTGGAGACGCTCGCTGCAGAGGATCATTAGCGTCCATCGCAGGAGCGGATATGTCGCCCTGTCCAGGCGCATGGACCGATTGCGGCTGCTGCTGAGCATTTAAACGAGATGGAAACGACATGGGGTCGTTCTGATTCTGCTGGTTCGCAGCCATACCAATGAGCTCGAGTTGCCTGTTATGGTTCTGGTTGTTCGTAATGGCCTGCATCATGGCGTTTCTCGCCTGCATGGAATTCTGGGAGAGTGGCGCTTGCAGACCGCCACCGTTAACTAGATTTGGGAAACCAACAGGCTGCCGCTGGGAGGACGGATCATGGAAGGGCCGCTGCTGAGATGGGCCGCCACTCGGACCTGCGCTCATTTGAGGAACTCCGAGAGGAAAAGACTGCTGTTGTTGACCATGGGCGCGGGCAGCCATGTTCTGACTTCGAAGTAAATCGACCATCTAGAAGTAGAAAAGAGAGATCAGCATAAGGATACGTAATGATAGCTTGAGAAGAAAGTGTGCTAGGTCGATAAGAGCGAGTCGTATCATGGGTCGATAAGCCACATGAGCGGTAAATGGACCTGCGAGGGCAGCAAATGCCACCAACGATCCCTGTAAAGACATGGAGATTGATAGGGAGACATGCTACGCTACGGGTCCAGGGTGTACCCCTCCACAGAGTAGACGGACCAACGGTGGACGGCAGCTTGAAAAATAGCCAGAGTAACGAGACTTGCCCGCTGATTAATTTGTGGACTGTTCACATCCGCCCCGTTATTCGGTCGGAATTGGTTCTGCAGGTGCTGCATCTGGCTCGACTGCTCTGAGAAAGGCGGCATTGGCTGGTGGTTATCCTGGTGGTGTTCGGTGTCAGGACAGCACGAGGCAGGCCCACATGCACGACACGTTCACATGCCACTGATGGCCTTGACCAAATGCAGATTCAACTCAATTAACGTAGCGCCGACTATAAACTGGGCCCCGGCGCCATCTTTGTCTTCCTTTGGTGTAGAGATTGCTGGACCCAGGACCAGCTTCCAGGATAATGTCGTCGTCTATCGTCGAGCTCATCGTACTCGTCATCGTGTACCAGCAGGCGGGCAGATACATCCTTGGCTTTACTTGGAGCGTTTGGACCGACTGCCAGAATTCTATCCTCATCCTCTGTAGGCTCGTGGCTCATTATGGGGGAGATACTACACAGTGAGAAAATGACTTACTCATGCCAGAGTTTTTATATATCAGTAAACGGACTCCTTTGTGCCTCACAGACAGTAAAAATAGAGGACCGCGGTAGAGGACGCGGAAATGGCAGCTACGTGAGAGTCGAGGCTAGCGTACCGTGTGGAAAGGTTGTACTATAAGTGTAGGCTCGTTTACCAGCCGGCGTTTCACCCACGTGGCTGCGCTATCACTTTGGGCGAAAGCGGCTGGGCAAATCCGCAACGTTTTAGAGGGTCACGCTTTCTGTGACTTGGGACTTATAAAAATTTCACATCTTCACCGCCAGTTTTAATAGTTGTCCACTCCCTTCCCTCGTAATGCATTGTATACATGCGCATTTTATACTTTGTTTACCACTGAACCATCTACACAGTTTATTTTTGTCGCCTTGCGTGGAAAATATTATTCAACTGTCTGCTCCCATGATGTCATCATTTGGTCATCATGTTCTTGTCATTCGGACAGAGCCATTGAAGGGCAAAGTAGAGAGCAAGCAGAGGGTTCCATAATCATGATTGTATAGAATTTAAAATAATTTGTGCACAGGCAGACTATGCATACTAATCCTACTGGAGCAAATTGGAGACGGGGGAAGTGCAATGGCTGCTGAAAATAAGCTGCAAGACAAAAATCAGTGAAATTTTTCTAAGTCCCAAGTCACAGAATGTGTGACCCTCTAAAACGTCTCGGTATTGCCCAGTCCGTTCGCAAGCTCACCTCTTCACGTCAAAACATGTCAAACTTCACCAAACAACCAAACAACCGTATACGGAATTTGCATTACGAGGTGTAAGCTTGCGAACGTCGACTGGCTAGCGAGTCTACTATAAGTGGTAAAAACAGAGATTGCGCCTCCTATCATGGATAATCGGCTCCGTAGCCTTGTGCCTCTCGCTGCAACACATATTTCCTCGGTTGTTTGCTCCACGGCGGCAGAATATAGGCTCGGATGCATTTTCACAAAGGATTCGTAGAATGGAAATACGACGGGCTAGTGTCTGTTTAATCCTAATAAGTATTCTCTCCCTTGTTGCCGCATTTGTGTTGATCATAAAGTTGCACTTGCGATAGCATCAGTACCACACTGGTATGGCATATAGGTTGGTGGACTATGTCTCGATTCCGCTTTTTATGTTCGAGGACGAAGGCAAGTTAGTACTAAAGAGCTGGCCTCACGATCAAAATCTTGCGTTGATGCAACTCTCCTACATCGAAATCCTGATGGTACGCGAATGTCTAGGGGTTTTCGCAGCTATGAGAGAGCTCGTGAACTTTTCGATACGCAAGAGATTTATTCGCAGCCATAAGTACCTTTGGTACCTATTCAACGGATCTCATGTGAGGATAATGAGCATCGAAAACATTGGCATCACAGACGCCGTACAAAGCCAAGAAACGTATCTACAAAACTGTTATGCACCAAATGAGGAGGTACAATTTGACGCCCGGGTCGAGGATATCTGCACGTTCACGTTCATGCAAGACAGCATCAACACGAACAGTGCCCTTAGGAAATATTTCCCCATCCCACAGCGATCGCCAACTCTCGGGGGAGTGGCAGAACATGTTGTTGCTGCGGCCGCTCCTGGAATCGACCTCGGTACGCAAACCTTTCTCGCGCCGGCCAGCATGTGATCCAAATATCATAGACCCCGGCTCGGATGACAGGAGTGCCGCCATGATCTTTGCGACTTCGTATTGCCTCTCTTCATCGAAGAGATGGAAAAACGACGAAGTATGGATGGCGGAGATATTTCCTCGCAGTTCAGCTAAAGACTGTACTTTGGGGAGCTCCGGGACGGGGATTCCGCCTTCCCTCGTTAGACCTTTCAACTGAAAGATGTCTGCAGGGATGAAGCGCGCTGGGAAAGTCTCAGCTGTGCTCTTGAAGAGTCTATGTCCGAGTTCCCAAAATTCTGTGCCATATGCTTAAGCTCTGCAGAACGGATTTCAGAGGAAGGAATTCATACCAGGATGCAAATCGGAAGCTATGACCTGTTCTACAGGATAGCCGTCTGCGACCGCCTTTCTGGGGTCATTACCGACTATGCAGATGCTAGATAATCAAAGCGAAGCAGACGTTATATGAAAGAATTACGAACAGCAACATCCAATGTCTGCATAGATTGCTCCCTTTCGATCTTTTCCGAGGTTCAAGAACTGTTGATAGCACGGCTGCCTCGAAATCTTTAACCTTGACGCTGAAAGTCAAGCATGGTCAACACGGCAGACTTGGGGACCGCTTGCTTACCTGGTAAAGGCGAAACGGCGAATGCACGGATAAGGGAACACCTGTATCGTCTCGTGTTAGGGTCTTTATTACTCAGGGAGGATAAGTCAAGCAACCTTGTACGCTTCCTCCTGGATAGTAAGAATATGGTTCTTGAGTGCAGCATCATCTTCTATTCCAGTTTTAACCTTAAAGAACGCAGTTTCGTTTCCTGCCAGTTCGTAGAGCGTGGGATCCAGTTGACGAGTGACAAGGACTGACTCGGAGCTCATCATGGGGGACAGCGAGAAAAAGACTTACTCATACCCGAATTTTTATATATGCAAGTAAACGGACTCATTTGTGCCTCACAGACGGTAAAAATAGAAAACCGCAGTAGAGGAGGCAGAAATAGCAGTTGCGTGAGAGTCTGTGAGAGTCGAAGCTAGCGTGCCGGTCATACCAAGAGGCAAAAATAGAAATTGCGCTTAAAGATAGGCCATCCCTGATATCACGAGGACAAGGTACCTATTTTCCGGCCCAGAGATAGGAACAAAAAAAGGAAAGTACCCAATGTTATGCGAGTAAACTTCAAAAAGTCAAGGTAAAGATCTCAGGCTCGGCACAATCCGGCCACATCGCCAAGCACGGCCAAATATTACACAACTATACAAAGCAGTGCGTTGCTTTCTCTTTTCCACCATCTGCAGCTGGTAAGTCGCGTTTCTTTCTGTTTCTTCCTCTCTTTTCTTTATGATGCTACTCATGTAATTTGCGTTCGATTGCTGTCGCTCTCACACCAAAGGGATCACCCGCCAGTGCATCCTGGGACTGACAGTATGAGACAACTTTTTTTCTACCTGATTTTTCATCTTTATTGTGTCCTTGTCGTCGTCAGTCGCTCACGTATTCTTACAGGTAGTCTTCTTGAATCTGAATTTCTTTTTTGACGTGAGAGCGTTCGTGATCGCGTTTTGATTGTATCCTGTGTTGAACAAATACACCCCAGTTTGTAATACCCTTTACTCTTGAACGCATACCCCTATGTCCGAACAACAACAAGCGGCTGCTGGCCCTTCAACAACGAATACAGACACTTCGGTGAATGCGCCGCCGCCTCAGGCAGAGCCCAACTTCAAAGTCTATAAACCTTCTGATGTGTCAGCTGCCCCTCCTTGTAAGTAAAGATTTCGCTTCGCTACAAGCTGGCCTTGACGACAAGTTCTCGGTAGCTGCACTACCAGACGAATATTTCACGCCTACCGCAGCAGATTTGAAAGTTGCTCAGTCACAGCTGGCCGCGCGTACACAGGCGCTTACGAATACACCGTTGAGACTAAAGGCTGTGAGAGAGGCAGAGGAGAAGGCAAAGCGGGATCGATGGCCGAACGTGCGTTCCCATTTGACAGCTCGTCTTGCAATGTTGCTCATCATGGTGCAGACAACGATACGCATACGTTTCACTGATAGGACACAGCTGGAGAAGGTCTTCTCTTCGACAGACAAGATCCGCTCTGTCTACGCCTTTGTGAGGGGGCTACTACGAGAAGACGTGAAGCCCATAAAGTTTATTCTCTGTGCGTACGAGTCACCAACTTTAGTATTGCTCATGCATGCTCATCGTTGCCCAGATCAGCCACCAAAGCGGGACCTCAAAGTTTCTGATCTCAAGGTTCGCGACTTGACGCTAGCACAGCTACAGCTAGCACCATCATCTGTACTTCTCATTCGGTTTGAAGACGACTCTCTAAATGGTAAATGCAGCGTTAACAATGTTTCTCTTTGTTACTGATTGGGCTGTAAGGGTCGCATGTCCCCGCACCTTTGATCACAAATGTTCTTTCGCAAGCCGTCGACTTGCCTAGGCCCCCAGAAGTGCCGGATACACTTCCGTCGAAAGAACCCACTTCCAAGATACCAGCCCTTTCAAGCTCATCGTCTGGTGAGAAGAAGGTGCCGAAGTGGTTGAAGCTAGGAAGTAAGTCACTTTGATGATAACTAATCATCTGATGCTGATACCTCTTCCAGAGAAATAGGTTAATTAGAGTAAGAACATAATGTTCATTGTAAATGTACAACGTGTAGGAACGGGATAGATCAGTACACTGGAAATGTTGTGTCAATGTCTCTTGACCAAGCACGGAGACCGCCAATAACATCTTTAATGGTCATGGAGCCATCGTTTCGAACGCTCCGTAGGGCATCGGCGCCTATTTGTGAATCATTGCCTAGGCGGCAGACGATATATATTTCCGTTTCGTTATCGCTTGGAAGCTGCTCGGCAGGGTTAGCAACAAGGTCGTTGAGAGGAACGTCTACGCAAATTTATTCATTCGAAAATTGCTCGTTTGGGATGACCACGCACTTATTGAACCAGGTAATCGACAGATCCCAAATTCTGTCGGAGGTCGAACATCGATAATCTTGACCTTTTTCTTTGCTACCGTGTCAGAAAAGTCCTAAGACAGTGATTTCAATGCCAGTTTTATGTAGAGGCATAATGAACGTACTCGAACGCGTATTCGCCGGTCGGACAGTCCTTCAACCATCCCGCGGCTCTCCCAGTCCGGAGCAGCGCCTCCACAGAACTGAACATAGTCGATATCTCTGATTGCACCAACCTTCTCTCCCTCAGTTCCACACGCAGGACAACTAGCCTTGCGCGACCGAAGTTTGATGCTACGGAACGGGGGTGAACCCAACGCGGAGAAAATGAGGAGAGACGGTTTCTGATCTAGCAGTGGGATATCGGTTGACGAGGAAAGTACTGCGTCCAAGAAACTACGGACCGTGTAAACCAGTAGCGATTTTGATTGCCTCTAGTGCTTGCATATTGCCAATGACTCCAGTTACTGCACCCAGAATTCCTGTTTCTGCGCATGTCCCCACTGTTTCTGGGGCTGGGGGTGTCGGGAACAGACACCGGTAACAAGGACCGTCGGGACCAAGGTTGTAGCAACAGAGTTGTCCCTCGAATTTCTGAGCAGCCCCGCTGACGAGTGGTTTACCGAGCGCGACTGCAGTGTCCGAGAGTAGATACCGTGTCGGCGCGTTGTCTGTGCAGTCGAGGATGATGTCGTACGGTTGCAAAAGGGTGAGGGCATTTTGTGGTGTCAAGGCCTCGATTATCACGTCCAGGTTGAGGCGAGAATTCAGCCTGATATCCGGTGAGCTTGAATGGCGCGACGCTTGCTAGGCACCCCTCACCGTCGAAGCGACTGTGCTGCAGATTCAACTTTAGGAAGTCCAAGGGTGCTTTCATTGTGTAGAATCTGACGCTGTAGATTAGATACTTCTACGACATCGTGGTCGATGATGCCTATTCTGCCTGGGACAACGTCAGCATGTATCTCGAAGGAAGGGGAGAGCTGAGTTCACCAAATCCTGCTGCACCGAGGTACTGAAGGGCTGGACATCCGAGTCCACCAGCGCCTACGACGACGACGGAGGAATTCTGAAGCTTGAGCTGACCTTGAAGCGAAGGCTAAGAACCGATGATGGTGGTGGTCGAAAGGTAAGAAGGAAATACCTGGGAGACCGAATCCATCGAGGATCATCTGCCGTCCGTACCGGCGGTAATCTTCGACAGGAAGCTCCATGGAAGGCAAAGGCAAGTAACGCGATCACGGTTTGTCTCTTACCACGATGGCCACGATGGCCCTTGCTCCCCTTCCTACCAGTGCGCCTCTCGTCGACGACACCAACCTCAACGCTCCATTTCTCCTCTCACGTAAAAGCCACACAATTATTCCTTAAAATCACCGTTACTCAACAATATTTCAGCCACGAAACGACCGCCACCCCTTCCCTGGCCAGATATCTCTTCACGCGCCAAATGGTCCGTGTCCTCTGCAAAATTCGGGTTTGGTGTCGAGTGCTTGCGTGATGGTGATCCTGAGACGTTTTGGCAGTGAGTCCCGACGCGTTGGAAATGACATTGTTGTCGTTATTCAAGTTCTCCCAGTTCGGATGGCCCCCAGCCTCATTTCATCACCATCGAGTTTCCTCGAAAAATGCCTGTCCAGGTGCGCCTTGGTGTCTTTAAGCTACGCCGCTGTTATTGACGAGATCAGCTTAGAAACTGAGCATATACCTCAGTCATCCCTTGGACGACTCATATACCCCCGCGACGCTCGCCATTCGCGCCGGAACTGGTTCGACGGATCTGCAGGATGTTCGGATAATTACACTGGATAAGCCAGATGGCTGGCTAACGTTTGATATATCATCGGAACCCAACGACGACGGTGATGGGTTGTACGTTTAGGCCAAAAATTTCACTAATGATGATCTTGATACCTTTTTCTAGGAAACCCATCTACGCCTACGTGCTCCAGATCATCGTCATGACCAACCACCAGAGCGGTAAAGATACCCATGTCCGGGGTCTACGCGTCTTGGGACCTATCGAGTATGTCCTTTCCCAAGGTAAATTTCCATCTAACACATCTTACAGGGAACAAGATCCTCTTGACGAAGACATATTTACTTTCAAACATCCGGAATACAAAATGTACGAAACAATTCGATAAGCCATTATCATGGCTGCTGTATTACTAGTTGTATCATATTACATCTCTTGGTCATGTACACACATACAGAATAAACAAAAAAAAAACACCTATCTATCCAAACACGCAGTATAAAAGATCCAATAAACATGCAAGGTGTTGTCTAATTCAATAAATCAATTTAAGAGTTCGGGTGATAGCCAGTGCTGTATGCGTCCGTCATCTTTTGTGTAGGCTGATGTGGCCATTGTTGGGTATCTGGATACGGACGCCCACCGGCTGAAGACCGTTCTGTAGAGGGATAGGGAGCGGCGCTATATCCCGGAGGCTGTTGTGCTGGAGTCGTAACGCTCCATCTAGCACTAGGTGCAGGACGCTATAACCCGTCACTCTCAAGATAAATAGATAATCGATCATCAGCTTACCGGATATGCATAACCATTTGATCCATTCGTTGTCGACTCTGCGTATTGCCCATATTGTCCAGCAGGGGCTGCTTGTCCATACGGTTGCACATAAGGAGCCGCGTTATAAGAAGAATGTGTCTGAGAGAAACCGCGTTGCTGGGGTTGGTAGTGGGTGAATGATATGGCCTTCGTCTGAGGCGGATAGGATGGCTGAGTTGGTGCAGCATTTGAACGTACATCGGACATTTGCTGGTGATTGTAGCTTTTGGTAGGTTGTGAGTAGGGATTGTATCCGGGATACACCGGAGTATTGTAATTGCCATAAGAGCTGCTTGTCGACGTGACAGATCCAGGAGTACGCAGCGCAAGATACTGGTCGCGACCTGCTGCAGGAGGTGGATGCGCATTGGAATAGTGAGATTGTCGTTTTGTCTGCATACAGTTTCGGCAGATAAATTCAACTTGCTCCCAGTTCCTTCTTGGGCGACCAGATCGAACGTCAGCTTGATCATGACAAGATATATGCTGCCACTTGGAACATGATCCACAACACATCATAGGAACTCCATCATCCTGAAACAGAAGATCAAAGTTAGCACGACGGCAGAGATATCATGAGGAATGGCCTACGAGATTGATACCACGACGAAGGCATATCTCGCAATCCAGTTCCCAGTCTTCGCCAGCCGGAGTACGAGATCCACTGGCAACACCGTTCGAAGCGCGGCGGCCGTTGGCTTGTCGCTCGACAGCAGTCCCATTACCGACGACATCGACCTGTGTGCCAGCGCTGAAGCAGGCAGTCAATACGTGTCCACACAAAAGACGCAGAATACTTACCTCTCGCTTCCCTCTTTGGCTTCTTGCGCTTCCCGGGCTTCTCGTTCTTTTCTTCGTTGCTCGCGAGCGTTCTCCCGTTTCTGACGGGCCTCTTCCTCCTTCTGCTGCCTGGCCTCAGCACGTCTGGCTCGACTCATCTTTTCCTCCTCCTCAGCTTTCTTCGCAATTGCCAGGCGAGCTTCCTCGCGCACAGATTCCTTGATAGCTATGCGAGATGAACGTTTGCGATGTACGACAGCCTCCTCAATCTTTTTCTTGCGGGCGACTTCCTATAATCCACGTCAAACACACAAATCACGGTCAGTTCAGCGAGAACACGTACTCGAAGCTCCTCGGTGATAACTGGAACAATAGAGGTTGTTAAGACTTTGTACAGTGCTTTCTCTGCATAATGGGTAGCATTCTGCCAGCGCTCCGCTACGTGCTCCCATTCGTCCAGAGTAACGCATATCTGACGGACGGTAAGACAAAGCCAATCAAAGGTAAATTGACTTACGGTCTCCCATTCAACAAAGTCTGCAGGTGTCTGGTATTGTTCCTCTGGTTGCTCGACGACGGGTTCCGGAAGATCATCTTCCTCGTCTTCCTCTGTCTCTGCCTCCTCTTGATCTTCTTCCTCATCCTCTTCCTCGTCCTCATCTTCCTCTTCAGGTTTCTCTTCACTCTCTTCCTCGCTAAGGTCAGTTAAATCACTGATACTACTCCCTTCGCTCTCTAAACCAGCTTTAGACATCAAATTTTTGCTTCTCGTGTTCCTGCTGCCATTAACGCCTTCATTCAGCCACTCCTCCGGAACCGCCTGCCATTCATCGTCGTTCTGAGCACCTCTTAACCGTGCGCTGTTCCGCGTACCCCTTGGTGTGGGTTTAGGTGGAGGTGCGGGCTGTCGTCTACTTGACGTTCTCAAACCACCACCGCTCCGATCAAGAGCAGCAGCCTGTCGGTTTAGTTCCGCCAACTCCCTAGCCTGGGCGTCAAGCTTGATGTTTGCCTGGGCTTTGGCAGCGCGACCACGACGTCCAACGGGAGGTGAAGGTTCCTTGGCTTTGCCCTTTCCCTTGCCTCTTTTGGGAGGCGGCTCTATGCGCGCGCGTTTTGTGGTGGCAGCTTTCCCCTTCTTGTTCTTGACCTTGGGTTCTGGTCTCTTGCGTTTAAGGCTCTTCGAAGACCGCGGGGGTCTGGGAGGCTCTCGTTGTATCCACAATCGGTCGGCACCCACTAGCCAGTAGGCATTCCTCTTGGAGTCATACCCAATGGGTTCGATCCGCTGTGTCAAGTTTAGTAACGAAACTCAGGTATAAGAAACTATAGGTTATTCACCCAGGTTGCCAGGTCGTCATCCGATTTCATCAGAGTGCGGAGTCGTGTTGCATTTTGGAACTGCCATTCCATCAAGAGATACATGGAGTCGAGTTTTTCGAGCATGGACAACTCGAGCCAATCCCTGGACTCTTCTTCTTCCTGTTCTTCTTCCTGTGCAAGCTCTTCCACGGCAGGGGTCTCAGATTTGACGGTCTCCTCGTTTTGTCCAATGTCAGATTTGATTTCTTCAGGTGGAACAGACGTAGCTGGCGTCTCGTTCTTGACTTTGTCGACCATCTCAGAGTCTTCAGTCTTTGCGCGAGATTGGGGATCGGGTGTGGCGAGCGAAGTTGTCCGAGTGTGGGACTTTGACGCGCTAAGGAACGGTTCAGGTCCTATCGGGTTCGCGGCCGGGTCACGCTTGTAATACTGTTTTCGCAGGGCCGTTTGCCAGTTGCTCGACCTAAAACGCGATCAGTACGCGACTTTTGTGGTAAAAAAGGTAATGGCGGCGCTCACGTCACTTTACGATCGTATGAGAGTGTATACAATAGTCTCTGCATGACGCGGGGCAGATATATGTTGTTTCCTTGCACTAGATCTTCTTCGATGTCCTGTAAAAAAGCACGCTCGGTAAGAAGATACATAAACAGCTGGTATATAGAGCTCACGTTCAATGATAGGTCGTCCATGGCCATTAACTGGGAAAAGGTGAAGAAAAACTGACTTAACGCGGCCCATTTCCAGTTTGTCCGGAGTACGACGAGCTCAGAGGGCAACGCCGGGGCAGCAGAAGAGGCGGCAGAGGGCTGATGTATTGGCTGCTCGACGTGGGTGGTGGTGGTACGGGTGGAAGCGCGGCGGGGCATCTTGGCGGAGCGACGGTGTCCTTTTATATGAATAGCGAATCAGGCCTGGCCGGCTTCGTCACTGGACCCAAACTGAACTCGGAAAATTGTCGAGGACGCGCTGAGGCACGAGTATGTCGACCTCGCCGGTCTTCAATCCGTGCGATAAATAGATAAAAGGGCGTGGTCGCTGGATGGAACGATGTCGACGACGTAGAACAGAACGATGGCACAGCTGCACAAGCCGCCACTACATCTATCCAAACATGACCCGCGATTAGTCATACATGGTATTTATTTATTCATTTTCATTTATTTATTTCACAATCTAATTAGAGTGTGTGCGAACGAACTCGACCAATTGCTGGACCATTTCAGGCGTGCACTTGTGGCCGACTCCTTCCTGTACGAAGACGTGCTTTGCGCCCTTCTCCCCGACGACCAGCCCGGTCACAAAAGGCTCGCTAGCCGACCACGGAACAAGAAGATCGTCAGCTCCTGACAAGACCAAGATCTTCTTGCCCAAGAAGGGATTCGAGGAGTTATCGGATGTATATGCAGTGGAAGTCGGGTCCGAGCGCTGTATCAGCATCAGGAGACTGTCCGGCAGATATGAGGATTTCTCTAAAGATATCCCAAACTTCTCTGCTCGTGCTGAGATAAGAGTGAGATAGTCTGGGCAACCAATGATAGGTATTCCAATTGTCAAACGAGGTTCTGTAGGTGTTTGAAGGCAATTCGCATGCACAGAGGTGGAGACTTACCTTGGCTCAAAGAGATCCAGGTAGAATGTCCGCCAAGACTGACACCGGTAACTCCCCAGTCGGCTATAATGCGTTCCTGCTCAGGGAACAGATAGGCCGGTAGAAAATCGATGAGGAACGATACGTCCCTGGCCGTTCCAGCTTTCAAGGCTGAGCTTAGACTCGACACACTAAGAGATGGCCGTACTTTGTAAGCTGTACATGTCTATTCTGTAACAACCGAGGAATAAGATACAGATGAAAGTGTACAGTGAGATTCTTACGCATGTTGTTCGTTGTTTTTGGCTGCAACCTTGCTCCAGCCCTCATTAGCTCTGGGATCCACCATTCTATGACCATGGTTTCTCTGGTCCTGTGGATGGGTATTAAGAAGACGATGGCAAAATGTTAAGCGATTTGCGCGTACAAAGGTCACAATATATAGTTTACGCTGAGAATCGTT
The DNA here is from genome assembly GCF_030435595.1 of Desarmillaria tabescens. Classification (NCBI taxonomy): domain Eukaryota; kingdom Fungi; phylum Basidiomycota; class Agaricomycetes; order Agaricales; family Physalacriaceae; genus Desarmillaria; species Desarmillaria tabescens. The sequence goes on from NW_026848300.1 coordinate 2,674,482, forward strand.
ATTTTTCTCTTGCAATAAGCCACGGACTATGGATGTCACATTTTGATCTTCAGAGTGTCCATGTCGACCGTGAAGAACAAAAAGCACAAAGGCAGGTTTCGGATCCGCCTCTTCATGCCTTGATAGGACCTTGACCTCGAGTCCACCGATGGCAAATGCCTGTTTGTAAATGCCGGACATGGTGGTGAACAGGATAAGAGATGGATTCTATTTTCCTGTTCTAGTCATGACCGCCACCATGGCCCGGGAGTGATCGGTTCCTTCGCGTAAGCGAGATGAGATTAACAAGGTGAGAGTCGCAATTATCAGTACATTTCTCAAAGATGTTGAGCATCCTAGTACACCGAGGAGCCGTACTACCGCAGGGTTAAATCTAAAGAGATATTTTCGCCTTTGCGCTTTACAACAACTTTAGATCGCTTGCTGCATGAGGAGGAACGGGACCAAACGGGACATTCTCGGCATTCCTCTTTTATGACGTCATTGTTTGCTTGCACGGGCAATGGCAAGCAATTGCCGTCAAATTACATGTCGCTTCTTCTACTCCAACGTCGACCATGGCTCACCACCACGATGCCAGCTGCGGCCATGAAAGCCACGACCATGACCACGGTGACCACGACCATGACACTTCTGACGTTGGACCCAATGACAACCTCTTTATGCATATCGATCGCGACAATGTCGTTGCACTGAATGCTACTGGTGACGGTCCGGAAGTCATCAAGCCTTGGCATGAACGAACCAGCGAGGAAAAGGTGACACCGAGTCCCTCAAATTATTCGTCTCTTTGTAACCAAGAACGAATCAGTCTTTGGAATCTGATGCGGACGACCAGCTGTATGCGCACGAATGACTGCTTGTACCTCATCTTACGTAGCGTAGGATTCTGCGGATTCCATTCACCGGTTCTGTCAAGCTTCGCTCTCTGTTATTGAAAACCGGGCCCGCCGACCAGACACCAGCGAAAGTGGCTGTTGTAAGGCTTCGTCTTCTATGCGCGTATTGTATTCTTCAACTTAACGCTCGCTTCAGTTCGCGAACGAGGACGCCTTGGACTTTGAAGATGTTAATGACAAGATGCCTGTGCAGGAATTTGATGTTGTTCAAAGCAGAGACGTAGGAGAATACGCCGTCAAGTAAGTGGATCTCTTAGTAGCTGTCAATGAGTCTAATTTTCTACAGAGCAGCAAAATTCTCCAATGTTTCTTCTATCACTCTCTTTTTCCCCGCTTCTCAGGGTGCAGAAACCACTAGAATTTACTATGTCGGATTTCTTGGCCAATGGACTGAGGTGTGCCGTCTCCTGCTATGCCCAGTTTTTATGTTCAATCTTTTTCCTAGCGCAAATCTAATCCCGTAATAACCGTCTACGAGGCGCAAGCTAATTTGGCCGACCATGAAAAGATACAGGGTACGAATGACATTTTCAGTGCTTCGCAGACATAGAGTAGGAAGCTCTGAAGGCAAAGATCAAACATGTATTCATCAATTGTACTTTTTATGCCTCCTTGTAGTGCAGCTCTCGTATTTTGCAATGAGTATGTAGATAGTATTCCTTAAAACGCCAAGATTATTTAGAACCGTATCACTACTTATTGCTATGCTATTCTACTTTGCAGCTCTACAGAAGGGACAACTCTCGTATGTGTTTTTGCGTACTTCGTGTCGCGATTGCGCCGTATTTAGGATAAGACGCGTGCAGCAGCATCCCTAATTGGGCCTTTCTCCCTCTCTTCCCGCCACTATGGACAAGGATAACCGCGATGATTTTACCTTTGCTACCCTTTCCAATCTCAAAATGCCCGTCACCTTTCGAATGTAAGGGCCACAATATTCTGTGTATAATTGACTCAGCCTCGTGATAGAAACCAACTTGAGGGCATTCGACATCCTAGGACCTTTACCGAGCTGCTGGATAAGCCAGAGCTGCGCTTTCACGGTGTTCAGTCTGCGTAAGTGCTGCTGGATACTGCTGTCCCAATTTCACTACATCCTAGGCTCAAGCACGTTGTCAGATCTCTACGTAACCTGTCAGCTCGTCGCCGACAACAAACCCCTTACCATTCCCTTTCGAACTGCATTCAAGGCGTTCAAAAATTCATACACGTTCGTTTTCTCTCTATGCTGGCGTTGCTAGCCTACTAACGACGCTGTAGGTGGAACGAGTGGATAACCCTTCCCATTCGATACTGTGACCTGCCACTCAACTCTCAGATAACCTTTACCGTGTGGGATATCGCTGGACCGAGAACAGCTACGCCTGTTGGCGGATCGACTTTTCGACTCTTTGGCAAGAAATGGTGCGACCACAGTTTCTGTTATTACAGCGTGCCTTACACGAACTAGGACTTTGCGGCGGGGCAAGCACCGTTTATTACTCTGGCAGGGCGTAGAAGCCGACGGATCTGCGGAAACAAGTACCCCAAGCAAATATGGGTCGAGGGACGAGATGGGTAGGCTAGAAAAGGTCCGTATGGTAAGCTCTTTCTGCAGTATGCATTCTCATCCTGCTTTAGCTCGTGAAGAAATACGAGCGTGGTGACCTCCCAAAGTCAGACTGGCTCGACAAGATGACGTTTCGAAAGATGGAGGAAGTACACGCTGCAGAAACCCAGAAATCCGATAACTTGTATCTCTACATTGATTTGCCTCGATTCGATTTTCCCGTAATATTCAACGAGCCAGAGCCTCCTCCCCAACCGGCGGCGTCCACATCATCAGCACCTCCGCCACCAACTCCTGTACCCGGTGCATCATCGTCATCAGCCACCCATGATTCTCATCATCTCTGGAGTATAATTGATCCTGACATCGTTCGAGAGAACCCCGTGGAGGATAAACACCGGCGACTCGTTCGGAGTCACCGAAGCGGCCCATACGACCGAGAACTCAAACCGAATGCCAAAATTCGTGATAATATCGGTGAAATCCTGAATTATGCCCCTAGTCAGCCTCTCAATTCCGAGGAGAAGGATCTGATATGGAAATTCCGCTTTTACCTTGCCCGCGACAAGAGAGGCCTTACCAAGTTTCTCAATTCTGTGACGTGGCGCGATCCATCAGAGGTGAAACAAGCAGTAGAAGAACTCCTGCCCCAGTGGACAGAGATCGACACAGACGACGCACTAGAACTGCTTGGTCCTGGCACGGTGGATTCTCGCGTAAGAGCATTCGCTGTCAAACAACTGAATAGAGCAGATGACGATGTAAGTGTGCAAATTCTTGGTTTCACCTTAATCTAATATCGACTCATGCAGGAACTACTCTTATATCTACTGCAATTGGTACAGGCCCTGAAGTTTGAAAGCGCCGCCAGCGATGCACGGTCGTCGAGATCTGTCTCTAGCGCAATATCATACGATGACAGTGGCCTCACAGACTTCCTCATATCTCGCGGCGTACAGAACCCTATTCTTGGCAATCGGTTATACTGGTATCTCATGGTGGAGGTGGCCCTTGAAGACAAGGTGATTTCGAAGATGTACGGACGCGTTGTGTTCAAGTTCATGAACAAGATCTTAGAGGTAAGTTTGTCCTCAGACTATCTTTTAATTCTTTGCTGAGTGATACTTATTCCTAGTCACCCGATGGCTCCAACCGTCGCGAATTAATGCGACGGCAAGGACAGCTTGTTGAAACACTGGCCAAGCGTGCCAAAGAGCTTCGTACATCCAAGGATCCTCGACCGAAGAAGATTGAAAAGCTTCGTTCGATCATCAACGACTCAAAGAATGGCTTGAACTCCATACCCCCACTCCCCCTTCCTCTCAACGCTCGCATCGAAATCACCGGTATTATCGCAGAAAGGTCGTCGGTGTTCAAGTCGAATTTGTACCCGATGCTGCTGTATTTCCAGTGCTCCAATGGCTCAGAATATCCTGTGATCTTCAAGGATGGCGATGATATGCGACAGGATCAGCTTGTCATACAGCTCTTTACGCTGATGGATCGGTTGTTGAGGAAGGAGAACCTGGATTTGAAGTTGAGCCCGTATGATGTCCTGGCCACGGGTCCGTTGCAGGGAATGGTGCAGTATATCCCTAGTAAGACTATCGCTGCTATTGTTAGCGAGCATGGGAACCTTCTTAATTATCTTCGCGCTAATTACCCCGACGAGGGAAGTGTCGGGACCTTAGGGGTCGAGCCGGGTGTGGTCGATACTTTCGTGCGGAGCTGTGGTACGTTTTTGAGTAAGTTCGCTGAGCTGGCTCTGATTGATGGTTTAGCTGGCTACTGTGTGGTGACCTACCTGCTCGGTGTTGGCGATCGCCATTTAGATAATCTTTTGGTCGCTCCTGATGGTGCGTACCCTCTCACTACACTGCTTCTACTTTCTAATCTTGAGCTTCTAGGGCACTTTTTCCATGGTAAGCAGCCTATGCATATATGGAGTGTCGCATCTTATCTCATGAATTACAGTCGACTTTGGATACATCTTAGGACGAGATCCCAAACCCTTCCCACCCGCGGTCAAAGTCTGCAAAGAAATGGTTGATGGAATGGGAGGCGCACAATCACCCCACTATGCCCGCTTCAAGAATTTTTGCTTCACGGCGTTCTCGATCTTGCGAAAGAACGCGAATCTTATACTGAACTTGGTATCGTTGATGGTAGATGCTAACATACCGGATATCAAGCACCGGGATGTACACGAGCAGTTGCAGGAGAAATTTCGGTTAGATCTTACAGAGGAGGAGGCGATTAAACATTTCGAGACGTTGTTGAATGAGACGTCGTATATTACGGTGGTGTTGGATCGGATTCATGACTTGGCTCAGTATTGGAGGAGCTGATTGCTGCATTGTTACATATTGTATTTTTGGCTAATTTGTAGAATCCGCGGGTGTCTGATTGTTCTTCTTCCATAGTTCGTTTCCGGTATTTCTCTTGACGCTTCATGGAATGGTGGACTTTTGAGTTTCAAACTCTTGTCAAATTCAGAACGTTTCACGTCTAGTTCTTTCTATTCTTACAACTGCTGAAGTACTTCTCTGAGCTTTCTAACGACTACTTCATTCTCCTCTTCACTCCCGACCGTAATTCTAAGACAGCCTTCGCATCCTGGCTCATTGCCTCTAAATCGGACTACAACACCATTCTCCTCTGCCAACGATTTGTAAACTTTCTGTGACCTGACATTGTCAGGTTTGGTACCGCCTTTGGATAAAACCGGAACCACGATGAAGTTGGCGTCGTTACCACCTACGGAAGGACCCAGCCCGAGGACCGCGAGTGCGGACAACGATTGGAGCAATTTAGTCCGGGAAGTGATAAGGGTATTTATTTTGGAATGCATCGCGTCTACCGCTGAGGGAGACAGGGCGGACAAGGCGAGGTGGGCGGTTGGCGTGGATATGTTGTAAGGCGCTTTGGTATTCGAGAGGATTTGTATTAGTGGTGGTTGGGCAATGGCTATACCCAATCTGTCGAGCGAGTGGTAAGTTCGATTTTTTAGATGTATATCGGGGAAAGACATACCTAATGGCTGCAAGACCGAAGCTTTTACTGACGGTTTGCATAACGCACAAGTTGGTGTATTCTCTGACAAGAGATACCGCACTTGCATCGGCGCCGGCGAAATCGACATAGGCTTCATCTACTATTACGATACCCCTGAAACCTGGATAATCAAGTATTTCCCGTATAGAGGATAGAGGAATGAGGGTTCCCGTAGGATTCCCAGGGGAACACAGGAAAATTAACTTGATAGAAGGATCGGCATCTACTGCTTTTTTGACCTGTTCAGGGTAATCGGATCAGCTGTAAATATATTACTGAAAGAAACGTTCACACCTCGTCGACCTTGACGCTGAAGCGTCCAGTAGTGCCGCCTTCTCCTTTTGCACCACTCAACTCAAGAGGAACCTTGACGACGCCGACATCATTCACCTGGGCACAGACAGCGTACATCCCGTACGTCGGTGGGGTAATCAAGATCTTCTCTCGCTCTGGCGCGACACAGACGCGCATGAGGAGGTCGATGACCTCGTCTGACCCCACACCGAGGAAGACATGGTCAACGCCAGCAATTGAGCGCAAGGTCGCGATTCGTTCCTTGATGGGGTCGTGGGACGGGTCAGGATAACGGTGAAGATTGAGCTCGAGGGCAGCGTCTATCTCTGATGCATCGGATGGAGGTGATATGGAGTGTCCTAGGGCATTTTCGTTCGCGTCGAGCAGGATCCCTTCCTTGTAGTCATCTCGAGCACACCGATACGGGTGTAAGGCTAGAATATTCGGCCGGATGACCTTTTCAATGACGAAATGAGCCGGGCCCGTTGATTTGAATGATTCCGGAAGGCCAAGGATGGGCATGGTGGTGGGAGAAAGGAAAGCAAGTCGAGTCACGATATGTAAGATCAAAATCAAAAATTGCATCTAATCTTATCTGCCCTTGTCTCCGACTACGACGACGGCGGACGGCCCATGTCGCTTCTTTTCAAACATTTACGCGTCCACCAAGTTTTTGGCGCGAATACCGATGTCGGAAAGACCATCTTGACGTCGGCGCTGGTTCGAGCATCGGCCGCAGCTGGAAAATCTGTCTTTTATTTGAAGCCGGTCAGTACCGGTGACGCCAACAGCGCTGATGTAGAGTAAGTGACTTGCTCCCCCTCGCCATCCTTCTCTAAATGAATTATATAAAGGCATATAAAACGATATAGCGGTTCCTTCAAGGACCGGATCCGTGCAGATTGCCTGTACCAGTACCAAGAACCCGTGAGCCCTCACCTTGCAGCCAGGCTCGCAACCAGCAACGACGAAACTCAAGTACGCATTGTTATCGAGTACCAGCTCTCTGTGGATTGATTTCCCTCCAGATTCCCACAGACCAGACCGTCATCAATTCTATTGCCCATCACATTAGACAGTGCGCTGCAGCGTCGCCAGATCCTTCCCACATGTATGTGGAAACTGCTGGAGGTGAGAGTTAGCCTTTGGACAGTGAGTGTCGGCGCATGGTTTCCTGCTTTTCTTGACTCGTGTCTTCTTACCCCCGTGCTAACATTTGGTGTTTTCAGGCGTACATAGTCCTACTCTTTCTGGCACAACACAGTTGGATTGCTATCGGCCTCTTTTTCTTCCCACCATTCTAGTCGGTGATTCCAAGCTTGGCGGTATCTCGTCCACCATTTCTGCATACGAATCGCTTGTCCTCCGCGGTTTCCTGGTCGATGCTATCCTGCTCTTCCGCGACGAGTATTACCGCAACTGGGAGTATTTGAAGCCCTACTTTGCGGATCGTGGAGTCCATGTTTCGACCGTAAACGCTCCTCCTCCCTTACTTTTAGATACCTCCCAAAATCACGCGTCTACGGAAGAATATTATCGGTCTCTGCTTACCGAAGGTGACGAAAATGGTATAATGTTGAGTATCGAGCACCTGGATGCTTGTTACAAGAATAGGTTGGAGGAGCTGGAATCAATGCCTCGTCGTACCCTAGATTCGATCTGGTGGCCCTTCGTCCAGCATTCGCATTATCAAACGGAGCAAGATGTCAATGTCATCGATAGCGCATACTCGGACTTCTTTACCGTCCTCCACCAATCTTCACCAACATCCTCCGTCTTGCAGCCCCAGTTCGATGGGTCCGCATCCTGGTGGACACAAGCTTTTGGCCACACCCAGCCTGCTCTTACTCTGGCTGCCGCAAGAGCGAGCGGACGATACGGGCATGTCATGTTCCCAAGAGCCACTCATCTCCCTGCTCTTCGACTTGCCGAGCGACTAGTAAAAGAGGGTCCTGGCAAAGGATGGGCATCTAAGGCTTATTTCTCGGATGATGGTTCCACTGGAATGGAGATTGCTCTCAAAATGGCTTTACGCGCGTTCACAATCCGGGAAGGGAAAGAATTTGACGACGTGCAGAAAAAGTCGTTAGGCATCCTTGGGTTGAAAGGAAGCTATCACGGGGATACTATTGGGGCGATGAATGCTTGTGAGGAGGGGGTTTATACGTGCGAGTGGCATCACGCAAAAGGTTATTGGCTCGACCCTCCTACGATTTCCATGCGTCAAGGAAAGGTTGTGATATCTATTCCCCCATCGATTACCTCAGAGATATCAGTCGTCCAAGGTGATTCGTTGGCCTGGGTTTATGATGTTGCTGCTAGGCTAGACACCCCTCTTGCACGCGTTTACAAGGAGCGTATTGAGAAAACGCTGGATGCACTCAAACGTAAAGGACACACACTCAGCGCCCTCGTGATGGAGCCTCTGGTCATGGGAGCAGGAGGGATGTTATTCGTGGACCCCTTGTTCCAGCGTGTTCTCGTCGACGTAGTTCGTGGGCCATCATCATCTTCATCATCATCATGGTCAGGTCTCCCAGTCATATTCGATGAGGTCTTCGTCGGGTTATACCGCATCGGTATGGAGAGCACCACGTCCATCCTTGGTGTTAAACCCGATATTTCTGTCAACGCCAAGATCCTCACCGGCGGTTTACTGCCTCTCGCTGTGACACTGGCTTCGAACTCGATCTACGAGGCGTTCCTCAGTGACAAGAAAGCCGACGCGCTACTTCATGGTCACTCCTACACGGCCCATGCTATGGGATGCGAGGTTGCGAACGAGACGTTGAAGATGATTGATGGTCTTTCGGGGAGCGACACGTGGAAGGAGGCTCAAGCACAGTGGAAGAGCGAGGGTGACTCTGTTTGGAGTTTCTGGGACCCGGTGTTTATAGAGACGGTTTCTAGGATGGATAATGTGGATGAGGTGATGACTCTGGGGACGGTGCTTGCGATTAAGATCCGAGACGACGAGGCTGGTGAATCTTCTAAATTTTTGTATCTTTTTCGCAGAGTTGCTGATCCTTCCTCTTAGGATACACTTCACACTCAGCGGAAACAGTGTTCCGCCCAATAGATCAATATGATGATGGAGGAAACGAGTTCTCTGCGGCACCTGGGGGAGCACCCTTCGGTGTGAATTTCCGCACACTAGGGAACGTGGCTTACTTCATGACGAGTTTGAACACCTCATCGGCTGTTCTGCGTTCTCTTGAAGACAGAATCTGGAGAACTCTACAGCGACATTCATGATGACAAAATTATAAATTATTCCTGCGCGTTGCGACAAGTTGCAATAGGCCATGGCGACAGCCGTATGCGGTATCAACCGACATCTCATACCAGAGAGCATTGTATGTATGAAGTCGTAAATACCGAATTTCGTTTTACCTATACCCATCGTCCTGGGACGACTGGAACGGACGCCGAAAGCCCCCCGTCGATTGCTATATTCTGTCCATTGACATAACTCGAATCGTCTACATTATCTCGGTCAGAGTCCAACCAAGACAATCACACAAAGGTAATGTACCTGAAGCAAGATACACAGCCAACGGTGCAATTTCTAATAGAGGCAATCTTAGCGCCAGTGTGGTTTGAGGTGGTGAACCTGTTACCTTCTGGAATGGCATAACGCCCAAGGGCACTGAGTTGTCCCAATTTACTATCGGTGCCTCTTCCCCTTGCAAAATCGAAAGTCGCAGTTGTCATGGCGGTCTCAATAAGACCGGGGCATATGGAGTTTACTCGGATGTCTGTTTTTTGGAGCTGGTACGACGAAGTTTTGGCGATAGAGTTGACACTTTGAGGAGAATAATCAGACGCAGAATACCAATGAGTAGGTATGGGCTTACGCTGCTTTACTCGCGCTGTCTAGTGGAGAAGGATTACAACTGCTGTCCAACAAGATGATGATAATTAGGACTCACAATCCACGGGACCAGCTCCGGAACGCAGACCAGCAACTATAAATATGGTCAGGCAAGTCTTGTGAGAATCTGTCACGTATACTTACCAGATGCTGTGAGAATGATACTCCCTGAGCTCACATCTTTACCTTTGGATGGATTGGTCTTCTTCATTGCAGCTGAACCGTGTTTGACCGCCAAAAAGCACCTGGGACAAGGATAAATCATGGTTGTACTGCGAAAGATGGCCTGACGGACGAGAGTGCGTTAACTTTGATGATGTTCATGAAGCCCTCGGCGGTAATTTGGGAGACATGTTTCATGGATGAGATACCCGCCTACGTGAATATGAGGTCGACAATATGAAACGAAATACTGAGAGCCTACATTTGCGAAGAACACGTCCAAGCGGCCTTCCTCTTCTAGTGCTTGATTGCAAACGCTTGAAATCGCAGCTTCGTCTGACCCATCCGCTTGCAATGTCGTAACCTTGACGTCTGGATACTTGTTCTCAATCGTTTCCTTGAGATTAGGAAGGTTGGTAGGGTCAAAGTCGATGAGGTAGAGATGCTTGGCGCCTGTAACCACGTTGGCCAGAGAACTTGGATGCAGTTTTGAATGGCATCTGACCTTCGTGCGCGAACAGTAGCGCCGAGGCACGCCTGTGATACAGAAATGAGAGCTGCAAGGACGTATACGTCGACAATACGCACCCAATACCCTTCAGCGACCCAACTCCGGTGATGATACATACTTTATTCTTCAGTTTCCCTGCTCTCGGCGACTGGGTGAACTGTGAGCGTATGCTGTCGAGACGAGCATTGGCAATCTTTGCATAGTCTTTCTTGCCGCCTTGTCGTGCTTGGTCGTATACGCTGTCCTTTGCCATGGCTGTTGACAGGAAGAGCAGTCTTCCATCAGCATCAGCACAAGTTAAGCGAGAGCCTGAGAGTCGCCGGTGCCGGGTATGCTCCCAACCGGCGGAAATGTCGCGTATAGCCCGAACTTGACACGGATGCATTTCAAGATGTTCAATAAAAATGTACTACTTCCAGAACGAAATCTACCTAATTCTCAACAATATTTCGCTGCCTCTTCAGCTCCGTCATGAAAGGTAATATATACTGCTCGGCAAACAGGACGGTAACACCACAGTTGTTGAGATGCTTTGCTACCTCTTCAACCATCTCTTCCTGATTATCAACCATAAACGGTCCTTTATATCCCGATAGCACTCCAGTTTCGTTGCACTTCAGATTGAGCCGCTTACAGATAGCGAGATATGCACCGGCCGATGAGAACAGAGTCATAAGAGCCTCCAGAAACAGAACGTGGGGCGAAGCGGCCGAATCTTCGAGGTGTATCCCTGTCGGTGGACGGAAACATACGAAAGCTCGCCATCCTACCACATCATTGTATCTTGGTAACCCACGAGCTGTGGGCCGGATTCCTCTGGGAAGGGGGATCCTTCCGGTGTAGAACGAATAGTATCTACACCACAGTGAAGCCGGGTCGCTTAATCGAGGGTTCTCTAAGCTAAGGCAGTTCTTGGGCAACTTGTATTTCAATCTCGGTCGTTCGAGGAGCAGAGCGATCGTCATTCGATTCTCTGGAGGCATAGATGCTTGTGCAGGAGAGTCTACGTATCAGAGATTAGCACCACGCTAAAGAAGGTGGCAATTAGTCGCACTCATATGCGATGCGTCAGGGTGATGGACTTGTTGACTTTCGTTCCGAGCCTGAGATGAAGATTCTACGGAGGATAAGAAATCACATCGTGAGATATCGATTCACTATTCACTTACCGGAAAACTGCTGGGTTGATTCCACTTCAGGGTCTTGTCTGCGGGGAGGTATAGTGTACCTTTCTCTTCTTAACACAGTCGGGGCGAGAGTTTGACTAGGGAGGGCTTGAGCTTGGTGGCGTACCGTCGGTACCGGCATTTGAGGCGAGTGCATGCTCGTATTCTCTTCAAACGTCTGTGCGGAAATCGTGGTGGCAGACGGTAGCGAGGTCTGATAGAGCATGGGCTGCATAATCTCAGAATCAACGAACATAGGCGGAGTCGCAGAAAATTGTCATGAGCCTGGATAAAGAGAGGAGACATGGCTTTGGATAAGACTTTGGCACAGTTGTGGCCCTGCAGGCGAGGACAATGGCTGAGCAGGTCGGGTTTCGTGGCGCACTAGTGGCGGAAGTGAAGGTAGTATCAAGCCGTTTCGGTAGTGGATCTCGTCGGGCTGAAGAGCCCAGATACTTCCTTTGTAAGGATGCCGGAAAGTTGGCGGGGCAACTAGAGGTTTAGGCTCGAACTTAGAAGGAGGCAACGTAGACACAGAGAGCTCTCGCAAGGTGGATCTAAGGTCAGAAATATCCTGTTTAATCATTGTATTATCTTTCTTCGCCTCCTCAAGCTTTTGCCTAAGTCGTTGATTGAATGCAAACTTGTCACGGACATCGGGGGAACTGTGGTGCTCTGATAGAAACTGACGGTGATCCTGCTGGTGAGAGTCGTGTGATGCTGCATCGAAGGAGCAATCACGCTCGTTGTGGCGGCTATTTAACTCCTCGACCCAATCCGAAGGAGCCGCAGCATCCTTGACGTGAATGGGTGAGGCCAAACTTGTCAACCGAGGCGGAGAAAGACCCTGGGACAGAAGTTGAACCAGAGATGAAAGTGTAGCCATGAAGGAGACGATCAAGATGATCAAGAAACGAACTGGCTTTTATACACCTGGTACCGGACCGGCCTACCTGAACATCAATACTTGCATTAATCCTTGTGGGCTACACTCGGTTAGGGCTTCGGCTCCAATAACAATTGCATTCCCGGTAGATAGATCGACAGCGTACTTCATACAAGACTCGAACTCGACATAAGATATCTGCACCGCGAGGGAGTAAACACGACGCCAGCGATGCTTTTGGGATAGACAGTACGAGGCGTCTACTCCGATTCCGGCTTGTAATCCGGACGCAATGATCGGACAGTCTTCCCTACAATTAAGTGGTCGTGAGAACACAATTGATATGAATAAGAGGCGGAACAAACGGACCGGCTCTCCAGATTTCTTGGTCGTTGATGACGGCGAGCTCCTTGGCGAGGTCTTCACGGTAGGTGGAGCGACCGTTGAACTCGAGGGATTTCCTGGTCTCAGTACCGTTCCTTACGCTCTCGTATAGTTGCTCAAAGATAGGGACGTTAGCTTTTTCGAAAACGGGGGCCCAGTCAAGAGCGCCACGACGGGCTGTTGTGGAACATGCGTTGTACATGTAATCCATACTAGAAGCGAGTTGTTCCATCAGCAGGGCAGCGCTAGCACGGGAAAAACACCTTACCCCTTCTGTCCGATCAGAGGGTATAGGGATTGTGTGGCTTCTTCAACGGTCTCGTTGAAAGCTTCCGATGGCGTGTGTCCGTTTTTGCGGAGAACCTGGTATTGTGCAAGGAAGAGACCCTCTGTCATCATACGTCAGAACATCAAGCGAGGTGAAGCGTAGATAAGACGTACGGATGGCTCCCATCAACTGTGATCGATTGAAATATCAGTCGCGTCGCGTCTACTGAAAAAAATTACAACTGACCACACCACGCTCACCATAGAGATCGGAGTAGACCTCCTTCTCAAAGGTGGTATCGTACATGTATCCAGATCCAATACCGACACCGAGGGCAATGGCCTTCTCCTTGGCCTTGCCGGTGACATCTTGGAAGACAGCGACACTGGAGTTGATACCACGACCTTCCTTGAACAGAGTTCGGACGGTACGGCCGGAGCCTTTTGGAGCAACAAGAATGACATCAACATCGGGGGGAGGGATGACCTTGGTATCCTCCTTGTACACAACAGAGAAACCGTGAGAGAAATAGAGGGTCTTGCCCTTGGTGATCAAAGGCGCGATGGTGGGCCATGTCTGCGACTGCGCAGCGTCGGAGAGAAGGTTCATGATGATGGTACCCTTGTTAATGGCTTCCTCGATGGGGAACAAGGTTTCGCCTGGGACCTGAGGAACCGTGTTAGAAAAGTTTGCAACGCAACGATTGAGATATCACGTACCCAGCCATCAGCAATAGCCTGTTTCCAGCTCTCGCCGTCCTTTCGGACACCAACGATGACATTGAGACCATTGTCACGAGCGTTCAAGCCTTGTCCGTGGCCTTGGGAACCGTATCCAATGAGAGCAAGAGTGTCATTTTTGAAGTAGTCCTGGAGTTTTGCCAAGGGCCAGTCGCTACGCTCGTACACAACCTCTTTTGTACCGGCAAAGTCGAGGGTCTTGACACCACGGACACCCTGCAAGATGAGCTATTTAGAATCAAACGAATCTCGAAAACGAAGTAGAAATACCTGGATGTTTGCTTTTTGAACAGGCTTGGTCGCAGCCTTGGCGAGCAGAGAGTAGGAAGCGGTCTGGGTAGACTTGAGCACATTTTTGGCCGCAGCTGCACGAGGAGCACGACGAGAGGCAGCACGGAGAGCCTGGGAGGCGGAACGGGTAGCGAGAGAGGCCATGGTGGTTGGATTCAAGAGCTAGAGTCTGAACTGAAAAATATTTTCGAGTCATGCTTTTCGGCCGAAAGACTATTTGAGTTGTACCGCTTATCGCCGAAATGCCGGTCCTTCCTGGAGGCTTCCTTATTTGGAAACGACGTCAACGAATCACTGCGAAGATGTTATACTCTGCAAATCTACTCTAGAAGTTTCTATGAATACAATTATAATGAGCAAGAAATATAGCAGTCTGATTCAATATTTATGTATACATACCCGTCTGTTGTCTTGTAGACTTGTTGAATTCCTGAAGATAGACCCACAGCAAACTCCATTCAATCTTCAGGCCGCTTTGAGTGCATGGGATTGTTTCGCAGAATACCCATACGGAGATCCGCCCCGGTATTGCCAGGAGTTGACCCGGATAGGGACCCAGAATACCTCTGGGGATGACAGACTGCACTGTTGCAGCAAACTGTCAGAAAAAGTTCCTCGGGGAACTTGAAGATTACTTTATTTTATTCGTCCAGCAAGATATCGAAAGTTAAAAGTCCCAGGAGAACAGACTGACGCACGTGGGAAGATATATCTGGTATCCGGGGTCCTTCCCGTGGTCTCTCACAAAAGGCGTGATTCCCATGTGACGGCCTCCCAAAGTCATCACCCCCCACTTTACCTCGACGCGACCAGTATATTCTGCTCATTGTCGACAACAGCGAGCAGGCATACTACAATACATCCCTTTTGTGGCCCTTGCAGTGGTTTCCTACCCATTCTGCCTATTGATCCGAATTTTTTTATATTATTCAGCCCTGCGGGTTGTTATCAAACCCAAGTCTCAGGTCACTTTCGTTCGTCGACCGCCATATTCATGCAGACATTAATTATTTTCTACTATAGTGTTTTGAGGATTCATTACGAACAATTATTGAGCTGCAGTTATCGAACCACTGCAGTAACGCAATAATTCTGTACTCTTAGTCAACAACGATGCCCCAGGCTGCAGCGCAACATGACCCAGCATTGGCTGGTCAACCAGCGGCTCCGTCAAATGCCGTTCCCACTACGACCCCAGATTTGAGTTCTCTGGGCCTTGGGAGAGAGCAGATTCTCTCCTTGTTAAGTAATTTGCCAGTATTCAAGGTATGCTCCCCCTTCCCTTCGTCATTTCTTCGCTCTAGGAGCCTTCTATTTATCATTCAATGTCGAGAATACCGACGCCGTCCTCGTTGCGCCTTGTATCCCACACGTGATCGTGGTCATCACGCCCCCGACGAGCACCCCGTTTCTCATGTGACATTATTACACCCTTCTCGATTCTGACTCTTAACCCAGGTCACCGACCAAGGTCCCAAGGCCGATGCCGCCCAGATTTTATCCAATTTGGCCCAGCAGCAAGGCTTTGTTGGCGTCATCCCTGGCTTTCCTGGACCTGGGATAAGCGACCCTGGTCCGTCTTCGCATCCTCGAGGTCCCCCCAACCTAGGACAGCAAAAAGAGACAGAGGAGGGGAGCGATGAAGGCGAGGGCGCTGCCAAGCCTCCTCCGAAGCCTGAGAACGCCCCACCTATCAACCAGGGTCCCAATCCTAACCTTGGCGGGAGGCGATCAAAGAGCGGTGCTACCATGGGGAGTGACGAGTGGACGAGGCAACGCAAAGATAATCATGTACGTCTATATTTCAGTGCAGCAGTGTTTCTTTGACGATTAGTACAGAAAGAAGTCGAGCGCCGCCGCCGAGGTAATATCAACGAAGGCATTAACGAACTCGGTCGCATTGTTCCCAACGGGTCTGGTGAAAAAGCCAAAGGCGCAATCCTGTCGCGCGCAGTGCAATACATTCACCACCTCAAGGAGAACGAAGCCAGAAATATTGAGAAGTGGACCCTGGAGAAGCTCTTGATGGATCAAGCGATGGGAGACTTGCAAGCCCAGCTTGAGGACATGCGAAAAATGTGGGAGGAGGAGCGAGCGAATCGACAAAGGATCGAAGCCGAGATAGAGACGATTAGGAGCGGCGCTCATGCTGGCCAGAAGAGGCCCCGCGAGGATGAAGATGGGAAAGATGGTGACGGGAAGAAGCAGAGGACGGAGTAGGCGTTTCTTCTTGTGATATGTGGACTCATCGCTGTTTTCTTTGCTATGAGGCGGTTGTACTATGTTTTTCCTGGATTTTCGATGTTTATTTGTTGTCGTTATGAAGTTACTGTGTATGATATTTATTTATCGTTTTGAAAACATTTGACTCTTTGTTGAGCAGTGAGCGGGAGGGACGGCAGGGACGGCCCGTCGATGTGACACGGTACACGTGACGTGACTTGATAAGATAATAATTACCAAATTGCGCTGACATCACTAGCTTTGCCGAGGGCAAGGCCTGGGTCTTACTTGGACGTCGACCATCACCATCGTTCCCCATCGTCTGTCGACGTGCTCGTCAATGATGTGGTCTGCTCGAATTGCTAACCTGGCAAAGCAGCCAATGCGCCTCGAAAGTCGGTCGTTGGCTCGGTGCCTTTCGGTAGGATATTCTTAGATGGAGGTTATCAAGCACAATTCTCATGCATATCACAGTGTTCCAAAAAATTACCCGTGTATCACTGGACGCCGTCGCGAACCGCCGCATTTGCTGCAGCGCTGCGGTCCAAGTCTCCAGCTTTTGTCGAAGAGCTCCAGCCTCTGCCAAATGTATCGACGGATGATCTGCCTATCTCTAGTATGGACGACCGCAAAGTCGCGATAGGATGGGATACGAGGACATGGTCTCGATTGTATGTAGATTGTACCCTAAACCTGTTTCTGAGACTTACTACAGTCCCAGTCATCATATATGGCTCCGTGATCATTGCCGATGCGAACGATGTTTTCACGCGGTCACGAAACAGCGACTCGTAAACACTTTTGATATACCCGCCGATATCAGGCCATTGTCTGTTGAATCCAAGCCGAATGGATTACAGGTGACTTGGCCGGCGCATGTTTCTCTATACCCGTGGTCATGGCTACAAGAAAATTCGTATGATCCCCCACTTCGTACGACGGAACCATTATCTGGGTGAGCTTTCTTCACCCTTTTGCTCATCAAAGTCCTCATTGTACATAGAAAAATACTGTGGGGTGCAAAAATACAACAATCACCGCCAACAGTTTCCTACGAGGAAGTCATGGCAAACGACGAACTTGGCCTCTTTCGATGGCTATCTAACATTGACAAGTTTGGATTTTCATTTGTGTCGGATGTTCCGCAAACTACAGAGGCGACAGAAAAACTCTCTGAGCGCATTGGCTTCATTCGCGAGACTCAATGTAAGTTCATTTTTTTGTACTGTTCCTCACCTCAAGTTGACCACCCTCAGATGGGAAATTCTGGGACTTTACCTCCGATCTTGCAAGAGGTGACACAGCGTACACTACACTGGCACTCGGTGCCCACACTGACAACACTTATTTTGTATGTCCTTTCGCGTCCTTCTATTTCCAGTTACTGAATAACGATGTAGACTGATCCTTGCGGCTTACAACTATTCCATCTTCTTTCGCACACTGATGGCTCCGGTGGTGCGACACTACTTGTGGATGGGTTCTACGTCGCTTCAATCCTGAAAGAACTCCATCCCGAAGCCTACTCCCTACTGTCCCGCGTTCCGGTTCCTGCGCATGCTGCGGGAGAGGCCAAAAATTTATATCACGCCTCACAACCTGTTCTAAACCACGACCCCGAAACAGGTGAACTTTACCAAGTACGCTGGAACAACGATGATCGGAGCGTCATGAACCATCTTGATCCACTCGTCGTTGATCAGTGGTATGATGCTATCAGGAAATGGAACCAAAACTTGACCAGCCCAGACTCGGAGTACTGGGTCCAGCTGACACCTGGAACCGCTGTCGTTGTCAATAACCACCGTGTTCTTCATGGGCGCTCGGCGTTTGACGGCAAACGACGTATGTGCGGTGCGTACATTGGTATCGACGAGTACAACTCTAAATTCGCTGTCCTGAAAGACAAATTCTGTCCCGATACACGGCCAGACGTAGCTAACACTTTCAAAGATTCGGATCGTAGTGTATGGAACCCTTTTCTGTGATACCTCCGATCCCAAAAAACAGGACTTGTGTATGCCGAATTTACTTATCTACAACTCATCTGTACTTTTGCCACATCACTGAATTCTATGGATACAACATGAATGTTTCGTCAAAATTAATGAAGGATATACTTTTTATTGGGCTTGGGACTGTATTTCCTTGAGAATATACCCCTCCAGGCCTCCATAGATCCACAGTTCCTGTACACTTGCACCTATGGGCCTGACGTGGTAAGTCTTGCTCTGACACTCTGATGCCCAAGTCACGACCACCTTTCCATCTACCATGCCGATGCCGACAGACAGACCTTTGTTGACAGTCAACTCGCCATCATTCCCGCCCGCACCTCGTTGACCACCCTTGGCGTACTGCTCAGTGAGGTCCTTGACGAGCTCCGGACTCTCAAGGCACACCAACCCATTGTTAATCGCGTTCCGCTTGAAGATGTCACCAAAGGAACCCGCAATAACAACGGGCACACCAGCAGCTTTGAGTGCTGTCGCGGCCTGCTCACGAGAAGAACCTGTGCCAAAGTTGTACCCCGACACGAGAATGACGCCTTTCTTCTCAGTTGAATCGGGAGATTCTTTTTGACTCTTGAGAATGGAAGACACGGTTGAGGCAAAGGAGGGGTCGTAGTTCTCCATCACGACTTCAGCTTGCCGTTCCAGGGTGATATCATCCTGGTAGGTGTACTTTCCGGGATATATGCCGTCGGTGTTGAGGTTATCCTGCGGTGCGAAGAGAAGGGGTCCGGTAAACTTGGACGGGAAACCTGGGAGGACGGGGTTCTCAGTAGCGGAAGAAGCTACAGTTGCTGCCGGCGGTACATCAGAGATAGAAAATATAGGCGTATTGGTTTTTGGGAGCGCATTAGGATCTAAGGAGTCTGGACTGCATATGTACCCCTTGATAGCGCTGGCCGCAACAACAGCGGGCGAAGCAAGGTATGCTTGAGCATTGGGATGACCCATTCGTCCCTTGTAATTCCTGTTAGTAGCGCTGATACCCGTTTCCCCCTCTTCCAATAACCCGGTTCCAAGTCCGATACAAGGACCACATCCTGCTGGGAGAACCTTTGCGCCAGACAAGACGAGTGTTTCCCAATCACCCAGCCGTTCGGATTCCTGCTGAACAACAGAGCTGGCAGCCGCGACGTAAAATTCTACGCCTGGAGCGACTTTGTGTCCCTTCATCACGGCTGCAGCTGCTGCCAAATCGGAAACCCGAGAGTTGGTACAGCTGACAAGATATGCTTTCTGGATATTAATCCGTGCGTCTTGGAGGACTGGGAGAGGAGTCGATACTTTGACGCTATTGGGACCAGATACATGGGGAACGAGGGTAGACAAGTCAAAGATGAGATGCGAAGAATATTCAGCGTCGGGATCTGACGTGATATTGGCGGCACGGAGAGAATTCAAACGCTGACGATTCAGACGAGGATGGTCCGGAGGTGGAGGAATCAGTGAAGGATCCGAGGCAGAGGTGAATGTCCGTGCCTCCATCCCTGAAACCGCGTCTTCATACCATTGCAACGTGACCTGATCGACAGGGAATACGCCAGCCAAGGCGCCCCATTCTGTAGTCATATTAGCGATGGTGAGGCGGTCGTCGATGCTCAGCGCTGGGATACCGTCTCCCGAGAATTCGATGGCAGCATTGAGGACCTCGTCGTGGTTGAAGGATCCACACAAAGCAACGATAACGTCCTTTCCCGTTACACCAGGGGCTAAGCGACCGCGTAGCTCGACCTTGACCATTCGTGGGACCTGCCACCATGTCTTCCCGGTTGCCCACAGCGCTGCAGCATCTGTCCGAACGATAGGTGTGCCGACGCATCCGACGCCGCCGTACATGTTGCTATGGCTATCGCTGGCGACAGTGAGCGTGTGTGGGAAGGCGTATCCTTCCTCGACCAAGACTTGGTGTCCTATTCCCCGACCAGACGGGTAAAAGTCGATGCCATGCTGCCGGGCAAAGGCCTCGATGCCAGCGTACTTTGCGAGGTTCTTCTGGGACCTGTTCTGCACGTCGTGGTCGAGAGTGAAGACGGGCTGGGAGGTATTGTGTATCCTGGTCGCCCCGATGGACTTGAATCTGATTTTGCGGTCAGGACGTCGTCGAGGTGAAGAAAAGAGGAAGCACACTTGGATATGACGGGACCAGTGTTGTCGTGGGTCATGACATGCTCTGGGCGTATCATCACGTAGTCGCCCGCCTTGACTGCCTTTCCTTCAGGAAATCCGACTGCATATCGCTGCACCACCTTCTCGATGACCGTCTGTGGTGTCCTCGAAGGCGTGGTCACCGTCGTGGCGAACGTCCTGGACTGCAACCATCGCACCCAAGGCTGGGCACGAAAGCAGAGGGCTGGCATTGCCCAACAGATAGTTTTTGTCGAAGTCGCGTCTTGCAAAAGACAAATAATGACTCTTTCGGACTTTCGGCCGATACCTCATCCAATAGTATGCTAATGTTTCGTCAATGCAATTATCTTCAAAATATAACATAGAATGTATCCAAAAAATATATAGTAAAATCCCTAGTAGTCATCGGCAAACCTGTCAGGCATGATTGCAGGTGCAAGAAGACTCCACATGTACAGCAGCATGCACACCCAGCTAGACACAACTCGCATCCACATCGCCACTTCAGACCGTCCTATGTAAACGTCCGAGTTTGGATCCACAGGTGTCGATATCGGTTTGTTGGATACAACATTCCTAGATTTCGTTGAGACTTGTGCTTCTAAGCATAAGAACGTCACTTACCAGTCCGTCAGCAGCATGGCGACATACATCGTCGCCATCGCAAAGATAACATGGAACCAGGAATACTGGAAAAGAGCTTCAGTAGAAAACGCAAACCACTGAAAACGACAACTTACGTTGTAACGAGTTCCTGAACGTTCATCATCTCGCGTTTCACCGACAACTTCGTCTTCCTCATCCGACTCTTCTTCGTCGAGAACCGATGCTGGGATTGCTCTACAGAGTATAAGCTACCAAAGAATCCACTTAGATACGGTATGACTTACCCGGCTTCGACGGCGGCCAACAATGCTTGATATCGCGGTGACTCTGTCCGGCTAGGTTGCGTATTCACTACACCCATCTCAGCATGACCATCTAGATGGTCATTTCCTGGCAGATGCACCGGCCCAGTCTTCTTGCTCTTGTTGCCAACCAAAGCCCGACTTTGAGTAGCAGCGCGTGTCGTTGAATACGCAATGGCCAAAAACGTAAAAACGCCGCCAAGAACGACTGCGGCTGTACGAGTTCCGGTTCCGTTTCTCAGCGGATTGCACGGCTGGTTGTCGTCCGTGTGATTGCTCACAGCGGAGACGATGAGGTATGTACAATAGGCGGTAACCATTCCTGACTGTGCTAATCCTGACTTGGGGTTGTATTCTTGGACAACCGGGTGAACGCACATGATCGTAACAATGATAGAGAGTGCCAGGTTGAACGAGATGAAGAAACGGTTCAGCGTGCAGCCTGAACCAGCGAAGAAACCGTACAGGAGGCCGGTCATGGTAATTGTGAAGATGTACATCGCCGCAGTAGATCCGACGAGAATCCACTGCCAGAAATTGGAGCCTGTAGAGGAATTCTCCCAGTTGTCTAGACAGGTTTCCGACCACGAATGAGCGAAATCGACGAGAAGGACCAGGCCAAGGAGGATGAAGAGAGTGGCGCCAATCATTGACACGTAATTTCCCCAGAACATGAAGAACGAATTTGGTATGAAGAAGGAAACGACCACGAAGACCAGCCAGAGGAGAACTTTGGGGCCCCACCATCTGAGAGATGTAAGAGACAAGCATTTAGTGACTTTTGAAAAGCGTACCCATTTTGAATTGCAGCCCGTTTATCACGAGTGTCTCGAACACCGATGAGCGAAAGGCTGAGGATGGTATGGACGAGAGCAAGAGCAAAGCAGATTCGGTGCACCTAATTTGGGGGTAAGTACACCGTCAAGAGCTCAATGGAAAGACTTGCCGCAAGGACTCCGTAGCATTTATCGCCTGCACAATCCATCTTAATGTAGTCGTAGCTCCATTTCTCTATCTGCTTTATGGCGATGTCTGTTTTCATTACCCAGGCGAGTATTGAATTCAAACAGAATATTATCTGGGAGAGGCAGTGAGAAACATCCAAGAGACAGCAAATTTCTCATACTGCAAATCCAACACGAGTCGCTATTGACGAATTACAATTACAAGACTTGAAGAACATGGATGCTGTTGCTGCGTGTTAGTACTGGACGGTGAAAGGACGGTCTTGCGTACCAGCCGTCGAGGTGCAGCAGAAGGCGAGTCCAGCGAGGCATGACGTCGCAATGGTACTAAGTCCTCCGAAAATAGGGAGGGATAAAAGCAAACCCATGCTTGACGATGGTGGGAGGTAGTGATAGAAGAGCACTGCCTATTATGGAGTCAGCGTTACATAAGGTCATCTAGGGTTAGGGGCAAGTCCGTATCAACTTGACGTCCAACAAAATTCTTGTATTATCTCGAAACTCGAAAGGCACACAGAAATTCATGGTAAGAGGAAAAGTGCTGACGGGTGCTATTCTTATGGTGTCTGCAGCTAGATGCTCAACAACTTTGAACTTAGAGCCTCGCGAAATGCGGTCTACATACCGTGGCACAGTACGCGCCGTGGAACTGCACACGACGCTAGTAGCTCGCCGCTGCCGCGAAGCTGCCTAGTTCTCAGTTTGACTGCTACTACTACTATTACGAGGTAGAGTCATTTCTCTCATTTAAACCTTCCACCTTTGTTCTGCCGATTTTATTGCACTGTTGTGTATTTGCCCGTCGCTTTGCTTGCCTTGCTGTACTTTCTCGTCGTCATCTCAGTTTCCCTACGCCGCAAATGTTCGGTGAGCCCTTTGATTCAGTAACTATATGTTGGAACTACTTCTTGAGCAGCAGTATCTTCCTGTAGAGGATTAGTCGATGAATAGTCTGTAGATGCCCTTTGATCCAGAGACGTTGGTCTTTGTACACGTCTTCAGTTGTATCCAGAGCACGTTTAGGCACAGTGAGATTGAAGGTCTTGGGTTCGTGATTGATTCTGGCGTGCGGAGACTTCTGTGCCGTGAATGTTAGTGTGAGAGCATGGCAAGCATTTCGTGTCGATCATTCCGATTTCATAAAATTCCAAGACTGTTTATATCTCACTTTTCTTCTTTCAAGCGCCATGGAGATTACGTCCCCTACAGGAAGCTCGGCAAGAAGTAGTGATTTCTATTGTACCAAAGTTACATAATTTTCCCAGCGCTAGTAAGTATCAGATCATCAGGTGCTGATGAACTCGAACTTGCCCTCGTCCTTGACTCTTCTCATCTCCAGCCAGCACCTTGTTAGAGGTCGTAGTGGGCTGTTTTTGCTACATAAACCCGTCTAAGGTTAGAGCCAAAGGAGTCAAAGCAGCATCGGTATGCAAACTATACGGCGACCACTGCTGTCGATGCTCAAGGCCCAGAAAGCCGCCCCATATGGACTGAGCGCTTCGCTGCGACAGCCAGTGCACCATCAGTTCACCACCTCCTTTTTAACGAAGTCCCTCCGAAAAAATCGATATGGATCGCGTGTCCAAAATCCCTCTCGCGTTCATTTGCACATTTTAGGCTCCGAGTCGTCAACATTAGCATCTATCGTAAGAACATTCCGGGTGCCTATAATGATGGTGATAATAGTCTTTGGGGGATGCTGGTATGCGAGTTACAAGTTCGGAGGTGCGCTACTTGTCGTTAGCCATATGCGAACACTCATGACTATGTTAGAGCTGAAAAGGTGGATGCTGGACAGGTGGATACAGGCTGGGGTCAATAACGTGAAAGACACTGTGACTAATACCGGTGACACAGCAGTCAATAGCTTGAAGGCCCTTTGGTCTCACGCCTCCGAAGAAGTTAAGCGCCCAGACGCAGCACAGGTCAGCGTATGCGAACACTCGAAACCGCTTCTTGGAACTGAGAAGTCGGTTACAGGCATTGATCAGTACCGTGAAAGACACTGCGACCAATGTTGGCGACACGGCAGTCAAAGGCTTCAAAGCCGTTGAGTCTCGTGTCTCAGAAGTCAAGCTCCCAGACATTCCAAAGGAAGCTACGAAGTTCATTAAGGACTTGTTTGGCAAAAAATTACATAAGGAAGGCGACGGGGAAGGCGAGCAGCAGTCCAACAAAAAACCACCGACAGACAAACGTTGAGCAGAGAGTTCTTGAAGGGCATTTCCGGCCATATCGTGATCAACCATCTCCCGCCACATCAGAAGAGTAATATTCATCTCTCAGCTCGACGCTCCCGCTCTTCTAGGATCACTTTAAGCAGCAGTTTTTTTCTAATCCCATGTAATTTTATCGTCTTCGCCATTGTTCTTAGTAGCTCTGCATGGACAAATTGGTTTCAACGTCTTCGATCTGACAAGTTCCAAAGCATAGACAGACAATCAAGGGGCCAGGTACTGTGCGATCTGATAGAAGGTTTCCGGATGGGACTTGGAGCAAGACTATATGAAGTCCCAGTTGTAGGCTGCGTAAAATCATGCAACTGAGTTGCGTCAAGCGTAGTGGTCGTTGGGTCCTTGTCTTGATTATAAAAAGAAATATTGGTGTCTGCGTTGCAGTTGAGTCACAAGTTACAAGACTGACGAGAACTATCTCTATACCTACCGCACTTTGGACGATATAAAATGGAATCAAGCAGCCAATTTCGTGTAGTAGAGTTTTCAATGTCAAGGGAAACGTGAAATACCACCCCAAGGCGTGGAAATAAAGGTTACGAGCAAAGATAGATTATACATCGTAGCGGGAAAGTGTAGAGGGGCCGAGTTTGTAAATGAAAGACACACGAGGCCGTAGTAGCCAGCATAGCATGTCCATACGTACAGGGTTAGTGAGTACTTTGCGATGAACAGAAATTTCGAGACTAGATAGCCGGGCTGCAGAAGCTCTGGACCGCAAAGGCAGACGTAAAGGTGTATTCTCGGGCAGCTCCGAAGCCGCCATGAAGGTTGGAAAGAGGAGCTTGCCAAACAGCCGCAAGCCGCAGTGAACCATAACCGTCGGTATTACATAAGACATAGTCAAAGCGGCACCAAGCGTCGTATGTGGTTGCCGGTATGCATGCTACACGACGACCACTGTCGTCGTTACTCAAGGCCCAGAAAGCCGTCACATACGGGCTGAATACCTCGCGACGACATGCAGAGCTGCCACGTCCAGTGCACCGCCAGTTTACCACCTTTTTCGCATCAGGATCCCTCCGACATCGATATGCGTCGCCGGTTCAGAATCTCCGTCGTATGCATGTTCGCGCCATTTCGTACTCGTCAATACCGAGATTTGTCGCAAGGGCGTTCCGGGTGCCTATAGCGGGGGCGACGATAGGCGCTGGGGGCTTTGGGTATGCGAATTATAAGTTTGAAGGTGCGCTACGGTATCGCGTCTGTGTATTTCAACGCTCATGGCTAATTTTTTTTAGAGCTGAGAAGTCGTTCACAGGCATGGCTTAATACCGTTCAAGACACTGCGACTGACATGTTCGACTCGGCAACCGATGGTTTGAAGGCCGTTCGGTCTCGCGTCTCAGAAGTCAAGCTGCCAGACATACCGGAGACAGGTGCTGCCAAGTTTATTAAAGACTTTTTTGGAAAGAGGAAGCGCAAGGAAGGCAGCGGTGAAAGCGAGGGTAACGAGGGCGAACGACAATCCAACAAGAAACCACCGACTGACGAAGCAGCAGTCGCCGCTCTTGTCGCTGCAACTATGTCTTCGCCCAACGACGAATCCCCTTCCACTCCTGATGTCCGACAAAATGGCCTCATGCACCTGACGAGAAAGCTTATCGAAATTCGCAGCATGCTACTCAGCATAGACCAGAGCGACGCGCTCAAGCTGCCAAGTATCGTAGTCATTGGAAGTCAGAGCTCCGGGAAGAGTTCAGTTCTGGAGGCGATCGTAGGGCACGAGTTTCTGCCCAAGTACGTCTGCTTTCCTTCCATATCTTAGTATGTACTAATGCATGACAGAGGTAATAACATGGTGACGCGCCGACCCATCGAATTAACTTTGGTTCACACACCCGCTACCGATGGAAAGGTTGTTGAATACGGCGAGTTCCCTGGCATGAGCCTGGGTCAAATAAAGGATTTCAGTGCCATCCAGCGCACCCTCACTGAGCTCAACCTCGCCGTACCCACTTCCGAAGCCGTTTCCAATGAACCTATCGACCTCCGAATATACTCTCCCAATGTACCCGACCTTACCCTCATTGACCTTCCCGGATATGTTCAAATTTCTTCCATGGACCAGCCAGAATCGCTCAAGGAGAAGATTGCCGGCCTCTGTGAAAAATACATCAAGGAGCCTAATATTATCCTTGCTGTATGTGCTGCCGATGTCGATCTTGCCAATTCTCCTGCTTTGAGGGCCAGTCGGAAGGTTGATCCGCTGGGCCTTCGCACCATCGGCGTAATAACGAAGATGGATCTGGTAGAACCAGAACAGGGCGCAACCATCTTGTCTGGTAACCGATACCCCCTTCACTTGGGATATGTCGGCGTCGTGTCAAAGTCTCCGGATAACAAGGGACGGCCGCATACCTCGACCGAGCTGATACGCAAGGCCGAGAGCGATTACTTTGCTTCACACCGAGATATCTTTGGCAGCTCGTCTTCCTTAATGGTAGGAACGGGCACGCTGAGACGCCGGTTGATGGAGGTTTTGGAATCGTCCATGGCGTCGTCATTACATGGCATTACAAACGCCGTACAACTTGAACTCGAAGAGGCGACGTATCAATTCAAGGTGCAATACAATGACAGACGCATCACAGCAGAGTCGTACGTTGCCGAGACGATGGATAAGCTGAAGCTACGATTCAAGGATGCCATGCAGCAATTTCGTCGACCTATCATTCGGGAGAAGCTAAAGAACATGCTGGATGACAAAGTCATGGACGTGCTTGAGCAGCTCTACTGGCTTGACAAGCGTGCACCAGAACTTGGCGAACTGGCAGCAGACCCTCGTGTAAAGCCCGAGAATGTAGACAGCTTTTGGAGACACAAGTTGGAAGCTGCATCGTCGCTTTTGACCAAGTCGGGTGTTGGCCGAGACTCGACGCTTCTCGTCGCTGATGGATTGAGGGCTTTAATCGACTCGATTGCATCAGCAGATCCTTTCAATTACCATCCACGGGCTGCGGAGAGGCTCATCCAGTTCTCACACATGATTCTAAGAGATCGAATCGGTGTCACGTCAGACCAGGTCGAAAACTGCATCAAACCGTTTAAATACGAGGTCGAAGTGGAGGACCGTGAGTGGGAGCAAGGAAGACAGAAAGCTATTGATCTGTTCGAGAAGGAGCTGGGTATGTGTGAGACAAAGCTGAAGGAGCTGAGGAAGAAGGTTGGTGGTAGCCGACGGTTAGGTGGGTTAATTGGGTACGTCAGGAGTTTGGAGGAGGAAGACAGGAAGAGGAAGGCCAAGAAGTGGGAGTCGGATTCGGAGGAACCTGAGCCGGTTCCAGAATCTTACAAGTATCCTCCTGCTCAGATACTGGATGGTGAGTTGCCTGTTTGCTGTGTCGGGCTAGAAGCTCATGCCGTCTGCAGCTCGTCATGCCATCTTGTACAATGACCGCCTAAACATCCTGAAACTGCGTCTGGCAGCCTTGCGTTCCAAGCGATGCAAGGCGGGGCCCGATAACGATGTCCTTTGTCCTGAGGCATTTCTTAATGTCGTAGCTGACAAGCTAGCTTACACGTCCGCCATGTTCATCAACATCGAATTGTTGGACCAGTTCTTTTATCAGGTGGGTTCAGTTCCTTGTGTCAGGGCGCGATTTTCACCCCCCTTTGCAGTTCCCTCGTGAAATTGACTCCCGGCTACTGTATGACCTGGATCGCCAAGAGATTATCGAGTTTGCGCGTGAAAATCCTGCTGTGAGAGCACACTTAGATTTGCAGCAGCGGAAGGATAAATTGGAAGAGGTAAATAGTCCGCATGGTTCAATGACCTCGTGCTCATTTTCCCAAAGGTCATGAAGCAGCTGAATAGCTTGTCAACACTTCGAGCTGATCCTCAACCGGCACCACGTCGACAGCGTGGTTTGTTCGGAAACATGTTCTAACGACTTTAACGTAGTTATTTTATTGTTTTATACTTGGTTTTTGTTCGGGCTTCATGTTCCCCACTCACTAATTCACGAGCAATATATCTTTAATCCTTGCATATTGAACCCGTAACGGTATGGTAGAAATGCTGTATACACTATAGCTTAGCTTTGGCACCCTATGCACAATTTGAGCGCGTTTTTGATCTCTGATTTGAAGAGAGTTTACCTTGAGTACAGCGTCAAGTTTGGTTGCAAGCATAATGTTTCCCTTTGTCTTGAGTTTTCCAGTCATGAACGCCTTTTGGCCATTAAGCTTAGGATTGCGTCAGCTTGCAAGGTGTCTGCCAGCAAATTATGCAACTCACCTTTCCAGATGCCAGATCCGCCAAAGTATCATCCGAAACGGTGATGATAATATCGGCCTTCGTTGGAGGCGGTCCCGTTGTAACCTCGCCCTTGTTCTTCAAGTCGATGGTCCAGACTGCCTTCTTGCCCTCGCCGTTCGTCACTTGCAGCTCAAATACGCCATTGGTCTAAGAGATATTAAGAGCAAATATGACAGAAAGAAACAGATGCTAGCACCTTTTTGATCTGATTCTTCTTCTCGGCGTCGGAGTAGCTTGCAAAGGAGGAGCCAAGGTCGGCGATAAAGGCAGAGGACTGGTAACCGTCACGCGTCAGTATGTAATTGATATGGATAACGAGAGCAGCGAGCCTTGAAACCGTCTACTTTGAGGTCGGACATGATGGTGACGGTGAAAGTGGTAGTTGGGGATCAAGACGTAGCGCTAATTCAATTCAGCGTGCCCTGTGGGGACGCTAGTCGCTTTCACATGATAATTTGTGCCGATTGATAAGATCAAATCTAGTGTCATCCTTCTTACGTGGCCGACAATCTACCCTACTTCGAATATCACAATTACCCTTTATGCTGTGTCAGTGTTTCCTTTGCTACCACTTCCTCTGGCAAGTCATTCTCCTTTTAAACTTTTCCCTCATTCTTTGAGTAGAATTGGAGGCCAACCCAGATTATCTCGCCAGTACATATTTGTGGCAAGAGTCGTAGTGTTACCCAAAGTTTCACTTGTATATTTTGACGTCTTTTGATTATTTACAACGCGAGTGAAAAGCAAGAATCGCTTGTTTATGATTCTCGTGCTTTCATTGTTTCAGTACATTGCGCTCTAAGCCGTGAGCGTGCATTATGCCCTCTCTCCTCGTACTAGTAATTACGTCAGATATGAGAGCTGGGCATCTACAACCGTCGTTCTGTGTCCGACGAATTTCCATATCCATCCTTTTCAACAGTGCCATAACCATCGCCGCGGAAGAGATCATCGCGTACAAGTCCAAGTCGACGATGGCGTTGCCTGCAGGCATAAGACAGCGAGCTCAGAGCTGCCTGCTATTCCCAAAGATGCTAGCAGCTCTTCAGACTCCAGAGTCAACAAAAATTCCATCATGAAGGTCATCCAAGTTGATCAAAGATGTCGCGACGCGCAGCCAGCGAGGTAAGCTGACCTTGATGGAAGACTGAGCAACATGGCACCTTGCTCCAAATATGTTTTCCCGACAAAAGTCGCGAGATCTGAGAGACCACGTGTTATAACTGAAGAAGTGCAGGCTGCGTGCGAACGAAACTTGGAGTTCAGTGACAACCATGAGCAAAAACAACAAAAATATTTCGGACTCGATGGAGGTATAGAAGGTCCCTTTGTTATCTCCAGAACATGTGTCAAGTTCGAATCGGATTGAAAGATTGATGAGAAATGAAACACGTGGTGGTCGTAGTTGCGGACCGGAATTCTGACGGAATTTGAGTTTCGATAACTGAGCTTGAAGCAGTCATCTCCCTAGTACCGAGCTGCGAAATCGCCAGACATCCGTGTCGCGTTGCCTTCGAACACCGTATCTGTGATCCACCATCAGAATGTCGATCCCTCCACCTCCCGGATACTACGTCCCTGCGGTCCTTTTTATGACCGAGAGCGAGGATTTCGATGTCCCAGCGATCAAAGCACATGTCCTAAGACTGGCCAAGGTGCACAATAGTCTCTAAACGAAGTAAAGACAACTAATATCGAGTAGGGAGGCGTGACTGGAATCCTGGTACAAGGCAGCAATGGAGAAGCTCAGCTCCTCTCGCGCGAAGAACGTATAGAGGCGATCAAGCTCACTCGCAAGACTTTGGATGAGAATGGGTTTCAGAATACTGTAGTCATCGCTGGAACGGGTGCTCAGTCGACAAGGGAGACGAAGCAGTTTAATATTGACGCGAAGGAAGCCGGTGCATCCCATGTCCTCGTCCTTACACCATCTACTTGGCCCCCACAGATGACGGTGGACAACGTGATCAAGTTCCACACCGAGGTATGTCTTCCGATTTCTCAGCTATCCATATGATGTGCAAGCCTGCCAGGTTGCCGATGCCTCCCCCATCCCTACCATGATCTACAACTTCCCTGTCGTTACAGCTGGCCAGGATCTTGACTCGGACACCATCGCCACTCTTGCCGCACATCCAAACATCGTAGGCACTAAACTTTCTTGTGGGAACATTGGGAAACTTCAGCGGCTCACTTCACGATTCTCGCCCTCCGAGTTTGCCGTTTTTGCGGGAAGAACGGATTTTTTCCTTCATGGTCTTATTTCAGGGAGTGCAGGGTTGATAGGTGCATCTGTAAACATCGTGCCCAAGCTGCACGGAAAACTGCTACAGCTTTACCGGGAGGGGAAGTTGGAGGAGGCCACTGCACTGCAAGCTAAGATGGGACATGCAGACTGGGCTGTGCAGAAGATTGGAGGGATCGGAGGTGTGAAGAGTATCGTTTCGAGGAACTTTGATTACGGTGAGACGGTAGTGCGGGCGCCGCTGAAACGAGTTGCCTGGGATGCTTTGGCGGTGAACAAACATTACGGCGCAATAGAGGAGGTGATAGCGTTGGAAAAGGTGCTATGAGGGCGGACTAGAACAGAAAATTAAGCAGATTTCAATACTTCATCGCAGATCCGAAAACACGTCCAAGTGTTCGAATGCTACGACTTGCGTAAGCTCACATCAAGGAAGATTGAACAAACTAACTGTAGACCGGGAATGAAGCATTTCAGCGACATAGATTTCTGCGTCGCCTTGATCCTGACATCTTGAAAGCCATAAGGTTGAATCGCTCATGAAGGAAAACGAGGGGCCGAGAGCTGGCTTCTTCGTGGTCCAATCAAAGGCGGACAGGGAATTATCTCCTCTAAGGGCAGTAGCGTCGTTGATGACCTTGTGAAATGCTCAAGTTATATGTGCACTGAAAATGCTAATACACTCACGAAAACTGTCAAAGAGAGAGCCTGGGCCAATGAACGTAATTGTTGCATGAAGCCACTCATGATGGCATGCCCTTGAGATGAAACAGCGCTCAGGTTGGTTCGTAGTATAGGAGTAATGCTATCGATAAAGATGCAGCCGACGCGTTGCTGCAACGCTGGAAGTGCCCACAGAACCTCATAGACAGCCTCAATTTCGAATGCCACAGAAATCTGCAGCCGGTCCAAGACGTCTGAGGCCTGGTTTCATTAACACATAGCCATTGTTCAAGGTAAAGAATAATCTCACCTCTGGGTCCATTGAAGTCTGGATACGGTAGGCTCGGTCAGGTGAGGACTCGCCACGCGTGTCAATCCATAGTGCAACGGAGTCCCGCTGAGCCTGCAGATAACGGACAGTCAAATTCAACGCAAATGCCTTTCCGGTTATTAGCGCTATACAAGTATTTTTGAGAAGAAACGCACCGTCTTTCCTGATCCTCTGTCCCCAGAAATTTCAACTATTTGCGACCTAGCAAAGCCATCCGTGAGAGCATCCAATTCGGCAACACCTGTAAGTAGTTTTGAATGAGGAGCATCTGGTATATCAGCAGAGCAAATTCCTGGGGCAGAAAGCAGCTCTGTAACGCGTACGATGAATGCACGAAGTTGCGGTAGTGTTAACGCGTCGCGAGGTAACTTTAGGTATATGTCGAGAGCAGATTCCTGGAATAAGAGGTCTCTGTCTGTTATTATTCCGTTATTTTTGAGTAGGGTGACGATTTCTAAGGAGATTGAAGGGACAAGGGTGCTCAAGAGCATCGACGTACTGGAGCAAGTTGGAGGTGTACGGGACCCCGGGCCGGAAAACAGAAACATTTATTTCGAGCAATTTCTGAGAGCAAACAGAATCGGCAAACAATATCTCATAGCTGCCCGTCTGTCTAGAAGCATTTAAAAACTAGGCTTATTTACATGATGATACAGAGCACACAACAGAGAAAAGTTATATTTCATTGTGTTTACAAAATATAGAACCTGAACCAGTGGCAAGATGAAGGACTCAGAGCTCCGTTATATCATCATCCGAGTAGAGGCAATACTAGAAGCCAGATTTAATGGTAACAACGGTTGGGAGCAGTGGTTACTCACTTTGCTGTCAGGACCAGAACCAAGCTCCTCAGGTTCATCGCCATCGTCATTGCCCTCATACCTTGAATTCGCCGTTGGAATTTCAGTAGGAATCTAAATAATCGAGTTCTCACCTCTCGCAGATCGTGTCGACATTATCAACTTGGGTGGTGCGGATCGTCGCAGTGCTATCGATGTCATAAGCAGATTGAGCTGAAACACCTGTAAAATTACACACTCTCCGTAGTTCCTAAATATCATTTATTATCAAGCGATCGAGTCGGATAAAGTGAGAATTACGAATTGATACCAGCAAGGACATCGCCTAGTCAGACATACCCAGTGAACAAGGGCGTTGGGTACCGAAAAACGAGGTACGGCTCACCATCGACAGCCCACACATCATTAATCTGGACGTGCCTTTCGTATTGTGTGTCACTAGACGTGCGCAGATGTAAGGAATGTTCAAGAGGAGGAATTATGGCGTTTACCAGTTACCACACTAACATATAGGTATATCAGGGACAGATGAGTCGCCACGATAAGGGCAAGTGCTTACACTACGGTAGAGCTTTCCGAAGTCTTCAACGTAGAACTAAAACGGTGGCAGTCGGAATTTGAGTCGGGACTGGTATTCATAGGATGGTCGACTCACGGAGTTGATAATAACCTGGGTTTGGATTTAGTCGAAGGAAGGTTTCTAGATGCAGGATCGAACATACCGTGCCTCCACCTGTAGGTGCGGAAAGTTTATTCATCCCGAGTCAGCCCATTAAATAGATATGGCCCTACCATTATGTTGGACAACTTAACAGTAAAACTGTCAGTTAATGGGCATTGCAAGGGGGCAGATGGTGTAGTGGTTACCTCTGCTTGCTCGATTGTACCTCGTTCCACACAGAAAATATTTATTTTCGCACTCGCGAGTTCGAGCCCCCCACCCCCCAGAAAGTAACACTCTAGACACTTTCCGGGTTCTACCACTTCTGATATCCGAATCACGTGAAACGCAGCCTCCCTTTCTAAACATGATCAAGTCACGCCCATTACCCCCTCTAAAATCACACGACAAATCTTATCTCTCCTTGCCATTCTGGGCATCGGTTCGAGGCCCTTCCAGTGATCTTTCGAATAAGACAGGGAAACGGAGTCGCGTGCCGCAAGGCTGCCGCCTGGTTGGGACCCAGGTGTAACAAAATGGAGTGGTGATCCAAGCACACCCCGGCCCGGCACATCGCCCCCGCATCAATTGATCACACTGTGTTGGTGATCTTGGCGGAGTAAGGCAGGTCTGGGAAAGAGAGACCGGAGAAGGACTGGGATTGATGGAGTTTGGTGGGAAGTAGGACTAGGCCATGAGAAGGGTCTGGTGAAGAAACGACGGTGACGGATAGATTGCGGCCATTTCTCGGCAGAGGTCAGGATTTCCCAAAGTGGGAAAAGGTGGCAGTGCCCGAGTCGCACCAAGTTATCGAGGGCGAGGGATAATTTCGTGCCATAACATAAGTGCACAGCTTGTTAAGCTGACTTAATCGATGACATTATACACACAGTAACACAGGTAGCTAAATTGGACCATACGCATGTGTAACCAATATACTTAGGATTTAAAAAAAATAAAAAAATAAAAAATAGGCATTGCATGTTTATTGGTGTGGCCTACCTTTATCGTCAACACCCTATAGGACAAGATTGGAAAGTAAGCATGAGATGAAATACAGGAGTGTGAGTATACCTTAGCCTAGAAGATATGCAATGTCATTAGAATCGAGCTGTATAAAGGTAAAGATGAGAACATACGCCACCATAGTTTATTCTGGATGTCCCGCTCGTCTGCTTGATGGTAATGGCATTTTCACACACGTCCTAAATAGAAGGGTTTAGCGAATTAGTCGGGAAAAAATCCACTGGGTAGCCACTAACCTCAAACCAGACATGCGACAAAGTGCACGATCCTGTGTCCTGCTGTCAGGCCGAATAAGTGGAAATGGAAGGAAAGAAAGATACCGAGACAGTGAACTCCTTCGGCTTGATTGGCTCCGATAACAACACGACTCAGAGTCGCGCCTTCCTCCAAGAGGAAGACAGCATCGGAATCGCCTCCTTCGGTTTGGCCGTTGCAAGCACCGGAGCCGCAGTCGTAGTGGGTGTATGGCTCATCGGGCTCAAAAGTCTCTCCGGCAGAAATGGTCATAGCACTAGACAGTGAGACAGATGCTGGCGAGTCAGGGAACTCGTTAGTCGCAGTGCGACATTGTACACGTGCAGCTCTGAGATGGCATGAAGGAAGGTACAAAAAACCGAGACAGGGCGACAGACTTATGGCTTGGACAGCACGAAAGTACAGAGTGCAGCTAGAACAAAAGCGCGAGAGAGCATGTTTGAACGAGGATACGAATGAATGATTTCACTGAGTGAACAAGCACGTCCATAGCCTTTTTATACAGTTTCTCCATCTACCAGGGGTTTATTTTGACCCAGGGATATCAGACATAGTCTCATGGGAGCAAAAGAACGGAAAATTGATATTCACAGTCTGAGGAGGGCGACTGCGAACAGACTTCAGCGAAGCTCTACAGAGAACGATATTGCATTCCAAGAAGATCACCAGGAGAGCCACGGCCTGCCGTACCAGCAGATATTCAGAGAGGTACGCTGTCATGAGGTGCAGCAACGGATATTTCTCGTCAACTTCGAT
This sequence comes from Desarmillaria tabescens, assembly GCF_030435595.1. Classification (NCBI taxonomy): domain Eukaryota; kingdom Fungi; phylum Basidiomycota; class Agaricomycetes; order Agaricales; family Physalacriaceae; genus Desarmillaria; species Desarmillaria tabescens. Next base: position 2,710,027 of record NW_026848300.1, read on the forward strand.
ATCGTACAAAACCGACGATAGCCGACGATGAAAGAGGTCCATGTGGGCCTCAACAGATCTCAATGCTTATTTTTTGCTTATTTGGGTGATTGCCGGCTGCGCGTACCACGTGATTTTCACGTGGAATTCAAGGGACTTCAACTCAGAATTTTTCAGAACTCGCAATCCATATGCTCCTCTTTCTATGGCTGGTTCTATCTTGCCACAGTTCGTTCTGCACCTTTTGCTCGACCCTTTAAATGCCTAGAAGAAACCTGGGTCGTATGGCCAGGTACGAGTACGTTCACCATATGAGTATCAACCGAAGCATTCCGGTGGCGCCATGGCCGTGAAACGCCCTTTGTATTTCTCCGCTGGCCCTCGCACCAGTTGGTTATTCGCAGCCGACGGAAAAATGACGGTGCCAAGAGTTTTTTGCTTCAAGGACATCAACCTGGTACCACAATCCGCAGTCAAAGATGATCTGGAACTCGTGTGCGCCTGAGAAAGTAGTCACGTAGAAAGAGAGAATGACGCATGTGAGATTGAGCTGGATATTTTCTTATTCTTATTTAATATCCTAGCTCTAGGTCTGATGCGAATCAACAGTGAGCAAGTACCGAAGCAAAGCTTGAACAGGCTTGAACACATCATGATGTTGGAGTAAGAGTCACTTAGAGAACTTAAATGTTATGCACACGTGACGGGAACAATGATGCGTATAAATTGATATTCACGTATTCCTGGACGCGTTTTTTGACCATTGTTGTGTGTTTTTACATCGTTCTTCTGCACCTTCAAATGGCTGCTCTTCCCAAAGATTGTCGAGGATTCAGCCTACCCTACCAGTATTCTCATTATTTCTCGTTCGATGTTCCTACTTACTATATTTAGACTATACCTCCTTTCTCCCGATCCTTATAACTACGGCGTTTGCCCCTCTACGCACCTCAGCTGTTCACTACATCTTCGTGTGACTGACTGAGGTGCGTATATCATTCATATTATCATCCACTACCTATTTCTTACGCTACACTCATCTAGCTGTTGTTATCTTAACAGGTAGCGTACTTAATACAGCTGTTCACTACATCTTCGTGTGACTGACTGAGCTGTTGTTATCTTAACAAAGATACCCTTTGGTCTCACTCAAAAGACGAATTTTACTGTGCTTGCAGAGTGCTGGACGACGCTTGGAAGGACTGAACACCAACCAGTGCTGGTGCCACCCTGGCCACTCATCTCTGGGACCATCCCACCGACCGACAGCAGCACATCAGATGCAGAAGGAGACTCAAAATGCGACGAGAAAGCTTCCAACGACGTTTGTGCCGCCGCGACTGTTTCCGATTCTCCGACGGAGAAGCAATCAACGACAATCGGAGGTGATTCCTCTACTCCACTGGACGAAGTGAAAGAAGACAAGGTAAGTAACGCCCCAATATTATCCCCACTAGTCCTGACTGCCAGAGAAGATGCTTCCACCTAAACTTGAGGAATATATCGCCCCGGAATGGCTCCCCTCGGTTCTAGATGTCATCGACTCTGATAACTGTGTTGTTCTTGCATCTGGATCGGATTCTTCGTCAAAATTGTCGAATACCAAACGTTACAAACGCTTGATTCCTGCAACCGTCTCTAACTCGGAGAAGACTACCTCGACGGAAACGTGCATTGCTCAACTACAGATGTCCCCCGCCAATAAGTTAGGGAACGGCAGCCACTCAAAAGTGTACAAAGGACGTTTGAGTGTTCCTAACATCCCTTTCACAGGTTCGCCTACCGGCGATGTCACAGTTGCAGTCAAAATAGCCTTGTCTGATGACGCATCACTTGGGATGTTGGCTGATGAGGCGAAAGTGTATCAGTCTCTCCCCAGATACTTGAAGGAGACCTGGAGTGGATATCATTACATGGAGGAAGCTGAGTACGATGGCTCGGGAATCAACCCGCTGCCAGCTGTTGTCCCTCAGTTCTACGGATATTATGTTCCCGAAGATCCAAAGGATCGAGAGGTGTACAGTCCTTTGCTTTTGATGGAGGAGTGCGGCAAACCGATTCAAATCGATGAGCTGGAAAGCTGTGACAGGTGTGGTATGATGCATTATTTCTATTATGCAGCTCATATTAGTGTGTAGGGAGTTGATATTTTCTTTCGTCGTTCGTCTACAACATGCGGGATTCATCCAGGGATCCATCACCCAGAGAAATATCCTTGTTCAGCCTGGACCGCTAAGTGCGCGTCCAACTGAGCGTTCCCTTTCTACGCCGTCGTTCCGGATTATCGATTTCGGTCGTGGAGGAAGCAGGGAAGAGATGTCGAAGGATAGATGGGAGAGCAAGTGCGATCAGGATCTACAGGAGATCAAGGACGTGATTTATGGTGTATTCATGTGGACCCATACGGTCTTCACGAAGTTCTTGGATGGGAAGGTCATACAACGAGAGGGGGAATATCATGCTCGTCCATATTGGAGACGTAAGAATGCAGTATATGTTCGGCATGGACCCCATTAGAGAATATTGTATCGTTTAGTCAATATCCTGTGAAAGAAGATATTCCGCCGAGATATGCAGTGGCCTACTATCCAATTACGATGGGACTTCGAATATACGCTTATTGCGTATCAACATTAACGTCCGTGTGGCCACGAAACACCAAAGTATCAAAGTTGCGACCGAATATATGGATCCCCACACGCGGAAGAACGTAGAGTCAAGAGTGCTTGCCAGACTCAGAGTTAGATTCGCGTATACGCCCTGTACGATTGTGAGAAAACGGGAGGAAAGGAGAACGGTAGACTCACGTTTGGAAAAATAAGTCCCCATGTCTCTACTTTGAAGGGAATGCGCGTTTGACGCAGGATGTTTTGGACACCAAGAAGGGCAAAAAACAACCACCCCGACGCCAGTGCCCATAGCACGACAGCTATGATCGTGCAGACAACGTTGATGGATGCACCGGTATTCTCACCACGGAGAAGCTTGGAGGAGCCGTAGGGCAAGGGCAGGACTGTCTCGAAGAATTGTCCAAGGAGTAGGATAGAGTAACCTGCCTGGCCTGTGGGACCGAGGGGCAAGAATGCAGAGGTTATCGTGGCGCCTGGTGGTAGACCATGAAGGATCAGGCGAAGTAGATATATAGTCAAAATCATCAAGGCTACGGATAGGCCGATGGATACCATGAAAATCGCGAGAGTAGCGGTGATCAGCGCGTGGTTGAGGGAATATTTGTAGATCGACAAGGCTACGACACCTCCACCGGAGGATGTAACGATTAGGGTTATGACAGGAAGTACCCAGGCGGGTGTCATGGTTTCCAGTGTGTGAGTATGGGCGGTTTTCCTGGAGAAGGGCTCGATATAAAATGAAGGGACGGAGGGGTTGGGGTACTCACATATAGTGGAGGACACCGAAACAACAGAGGAAGGAGCACAGGACGTCTATCCACCAGAATGACCAGAGGACATACATAAATGGCTTACCGCCAAAATTGTAGTCGTCATGGATGAGGCCGATGGCGATGGTGAGGATAGTGATGGACCCCATGGGGAAGGTACCTGTGTAGAGACATTGAACAGGGTGCCGGATCATTGCGCCCCAGGTGTCAGGAAACATGATGTAACGGACTAGAGAGATAAAGGCAAAGACGATGAAAAGGGATAGATTAAGGAAGAAAAAGATGAGGGCCATGATTTTCATTCCTTGGGAGCCTTTGCCGTATGGAAAGACGTGGAAGAGGATGTCGACTGCTCCGGTACCCATGATGACGGCGAACCAAGCTGGGATGAAATTTCTGCGGGAAACAGATTAAATAATGTTGTGATGTGTGGGAATAGATTGGGCACCTGATAACATTGACGGATTCTTTTTCAGAACGGTAGGTATCTGCTGCCATGGGCTTGAGTCTGATTTTGGGGGGGAAAGGTGGAACATTTTACGCTGCTCTTTTTATTTGAAGCGCCACGGGATCGTAATTTTGTATGATGGCGCTAACGGAAACGTCGGTTGAAAACGCCATATTGTTCAATTTTGAGCCTTTGACGGTATCACGGGAACAGGCTATTACGGTAGCTCCCGCCATAGCGGTACAATCTCCTGAATATAAATACGCATTTAAGTCCGAACTGTGAAAAAACGGCCCACGCAAAACGAACTACAGGCACGTTCTAGTCCTGCAGCCAATGAGGAATCACGCAAATTAGGCTTAGAATATATAAATGGACGCCAAGAGTTATATGCAGGCCCAGTAAGGAACACGGAGAATAAGGGAGGTATAACGGTCAAAATGCTACATGGGGAAGGCGGTGTTCACGACGGCTTAATGGCAGTACTGGAGTCCAGAGCCGGGAATATTCACAGCACCTATATGGGTGCAACGCACACATGAACAACTGAAGGTCGCAGTAACTTGTGGATTGCAGCATGGATGATAAAAAGCAAACTAAATGGGTACAATCAACGTAGACGACTGCAGGAAATTGAGTAACTTCAGTGTTTGGCAAGAAAAAAGAGACATACCGAGCTTCACGCTCACTCTCGAGTAAAGCCAGGATATCCTGCTCCCTCACGGGTCCCTTAACATTCCGTATGATGGACCGTGACGTGTCGTCCATGAATTCTACTCGGACTTGGGTAACACCTCCCCGAGAGCCAGTCCTGCCTAGGACCTATAGACTTTATTAGCAAAAGGCCCAGTCAGTGCATGCTGTGCGCACTTTGATAACTTTTGCCAGTTTGACGGGGGCCTTTGAGGAGTCCTGAACGACACTGTTAGAAAAGGAAGATAGTAGCGAGACGGGCCAGGATACTCACCATAATTTTTTGGGTCGAGGTGGAGGAAGTTGTGTTGACAAGCAGAATAAGGTTTTAGTTTACTCTGATATTTGATTCTCCGACGGGGGTGTTGCCAAATAGATATCGTCACTGTGCTGAATCATCATCCAAATAGGGCGACCGCTGCAGCATTGAAATCTCACCACCACCTCCGCTGCTGCCTCCATGCCGCCTCCTCAAATCGTGTCCGCTTCGAATGCGTCGGTATATACTCTCGACACCGTCCATCAGAGTGACTATGAGGACGACGACCTCACGCCTTTGCGTAGTGCCGGAGCACCATCTTACGGCGCTTTGCCCCATTCCCCGTCCCGACCATCGTCACGTAGAGTGATCTTCAATGCGACACTGAAGATGGCCGCCATATTTGTTGTCAGCACAATATTTCTGGGCGGTACCCTGTGGCTTGCACTACCTACTGTTGAAGAGTACGTTTTATGGCAATGCCCTGAATATTGTCCTTACTTGGTTGTAGTGCGGATCGAGAATCTCTTCGAATTCCAAAATCTTTCGCTCAACTGCAAGCACTCAACACTCTCCTTAAGAAATACCGCGACATATATCCGTATCGCATCTTCGTTTGTTATGTGACAACATACCTCTTGTTCGTCTCCTAACATCTGTCTGAGTGTCGGAACTGACTCTTCGAGGTAGTTTGCAGGCATTTTCATTGCCAGGTTCCATGTACCTTTCCATCCTCGGCGGTGCTGTTTGGGGAGTTCCCTTTGCACTACCTCTTGCCTGTGTCTGCGTTGCATCAGGCGCTACCCTATGCTACCTCATCTCAGCAGCGCTTGGTCCAGCCCTCCTCACCATCCCAAAGTTTCATGCCCTTTTGACAAAATGGTCCGTTACAATAGCCGCGAACAAGGCTAACATCATTTCCTATCTGATCGTTCTTCGCATCGCCCCCCTGCCGCCCCATTGGGTTGTTAACGTTGTGTGTCCGCATGTAGGCATCGGCCTCGTTCCCTTTTGGATCAGCACCGCTCTCGGTATCTTAGGCGTCACCGTCATACACACAACTATTGGCGGTGGTTTAGATGAAATGACCAGTGCCGATGACTTCCATCTAATCAGCTGGAAGAACTTTTTTGGTCTTTCCGCAGTGGTTGTCGGGGTGATGATCCCTGTGGGTCTTCGCTACTGGTTCAGACAGGAAGCAGATGCCGTTGCTGAGGAAACGCAGTCACAAGCTACAGAGGATGAGGATGAGGATAGAATCCTGGCAGTCGGTCCAAACGCTCCAAGTAAAGCCAAGGATGTATCTGCCCGCTTGCTGGTACACGATGACGAGTACGATGAGTTTGACGATGACGACGACGACATTATCCTAGAAGCTGGTCCAGCAATCTCTACACCAAAGGAAGACAAGGATGGCGCTGGGCCCAGTCTATAGTCGGCGCTACGTGTCCCTTTCTCTGTACTATTCTATCTCTCACCATGTAGCACACACTGCATTATTCATTCTTGCGCCGTAAAGGGCTTCACCTTTGAGTATTAAAGGCCACATTCTAGACATGCATAGTTTAACGACGTTGGATCTTTCGCTGTACATCATGACGACTACATAGTAATAATATACATTGCTGGACTAGAAAATGCAAGTTGTACGCCACACTTGCAAGGCACCGAGGAAGGAACAATTGGTTATAGATATGATCTTCCTCGGCGGACATTATGCTCGCGTCGAGGAGATAAGGGAGAACCGCGGCTGGCAACCAGGAAATATTTTTTGAAGGAGCAGATGCCTATTTAGGACACTTGCAGGAAATTCCGTAGAATGCGGTCTGTCGTTTCGTCAGAATGTTCCCAAACATGGACATTTTGGGCCATAATTACCAAACAAGATCAAACCTACTCAGCCACAGCCCTAGTACTGTGTCCTGACACCCTTCCTGTTTCCCACCGACGAGAGGCCACGCCCTTTCCTTCTACGCTCCCATTACCTCCCTCTCCTCTCTTCCGTCGCCGTCGTCCTGCTCGCCGGCCACGGCGGTCTGTAAAGCCCTTCGCCTGACGCCTCCTCGCTGGCAGACCTCTGATCTTCGGAATCATGGCAGACCGTCTCTCGCAGTACTCGATGATGCCCAATTTCAACCCGTCTATGCTCCAACCACATCAGATGCAGCAGCAGACGTCTCAACAGCAGCACCAGGATAACCACCAGCCAATGCCGTCTTTCTCAGAGCAGTCTCATCTCTGGAGCCAGATGCAGCATCTGCAGAACCAATTCCGACCGAATAACGGGGCGGATGTGAACAGTCCACAAATTGGTCAGCAGGCAAGTCTCGTTACTCTGGCTATTTTTCAAGCTACCGTCCACCGTTGGTCCGTCTACTCTGTGGAGGGGTACACCCTGGACCCGTAGCGTAGCATGTCTCCCTATCAATCTCCATGTCTTTACAGGGATCGTTGGTGGCATTTGCTGCCCTCGCAGGTCCATTTACCGCTCATGTGGCTTATCGACCCATGATACGACTCGCTCTTATCGACCCAGCACACTTTCTTCTCAAGCTATCATTACGTATCCTTATGCTGACCTCTCTTTTCTACTTCTAGATGGCCGATTTACTTCGAAGTCAGAACATGGCTGCCCGCGCCCATGGTCAACAACAGCAGTCTTTTCCTCTCGGAGTTCCTCAAATGAGCGCAGGTCCGAGTGGCGGCCCATCTCAGCAGCCGCCCTTCCATGATCCGTCCTCCCAGCGGCAGCCTGTTGGTTTCCCAAATCTAGTTAACGGTGGCGGTCTGCAAGCGCCACTCTCCCAGAATTCCATGCAGGCGAGAAACGCCATGATGCAGGCCATTACGAACAACCAGAACCATAACAGGCAACTCGAGCTCATTGGTATGGCTGCGAACCAGCAGAATCAGAACGGCCCCATGTCGTTTCCATCTCGTTTAAATGCTCAGCAGCAACCTCAGCAGCAGCAGCAGCAGCAGCAGCAGCCGCAATCGGTCAACCCGCCTGGACAGGGCGACATATTCGCTCCTGCGATGGGCGCTAATGATGCTCTGCGGCGAGCGTCTCCAGCCAACCCGCCAACCCAGATGGGTGGGCGACCCCACCAGTTCACTATGGCTCCCAATGGTATGATGCGCTCTCAGCTACCCCCGGAACTTCAAAGCCGTATCATGTCCCTGCGGACCGTAATCGGCAGCGGCGAGAACAACATTCGTAACCTGCAGAATAATCGTGCGGGAATGTCTGACGTTACTTATTATGCTCAGCTTAAAACGCAACAGAATGAGGTTGCTAAGGCTAAAGAGATGCTGGGAAGAGTCATTCAGCTGGCAAGTAATAATAATATGTGCGTCTGTCGTGTTTCATGTTTCCCTATACAGTATATTTATTTTTATTCAGGCATAACATGAATCTAGCAAATCAACAATCCCACCAGCCGTCGCAGCCACAATGGATGCAGCCGGCTTCTCAGGCCTCTTCATTCGGGAACGGGCAGGCCTCCCATCAACCTCAACAGTCGAATCTCCAGCCTAGCCCTTCTCAACACCACTCCCAGCCGCCTCCTCAGAGCCACAACATCCCCCAAATGATCCCTCCTAACCGTTCTGTGTCAACTTCGCAACATCTTCCATCACAAACTCCTTTGGGCGGTATTCCTTTTAATATGAACACTGTTACCGGAGGTGGACAGTCCGGTATCCCCAATGGAATATCGAACTCGTTTGGCCCTGCACATCCGCCACCATTGGAGAAGACCAGATTTGAGGCTGCTTACATGAATTACTTGACATCCAAAGGTTTGAATCGCGACGTTAGGACCGTTGCCACGATCGAGAATAGACCGGTCGATATTCATGTTCTTCACACACATGTTATGCAGGAGGGCGGTGCAGCTAAGGTTCGCCTTTTGTCATGGTCAATTTGAGCTCTACTTATGTTCACATTTTTTTGCAGGTCGCTCAGAAAGACCTCTGGGCGGCCATTGCTGCCCGTTTGGGTTTCGTTCAATTTCCAGGTAACGACACGGAGCCTGCGAAGTCGGGGCCAGGTACTGCTCATCAATTGGAGCAAATATACAAGGACCATCTTGCACACTTCGATATGGTCTACGTCACGACCGTCCTGGAATCGAGGCGCAAGCAGCAGGTTAGCATGGCAGCTCAGCAGCTCGCCAACCCCAATCCCGCGAAATCGGTGAATGGCCCGCAAATGCAAATGGTCATGGCGTATGCCGATCTTTCTCCAGCAGAATTGCGAGCAAAAGGCGTCCAGGAGCACATAATCACGTTTATCGAGAATCATCGTGCCCATATACAACGTACGGCTGCGGAGCAGAATCTATTTCGTGGCAACCTGCGTGGTGCATCGATGAATCAGCCTGTACAACCGCCGTCAGAAGGAATAACTGCTGCGGCGAACAATAGACAATTTACAGCTACGCCGTCACAGAGTCCTGCCGGCCCATCTAATCCACTTGGCCATGTAGCAACGTCCCCTCCGCATTTCATACCGAATCCGGCTTTGCAAAACGGTACTACTGACGGGGGCATGATGGAGCATCGACCTCATCTCCCTAACAACACCATTATTCCCCAGTTTATGCGAGGAAATCAGGAACAATTGTCGCGAATCTCGTCTATGTTATCGCAAGTGAAGCAAGACTTTCTTGCCAATCGTGAGTACTTCTACCACAGAGTTTCTTCCACAACTCATGAATTCCCAGGTATGGCTGCGCTTGGTTCTGTAAGGGTGCTTCCTGAAGAGCGGATGGCCTACAACGCTGTAGTTGAACAATTGCATCGAGCAACTGGGGAGTTGGAGAATAAGCTCCCTATGCTATATCTGTTTGCAAATGGCAAGAATGATGTTTGGGTCAAGCGGCTGGCTGTGATAGTACGTAGCTCCTCAGTTGCACTAAAACTTGGCATCTAACAAAGATTTCCAGGTCGTGACTGTCCAACAGCAACGCAGTTTTCTCACTTCCAACAATCCACGGTTCATTGTAAATCTGGATAACCTTCGCCTCATGCTTAGCGAGGTTCAGAAGGGCCATGAAAGGTTCAACGCCATGGTTCAGACGATTATGGCACAGCAGCAGCAACAACAGCATCAGCAACAGCATCAGCAACAACCGCCTCCACCGCCGCCAGGCGGAACCGTCGTCAATGGTCCTCCTGCTTCTAATATGTCTCGTCCCCCGGTTTCACAACAGCCGAACGCGATACACCACAGTCAGCAAGTCCACCAGCCTCAGTCGCATCATCATTCCAATGTTCCACCAAACATCAATCGGCCACCAACCGCCGCGCCGCCGACTCCATCTTTGGCTATGAAGAAGAAGCCGATCCAACCCGTTTCATCTAGTCCTGCTGGAGTGGCGGCGGCCTCTCCCACTCCTCCACCTGTCCCAGCTGCCTCTACACCTACTCCGAATGCATCGACACCCTCCGCTACAAACTCTATCAACATTGCATCGTCTCCCAGGTCGCCGAAAGTCAAGGCACCTAATAAACCTGTCAAGACTACCAAGCGTAAGATATCGAAGGCGTCGTCTACTCCTACCATTGAGCCCGCGCAACCTCCTAACCCCATGCCGACGAATGGAGTTAAGCGACCGCGAGAAGAAGAGACACCTGCTCTATCGTCTACGCCGAGTGGGGCGAGTGGATCTGGTGCAGCCGTGACGCCGCCGTCAGGTCCATCCGCTGCAAACGAGCCGTCACCCCCGAAGAAGGCGAAGACGGAGTGGGAGGGACCTCCTAATGATGCATTGAAGAAGCGGGAGGAAACCGTTGAGAACATCAGAACGGAAGAAGATGCCAGCCAATTCCTGGAGCAGATGACCGAGCTGATTAAGATGGCAGGTGAGGGGCAGGAGTCAACGTTATCGTCTGATATATCAGAGACCTTGGACATGATCTTGAAGGGTTATAGTGCGGCTCCGGATGGAGTCGATGGGACGTCGACATCGTCGTCAGTCGGTGAAGGGAGCAGTACTGGTGGGCATGAACCGACGCCGTCCATACCTAGTGCGGATGAGTTTGTCGAATTTTTCGACTTTTCGTTGTTCGAGACGGAGGCGAATGATGACGAAGGATCAAAGGCACCTACACCAGACCTCGTATCGTCATCATCGACGAATCCCAGTCCTGAATCTGGCTCGGAAGCGGACCCAGCGCACCATGCGTTGACATTTTCTGATTTTAAAACGGATGAACCGTCTGATCCACTTCGGTTAGGCACATTTAAGGAGGTTGATGGAGGAGAATCAGCCTATTACCAGTCGACAGAGTGGAAATGGGATGGTCCTATGACTACACTGGATCAGCCATGGGCTATCTTCACCTCATCGTCATAGCATGGGGGACAGGTTGTAGTCGTTTGTTTAACGTTTTTTTATATCTTTGGATTTCTCGTGCGTGTTTAATTTGCCTTCTTACTTGTTTACATTATCTTATGGTCCTATCGTTCTTTGGAGTTATTTCATTTCTATTTTCCAACGATTTCTGTTGTCGGTACTACTCTTTTCTCTTGAATATCTCCTCCCATCCTGCTCTGTGTATTGCTACGTGTTGTTTTACTCGCTATCGATTTCTTGTCGACTGGTCCCATGCTTGTCATTAAATATATATATTGGTTGGGATTGGCTACAGATGTAAAGTAATGGACTATGGATACAGTTAGAGAATAAAAGTAAAACCGTGTACAATCACTTGGGCATTAATAGACGTGGATGTTTAGTGGAGTTTTTTGCGGTGTTGCCTAAGATGCGAGCACGTAGGGAAGTGATGGTTTGGGATTTGGAGTTTGAAGTGGGTAAAGTGAGGGAGGAGCCGACTGGTATCTTTCTCCGCTTTCTCTCCCTCGCCTCGAATTCGGAGCGGCTCCTTTGCCATTCTTCTTTGGCATGATTATGAGATTGTTCGTCGTCTTCTAGGAGTTTCATCTCTGTTGGAAGAGCATAGCGGCCCTTGATCTCATCGTCTGCTTTCCGCTTAGCGGTTTCGATTCTCTTTTCGTGACGAAACACTTTGCGGACTTTGGACGAAAGAGCATAGGGATCCGCGTTGTAATGTTCCGAGGCTGTCTGAAGTGATTCGAGCCTAGGTACCTGGACGTTTGTCAGGTGATTTTGGGCATCGGTAGTTTTCTCAAGAGCAGCGAGGGGATCAACGGGAGCCGCAGCACCCTCGGTATCTGGATAGAAGAGTTTACGAGTTTGTTCGGGGATACAGAGACCTGGGACTTGCCGTGAACGGCGAAACCGCCATTTTCCTCCGGATTCCAGTCTTCGTCCTTTTGCCGGGCTCCCGAGACTACGACGTATCGAGTGTTCTGTAATCAGGTGTTACAAATCCGAGGGGGGGAATGAATAAGCCAGGGAAGAGGTATTTTTACCTTGGGGTCGGTCTGGATCTCGAACCAGCCGTCACAGAGGTGGCATTTGCACCGAAAGGAGAAGATTGGGGTAGAGTAATAGTTTCCGACTTTCTTCTTTTCTGCGTTGTAACGGACGCCCATTCCGATGTGATTGTTGCATGTCCCGCTGCGTGTGAGTGGTGAGTTATATTGGGTTGGGCGCGGTGGGAAGTGCGACTTACCACCAGATGTTGAAGGGAAGTTCGAAGCGAGTTATTAGGATTCCTTGGTCGATTTTTCGTGCTCTGTCTCCGAGGGCGTGTTTCCCTTATACCGTGTGAGATGATAAACCTGTATCGATGGCGTAGACGCTTACCTCTGTATGAGTTGAGACTACCATGTTTCTCGCCATCGTAGTCAGGAGGATAGTATTTATTAAATCCTGCCAAGCGTCAGTATTGGAACTGAAGAGTCATTGGAGAATTTACCTTGCATGATGGTCGTGACCAAAGAAGGTTCGGGAATTGCCGAACCATATAAGGAGAGTAAACCTTAATTTTTTGGGCATACACAGATCCTCTAGGTGCGAATTTCTGAATTTCGTTTCCAGTCTTTTTCTCATTTATTACAGTCACCTTCTGGTTCATCTGCAATCATGAGCTACGTCGCTAAAGGAGAAAAAGAATACGATGCTACCGGCGCGCCCATTCCTGCCGCCAAAATCCACAAAATCCGTATCACGTTGACGAGCAGCAACGTCAAGAACCTTGAAAAGTGTTGGTGCTCGTTCGTTGTCTGTATTTCTTGTTCTCATTGTTTGGGTAGTCTCGAACGACCTCATCAACCGTGCCAAGGACAAGCAGCTCCGTGTCAAGGGACCCGTCCGTCTGCCTACCAAGGTTCTCAAGATCACCACCCGTAAGACTGTGCGTTGTAGTCTTCTCTGTTCCAGTCTGTTTTGCTTAGTATTCGATGTAGCCTTGTGGTGAGGGTTCCAAGACGTGGGACCGTTACGAGCTCAAGGTTCACAAGCGCCTTATTGACCTCCACTCTTCCAGTGAGATTGTCAAGCAAATTGTAAGTCTCTTTCCCGTCGTTCAGCTGTTTTTATTCACTGCTGGCTGCAGACATCTATCAGCTTGGAGCCGGGTGTTGAGGTCGAGGTCACCATCTCTCCTTAGACAGATGTATTTGTTTTCTGGATGCAATATATCGTAGCCTTGTGAATTGCCTCTGATTGTTTGTGCTTGTATGGTTCAGTCTTGATCACTACCACCATGACGCCTGAATTGCAATAGTATCCGTTCACCTTTTCATTCATTCCTTGTAGATGTAACTGACCATGCCTCTTGCTGCTGCCGTACCATCCAGGCAAGGTGAGAGGCATTCAATTCTTACCCAACGACGGACCTCAACGTGTACCAGGGCAGCAAACAGTTCTTGCTCGTCTACACGGTCTTTTCCCCCATTCTGCACCAGCATCGTCAGACTCGACTGTTCATGACCGACAGATACCGCAGATGCCGCCTACTGCGAAATCGACAGTTCCTTCGCCAAAGTTTCTCAAGATTAGGATATTAACATGGAATATGCACGATTCGGTCCCAAAGGTGTGTCTTGCTGCGGTGGCTGTTGGTAGCAACCAATGTTGACTTTTGTAGGGAGATCTTGAGGAGCTGTTGGGCAAGGTTCCTTTGTACACGCCGGCATCATCTTCGTCAGCCGACTCCTTTCCTGTCTTGCCTGCGGACGACACCCATCCTTACCACCTTGTCGTAGTGTACGTTACACGTTCATCTGCCACGAGCCCTCCCCGCTTAACGGTCTTGCAGTGCTGGCCAGGAGTGTCCTTCCATGTCTGGCAAGTCGCGACGCTGTCCTACAGCTTCCATGTCTAATTAGTAGCTAGGCATGCCCATGGGTCTGGGCGCCGGTTTCAAGCTAATTGAAAAGGACGACAAGGACAAGGACCGCTCTTCGAAGCACTCCGTCAAGGATGATACCGTCAAGTCGAAGAAGAACGCAGAGGACCCGCCACACGAAGCTCCCTCCGGTTGGACGTCAATGGTAGAAGATTGGTTATGCCACGGTGGATCCTGCAACATGCGCGTGTCCTCGCCTACTACGAATGATATCAGCATGCCCAAACCTCTCACTCCACGCGTAACGTCCAAGGAGCCCCGGAAGGGTCCTTACCAACTACTCATCAAGGAACGTATGATGGGCATATATCTAGCTGTCTATATTCATCGTGATTTGAAAAGCCATGTTGATGGTGGGGTTCCATCACGCCACACGGCTGTCATTCTAACCGCTTGAATAGGAACATCCAAATCTGCTGTTACGGCCGGGCTCATTGGAGGGAGAGTCGGGAATAAGGGCGCCGTCGGCATTAGCTTGAAGATAGAGGGGATGTCTTTTCTCTTTCTCAATTGCCATTTGACGGCGCACGAAGGCAAAGTAAATCACCGCCTAGCCAATCTTGCTAAAATCAAGGTGCGCCGACTTTCGCGCATCGTAAATCGGACTTGACGTTTCCATCTAGTCCGAGCTTTCGGTAGATGACTTTCTATCCCATACCGACGAACGCATGATGGCGGAAGGTTCGATCCCTAGCAGGTGGTGTTGACATGCAGTTGACGTTTTTTTCAGATCTCACGGACAAATTCGATTTTACCTTTATATTTGGCGATCTTAATTTTCGATTGAATATTTCACGGTTGCATGCCGACTGGTTGATATCACGGCAAGGTATGTTGGATTTTCTATACTATTTGGGTTTTTCCAACGCTCCGAAACAGAATATGCGCAAGCACTGGCGTTTGACCAGCTACGAGACATCATGCAGAAGGAGCAAGCATTTGTCGGTTTCCAAGAGGCTCCCATAGATTTTCCGCCGACATTCAAGTATGATGTGTTGCGCACGTTGAAGCGACCGAAACACAGCTCTCGACCGGATCGTTGGCGTGACAAATCACAACCGCTCACTGAAGTCGAAGAGAAGGAGAAAGAACTAGACTATGGAGATGATGACGATGTGGATGAAGAAGGTGAAGGAGAGAATGCTTCGTTATCTTCGTCGGCGTGGACATCCATGCACTCGAGACTTGTCACTGAGGGTGACGACGACGAGTTGGATTCGCCAGTTGTGTCGCAGAGTACGACACCGGGGAGCAAAGTATCATTATCTCTAGCTGCACACAAGGCGAAGATAAAATGGCTCTCCATGCTTTCGCCGAGCATTCCAGCAACTCCTGCTCGATGGCTCAAGATGAGACATAGCCCGGACGTCGAGGTTATGAAGAACCACAAACCGCACAGCTCGGTGGATATTGTAGGCGAGCTCAGGACGCCTTTACGGGAGGAGAGGGCTATTTCGCTGGATGGTAGCGAATCACGACTGCTAAAGCCTCCGCCTTTGGGGAGAGTGAGTTCAACAAGGTCGAGTGTACCGAGCGACGATGAAGAAGGCGTAGGCGATGCAGACAAGGGTGTTTATGACTCGTCTCACAAGAAGCGTGTCCCAAGCTGGTATGTATGATATTCTTCGTTATATGTCAAACTGATTTCGCGTCTAGGTGCGATCGCATATTGTGGAAGTCTACGGTCGTTCCTGAACCCGAATCCAGGGAGGAATGGCCGGAACCACCTTCAAGGGCACGGACGAGAATGGGGCAATTCTTTGCTCATGCGTTCCGACCTCTGTCTGCTCGACGGAGGGAATCGAGCGGCTCTCTGGCGTCTACAACTCCTCCCTCAACAGCGGAATCCCGGCAAGCTTCTCGCGACATTTTACACAATACATCACCATTTTCTCGTTTTACGTCTGAGCATCCACATACCCAGGTACTGGAGGATACGACCGTACCTTATACCCCCTCGACTGCTCAGTTTCCTATTAGAGAAACACCATCCAACGACATAGACGTACGGCGGCGGCATTCTGTGGGCTCGACGATTGAGCCGGCGCCAGCGCGACGAGCCTCTACGACCAACTCTGAACAAAACCCGTTTGCACCTCTGGAAAGGGCGATTCGGGATCACACGCAACGGATATCGCCGCCATCTAGGTGGCGTTTCTTTCCGTTTTTATTGCATGGGACGAGTACTGTTGAGGTGGAGCGGGAGAGGGAGAGGGAGAGGGAGAGTGGGAGGAGGAAGGGCGATGTTATTTGTTTGAGTTATGATACGTTAGATGACCGGGGGATGAGGAAGTTGGAGGGGAGGAGTGATCATAGGCCGGTGATTGGGTGTTATGCGGTGTATGTTTGATTCCGTATACTACTAACTATAGAGGACGGTTAATTACTGTACTTGTCATATTATTATTGTCGTTATGTTCGAGCTCAAGGTGGGAGGTGCAATTCAAACGGCGTTCAACGAAAAGTACGTGAATCGTGTGTATCTTGACGGAGGCAGGGGAAGGGAAGGTTTGTTATGGGTTGGGTTTTTGTATTATAAAGGTACGTCGACTGCGCGATAGCAAGTATAAGAGTTGACTTGAATAATGGAGTCGTATTTCGCTTGGTCGTCTCGTCACCCGCAAAGGTCAAGTCATCGGATGCCGAGTCTATTCGACGTACATCTCCAGACTTCATCTTTCCTTTTTAATTGGCCTCGTAGTAAGGATTCTTCGACGACATGCACATACCGTCGTTTCCCCAACGAACGCGCAATCTTCTGGGTGCCCTGACCACAACCTCGGAGTCGCGTCGAGCATATACACTGATGCTGGGGAGGTCATACACGTCCAAGTTGAGGTAGATGAGTTGGCGGAGTCTGGCCTTGGGAACGTGTCGTGGTGGATTCAGGAAGAGAATGATGTAAATAGAAACTTGTTAGACTAATACCACCATGTCCCAAACAAATCAGACTGACCAGCTGCTCGAACTCCTCCTCCAACTCAAGGTTCTCCTCTTCATACATCCCATATAAACTTTGCTAATGCCTCTCAGAAAACAACGCCAGCCGCCGCAAAGCAAATATTGAATGCTCAACCTCAGATTGCCTATGCCTTGATCACGCTTATGGTTACCATGGATGCCGTGGATATCGATGTCTTTCAGGTGTGTATCAGTGGGTAATGTATCGCCTTTTGCTGACTTTGGAGGAAGTAGAGGATATTGGCAGAGTATGGGCAGCAGCAAGCACAATTGGCACCACCACCACCAGTCGTCACGCCGACACCGACACCGACACCGCCAGTGCCACAGCCAACGTACAGCCAACCTCAGCCGTCATACCCAGCTTACGCCGGGCAACAGCCAGCACCACCCTTGGATATTCTCGCTACTATACCTGATGACCAAAAGGTGCGTTCGCTATCGATTCGCTGTCGTTCTCTTAACCACGTTTTCGTAGGCTATGATTATGCACGTTATACAGATGACCCCGGAGCAGATCAACGCTTTGGGGCCTACAGAGCGGGCAAGTGTGTTACAGCTCGTTAGTGGCCGTCCTTTCCTTTCACTATCATTGGTTGACTTTCTCTGCAGAGAGCTTCATTACTCGGCCAGCCTGCCTCATGATCCCTTTGTGCTGTACATATAATAAATATTGGCTGTTTACTTCCTTCGCTCGTCACCACTTATGTCCACCTCCAACCTAAGTAACCAGTGAGCCCGTAGAGCATAGAATAAACAAAATGGATAGTACCTGGCCTAGATGCGCGTCTATCGTATCGCCATCCTCCATGTCAACCTAAGTGTACCGTCAGAGCCGTAGCTAACCAGACGCGACAATGGCTACGCACATCTGCAGGGGTCTCGTCTTTCTGTACTCGCTTCCCTTCGTATGTAAACTTGAACGTGCCTAGTCACCGCCACGATCAGCCAACCCACGTCAGTTAAGCTCAAGCAACACCCACCTGGCTCCTTTCCAAACTTTTTCTAGAAATCGCCGTAGTTCAGAACGGTACACCATTCACCTCGGACCGCGAACACGCACCTCGGCTGCCTGGAAGACTTTGGAGAACTTGGTATCTCGTCGGACTAGGACTGTGATCTCTGTAATAATGCATTGACGCGTATTTGGCGGGGAAGAGCTGGGAGGAGTGTGTAGAGCGTACTGGTGCCGTCGTCGGTTTGGATGTTGATGTTGATCTTGGGCTTGATGTCTTCTGCCTCTTGCGACATCGCGACTGATGAGAGGAGCAAGGCAAAAACGCGTCGTCACGGTCACGCGTCACTGCGCGCTAAGGGTTACTAAGTCAATGTTGTTCCGAGTCCTATATGTATATATAGGAAGGAAATCGGTCCTTATACTGGATTTAACCGTGAGATTGATCCTATTCGGAAGCCTCTGCAGCTGATGACAAATGTAGTATAGCTGTGAAAGTGGGGTTTCACCCCCATGGGCCACAGCAGGGCTGCGTGCCATCACTGTATTGTATGGTTTTTGGTAACCCTTATATGGAATACAGACCAAAGCTGAATGCACCCTAATGGCCATTTGTATGGTATGATGTATGGTTGTTCTGTTGCCATCAGAAGCTCCAACAGACAGCCATACAACATCATAATACTGTTAAGGGGGAGGCAGGGCTAAAATCTGGCAAAGAGGGTAGGGGAGGGAGGGGGGGAGGGGTCCTGACCTTAAACACAACACCAACTTACCTTGTATCAGTGTTGTGCCAGTCACTGACTAGTCACAAAGGCCAGTGCAAGTCACAAGTCAGTGACAGGCAGGTCACTTTTTGACCTGACCTTTTCTCATGGCCTCACAAAGCTAGCCTCTGTCCAGCTTCTCAACCAAAGTCGACTGACCATGATGGCTGTGCAATGCCCTCTTGTTATGGTGGGGACAACATCAGGTGATAACATTCTGTGGCTGTGTGAAAGTCAAGGCAAAAAGTGACTTTTGGACTTGTCTCAGGTTAGTTCAAAAGTCAGGACAGCAACTTATGACTTTTGGTCCATGCCCTTCCAACACTGCCTTGTATAGTACTACAAGAGCATGTAATGCAGCATACAGTGTATTATGACTTTACCCCTATTTTCCTTATCTTATCTTATCCTTATCCCTCAGAACCCCAGACCTACCTATCTTATCTCTCAGACCCATGATATTCTGCCGGCACACTTCTTACCCGTTTACCTGGTTGCCATCAACCCAGTTCACAGCTGCCACATCCTGGATGACTGACAACCCGCATGCACCATCATGCTTCTCTTAATGGCATCATGCTTCTTAGTGGTTGAACAGGAGTCGACCACTAGTCGAGGGTGGTCTACAGGATGCAGCCTATTCAAATGGAGTCCTGTGCAGATACAGGTGATATGCACTCTTTATTCTCATTCATTGGGAGTCCACTTCTTTTAGTATCCTCACTTCTCATTTGTTGAAAGGTGCACTTCTCGCTGCATGTGCCCTTGTAGATACTATTTTTAGTATGAGTCTAACATGTATTTAAGCTAGCCTATGCTGTGGCCTTAGTCCCCAGCTTCGGCTAAGGTTATATACTCCTAACTCTTACAAGCTTCTTGCTTTTGCTATAAGTGATGCCTAACTTCTCACAATCTACCAATGCCTCTCTAACACTGAATCACCGAATGCGAGTGACAGGATAGAGATCAGCCTTGGCTCAGATTAGAGTTAGTGCTTAACACAGTGAAGGTTTGATCTTAATGTGATGCCTTGTAAAGCTCTTAAAGCATCTAATGTGTTTTAAATGTCCTTTTTCTTGTTAAAGTGAGTCATGGCAACCTGGCCAGCAACTTCAGACCATGATGTCAATAGAAATAGTATTACTAAGCTATTCAAATATAGCTATATTATTACCCAATATGGCAGAAGGAGGAGGGGGAGGAGGAGACCACCTGTCCTTAAACACAAAAATATATGTTATGTGCACTATTTTATTTCCACCTCCTTCTTGTCCCTTCTTTACTGCATCACCTGTACCCTCTTCATGCACTGTTGCCTCAGTTTTAAGCTTCATCTTACTCTTGTTTGAGTTCTTCCAACCTCATTCTCCATCACTGACTGTTCTTTACAGTATCATTCACATTTGCTGATACAATAGCTACTGTCATCTTGGTCTATGTTGCACACTAGCATAATAAACAAGGTCAAACTTGTGATGTGACTTATACTTCAGTCAAGCATTCAGTGAGCAGGTGCAGGTTTGGCCAATGCAGTGACTTAGGTAGCCTAGGTGAGGTTGCTTTAGAGCCAAAAGCTAGGTGTATAGAATCTTAGCCAAAGCTGGGGCATAAGGCCACAGTGCAGACTACTTAAATACAGAGTAGGTGTCCTAAGAATAGTACATACTATGGTCTGAATGCTAGAGGTCTAGAAGGTTGCTTGTTTGTCTGAATAGAAGTAATGTGACAGCTGTGAGTAGTTTAGTACTAAAGTGATATGAGTCAATAGGGTATGAAGTGAAAAGGATAAAGAAAATGGTAGAATCCATGATATTACCCCCCTCCTTAAGACTCAGTCATCCTGACTGAGTCCATGTCTCACTTGTCATCAGAATTTTCACTGCTAGAGTCATTCACACATTCACTTTCCAAATTGTTAAAGACTTGTCCAAGGTGAGATTCGTACTCAAGTACCTGGTCTTTGGCATTCTCCAG
This sequence comes from Desarmillaria tabescens, assembly GCF_030435595.1. Classification (NCBI taxonomy): domain Eukaryota; kingdom Fungi; phylum Basidiomycota; class Agaricomycetes; order Agaricales; family Physalacriaceae; genus Desarmillaria; species Desarmillaria tabescens. The sequence continues at coordinate 2,730,748 of NW_026848300.1, forward strand.
GTTGGCTCTGGTGACCCATGAGTTTTCCTCATGTGAATATCCTTTCCATTTGACAAGATGATCAGTTACTTGTTTCCTATGACATCTACATCTGATCCACTGATCTCTAGTATCAACGATTTTCTCAATTTCATACTCCTCCTTGCCATCAATGAGCTCAGGCAGTGGGGAAGGTGGCTGTTGCTGGGTTGGAAATGCTGGTTTATAGTATGAAGATAGGAGGGCTTCATTGAAGTGATTATGAATTTGCCATGCAGGATAGAGGGCCAGTTTATAGGCAGAGAGTCTATACTTTGCAGTGATCATGAATGGCCCTACTCGTTTATCATTGAGATTTTTCTTAGCTCATGGGAGATGAAGATTTCAGGTGTCTAGCCATACTTTTTGTCCAATTTGATATTCCACTGCCTCCTCTCAGTGTTGGTCATAAGATCACTTCATGGCATCAGTAGCCTTTTAAAGAGCTGCCTTAGTTAGCCTATGAATATCAGCAAGCTTGATGATGAACTCCTTGGCCACAGGCACCTCTCCTTCTTGGGGTTTTGATGGGAATAGGTCTCCATCTCACTCAAGGTTGACCTTGAAGGGAGAGAAGCCCATGGTGGAGTGCTGCTGGTTGTTGTGGGTAAAGGCGACAAGAGGCAGCCACTCAGTCCAGTCATTCTGTCAGTAGTTTATGAATATCTGAAGGTATTTTTTGACTTCCTGGTTGGTGCTGATGAGCCTCAAGGCTCTGTACACTCAGAATTATTCACGGATTTTAGCATTATAATAAATGCCTTGTCCACTTAGTGGACTTTCTTTAAGTCAACAATTGCAATCATGGCAATACTCACTTTTACCGCCAACTATCCATCCCAACTCATATTCCACATCAATATGCGCCACTTCATTATTGCCACCAGGCACTTGATTGCAGATCTCACAGAATTAGGACCATCATTGATCACTCAGCACAGCCATCACTGACATCAGCATCAAGCATCACTTAATAAAATGCCACCACCAAAGTACCTATTCCATGGCAAAAGACTTAATACCGTGACCTTTCCACTAGCTTTCCTAAGGCTATTACAATGCCAAGACAATGCCACATGCATCTACTTCAGTGTACTACCTTCAGTGTACTTTGCTGCAGCAACACAGCAGCTCAAGAGTCCATATGTTGGCAGAATTCTTTCTGATCACCAAGTCTATATGTGGTAAAACTGTGTGGGTGCTGTTACTTTAGAACTCTGGGAGCACATGTTTTATATCATTTCTTATCAATTGATGTACTAAGGACTTACTAAGGACTCATTTCAAGTATTCTAATTTTATTCTGGACTTGTAGTATAAAAGCTAGTGTAGTAGTAGTTATTGGACACACAGGTTATCAATGACAAGTAACTAAGTTGCTACAACCACTATCTCTTGTACCCACTAGGAGACAGACAATAACAGCATAGTCACTCTGAGTTATACTCTCTGTCATGGCTTTTCTTCTAAACAGTATTGGTGTATGCTCATATTGTGCCAATACATGGAATTTTGTGTCCACAACTTGCTTTTATCTTTTATTCTGCCAGCATTGTTTCACTTTCACCAGCCAGCATTGTTTTACCAGCTTTCACTTTCTATGTCGCCATTGTTTCATCCCAGTTCAGCTCAGTACAGTTACATCTCCATGTGGACACAGATTAGGATCATCAGTCACGGCATTTGGTATCTTGCCATCAGTTTTAGTATAGGATCACCAGTCTCAGTATTTGTTATCTTGCCATCAGCTTCAGTATAGAATAGTCTCCATGTAGACTCAGGATCAATATCAGTTTCATTTTACCACAGTTAACCTTAGTCCAGTTTTAGTTTCATCATCGCTCAGTTCTGTTCATCATTTGCCATCACTAGTTCCCTTTTATATTTCTGCCAGTTTCTTGACTACAGTCTTTATCTCTTGCCATCACGGTATTTGTTATCTTGCCAACAGTATTTCTCTTTGACAGCATTTCCATTAATTCTGCCAATTCTGCCCATGGCTTTTACTAGTTAATTGCCATCACTTCATTCACGGTTTGCCAGTATTCCCAGTTATACTGGATTCTGTTCCTTCTTGTACATCGAGACCCTTCCTGGCTTACAGCCAACACTTTCTAGTACTCATTTGTTAAGAGTACTACTCCACTGACTGAAAAGTTGCAGTGTATACTTGTGTTCTTGAGGAATTCATCGCATGGAGGTGCACTGAAACACTTGCACAACAACAAAGCCTTTATTGCTGCTATATACCATTTGCTGTAAACTCCTCTAGAGTTTTGGTTTTTGCTGTTGCCATGGAAGTTTAGGCTCATCAGCGTATTGATGAGCCTCAAGGCTCTGTATGCTCAGAATTCACAGATTTTAGCATTATAATAAAAGCCTTGTCCACTTAGTGGACTTTCCCTAAGTCAATGATTGCAATCATGGCAATACTCACTTTTACCACTAACTATCCATCCCAGCTCATATTCCACATCAATATACACCACTTCATTAATGCCACCAGGCACTTGATTGCAGATCTCATAGAATTAGGACCATCATTGATTGCTCAGCACAGCCATCACTGACATCAGTATCAAGTGTCACTTAATAGAATGCTGTAGCCAAAATACCTATTCCATGACAAAAGACTTAATACCATGACCTTTCCACCAGCTTTACTAAGGCTGTTACAATGCCAAGACAATGCTGCACACATCTACTTCAGTGTACTACCTTCAGTGTACTTTGCCGCAGCAACATAGTAGCCCAAGAGTCCATATGTTGGCAGAATTCTTTTTGGTCACTAAGTCTATATGTGGTAAAACTGTGTGGGTGCTGTTACTTTAGAACTCTGGGATTACACATTTTGTATCATTTCTTACCAATCTATGTACTAAGAACTTACTAAGAACTCATTTCAAGTATTTTAAAATTATTCCGGACTTGTAGTATAAAAGCTAGTGTAGTAGTAGTAGTTAGAGACACAAATTACTGGACACAAGTTATCACAACTGTTATCAACCACCATCACTGCTTGTATTCACTAGGAGACAGACAATAAAACATAGTCACTCTGAGTTATACTCTCTGTCATGGCTTTTCTTCTAAATGGTATTGGTGTACACTCATATTGTGCCAATACACAGAATTTCATGTCCATAACTTGCTTTTATCTTTTATTCCACCAGTATTATTTCACTTTCACCAGCCAGCATTGTTTTACCAGCCTTCACTTTTTACATCACTATCATTTCACCCCAGTTCAGCTCAGTACAGTTATGTCCCCGTGTGGACACAGATTAGGATCGTTATTGCTGCCAGCAGTGTCTGTCACAGAATTTCAGTCAACAGTTTCAGTATAGGACCTTCAGTCACAGTATTTAGTATCTTGCTGTCAGCTTCAGTATAGGATAGTTTCCGTGTAGACTCAGGATCAGGATCAGTTTTGTTTTACTGCAGTTAACCTCAGCCTAGTTTTAGTCTCAGCCTCGCCCAGTATTAGTCATCATTTTGCTGCCACTAGCTTCCTCTTCATATTTCTGCCAGCCAGTCTCTCTTTATTTTACTGCCAGTTTCTTGACTACAGTCTTCATCTCTTGCCATCACAGTATTTGTTATCTTGCCAATGGTATTTCTCTTTGATGGCATTTTCTCTAATTCTGTCAACATCGCCCATGGCATTTACTAGTCAATTGCTGCCACTTTGTTCACAGTTTGCCAGTATTCCCAGTTATACTGGATTCTGTTCCTTCTCATACATTGAGACCCTTCTCAGCTTACAGCCAACACTTTCTAGTACTCATTCATTAAGGGTACTCCTTTGCTGACTGAAAAGTCACAGTGTATACTTGTGTTCTTGAGAAATTCATCGCATGGAGGTGCACTGAAACACTTGCACAACAACAAAGCCTTTATTGCCACTATGTGCCATTTGTCATGAACTCCTCTAGAGTTTTGGTTTTTTTACCATTGCTATGGATGTTTAGGCTCATCAATGTTCAGTCTGGCCATCAGTTTGGGGGTGGTATGTGGTGGAGGGATTCCCCTTGATTCCAAGGGACTGATACAGTTCTCAAGTAAACTTGGCCACAAACTGGGGTCTTCTATCAGATATGATTTTGGAGGGGATGCAGCCATACTTGCAGCACACCTTGTCTTGCAGTATCCTGGCTCATCTGGTGGTAGAGAGCTCCTTTGAGCAGGGGATGAGAATTAGGGTTTTAGAGCACTTGTCCACAATGTTGAGTATTGTGTTGTGCCCATTGGATTCAGGTAGATTGGTGATCAGGTCCATCATGATCTGAACCCAGAGCCTCTCAGGTACCTCATTTGGATGTAGGAGTGCTCTCCTAGGTTGAGTATGCACCTTGGTTTGCTGGCACATTTTACACCCTTGTACATAGTCCTCTACGTTGATGAGCCTAAACTTCCATGGCAACAGCAAAAACCAAAACTCTAGAGGAGTTCACGGCAAATGGCATATAGTGGCAATAAAGGCTTTATTGTTGTGCAAGTGTTTTGGTGCACCTCTGTGCGATGAATTCCTCAAGAATGCAAGTATACACTGTGACTTTTCAGTCAGTGAAGTAGTACCCTTAACAATTGAGTACTAGAAAATGTTGGCTGTAAGCTGGGAAGGGTCTCGATAGATGAGAAGGAACAGAATCTGGTATAACTGAAAATACCAGCAAGCCATGAACAAAGTGATGGCAATTAACTAGTAAAAGCCATGGGCAGAATTGGTGGAATTAATGGAAATGCCATCAAAGAGAAATACCATTTGGCAAGATAACGAATACCAGGACAGCAATAGATGAAGACTGTAGTCAGGAAACTGTCAGTAAAACGAAGAGAGATGGGCTGGCAGTGATATGAAAGGGAACTAGTGGCGGCAAATGATGAATGGAACTGAGTGATGATGAAACTAAAACTGGACTGTGGTTAACTGCAGTAAAACGAAACTTATACTGATCCTGAGTCTACACAGAGATTATCCTATTCTGAAACTGATGGCAAGATAACAAATACTGAGACTGATGATCCTATACTGAAGCTGACAGCAAGATACCAAATGCCGTGACTGACAATCCTATACTGTTAACCGAAATTCCATGGCAGGCACTGCTGGCAGCAATAATGATCCTAATCTGGGTCCACATGGAGACATAACTGTACTGAGCTGAGCTGGGGTAAAACAATGGTGATGTAGAAAGTGAAGGCTGGTAAAATGATGCTGGCTGGTGAAAGTGAAACAATGCTGGCAGAATAAAAGATAAAAGCAAGTTGTGGACATAAAATTCCATGTATTGGCACAATATGAGCATACACCAATACTGTTTAGAAGAAAAGCCATGACAGAGAGTATAACTCAGAGTGACTATGCTGTTATTGTCTGTCTCCTAGTGGGTACAAGAGATAGTGGTTGTAGCAACTTAGTTACTTGTTGTTGATGACCTGTGTGTCTCCAATAACTACTACTACACTAGCTTTTATACTACAAGTCCAGAATAAAATTAGAATACTTGAAATGAGTCCTGAGTAAGTCCTTAGTACATCGATTGGTAAGAAATGATACAAAACACGTGTTCCCAGAGTTCTAAAGTAACAGCACCCACACAGTTTTACCACATATAGACTTAGTGATCAGAAAGAATTCTGCCGACATACAGATTCTTGGGCTGCTGTGTTGCTGTGGCAAAGTACACTGAAGGTAGTACACTGAAGTAGATGCATGTGGCATTGTCTTGGCATTGTAACAGTCTTAGGAAAGCTAGTGGAAAGGTTACGGTAGTAAGTCTTTTGCTGTGGAATAGGTATTTTGGTGGTGGCATTCTATTAAGTGATGCTTGATGCTGATGTCAGTGATGGCTGTGCTGAGTGATCAATGATGGTCCTAATTCCATGAGATCTGCAATCAGGTGCCTGGCAGCAATAATGAAGTGGCACATATTGATGCGGAATATGAGCTGGGAAGGGAATTTGGTGGTAAAAGTGGGTATTGCTGTGATTACAATTGTTGACTTAGGGAAAGTCTGCTAAGTGGACAAGGCATTTATTATAATGCTAAATCTGCAAATTCTGAGCATACAGAGCCTTAAGGCTCATCAATGTCCTTCCGCATCTTTGGCCACCAATATTCTTGTAGGATAAGCTCTTTGGTCTTTTCGACATCTGAGTGGCCCACTAGAAGGTAATCATGATGCTGGGTGATAATTTCTCCTCACAATGTGAAGTCTCTGGGAACATAGATTCTTCCATCATGGAGGAGTAGGTCATCTTCCTTGGTGATCCCTTCATCATGGTTGAGGGCAGTAGCTATTCTCTGGTCCCAGTTGTGGGGATTCCTCATGGCTTGCCAGATTTGATCATGCACCTCTTCTTCTGAGAGGAGTGTCAGCACTTGGAAGTGTGCCTTGGTCAGAACAACAATGTCTTGGTTGTTGTTCTTTCCTTGTTCGTGGTTGGTGCATCAGCTAAGGAGGTCTGCTTTCCTGTTGGCTGTCCCAGGTTTGTGGTGTAAGGTGAAGTGGTATTTGGCCAGCTCAGTCACCCATCAGGCTTGTTGCTGGTTTAGTTTCTGGGGTTTGTGGAAGTACTAAAGGTTTTGGTGATTGCTCCAAGTTTGGATGTCTAGTTGCACTCTTAAGAGATAGTGGCATCACTTGAAGAGAGCAATCATGATGGCCAGGAGTTCCTTGTCATAGATTTCATAGTTCCGTTTAGTGGCAGTGAGGGATTTTGACAGGAAAGCCAATGGTCTCCACTTCCCATCTTGTTTCTGTGACAATATTGCCCCAATGGCACCATCACTGGAATCCACTTCTATGCAGAAGGGTTTGGTGATGTCAGCCATGCCTAACACTACCCCTTCCATGAAACACCATTTTAAGCCTTTGAATGCCTCCCACTGCTCAGCTCCCTATTTCCAGTCTACCTTCTCAGTGAGCCAGGTGAGTGGTTTAACCTTGTTGCTGTAGTGCTCAATAAAGCATTGGTAGAAGTTGGTGAATCTGAGGAATGACTGTAACTCCTGTTTTTTGGATAGGGTTGGCCACTTCAAGATTCCTGCAATCTTGACCAGGTCCATCTGTACCTTCTCTTTGCTGATGATGACTCTCAGGTATTCAGTTTCTAGGACTTCAAACTCACGTTTCATGGCCTTAAGAAACAATTTGTTGGCCCATAGGATCTTAAGGACCTGGCAGACTATGCGGTGGTGCTCTTTGCCAGTCTTAGTGAAGATCAGGATGTCATCCAGGTATATGGTGACCTTTCCTTTAGCAATGAGGTCCTTGAAGATATCGTTCATCATCCATTGGAATGTTGCTGGGGAGTTGGTGAGGCTAAAGAACATGTTCAGGGGTTTAAAGAGCCCCCAATTAGTGCAAAAGGCAGCCTTCCACTCATCCCTCTCTTTTACCCATACATTGTTGTATCCCCATCGAACATCTAGTTTAGTGAAATACTTGGCCCTCTGCAGCTTGTCCATGAGCTCCCCAATCAGAGGTAGTGGGTACCAATTTTTGATGGTTATTTTGTTAAGCTTCTGGTAGTCCTATACTGGGTGGAGCTTCTTATCCTTCTTCTTAACAAAGAAGAAAGAGGATGCCATGGGTGATTTGGATGGGCAAATGCAGCCACTCTCCAAGTTTTCACTTAGGAACTGGTCCAATTCAGCCTGCTCCTGAGGATTAAGTGAGTATACCTTACAATCAAGACTGGCCCTTGCATTGAGGATTAGTTTTATGGTGTGATCCTAGGGTTTCAGTTTTGGAAGTTTGTCAAAGTTCTCTTTGGCAAATATGTCATAGTAGTCCTGGTAGGGTTCAGGAACAACTTCTTCAAAGGTCTTCTCCTCCTTGCCCTTGTTGGCCTGGGCTGTGAGATCATTAGCTCAGGTTTTTGCTACTCATACATGAAATTTGGGATCTATGTGCACCATTAAAATCCTATCTCCTTCCTTGTATTTGGTCCACTGAAGTGAGTCTTCGTCAGGCAGTCTGAATGGAATAGGTTGGCAATCACATCTGGCTAGCGTAACTGACCCAGTACTCCAGTTGATGATTGGGTTGTGTTGCTGGAGCCAATCATGATCCAGGAAGATGGGAGTGGTGCTTAAATCCACTATGGCCAGTTCTATATGCTCCTGGTGGTTGCTGATGGTGAGTCTGACTTCAGCATACTCTATAATGTCTCCTCCCTTGTTGCAGGTTCCATTGGCATTATATACCAGAGTGGGGTGCACAGTTATTCTGGTGGCAAGATTATATTTTGCTACCCATTATCAGTCTATGATGCTGCTGGTGCAGCCACTGTTTACAAGGGCTGATATGGAATGGGTGGCATGTGTGTCTAGTGTCTCCAGTCATAATTTGATGGTGATGTTCTGACCCTTCCCTCCTCATATGTACTGGGGTGGAGCCCATAGGTCTTCCAGTTCTCACAGGCATTGAGCCTTATGGTTGGCTCCTTTGCCTTCCTGTTCAGTTAGTCACCAGATGGTTTCAGCAACAACCTCTTTTACTTTAGTGGGGTGTACTCATTGCTGCAGAAGGGTCTTCTTCACTTCTAGGTTTGGGACCTGCTTGAGTCCTCTTCGAAGCCATTCAGGTCTGTCTTAGTGTTACTCCATGACCATTGGTCAGGTCTTCTCCTCCTTTGGTGTCTTTTGATGGCAGTAGCTGTAATCATCCTCCTCATCAGGATATTCTTCAAGGTGAACACATACCTGTAAAGGGGAGCCTCTCTTCCCTGTTCAGCCTGTTTGATCCTTGTGGATGATTGAGCTATCTATAGGAGAAGGGCTGGTTGGAATAGCTATGGTCATAGAGGCCTCTGTGCTGTGATATTTGCCATTATGGTCTCTGACTATCGCAATAGCATTCTTGTCAAGACCTGAGCACTTCACTGGCTGTTCCATCTCCAGTGGTCTACCTCTGCCATGCCTTCTCCTTAGGTGCAATTCTTGTTTAGCTTCATGTGATAACAGCAATGTGGGTATATACAAATGTGCTGTATGATATATGGATGAATCTGAAACTAAAGTCATGGCTAGCAAAGCTGAATCGCTTATTTCTTTGCCAGCTCATCTTTTACCTCTTCTATGCTGGTTGTGTCAGCTAATTCCTCTGGTCAGTCAGGATCATTCATCATGGTGCAGAGCTGGGCCTTGAAAAGTTTATAATTGCTCTTTTTCTTTGGCAGTACTAACCAGGTTTTCTTGTCCATGGGACACTTGTTGTCATGAGCCATGTGGTCCTTATGTCTACAACAGAAGCATCACCCTTCCTTTTGAAGGCAGTCTACTTCCATCAGCAGGCCCTGGCTGCCATACATGGTGTCTGACATCCTTTTTGTGCTTGGAATGCCCAGAACTGCTGGCTTTTCCAGGGGTGCCCATGCTTCCTTTTCCAGTGCCTATGCTTCAGTTTGACCCTTCTCTCTGGGTGACATGAATGTGGTAGTTCTCATCAATCCATTTCACCCTCTATTTCCACTCCTCATAGATGTGAGGTTATTTGTTATTCCCATGCATAATGGTGTCCTTGGCTCATATTCATATTGCTGCCTTGACAACTTCTTCCATTTCTTTGGCATTGTGGTACTTCTCTGCTTCTATGGTGAGCTCTTCAAAGTCAGCAAAGAACTCAATGGCAGTTTTATAATCTGACTGCTGGAGCTTCTTCCATTTGAGCTGCTTTAGCTCTATCTCTGCTGCTTCTTGGAATTGCATTCGTACATCTTCTTCAAAAGTGGGCCATTTTGGGTACCACATATGGCTGCATACGTGATCCATGTAATGTCCCACTCATTGCACCCATCATTTGAGAGCTTTGCCATTGAACATAGACATGATGAAGATGATGCAGTTGAGTGCATGCCCTCTTGCACTCATGGGAAAGCAGATAGGGAACATGGTGAAATAGGCTTTGTATTGTATGAAGAACCATTTGATGTCAGAGGATGTCCTAGAGAAGGGAGCCAAGGTTTCTAATAGTTTGGGTCAAACCCCCTTCCATGAGTTGTTGTCTTCATTGACCTTGTAGGGGGCAGGTGAGTCAGGTGGTGGTCCGGGTGGGTCAGGCAGCAGCTGTAGGTCTTGAGGTCAAGGCAGGGACTTTAGTTCATAGTCATGGTGAGGATCAGGTTTGAGCCTCTGTGGGGGTTTGGGCAGAGGTGGGGCCAGATTGTTCCTGCAAGACTCTTCGGGTGCATGGGTCGAGGGTTCTTCTTCTGGCATTCCTCTGAGAAGCTGGCTTCTGGGTGGGAGGCCTTGCTGGTACCCTTCCAGTGTGGCCAGCAGGATGGCCCGGTGATGTGAGGGGTAACTGCATTGGCTGAAGAGGGGTAGGATGGTGGCATGGTTTTGGTGTAGCCAGTTCCACATTTTTGCCACATAATGCAATACTTCATCCACATACATTTCTGCTCTGCTATCTGATTCTATGCCTACTTTCTCAATTAGTCTAGCTGCCTCAGATGTTATCCATGACCCTTCATTCATCAGTGATCTCCCTTGCCACTCCTGAAGTTCTGGCCATGTCATCACTCCCAGTTCCCATGCTGTCTTCATTAGCTGCTCTGGGTTCCAGCCAGGAACAGGGGTAGGGGGTGCCTTCTTCATCTTCCCCTTCCCCATTAAACTAGTATTGGTAGTTTATGAGCTGGGCATGCTCCCATGGGAAGAGCCAGTTCACATGATAGGTTTCAGGATATCTAGATTGCCTAACAAGAGGCTGTTCAAACTCTGGAGCATCGAACTGGTGACTCTGATCTTCGGCGAGTACCCTAAGCTCACAGCATAAGATGCTGTGGCACTCACCATTGGTGGTCATGTGATGGTCTGCAAGCTCAAAGTAGAGGGGATGGGATTGGTATTCCTTGTTATTAGTGACCCACAAGGTGTAGGTGTTGGGTCCTGAGGTTTCTCCAGTGGTGATGCTAGGATTGGCCTGACCAGGGATAGTGGGGAAATTGGGGTATTGGAGGTCAAACTCAGGGATCTCCCCTTCCTTGAGTGGAGGGAGTCAGTTTGGTGCCATGTGTCCATGATCTCTCACTCTTTGCAGTATATGTCAAACTCGCTCAGCTCTGAGACCTCATCAGGGTCAGGAGCACTGCTGCTGGCAGTGTTGTAGGTCACAAAAGGTGCTTCCCCACTTTCCTGGTTGAGGTAGAGTCAGATAGTGTGAGGTCTGATGTCTAGTCTGAGGCTGAAGGTCTCATCTTGCCTGATGTGTGTGAGAGGTCCAACATACTCTTCATCTGAGGGTCTGCTGAAGACCAAAGAGGCCCTTCCACAAAGACTCGCTGCTCTCTTTAGTCCCAGTCATCATCTTCTTCAGCTCACTAAGCCTTAGCTTGGATCTCCAGGAGTCCTTCTTCATGCTCAACTGGGATGTTGGGGTGGATGTTCATGTCTGGATTGTGATATGCTGTGTTAGAATCATATGGCACTGGTCATGGGGTAGTGGGATGAGGTTTGTCTAGGGTTTCTGTCAAGCCCATAGTATACTCTCCTGGTAACAGGAGTCTGCAGGACTCGAGCTTGGTGTCTTTGTTGATATTATAGGTATCAGTAGAGGAAACAGAAGGTGATGACCATAATAGCAGTCAGAAGACCAGTGAAGACATTAAAGGTGTTGGATGTAGTACTGCTCATTTGTGCTAGTCACTGTTATTATCTGACAATAAGTAGCCCTGAGAGAAGCTTTAGCTAAATGTTGCACACTAGTATGACAAACAAGGTCAAACTCATGATGTGACTTGTACTTTAGTCAAGCGTTCAGCAAGCAGGTGCAGGTTTGGCCAATGCAGTGACTTAGATAGCCTAGGTGAGGATGCTTTAGAGTTGAAAGCTAGGTGTATAGAACCTTAGCCAAAGCTGGGGCATAAGGCCACAGCACAGGCTACTTAAATACAGAACAGGTATCCTAAGAATAGTACATACTATGGTCTGAATGCTAGAGGTCTAGAAGGTTGCTTGTTTGTCTGAATAGAAGTAATGTGACAGCTGTGAGTAGTTTAGTACTAAAGTGATATGAGTCAATAGGGTATGATGTGCACATCCAATTCAGGCTGTGCACCAAACCAGCTTTCTCACACAACTGTACTATCAGGAAAGAATAGTCTCAAAGATGGAAGATGGAATTATCCCTTCAGATCTGTAAATCAGAAATCTTTCAGCATCAGAAATTGATGATAGAACAAATGATCATCAGCAGAAACTCATTGTTCTATTGTTTCATCATTCTATTGTCTTTATTGTTCTCCCTTTTTGGTAATCCTTGTAATTTCTATTGTTCTATTGTTCTTATTGTTCTCCTTTCATTGTTTGTGTCATGGACCTCATTGTTCTTTTGTTCTCTATTGTAATATAGATCCTATTGTCTCCATTGTTCTACAAGCCTTTTCATTGTTTTATTTTTCTCCATTGTACCCTAAATTGGTAGTCTATTGTCCTCTACTAGTATATATACAGCTGTAGATTAACAGAAAGAAGAAGGTTTCCCTCAACATCAGTAGGACCCAATATACTTTCTTTCACTCCACCAACTCAGTAGCAGCCTAGCACCACCTAGGGCTCTGAACCAAGGAGTTAGTATATCTTTTACTTCTTAATCATCATCCTCATCTCTCTCTCTACATCCTCACCTATCACCTATCATCCTCATCTATCAACCTATATCACCTAGTTTCTTGTTCTCATATCATACCTAGTCTAAATCTGTCAGAATTGTTGAAGACCCTCCTTCCATGCAAAAGAATTTGCTAGGGAATATATTTCAGTTCACACCAATGTTCCCAAGCCTTACAATGGTACAGCAGTACCTGACAACCGACCTCCTGCCACCTGGGTCAGCAATCACAAACACCCCTATTCCCAGTTCATACGAGCAGGGTATGGAGTTGGAGAACCCAACATCATCGCCCATATACACAGGAATGAACACTATGGCCATGCCACCAGTCCAATCCTCAACGATGACAAGGCCAGGAGATACATGGCCCTCTACTCTCGACAGAGGCCAGAGGACCCCTATGCTGATGAGGCTGCCTGTAGGAGGGTACTACAAGGAAATCCTGAGGCAGGTCTATCTGGTACTAGATAGAGTGGTGGAAACAACCATGATACTTCTCTGGGGATTAGGTTGGGATGAGCTGTTCCATGCCATGGTCTACGGTATTTAAACCGACCCGTATTGGCTGATGACAGAGGCTGGAATTGATTATACAGGAGCTAGGTTGATAGGAGATCAATTTTCAATGATGAACATCATGACGGTAGAGACCTATTGCCTAACGGCTAATGTATGGAATATCATACACCCTGAGGACCTGAAGGAGAGAGGAGCCTCATATCAATGACTGGCACCCATGCCATGTACATTGCCATACAAACCAATATGAGCCACAGTCCAAGGAGCTAACAACGGCTGAACAGGAGGAGATGCTGCACTGGTAGACTCCTCAATCATGCAGAAGCTGTCTCAGTCACCTGTGCTGCCACCACCACTGATCTCTCAGCATAGCCAACCAGGAGGATTTCCAAGTCCTCATCACAATTGGACTCTAACCTCTTCACCATAGTCACCAGCCCCAGCCCTACCCCCTGTACTGCCAGATGGTCTGCCTCTGCCTACACCTCCAAGATGGAACATGGGATCTGCAGATGCCAACTCATAGGGAAAGGTAAAGCCCAAGTTGGTGGCTGAGCCCAAACCGTTTCATGGCAAGGCCAACGAACTATGACAGTTCTTCAACCAGTGCAAAACTTACTTCGGGGTGTTTGCTGAACACTTCAGCCTGAATAGCTGAGGGGACAATCCCTACTGAATCACCTTTGCTACAGGGTACTTCAGGGATGATGCCCAGCTGTGGTGGGACCAGCAGGAACATGTGTATCAGGACTCCATTAGAGGCCACTGGTGATACCCAAAATGGTTCAACTTTCGTGCCCAGATAGAGAATAGGTTTAGAGAGGAGGCCAAAATGGCCATCAAGAAGCAGAAGTGGCAGATGCTCCAACAGAAGAACTTCAAATTGGCCATCGAATTCTTCATGTGCTTTGAGAAACTAGCCATCAAATGCAATGAGTACAGCAACAAGAAACAGATCTTCAAGATAGTTGAAAAGGCCATATGGCCTACTGTCAAGAGCACCATCATGCATGGCAACAATGATCACCCCACCACCTATGCCGAGTGGAAACACCACATCGAACGAATCAATGCCAATTACCACTACAATGTAGCTCAGCAGGAGGGGAACCCCAACAAGCCCTCCTTGAACAACTCAAGTCGAGGCAACCAAAGTAGTGGAGGATTGTTGGGAAAAGGTAACTCCAGCGACAAGAAGGATGTCTCGGGCACCACCTATGGCAGAGCGGGTCAGCCAATGGAAATTGATTAGCTGAAAAAGGACTGACTCTGCTTCAAGTGTGGATTACCAAATCATATAGCATGGGACAACAAGTGTCCAGATGACAAGTCGAAATGGAAGAAGGTAAAGATGCCACCAAGGAAGAAGGCTGATGCTGCCAGGCTTAGGCAATTATTGGCTGAAGTGGAGAAGGAAGAAGCGATGGCAAGTACGTCAAAGGAGGAGGAGGTAAAAGACAAGTCAGTGAAGAACTAAGCAGTTCTTCTTCATCAACAGGACTTTCAGTTTCTACTGGTGTGGTAGTATACATCAGTCTTGACATAGACTGGTGGGCGCAGGTCGTTGGCTGACAGAAGTTGCGTAGCCAAGGATTTGAAGTAAGAAGAATAGACGAGTAGTAACTAGGTATATGTAGTCAGTAACAGAGGGTTAATGAGAGCTCATGGTGCGCAATATTGGTACTCAGAACTCAGGACTTGAAGCTCGAACATGGTGGACAAAAAGCAAGAGTCTATTTTCCAAGGTACGGCTTGACTTGTACAGTTAGGGGATGGCCACACACATTCTCTTGCATCGCCAGGGCCCTGCTATGACATCCGGGAATGTAAGCGAAGAAGAAAAGATAAGAAAATAGTCCATTGGCAAAGTGAAAGTCCATAGCTAGGCCTCAACATTGAACAATTGCTCCACCTGGGATTAGCACAACTTAGTATAGGGAGAGTACACTGCCACCCTCAGCATGGATGAACGGGTCATCAATCCATCATCGTCTCAATCCTCAGCGCAGTCCGAGGTGGTTACAGCCATTGCAGTCTCATCCTTGCATCCTGTGTGTACAGTAGAGGTGGATGTTCAGCATGAAGATGGGGATAAGGAAGAGCACATAAGAATTTCAACTGTGAAGTGTAAGCAAAGAAAGAAAGGTATAATGGGACTGGATAAACAACACCACAACCTAGACCAATTCTAACGTTCCCTCATTTGGTATAGCTCAGTTGTCATTGAGGAGAGCCCCATGTGAGTCAGTGCCTTGATCGACATGTCATCATTCACATTGAGAATTTAAACTTGGCCTCATTTGAGCAATAGTGCCCAAAGTTTCACGTAGTGAAGAGAGATTAACCTATAAAATGAGAGGGAAGAGAAAAGCAGTATGTAGTCATGAGAGAAGGAAGGAAAGCACAAGGAACTGAAAAAGGAAGGATGCATCAGCATGCCTAGTGGCATCAATTCCACGAGCATGGCAATGTGTACTGCCACACTGGTGCTACACATGTGATTCCTGCTAGACAGACTTATACTATTTCTGTAGGTGCATCTATGCCCAATACATGCATTTCACAGCATTCCACTGTGACCAATTTTGAACCGCAAGCTGCAAACAGAGTAGAAGGAATTTCCCCCACCTCTTCAGAGGTACTGAACCCAAACTGTCAGGACATGCTGCTTGGTGGTGGTGCTGACGACACAAGAGGTCAAGATGACGGCTGAGCCAGGGTCCAACTCTTGGAGAAGCAGGACTCAGCTGCAATAATTCTGAGCAAGGTCAGTGTTCCTGCTGGAGGCATTGAACCTAAAATGAGTCAGTGCCCACAGAAGCCAGCAAACTGCTTGGGAAAAGCTGGTGCAGAGCCAGCAGAAATGGTAGAGGCCTGTAGCATAACAGAGCTCTGAGAAGGTTTGACAGTAACCAACACCATTCCCAGAAGTAGGAGCAATGACTGGCCTCAGATCAAGCTCCCAGGAAAGTCAGTGACCAACAAGGAGCAACCATCTGGGATTGTCACTGGCAGAACTCCCTCAGTATCAAAGAATGCGATTGCGGCAAAGAACAGCGACTTACAGTCTGGGCGTTTCTTTCAAACGATAGACCCCAATGTCATTATCAAGCCCGACAGAGAAATACAAGTATACCAGGTGTGTCTTTCTCATTCTTATAATGGCACTGGGGGCTTGTGTCTCTCAGTGGGTGAGCAGGTGAGATCATTATGTTCCCCAAAGAATGCAGTAACCATGGAAGAGGTCCTAGATGAGGAGGACAATTTCAGTTATCTACAGAGTTTGAAGAACTCTAAAAAATCTTCCCTGTGTGGGCCATCCCCAAGTGGAAAAGTCTCTAGTAGCAAAAGCAAACAGGCAGGAGTCCAAGTAACTGTAGAAGCACAAAGGGCCACAAAACCTACAGTGAAAGGTGACCAGAGGAAGACCATGGTGCCAAAAGGGGGAAACCCCGAGTACTCATTGTCAGAGTACCCTGAATGGTGGTGGATGCAACTGTTCAGTCCAGACTAGACCTGACACATGCTCTGCCTTGCCAAAATGGCCAGCAAGGTGTGAGGAGTGTTGAACGAATAGGTCCATCCCCGACATTTAACTGAAGTCAACAATGATCTGATGGAGAGTTTGAAGGAAAAAGTGCAGGAGACATACCTGAACCAAGAGGAAGTGCTGGAATGATTAGACAATCTCCAACATCTGCCTCAGTACATAAGGGGTGAGAGAGGATGAAGTGTCACTATCAAGCTTCAACTGGAAACAGTGGACACTCTGGATGCCTATAACATCACAGCATTAGTAGACAGTGGGTGCACAGGCAGCACTATAGATTGAAAGTGGGCAGCTAGTCATTTCCTCAACACCTGAAAAGCAGCAAGGTCGACACCTGTGTACAATGTGGATGGAACCTGTAACAAAGGAGGTGATATCATCAAATATGTGGAAGTATGGCTAGGGATCAGAGACCACAGCAAGATCATAGAACTGGTGGTAGTAGACCTAGGAATCACCCCAATATTTCTAGGCCACAATTGTCTTCAACAGCACAATCCTACTATTAGCTGGAAGACAGGAGCGGTAGTACTTGCAAAGTGTAGTTGTTGAAAAATTCTGTTCAAATTACCGGATGAAGGACCAGACGCCAAATAGGGAGAGGAATTTGAGGAAGGAGACACCATTCTTGTAGTAGACTTCAAAGAAGCTTTTCATGTATGAGCCATGGGAACAAAATCCAATGAGTTAGCAGCCAGAGAGCATGAGAAGAAAGAAGAAAAGACATTTGAGGAGTTAGTACCAGAGCAATACCGGGAGTACAAAGACTTATTTGACAAAGCCAATTTTGACAAGTTACCAGCATGAAAACCATGGGACCATGCTATTGAGCTGATCCCCAATGCCAATGCCAGTCTAGACTGCAAGGTATACCTGTTAAATCCCATTGAGCAGAAGGAACTCGATAAATTTTTAGACGAAAACCTATCCACCAGAAGGATACAATCCTCTAAGTCACCCATGGCTTCTCTGTTCTTTTTCATCAAAAAGAAGGACAGAAAGCTATGTCCAGTTCAAGATTACCAGAAACTAAATGAGATAACGATCAAGAATCATTATCTGTTTGTTAAGCACTAACTCTAATCTGAACCAAGGCTGATCTCTATCCTGTCACTTGTGTTCAGTGATTCAGTGTTAGAGAGGCATTTGGTAGATTGCAAGAAGTTAGGTGTTACTTTAGATAGCGAAAGCAAGGAGCTTGTAAGAGTTAGAAGTATATAACCTTAGCTGAAGCTGGAGTCTAAGGCCACAGTGTAGGCTAGCTTAAATACATGTTAGACTCATACTAAGAATAGCACCTACAAGGGCACATGCAGTGAGAAATACACCTGCTAACAAATGAGGAGTGAGGACACTAAAAGAAGTGTACTCCTGACGAATGAGAGTAAAGAGCACATATCACCTGCATCTGCGCAGGACTCCATCTGAATAGGCCACATCACATAGACTGCCCTTGACCAATGGTCAACTTGGGCCCAACCACTAAGAAGTATGATGCTATCAAGAGAAGCATGATGGTGCATGTGGGTCATTGGTCATCTGGGGTGCGGCAGCTGTGAATTGGGGTGATGGCAACTGGTTAAATAGGTAGGGAATATGCTGGCAGAATATCATGAGTCCGAGAGATAAGATAGATAGGTCTGGGGTTCTGGGTGATAAGGATAAGATAAAATAAGGAAAATAGGGGTAAAGTCATAATAATACCCCCTAACTAAGACTGTCATCCTGACAGTCCTTTAGACATACTCACTCCCTGAATCGAGGGAGTTAGTAGATTCCGTATCCCATTCATAGTCCTTGGTTTGTCACCAAGCAGACATGCTCCATTCTTTTGGAGAGAAACTAGGGTCAGTCTGAGTCATCAGGAGAGACATGGAATACTCATCCTCAAAGACATCTTCATCTGTGCCTGATGAATAAAAGTCCTGCTTGTCAGAGACTGGAAAGACTATTGAGCTCTCAGTTACAGAGCCAGGAGATGATATGGTTATACATCCCACTTGATGCTCTAAGTGTTGTAGTTTGCAAGCCTCTATGCAGTCTTCCTTGTTCTCATATTGTTTGACGAGTTCTTCGGCATTGGTGAGGTTGCTCCTCTTGACCCAGGTAGCTTCCTCCACTGGGTATCCTTTCCATTTGACCAAATATTTGGTTATGGTCCTCCAGCTGTGTCCTTGACCAATGATGCGATCGTGGTCCTGAAGTAGTTCTTCTACTTCATATTCTTCTTCACCTTCCACAAGTTCTGGCTCAGATGGCGGAGGTTTTTTTTGATTGGGAAACTCTGGGGGGACATACAGAGTTAGGTATCGCTTGTTGAATTTGTTGTGGATCCTCCATCCTGGTGGTAGCTTTAGCTCATATGCAGAGGGCCCCTTTTTGGAGATTATCTCAAAGGGGCTGACACGTTTGTCATCTAGCTTTTTTGCCAGTCAGGAGAGGTGAAGGTTGGTTGAATCCAACCAGACTTTGTCACCTGGTTGGTATTCCTGTGCAGGACAAGTGTGTTTGTTGTAAGCCTTTCTCATAACCTCAGCAGCTTCATTCAGAGAGTGTTCTGCTTGTTTGCATACTCTCTGGAGGCTTTCGACGAAGTCAGTTACTGATGGTGTTTCCGACTGCCTCACCGTGGTTGGGCGAATTTCCCCATCTTGTCCAAAGACAAGTTTGATGGGGGAGAAGCCTGTTGCAGAGTGTTGGCAGTTGTTGTGAGCAAATGCTGCCCACTGCAGCCATTTGCTCCAGTTATCCTGCTTGTGATTAACGAAGACATGAAGGTATTTTTCAAGTTCTTGGTTAACTCATTCCATTTGCCTATCCATCTGAGGGTGATAGGCCATTGATGGATTTTCTTGAATATTCATCATTGCGTACAGCTTGGTGATGAATTTCGATATGAATTGTGGTCCTCGGTCAAAAATGACTTGGGAGAGGGTGACCCCAAATCAACAAATGATCTCATCACATAGGATTTTAGCCCATCCACTTGATGAGAGTTCCTTCATGCATGGAATTAGCACAATATATTTCGAGAATCGGTCTATAATAACTAATACTGCATTGTAGCCCTTAGATTCTGGAAATCCAGTGACCATGTCAACTGAGATGTGTTCCCAGGTTCAAGACAGTACAGTGTTGGGATGTAATGGGGCTGCCTTTCGTTGTGTGTCAGTTTTTGTCCTTTGGCATGCCTCACATCCTCACACATAGGTTTCCATGTCCCTTTGCAGCTTGGGCCACCAGTAATCCCTCAAGACCAATTCTTTGGTCTTCTCGATACCTGGGTGCCCTGCAGAGATGTGATTGTGGTAGTGAGAGATGAGTTTTCCCTGTAGTGCATGGTCGCAAGGGACGTAGATACGTTCATCATAGAATAGAAGGTGGTCCTTCTCAATGACCCCCTTCTCATGATTGAGACTTGAAGCAATCCTTTGGTCCCACCATTGGTGATCACTTGTTGCTCTCCTGATCTTGCCATAAATCTCTTCCTTGGTTGGCATTATCAGGGCGTGGAAGAATTCTGGTTTCAAGAGGACAATATCGTCATTGTCCTTCTTGCCTTGATTGTGGTTGGCTTTCCTATTAGATGCTCCTGGTTTGTGATTGAGCATGAAATGGTATTCTGCCAGCTCAGTGACCCACCGCACTTGTCTGCAGTTGAGCTTCTGAGGCTTGCAGAAATATTGCAGATTTGAGTGATCCATCCAGATTTTGAAATCTTGATGGGCACCCATAAGGTAATGTCGCCACTCTTCCAAGGCAATCATTATCACTAGTAATTCCTTGTCATAAATCTCATAATTCCGTTCTGTCGCAGAAAAAGATTTTGACAGGAATGCGATTGGGCGCCATTTTCCTTCCTGTTCCTGTGACAGGATGGTGCCAATTGCTCCTTCGCTGGAGTCAGCCTCCATGCAAAACTTGTTGTAGTCATTTAGCATCGCCAGAATGACTCCTATTGCAAATTGGCATTTGAGTTCCTCAAATGCCTCTTGTTGTTCCTTTCCCCAAGTCCAAGGGACCTTTCCTGTGAGTTTTGTCATGGGTTTGATGATTGCACTATAATACCAGATAAATCGCTGATAGAAATTGGTGAACCCCAGGAATGATTGTAGCTCCTGTTTCCTGGAGGGTTCTGGCCAGTCCAGGATACCAGCAATTTTAATGGGATCCATTTTAATGGATCCTTTGCTGATAATGACCCCAAGATACTCAGTTTTGAGTATCTCAAACTTGCACTGTTCTGCTTTCAAGAATAGCTTGTTCTTGTGCAGAATCTTTAGGACTTCCCGCACAATTCTTTGATGTTCCACCTTGTCCTTTGTGAAGATGAGGATGTCATCCAAATAGATGGTGACCTTTCCTTGAGCGATGAGATCTTTAAAGATATCATTCATCATCCATTGGAACGTGGCGGGTGAATTGGTAAGTCCAAAGAACAGAACCATGGGCTCGTAGAGTCCTCAGTTAGTGCAAAATGCGGCTTTAAATTTGTCTCCCTTTTTGATTCAGACATTGTTGTATCCCCAACAGACATTCAGCTTGGTGAAATACTTCATGCCCTTAAGCTTATCCATAAGGTCAGAGATAAGTGGCAAGGGATAGCAATTTTTGATGGTTATTTCATTAAGCTTGTGGTAGTCTTGTACTGGCTGCAGTTTTCCATCCTTTTTCTTAACAAAGAAAAAGGGGGATGCCATTGGGGATTTGGAGGGTTGGATTTGGCCAGTAGCCAGATTCTCATCAAGGAATTTGTCCAATTCCTCTTGTTCCTTCAGATTTAAGGGATATATCTTACAATCCAGACTGGTATGGGCATTGGGGATAAGCTCGATGGCATGGTCCCAAGGCTTGTAAGGTGGAAGTTCATCGAAATTTTCTTTAGTGAAAATGTCGATGAAGTCTCGGTAATGTTTGGGGATGATTTCCTCAAACAATTTTACTTCCTTTCCCTCATGAGCCTTGGCTGCTAAGTCATTGGCCTTATGTCCCACTGCTTGTACATGAAAGGCTTCCTCGAAGTCTATGATGAGGATTGTATCCCCATCCTCGACTTTAGTTCCCCACTGCTGCTCCAGATCCTCATCTGGGAGTTGGAATGGTATTTTGCAGCAGTCGCAGTATGCTAAGGTTACCGAACCCATATCCCAGTCGATGAGTGGGTTGTGTCTTTGTAACCAGTCATGCCCTAGGAAGATGGGTGTTGTTCCTAGGTCAATGACTGCTAATTCAATATGTTCACTGTGGTCCCTGATCTTGAGTCAGACCTCAGCGAACTTGGTGATATCGCCATCCTTGTTGTGAGTACCATCCGCATAATAGACCGGAGTGGGATGAGCCACTTTATGCATGGTGATACCATGATCACAGGTCCACTGTTGGTTGATAACACTTTCTGTACAACCACTGTCGATCAGGGCTTTGGCAGAGTGATGGGCCATAGTATCAAAGGTCTCAAGTTGTAAGACGATTGTGATATTTTGCCCCTTTGCTCTTCAGACGTATTGGGGTGGTTTGGTAAGCTGGTCCATATGTTCCAGCTTTCAGTATTCGTCCAGATAGGACTTCCCGACTTAGTTCTCCAAGTCGGTAACCAGTGGCTCATCCACCTCCATTTGTCATCGAGAGTGGACCCACTGTTTGAGAAGTGACATCTTCTCTCCTGGGGTCTTAGCAAGTCACATAGCTCGCCGAGTCCAGGCGGCTCCAAAGGGCTTTAGCCATTGGGAGTCCTGAGAGTACTCTGCCGATGTCGAGAGCATCAGGGTCTTCCTCCCATCATTGCAGTCCATAGGCCGCAAAGGCCCTGCTCCTATGATCATGTGACCAGTCAGTTCCCTTTCGCCTCAGTGCGGACACCCACTCAGGTTAGTTGGGACTTCACTGGATTTTGGAGAGTTCCATAAACTCTTTAGATAACTAGAGCTGCTTTTGCTGTCAATGACTTCTCCCAAGAAGGCATGTACCTGGGAAGGGGAGCCTCTCTCCCCTGTTCAGCCCATTTGATCCTTGTGGGCAATTGAGCTTTTTCAGCCAGTGTCCTCTGTGATAGAGGTGGCTATTTCCTGGGTATCCTTTTTACTCGATTCCACATGTAGTGCTGGGTTATCCCCTAGGGCTTTAGAACAGTCCACTATTGGATCTGCTAGGCTCCATCAGCCTTCGGCTTCATCCTTAGGCTTGCCTAGATTTTCTAACCTCATCGTCACTGAAGTGGTCTGTCATCGGAGAATCTTGATGCACAGAGGGGATGCCAGTTCACCATCGTCTGGATCTGCTGCCACTATATGCAACTTTCCTGGGAGTTAGACTACATAGTCCTCGTTTTGACCTCCTGTATGGCAGCTGTCACCCACAAGAAACAACGATGTCACACCCCCAAGGTTCCACCCTTGGTTGCCTGTCAAACTGGTAGGCTCCACTGTGTTGTACCTGTGCCTCAAAGGGGTATTTGCAGTAGCTTGGACACAGCCAGTACTGCCAGTACTAGGACTTGACTGGTGGGGTTTATTGCTAGTGAAAGCAGCAGAAATCCCGTGTACACTGTTAAGGGGCAAGCTCGAGGATCCCCCACCTGCTCTTATATAAGCATCGAGTGGCTGAAATAGGCATGAGGAGCCCCGCTGATCCTGGGCTTCATTCCTAGTCATACCTGGACTCTTGATCCATTGACCGAGAACCTGATCTGGGTTCTTGATCGAACGATCGAGAGTTGCTTCTGGATCCTTGATCCATCTCACACTGGTATGGCCTTGAGTTGCTAGTTGGGTCTGACCCTTTCATGCCCGACCCTCAGAGTTCATTGCCCAATGGGCAGTGGTAATCCCCTGCTACACCATTCTGGTTTTGCAATTCCTTTATAGTTCGAGATGAATGTGATATATTGTTACAAGTATCTACAGATACAACATAAGCATGAATATTCATGTCATGAGGTGCACCATGATAAACCCCAGCTGACAAAGTAGAATTGCAAAGTCCTATGCTGGTGTCTCTTTTATCTCCTCAACTTCCATCAAGCTAGTGAGGTCTTCTTCCTCTATTTCTGCTAGGACGGCTCTGAGATGGGTTGCAAAAGTCAATGGCTTCTTCTTTGGAAACTTTAACCATTTCGACTTGTTGGGCAGGCACTTATTGTCCTGCCCCTGGTGTCCAGTGTGTCCGCACCAGAAACATTGCTTTTCTCTTTTGAGATGATTGATGTCCATAGGTTCGCCTTCACTGCTGTAGGTGAATCCAGTGGTGTCCCTCCTGCTCTTTGAGCCACTCGAAGAGCCCCCCGCTGTTCCAGGCTTGGAACCAGCAGTCCCGCTGGGATACTTCCCACCTTGGGTGAGGTGAACTTGATAGTTCTTGTCCATCTGTAGGACTCTGCGCCTCCACTCTCAGTAGGTGGTAGGCCACATATTGTCTTCAGCCATAATAATCTGTTTGATATTTGGCCATATCCCAAGGGCAACAACTTCCTCCATTTCCTCGTTGTTGTGGAAGCGCTCAGCTTCCATGGCCATTTGTTCAAACTTCTCAAAGAAGTCAATGGCTGTCTTGAACTGTGCTTGTTGCAGTTTCTTCCATTGCATCTGCTTGATTTGGACCTCTGCTACCTCCTTAAAACATATTTGGATGTTTTCTTGGAAGGTTTCCCAGGTGGAAACACGATGTCTTCCACTGTGTGGATCCTTATAGTGTCATTGTTGGTAGATCCACCAGCTCATTGCTTCCCCACTGAACCGATGGGCTGCAAAAACTACCCGACTTGGACCATACCCATGTGCTTCATTGAGGGCAAAGTACTGAGCGAAGGTTTCGAAGTAGTATTTGCAATGGGTGAAAAATCGATCTAGGTCACTGGCTTTTCCATAGAATTTGTCAGGGATCTCTATCAATGTTGGTTTCACATTTTTCCAGGGGTTGGGTTGTCCATCAGTGATGACCCATCCACCCAGTGGATCAGGCGGTAGCAGGGGGTTGGCAGGGCATGGCAGTGATCGAAGATTTTGATCACTATGAGGTGATGGTGGCTGACTGGGAGGTTGGGCGGATATAGGTGAAAGCCTTCTGCCTCCTCCTCCTGGCCCTCCTGGGCCTCCACCACCTCCTCCGGGTGCAGCTGGTGCTGGCCCACTGGTCCCTCCCATTGGTGCTGATTGTGAGGGCTCTCCCTCCATGCTACAGGCATGGAAGGTGCCTTCTCCTGTGGCTTCCAGTCCTAATGTGCTGGATGGGGCCTAGGTCATATCAGAGATTGGATTCTCTGGTTCTACTATTCCAAAATTAGGGAATGATTCCTCGCCATAGCATCTTCCTGGTGCTATGGGATGGTCAGGGTGTATCACGTTCCAGTCAATGGTGGCATGATACCAGGTTTCGGTGCAGAGTATTTTATCTTCCAGGTCAGAGCCCAGTCCCATGGCATTGTACACTTGTCCTTGGTCAGATGTGGTCCAATTCACATTGTACCACAATTGTCTGCTTGTCCATTCTAACATTGGTTGTCATGTTAGATCATATATTTGCTGGTCTGTAAGCTCCTGTGCTTAGCCCTGGATGAACTCGGGTGAATTGTCAGGGGGGGCTTTCACTGTGGGGGCTACTGGGCTCATCCTCCTGGAGTCGCTGGTTGATGACCAGGCTGGCTCGGGTCCAGGGGTCTGTCCTGTTGTCATGGTCTGGGGGAAAGCTGATGACCTGGTATCTGGAAAATATCCCATATTCTGCATACCAGTCATCATTCCAATCCCAAATGCCCCTGAAGTATCTGTAGTACTCATCCCAGATCTCCAGGGCATCTTCACATCTCCAGATCTAAGGCCATAGGTCTCGGAGTGGGAGGAAACCCCTGTCATATCCATCAGGTAAGAACCCTCCTGGTGTGAGGAAGGGCTCGAGCTCGATGGGGGGTTTTGCTCCCTCATACTCGTCGATGGCCAAGGTTCTGAGACGCCAACAGATGGAACAGTTGCAGTAGGGGTATGGATAGGGAGGGGTCTGGTCAAGCTCCCTCGGGACGCGATTCAGGAGGATGATAGGGTCTGGAAAGGGTTGGTCTCTGGCAACCCAGTCGAGGATTCTGTCTCCCCTGGGTGTATCTCCTGGGAAGATGACTCACTGACCCTCGCTAATCAGGGATCCTGGATGGGTGTAGTACTCTAGAAGCTCCTCATTATTACTGTTGGAGTACTTGGTGAATACGACATCATCGGGTCCATCTTTGATGGCATCGTTGGTGGAAGTTTCTGAGATGTGGGTGAAGCATGGCTCTGCAAAGTCTTTAAGGTCGGCGATGGTGATGAAGTTTCAGGGGAGAACTTCGGATTCAGGCTGGGGAGATGGCCAGACAAAGTCTGACTCATGGATGGAATCGTCGTCCCACCAGGAAGGAGGTCCTTCAATTCTGTAGGTTCCATTGGGGGTGTATGATGAGAGAGAGGTTGAAGCGTCATGCCACTCCGGCTCTGGAGATTCATCTCTTTGATGTCCTCCTCCTGTGTTGCCCATTCCCCATATCTCCCCTCATTCCCAGGCAGGGAGGAATGGGTTTTCACCTTCTTCGAAGGTGGTTCTTCGCCTGGTTCATTCATGGATGATTTGATTGAATATGTCGATGTAGAACCCACTCATTCCTCTCTGATAGAGATGCTCTCCATCGTCATCGAGTCCTGGGACAGCTGCTGATAACTCTGTGGAGGTAATTGATGGCTCTCTGGAGTCATCATAGTCATCCCATGTCGTGGCATCCCAGGATCCCTCCATATCGGTCCAGTACTTGACTGTAAACCTGGGGTCTACTTGGTCGTCTCTGTCATTGAGAGAGATGTGGAGTCATCTGAGCTCTTCTTCCTGAAGAAATTCTTTGCCTTCACTGTCTCACTGATCCTCACCCTGAAGCTCAAGCATGGGGGCTCAGTCTTCTCTGTTGGGTAAGGAAGGTTGAAGTGTGTCTTGCTCCTCCCTTGGCCAGAGTGTGATTGACCTGAGCTGGATGGTACTTCCTGTTCATGAGGTTCCTGTTGATGAGCCATTGAGTCCATGTACTCTCCCTCTTCTGGGGGTTGGTGCTCTTTGGCATCGAGTTGGTTGGATAATATAGAGAACTGTGACTGCAGTTAGTAGTGTCAAGATACTGAAGGTACTTCCAAAGATAATGTCAGTGCAGTCTGAGGGGGTGAGAGGCATGAAGTTCATTGTACCACAACAAATGTTTATGATCTCGAGGTATGGTGGGTGCTGTTTTAAATAACGGGCTGAAGGTCTTTTCTTTGGAAGTATAACAGTGACTGCCTTGAAGCAGTACAGTTACTGTTGACAATGGTAAGGGTAGTGAGGGCAAGCTTTGGCTAATTGTTAAGCACTAACTCTAATCTGAACCAAGGCTGATCTTTATCCTGTCACTTGTGTTTGGTGATTCAGTGTTAGAGAGGTGTTTGGTAGATTGCAAGAAGTCAGGCGTTACTTTAGATAGTGAAAGCAAGGAGCTTGTAAGAGTTAGAAGTATATAACCTTAGCCGAAGCTGGGGTCTAAGGCCACAGTGTAGGCTAGCTTAAATACATGTTAGACTCATACTAAGAATAGCACCTACAAGAGCATGTGCAGTGAGAAGTGCACCTGCTAACAAATGAGGAGTGAGGACACTAAAAGAAGTGTACTCCTGACAAATGAGAGTAAAGAGCACATATCACCTGCATCTGCGCAGGACTCCATCTGAATAAGCCACATCACATAGACTGCCCTTGACCAATGGTCAACTTGGGCCCAACCACTAAGAAGTATGATGCCATCAAAAGAAGCATGATAGTGCATGTGGATCATCGGTCATCCGGAGTGTGGCAGCTGTGAATTGGAGTGATAGCAACTAGTTAAATGGGTAGGGAATATGCCAGCAGAATATCATGGGTCTGAAAGATAAGATAGATAGGTCTGGGGTTTCAGGTGATAAGGATAAGATAAGATAAGAAAAATAGGGGTAAAGTCATAATACACATAAGGCTTGAGGGTGATAGAGAGGCAGTATTCAATTGTTGAAGACAGTGAATAGTGATGAAGTTAAAAAATAACTGGAGATAGTGATGGTTGCAGGTTAAGATGTGAATTCTCATATGACTATCCTGCAAGGCTCCATGTGGTCATACTCAGCCATTAGGATCTGCATCCTTGAGAGCAAGAACACTAAGAGAGGGATACTGTAATGTGTATGCCAACAGAACTTCAACCTCAAGCTTAACTCCAACAAACTGCATTTTAAAATCCTACAGATTCCAATTCCCAGTTTCTATTTCATATTCTATTTTATATTTCATCTTTCCATTTTAATTTATCATGAGCCTGACATCAGTAGTGAGTATGTCATTAGACTCTATTAGCTACCAACTGATAGACTACAACTTCTGACCACTCTCTAACTTGTGATTTTTTAGAGTGGTGTCTACATTGTCAATCTGACAATGTTAAATGTTTTGTTAGGAGTGGTAGGACTTGTGAGTGATGCAAGCTGAAAAAAACCAAATATTCATTCAATCAAGACAAAGGATCAGGGGCCATAGAGTCTAATGAGGTCTTGAACCTCTTACATAAAATTTATGATGAAATAGAAGATTTTCAAAAGGGATTGTAGAGAGTAGAGAGAAAGGTGGATTTCCTCAGAAGCTGTGTTAACAACTTGGTCAATGATTTCCATCCTGGTGATGAGCTGGTGTATCTGCAGGACTTTTTTGCTAAAGAGTGCCAACAAGAAATTCAGTCTTTGAAGATTGAGCTTGAAAAGCTTAAGAACATTAACATGAAGGCCCTTTAGAAGGCTATACAAATGTGACTTGACAAGGATGTCACACAAGTTTGGCATGCACATGTTACTGAGCCAAAAACCTTCAATAATAATGACCCTGTTAAGTTGGCAAATATGTATTTCTAGCACAGATACTATGGAGAGGATAAGCTCCAAAAGGCTTTGGAGGCATATGACAAGTTCTTGAATATAAGAAGGCGATATTACGAGTGTAGCAGCTGATAAGAAGAATGGGTGTTGTGGAAGCAGTATCTGCATCATATAGATGGGTTTTTAGTGGAGGACTCTGAAGAGGAATTCAATGAGATGGAGGAAAAGCAGCCAAAAATGTTGCCAGGCACACATTCTACTGGAATTCTGGTTTTAGATTGAAGTTGATTGCAATGCCAGTTGAAGGAGAGGAGCAGCAGAGTGGAGAGGAAGATAAGGTGAATGAGGATGTAGTAATGGAGAAGTTAGTCAGTACTGTGAGACTCTAGATGCCCTTCAGACTTGTATAAATTCTTTGGGATGTTTTTTGTATATGGATTTTGAAAGCGCAGTCTTGATCAGGCAAAATATATATTTTCTTGATTTTATACATTGAGTGAAACTGAGAGAATAGTAAGACCAAGAAATAAGACATCCATTGGATACTGTTTCTGATTAGAAAGGTAATTTGCAATAGTTTTTCAGGATTTGATTTGAAATTTGAGGGTCAGAAATCATAAGATACTGATAAGTTAGGATTAGATCAAGAAGTAATAGATGAGGTTTTGAGAGAGCAGTAAATTCACCAATTTTGTTACAACAAAAAACATCATAGATGTTTGCACTGTTGCAACACGTTACAACAATGTAATTTTTGTAATTACCATCTAATACTAGTCTTTGAGGGCCATCACATTTGTGTGGCATTACCGAGTCCTATAAGGCTATAATCCAATGTTATTACCAATTATTCCAAGACTACAGGCTACTTATACTAATCATTTGACACACCATAGTATCTCTCTGAGCCTCGCAGTCCACCCAGGATTGCCTCTTCCCATGCCGATTGAAAAAGATTCGCTCAGTGGCGGCCGAAGACCAACTCACATTTTCTCACCTCGAAACCTATCAAAGAAGAGAGCTACTTGCTATAAACTCGGAGTAGGTGCAGGATCTACTCAGGCTTAATATCATGTCAAATTTGTGGATTTACAACACAGTCAATTATGCACTAATCTACTAAAACAGCCCTAAAATGATCCTCTGTAAGCTACATCAAAACACATCGAAAGGACACTTGGGCTCGCTGCATGGTGCAGGTCTCAGAATTTTGAACCTCAAATTTGAGGTATATTGAGGTAAAATTGATTGTATTCACAGTTCTATGCAAATTCAGTACTGAGAAAACAAACTTACGGGAGGATCCTTCTTCCTAATCTGTGGGCTCGCCACACAGTTTGAACCTCAGGAATTTGTGCCTTGAATTTCATGGATTTGACCTAAATTGATGTGTGTGAGTCAACAAACCTGTATGATACAAGTCAGATTACCTGTGTCTGACACGCTGATTGTGCACTTTAGTGGTTTTCGAGTTCTGGGCAAAGTCAATGGCTCAGCGCTACAGATATGGACAATTACAAAAGCCTATTTACAGTGGGATTCTTCCTCGCGACGAGTGGGCTCACTGCACGGCTTCGACCTCAAGAGTTTTTGACTTCGATTTCATTGTTTTTACCTCCCATTGAAATGCATCTCCAAATGGTCCCAAAATGATTAAAAAGCTCAGAGAAGTTAGATAGATAGTGACTTGCTTTTGCATCCTTCTCCTTCATGTGTTCATTATGAAGCTAATGACCAAGTATAAATCTGGTAGATCCTGCTAAAAGTCTAAACATGCAAGTTGTCAGTAACGTGAGAATGAGATTAAATGAAATATACCTGCATGGCGATCCACTACCTGCAATGTTTTGCTCACTGCAAGGCATTGACCTCACAAATTTTGGGCTAAGAAGTGTCCTAAATAGTTCAAAATGGACAGCCCTGAAATCTTAATGTTACGATTATTCTTTTCTTTTTTTCTTTTCTCTTTTCTTTTCCTTTTCTTTCTTTTTCTTATGTGTTCATGCTTACCTTATGCTGCGATCTTGATCGGACGTTGCTGCGGCACTATCTTTAGCTTATGCAACGTGTATTTAAGTAGAGCCTCAGCTGGCTTAAACTCCAGCTTCGGCTAAGGTTTAATCTACCTAACATCGAACTCCGTCCTTCGTGACTATCTGTCCCATCGACTTCGTCGCCTTTGACTTGCTAGAGTATCGTCTACCGAAGTGCGAGTAGCGAACCTAGTACGATCGAAGTCGATAGAGTTAGTGGCTTACATTTAGCCGAAGCTCGCTATACGTTGCCCAACAAATCGTTGCCCAACATTCTATACCTCGTCCTACTCCTTCTCATGGCAGACATCACTCTGCACTTCCTTCTCAACGAACCTCTGGGATTGGTTATTGCGACCAACCTCTGGACGTTCATTCTTTGCGTGTTCATTCCCTCCCCGGTCGTCGCAGGATTGCTCCTGCTCCTCTGGGTCGGATTTTTACGCCATTTCTAAAAACACGAAACCCTTTGTCCTCGTCCTCCAGCTCGCTTCGATACTGACAATCCTCTTGTTGGTATTGACGAGCACCTCCGAATCTGAAACGTGCGAAATCCTGTTAATGAACGGCTCCAACTACGAGACCGACCTTAGCTTGATTATCGCCCTTCTCATCGTCCTCACCATACTCGCCGTTTACCAACTTGCATGGTCGATCGTCGACCTACGCCACGGATAAACAAACGAACGGATGACCTGGCTCGACGCCATTTTATCAGTCTCCGCCGTTTTTATTATCTTTTTATTATTCATCTTCTCGTTTCAGTTCCTTCGCTGTTGCCGTCGACAAAGGAGAGTCCGACTGCAACTCCCTTTCCACTACGTGCCCAGCCAACCCGCATACCCTCCGCAGGTGATCGACATCCCCGCGGCGTCTCAACAGACCCTACCTCCCGAACCCCCTCAGCTAGAACTACATTCCCTGTATGGAGAGTCCCTCTACGGATCGTCGCGACCCAGCTCGCGATCCTCAGAGTCGAGCACCGACTCCTACAGAAGCGCCACCGACGAGTCAACCGACTCCGTCGACATCACCGATACCCGGGGCGTATTCCTCGACAGAGGAGACTCGCCCCTACCAGGTCTCTTCGACCAGTCTCCAGTCGAAGGCGAGCCAAGCACTGACAGAAGCCGAGGACAAGACACCAGGCATCTGGACGAGGGCGAAGAAAGCCCTGACACTGAGTTCGAAGGGGATGAGCTCACCGAGTGGGAACAGACCCGACTCAACGACATCCTCGATGACCTCTACCCGAACACGGAGGAAGATGCGGCCTATACCGGAGATAACTGGAGCGGAAGATCTTCGACGAAGCGGGTCAACGCCAACTGGGGAGACCCAGACCTCGGAGCAGAGCGAAGAAGGTTTATACAGAGGCAAGCGGATGACTACGACAGCGATTCCGGAGAGCTTGGCCTCGGAGCCTCCGCAGCTACCACCAGTACAACTGAGCCACACCTTGTTTCAGGGTCCTGGCCAACCGATCGGGGAGAGCCAGTCGGCTGGCACCCTCGAACCAGTTGGGTCTACGCCGACCGGCGGGAAGAGACTCCTGTGGCCCGAGTCACGCCCGGAGGAGAGTCCGACTCGCTCTCTGCGAGGTCCGAGACCCCTACGATCGTCCCCGCCGTCGCCCCGCACGAGCCGCAGAGTGGGGAGCTTTGGGGCGAGTTCCCAGAATACGGCACCGAGGACCTTAGCACAATTACCGCCTCCGAGCGACGTGCTGGAGTCGCCAATTGGGAGCCGTCGGTCGCGGGAAGAGCATTCGCCGACCCCATCCCTGAAACCCAGCGTCCTTGGACGCTCCTCTACCACACGCTCGTCGAGTCCCTCGAGCACCCTCAAAATGCCCGGCAGTCCGCAGACTTCGAGGCCCGAATGGACAGAGCAAGAGCGGCAGACTTACGCACTCGCCGCGCCGAGATCGCCGCCCTTGTCGGGCCCAACGCCTTCTACGACCTCCCTCTCGAGCCCGACGCCACACGTGTCGAGATCGAGAACCGGCAGCGAACAGCTGCCCTTCGATACGCCGGTCTGGCAGAACAAGCCGGAACCGACCTCGAGGCCCGTAGAAGAGCCTGGGAGGCCTACGAGTCAGAAATCAACGACCCCGATTCAGACATCGTCCGGCAGAGAAGGAACAGAGAGATTGACAGAATCGAGAGAGAGAGGAAGGAGGCCAAGGATGCCGAGTCGACCACCCAACAGCGCCCTCGAGAGCGAGGTGATGACGGCAGTCCGGACCCTCCTGGTCCACCCTCATCATCCCCGCCCGACGATCTTTAATATCTTGCCGTGGCACGGGCTTTATGAAATCATGATGGAAGACATGGAGAAAGACTCCCAGTGGCTCCTAACGGAGGCGGGAGAAGACTATCGCGACGCCAAGAGGACGGGCGATGTCTACCTGACGAAGAACATTTTGGAGGTGGAAACGTGGCACCGCGCCGCCCTGGTCTGGAACCTCGCGAACCCCGACCGACCACAGCCGGGATGTGTGGCCTATCGACGACCGCAACCGATGCCCAACCCACTCGAAACCGAAGAGTTTTGGGCTGGTGCTGGGCCCGATGACGATGAAATGGACGACCCAGGCGCGGGACCTTCGAACAAGGGCAAGCAGCCCGAGGCTCCATCCCAACTGCCACCAAGTCGACCGCCCCGACAACCCGAGTACCCCGGCAGATATCCTCCGCCGGGCGACAACTATCGCCTTCATTCGCTCCTGAGGCCGCCGAACCCGCCTGTTCCCCCTCCAATTCCGTCACCCCCAGAACCTATTCCGCCATGGGCGCTAGCCGGGGGAAAAGACAGCAATCCTTGGAGCGACGTAAAGCCTAAACTGATCACGCAGCCCGAATACTTTACCGGGGAGGCTACTGACATCAAACGGTTCCTCCACCACTGCGAGATGTACTTCCAGGTGTTCCCGCTCCACTTCACAATGAACAGCCAGGGCCAGAACCCATATCGTATTACGTTCGCCCAAGGATATCTGCGGGATAGGGCCAAGGAATGGTGGGGCGACCAGTATCATCGCTACCGGGACGAGCACGGGCATTGGAGGTTCCCCACGTGGGCGGAGTTCTCCGACGACCTTACCCAGCAATTCCGAGAGGTCGCGGAACTTGCGATATGGAAGGCCGAGTGGAAGAAGGTCCGACAGGCGGACTTCAAATCCGCAGTCGAATTCTTCGCGAAGTTCGAGCGTCTAGCCCACAAGTGCAGAGAATTCCATGATGAAAAACAGATGTTCGAAGCAGTAGAAGCAGTGATCAGACAGATGGTGCGGAAAACGGTTATGCATGGGGACAACGAGCGCCCCACAACCTACGCACAATGGAAGGCACAAGTCCTAAGGATCGACGCCAATTACCGATACGACGTGGCCCAAGGCCTCGCCAGTAAGACCTCCCCGAACCAAGGCGGTTCGGGTCGAGGCAACCAATCGAAGGGACAGGGTTCCAGTGGTGATAAGAAGGACGCCACGGGAACCACTTACGGGGGTGCTGGGCAGCCGATGGAGATCGACAAATTACGATCCGACAAGCGGTGTTTCAAGTGTGGGAACACCGGGTGGTCTCCGAAGCATAAATGCCCCGACGACAAATCAAAGTGGCTCCCCATCAAACTCCCACCTTGCAAGAAACCCAACGTCGCCCGCCTCCGCCAACTCCTTGCTGAAGCCGAGAAGGAAGAACTAGGAAAGGACACAAAGATCGAGGAGGTCAAGGACGAGAAGAAGGAGAAGTCGTCAAAAGACGAGCCGGCGTCGAAATAAGTGATTCGACAGCGTCGGCAAAAGACTCAATTTCTACTGGTGCGCACCTATGTAATTCTAATCGGACTTATACTACATATGTAGGGACCCCATTTGAGCAATATACGAACTTTTTCGCCGCGTTACCAGTTGAAGGAATTACAGATGAAGAATCGCGAAGCGCCAACGGCGTAGGAGGGGATTTCCGCCGTCCTACGCAGTCAGCGATGGACAATGAACCCCTAGGGGCTGGTCCACCTCTGACACCCCCGCCTGACCGAATGGGGAAAGTTCTGGAGAACCCAGCGAGCGCCTCAGGTCAGGACAAGATGGACGCCAGACGTGGTGGTCATCGCCCCGGCAGGGAGAATCGGCCGACGACTCCGACGGAAGGGCCTTCCCTACAGGTTGTTCCTCCCGTCAGTGGCGACAAAGCAGCTGAGGCCGGGAGTCGAGGGGACCACCTACATTTAGTAGTGGCCTCATCCGCAAACGATGCCGACCCCCTCGATGAGCCAATATGTGTGCGGTTGCCTCGAGTTTCCGAGAGTACCGCCGGCGTTAGGAATGAGGATAAGTATAGGATTTCCGTGGAGGTTACAACGTTGCGCACAAACGCCCTTGGCCAGGGCCGAACACAGGGCAGCGAGCCCTCCTCCACCAACTCGTCGGAAGGTGACCAAATGCCGCCGAGGGGCCTTCTCGACCGGCCCGGTGACCAAATGCCACCCACGAGTACAAGTCACCCGGTTTCCGTAGAAGAAGTCGAAGACGAAGAAGCCCACCTGTGGTCGGACATTCCGGTCCGTCTACCTCGAGGGAAGTCTATCGTGACCCCTCCCGTCACCCCTAACGTCGAAGTATGGAAGCCAGTCATAGACAACTACTATGAGCCTTTCGGTCCGCAATGGACCCGAAGGGTGCTACGACTAGCCAACAACGAGCCCGCCGTGCTTGCCACCCTTTACCGATGGGTACACCCCCGACGAAAAGAGGAGGTAACGACCGAATTATGGGAGGCCCTCAAAGAGCAACCGGAGACGGCCGCTGAAGCCAGGGACAAGTGGGAGTGGATGGAAGATCTTGCGAAGCCACCCATGTACATACGAGGGAGAAAAGGGCGCAATGTATCGATTAACGTGCAGCTAGAAACTTTAGACACCCGAGAGACCCACGTCGTAAAGGCGTTAGTGGACAGCGGCGCCATCGGCAGTTCCATAGACCGTGCCTGGGCCCAGGCTCACGCGCTTAACCTCAAAAAGGCGGCCCGACCCGTCCCGGTGTACAATGCCGACGGCACTCGAAACAAGGGAGGGGACATCACCGAATACGCCGAGGTACGGCTTCGCATAGGAGATCACGTGGAACGGATCGAGCTAGCCATGGTGGACCTAGGGTCCACCCCCCTGTTTCTAGGGCACGACTGGCTCCAACGGCATAACCCGCTGATCGACTGGGATACCGGGGCGGTCACTCTAGCTCGCTGCACCTGCCGAAAAATTCCCTTCTCCTTGCCAGATACGGATCCAACTTCCTGGTGGGATGAATACGAAGAGGGCGACACCATCCTGGTGATCGACTTCGAAGAAGTGTTCCACGTTCGAGCTATGGGTACCAAAGCCAATGAACTTGCCGCCCAGGCGAACGCCCGAAAGGAGACCAAGTCTTTTGAGGAAATAGTGCCGGAGGAGTATAGGGATTTCCGAGATGTATTCGCTAAAGAGAATTTCGACGAATTACCTCCAAGGAAGCCCTGGGACCACGCCATCGAATTGGTCCCCAACGCCAATGCCAATCTAGACTGTAAAGTCTATCCGCTTAATCCCGTGGAGCAGGAGGAGCTGGACAAATTCCTAGACGAGAATCTAGCTACGGGGCGTATCCAGGCCTCAAAGTCCCCAATGGCCTCTCCCTTCTTCTTCGTTAAAAAGAAGGATGGGAAACTGCGACCAGTCCAAGACTATCGAAAGCTTAATGAGATGACCGTTAAGAACCGGTACCCACTACCCCTCATCGGAGAGCTCATGGATCGACTAAAAAGGGCCAAGTACTTCACCAAATTGGACGTGCGATGGGGGTACAATAACGTTAGGATCAAACAAGGGGATGAATGGAAGGCCGCGTTCCGGACTAACCGCGGCCTCTATGAACCGCTGGTCATGTTCTTTGGACTCACCAATTCGCCGGCGACCTTTCAATGGATGATGAACGATATATTCAAAGACCTCATAACCGCCGGAGAAGTTTCAGTATACCTCGACGACATACTTATCGCATCCAAGGACAAAAAGGATCACCGACGCATCGTACACGAAGTGCTTCGAATCCTCCGAGAGAACAATTTATTCCTCAAGGCGGAGAAGTGCGAGTTTGAGGTGGAGGAAACGGAATACCTGGGGGTGATCATTAGCGAAGGACGAATCCGCATGGATCCCGTGAAAATCGCTGGCCTGCTAGAGTGGCCCAAGCCTTCCAAGAAACAAGAACTCCAGTCGTTCCTGGGCTTTTGTAACTTTTACCGGCGATTCATCCGTGATTACAGCAAGCACGTCAAACCCCTCACTACCCTCACCAGGAAAGTAGAATGGAAATGGGGGGAGACCCAACAAAAGGCGTTCGAAAAGCTAAAGGAGTTATTCCGGGAGGATGTGGTATTGGCCATCCCGCTTGATAAAGGTCGCTTCCGCGTGGAGGCCGACTCCAGTGAAGGAGCGATCGGGGCTGTATTATCTCAGTGGCAAGAAGAGAAGTGGCGACCCGTCGCCTTCCTCTCCAAGTCACTATCCGTGACCGAGCGGAACTATGAAATCTACGACAAGGAGTTACTAGCGATCATGATCGCCCTAGAAGAGTGGCGTCAGTACCTTATGGGCGCTCGGGAGGACTTCGAGATCTGGACAGATCATTCGAACCTCCAATATTTCCGGAAGCCCCAAAAACTTAATCGACGACAAGCGCGATGGGTAACGGAGTTGGCCGAGTATCAGTTCACTCTACATCACAAACCCGGAGCCCAGAATCGTAAAGCCGACCTATTATCTCAACGTGCTGACCATGATCAGGGAAAAGACGATAATAGAGATGTAGTCGTTTTAAAACTGGCTCACTTCAGGGCCCTGGTCATGCCTACCGTGGTGGAGTTACACGAAAAAATCAGACTAGCCACTCGCGACCCCCGCAAATGGGACCGCGGAATTTCAGACTCCCTCAACCACGAAAAGGGGGTTTCTCGAGATCAAGAACTCTTATGGTATGACGGGCGTATCTACGTACCCCGGGACAAACGGCTGCAGGGCGAAATTATTGCCCTACGACACGATCACGTCACGGCAGGACATCCCGGTGTGGAAAAGACCAGGGAGTTGATCTTGAGGGACTACTGGTGGCCCAGGATGCGTCCCAAGGTAGAGGCCTATGTGAAGGGATGCGAGGTGTGCCAACGAACCAAGGCCAACCGCCGCCCAAAGAAAGCACCCCTACACCCCAACACCGTCCCAACCCGACCGTGGACCCACATTTCGGTAGACATGATCACTAAACTCCCGGACTCGAGAGGGAACAACTCCATACTCGTTATAGTCAATCGATTCTCAAAGACCATCATTCCCATCGCCTGCACTGAAGAGCTATCCTCGTTAGGCTTTGCTAAAATCTTACGAGACTACGTCTACGTGCCGTATGGGGTGATGCCGGAAAAGGTCATTTCAGACAGGGGAACCGTTTTCGTATCCAAATTCATGAAGGAATTCTATGCCCTGATCCAAGTCGAAGGGAACCCCTCGACGGCCTATCACCCCCAGACGGACGGACAGACCGAACGAGTCAACCAAGAAATCGAGAAGTACCTCAAGATGTTCGTCAATTATCGTCAAGACGATTGGAGCGAGTGGTTACCGCTGGCTGCGTTCACCCATAACAACCGA
Organism: Desarmillaria tabescens; assembly: GCF_030435595.1. NCBI lineage: Eukaryota > Fungi > Basidiomycota > Agaricomycetes > Agaricales > Physalacriaceae > Desarmillaria > Desarmillaria tabescens. Next base: position 2,769,053 of record NW_026848300.1, read on the forward strand.
AAACACTCCGCCACGGGTTTCTCCCCGTACAAAGTCGTCTTTGGACACGATGGGCAGGTTATCAAGACCTCCCAGCGCCCGGACGCAGTACCAGCGGCTTCCAAACTAGTCAAGGGAATCCAGGAGGTACAAGAGAAGGCCAGGGAGTCGCTAGAACGGGCGGCCACGTCGATGAAAAAGGCTTATGACAAGCATAAAGGGGAAGCGCGAGAGTACCAGATCGGCGACAAAGTATGGCTGGACTCCACCAACCTGAACCTCCCCCGACCTACCAAAAAACTGGGGGACAGGCGCGTAGGACCATTTACTATTCTAGCACGAAAAGGGATCTCTGCGTATGAACTCAAGCTCCCGGCTCGGTGGCGAATTCATAATCGGTTCAACGAGTCCCTGTTAACCCCGTACCAAGCTCCTGAATTCCCCAATCAACCGAGGCCTGAACGACCACCTCCGGAGCTGATCGACGACGAAGAAGAGTATGAGATAGAGGAGATCGTGACAGAAAGAGATCGCGTTGTAGGCAGGGGGCGAACCCGTCGCACCATCACGGAATATTTGGTGAAGTGGAAGGGGTACCCGATAGAAGAAAACTCGTGGGTAAAGCGCTCGGATATGGCCAATGCGGAAGAACTCGTCAATGACTACAAAGCCCGCGTGCAGAAGATGATTTGGACGGTGAATGATAAAGGACAAACGGTGGGTATTGATGACAAGATACCACGAGGGCTTCCCGTCCACTACCACGAGCCTGACAGCCCCTGTGTGACCGAGATCATCACCGTTCCCTCATCCCAGTGCTCGGCAATCGCTCACTCTGAAGAAATTGATGCGATCGTCGATAAACTACCCAGTCCCTCTGAAGCGGAAGAATATTGGCGACAAGCTTTCAAACCGGAACTGGAGAGAGGATTCGTGGAGTCAAAATGGCCAAGAGTAACCACCGACGAGGCAGACAGGATTCCCCAAGTCGAGGAGGAGACCCCGGACGTAGACAACTTGCAGCGAATTCACGAAAACTGGGACAAGGACGAAGATGATGACAACGATGATCATGATCATACGTCATCGTTTTACTCTGAGTCCAGAAACTCAGCCACAGACGACGAAGACGACGAGTGGGATTCCGGCGGCTCATCAGGAATGAGCGAGACATAGACGATATCAACGGTGTAGAAGGGGATTTCCACCGCTCAATAACGAGCATTGAACCCTTAGGGATCGCGGATCCCGACAGACAGACGAGGCCTAACCGGCGCATGGTGGCTCAGGATTTATAGGAGCCTGAGTCCAGGTAATGTACGGGTCAGAGGCCGAACGCACGAAGTGACTCTTTTGAGGCGTAGCGGAGGCCCAAGCAGAGCTGTTCTAAAGCAGAAGGGAGCCCCTCGTCTCGCTCTTGCGGAAGGAAGGAGATATATTCTCATTCGGGACGAATGAGTCTTAAGGAGGGGGTAATGTTATGATTATTCTTTTCTTTTTTCCTTTTCTCTTTTCTTTTCCTTTTCTTTCTTTTTCTTACGTGTTCACGCTTACCTTATGCTGCGATCTTGATCGGACGTTGCTGCGGCACTATCTTTAGCTTATGCAACGTGTATTTAAGTAGAGCCTCAGCTGGCTTAAACTCCAGCTTCGGCTAAGGTTTAATCTACCTAACATCGAACTCCGTCCTTCGTGACTATCTGTCCCATCGACTTCGTCGCCTTTGACTTGCTAGAGTATCGTCTACCGAAGTGCGAGTAGCGAACCTAGTACGATCGAAGTCGATAGAGTTAGTGGCTTACACTTAAAGACGAACTTACCTTGCTCACAGGATGCTGAATCGCTGATCTGTATACTCAAAGATATGCAAAACCTTAAGTTATCAGCATGCCAACAATGCAGCCCTCTTTCTCAATATATTGCGCAAAGCTTCAGAGTCAAAAAAAATCAGCCTAAAAATTTGTCCAAAAGTGAGTACAAGTGTAAGTGAAGAATATCCTAACAATGCACTTTACCTAGCTTGTGAGGCATTGATATGTATAATCACCATGGTCTCGAGATCTAAATAGATGGATGTTGAGCCTGGCAGTGACAAAGAAAACGAAAAAATTGGGCACATACCTGGTGAAGAGAGTCAATCGTCTGCAAGGATGATGGTGGATGATGATGGAAGCAATGAAAGGTATGGGCATGGGAGTTGTATGCCACCAGCACATGGGGTCATCGCAGGCTAAGCTTGTTGGAAGCTCTTTGGCAGGGAGGTCCTTGCACCTCCCACAGAGACATCTCTTTCATAAGTCTGTTCAGACCTATATTGTGATATGTAATCAGAATTAATTCACAAATTGACTTGAGGGATATGAAACTAGAGACAGTCCAGGCATGGTCCACATGGTGGTGGTGCAATGCCTGTTGCTAATTGAAAAGCCACCAATGCATAGGGGCTTTGTCTTGACCACAATCTCCTACCTGTGCTCTACCACTACTAAGCAACAAGCGACTTCATGTCGCTCGTCATATCCTCTACTGCCAGCAACTTAAGAGACATCTACCCCTTCGACATCATCTCTCAATGAGGCCACCCTCGTTCTATTCATTGTTGCCACATCTTGGCTTGGTGGCACAAGGAAGGGCGCGATTGTAGATTGGGTGAGCAGCTATTACAGGCATCTTTTAGAGGTATTATTTGATTGGCAGTGATCATGGCAGTTGGACGTTGCTGCTTGCACCCAAGCGAACTCAATTTACCTGTGGCAGTGGTTGCGTCAGACCACATTGCAAGCTGAAAATGAGATGTTGCAACGGATGGGCAGTGTTGCAACAAGAAGCAGGTATGGGATTGAAGGTTTTCTTTTTCTAAGTTACATACAATAAATTTCGTGTTACAACGTGTTGCAACACGTAGAAGTAGCTTACATGCATTGTAACTATTGATGAATACATGAAATTATTGCATTGTAACACATTGCAACAGGCTGAACGTCTAAGACGTTCTTGGGTTGCAATAAAACCCATGAAAAGTCAGGAGAGAGGCTTTGTGAGTGATAATTTTAGATAGTGGTTCTAGTTTGTCAAGATAATGATAGTGAAAATCTTCAATATATTTGCCTATGGAAAATTCTGTAATAGAGATCTAAGCAAACTCTTCATCAGTACCTTCATAACCCAACCATTAAACTTGGTAGAGTAGTGAGCAACAGAACTAATAGTCGAGCTTAGAGTTGAGAATTTAAGCAATCTCATATTGTTTTTCACTGTCAACTTCGACTAGGGGTGGAGGAGGTTAAATACAGTTAGAAATGGTGTTTACCTCCACAGTTTCAAGTTAAGAGACATGAAATACAGAGTGAATGGAATGGAGATCTAATGGAAGTTTGATAGTGAAGGAATAAGATCTGGGCTGGGCAATAATATTGAATGGTTTTAGGATTTTTTCAGTAAATTTCACAGTAGGGCAAATAGTGATTTACAGGACCCAGCTTTGTAACAAGCCTGATCAAGCCCTGTAAAAGTCTGATTGTTATATGTTTTGCACATAATTTTAGCTCTAAAAACAAAAAATAAATCTAAAAAAGTAATTCTAGTATAAATCAGATAATATTAAAAAATTCCTAGTTACTGATTATATAATTTTCAATTTTGCTCAATTTTAACCAAACTTGTGCTACTATTATAGAAGTCACAATGAGTTTCTTATATTTATTTTTAGATTCAAACTATCCTAAAAACTCGGTGCACAATAAGCATAAGGCTTAAGTAGGTATTATCATGATCATATTAGGGCTTGTAATTAAGCTAGACTCTGTAAATCACTAAGAGCAAGTAGTTCTAAAGTAAACTTTGTCATCCACTTCAAAGTTAGAAGCTGGAGACCATTACTTGTTTGCTTGAAATTTATAATAAGACTAAGCATGAGCAATTTCATTTTGAAGGAATTGATGAAGTTTATTGAGATTGACAATAAAGTCATGTGCCCAAGCAGAGATGATATTGCATTCAGGATATACAATAATATTAAGATAGTAGCCTTTATTAGCAAAGAATAGAAAGATTCTGGTGGAGATATTAGGAGTATTATTATAGGCAAACTCAGCAATGGGTAGTAAAGTAGTACAGTCAAAGACCAGTCAATGAGACACTTGGTCTGGGTGCTTCTGTCAGGATAAAACTGGGCTTGAATTTCATGTAAAAATCATAATAAGATATGTACATATAGCTGTAATGAATTTCTGAGACAGTTGAGAATATACTATAACTATAATTATTTTAGAAGCAGCTTATTGTGTCACATCATAGATTATTATATCAGTCACAGTCAGAAAATCTCTTTGTATTTTTTCTTTTACACATTGCTAATTGGATGATATTCACATCATATGTATTCTATTTTATAAGAATAAGGTTTAGACATACTCTAATGATACTGATGATAGCAAAAAAGAGGGAAAGGAGGAAATTGGCCTTGATGATGAGCAATCTGATTAGATCATGATTACATATAATTGCTATATTTAGATTTGCTAATAAATTGCCAGTGTGATGTGACATGTTTCATTGAGTGGTAACCATGCAATAAAACAATTTCATACTGATGTCCCCTAGCACATAAGGTTTTTGCCCTCATCTCACCCAGATTTCTTGCCATTATGTTATCATCATAGCTTTCCTTCTGCTACTAACAGCTGAGGTAAAAAACTGCATTTTTACCCTTCTGAAGCCTATCTATATTTGGATGTCTCATTAACTGATCCTTGACTATAAGATATCCCAATTGTCTTGTTGATAGGAACAGTAGATGCAGATATACTGTTCCAGAGTTTGGTTGGTATATTCATTTTATCTATTGGCCTCCAAGTGATATCTGAAAGTGAAGTGGAGTTTTATATCCAAGGCTTTAGCAATAGTGCATGTGAATTGAGAGACAAATTCAGAGCTGCAGTCAGAAGTTATATGATTGAAAACCTATGCTTAGCAAACACATGGGTGACAAATAATCAGGCAAGCTTCTTGGAGTTGATGGTGTTGTGAGTGAGAATGAAAATTGCTTGTTTATTTATGCAGTCAACCACTACAAGGATAGTAGTAAATCTATTGGAATCCAGTAATTATTCAATGAAGTCTATAGAGATGGAATCCCATGGATGCTCTAGGACTGGCAAGAGTTTGAGTAGGCCAAAAGAATGATGTCTAGATGCTTTGTTACATCTGCAGGTGGTGCAAGATTTGATGTAGTGGCAAATGTATTCACACATCTGTGGCTAGATATAATTCTGTCAGACTAGTTCAAGTGTCCAATTTTGACCAAAATGATCTGCCAAGATGTGGTCATGATTATTTTGAAGAACATGAAGATGGAGGTCATTAAAGTCTAGGATATAGATGGAACTGTCAAGACATAGTAGTCCTGATTCATCCACAGACCACTGAAGAGAGATTGGAAGGAGAGGATACAAGTTGAAGGCCTTCAACAGCAGTGGAATCTGACAGCTGTGCATTCTTGATATCAGAGTGGAGCTTGTCAATGACCATGATAGCACTAGCATGTAAGATAGGGCCTTTGAGAAATGTAGCATGGAGAGAAGCAGAGAGTTGTTCTTGAGTGAATACAGGTTAGAAATTGTGAGGATTGACTTGAATATATTGACTATCCTCCTCTTTAGGGTAGATGTTCCATTGTCTAGTAAGGGTATCCAGTTTCCCACCAAGTTTACCTGGTCAGAACTGAATCACAAAGTTGAATTGGGAGAAGAATTTGGACCAGTGCACTTGATATCAAGTAAGTACTTTGGTAGTGGAGAAGTATTCAAGACTCTTATAGTTGGTAACAATGTCAATAATGACCTTCACAGAGCCTTCAAGATAGTGACACCAATATTTGAAAGCTTTGAAAATGACTAGAAGCTTTTTATTGTGCATATCATAGTTAAGTTCAGTGCTATGGAGACTTTGGGACAAGAAGGAGATTGAATGGATCTCACCATCATTGAGGTAAATGGACAGGATGGTGGCAATAGCATAGTCAGAGGCATCAGTTTCCACAACCAGTTGACAGTTAGGAACCCAATGGGTAAGGATAGGTGTGTGAATAAAGGCCTGCTTTAACTTGTTGAAAGTGGATAGGCATTTGTTGTTGAATTTCCAGAGCACCCTTGTGAGTGAGTTGTGTTAAGGGCAGGAAAATCTCACTGTACTTGTAAATGAAGTGATGGTAGAAATTAGTGAAGCTAAGAAAGAATTGGCTATCCTTGATCTTCTATGGAACTGGCCAGTTGGTAATAGCCTTGACCTTGTCTTCAGACATGTGTAAGCCTTCTGACAGTTCTGATGGAACTCACACTTTGAACCCTTGCAGTAGAGACTATTGGCTCAGAGTCTGCATAGGACTTCATGTATATGTTTTCAGTATTTCTCAGGATTGTCAGAGTAGATAAGAATGTCATCAAGGTATATGACAATGGATACATTGAGCATATTAGAAAATATGTCATTGATGAAGCATTGGTAAGACCAAATGGGATGATATGCCATTTGAAGAAGCTGTAATAGGTCTAAAAAGCAGTTTTTCATTCATCACCCTCAGCTATGCAGACAAGATGATACATGTGATGAAGGTCTAGTTTAGTTTAAAGACAAGCAGAGTGCACAGAGTCAAGGAGGTCAGAAATTAAGAGCAGAGGATAATGGTCTGTTTTAGTGATTTTATTATAGACTTAATAATCTACAGAGTCTAAGTTCACTGGTCTTCTTCTTGACAAACAGTATTAGAGCTCTATGCAGAGAACAGGAAGGGATAATGAAGCTGTTGTAGACATTATCATCAATAAACTCATGTAAGGCTTTCAGTTTGGATTCAGAAAGGGAATAGATGGGACTGAGCAGTGGAGTGGAATCTTTCTCAGGTAAATTGCTGGGCACCTTCTTCTGCACAAGCTTGGACAAAAGCAGTGGCAAAAATAATAGATATCTTGAGTGAGGCTGAAGGATCAAAAGAAGGAATAGTAGGATAGGAATAAATAGGCTCATAGGGCAGCAGAGCCTGTCAGAATCTCAATTTTGAACTGGAAGATGAGGATTAAGATGGTTGGATTGGACTGGAAGAGTCTGAGTGGACTGGCACCTGTGTGTCAGCAGCCATGGAAGTGCTGAAGAGGCTGGCTGTGGGCACCTGTGGAACAGTGAGTAGGCTAAGAGACAAACCTCAAAACTCACACACACTCTCACACAAACTACACAATAAACAATCACCCTCATAAGTTTTAGGAGGAGCAATTATTTCTAATGCAACCTGGTAGTACTTCAATATCAAGTAGAGTTTCTTGTATTCTTAATGGTCTTAGCAAGACTAAGCCTTCTCAAATAACAAATATATATGTAAATACCTATAGTTTTCTCTCTCTCTCTGACCCCCACCATTTCCCACCACTGTATCAATCCTCATTGCTTTCCTCCTATTCTCTGTCTCATAATCTAGTAATGCATACATACTTGATTAATCGGAGTTTGTTCTCATTTGCTTCATGTGATTTCATACATCTTCTCTCAGTATCGGCCACTCTCAGAAAAGAGCAGCCTTTCACTTTTTTTTTGAATGCAAACAAACCCTGCTTAATCTTGCTCTTACTATAGCTCCTTGTGCTGAAATCACCATCCTCTGGGTCACCCAGATTGCTGTTTTTCACATCCATTGAAGAGGCTGGCTGTGGGCACCTGTGGAATAGTGAGTGGGCTAAAAGGCAAATCTCAAAAACCCACACACACACTCACACAACTACACAAACTACAATCACCCTCGTAAGTTCTAGGGGAAGCAATTATTCCTAATGCGATCCAACTATACTTCTATATCTCAAAGAGTTTCTCTTATCCTCAGTGCTCTTAGTGAAGCTAAGCTTTCTCTAATGAATCTCTAAGTCTAGGAACTTTTACAGGAAGGTTGTTCACTGGCACGATGCAACCTTCAAGGCAGATTTGAGTTAAAATACACAAGGGACACTGATCCTGACAGAAACAGAGGCAATACATGTCAAAAATTTAGTGAGCTCACTAAAAGAACACCACAGGCAAGCACTGACTTAGCCTGCTTGCTACATAACTGTATGTAGGGGTTCTCCAACTAACTTCAACAGATGATCTCGACTCAAGAACACTTCAGAAGTGCTTGGAAACAGATTCAGAAAATGAAAACTTGAAACAGAACTGATGCAGAACAGACTGAACAGAAACAGAACAGAACAGACAGAACAGAACAGAACAGATCTTGCTTTTCCTCTTCAGAACATACTCTGAATAGACTTATCAACACTCAATGGAACAGAACAGCTTCACTGATTCTTATTCTCTCAGAACTAAGTGCACAAAAAGTCTTTTCTCAAGGGTATCTCGTATTTCTCTGAGTGAGCTCACTAACTCTATGCAAAGCTCGAAGTCACAAACTGATCCTTTGTTACAGTACTGCCTTCAACGTGTGCACAGGAACTCGGGGGCTCAAAACTTGGCTTCTACCTACTGTAACCAGCCTACTTATACTACAGAGGAATTAGAATTACAAACATTGCACAGTACCCAGACTCCTACATGCATAGCACGTTGCCACTGCCATCTTACTGAGCATCTGAGTCAGACTTCCCAGTTTTAGTCTCATTTCTATAGTGAGCTCACTAATGTGTGCCAAGAGGTGCTCTCCCGACACCCATGGGCTTGTTCTCTAGCGACCAGCAGGTCTAGGCACACAGAACTATCAGTCCTGGCATATGTCATTCAAGACTTCTTTCTTGGATTCACAGAGGCTTCTCATAGACACGGCAACAAGTGAGTCTTCTAACAATGGGACTCAGAACAATGAGACATGGGCTCATGGACTTCAGCTGAAGCCCATTGCTCCAGTTCATGCCGGTGATATCTGTCATCTCACTTAAGGATTTCCCTGGATTTTCAGGTATGACATGTCACAGTTAGCGAGCGCGCTAAGTATTCTCAGTGTCACTGCAATCTTTAAGGTTCTATCTAGCTCCCATGAGCATGCTTGTAAGTTAGAGCCTAAGGCATTGGGTATAGGGTTTAGCCTTCTCATCACACATGCCCATCAGGTACAGTGCTGTGACTAAGTCCTGTTTAGAATTCCATTGCTTCTTATGCCATAAGTTATATTCCATATCATTGCACCGCATAGCATTAGTGTCGACGTGTAGTTTTAGTCTGCTTGCTCACTATATCTCAGTATGCGTGTAAAACATGTTAGATTGCAAAATTACACATGTAAATAGGCTGCAGTCACAACACCATCACCTTGCTCCTTCGCTAGTACTGCTCGCCTAACACAATCTGTTTGCTCTCTCAAAGTAATTCACTCGCTTAGCCTTTGTTTTCACCTTAGCTGTCAAACTGTCATTGCAAACGTCCCCAAAAGTAACCTCCCTTCCTGGAAGGCATATTCCTCCATCAAATCACTCATCTTCCTGAGCTCCTGTTTCAACAATATCCAAACCATGTGTAATTGTTAACTGCTCCTCTTCTCCTGCTCCCAACAGCCTCAGTTCTTACTCACCTACACTGACCGACAAAAAATAAAGAAACACATGGTTTTTTTGATTGGAGTCGCAATAGCTCCTCAACGCTGTGATATTTTTTCAGACTTTCAGTGAGAGAAATGTAGCTTAATTGATGTAGTTTATTGTTAGAGAAAGAATGAGGTATATACATGAAAAAAATGATGAGATATAAATATGTTAGCCGAGAGTGTCATTTTTAGCAGTGTAAGTAAAATGAGAAAACAAGATAATTGACCTGACGAAAAGTCCAACAACCTAATATCTAGTATGCCTGCCCTTTGCCAATATCAAGGACCTCACCCATGATGGGATACTACCATATAACACATTGCAATACTCTTTTCCAAGTGCAGCCCACTTCTCCTGCAGAATGGCAAATAATGTGGCAGTCGTTGTTGGGTGATGTGGTCTGTTGTTCAGATGATGTTCAAGAGTAGCCCAAGCATTCTCTATGATGCTTTGGTCGGGGCTGTTTGGTGGCCAGTCCATTACAGAGATGTTTTGGTTGGTGAGTCACTTTTTCATAAGCTGAGCTGTGTGCTTGGGATCATTATCCTGCTGAAAAAGGATATCATCGACTGAGAGTTCATAGTCCTGGAGGGTGCTGAGAAGTCCTTCATTAAGTATCTGGCAGTACTGGACAGCATTCATAGTGCCTTCCACCAAAATCAGCTGTCCAAAGCCCAAACTCGTCATGCATCCCCAGACCATCACTCCCCACCTCCATGCTTCAACCGGGACAACACATTATGCACATCTAGTGCCTCACCAGGACCCCTACAACACCACTGCACTCTGTCTGACCCAAAGAAGTTGAATTTGGACTCATCTGAGTAGAGCACAGTACCCCATTTTTCTGCTCCCCATTCTGCATGTGTCTCTGCCCACACCCTTTGCTTTCTAACATGAGCCTTCATGAGCATTGGTACCTTCCACCTCTTGTAGCCCTTCAGGCCCTCATCTGAAAGCTTGCACTGCACAGTGCACTTCGAAAGATGGTTGAAATACCCCTGTTGAACATTGACCGCTGTCCGGCAGTCGTGACTATGGATTTTTCGCATGGCAATTTTAATATCTGCATTGTCCATCTTGCATGAGCAGCCTCACCCTTCGATGCAAGCATAGTAGTTCTCCTTCCCTTCATATTTGTGGCCAGTTTTGCAGACGGTAGAGCACAAACATCCAATGACATTACTGATTTCAGTGCAGGTGTGGCCTTCATTGAGGAGAGTGCAAATATGGGCTGCTTTCGTAGGGGTAATAGGCACATTTGGTTTGTGAGGGGGAGGTGAATACATGATAGGAATTTCAGTGCAATTGGCCCAGGTGGTGGTTCAGATTCAAGTTGGTTCCAACATTGATGTGATGCCATTATATCATCAAAATTGGCATGTGGTTTTGCAGCCCTCTTACTTTGCTCACTGACTGGTATTTTTGCCTCATTCTTTTAATAATATTAAACTACAGATATCAAGCTATATTACACTCACTGGAAGTCCAAAGAAATATTGCAGTGTTGAGGAGCTATTGTGACTCTGATCAAAAAAACCATGTGTTTCTTTATTTTTGTCGGTCAGTGTATATCAGACAGTTCCTCAAAAGATTCCTTTATGATGTCATCACACAGTACTCAATGCATCATTCCCAGCACATCTAAATTTCCTGTTCACTTCACAGAGGGTTCTGTCATGCTGGCTCTATTCAAAGACTACTCCAAGCACCAGATGTACCTTTGCAAATATCATGAGAAGGTTGCAGAGAACACAGTGATCCCAAAACTAGTGGCAGGCATCGAATGTAGAAAAATCCATAATGCTTATCTGCTCAACCAAACCACTTTCGATGTTATAACCTTAAATGGTTTTCTCAACACTATTCATACCCATTGCTTCAGTTTCAAGTGGCCTCTCAACCAGGTGGCCAAAGTCAAGGCAATGAAACAACTAGGCATGCCATCTAAGCAATGGTTCATCACTGTCTTTGCAGCTAGTCATATCCTCACTGATTTACCCAAAGAGACCAAAGATCCTGAGCTCATCACTCTCCTTGTCGACAGAATGGATAAAGGCTTGCAGACTTCGCTGACACCCGAGACTCACGCACTCTCCAACAAGATAAAGGCTGGTATCACTGACAAGGATAAAGGTGAAACCTTTGCAAAATGGTGAGAACTGGTCAATGAGGCTGACAAGAAAATTTGTGAAAACAATCTTCACCTGCTCAAACTTGTTCATGCCAGATTGTCTGGCTTCACTCAGCCCATGACACACCCAAATGATTTCCAATTCAATGCTATATTGCTCCTGCCAGTGTCTCCAGCTATCATCCTCCTGCCTCCACCCATAAATCCACTGTATCTATGCCGAATTTTGTCAATGCTGTCAATACACAATGTCATTATCTATCCCTGAAGAACTTTTCATGCTAGCAGAACTTGCCCATGGTTGCCTCAAGTGTTTAATGCCCTTTCAGAACCACATTGCTCGATCTGGGCAATGTAGTAGTCCTGCTATTATGCCAGGCATGGCTGGATATCAATCTCGTGATGTAAAGTGGGTCAATGAATGGACCCATCTTAATCCTGCTGGCTTTGAAAACCATGATCCTGGAGCTTGTGAACATGTAGATGGCATATCAATGCTGAGGCTCCTTTCTTGGAGACTACCTCGAAGAGGCCAACATGTTTGTTGTCCAGCTTCTTTATGGGGCATGGGAGATGAAGGTTGATCAAATCCAGCCAGACCTTATTACCTGGTTGGTATTCTTCTGGAGTGCATGTGTGCTTGTCATAGGCTTTTTTCATGACTTCTGCCACCTTTTGCAATGATCTTTCTGTTATTTCATAGACTTCCTGAAGGTTTCAGAGGAAGTCAGTGACCGATGGGGTTTTTGCTGATGAGCCTCCAGGCTCTGTATGCTCAGAATTTATGGATTTTACCATATAGCTAATTCCCCAGCCACCACACCAACATACTACTTCAATCCTGGCAATATTGCTTAATGCCACCAATTATCCTTCCCCACTTGTACCCCACATCAATTACATGCCCCTTTCACTAATTCCATCAGTCTTCTTTCATTAATTCTGCCAGGCACCTGATTGTTGATCTCACGGATTTAGAATCCCATCTGATTGCCTAGCACAGCTGCAATTCTGCAGCACAGCCACAATTCCGCAGCTCAAATAGCAATTCCGTGGTATTAGCTCTAATGCCGTGACCTTTCCTCAGTCTTTACTAAGACTGTTATACCACCAAGAGATTGCTGCAAGCATCTACTGCAGTACACTTGCTTCAATGTACTTTGCCACAGCAACACAGCAGCTCAAAATTCCAGAGATTGGTGGCATTCTTGCTAATCACTTCATCTATATGCAGAAAAGCCATATGGGTGCTGTTACTTTAGAACTCTGGGAGCATGTGTTTTGTATCATTTCTTACTAATCTATGTACTACAGACTTACTAAGGACTCGCTTCAAGTATTCTAAGTTTATTCCGGACTCGTAGTATAAAAGCTAGTATACACCATGGAAAATAGGTAGTTGCTAGACAGAAGTTACTGGACACTAGCTATCACCCATGTTATTGACCACTGTTATCGCTTGTACTCACTAGGAGATAGACAATAACAACATAGTCACTCCAAGTTATACTCTCTGTCATGGCTTTTCTTCTAACGGTATTGGTGTATGCTCATATTGCACCAATACATGGAATTTGGTGTCCACAACTCACTTTTATCTTTTATTCCACCAGCATCATTTCACTTTCACCAGCCAGGATCGTTTTCATCAGTTTTCACCTTCTACATCGCCACTGTTTTACCCAGCTCAGTTCAGGATCGTTACGTCCCCATGTGGACTCAGATTAGGATCATTATTGCTGCCAGTAGCATCTGTCACAGAATTTCGGTCAACAGCTTCAGTATAGGATCATCAGTCATGGTATTTGGTATCTTGCCATCAGTTTCAGTATAGGATAGTCTCCATGTAGACTCAGGATTAGTATCAGTTTTGTTTTGCCATCGTTAACCTCAGTATAGTTTCAGTTTCAGTCCAGCCCAGTCCCAGCCATCATTTTGCCATCACTAGTTCCCTCTCATATCATCACCAGTTCGTCTTATCTTCATTTTACTGCCAGTTTCTCATTTCTCAACTACACGGTATTTGTTATCTTGCCAATGGTATTTCTCTTTGATGGCATTTTCTCTAATTCCGTCAACATCGCCCATGGCTTTTACTAGTTAAATTGCCATCACTTCGTTCCCGGTTTGCCGGTATTCCCAGTTATACCGGATTCTGTTCCTTCCTGACTATCGAGACCCTTCCCGGCTTACAGCCAACATTTTCTAGTACTTGATCGTTAAGGGTACTACTTCGCTGACTGCAAAGTCGCAGAGTATACTTGCGTTCTTGAGGAATTCATTGCACGGAGGTGCACTGAAACACTTGCACAACAACAAAGCCTTTATTGCCACTACACGCCATTTGCCGTGAACTCCTCTAGAGTTTTGGTTTTTGCCGTTGCCACCGAAGTTTAGGCTCATCACCACTTGTCTAGAGACTGTTGGTCATATCTGCCTGTCTCATCTAAAGTTGATTTTTATGGGGGAGAATCCTGTTGCAGAGTGTTGGTAATTATTATAGGTGTATGCTGCTCATGACAGCCATTCACTCCAGTCTTCCAGTTTGTGGTCAACAAACACTCAGAGATATTTCTTGAGCTCTTGGTTGACTCTCTCTGTCTGCCCATCCATCTGGGAATGATACATGATAGATGGGTTTTCTTGGATATTCATCATTGCATACAACTCTATTATGAACTTGAAGATGAATTGAGGTCCTTGGTCTGAGATGACCTTGGACAAGATGACACCAAATCAGCAAATGATCTTGTCTCGTAGGACTTTGGCCCACCCACTTGAGGATAATTTCTTGGTACAAGGAATTAAAACAATGTATTTGGAGAATCAGTCTACTGTTAAGCACTAACTCTAATCTGAACCAAGGCTGATCTCTATCCTGTCACTTGCATTTGGTGATTCAGTGTTAGAGAGGCGTTGGTAGATTGCAAGAAGTTAGGCATCACTTATAGCAAAAGCCAGGAGCTTGTAAGAGTTAGGAGTATATAACTTTAGCTGAAGCTGGGGTCTAAGGCCACAGTATAGGCTAGCTTAAATACATGTTAGACTCGTACTAATAATAGTATCTATGAGGGTGCGTGCAGCGAGAAGTGTGCCTTTCAACGAATGAGGAGTGAGGACACTAAAAGAAGTGTACTCCCGACAAATGAGAGTAAAGAGCGCATATCACCTGTATCTGCATGGGATTCCATCTGAATAGGCTGCATCCCATAGACCACCCTTGACTAGTGGTCGACTCCTGTCCAACTACTAAGAAGCATGATGCCATCAAGAGAAGCATGACGATGCATGCGGTTCATTGGTCATTCAGGATGCGGCAGCTGTGAACTGGGGTGATGGCAACTGGGTAAATGGGTAAGGAGTGTGCCAGTGGAATATCATGGGTCTGAGAGATAAAATAGGCAGGTCCGAGGTTCCAAGGGATAAGGATAAGATTAGATAAGGAAAATGGGGGTAAAATCATAATAATACCCCCCGACAGTCCTTTAGGTGTACTCACTCCCTGAGTTGACGGAGTTAGTAGATTCTATATCCTATTTATAGTCCTTGTTTTGTTCCCAAGCAGACATGCGCCATTCTTCTAGAGGGAAGCTGGGGTCGGTCTGAGTCATTAGAGGAGACATGGAATGCTCATCTTCAAAGACGTCTTCATCTGTGTCCGATGAATAAAAGCTCTGCTCATCGAAGGATAATGGATCGGTATGATTCTTGTTCGAGACTGGAAAGAGTAATGAGCTCTCAGTTGAAGGGCCAGGAGATGGTATGGTTATACATCCCCCTTCATTTTTCAAGTGTCACAAATCATGATCCTGTACGTTGTTGCGACTGCAGCCTATTTACGCATGTAATTTTGCAATCTAGAGTGTTTTACATGCATACTGAGAGATAGTGAGTGAGTGGACTAAAACTACGCGTTGACACTAATGCTACATGGTGCAATGATATGGAATATAACTTATGGCATAAGAAGCAATGGAATTCTAAACAGGACTTAGTCACACTTGTTGCCATGTCTATGAGAAGCCTCTGTGAATCCAAGAAAGAAGTCGTGAACGACATACGCCAGAACTGATAGTTCCGTGCACCTAGACCTGTCGGTCGCTAGAGAACAAGCCTGCGGGTGTCGGGAGAGCACCTCTTGGCACGCATTTAGCGAGCTCACTATAGAAATGAGACTAAAACTGGGAAGTCTGACTCAGATGCTCAGTAAGATGGCAGTGGCAACGTGCTATGCATGTAGGAGTCTGGGTACTGCACGACATTTGTAATTCTAATTCCCTTGTAGTATAAGTAGGCTGGTTACAGTAGGTAGAGGCCAAGTTTTGAGCCCCTGAGTTCCTGTGCACGCGTTGAAGGCAGTACTGTAACAAAGGATCAGTTTGTGACTTCGAGCTGTGCATAGAATTAGCGAGCTCACTCAGAGAAATACGAGATACCCTTTTGATAAGACTTTTGAGAACTTAGTCAGAGTGAATATGAATCAGTGACGCTGTTTCTGTTCTGTTAAGTGTGATAAGTCTGTTCGGAGAATGTGTTGAAGTGGAAATCTGAGATCTGTTCTGTTCTGTTCTGTTCTGTTCTGTTTCAGTCTGTTCTGCATCAGTTCTGTTTCAAGTTTTCATTTTCTGAATCTGTTTCCAAGCACTTCTGAAGTGTTCTTGAGTCGAGATCATCTGTTGAAGTTAGTTGGAGAACCCCTACATACAGTTATGTAGCAAGCAGGCTAAGTCAGTGCTTGCCTGTGGTGTTCTTTTAGCGAGCTCACTAAAGTTTCGGTGTGTATTGCCTCTGTTTCTGTCAGGATCAGTGTCCCTTGTGTATTATAACTCAAATCTGCCTTGAAGGTTGCATCACGCCAGTGAACGACCTTCCTGTAAAAAGTTCCTAGACTTAGGAATTCATTAGAGAAAGCTTAGCTTCGCTAAGAGCACTGAGAATAATAGAAACTCTTCAAGATATTGAAGTATAGTTGGATCGCATTAGAAATAATCACTCCCTCTAGAACTTATGAGGGTGATTGTAGTTTGTGTAGTTGTGTGAGTGTGTGTGTGGGTTTTTGAGGTTTGCCTTTTAGCCCGCTCACTATTCCACAGGTGCCCACAGCCAGCCTCTTCAACGTGGTCTTCCTTGTTCTTGTATTGTTTGACAAGTTCTTTGGCATTGGTGAGGTTGCTCCTCTTAACCCAAGTAGCTTCCTCCACTGGGTATCCTTTCCATTTGACCAAATATTCGGTTATGGTCCTCTGGCTGTATCCTCGACCGATGATGTGGTCACAGTCTTGAAGTAGTTCTTCTACTTTGTATTCTTCTTTGCCTTCCACGAGTTCTGGCTCAGGTGGCGGCAGTTTTTCCTGGTTGGAAAACTCCGGGGGGATGTATGGAGTTAGGTATCGTTCATTGAACTTGTTGTGGATCTTCCATCCTGGCAGTAGCTTTAGTTCATACGTGGAGGGCCCCTTGGAGATTATTTCGAAGGGGCCAACGCATTTGTTATCTTGCTTTTTCGCCGGTCGGGGAAGGTGAAGGTTGGTTAAATCCAACCAGACTTTGTCACCTGGTTGGTATTCCTGTGCAGGACAAGTGTGTTTGTTGTAAGCCTTTCTCATAACCTTGGCGGCTTCATTCAGAGAGTGTTCCGCTTGTTTGCATACTCTCTGGAGGCTTTTGACGAAATCGGTTACTGATGGTGTTTCCGATGGTCTCACTGCAGTTGGGCGAATCTCCCCATCTCGTCCAAAGACTATTTTGATGGGGGAGAAGCCTGTTGCAGAGTGTTGGCGGTTGTTGTGAGTGAATGCTGCCCACTGCAGCCATTCACTCCAGTCGTCCTGTTTGTGATTAACGAAAACTCGAAGGTACTTTTCGAGTTCTTGGTTAACCTGTTCCGTTTGTCCATCCGTCTGAGGGTGATAAGCCGTTGACAGATTTCCTTGAATATTCATCATTGCATATAGCTCGGTGATGAATTTTGATATGAATTGGGGTCTCTGGTCAGAGATGACTTTGGAGGGGGTGACCCCAAATCGACAAATGATCTCATCACGTAAGATCTTGGCCCATCTGCTTGATGAGAGTTCTTTCGTGCATGGAATCAGCACAATATATTTCGAGAACTTGTCTACAATGACTAGCACTGCATTGTAGCCTTTAGATTCTGGAAATCCAGTGATCATGTTGACTGAGATGTGTTCCCAAGGTCATGATGGTATAGTGTTAGGATGTAGTGGAGCTGCCTTCCACTGCATGTCAGTTTTTGTTCTTTGACACACTTCGCATCCTCATACATAGGTTTCCACATCTCTCCATAGTTTAGGCCACCAGTAATTTCTTAGGACCAACTCTTTGGTCTTTTCAATTCCTGGGTGCCCTGCTGAGATGTGGTCATGGTAATGGGAGATGAGCTCTCCTCATAGCATGTGGTCATGAGGGACATAGATACGTCCATCATAGTATAGAAGGTGGTCCCTTTTGATGACCCCCTTCTCATGATTGAGACTTATAGCGATTCCCTTGTCCCATTGTTGGTGATTGCTGGTTGCTCTTCGAATTTTGCCATGAATTTCTTCCTCCATTGGCATTATTAGGGCATGGAAGAATTCTGGCTTTAGGAGGACAACATCATCATTGTCCTTCTTGCCTTGGTCGTGATAGGCCCGCTGACTCAAGAGGTCGGCCTTCCTATTGGATGCTCCTGGCTTGTGGTTGAGCGTGAAATGGTATTCTGCTAACTCAGTGACCCACCGCGCTTGTCTGCAGTTGAGTTTCTGAGGTTTGTGGAAATATTGCAGATTTGAGTGATCCATCCAGATTTCGAAATCTTGATGGGCACCCATGAGATAGTGTCGCCATTCTTCCAGGGCGATCATTATCGCCAGTAATTCCTTGTCATAAATCTCATAATTCCATTCCATCCATGAAAAGAGATTTCAATAGGAATGCAATTGGGCACCATTTTCCTTCCTGTTCCTGTGACAGGATGGCACCAATTGCCTCTTTGCTGGAGTCCACCTCCATGCGAAATTTGTTGTAGTCATTTGGCATCACCAAAACAACTCCCATTGCGAATTGATGTTTGAGCTCTTCAAATGCCTCCTGTTGTTCCTTTTTCTGCTTTCAAGAACAACTTGTTCTTGTGCAAAATCTTTAGGACTTCTCGTACAATTCTTTGGTGTTCCACCTTGTCTTTTGTGAAGATGAGGATGTCGTCCAAGTAGATGGTGACCTTTCTCTGAGCAATGAGATCTTTGAAGATATCATTCATCATCCACTGGAATGTGGCAGGTGAATTGGTTAGTCCAAAAAACATAACCATGGGCTCATAGAATCCTCGGTTAGTGTGAAATGTGGCCTTGAACTCATCTCCCCTTTTTATTCGAACATTATTGTATCCCCAGCGGACATCTAGCTTAGTGAAATACCTCGCATCCTTGAGCTTATCCATAAGGTCTGAAATAAGCAGTAAGGGATAGTGATTTTTGATGGTTATTTCATTAAGCTTGCAGTAGTCTTGTACTGGCCGCAGTTTTCCATCCTTTTTCTTGACAAAGAAAAAGGGGGATGCCATGGGGGATTTGGAGGGTCGAATTTTGGCTGGTGGCCAGGTTTTTGTCAAGGAATTTATCCAATTCCTCCTGTTCCTTCAGATTTAAGGGGTATATCTTACAGTCCAGACTGGCATTGGTGTTGGGAATGAGCTCAATGGCATGGTTCCAAGGCTTATGAGGGGGGAGTTCATCAAAGTTTTCTTTAGCGAAAACATCGATGAAGTCTCGGTAGTGTTCAGGGACGATTTCCTCAAACGACTTTACTTCCTTCCCCTTGTGGGCCTTAGCTGCTAAGTCATTGGCTTTATGCCCCACCGCTCATATATGAAAGGCTTCTTCGAAGTCTATGATGAGGATGGTATCTCCATCCTCGACTTCAGTTTCCCACTGCTGTTCGGGATCCTTGTCTGGGAGATGGAACAGTATTTTGCAGCAGTCACAGCATGCCAGGGTTACTGAACCTGTGTCCCAGTCAATGAGTGGGTTGTGCCTCTGTAGCCAATCATGTCCTAGGAAGATGGGTGTTGTCTCTAGGTCAACGACTGCTAACTCAATTTGTTCGCTGTGATCTCCGATCTTGAGTCAGACTTCAGCGAACTCAGTGATATCACCACCTTTGTTTCGGGTACCATCCGTGTTATAGACCAGAGTGGGGTGGGCTGCTTTATGCATGGTAATACCATGATCACGGGTCCACTGTTGGTCAATAGTGCTTCCCATACAGCCACTGTCAATCAGGGCTTTCGCGGAGTGATGAGCCATGGTATCGAAGGTTTCCAATTGTAAGGTGATTGTGATATTTTGCCCCTTTGCTCCTCGGATGTATTGGGGTGGTTTGGTAAGCTGGTCCATACGTTCCAGCTTTCGGTATTCATCCAAATAGGACTCCCTGACTTGGTTTTCCAAGTCAGTAACTAGTGGCTCATCCACCTCCATTTGTCATCGAGGGTGGACCCACTGTCTGAGAAGTGATATCTTCTCTCCTAGGGTTTTGGCGAGTCACATAGCTTGCCAAGTCCAGGTGGCTCCAAAGGGCTTCAGCCATTAGGAGTCCTGAGAGTACTCCACTGATGCTGGTAGCATCGGGGTCTTCCTCTCGTTGTCACAGTCCATAGGCCGCAAAGGCCCTGCTCCTATGACTGTGCGACCGATCAGTTCCCTTTCACCTTGGTGTGGACACCCACTTGGGTTAGTTGGGACTTCATGGGATTTTGGAGAGTTCTGTAAACTCTTTAAATAACTAGGATCGCCTTCACCATTAGCACCTTCCTTTAGGGAAGCATGTACCTGGGAAGGGGAGCCTCTCTCCCCTGTTCAGCCCACTTGATCCTTGTGGGCGATTGAGCTTTTTTGGCCAGTGTCCTCTAGGGTAGAGGTGGCCATTCCCTGGTTATCCTTTTTACTTGGTTCCACATATGGTGCTGGGTTGTCTCCCGAGGCTTTACAACAGTCTGCCATCAGGTCTGCTGGGTCCCATCAGCCCTCGGCTTCATCCCTAGGCTCGCCTAGGTTCTCCGACCTCACCATCACTAAAGTGGTCTGTTGTCAGGGAATCTTGATGCACAGGGGAGATGCCAGTTCACCATCATCTGGATCCACTGCTGCTATATGTGACTTTCCCAGGAGTTGGACTATATAGTCCTCATTTTGATCTCCTGTATGGTGGACGTCACTCGCAGGGAACAACAATGTCGCACCCCCAGGGTTCCACCCCTGGTTGCCTATCAAACTGGTAGACTCCGCTGTGTCATATGTGCACCCCAAAGGGGTATTTGCAGTGGCTTGGACACAGCCGGTACCACCAGTACTAGGATTTGACTGGTGGGATTCATTGCTAGTGAAAGCAGCGGAAATCCCGTGTATGCTGTTGATGGGCAAACTCAAGGGTCCCCCTCCTGCTTTTAAGTACGCGTCGAATGGCTGGGACAGGCGTGAGGAGCCCTGTCGATCCTGGGATTCATTCCTGGTCATACCTGGACTCTTGATCCGTTGATCGAGAACTCGATCCAGGTTCTTGATCAAACAATCCAGAGTTGCTTCTGGATCCTCAATCAACTGATCGAGATCCATCTCACACTGGTACAGCCTCGAGTTGCTAGTCGGGTCTGACCCTTTTGTGCCTGACCCTTGGAGTTCATTGCCTGACGGGCAGTGGTGATCTCCTGCTACACTGTTCTTGTTTTGCAATTCCTTCGTAGTATGAGATGAATGCGATATATTGTTACAAGTATCTACAGATACAATATAAGCATGAATATTTGTGTCATAAGGTGCACCATGATAAACCCCAGCCAACGAAGTAGAATCGCAGAGTCCTACGCCAGCATCTCTTTTATCTCCTCAATCTCTGTCGAGCTAGCGAGGTCTTCTTCCTCTATTTCTGCTAGGATGGCTTGGAGACAGGTTGCAAAAGTCGATGGTTTTTTCTTTGGGAATTTCAACCACTTTGACTTGTCAGGCAGGCACTTATTGTCCCACCCCTGGTGTCCAGTGTGTCTGCACCGGAAACATCGCTTTTCTCTTTTGAGATGATCAATGTCCATAGGTTCGCCTTCACCACCATAGGTGAATCCAGTGGCATCCCTTCTGCCCTTTGAGCCACTCAAAGAGCCCCCCACTGTTCTGGGCTTGAAACCAGCAGTCCCACTGGGATACTTCCTGCCTTGGGTGAGATGAACTCGATAGTTCTCATCCATTTGTAGGACCCTGCACCTCCACTCCCAGTAGGTGGTAGGCCACATATTGTCTCTGCCCATAATAATCTGTTTAATATTGGGCCGGATCACGAGGGCGATGACTTCCTCCATTTCCTTGTCATTGTGGAAGTGCTCAGCTTCCATGGCCAGCTGTTCGAATCTCTCGAAGAATTCGATAGCCATTTTGAACTGTGCTTGTTGCAGTTTCTTCCATTGCATTCACTTGATTTGAACCTCTGCTACCTCCCTGAAACGTGTTTGGACGTTTTTCTGAAAGGTTTCCCAGGAGGGAAGGCAATGTCTCCCACTGTGTGGGTCCTTGTAGTGTTGTTGCTGATGGACCCACCAGGTCATCGCTTCCCCATCAAATCGGTGGGCTGCAAAGACCACTCAACTTGGGCCATACCCATATGCTTCGTTAAGCACGAAGTATTGGGCAAAGACCTCGAAGTAGTATTCGCAGTGATTAAAGAAGCGATCTAAGTCGCTGGCCTTCCCATGGAATTTGTCAGGGACTTCTATCAGTGTCAGTTTTACGTTTCCCCAAGGGTTGGGTTGTCCATTGGGGATAACCCATCCATTTGGCAGATCGGGGGGTAGAGAGGGGTTGGTAGGTCGCGGTAGTGATCAGAGATTTTGATCACTACAGGGTGATAGTGGTTGTGCCGGAGGTCGAGGTGGTATGGGTGGAGGTCCTCCTGGGCCACTGCCACCTCCTCCAGGAACTACGGGTGCTGGTTCACCCATTTTTCCTGTTGGCGCTGTTTGTGAGGCCTCTCCAACCATGCTACAGGCATGGAAGGTGCCTCCTCCTGCCGCTTCCAGTCCTAAGGCACTGGAAGGTGCCCAGGTAATGTCTGGAATTGGGTTTTCTGGGCCCACTATTCCCAGGTTAGGGAATGATTCCTCACCATAGCGTCTTCCTGGCGCTATAGGGCGGTCGGGATGTAATTTGTTCCAGTCAATGGTGGCATGATACCATGTTTCGGTGCAAAGTATCCTGTCTTCCAGTGCAGAGCCTAGTTCTGCAGCATTGTATGCTTGTCCTTGGTCAGACATGGTCCAATCTACATTGTACTGCAATCGTCTGCTTGTCCATTCTAACATCTGCTGCCATGTTAGATCATATATTTGCCGGTCCATAAGCCCCTGTGCTTGAGCCCTGGACAAACTCAGGTGGGTCGTCAGAGGGGCTTCCACTATGGGGGCTACTGGGCTCATCCTCCTGGAGCCATTGTTTGATGACCATCCTGGCTCTGGTCCAGGGATCTGACCTGTTGTCGTGATCAGGCATGTAGCTGATGACCTGGTATCTGGAGAATATTGTATATTCTGCATACCAGTCATCATTCCACTGCCATACGCCCCAGAAGTATCGGCAGTACTCATCCCAGATCTCCAGAGCATCTTCACATCTCCAGATCCAGGGCCATAGCCCTCGGGGAGGGAGGAAACCTCCATCGTAACTGTCAGGTAAGAATCCTCCCTCTGGTACAAGGAAGGGTTTGAGCTCAGCAGGAGGCTTTGCTCCCTCATACTTGACCATGGCCAGGGCTCTGAGACAGCGACAGATGGGGCAGTTGCAGTAGGGGTATGGATGGGAAGGGGTCTGGTCAAGCTCCCTTGGGACATGGTTCAGGAGGATGATAGGGTCCAGAAAGGGTTGGTCTCTGGCAAACCAGTTGAGGATCCTGTCTCCTTCTGGAGTGTCTCCTGGAAAGATGACCCACTGGCCCCTGTTAATTGGGGATCCTGGGTGGGTGTAGTACTCTGGGAGCTCCTCATTATTACTGTCAGAGTACTCAGTGAGTACGACATCGTCGGGTCTGTCTCTGACAGCATCGTTTGTGGAAGTTTCTGAGATGTGGGCAAAATGGGGCTCAGCGAAATCTCTGAGGTCGACGATGGTGATAAGAGTCTGAGGGAGGACTTCGGACTCAGGTTGGGGAGATGACCAAATAAAGTCTGACTCATGGATGGAATCGTCGTCCCACTATGAAGGGGGTCCTTCAACTCTATAGGTTCCATCGGGGGTGTATGATGAGAGAGAGGTTGGAGCGTCATGCCACTCTGGCTCTGGAGATTCATCTCTTTGATGTCCTCCTGCGTCGCCCACTCCCCATACATCTCCTCTGTCCTGGGCAGGGAGGAACGGGTTTTCACCTTCTTCAAAGGTGGTTTTTTGCCGGGTTCATCCATGGACGATTCGGTTGAATGCATCGATGTAGAACCCACTCGTTCCCCTTTGATAGAGATGCCTTCCATTGTCGTTGAACCCTGGGATGGCTGCTGATAACTCTGTGGAGGAGATTGATGGCTCCCTGGAGTCATTGTCGTCACCCCAGGTCGTGGCATCCCAGGACCCATCCGTATTGGTCCAGTACTCGGTAGTAAACCTGAGGTCAACTTGGTCATCTCCATCATCTGGAGGGATGCCGAGTCGTCCGAGGTCTTCTTCCCAAAGGGATTCTTCACCTTTACCATCTTGCTGATCCTCGCTCTGAAGCTCAAGTGTGGGGGCTCAGTCTTCTCTGTCAGATAAGGGAGGTTGAAGTGTGTCTCACTCCCCCCTTGGCTGTGGTGTGACTGACCTGAGCCAGATGGTGCTTCCTGTTCATGAGGTTCCTGTTGATGAGCCATTGAGTCCATGTACTCTCCCTCTTCTGGAGGTTGGTGCTCTTTGGCATCGGGTTGGTCGGGTAATGTGGATAACTGCGACTGCAGATAGTAGTGTTAAGATACTGAAGGTACTTCTGAAGATAATGGCAGTGCGGTCTGAGGGGGTGATCTAAGAAAGTGACACACATTCATTCGTAGGACCTAATAGTATACACTGTTAGCTATATTGTAGACCTCACACAGCATAGCGATAAGCAGAAACGTGGTGTTAATTCACTGTACCTAATAGTATACACTGTTAGCTATATTGTAGACTATAGGTACCAATCAGTAAGGTAAACGAAGTAATATGAACAGATACTCACCCTCACACAGCGTAGCGATAAGCAGAAACATGGTGAGGGTGTCCGACAGTCCGTAGTTAGTATATAACGGTAACCAAGTCCATCCCAACATAAAGGGGTATATAGCTCAGCCGATGGGATATGATGGAGCTCCTGCTTGCAAATCCAACAGGTGAGAGGCATAAAGTTCATTGTACCACAATGAGTGTTTATGGTCTCGAGGTATGGTGGGTGCTGTTTTAAATAACAGGCTGAAGATTTCTTTTTCTTTGGAAGTATAACAGTGACTGCCTTGAAGTGGTACAGTTACTGTTGACAATGGTAAGGGTAGTAATGGCAAGCTTCGGCTAATTGTTAAGCACTAACTCTTAGTCTAAACCAAGGCTGATCTCTATCCTGTCACTCGTGTTCAGTGATTCAGTGTTAGAGAGGCATTGGTAGATTATGAGAAGTTAGGCATCACTTATAGCAAAAGCAAGGAGCTTGTAAGAGTTAGGAGTATATAACCTTAGCCGAAGCTGGGGTCTAAGGCCACAGTGTAGGCTAGCTTAAATACATATTAGACTCATACTAATAATAGTATCTACAAGGGCACGTGCACTGTCCAACTACTAAGAAGCATGATGCCATCAAGAGAAGCATGATGATGCATGCAGTTCATCGGTCATCCAGGATGCAGCAGCTGTGAACTGGGGTGATGGCAACTGGGTAAACAGGTAAGGAGTGTGCCGGTGGAATATCGTGGGTCTGAGAGATAAGATAGGCAGGTCCGAGGTTCCAAGGGATAAGGATAAGATAAGATAAGGAAAATAGGGGTAAAACCATAATACCTTCGATCTCTAACACCTACACTATACAACATACACCCTTGAAGTAGCGCAATAAAGACATTTTTGCTGCTAGAACTTCGTCTCGAACCTTTATTTCTCTAAGCAACAGTGAACCTTTAACAGTTACTTGTGCTTACAACCCATCCCTCTCTTCTACGCAAAGTAATTAGGAGTCCTACCACTAGGAAACTCTTTTATTGCTTTGCTTCACAAACAAATTTGCTTGCTTCCGCAGCTAGGAGACAGCGTTTTCATCCCTCCCATCAACACCTTCTCTTTCTCACAGCCAGAGAAAGTCTTGTCGAGTATCAGACCGATCCTCATCAATTTGATTCAACCTTACCACATGAGTTTAATAATTCGCTACAGCCTCTGAGTTTGCAGCTAAAACTTGGACAGTCTCTTTAGAGCTCTTATTTGTTGCACTCGCAGCTAGAGTTGCAACAGGAACAAGGTATAGTCCTTGTACGTTTACTGATTCGTTTTAGAGCCTCTTCTAGGATCCCTTTCCCAATTACTTCCCTTCCTGTGAATTTTATAGTTCGCTACTGCCCTCTATGCTACTAGTAGAGAAATTTCTTTATCTTTCCAAACTTAGGAGGCTTTAGTCACTGCACGGAGGTGCCCCAACTAGACTCACTAGAATCATCCTTCAGATTCCGTGTCTGTTAGCACATACCACACCTAGGTTTTGTGTTTCCACCCACAGGAGTCTATAGGTTCATCAACAGACTACATATTTGATTTTTCTTGTCTTTTTCATTTGATATGCACAGTCTCACATCTCAGCTTTTTACCAACACACTGAGATGTGAGTACCTCTATGTATATTCATCCTAGTATCATGCTTATCATATTGTAATAACACTATGTTGTTCTATTCAGGTACCTAATACAAGCTTTTTACCAACACACTGAGATTAACACTATGTTGTTCTATTCAGCATTGCTCACTCTTTTTTTCTCAAGCCTGCCTTCTGTTACCACATCTAAGCTATCTACCTTGTAACTCCAAGAGATTATGGGCTCCACTACCAGCATGTCAATGACAACTGCCATAAAGCCAGTCAGCACAATAAAGCTCACAGATGATGGATCAAACTGGGTAGTGTTTGAAGAAAAA
The DNA here is from genome assembly GCF_030435595.1 of Desarmillaria tabescens. NCBI lineage: Eukaryota > Fungi > Basidiomycota > Agaricomycetes > Agaricales > Physalacriaceae > Desarmillaria > Desarmillaria tabescens. The sequence continues at coordinate 2,795,879 of NW_026848300.1, forward strand.
CTTATCAACAAGTTTCTGGACAAGGGTCTAGGCCAATGCTTGTGTACCCTCTCACCCAGTTGAGCACAAGGGAAAATTCTACCAGTCTACTGACACTGCATTTTTGCACCCTCTCTCAGATGATGACCTGGAGAAGCTGGAGGATGAGCTTGAAGAGTATGAGCAGAAAGAGGCAAAGATGCACACCATCATTTATGTGTCCATCTCTGACTCTACCTTCAATGAGATCAAGAACAAAACAACAGCTGCTCTTGTCTGGAAAAAGCTCATTACTGTCATGACTGGCAAGGGTGATCTTATATATAAATACCTCCTTACTTGGCCCAGCAACATATCCTGCCCTGATAAAGGTAACATGTGAGAGCACCTTGGCAAGATGAAGATCCTCCATGAATGTATTGAGGACATGAGCCTGAAAATCAAAGACAATCAGTACACCTCAATGATTCAAAAATCGCTCCCACCTTCCTATGACCACATCTGCAGCATCCTCTCTGCTGCCAGCAAATTTACTGGAAAGCCCCTCATATTGGACATTTTTGTTGTGGCACTGCAAGAAGAATGGGATGAAGAAGTAGTATCAAAGGCCACAGCTGAGAATGTGGCAATGTCTGCACAATGACAGAACAAAGGGAAAGGTCAGGGCTCCAGGGAGAAGTTGAAAAAAAGCCAGACAGATCCCACCTTAAATGCACAAACCCAGCATGTGGTAAAACTGGCCATCTCATTGTGGACTGTTGGTGTGAGAGTGGTGGAAAGGTGAGTCAGGGCTCAGCTTCGAAAAAGAACAAGGCTAAAGAAAAAAAAAAGATAAAGGAGTCAGCATCAGCAGCCATTGACGAAAGTGATGATGAGCATGTCATCATGATTGTAGCTGATGACAACAATGACTTAAATGTGGCCTTAATATGCACATCAGACTACAAGGCTAAGGGCAATGCTCATGTAGCAAGAGGAGAAGAAGTTACAGCAATAGCTGATTGTGGAGCTTTGAAAATGTACTCACCTGAATGTTGAAGATTCAAAAATTATGCCAATATTGACCCAAAGCCCATCAAAGCTGCAAATAGAGAAGTCTTCTATGCAGTAGGTAAAGAGGACCTTCAATTACCATTATCTATAGGTGAAGGTCAGAAGCCCACCATTGCAAGATTTCAGAATGCATACCATGCACCAAAAATGGCATACACCCTCATATCCCTATCACACATCAGCCATGCTGGATTTTCCATCCACATTGAACCCACCAACTGTACCATGTATATCCACACACCATGACCTGATGCTAAGGTCATAGCTAAAATCCCCAAAGCTGGAAGCTTATACATCATCTCAACCCCAGGTATACACCAGACCACGGGAGCAAAACCAGATGTTACTATAGTGGCAGGTAAGCTCAAAGTGAACATCACCAAGCTACACAATATCTGTGCTCACTGAAGCCACACCACCCTCTACCACATGTATATCAATGGCCATATTGAGGGAATTGAGCTTGACCTGGACTCCAAACCAGAATTTTGCAAGACCTATATGAAGACCAAAGCAAAACACAAACTGTTTCCCAAATAAGGCCAATCACTGCTGTGGTGCATTAGTATTTTAGAGGAGTCAAATACTTTGAAGGATTTGGCATCAAATTTAGTGGGTAAATCCCTGGCACCAAAACCAGCACCAAAAAACAGCAAGTTTTAGATTGGTATTTGATATTGGTTTTGGCATCAGATTTGTATGTTAAATAGGAATACAAAAACACATGGTATTTTGATGCGGATTTGGTCTTGGGGATTTGTATGGGAAAAATATTATATAGATTTGACTCAGGGATTTGGGTTCTAAATCCAGAAGGGTAAATCCGCTCTCAAAAACAAGTGTATTTCAAATAGTATTTTTAGAACAAAGCTGGATGTAAATCCCAAACTAAAAACAGGTACAAAAACAAAGGGTATTTGTTCCGGGATTTGGAGCCCAAATCCTCATTAGCTAGGCAGCAGATTATCCCAGATTTAGGCTCCAAATCCCAGAACAAATACCCTTTGTTTTTGTGCCTGTTTTTGGTTCGGGATTTACATCCAGCTTTGTTCTAAAAATACTATTTGAAATACACTTGTTTTTGAGAGTGGATTTACCCTTCTAGATTTAGAACCCAAATCTCTGAGTCAAATCTATATAATATTTTTCCCATACAAATCCCCAAGACCAAATCCGCATCAAAATACCATGTGTTTTTGTATTCCTATTTAACATACAAATCTGATGCCAAAACCAACATCAAATACCAATCCAAAACTTGCTGTTTTTTGGTGCCAGTTTTGGTGCCAGAGATTTACCTGCTAAATCTGGTGCCAAATCCTTCAAAGTATTTGACCCCCCTAAAATACCAATGCACCACAGCAGTGAATATGAGTACATTGAGAATGCCATTCCAATGGGTACCTGATGGACACAATGAGAGCATTCTTGATCAGTTCAGGATTACCAAAGTATCTATGGGCTGAGGCTCACTGGCATGCTGAATGAGTCTACAACCTCACTCCAACAAAAGCAATACCATCAGGGAAAACCCCATTATCATAGTACTCATATTTATTGTCATTGGTACAGGTTTCTCTAGTTGAGGTTCAGGTAAGTAAGAGTAAAATGAATAGCTAAGAGAACAAATATAAACCTTCTCAGTGCACAGATAAGAGTAAGTGACTGAAGAGAAGGAAAGAAGAAAATGTTATATATAAGAGTCCATTGATATTACATGTACTAAATCATGTGATCTCTCTGCAGAACATACTAATGTCCATTGAATAAGATATCACCTTCTAACACACCCCCATTTGATGGACTCACTCAATGCTTTACCAATCTCAAAAATAAACAGTGTTTCACATGGAGAGGTGGCACCAAGGGTTCTGTTAGGATGTTGGTGGTCATTTCTAGAGTTGGTATCCAATGTGTCTGAAATTTGTCAGTTTGCAGATGTTCTCAAATAAAGTGATACCAAATATCAATGTGTTTCATGCAAGCCATAGAGCTGTAAGATGATGTGACTTCAAGCAAAGCTTGGTTATCTGATCCAATGGGGAAAGGTCAGAGTATAGGAAGGCTTTGGAGTCATGGGAACATTTGAATCCAGAGAAGCTCTTTTAGGACATGAGTAAGTCCCATGTATTTGGATTCAGTGGATGAGAGGGAGATGGATTTCTGTTTAACACTCACCCAAGAGACTAAGCCATCATACAGAAAGACATCATATCCAGTGATGCTCTTTCTATTGCATTCATCTGAAGCCCAGTCCACATCTATGAGTGCCAGGTTTGATCATACTATCACATCCGGTCTAACCTTCTCTTTGGCATATACATCTCCATACTTGATAGTTCAGTCCAATGTTGCATTTAGGTACCATAACACACTCTTTGCTGCAGTCAATAAAGCTCTAGTCAGTCATGCATTGTACTGGCCTAATGCCATAGCAGTGAATGCAAGATTGGGACATGTGGTGACAGCAAGATAGATAAATGATCCAGTGAGACTGATACAATAGCTGAATATCTGCATTGGCAACATCGAGTAGTGTGTTTTCTGGTGCAGGTGGCAGTTTGCCAAGTCTAATGTGTAGGGGAACAATGGATTGTGTATACTGCAACATATTGTTGGATGCAAGGAGGTTGTGGACACTGCTTCTGAGAAAGCCAGAGCTTTCGAGCTGTCCTGTTTTGCTCAATATGTATCCTCAAGAATAATGGTGCCACACCAAGATCTTTTAGTGAGAATTGTTGATTGAGCTCAGTGACCAGCCATTTGTAAAGTGCTGGATAGTTTATTATTGACAGACCATTATTGACATGCACAGGAATTATAATATAGATGTCAGAGCCATCAGAGGGCATGGGTATCATAGGGTGAGGGGAAGATTTTGACCACTAAGCAGTGAATACAGCTTTGTCAACTGGACATGATGACAGTCCCAGACTGCATAGAACAGAAGAGAATTCTTTGAACCATTCATAAGAGGATTGTTTGGGGCCATATATTGCTTTTCGTAGTTTCTGGAAAGCTTTTGGATCATCAAGTGGAAAATCAGACACCTGTCAAATGTAGACTTTCTGAGTGAGTGGAGCATTGAGAAAGGCCGTTTAAACATTGAATGTGTATAACTCCAGATCTTCCTTGGCAGCATAAGTGAGAATAATGCATATACTTGTCATTTTGGCAACCAGAGCATATATATTATCACAGTCATCAGGATGTTGGGTGTGTCCCTGCACAACGATTCAAGCCTTAGCCACTTTTTCCACATCAGTATCTTTCCATATGAAGACCTACTGCAGCCTCACCACCTTGTAGTTTTTCAGCAATACTGTCACCGGTACAGGATCAAACACTCCCTTCTCTGCCATCAATGTCTGCTCAGTTTCCATTGCAACAATCCACTGCTCACTATCTGGTCTTGCTATTGCTTCTTGATAAGTTATTGGTGGTTTGGCTAGATCCCAGGTCTTGGGTACTAATGAATGATAAGGTAGGTGTTGCATCAGAAAAACTGTTGGATTTGAAGTAACCACTAATGAGTCTAGAGAATTCAGTGAGAAATAGTCACCAGGAGGATTTAATTCATGTGCTACTAGGAGTGCAGAAGCATCTAAAGCCGCTTTCACTGCTCTAGTTTGACACTGTGGTATTATGTGTTGTTCATTCACCTCAAGTTGATCCTGCCATGCCGCACCCTTTTCTGTTACTTTCTTCTCCCTAGATGGTCAGTGACATTCTTCATCATCTTGATTTTGCTGAGTGTCATCTGCCAAAGCTTCATCCAGAGTTACCTCATCCACAATCTGTTCTGACATTCTCTTCTTGGAGCTTAGTTTGCCTGGTATGTCCTCATCAAATTCAATGTCCCTTGAGAAATGATACTTTCCCTTTAGATCCTGAACCCACCATCTGATTCAATCCTCTTCATACCTGACAAAAATCCCCTCAAACATCTTAATGCCTTCTTTGACATGTTTTTCTTTCAGTATGATGACCCAACAACAGCACCCCTTGCTTATGAAGATATTTTCTCATCTCCTCTTCAGTCAATTCTGGCACATTGTCTGAACATATAAACATTATAGGTTGACCAGAAATCTTTTTCCACTTGGCTACAGTGTCCTCAAAGTGATGGAAGGCTTCATTCTTCCTCTTCAGCATGTGTAATTCTGCTGCAGAAATCTTGTCTTTGAGCATTGTGAAGAAATATCATGAACCCTGGAGTGAAGCTGTGGGGAAGGGATCACAAGTATCAACATGTACAAGATCACATACATTTTCAGCATAAGAGCCATTGTTATCGAATGGTTTTTGTGGATGCTTCCCTATTAGACATGAAGGACAGATCAGTTTGGTATTTGGGCCATGCAAAATGACACCAGTCACTGCTGTTCCATTGATCACCTCTGTTATAAGATCTTGTCCAGAGTGACCCAGTCAACAGTGCCAAACATGACATGTGGATTTTGTCCGTCAAAATGGAGTTGGCATAGTCATGGTGCAAAATGGCTGATCAGAGAAAGACAAGGAGGTAGCTAGAGATTCCAAAATCTCAGAGTTCAGGAAGGAGAGACAACCAGCAACCTTAGCTGAGAATTTCAATCCACCAAACTTCAGATGGTCTTTAGGAAAATGTATGGTTGTCCAGTTTTTACTGAACAACAGAAACATGTTTTGCTCTGTCAGCACTCCCACTGCAATAAGATCCATAAGTACTGTAGGAGTGTGAAGGCAGTCAAGGAGATAGATCATGATCTGTGCACCATTAACACAGTGGACATGAATATGTATCCCCCCATGAGCTTCAGTGCTGAGGACACCACAGTTTACAGTTTTGACATTCACAGTACAATCAGTGTGATAAGACCAGAAGAACTTCTTCTCCTTGAAAATATATGCAGCGCATCCTGAGTCCAATAGATTCTTCACTGCCTGAGCCAGTAATACGTATGCCAACTCATGCATGACATCCAGATACTATGTTGATGCTGGATCAGGTGGACTTATGATAGTGGCATTCATGCAAATGAAAAATTCATCATCATTCATGGTGTTGATATTATAGATGGTATCAGGTAATTCACTAATAGTGGTGTACACTTCTTCTTTGGATTCGGGAGAGTCTGGAGTAGACTGAGTTGTAGGTTCAGTTGATGCTTCAGCCAGATTGGCATGATGATTAGGATAATTTTATTAGGAGGATGTGTGTTCTGTTTGAGAAGAGGGCAAGTCAAGGATGAAGAATTAGTCAACCATTGCTTTACAGGATCATATTGCTCTATTATATGACTCTGCAGTCCACAGACATCACACTTCTTGCACAATGTATGTAGAGATGGTTTTGCCAGGTGCCACTGTGTGTTGAGATCAAGGATCTGATCAAGAAGATTGTCAAAACATGAAATCCACCATTGCCAAAGATTGGCTACAGTTATGGATAACCTCCTGTTGAACTGGAAGATACCAGTCACCATCCTCTGGTAGATTTCAAACAAAGTTCAGCAAGACATCAAAATAAATAATCAGGTATCTCTTCATGTGCAAGAAAAGAATGGTTGACTGCCACCTCTGCATAAAATTTGCCACATTGTGCATGTTAACAGTGTATGTACATAGAGCTTCTCATGCTGCATGCACCTGAACTGGCTGTCCTAACCCAAAATGCTTTTGCAAGATGTTAAGTAGTGTCTGAGCCATATATTCTTGCTCTGCACCACCATGGTTATCAACCATAGGAAGAACTGCAGATACATCAGCTGATAGCCTGAAAGTGAGGATATTGTGAGGTAAGACACTGTTGAGATTGGTGTTGCAACTGCAGCCTACTTATGCATGGAATTTTGCAGTCTGGCATGACACGCACACAGAGATATAGTGAGTGAGTGGACTAAAACAACACATAAACACTAATGCTATGTGGTGCAATGATGCGAAATATAACTTATGGTATAAGAAGCAATGAGATTCTAAACAGGACTTAGTCACAGCACTGTACCTGATGGGCATGCATGATGAGAAGGCCGAACCCTATACCCAATGCACTATGCTCTAACTTACAAGCATGCTCACAGGAGTTAGATGACACTTTGAAGGTTGCATTAGCACTGAAAGTACTTAGTGTGCTCACTAACTATGATGTGCTGTACCTGAAAATCCAGGGAAATCCTTACACAAGATGACAGATATCACTGGAGTGAACTTGAACAGTGGGTCTCAGCTGAAGTCCACAAGCCCACATTCCATTGTCTGGAGTCCCATTGTTCGAAGACTCACTTGTTGCTGTGTTGATGAGAAGCTTCTGTGAATCCAAGAAAGAAGTATTGAAGGACATATGTCAGAATTGATAGTTCCATATACTTAGACCTGTCGGTTGTTAGAGAGCAAGCCTGCGGGTGTCAGGAGAGCACCTCTTGGCACACGTTTAGTGAGCTCACTATAGAAATGAGACTAAAACTGGGGAGTCCAACTCAGATGCTCAGTAAGGTGGCAGTGGCAATGTGCTATGCATGTAGGAGTCTGGGTACTGCACAACATTTGTAATTATAAATTCCCTGTAGTATAAGTAGGATGGTTCCAGTAGATAGAAGCTAATTTTTGAGCCCCCAAGTTCCCGTGCATGCATTGAAGGCAGTACTGTAACAAAGGATCAGTTTGTGACTTCAAGCTTTGCATAGAATTAGCAAGCTCACTCAGAGAAATATGAGATACTCTTTTGATAAGACTTTCGAGAACTTGAAGTTCTGTTTCTGAATCTGGGTTCTGAGCGCTTCTGAAGTGTTCTTGAGTCGAGATAACCTGCTGGAGTTAGTTGAAGTACCCCTACATACAGTTGTGTAGCAAGTGGGCTAAGTCAGTGCTTGCCTGTGGTGTTCTTTTAGTGAGCTCACTATTGTTTTAATGTGTATCATCTCTGTTTCTGTCAGGATCAGTGTCTCTTGTGTATTTTAACTTGAATCTGTCTTGAAGGTTGCTTCGCACCAGTGAACAACCTTCCTGTAAAAGTTCTTAGACTTAGGAATTCATTAGAGAAAGCTTAGCTTTGCTAAGAGCATTGAGAATAAGAGAAACTTTTCAAGATATTGAAGTATAGTTAGATCACATTAGAAATAATTGCTCCTCCTAGAACTTACGAGGGTGATTGTAGTTTATGTAGTTGTGTGAGTGTGTGTGTGGGTTTTTGAGGTTCGCCTTTTAGCCCGCTCACTATTCCACAGGTGCCCACAGCCAGCCTCTTCATCGGTGAGAGACTTGATACCACAAATCCACAATACCCAGTTTGCCCTCCCTGTCAATTCCAGAATAGATGTAGTGCATGGAGTAGGAGTAGATATAGTAGAAGAATGAGAAGAAGTATATATAAAATAATTGTATGTATTCTGTATCAGTTGATGGTTTTCATTATTGTTGTAAAAGGGATTATTTGTATGATAGTTTGTTTGCTGTTGATTTGGAGAAGATTGTGAAGGTACAGTAGGGAAAAACATAGAAGAGACAGGAAATGGCAGTTGTGTTTGATTTATAGGTACATTAGGTTGTAGAACATTTGGTGTGGAATGAGATAGACAAAGAAAAGGATTAAAAAAAGACAAAGTACCAAAAGAAGACATAGAATCAAAAGCTGTAGGTAATGATGGACCAGACTGACCTTGAAAAGATGGGGAAAGGGCAGGTGGAGCACATGGCGAGTACAAGTCAGGCCAAGACTGTTGAAAGTGTTGGAATGAGAGATGTGATGTAGAGGCAGTTGATGGATGTGATGCAGAAGGATGAGATGGATATGGAGCCAGAGGTGCAGGGCACCAGAAACCATCAGGAGTGATGGACAGACACTGACTAGTAGGGAGAAGTGGTGGTGAAAACAGAATCTTGGGATGGGACACTTACCGGGTACAATATCCAGGCAAAGAACAAAAGGGAAACACCGTTGATACGCCTGGTATCAGGCTACCCATAGATTTTGCGATTTTACATCTGTTTATGCAATCTACAAGCGGTACAGAGAGCTACAGTGGAGGCTTCGCGCTGGTAGCTAAATACTACATAAAGAATGAAAGCACGGCAGTACAGAATGGACTTAGAAATGACGTCTCAAAGAGTCAATTCTACCAGCCGTCAACACGCCAAGCTAAGCCCCACCTAAACAAGACTATTACAGTCAAATCTCGGAGACTCATCTGTATGGAGTATAAAAACCAAGAAGTTGAAGAATGGAATGAACTAGATGCCTCGTCGCCTCGACAAGTAGAAAGAACCTGTCAAGAAAAATTGCTAAGTCGAGAAACAGATCAGCTTTCGAGATTAACTCAGGCTAGGAAAGGAATAACCTTGGAAGAATGAATAGCCGCGTTGGGTACCGAGATGACCGACCTTGATTGCGCAGTGATCAACAGAATATAATCTTGGACCTACAGTCGATCGCGATCAGTGGTTACATCCCCGAGATCCTGCGTGTACTGCAGTATTCCATACATATGGCGTGCGGCAAGCCTTGCAGATGGAAGAAGGAGCACCCACAGACTAGTAGGGCACTCCTCGGTGACAGAATAACCCAGCGCAGTCGCGTCAAACTGAATAGAAACTACGGAATGGCATGATACTTGTAGGATAGTGACTCACCATTTGTATTAATTCCAAAGCTCGTACCATAATTACTGTAGATACGGGCTCCTATACCTAGAACACAAATCATATAAATTAGCAGCAACTAGACGCATAACAGCAGGAAAGCATTCCCCCTGCGTTTGTGCTAGTAGCCTGTATAGCTACCTAATCAATCACTGGTTTTATTGCATATCCTCGACCGAAGTGAATTAAGTTACCAAAGTCAACCCATAAGGGCGACTACAGTAATCTAGAAGAATTAAGTAGGAAGTAGAGCCGTCCCCACGTTTGCACCTTGCTAGTTAATTGAACTGCTCCGCGGACAAAGGCCTCGTGTTCTCTCTCTCCAAGATTAGTGATCTAGACATGCTGAGTCGACTTTAAGTCAAAAGACCTCATCTAGTTGAAGTAAAATAAGCCCTAGAATGCTTTAAGTTCGAACAATCGTCAAGTTCAAGGAACTCCAGAGTCTGTGTACTCTTTGCAAGTCTTGTACTTGAAGTCAGAACCTGAGCATTCTTTGTAGAGTGATTTTGCACTCTTTGTAGACCTCGGAGTCTTTAGTTGTTTGATTATTTGAAGTGTCTGCTAGAAGCTCTTCTAGATGACGTCGAAATGAGCATAACTTGCTCAACTATACCTTACAAAACAAGTTCATAAAACCCCACTATCGCAGACTAGTGTACTTTGTGTAAAACACATCGAAAGAAGAATTGAAGTTGTTTTCAGACCAAACCCCACTAGATTATCTAAATCTAAGTACATTGCGAGTGCTTCTATCGTACTCACCCTCGAACTTATATACATTGGTGATTGTGTGTGTGTGTGTGTGATTTAGTATCTAGATTGATGATCTAGACGCTTGTTTCATTTGCGCGCTGCCCGTTACCAAGCACATCACCATGCAGACTCATCTTATTTCGTGCAATGGATGTGTTGTATGCCCTCCATCTCATGCATGCACATTCATCATAGCATCTCAATGATATAGCAGAGGACCTGTGTTCCCATGGAATTCGATTTATGCTCAGAAACTCAATGTCAAAAGCAGACATGCCTCACCACCAATCAAAATTCATCTTCCCAGATCCACCCTTGTACAGACCATGCAGCTTTGCACCAGACATAAAAGATTATAAAACCTATCTTTGAAAAAGAGGCACTCTTTTCAGTAACCCTTCTGTGATCAGAGCCACTTTAATGCATGGAGGACTTATTTGCTGCATTGCACTAGATCACATCGATGACCCAAGTTTCATTTTATCAGGGTTCAATCAATCAGGGCCATACAGGAACAGTGCTATCCAGTGGAAGCCTGAAGCATTTCACAAAGAGTCTTCTGAGACATGATCTGAAGTTCTTTCTGAAAGTCAGATAGATGTTATATGTGGGGTCTACAAAGTCTATAACGTGCCTGGCAGCAGTTTTCCAACACAAGATATGTCCTGGTTTCTCAAAGTGAACACCTTTTGTCATTCTGGGTTGGACACAGGGTTTTGGTCCATGGATGTGGAAAGATGGTCAACTAGGGTTAATATGTATGCCAGTGAAGATTCCAGGGCTACATGTCAGAGTGCTTTGGAATGGAGACGTACCCTTCGCCTGTGGACCGGTATCCCTCAATTATATGGAGGCATGAAAGTTGTTTCCAAGCGATTTTTAGAACAACATTTTATTATTGGACAACCTTCAAAATAGTGTGTTAATCTATAAATCATCAACCTTTTGTCTGCCTGTCTATTTTCCCTTTCTTTTTTTCTTTTCTTTTTACATAGTCTACTTTATATAGCACAAGGTACATGTCTTTGTATTTGGTAGCATACATATTAAAAATATCAACTACATTACATCAACAATTTCGGAACTGTAGTCAGTTGACAATGGAAGAGAAAGTCATTGTGGCAGGAATGAGGTCCAAAAAAACTGGTCGACTAAGTCACACGCTGGAAGTTACCATAGGGATGAAGGCAATGGTCTTAACCAATAGGGCAACAGAAGCCAATATTGTGAATGGTATGCATGGGACAGTAGAGGGTATTATTCTAGACAGTTGAGGGTCAGTGACTGTCAACCAGGTAAAGGGGTTGGAGATAGACTTGCAGTATCCTCCAGCTCTCATCCTTTTCAGGCCAGACAATCCAAAGGAAGAATTCACTTTTCCAGGTCTCCAGCAAGGTCTCATTCCTATTATTCCAAGCGAAGTCAGTTTTACCATCGGAAAACATTCAGGATCGACCACCAGAATTTACTGTAGACAGTTTGCTCTAACCCCATCATATGCTTTCACTCATCACAAATGCTAAGGACAAATAATCAAATACGTTATCATTGATCTTGAGAAACCTTCTTTTGGCAAGATGAATCCCTTCAATGCTTATGTTGCACTCTCTCACAGCTGTGGTTGAGGTACCATTCATTTATTGCATGGAGGGGAAGACAAGTTATTTATAGAGCACCTATCCGTTTCACTTCAAGAAGAGGATAAATGTTTAGCCAAATTGACTGTTTTGACAGTTAGAAAGTTTGAGTGAGGAGATTATATTTGGTAGCCATGCAGTGTTCCAAGTATTGTATCTTATCTGCCTTTATCTTATCTCATCTTATCTAATCAGAAGAATCACATTCATCTATTAATTCAGGCCACAGTTCTTGGACCAACTAAGAATGCTGAATAACAAAAGCAGCCTTTCATTGGTGCCCGATGTCCAGGAGATTGAGCTGTGTCCAGACCGAGTTCGATGGATGAATCAATGGTCTTTCTTGACACAGACATCTTTTCTCGCTCCCTCTCACAGGAAAGACATCAATCAAGAGATTTACATTCTTAAGTACACATAGAGTCAGCAAGGGACATAGAGAAGGATCATAACACGAAAACCTCTCAAGAGTAAAGCAGTGTTTACTCTGCATAGTCATACTCACATTTTCAATCATTAATATGAAGAATATAAGACCTAGACAGTAAAGAAATAACAGTGATTCCCTTGTTTTTATACTATCTTCAAGAATTCATTCTAGTGACCTTATTTGTGTCTGTAATGGTTACTCGAACAAGTATCATTTTGTTAAAGCATGACATCATGCCTTCAATCTCAATTGCAAGTCTACATCCTCTGTATCTTAGTCGACATGATACCTATAAATTTCTGCTCACACCTGGAACTTTACTTCCTCCATTCTCTCCCAAAAGAAGACTGCCTGTTTGGAGGTCAAAGATCAAAGCTATTGCCATTTTCAAGAGACACGGACCCTGGCCAGATACTTGTTGAAGCAATGAGGAGGCATGAAAAGAGGTTGAGAGATGCAGAGGCAAAAAGATTGTCACTGCTATGAATTGTCCTTCTCTTCTGTAGTGATATTAACTGAACGTCTTACGGGTGCCCATGGCACAGGAGCCAGGGTTTCTGGCACTATACTATTCAAGCAGACAATGCTCAAACTCACCTTATACATTTTCTTACAAGTATCCCGAACATGTCACAGGGAGGATACCAAAAAGTTTTGCCCTCTTCTTACCTGCACCCCTTGTCATGAAACATGCATCCCTTTCTTTTCCATCCTATACCATTGCCATTATTTATATTCCTTATCTTCATGCTATAAAAGGATGACAGCCTATGTTTGCTCTTTTTTTTAATGTTTTTAACAATGTTTGCATCCCAAATCTGTTTTGAATTCCATTACCAGACCAATGTAACATACAATTGTAATGTATATGTATCGTAGATTTCTTCAAGTTTACTACTGACATTCGACCATTTAAAGTCATACGTTGGAACAGGTATGAGGGATATAAAGCTAATACAGGACATTGTTGGGAAGTCAACCTGCAGTGTGAAGAGAATGAAATAACGAGATAGTGGTGAGGTAGGTGGTTCAATTTGCATTCCTGAAGTTGCCTGCCAGAGACACCGCAGAATGAATGCAGATGACAGTATCAGAACATGTATTGGCAGTCCTGAGCTCTCATCGTTTAGCTAGAGAAGAACAGAGAGGGAATTCCGAGTCTGACGACCTCATGCAGATGAATGGTAAGAGATAAACAGTGTCCAGACACAGATTTCCTGATCAGAAATGAGTTTGAAGAGTACAATACAGAAGTCCAGTTCCAGTTGTTCAAACAAGAGGTCAAGGTGATAGAACTGTATCATATTGACATCAGTAAGTAATATTCAACATGTGCACACACCACAAGACCTCCTGTTCCAGGATACTAATACTATCACCATTAACCCAATCTTTTCATGCTCATGAACACAACTATCTCCTCAACTAAGAGACACATAGCTTGCTGCTTGATGCAAGGACTGATAAAGGCAAAAACAAAGGGAGCGACAATTCCAGTAAATGCAGCTGTTGATCACCCATTAATATGATATGAGAAGGGTAAGAAAAAGTGAAAGGATACTCCGTGATATAGTTTGAGGGCTTGGGCTGTACACGACAAACAATGTTGGTCAATGGTTTGAATTCTTTACACATATGTCTTTTTTTTTTTTTTGTTCTGAGTTCTGATGAGAAGGGAAGTGACAAGGAGGCAATCTGAAATAATTACCACTGTGTTCAGATGGCTTACTTGGTTAACTCACCAGAATCCTGCAAAGCTGTAAGGTTGTGCATTCAATTCCATGGGAGTGTGCACTTTTTTTTTTTAAGTTCAACTCTTATTATCACATTGTCTTTTATATTACCAAAGTAACAGAATGATGCTAATAGGTGACTGCATACCATATAGTGAGCCTCGACTAAACAATGTTTATTCTGTGGCTATCATATCAGCTGGTATTTGGTATTTCACTGCAGATCTCCAATTCTTTCTGAGAATCAGGGACTGACACTTGCCATCGCTTGGTGTGATGTTGATACTTGTTTGCCCATCACAGGTTTCAGCAACAAAATTGTCAGGATGGGGAGACCTTGCTATTCAGCAAGGTAATTCCTCACCATGCTCACCAGGAAGGTATCATGGACATGGGGGAATGCATAAAAAAAGGTGTTTAAAGAATTAAAATGACAATTTGCAGAAGGAGTCATCCTGGCAATGCCAGATGACAACAACAAATTCTGCATGGAAGCAGACTCTAGTGAGGGAGGCAATTGATGCTATTTTGTCACAAGAACAGGATGGAAAATGGTGCCCAGTTGCATTTTTATCAAAATCCCTCACAACCATGGAGTAGAATTATGAAATTTATGACAAGGAGTTGCTCACAATAATGATTGCACTGGAAGAATGGCAACATTATCTAATGGGCACACAACAAGAGTTTGAAATCTAAACAGATCACTCGAACTTACAGTATTTCTGCAAACCTCAGAAGCTCAATCGCAGACAAGTGCAGTGGGTAACCAAGCTAGCAGAATATCACTTCACACTCCATCACAAACCAGGAGCATCCAACAAGAAGGCTGACCTTCTCAGTCAGTGAGCAGATCATGATCAAGGAAAGAAGGACAACAATGATATAATCCTTCTAAAACCAGAGGTGTTTAGAACATTAATCATGCCTATGGAGGAAGAGATTCACAGCAAAATCTGACAAGCAACAGGAGACCAGCAACGATGGGACAAAGGAATTTTGAACTCTCTTAATCATAAAAAGGGAGTCACTGAAAAGAATCATCTATTGTACTACAATGAGCACATCTATGTCCTCCAGGACCACACTCTACAAGGGGAATTAATCTCTTACTACCTTGATCATATCTCAGCAGGACACCCAGGCATTGAAAAGATCAAGGAATTAGTCTTAAGAGAATATTGGTGGCTTAAAATGCAGAGAGACATGGAGACCTACATAAAGGGTTGCAAAATATGTCAAAGAATGAAGGCAGACATGAAGTGGAAGGCAGCACTGCTATACCCAAATGCTGTACCATCTCAGCCATGAGAGCATATTTCAGTTGATATGATCACTGGACTATGAGAATCCAAGAGCTACAATGTGGTACTCGTCATAATAGATATTATGATTTTACCCCTATTTTCCTTATCTAATCTTATCCTTATCCCTCAGAACCCCAGACCTGCCTATCTTATCTCTTGGACCCATGATATTCTACTGGCACACTCCTTACCTGTTTACCTAGTTGCCATCATCCCAGTTCACAGCTGCCACATCCCAGATGACTGACGAACTGCATGCATCATCACGCTTCTCTTGATGGCATCATGCTTCTTAGTAGTTGGACAAGAATCGACCGCTAGTCGAGGGCAGTCTATGGGATACAGCCTATTCAGACGGGGTCCCACGCAGATAGAGGTGATATGCGCTCTTTACTCTCATTTGTCGGGAGTACACTTCTTTTAGTGTCCTCACTCCTCATTCATTGAAAGGTGCACTTCTCACTGCATGCACCCTTGTAGATACTATTATTAGTACGAGTCTAACATGTATTTAAGCTAGCCTATGCTGTGGCCTTAGACCCCAGCTTTGGCTAAAGTTATATACTCCTAACTCTTACAAGCTCCTTGCTTTCGCTATAAGTGATGCCTAACTTCTTGCAATCTACCAATGCCTCTCTAACATTGAATCACCGAATGTGAGTGACAGGATAGAGATCAGCCTTGGTTCAGATTAGAGTTAGTGCTTAACAATTAGCTGAAGCTTGCCCTTACTACCCTTACCGTTGATAACGGTAACTGTACCACTTCAAGGCAGTCACAGTTA
The DNA here is from genome assembly GCF_030435595.1 of Desarmillaria tabescens. Lineage (NCBI taxonomy): Eukaryota > Fungi > Basidiomycota > Agaricomycetes > Agaricales > Physalacriaceae > Desarmillaria > Desarmillaria tabescens. Next base: position 2,812,177 of record NW_026848300.1, read on the forward strand.
TACTTCCAAAGAAAAAGAAATCTTCAGCCTGTTATTTAAAATGGCATCCACCGTACCTCGAGACCATAAACACTCATTGTGGTACAACAAACTTTATGCCTCTCACCCCCTCAGACTGCACCGCTGTTATCTTCGGAAGTACCTTCAGTATCTTGACACTATTAACTGCAGTCACAGTTATCCACATTACCCAACCAACCCGACGCCAAAGAGCACTGACCCCTGGAAGAGAGAGAGTACATGGACTCAATGGCTCATCAACAGGAACCTCATGAACAGGAAGCACTGTCCGGCTTAGGTCAGTCCTCAGCATCCCTCCAGATGATGGAGATGACCAAGTTGACCTCAGGTTTACTACCGAGTACTGGACCAATACGGATGGGTCCTGGGATGCCACGACCTGGGGTGACGACAATGACTCCAGGGAGCCATCAATCTCCTCCACAGAGTTATCAGCAGCCATCCCAGGGTTCAACGACAATGGAAGGCATCTCTATCAAAGGGGAACGAGTGGGTTCTACATCGATGCATTCAACCGAATCGTCCATGGATGAACCCGGCAAAAAACCACCTTTGAAGAAGGTGAAAACCCGTTCCTCCCTGCCCAGGACAGAGGAGATGTATGGGGAGTGGGCGACGCAGGAGGACATCAAAGAGATGAATCTCCAGAGCCAGAGTGGCATGACGCTCCAACCTCTCTCTCGTCATACACCCCCGATGGAACCTATAGAGTTGAAGGACCCCCTTCATAGTGGGACGACGATTCCATCCATGAGTCAGACTTTATTTGGTCATCTCCCCAACCTGAGTCCGAAGTCCTCCCTCAGACTCTTATCACCATCGTCGACCTCAGAGATTTCGCTGAGCCCCATTTTGCCCACATCTCAGAAACTTCCACAAACGATGCTGTCAGAGACAGACCCGACGATGTCGTACTCACTGAGTACTCTGACAGTAATAATGAGGAGCTCCCAGAGTACTACACCCACCCAGGATCCCCAATTAACAGGGGCCAGTGGGTCATCTTTCCAGGAGACACTCCAGAAGGAGACAGGATCCTCAACTGGTTTGCCAGAGACCAACCCTTTCTGGACCCTATCATCCTCCTGAACCATGTCCCAAGGGAGCTTGACCAGACCCCTTCCCATCCATACCCCTACTGCAACTGCCCCATCTGTCGCTGTCTCAGAGCCCTGGCCATGGTCAAGTATGAGGGAGCAAAGCCTCCTGCTGAGCTCAAACCCTTCCTTGTACCAGAGGGAGGATTCTTACCTGACAGTTACGATGGAGGTTTCCTCCCTCCCCGAGGGCTATGGCCCTGGATCTGGAGATGTGAAGATGCTCTGGAGATCTGGGATGAGTACTGCCGATACTTCTGGGGCGTATGGCAGTGGAATGATGACTGGTATGCAGAATATACAATATTCTCCAGATACCAGGTCATCAGCTACATGCCTGATCACGACAACAGGTCAGATCCCTGGACCAGAGCCAGGATGGTCATCAAACAATGGCTCCAGGAGGATGAGCCCAGTAGCCCCCATAGTGGAAGCCCCTCTGACGACCCACCTGAGTTTGTCCAGGGCTCAAGCACAGGGGCTTATGGACCGGCAAATATATGATCTAACATGGCAGCAGATGTTAGAATGGACAAGCAGACGATTGCAGTACAATGTAGATTGGACCATGTCTGACCAAGGACAAGCATACAATGCTGCAGAACTAGGCTCTGCACTGGAAGACAGGATACTTTGCACCGAAACATGGTATCATGCCACCATTGACTGGAACAAATTACATCCCGACCGCCCTATAGCGCCAGGAAGACGCTATGGTGAGGAATCATTCCCTAACCTGGGAATAGTGGGCCCAGAAAACCCAATTCCAGACATTACCTGGGCACCTTCCAGTGCCTTAGGACTGGAAGCGGCAGGAGGAGGCACCTTCCATGCCTGTAGCATGGTTGGAGAGGCCTCACAAACAGCGCCAACAGGAAAAATGGGTGAACCAGCACCCGTAGTTCCTGGAGGAGGTGGCAGTGGCCCAGGAGGACCTCCACCCATACCACCTCGACCTCCGGCACAACCACTATCACCCTGTAGTGATCAAAATCTCTGATCACTACCGCGACCTACCAACCCCTCTCTACCCCCCGATCTGCCAAATGGATGGGTTATCCCCAATGGACAACCCAACCCTTGGGGAAACGTAAAACTGACACTGATAGAAGTCCCTGACAAATTCCATGGGAAGGCCAGCGACTTAGATCGCTTCTTTAATCACTGCGAATACTACTTCGAGGTCTTTGCCCAATACTTCGTGCTTAACGAAGCATATGGGTATGGCCCAAGTTGAGTGGTCTTTGCAGCCCACCGATTTGATGGGGAAGCGATGACCTGGTGGGTCCATCAGCAACAACACTACAAGGACCCACACAGTGGGAGACATTGCCTTCCCTCCTGGGAAACCTTTCAGAAAAACGTCCAAACACGTTTCAGGGAGGTAGCAGAGGTTCAAATCAAGTGAATGCAATGGAAGAAACTGCAACAAGCACAGTTCAAAATGGCTATCGAATTCTTCGAGAGATTCGAACAGCTGGCCATGGAAGCTGAGCACTTCCACAATGACAAGGAAATGGAGGAAGTCATCGCCCTCGTGATCCGGCCCAATATTAAACAGATTATTATGGGCAGAGACAATATGTGGCCTACCACCTACTGGGAGTGGAGGTGCAGGGTCCTACAAATGGATGAGAACTATCGAGTTCATCTCACCCAAGGCAGGAAGTATCCCAGTGGGACTGCTGGTTTCAAGCCCAGAACAGTGGGGGGCTCTTTGAGTGGCTCAAAGGGCAGAAGGGATGCCACTGGATTCACCTATGGTGGTGAAGGCGAACCTATGGACATTGATCATCTCAAAAGAGAAAAGCGATGTTTCCGGTGCAGACACACTGGACACCAGGGGTGGGACAATAAGTGCCTGCCTGACAAGTCAAAGTGGTTGAAATTCCCAAAGAAAAAACCATCGACTTTTGCAACCTGTCTCCAAGCCATCCTAGCAGAAATAGAGGAAGAAGACCTCGCTAGCTCGACAGAGATTGAGGAGATAAAAGAGATGCTGGCGTAGGACTCTGCGATTCTACTTCGTTGGCTGGGGTTTATCATGGTGCACCTTATGACACAAATATTCATGCTTATATTGTATCTGTAGATACTTGTAACAATATATCGCATTCATCTCATACTACGAAGGAATTGCAAAACAAGAACAGTGTAGCAGGAGATCACCACTGCCCGTCAGGCAATGAACTCCAAGGGTCAGGCACAAAAGGGTCAGACCCGACTAGCAACTCGAGGCTGTACCAGTGTGAGATGGATCTCGATCAGTTGATTGAGGATCCAGAAGCAACTCTGGATTGTTTGATCAAGAACCTGGATCGAGTTCTCGATCAACGGATCAAGAGTCCAGGTATGACCAGGAATGAATCCCAGGATCGACAGGGCTCCTCACGCCTGTCCCAGCCATTCGACGCGTACTTAAAAGCAGGAGGGGGACCCTTGAGTTTGCCCATCAACAGCATACACGGGATTTCCGCTGCTTTCACTAGCAATGAATCCCACCAGTCAAATCCTAGTACTGGTGGTACCGGCTGTGTCCAAGCCACTGCAAATACCCCTTTGGGGTGCACATATGACACAGCGGAGTCTACCGGTTCAATAGGCAACTGTAACGAGCATGCCGACGGAAACCCGACTTCCACTCAATCCAACAAACCACAGCCCGGAATCCTATGGATCCCGATTCCCAGTTTCTATTTCATATTCCATTTCATATTCCTTTTTATATTTCACTTCACCATTACAATTTATCAATAGCCCGACATCGGTAGCGAACATGTCATCAGACCCCATTGGCTACCGACTGGTAGAATACATCCTCCGACAACCCTAGAATGTAGACCACTCCGAGTAGGAACTAGATCGGACTCCTAACTAGTATATAAGCCTTAGAATTACACTGTAGATACTCAGTTTGAATATCAACTTGGTTCAGCCCAATCTCTCTCTCTGTGACTCTAAGTCTAACTCTCGTTCTCCAGTCTGTGGAACTCTGATCCGTTGGACTTATCTTTTACCTCATCTCTGCCACTCCACGGACTTCTGTCCATATCCATCTTAGGGCTTCAGCTCAGGGGTGATGTTGCTAATAGCTTTGCCTATGCCCGACGCATCCCATGGCATTCTGCTACGTGCACTTACTGCCGCAATCCTATTGGCACAATCCTAACAGTATATTCAAACTCAAACCCTTGAGTCGAAATTCCTTCCTAACCATGTCTTCTACTTTCACTGTTCCTCCAGAAACCAGCCGCAACTCCACGGTCAACAACCGAACCTACACCATGGACGATATCCCTGCCTCTGCTTCAAAAGAGGGTCCCCTTCTCTTCGGATCGGATTCCGCCCCTCGCCAACAATCCCGTAGGCAAACCTACCTTCACAGTGGCTTCACTGCTCGCCAATCCGATGCTAACTGATTGCCTAACCCCTTCCTAGCCCAGCGATCAGAATCCAATGGCTGGGGCGAGTATTGAAGCGACCCACCGCGGAACCCAACTACCTCTCTGTTCGATGACATCCCAGGTCGTGATGACGACGACCAAGGTTCGGAAGATGAGGAATTTCCCCCTCACATGCCAATGAATGGCTGCAGAAACCCATCGGGAAACCCTGGTGGTGGCCCACCCAATCCTGGTGGCCCCGGTGGTCCCAGTGGTCCTGGAGGAGGACCTAACAACAATCCTGGTAACAATCCTAATCCTCCCAATAACGACGCCCAGATCCTCATTCAACTCATGAATGTCCTCCGCAGCATCTCCGATGCTGTCAATGGCAATCGACAACGTGCGGTACGCACCAAGGTCAAGGAACCAGATACCTTTGATGGTTCGGACTCCTGAAAACTTAAAGCCTTCATCATCTTCCTCCAGTTGAACTTCAACGACCATCCCGACGCCTTCCGATCGGATACGGCAAAAGTCAACTATGCTATCTCCTTCCTTTCTGGTGTTGCCCTTGACTGGTTCGAACCAGATATCCTCCACCCTAATCACTGCAACCCCCCTGCTTGGGCATATTCCTATACCGCTTTCCTTTCAGAACTCCGCACCAACTTTGGCCCCTTCAATGCTGTCAGTGATGCCGAAGATGAGCTTGAAAATCTTCGGATGCACGACGGAGACCGCATCATGAAGTATATTGTCAAATTCAATCAGTATGCTGCCATTATTGGCTACGGCAACAACTCCCTTTGTCATGCCTTCTACCGTGGCCTTTGCTCTCGCATCAAGGATGATATGGCCCACCACAGGAAACCTGATAATCTCCGTGATATGCGGAATCTCGCTCAAGAGCTCGACGCTCGCTACTGGACTCGGAAAGCCGAAATCTTCCGAGAAAATCGCAGTAACCCATCTTCCTCTTCCAGCAACAGCAACAAGGCGAAGGGTTCTAACTCTTCGTCCCCCAACTCCAACTCCATGAGCCAAAAGTCCTCCCACTCAGGCTCTGCAGGATCATCTTCGTCTTCCCCCAACAACTCTTCCTCTTCCAACCCTAAGCCCTACGCTGACAAGCTAGGCAAAGATGGCCGTCTTACTCAGGAAGAGAAGGACCGCCGTCGGAAGAATAACCTCTGCATGTTCTGTGGAGGTAAGCACAAGACCGAAGATTGCAACAAGCGCAAAGCCGTGGCCTCCGCTCGGGGTCGTGCAGCCACAGCTACTCCTGCCCCTACTCCCGAGTCCACTGCCTCTATTGAAACGGTTCCGTCGGAATCGGAAAACTAGAGAGCAACCCTGTATCCTCCGCACTAGGACAGGGTTGCGTTGACTGTCACAGTGCACTGGAGATTGTAACCCTCAACGCTGCCACTCTTTCCAATCATTCCCTAACTGTCTCTCTCTCATCTGAAGTCGGCTCCAGATCGGAGTCCGACGGTTCACCCATTTCTACTATCCTTCGTTTTCTCGCACTTGTTGATTCTGGCTCTAGCCACTGCTTTGTTGATTCGAAGTATGTTGAGGATCACAACCTCCTTACCAAATCTATCCCACCTGTCCAACTTCGGCTTCTCGACGGCTCCGTCGGATCTCACATCTCCCAATCCATTTCCCTTCCAGAGACACCCTCCCTATTGACTTCTACGTCACTCGTCTAGATTCATCTTGTAACGTCGTTCTGGGATACAACTGGCTCTCCTGCTACAATCCATCGATTGACTGAGTAAAGCACAGTATCACTTTCCATTCACCATTATCGGTTGTTTCTTCATCAAGCGCTTCTGCGGCTGCCAACACACATGTGCCAGTCCGCTTGGACTCTTCTAGTCCAATCCAACCATCCCAATCATCATCTTCCACCCCAAAATCGAGATCCCGACGGGCTCCACTGCCTTATGAACCTATCTATTCCTACCCTACCATTCCTTCCTTTGGTGCTTCAGCCGCCCCCAAGATATCTATTATATCGGCTGCCACTTTTGTCTGAGCTTGTGCAGAAGAAGGGGCTCAGCAGTTCACATTGCAGCCTTCTATGCCTAGTGTTAATGGCAAGACAACCTCCGCGGCTCCCACTAACTTATCCGATGTCCCACCGGAGTACCATGAATTTGCTGATGTATTCAGTGATTCCCTTTCTGAAAAGCTCCCTGAGCATCGCCCTTACGACCTCAAGATCAATATTGAGGAAGGCTCCACCCCTCCACTCGGACCCATCTATTCCCTTTCTGAATCCGAACTAAAAGCCTTACACGAGTTTATTGACAATAACGTCCGTAATGGTTTCATCACTCCTTCCCGCTCTCCACACGGAGCTCCGGTACTGTTTGTCAAGAAGAAAACCGGTGAACTTAGACTCTGTGTAGATTATCGTGGACTTAATAAAATCTCTAAAAAAGACCGTTACCCTTTGCCCCTCATTTCCGACCTCCTCGATTCCGCGCGTTCCGCTTGTCTCTACACCAAGCTAGACCTTCATCATGCCTATCACCTCATCCGCATAGCTGAGGGTGATGAATGGAAAACTGCTTTTCGGACCCGCTACGGTTCCTTTGAATGGCGTGTCATGCCATTTGGACTCACTAACGCTCCCGCAGCTTTCCAACGCTTCGTCAACGACATCTTTTCTGATATGCTCAATGTATCTGTCATCGTATACCTTGATGACATCCTTATCTACTCCGACAATCCCGAGGATCACCGAAAACACGTACGCGAAGTCCTTCGCAGACTCCGAGCCAATGGCCTCTACTGCAAGGGTTCCAAATGTGAATTCCATCGGGACTCCGTCGAATATCTTGGTTACATCCTCTCGCCCGAAGGCTTACGCATGTCTGAAGACAAGGTCAAAGCTATCACTGACTGGCCGGTTCCACGCAAGGTCAAGGATATCCAATCCTTCCTCGGCTTTGCTAATTTCTACCACTGTTTTATTCACGAGTACAGTGAGATCGTCCTGCCCTTAACACGACTCACTCGCAAAGGTACTCCGTGGAAATTCGACGAACAATGCCTATCCACTTTCAATGAGTTGAAGCAGGCTTTTACTCATGCTCCTATCCTTACCCACTGGCTTCCCGACCGTCAACTGGTTGTGGAAACCGACGCATCCGACTACGCTATTGCCGCCATCCTATCCATTTACCTAGAGGATGGTGAGATCCATCCCATCTCCTTCTTGTCCCAGAGTCTCCACGGTGCCGAACTCAACTACGATATGCACGATAAAGAGCTCCTAGCCATCTTCGAAGCTTTCAAATACTGGCACCACTACCTTGAAGGCTCCATGGAGGCCGTGGACGTCGTTACAGATCACAAGAACCTTGAGTATTTCTCTACTACCAAGGTCCTTACTCGACGTCAAGTGTGCTGGTCCGAATTCCTCTCCCAATTCAACCTCGTTATTCGGTTCCGACTGGGGAAACTTGGTGGGAAACTGGATGCCCTCACTAGACGATGGGACATCTACCCTAAAGAGGGGGATAGTCAATATGCTCAAGTCAATCCTCACAATTTCTGACCCATTTTCACTCAAGAACAACTCTCCACTTCACTCCGCGCTACATTCCTTGAAGGTCCTGTCTTATGCGCTAGTGCTATCATGGACATCGACAAGCTCCACTCTGATATCAAGAATGCACAGCCGTTGGATTCTGCTGCCACTGAAGGCCTCCGACTCGCATCGTCCTCTTCCAACTCCTCTCGGTGGTCTGTGGATGAATCAGGACTACTACGTCTTGACAGTCGCATTTATGTCCCAGACTCCAATGATCTCCATCTTCACGTTCTCCAAAACAATCACGACCACATCTTGGCAGGGCATTTTGGTCAAAATAGGACTCTCGAACTCGTCCGACGGAATTACACCTGGCCACAGATGCGTGAATACGTTCGCCACTACGTTAAATCCTGCACTACCTGTGGACGTAACAAAACACCTAGACACCGCCCTTTTGGCTTACTCAAACCTTTGCCGGTCCCAGTACGCCCGTGGGATTCCATTTCTATGGATTTCATCGAACAACTACCGGATTCCAATGGATTCACTGCTATCCTCATAGTTGTCGACCGCGCAAGTAAGCAAGCAATTTTTATCCCCACTCATGACACCATCAACTCCGAGGAGCTGGCCCGGTTATTTGTTAACCATGTGTTCACTAAGCATGGTGTTCCCAACCATATAACATCCGACCATGGCTCCGAATTTGTCTCCCAGTTCACATGCGCTCTTGCCAAAGCCTTGGATATGGAGCTCCACTTCACTTCTGGATATCACCTGGAGGCCGACGGACAAACTGAACACGCTAACCAAACTCTGGAACAGTACATCCGTATCTACTGCTCCTACCAACAAGACAATTGGGATACCTTACTACCCATTGCCGAGTTTGCCTACAATAACGCTCCCAACGCTTCCACCGGAATCTCTCCATTCTTTGCTAACAAAGGCTATCATCCCAATATCACTGTACATCCTGAACGCGACATCGCCTCTGCTCGGGCCCATGACTTCATCGTTAACCTCAATGAGCTCCACCAATTCCTTTGAGATGAAATCACTTATGCTCAGTCCCATTACAAATTACAAGCGGACAAGCGGTGGTCCCCGGCTCCTGACTTCAAAGTAGGTGACAAGGTCTACCTCAGTTCCAAACATATCAGAACTACTCGCCCTACTGCAAAATTTGCCGAAAAATTCCTAGGACCATTTGATATCATTGCTCAGCCAGGATCCCATTCCTTCACTCTCAAACTCCTGTCGGACCTCTGCTCCATTCACCCTGTGTTCCATGTCTTCCAACTTGAACCCATGGAGACCAATACTATCCCTAACCATACCCAATCTCCACCACCTCCAGTTGAAGTCGACGGTGAGGAACAGTATGAGATCTCTCAAATCCTCGACTCTAAACTCGACCGTCGGTTCCACTGTCCACTCCTATACCGAGTCCAATGGTTGGGTTATGAAGGTACCGATGAAGAGTTCACCTGGATCCCCACTACAGAATTCTCCATGGACGAATATATAAAAGACTTCCACCAACGTTACCCAGACAAACCAGGACCGCTATCCAAAGTCACCATCCGCAAAGTCTCCCTCAAACCCCTGCCCATTGCTTCTTGACCTACTCATAACTTATCAGCTCCCTACAGTCTCCGCTCCTCGAATTTCAAATCAAATCCTGGAAAACTATTGCAAATTACCTTCCTAATTGGGAACAGAGCCCATCGGGCGCCTATTTCTTGCTTTCCTTCTCCCTCTTACTCACTCAAGCCTACAAGCCAAGATATATATATATATTTATGCCCATCGGGGCCCGCGCTTCAAAATCTGTGTACAAGACAACATCCAAAAAATATATACAAGTCCAAGAAGAGCACCTAGGATTCCGCGTGCACCAACTCTCCCATCACCACATCCTTGTCCACCCTATCTTCCCCTCCACTTCCTTCCTCCTCCTCATCACTCATAACAAGAAGCTCCAGCTCATCCAGTGCTGGAACGCCGATGGCACCTGTGCCCGGGCACATCTCATCCCTCTTCTTCTCCTTGGGATCCAATTCCCCTTCAGAATCCTCTACCAAAAACTCATCCACATCCTCCAAATACCTCTTCCACAATGCCCACTCAATCCGACGGCCTCCGAGCACATAGAACTTGTCCCTTGTGTCCAAGAAATGGTCACGACGTTTGATGGCCAATTGAAGACCATCTTTCCCAAGGCAGCCATACCAAACTTGCATGTTGGTGACCTCGAAGGGATCCGCGGCATCGAGAGTTTTGGTACCCATCACGTGAGCATTCCACAACTGGGCAATGTCCTTGTCAAGTCGCATACGCATTGCGATCCGTAGGGCCTCCGAGTTCACGTTCTTGAGGTTTCCTAGCTTGACCTCAGACACTGCCCATTCCTCCCTAAACTCCTCCTCAACGAAATCTGATAGCCATTCCAGAGCGTCACCCTCATGAAAATCGTCGACCAAGTCATCGACGCGGCTTCTGAGGAAATCCACCTTTTCCTCTACCCTTTCCAAGCCTTCCTGGAAATCATCCATCTTGTCGCAAAGTTTTTGTAGGAGGTCAATGACCTCACTGGACCCTGCAGATCCCGAACTTTCACCTTGTGGAAACACACACTTGTTCTTTAATTTGCACCGTTCGCAAGTGTGCCCGTGGCGAATGAAACATCTTACGTTGTCTGTCTTACAACATCCAGAACGCTCTATACAGAGCAAGTCAGCATAAGCAACGGGACCCTATGGAAGTCACTTACTATTACCCTTATATTCTTTGTCGTCCGCCTGCATCTCAGGCTTGGTCTTCAATTTCTTCAAAGGCCTTCCCGACAGCCCCGTGACCTCCTCTTCCCCACTGACCACCACCGCACTAGACTTGATCTTACGCTTCCTCGAAACATCTGTGGCCTCCGAATTGGTCGCCTTGCCCTTACCCTTCCTATCCTTCCTCTGCTTTACCAATTTTCTCAACGCCTTCTTCTTCAGGGCCTTCTCCCGCTCATCATCTCCGTCGGACCTGCTACCAACCCTGCTCCCCTCATTCCCATCTTCCTTCTCCTTCTCCGCCTCCGCAGCCTTGCTAGCTTTCACCAAAGCCTTGGCCTTGGCCTCACCTTCCAACTTCTTCTCTGCGGCCCTCCTTTCCTCCAAGGCCCTGGCCTCCTCTTCCAACCTCCGCTGCTCCGCAGTGGCCACCTCTGCCTTTGCCTTAGCCTCTGCCTCCTCTTGCCATTTCTTCTCTGCTGCCTCCCACTCCTCCCTCTCCTTCCTTGCCTTGGCCTCTGCAACCTTCCTCTCCTGTCCCAATTTTTTCTCTCGCCATTCCAACTCCAGAGCCCGCCTCTTTTCCTCCTTTTGTTTCTGCGCTTTCCAGGCCTCATGAGCCTCCGTGGCATCCTTCCTAGCCTTCTCTGTGGCGTCCTGCTCATCATAAAAGGCTTCCAGGTCTTCAGGCCAAATATCTTCGGGCATCGGGGCAGGCTCGTACGGTTCGGGCATCACGGAAACACGGTACTCGATGGTTGATGACATGACGAACGACAAGGACGAAATTCAGAAAATAGAGGAGATGGTGGTGGTAGAAAGCTAAGAGGTGAAAAGCCATGTGACCAACCTGAAAAAATTCCACATGGTCACACCTGGCCATCGGGATCTGCGTCCTTGAGGGCAAGAACGCTAAGGGGGGGATACTGTAACGAGCATGCCGACGGAAACCCGACTTCCACTCAATCCAACAAACCACAGCCTGGAATCCTACAGATCCCGATTCCCAGTTTCTATTTCATATTCCATTTCATATTTCTTTTTATATTTCACTTCACCATTACAATTTATCAATAGCCCGACATCGGTAGCGAACATGTCATCGGACCCCATTGGCTACTGACTGGTAGAATACATCCTCTGACAACCCTAGAATGTAGACCACTCCGAGTAGGAACTAGATCGGACTCCTAACTAGTAGATAAGCCTTAGAATTACACTGTAGATACTCAGTTTGAATATCAACTTGGTTCAGCCCAATCTCTCTCTCTGTGACTCTAAGTCTAACTCTCGTTCTCCAGTCCGCGGAACTCTGATCCGTTGGACTTATCTTTTACCTCGTCTCTGCCACTCCGCAGACTTCCGTCCGTATCCATCTTAGGGCTTCGGCTCAGGGGTGATGTTGCTAATAGCTTTGCCTATGCCCGACGCATCCCGTGGCATTCTGCTACGTGCACTTACTGCCACAATCCTATTGGCACGATCCTAACAGCAACCAGGGGTGTGACATTGTTGTTCCCTGCGAGTGACGTCCACCATACAGGAGATCAAAATGAGGACTATATAGTCCAACTCCTGGGAAAGTCACATATAGCAGCAGTGGATCCAGATGATGGTGAACTGGCATCTCCCCTGTGCATCAAGATTCCCTGACAACAGACCACTTTAGTGATGGTGAGGTCGGAGAACCTAGGCGAGCCTAGGGATGAAGCCGAGGGCTGATGGGACCCAGCAGACCTGATGGCAGACTGTTGTAAAGCCTCGGGAGACAACCCAGCACCATACGTGGAACCAAGTAAAAAGGATAACCAGGGAATGGCCACCTCTACCCTAGAGGACACTGGCCAAAAAAGCTCAATCGCCCACAAGGATCAAGTGGGCTGAACAGGGGAGAGAGGCTCCCCTTCCCAGGTACATGCTTCCCTAAAGGAAGGTGCTAATGGTGAAGGCGATCCTAGTTATTTAAAGAGTTTACAGAACTCTCCAAAATCCCATGAAGTCCCAACTAACCCAAGTGGGTGTCCACACCAAGGTGAAAGGGAACTGATCGGTCGCACAGTCATAGGAGCAGGGCCTTTGCGGCCTATGGACTGTGACAACGAGAGGAAGACCCCGATGCTACCAGCATCAGTGGAGTACTCTCAGGACTCCTAATGGCTGAAGCCCTTTGGAGCCACCTGGACTTGGCAAGCTATGTGACTCGCCAAAACCCTAGGAGAGAAGATATCACTTCTCAGACAGTGGGTCCACCCTCGATGACAAATGGAGGTGGATGAGCCACTAGTTACTGACTTGGAAAACCAAGTCAGGGAGTCCTATTTGGATGAATACCGAAAGCTGGAACGTATGGACCAGCTTACCAAACCACCCCAATACATCCGAGGAGCAAAGGGGCAAAATATCACAATCACCTTACAATTGGAAACCTTCGATACCATGGCTCATCACTCCGCGAAAGCCCTGATTGACAGTGGCTGTATGGGAAGCACTATTGACCAACAGTGGACCCGTGATCATGGTATTACCATGCATAAAGCAGCCCACCCCACTCTGGTCTATAACACGGATGGTACCCGAAACAAAGGTGGTGATATCACTGAGTTCGCTGAAGTCTAACTCAAGATCGGAGATCACAGCGAACAAATTGAGTTAGCAGTCGTTGACCTAGAGACAACACCCATCTTCCTAGGACATGATTGGCTACAGAGGCACAACCCACTCATTGACTGGGACACAGGTTCAGTAACCCTGGCATGCTGTGACTGCTGCAAAATACTGTTCCATCTCCCAGACAAGGATCCCGAACAGCAGTGGGAAACTGAAGTCGAGGATGGAGATACCATCCTCATCATAGACTTCGAAGAAGCCTTTCATATATGAGCGGTGGGGCATAAAGCCAATGACTTAGCAGCTAAGGCCCACAAGGGGAAGGAAGTAAAGTCGTTTGAGGAAATCGTCCCTGAACACTACCGAGACTTCATCGATGTTTTCGCTAAAGAAAACTTTGATGAACTCCCCCCTCATAAGCCTTGGAACCATGCCATTGAGCTCATTCCCAACACCAATGCCAGTCTGGACTGTAAGATATACCCCTTAAATCTGAAGGAACAGGAGGAATTGGATAAATTCCTTGACAAAAACCTGGCCACCAGCCAAAATTCGACCCTCCAAATCCCCCATGGCATCCCCCTTTTTCTTTGTCAAGAAAAAGGATGGAAAACTGCGGCCAGTACAAGACTACTGCAAGCTTAATGAAATAACCATCAAAAATCACTATCCCTTACTGCTTATTTCAGACCTTATGGATAAGCTCAAGGATGCGAGGTATTTCACTAAGCTAGATGTCCGCTGGGGATACAATAATGTTCGAATAAAAAGGGGAGATGAGTTCAAGGCCACATTTCACACTAACCGAGGACTCTATGAGCCCATGGTCATGTTCTTTGGATTAACCAATTCGCCTGCCATGTTCCAGTGGATGATGAATGATATCTTTAAAAATCTCATTGCTCAAGGAAAGGTCACCATTTATTTGGATGACATCCTCATCTTCACAAAAGACAAGGTGGAACACCAAAGAATTGTGCGAGAAGTCCTAAAGATTTTGTGCAGTCGTGTTGGCGATGCCAAATGACTACAACAAGTTTCGCATGGAAGCAGACTCCAGCGAAGGGGCAATTGGTGTCATCCTGTCACAAAAACAGGAAGGGAAATGGTGCCCAATTGCATTCCTATCAAAATCTCTTTCCACAATGGAACAGAATTACGAGATTTATGACAAGGAACTACTAGCAATAATGATTGCCTTGGAAGAATGGCGACATTATCTCATGGGTGCCTGTCAAGATTTCGAAATCTGGATGGATCACTCAAACCTACAATATTTCCACAAACCTCAGAAACTCAATCACAGACAAGCGTGATGGGTCACTGAGTTAGCAGAATACCATTTCATGCTCAACCACAAACCAGGAGCGTCTAACAGGAAAGCCAACCTCTTGAGTCAGTGGGCTGATCACGACCAAGGGAAAAAGGATAATGACGATATTATCCTCCTAAAGCCAGAATTCTTCTGTGCCCTAGTAATGCCAACAGAGGAAGAAATTCACGGCAAAATTCAAAGAGTGACCAGCGATCGCCAATGATGGGACAAAGGAATCGCTTCAAGCCTCAGTCATGAGAAGGGGGTCATTGAAAAAGACCACCTTCTCCACTATGATGGACGTATCTACGTCCCTCGTGATCACACACTACGAGGGGAGCTCATCTCCCATTACCATGATCACGTCTCAGCAGGACATCCAGGAATCGAAAAGACCAAGGAATTGGTCCTAAGAGATTACTGATGGCCTAAACTATGGAGAGACATGGAAACCTATGTACGAGGATGCGAAGTGTGTCAAAGGATAAAAACTGACATGCAGCAGAAGGCAGCTCCGCTGCATCCCAATGCCATACCATCTCAATCTTGGGAACATATCTTGGTTGACATGGTCACCAGATTTCCAGAATCTAAGGGCTACAATGCAGTGCTAGTCATTGTAGACCGATTCTCAAAATATATCGTGCTGATTCCATGCACGAAAGAACTCTTGTCGAGTGGATGGGCCAAGATCTTACATGATGAGATCATTTGTCGATTTGGGGTTACCCCCTCCAAAATCATCTCCAATCGGGGACCACAATTCATATTGAAATTCATCACCAAGCTGTATGCAATGATGAATATTAAAGGAAACCCATCAATGGCCTATCACCCTCAGACAGACAGACAAATGGAACAGGTTAACCAAGAACTCGAAAAGTACCTTTGAGTTTTCGTTAACCACAAACAGGATGACTGGAGTGAATGGCTGCAGTGGGCAGCATTCGCTCACAACAACCGCCAACACTCTGCAATGGGCTTCTCTCCCATCAAAGTAGTCTTTGGACGAGACAGGGAAATTCACCCAACTGCGGTGAGGGCATCAGAAACACCATTGGTAACTGACTTTGTTGAAAGCCTCCAGAGAGTATGCAAACAGGCAGAACACTCTCTGAATAAAGCCGCTGAGGTTATGAGAAAGGCTTACGACAAACACACTCATCCTGCACAGGAATACCAATCAGGTGACAAAGTCTGATTGGATTCAACCAACCTTCACCTTCCCTGACCAGCAAAAAAGCTAGACAATAAGCACATCGGCCCCTTTGAAATAATCTCTAAAAAGGGGCCCTCCACGTACGAGCTAAAGCTACCACCAGGATGGAAAATTCACAACAAGTTCAACAAATGATACCTAACTCTGTACATCCCCCTGGAGTTTTCTAACCAGGAAAAGCCTCTGCCACCCAAGCTGGAACTCGTGGAAGGCGAGGAAGAATACGAAGTAGAAGAACTACTTCAGGACCGCGACCGCGTCGTTGGTCGAGGACACAGCTGGAGGACCATAACAGAATATTTGGTCAAATGGAAGGGATACTCAGTGAAGAAAGCTACTTGGGTCAAGAGGAGTAATCTTGCCCATGCCGAAGAACTCATCAAACAATACGAGAACAAGGAAGACCGCATAGAGAATCACGATTTGTGACACTTGGAAAACGAAGAGGGATGTATAACCATATCATCTCCTGGCTCTTCAACCGAGAGCCCAACACTCTTTCCAGTCTTGAACAGGAATCATACTGATCCATTATCCTTCAACGAGCAGGGCTTTTATTCATCGGACACAGATGAAGACATCTTCAAAGACGAGCATTCCATGTCTCCTCTAATGACTCAGACCGACCCCAGCTTCCCTCTAGAAGAATGGGGCATGTCTGCTTGGGAACAAAATAGGGACTACGAATCAGATATGGAATCTACTAACTCCCTCAACTCAGGGAGTGAGTACGTCTAAAGGACTGTTGGGACAACAGTCTTAGTCGGGGGGTATTATTATGGTTTTACCCCTATTTTCCTTATCTTATCTTATCCTTATCCCTCAGTCCCCTGGACCTGCCTATCTTATCTCTCAGACCCATGATATTCCACCAGCACACTCCTTACCTGTTTACCCGGTTGCCATCACCCCAGTTCACAGCTGCCGCATTCTGGATGACCGACAAACTACATGCATCATCATGCTTCTCTTGATGGCATCATGCTTCTTAGTAGTTGGACAGGAGTCGACCACTAGTTGAGGGTGGTCTATGGGATGCAGCCTATTCAGATGGAGTCCCATGAAGATACAGGTGACATGCGCTCTTTACTCTCATTTGTCGGAAGGACACTTCTTTTAGTGTCTTCACTCCTCATTTGTTGAAAGGCACACTTCTTGCTGCACGTGCCCTTGTAGATACTATTATTAGTACGAGTCTAACATGTATTTAAGCTAGCCTATGCTGTGGCCTTAGACCCCAGCTTCAGCTAAGGTTATATACTCCTAACTCTTACAAGCTCCTTGCTTTTGCTATAAGTGACACCTAACTTTTCATAATCTACCAACGCCTCTCTAACACTGAATCACCGAACACGAGTGACAGGATAGAGATCAGCCTTGGTTTAGACTAAAAGTTAGTGCTTAACAGAAGGTAAGTGTAGAGAATAATCTGGGGTCTCCCTTATTTGCTCTCTCTCCCTTTATTAAACTAATTAGCTAGCTGCTTTTTATACTAGTTTGTGAATTAAAGGTTTGTAAGCTACAGTATTCCTTGCTGTGTTGATTTATAACACAAGCGAACTAATTACTGAGTAATAAGACAAGATTAACCCTTCCTTACCAATGCTGAGTCAAGTACAATCAAATCCGCAGGCTACAAGGACTGTGCATTACTGTGCATTGCACTGCAAGTAAGCAAGCTTTGTAACAAGTTTACCAAGCAATCCACTGGGGTTTGCTTAGCGAATTAAACAGTTTTAGTAAGTTCTAAACCACTGCTGACTGTTGTGAATTAAATAATTCTCTAACTTGTCATCAGGTAGGACTGAGTTATTTCAGGTGGGGTGGCTATGTACTGGGATCAATGATGGGATTTGATCAATCAGAATCTGCAATCAAAGTGCCTGAAGATCAATGGCTGTGCTCTGATGTAGAAAAGCCTGATAAATCCGCAAATTCTGAGCACACAGAGCCTAGAGGCTCATCACCATGTGCATCTTGTACTAATACTATGTCTAATACATAGGAATATGTATCATTATCCCTATACTCTTGGTCATTAGCCTGCATCTCAGGCTCCATCTTCAACCTCTTTATGGGCCTCAATGATGGCTCTGCTACCTTCTCATCACCACTTGTCACCACAACTGAACTCAACTTCCAATTCCACTTTCTTGAAGTCTCTGTGGGTGCCAAATCCTCTGCCCTACTCTTACCCTTCAGATCCTTCCTCTTCTCAACCAACTGCCTCATCACTGCAGCTTTAAGCTCTTCCTTTTCCTCCTCCTCTTTCTCATCATCTCCTTCAGTCCCACTCTTGGTCTCTTCCTCAGACTCCACAGCCACTCTTGCTTCCTCCAATAATCTTTCATTCTCTTCATCCATCTTCATGGCCCACCTCTCTTCCTCCAACCATTTTGCTTCTGCCTCTTCTTCCTACTGTTTCCTCTCTGCAGCTTCCTGCTCCTCCTTCTCCTTCTTTGCCTTGGCTTCAGCAACCCTTTTCTCTTGCACCAACTTCTTTTCACATCTCTCCAACTCCTAGGCCTGCTTCTTCTCATCCTTCAACTTTTGCACCTTCCAGGCCTCATGAGCCTCTGCAGCATCTTCTTTGGCTTTTTTCATAGCATCCCGCTCATTGAAGAAAACTTCAAGTTCTTCCAGACAAAGATTTTTGGGTGTTGGGGTGGGCTCATATGGCTCAGGAGTTATGGACAAGTGGTATTCAATGTTGGAAGACATGGAGATGGTGACAATGAAGTTAGAAAAAACATGGAGATGGTGGTTGCAGGTCAAGAGGTGAAAACTCACATGATCAATCTGAAAAAATTCCACGTGGTCATGCTCAGCCATCAGGATCTGTGTCCTTGAGGGCAAGAATGCTAAGAGAAGGATATTGTAATATGCATGCCAATGAAATCCAACTTTAACAAACCACATTTCAGAATCCTACAGATTCCAATTCCCAGTTTCTATTTCATATCCCATTTCATATTTCATCTCTCCATTTAATTTATCAATAGCCTAACATTGGTAGCAAATATATCATCAGACACCATCAGCTACCAACCAGTAGACTACAACTTCTAACCATTCTAAAATGTAGACTACTCCAAGTAGGAACTAGATTAGACTCCCAAGTAGTATATAAACCTTAGAATTACACTGTAGATACTCAATTTGAATATCAACTTGGTTTAGCTCAATCTCTCTCTCTAACTCTAAGTCTAAACTCTTGCTCTCCTGTCTATAGAACTCTGATCTGTTGGACTTATCTCTTATCTTGCCTCTGTCACTTTACAGACTTCTGTCCATATTCATCTTAGAGCTTCAGCTCAGAGGTGACATTGCTAATAGCTTTGCCTATGCCCAATACATTCCATGGCTTCCACTACATGCAATCTCTGCCACATTCCTATTGACATGATCCTAACACTAAGGCAAGAAGGATAATGATGATATGGTAATTCTGAAACCTGAATTGTTCAGGGCATTAGTAATGCCAATGGAGGAAGAGATTCATGAGAAGATCAGAAGAGCAACCAAGGATCCAAGAAAGTGAGACCAAGGGATAGTGAACTTTCTCAATCTTGAGAAGAGGATCATGAAGAAAGATGACCTAATGTATTATGATAGTTGCATCTGTATTCTCCAAAACCTAGAGTTGCATAGTGAACTCATCACAAAATGCTATGACCACATCACTGCTGGATACCCTGGCATCGAGAAAACAAAGAAATTGGTATTACAGGAGTATTGGTGGCCAAAGATGTAAAAAGACATGGAAGCATATATGAAAGGATGCAAGGCTTGCCAAAGGACAAAGACAGACCACAAACAGAAGTGAGCACTGCTACATCCAAACATGGTGCCAACTCAACTCTGGGAACACATTTCGAATGACATGATCATTAGGTTGCCCAAATCAAAAGATTACAACTCAATCTTAGTCATTATAGACTAATTTTTAAAGTTTATCATCCTAGTACCCTGCACAAAGGAGTTGTCATCTGTGGGATGGTCCAAGATCCTGTGCAATAAAGTCATTTGCCAATATGGAGTAATGCCACTCAAGGTTATCTCCGATCGAGGGTTGCAATTCATCTCTAAATTCATGAAGAAGTTATACACTATACTAAATATTAAGAGAAACTCATCCACTTTCTATCATCTCCAGATTAACAGACAAACTGAATGAGCAAACCAGAAGGTTGAAAAATACCTGTGTATTTTTATTAACCACTGTCAAGATGACTGGAGCGAGTGGTTACCCTTAGCAGCCTATGCTCACAACAACTGGAAGCACTCTGTGATAGGCCACTCTCCTTTAAAGGTCAATTTTGGATGTGACAGGCAGATTGTCTCTATCACAGTTAAATAAGGAGAAGTTTCCACCATCACTACATTCATCAAAAATATAAACAAGCTGAGAAATCCCTGGAAAAAGCTGCTGAAGTCATGAAAAGAAACTACAACAAATATAAGCAACCTGCTGTTGAATACTCCCCTAGTGACAAGGTTTGGCTTGACTCTGCCAATTTACACCTCTCTCATCCAATGAAGAAACTTGGTGATAAATGAGGGGGACCATTCATAATAAAACCTGACCAACTTTTCTTAAGATGTCTAATTAAAATCAAAGTAAGATAAGTTAAGATGAGCCATCTTAAGTACAACTTAAATATGTTTACCTATTATAAATGTGATATTCAGAGTACTTTGCATCCTAAATGAATGACTTAAGATTATCTTAAGACAGTCTTAAGATCATTTGAAGATATAGTGTCTTAGAGTTTAAGTGTTATGCACTAACTCTAATCTATACCAAAGCAATCTCTCTGTACTGTCACTCACATTTGGTGATTCAGCATTAGAGAGGCAGAGACAGATTGTAAGAAGTTAGGGCATCACTTAGATAGCAAGAGCAAGGAGCTTGTAAGAGTTAGGAGTATATAATCTTAGCTGAAGCTGGGGTCTAAGGCCACAGTGTAGGCTAGCTTAAATACATGTTAGACTTATACTAATAATAGTATTTACTGGGGCATATGTATTGAGAAGTGCACTCTGTAGCAAATGAGGAGTGAGGACACTGAAAGAAGTGTGTCCCCAATGATGAGCCTATACTTCTGTGGCAATGGCAAAAACCAAAACTTTAAATAAGTTTATGGCAAATAACGTGTAGTGGCAATAAAGGCTTTGTTGTTGTGCGAGTGTTTCAGTGCACCTCTGTGTGATGAATTCCTCAAGAACACAAGTATACACTGTGACTTTTCAGTCAGCAAAGTAGTACCCTTAATGATCGAGTACTAGAAAGCATTGGCTGTAAGCCAGAAAGGGTCTCAATAGATGAGAAGGAATGAAATCTGGTATAACTGGGAATACCAGCAAGCTGTGAACAAAGTGACAGCAATTAACTAGTAAAAGCCATGGGTGGAATTGGTGGAATTAATAGAAATGCCATCAAAGAGAAATACTGTTTGGCAAGATAACAAATACCATGACAGCACTAGACAAAGACTGCAGTCAAGAAGCTGGCAGTAAAGTGAAGAGAGACTGGCTGATAGAAATATGATGAGAGACTAGCAGCAGCAAAACAATGACTGAGACTGGGTGAGGCTGATACTGAAACTATACTGAGGTTAATGATGGCAAAACAAAACTTATACTGATCCTGAGTCTACATGGAGACTATCTTATACTGAAACTGATGGCAAGATACCAAATACCATGACTGACAATCCTATGCTGTTGACTGAAATTCTATGACAGATGCTGCTGGCAGCAATAATGATCTTAATCTGGGTCCACACAGGGATGTAACTATCCTGTACTGAACTGGGGTAAAACAATGGTGACATAGAAGGTGAAAGCTGATAAAACAATTCTGGCTGGTGAAAGTGAAATGATGCTGGCAGAATAAAAGATAAAAGCAAGTTGTGGACATGAAATTCCATGTATTGGTGCAATATGAGCATACACCAATACTGTTAGAAGAAAAGCCATGACAGAGAGTATGACTTGGAGTGATAGGGTTTTATTGTCTGTCTCCTAGTGAGTACAAGCAGTGATGGTGGTCAATAACGTGTGCGATAACTAGTGTCCGATTAACTACTACTACACTAGCTTTTATACTACAAGTCCAGAATAAAATTAGAATACTTGAAATGAGTCCTTAGTAAGTCCTTAGTACATAGATTGGTAAGAAATGATACAAAACATGTGCTCCCAGAGTTCTAAAGTAACAGCACCCACATGGTTTTACCATGTATAGACTTAGTGATTAGAAAGAATTCTGCTGACATACAGACTTTTGGGCTGCTGTGTTACTGCAGCAAAGTACATTGAAGTGAGTGTACTGAAGTAGATGCATGCAGTATTGTCTTGGCATTGTAACAGCCTTAATAAAGCTGGTGGAAAGGTCACAGTATTAAGTCTTTTGCCATGGAATAGGTATTTTGACTGTGGCATTCTATTAAGTGATGCTTGATGCTGATGTCAGTGATAGCTGTGCTGAGCAATCAATGATGGTCCTACTTCCATGAGATCTGCAATCAAGTGCCTGGTGGCATTAATGAAGTGGCGCATATTGATGTGGAATACAAGCTGGGATGGATAGTTGGTGGTAAAAGTGGGTATTGCCATGATTGCAATCATTGATTTAGAGAAAGTCTGCTAAGTGGACAAGGCATTTATTATAGTGCAAAATCCACAAATTCTGAGCATACAGAGCCTTGAGACTCATCACTGATGAATGAGAGTAAAGAATGCATATCATCTGCATTGTCGTGGGACTCCATCTGAGCAGCTCTCATCCCATAGACCACCCTCAACTAGTGGTCTGTATTGCTGAACCACTAAAAAGCATGATGCCATCAAGAGAAGCATGATAGCACATGCAGTGCATCAGTCATCTGAGAGGTGGCAGCTGTTGAGGGGTGATGGCAACTGGATAAATGAATAAGAAGTGTACTGGCAGAATATTGTAGGTCTGGGAGATAAGATAGGTCAGTCTGGGGTTTCATGAGATAAGGATAAGATAAGATAAGAAAAATAGGGTAAGATTGTAATAGAGTCAGGGAAGACCAAATGAGTGGAAAATATAAGTTTGTGACCAAAGAATTGTGTGTATTGTGCAGCATTAATATTGAATGTGAAATCTGAAGTGCTGGCATCTTAGACTAAGCCAGTGATAATGGAAGGGGAAAGGAGTCATCTGTCTTGATTCAGGTCATCTCATAACATGGATTAATGTTTTGGTGTGAGTGTGAGGAAGACAATGCTTATGAAAACAATGTTACTCACAGATTCATATTGATCAGGGTCAAAAGCAAAGTCACCAAGGGCTAAAATAACATTTTCATCTTCTGAGTACATTTTCATGATCTGTAGGATAAAATTATAAGAAGAATAGTATTTGTGAGAGAAAGAAGGGAATGTGCATTTGCATGAATAACAAACTTTTCAGGTTCCTCTCCAAAGACAATGTTATTTGCATTGAAGAAGCACAAAGTGAGGACAAAATTTCTGGTGGTGTTACTGGTACCAAGAAACATCTAGGTGTTAATGATGATGGTTTTTGTCAACTCGCCAGAGGAATTATAGAGTTGGCAAGCATTTGATAAGTAAGCAAGTCCATAAAGAGAGGTGCTACCATTTTCAGTTCTCGTTGAAGTGCTAGTGCTAGCCATGGCTTCTTGAGAGAGTCCTGGTGGAATGGGAGATTTGGATGTGGAAAGTGGGACTATTCTCAGGCTTCATATTTGACAGGTTGTGAATGAGTTGAGCATCATAAGTGTATAGATTAAAGGAAGTATATATTGAAAACAAAGGTTCCAATGTGAAGAGCAGGAGATCAGAGTTTTATACAATAGAGAAGGTGTTGAAATAATCCTAGCAGGTATGGAAGCACATGAGGGATCAGGACATGAATATGGGATTGATGCAGTACATGAGCAGTGAGTATGTAGTCAATCAAGTAAAGAAGAGAAAAGCATAGCTATGAAAATTTACCGGTATGTACACATGACTGATTACTAATAAACATATGAGCCATGAGCTCGATATCTAACAGAAGGCATGCTGAGAAGGAATATAGATTGGAATAGAACAGTTAGAGGTGAGGATTTTAATTGTATTGCTCCAGGTACATGTGAGTGAGTCATATGGTAAGAGACTGAAAGGACAGACATTGCAGATTAGATTAGGACATCATGATATACTACATTCATTGTGGAAGAGCCATTCTCATTTAAATCATTTGAAGGTGGTATTAAAATTTTTAGGTGTTTGCCTGAGGTAGCTCTTTGTAACACACTAACTCAACAAACAATATCAAACAAGGGTCTGCTACTTGTGTTTGGTAGTCCAGGCACAATATAGGCAAGGTAGTCATTGACAGTTGGCAATGCAGTTCTTTAGTTTATGAAACTCCGGTCCATTGGACTTAACTCTTATGTTACGGTTATTCTTTTCTTTTTCCTTTTCTTTTTCTTTCTTTACGTATTCACGCTTACCCTATGCTGCAGTTCCGATCGGACATTCTCACAGTACTATTTTTAGTCTACGTAACGTGTATTTAAGTAGAGCCTCAGCTGGCCTAAACCCCAGCTTTGGCTAAGGTTTATTCTACCTAATATCGAACTCCGTTCTTCGTGACTATCTGTCCCATCGACTTGCGTCGCCTTTGACTTGCTAGAGTATCTCCTACCGAAGTGCGAGTAGGGATCCTAGTACGATCTAAGTCGATTAGAGTTAGTGGCTAACATTTAGCCGAAGCTCGACCTTTGTTGCCCAACATACTATACCTCATTGTATCCTTTCTTCTAGCAGATCTCGTTCTGCACTTCCTCATTCGAGACCCCCTCGGCTTGGTTATTGTAACCGTCTTATGGGTCTTTCTTCTTTGCGTATTCCTCCCTTCCCCAGTGCTTGCAGGGTTCCACCTGCTCCTCTGGGTCGGATTTCTACGCCATTTCCTTCTCTAAAAACATGCAATCCTTCGTCCTCGCTCTCCAGCTCGCTTCAATATTAACAATCCTATTGTTGATATTGACGAGTACTTCCACCTCCGAAAACTGCGAAATCTTGTTAATGAACGGTTCCAACTACGAGACCGACCTTAGCCTGATTATCGCAATCCTCGTCGTGCTTACCATACTCGCTGTTTACCAGCTTGCATGGTCAATAGTCGACCTACACCAAGGATAAATTCACGTACGGATGACCTGGCTCGACGCCATTTTATCCGTCTCCGCTGTTTTTATCGTCTTTTTATTCTTCATCTTCTCATTCCAGTTTCTCCGCTGCTGCCGTCGACAGAGAAGGGTTCGACCACAACTCCCCTTCCATTATGTGCCCAGCCAGCCCGCATATCCTCCGCAGGTGATCGATATCCCCGCAGCATCCCAACAAACTCTACCCCCGCACCTCCTCAGCTAGAGCTGGAATCTCTGTATGGAGAGTCCCTCTACGGATCGTCGCGACCCAGCTCGCGATCCTCAGAGTCGAGCACCGACTCCTACAGAAGCGCCACCGACGAGTCAACCGACTCCGTCGACATCACCGATACCCGGGGCGTATTCCTCGACCGAGGAGACTCGCCCCTACCAGGTCTCTTCGACCAGTCTCCAGTCGAAGGCGAGTCAAGTACCCACGGAGTCCGAGGACAAGGCACCAGGCATCTGGTCGCGGGCGAAGAAAGCCCTGATACCGAGTTCGAAGGGGACGAGCTCACCGAGTTCGAAGGGGACGAGCTCACCGAGTGGGAAAGAACCCGCCTCGACGACCTCTACCCAAACACGGAGGAAGATGCAACCCATACCGGAGACAATTGGTCCGGAAGGTCCTCCACGAAGTGGGTCAGTGCAAACTGGGGAGACCCAGACCTCGGAGCAGAAAGAAGGCGGTTTATTCAGAGGCAAGAGGACGACTACGACAGTGATTCCGGCGAGCTTGGCCTCGGGGCCCCCGCAGCTTCCACCAGTTCAACTCAGTCACAGCCTGTTCCAAGCTCCTGGCCAACCGATAGGGGAGAGCCAGTCGGCTGGCACCCTGCGACCAGCTGGGTATACGCCGATAGGAGGGAAGAAACTCCTATGGCCAGAGTCACGACCAGAAGAGAGCCCGACCCGGTCCCTGAAGGGTCCGAGGCCCCAACGCTCCCTTCCGCCGTCCCCCCGATCGAGCCGACGAGTGGGGAGCTTTGGGGCGAGTTCCCAGATTACGATGCCGAAGACCTTGGGACAATTACCGCCTCCGAGCGACTCGCCAGAGTCGCCAACTGGGAGCCGTCAGTTGCAGGTCGGGCATTCGCCGACCCCGTCCCGGAGCACCAGCGTCCTTGGACGCTCCTCTACCACACGCTCGTCGAGTCGCTCGAGCACCCTCGAGCTGCCAGGCAGTCCTCAGACTTCGAGGCCCGAATGGACCGAGCAAGAGCGGCAGACTTATGCACTTGCCGTGCCGAGATCGCTGCCCTCGTCGGGCCCAATGCCTTCTATGACCTACCCCTCGAGCCTGACGCCACACGCGTCGAAATCGAAAATCGACAGCGAGCAGCTGCCCTTCGATACGCCGGGCTTGCAGAGCGAGCCAGAACCGATCTCGAGAGCAGAAGGAGGGCCTGGGAGGCCTACGAGTCGGAAATCAGTGACCCCGACTCCGACATCGTACAACAGAGAAGGAACCGAGAAATCGATGACCGCATCGCCCGAGAGAGGAAGGAGGCCCAGGATGCCGAGTCGGCCGCCCAACAGTGCTCTTGAGAGTGAGGTGATGACGGCGGTCCGGACCCTCCTGGTCCACCCTCATCACCCCCGCCCAACGATCTTTAATATCTTACCATGGCACGGGCTGTATGAAATCATGATGGAAGATATGGAAAGGGACTCCCAGTGGCTCCTGACGGAGGCGGGAGAAGACTACCGTGATGCGAAGGCCGCAGGGGATGTATACCTTATGCGGAACATTTTGGAAGTAGAAACCTGGCATCGAGCGGCGTTAGTATGGAACATAGCTAACCCTGATCAGCCAAAACAAGGATGCGCGGCCTATCGACGGCCACAGCCGATGCCCAATCCACTCGAGACTGAAGAGTTCTGGGCGGGCATGAGACCGGACGACGATGAAATGGACGATCCGGGTGCTGGACCCTCGGATAAAGGAAAGCAACCCGCTTTACCGCCTCAGCCACCGCCTCAACCACCACGCCAACCCGTGTACCCCGGCGGATACCCACCGCCGGGCGACAACTATCGCCTCCGTTCTCTCCCAAGGCCGCCAAACCCGCCAGTGCCTCCCTCGATTCCGTCACCCCCGGATCCTATTCCCCCGTGGACGTTAGCGGCCGGGAAGGACGGCAACCCTTGGAATGACGTCAAACCTAAGCTGATCACTCAGCCCGAATACTTCACCGGGGAAGCCACTGACATCAATCGGTTCCTTCATCACTGCGAAATGTACTTTCAAGTTTTCCCGCTGCACTTCACCATGAACGACCAGGGCCAAAACCCTTACCGCATCACATTCGCACAAGGGTATCTGCGGGAGAAGGCCAAGGACTGGTGGGGTGACCAATACTACCGCTATCGGGACGAGCGGGGACATTGGAGATTCCCCACGTGGGATGAATTCTCCCATGACCTCACGGTAGAATTCCGGGAAGTAGCAGAGCTCGCGATCTGGAAGGCGGAGTGGAAGAAGATCCGACAGTCGGAATTCAAATCCGCAGTTGAGTTCTTTGCCAAATTCGAACGGTTGGCCCACAAGTGTGGAGAGTTTAATGACGAGAAGCAGATGTTCGAAGCGGTAGAAGCGGCAATTCGACAGACGGTACGAAAAACGGTTATGCACGGGGACAATGAGCGCCCCACAACCTATGCACAATGGAAGGCACAAGTCCTCCGGATCGACGCCAATTATCGGTACGACGTGGCCCAAGGCCTCGCCAGTAAGTCCTCCCCGAACCAAGGTGGTTCGGGTCGAGGCAATCAATCGAAGGGACAGGGTTCCAGTGGCGATAAGAAGGACGCCACGGGAACAACCTATGGGGGAGCTGGGCAGCCGATGGAGATCGACAAGTTACGATCCGACAAGCGGTGCTTCAAATGCGGGAACACTGGGTGGACCCCGAAGCATAAATGCCTGGACGACAGGTCGAAATGGCTCCCCGTCAAACTTCCACCCCGCAAGAAAAAGCCCAACGTCGCGCGCCTCTGTCAACTACTTGCTGAAGCCGAGAAGGAGGAACTTGGAGAAACCACGAAGGTCGAAGAGGTAAAGGAAGAGAAGTCGTCAAAAGACGAGCCGGCGTCGAAGTAAGTGATTCGACGGCGTCGGCAAAGGACTCAGTTTCATTTGGTGTGCCCCTCTGTACTACTAGCCGGACTTATACTACGTATGTAGGTACTCCGTTCGAACAATATATCAATTTTTTCGCTGCGTTACCAATAGAAGAAACTAAGGATGAAGAATCGCAAAACGCCAACGGCGTAGGAGGGGATTTCCGCCACTCTGCGCAGCCAGCGCTCAGTACCGAACCCCTAGGGGCCGTCCAAGCTCAGGAACCCCCGGCTCACCGCATAGGGAAAGCCCCTCGAGGGCAGAGCCCCCTAGGTTGAGTCTCGACTGCACCCCAGATGTGGGGAGGTCACCCTGGAGAGGGAGAAAGGTCGACAACCCAGCCCATCGGGCCTACGTCCTCATTTGTGGGGCCATCTGTTCCAACGGGAGGCGACGGAAAAGCAGCTGAGGCCGGGAACTCGAGGGACCACCTGCCCCTAGTAGCCGAGGGCATTCCGGTGGCCAACAGTGCAGACCCCTCGAGGGAGCCGACATGTGTGCGTCCGCGAAGGGTTACCCGAAGTACCGCCGGGTCTAGGAAGAGCACTAAGGGAAGGAATATCGTGGGGGTTACAACGCCGCGCACAAGCGCCCGTGGCCAGGGCCGAACCAAGGGCAGCAAGCCCTCCTCCACCACCTCGACTACCAAGGGCACCCAAGTGCCGCCTCGAGACCTTTCTCGTCCCGGTGACCAAATGCCACTTCGAGGGAAGACCCCTTCGGTCACATTGGAGGAAGTGGAAGATGAAGAAGCCCACCTCCGGTCCGACATTCCGGTTCACACGTCCCGAAGGCCGCCGACACCGACTCCATCTCTTTCCGCCACCCCTAATGACAAGAAGATCATTGCGGAAATGTACTACGAACTGCACGGCGTCTTATGGACGTGTAGAGCCCTGCGCATTGCCCCAGGAGACGCAGCGGCCAGAGCCGTTCTTAACGGATGGATTCATCCCCGACGGCTGGGCGAGGTTACCGATAAGCTGTGCCGTCAACTAGAAGAGCAGACGGAGACGGCCGTTCAAGCTCGGGAAAAGTGGCAATGGATGGAGGATTTACGAAAACCTCCCATGTATATACGAGGACAAAAGGGACGGAACGTCTCAATAAAAGTGCAGGTGGAAACCCTAGACACTCGGGAAGTTCATGATGTTAGCACCCTGGTGGATAGCGGAGCGACGGGCAGCTCCATCGATCAAGGCTGGGCTCAGACCCGAGGCCTCAACCTAAAGAAGGCGGCTCAGCCCGTACCGGTTTATAATGCCGATGGCACCCAAAACAAAGGAGGGGACATCACGGAATACGCCAAAGTAAGATTACGTATCGGAGACCACGTGGAACGGATCGAACTAGCCGTGGTCGATCTAGGCTCTACCCCGCTCTTTCTGGGACATGACTGGTTACAACGTCATAACCCCTTAATCGACTGGAACACCGGGGCGGTTACTCTCGCCTG
Organism: Desarmillaria tabescens; assembly: GCF_030435595.1. NCBI lineage: Eukaryota > Fungi > Basidiomycota > Agaricomycetes > Agaricales > Physalacriaceae > Desarmillaria > Desarmillaria tabescens. The sequence goes on from NW_026848300.1 coordinate 2,841,932, forward strand.
CTGTACCTGTCGCAAGATCCCGTTCTCCTTACCAGACACCGACCCTTCAACACGGTGGGAGGAGTACGAAGAAGGAGACACTATCCTAGTAATCGACTTTGAAGAGGCCTTCCACGTACGAGCCATGGGGACTAAAGCCAATGAGTTGGTGGCCCAGGCTCACGCTAAGAAGACCTCCAAGTCCTTTGAGGAGATCGTACCCGAGGAATACCGCGAATTCCAAGACATCTTTGCCAAGGAGAGCTTCGATGAGTTACCCCGGCGGAAGCCATGGGATCATGCCATTGAATTGATACCGAATGCGAATGCCAACTTAGACTGCAAGGTCTACCCTCTTAACCCGGCAGAGCAGGAGGAACTGGACAAGTTCCTCGACGAGAACCTGTCCACGGGGCGTATCCAACCCTCGAAATCTCCCATGGCCTCCCCGTTCTTTTTTGTAAAAAAGAAAGACGGGAAGCTCCGTCCAGTGCAAGACTACCGCAAGCTAAACGAGATGACAATCAAGAATCGCTATCCGTTACCGTTAATTGGGGAACTGATGGATCGGTTAAAGAATGCCAAGTACTTCACCAAACTGGATGTACGGTGGGGATACAATAATGTGAGAATAAAGCAGGGGGACGAGTGGAAGGCCGCATTTCGAACCAATCGCAGCCTCTACAAACCCCTGGTGATGTTCTTCGGACTCACCAATTCTCCCGCCACCTTCCAGTGGATGATGAACGACATCTTCAAAGATCTCATAGCGGCAGGGGAGGTCTCGGTATATTTGGACGACATCCTCATTGCTTCCAAAACTAAAGCAGAGCATAAACGAATCGTACGGAAGGTGCTACAAATCTTACGTGACAACAAGCTATTTCTCAAAGCGGAGAAATGTGAATTCGAAGTAGAGGAAACGGAGTACTTGGGAGTAATTGTCAGCGAGGGCAAGGTTCGCATGGACCCCGTTAAAATCGCAGGTCTACTAGATTGGCCGGTACCCGGAAAGAAACAAGAGCTACAATCCTTTCTTGGATTCTGCAACTTCTATCGCCGATTTATCCGGGACTACAGCAAGCACGTCAAGCCGCTCACCTTACTCACCAGGAAGCAGGAATGGAAGTGGGGGGAAGCTCAGCAGGGGGCATTCGACAAACTCAAGCAACTATTTCGCGAAGATGTGGTATTAGCTATCCCACTGGACAAAGGGCGGTTCCGAGTGGAGGCGGATTCAAGTGAAGGAGCGGTGGGGGCCATACTCTCCCAGTGGCAGGATGAGAAATGGCAACCGGTGGCCTTCCTCTCCAAATCACTCTCCACCACCGAACGGAATTATGAGATTTACGACAAGGAGCTCCTGGCCATTATGATCGCTCTTGAGGACTGGCGCCAATACCTCATGGGGGCGAGGGAAGACTTCGAAATTTGGACGGACCACTCCAACCTCCAATATTTCTGTAAGCCCCAGAAACTCAACCGACGACAAGCACGGTGGGTGACGGAGCTAGCGGAATACCAATTCACTCTACATCACAAACTCGGGGCCCAAAACCGGAAGGCAGATCTCTTATCAAGAAGAGCGGACCATGACCAAGGCAAGGAGGACAACCAAAACATCGTAGTACTTAAGGTGGAGCACTTCCGAGCTCTGATCATGCCCACCGCCGAGGAGCTGCACGAACGAATCAAGGCAGCGACCCACGACCCTCGTCACTGGGACAGGGGAATCTCGGACTCCCTAAACCACGAAAAGGGAGTCTCTCGCGATCAAGACCTGTTATGGTATGACGGGCGAATCTATGTACCTGTAGACCGCGACCTTCGAGGAAATATCATAGCCCTCAAACACGACCACGCCACCGCCGGCCACCCGGGCATCGAAAAAACCAAAGAATTGGTACTTCGTGACTACTGGTGGCCGAGGATGAGGTGAGACGTGGAGGCGTACGTGAAAGGATGTGAAACCTGCCAACGAACCAAAGCAGATCGACGTCCAAAGAAGGCTCCCCTACATCCCAACGACATTCCCTTGCGTCCCTGGACTCATATCTCGGTAGATATGATCACCAAACTACCAAATTCCAAGGGATTTGACTCCGTTCTAGTCATCGTCGACCGGTTCTCTAAGACCATTATCCCCATCGCCTGTACCGAAGAGCTTAGTTCCCTTGGCTTCGCCAGGCTCCTGAGGGATCACGTCTACGTGCCCTACGGGGTGATGCCGGAGAAAGTCATCTCGGACCATGGTTCAGTTTTCGTTTCCAAATTCATGAAGGAGTTCTACGCCCTCATTCACGTCGAGGGAAATCCATCCACCGCATATCACCCCCAAACGGATGGACAGACGGAGAGAGTAAACCAAGAAATTGAAAAATACCTCCGAATGTTTGTCAATGATCGCCAGAACGACTGGAGTGAATGGCTGCCCTTAGCGGCCTTTACCCACAACAATCGCCAGCATTCATCCACCGGGTACTCCCCATATAGGGTGGTGTTCGGGAGAGACGGGCAGGTTATCACTACAACCCAAAAGCCGACCATAGTACCGGCAGCAACCAAGCTGGTAGCAGAAATCGAAAAGACGCAAAGGGAAGCGAAGACGTCCTTAGAAAAGGCGGCTGCATCAATGAAGAAAGCTTACGATAAACACAAAGGCCAAGCAAGGGAGTATCAGCCAGGAGATAAGGTATGGCTGGATACAACCAACCTAAACCTTCCCCGCCCCACGAAGAAGCTTGGAGATCGTCGCGTCGGGCCATTCGCTGTTGTTGCCAAAAAGGGAGCTTCCACCTATGAGCTCACCCTACCAGCCAAATGGAGGATTCACAATCGCTTCAATGAGTCGCTACTGACGCCTTACGTCGCCCCTGTCTTTCCAAATCAACCTCATCCGGAACGACCGCCGCCAGAGCTGATCAATGATGAAGAAGAGTACGAGATAGAAGAGATCGTGGAACAATGAGATAAAGCTATTGGGCGCGGCCGAACCCGTCGCACCATAACCGAATACCTCGTAAAGTGGAAAGGATACCCGAGAGAAGAGAATTCCTGGGTGAAACGGTCGGACATGGCAAACGCGGAGGAACTGGTAAACGAATACGAAGCACATCTCCAAAGGATACGCTGGGAGGTCGACAAACATGGAAAAACGGTCGGAAGAGACGACAAAATACCTCTCGGCGTGGGGTTGATCTACCACGACCCAGATACTCCATGTATCACGGATATCGAGACCGTCTACTCCTCCGAATGTACCAACCCAAGACATTCCGACTCCCAGTCGTACGTGGAGATTCAAGAAGTCACTGCCAAGGAAGCGGATGGAACACCGATCGTAGAAACGAACTCAGACAATGAGGACTCCAATCTCGACCTCAAAAGTCTACAACGAGTCACTGAGGACTGGGATAAAGATGAAGATGATGACAACGATGATCATGATAGTCTTCTATCATTCTATTCCGAATCAAAAAACTCAAACTCAGACGACAAAAGCGAGGAATGGGACTCCGGAGGTTCGTCCGGGACAGACGAGACATAAAAGAACATTCACGGTGCAGAAGGGGATTTCCACCGCTCAATCACGAGCATTGAACCCTTAGGGATCGCGGATCCCGACAGACAGCAAGAGGCCTAACCAGCGCAAGGTGGTCTTGGATGCCCACGGACACCAGGATCCAGGCAATGGGCGAGTCAGAGGCCGAACGCAATGAAGTGACCCTTAATGGCGTAGCGGAGGCTCAAACAAAACCGTTTTAAAGCAGAAGGGAGCCTCTCTTGCTCGACTTGTGGAGGGACGACGAAACATTCTCATTCGGGACGAATGAGTCTTAAGGAGGGGGTAATGTTACGGTTATTCTTTTCTTTTTCCTTTTCTTTTTCTTTCTTTACGTATTCACGCTTACCCTATGCTGCGGTTCCGATCGGACATTCTCACAGTACTATTTTTAGTCTACGTAACGTGTATTTAAGTAGAGCCTCAGCTGGCCTAAACCCCAGCTTCGGCTAAGGTTTATTCTACCTAACATCGAACTCTGTTCTTCGTGACTATCTGTCCCATCGACTTGCGTCGCCTTTGACTTGCTAGAGTATCTCCTACCGAAGTGCGAGTAGGGATCCTAGTACGATCTAAGTCGATTAGAGTTAGTGGCTAACATCTTACCTCATCTCTGTCACTCTGTGGACTTCTGTCTATATTCCTCTTAGGGCTTCAGCTCAGGGGTGACATTGCTAATAGCTTCACCTATACCTGATGCATTCCATGGCTTTCTGCTATGTGCACTCTCTGCCACATTCCTATTGGCACATCCTAACATATCCCCACTGATACAGCTGTCACAGTCTGATTCATATCCTGTCACAGTGTCAGAGTCATAGTTCAAGGACACATAAGATTAATGTTTCCAATCAGCATAGTCCTGAGTGTCTTTGTCCTCCATGTCAGATAGACTACTGACAGAGTTGGTGTTGTGGATTGTGACATTGTCATCCTCCTCCCCTGCTGCTGACCCAAGTTCTCTTTTGATTTCCTCACATAATTCTGGATTTTCTGTGGTGGAAATGCCACCTAGTGCTGATGGAGCAGGGTACAGGTCATCAACCATTGAAATCCCTATGGGGGCAGGCAGTACTACTACCTTATTATAGCAGGCTTTGTACTTGTTGAGCAGTTCTTCGCATTTCCCAGATTGGCTCACATGATTCACAAGCTTTCCTCCACTGGATATTCCTTCCACTTGACCAGGTAATTGGTAACAGTCTTGCATCATTGTCTGTGACCTGTCACGCACTCTCACTCATTCAGTATTTCTTCAATTTTGTATTTTTCTTCACTGTCAACAAGGTTGGGTGGTAGAGAGAGAGGGGTTGTTGTTGGTTCAGGAATTCCAGAGGGTGGTATGGGGTGAGTAGAGCTTTGTTGAAGCAGTTGTGAATTTTTCAGCTGGCAGGTAACTTTAGCTTATAGGTAGAGGCACCATGCTTGGTAACTATGAATCTGTAGCCTGACCAACTTTTCTTAAGACACCCCTAGGGGAGATAGGCTCCTCAATTGGTTTGCCAGAAACCAACCCCTTCTGGACTCTATCATCTTCCTGAACTGCATCTCTGAAGAGCTCAATCGAGCTGACCCCCACCCATATCCCTACTGTAACTGCAATCTCTGTAGGCAACTCCAGTCTCTGGCCGATGATGAGTACAATGGAGCAAGATATGTCTCAGAGCTCAAGCCTTTCCTCACACCAGAGGAAGGGTTCTTACCAGAGGGATATGAGAGAGGTTTCATCCCATCTTGAGGGTTATAGTCCTGGATCTGGGAATGAACTGATGCCGTGGAGTAACAGGTCCAATCCCTGGACCAGAGCTAGGATGGCCATCGAACAGCAGGGAAGCTACTATGAGCTGCCTGATCACGAACCTCCTGACAAGCAAGATGAGTTCGTCCAGAGTTCAAGTATGGGGTGGACTCACTGACCACCAAATATATGATTTAATATAGGAGCAAATGTTAGATTGGACGATCAGATGTTTACTATATAATATGATCTGGGTCGTGTCCAACCAAGGACAAGCTTATAAGACTGTGCCCTTAGGCTCAGATATAGAAAACGAGATCTTCCATACTGAAATTTGGTATCATGCCACCATTGACTAGAACGTGATGCATCCTGACCATCCCATAGCACTAGGACAATGCTACTGGGGACCTGACAACATGCCCCTCTCCAACCTAAAGTCCCCAAAGATAGTGGGTCAGGGAAACCCGATTCCTGACCCTAGGTGGGTACCTTCTGGTGCTCTAGGACTAGAAGCCAGAGGAGGAGGAACCTTCCATGCCTGCAGCATGAGCAGAGACCCCACACAATCAGCACCAACAGGGAGTGCAGGCAGACCTGCACCAGCCACATCTGGAGGAGGCGGTGGTGGCCTAGGGGGACCTGGAGGCAGAGGTGGGGGCAGCAGAGGTGCATCTCCACCTGTACCACCTTGACCTCCAGCACCAGCACCATCACCCTGCAGTGATCAAAATCTATGATCACTGCCTCACTCTGCAAATCCTCCTTTATCATCTGATCTGCCAGGCAGTTGGGAGATTGCCGATGGATAGCTTAATTCCTGGGAAAATGTGAAGCCTCAGTTGATAAAGGTCCCTGACAAGTTCTATAGAAAAGCCAGCAACCTCAACCAATTCTTCACAGGCTATGAGTACCACTTTGAGATGTTCTTCCAATACTTTATGCTAAACAAAGCACATGGGTATGGCCTGAGTTGGGTAGTCTTCACAGCCTCCCTATTTGATAGGAACATGATAAGCTGGTGGGTCCACCAGCAACAACACTATAAGGACCCACATAGCAGAAGGCATTGCATTCCCACCTGGGAAACCTTTCAAGAAAACATCCAAACATATTTCAAGGAAGTAGTGGAGGTCCAGATCAAATGAATGCAATGGAAGAAACTGCAACTGTGGAAGCCAAGTGCTTCCACAATGATGAGGAAATGGAGGAAATCATCACCCTTGCAATCTGGCCTATTGTCAAACAGATCATTATGGCTGGAGATAACATGTGCACTACCACCTACTGGGAGTGGAGACACACAGTCCTGCAGATGGATGAGAACTATCGAGTTTATGTTGTACAAGGCGAGAAGTACCCCAGCGGTACCACTGGCTCCAGGCTCAGAGCAGTGGGGGGCTCTTCGACTAATTTGAAGGGCAACAGGAGGGATGCCACTGGAATCACCTACAGCAGTGAAGGCGACCCTATGAACATTGATCATCTCAAAAGAGAAAAATGATGTTTCCAATGTGGATACACCAGACACCTCGAGCAAGATAATAAGTGTTTTCCTGACAAGTCAAAATAGTTGATCAAACCAAAAAACCATCAACTTTTGCAACTCATCTCAGAACCATCCTAGCTGAAATAGAGGAAGAAGATCTTGCTAGCTTGACAGGAGTCGAGGAGATAAAAGAGACGCCAGCATAGGACTTAGCAATTCTACTTTGTTGGCTGGGGTTTATCATGGTACATCTTATGACACAAATATTCATGCTTATGCTGTACCTGTAGGTACTTGTAACAATATATCATTTTCATCATGCATCATGAAGAAATTGTGAAACACAAACAGTGTAGCAGGGGATTACCACTGCCTATTGGGCAATGAACCCCAAGGGTCAGGCATGAAAGGGTCGGACCCAACTAGCAGCTCGAGGCTACACCAGCATGAGATGGATCTTGATCAAATGATCGAGGATCCAGAAGTGACTCTTGATTGTTCCATCAAGAATCCCAACAGAATTCTCAATCAATGGATCAAGAGTCCAGGTACAACTAGGAATGAAGCCCAGAACTGACAAGGCTCCTTGAGCCTATCACCTCTCTGCTTAAAAATGGGAGAGGGACTCTCAAGCTTGCCAACTAATAGCATAGACTAGGATTTCCACTGCTCCTTGAGCAATGAACCCCACCCACCAAGTCCTTGTGCAGGTGGTACTGTCAGAGATGCACACTTCCAGAGCAAGCTGACCATTCATCTCCCTACTACCCATTCAACAGACACTCCCATGTGGAACCAGGAGAGTGAGGACATGCTCCAGAGCACTCACAACATGGAAAGTGACTATGTATTAGTCAAACTTCCAGGAAAGCCACTTCTAGTGGAAGAAGTTCCAGACAACAGTGAACTAGCACCTAACCTGTGCACAAAGGTTCCCCAATGACAGATTGCTTCAACAACAGTGAGGTTGGGAAACCCAGGCAAGTCTAGGACAAGGCCAAAGGCTGGCAGAGCCTAGCAGACCCAATGATGGACTGTTCTAAAGCCAGGACTGGAAACCCAGTGCCACACATGGAAACAGGCAGGAAGAGCATCTGAGAAATGGCCACCTCTATGATAGAGGACACTGGCCAAAAAAGCTTAATTGCCCACAAGGATCAAGAGGGCTGAACTAGGGACAGCGAGTCCCCCTTAAAGGTACAGGTCACTTTAGAAGAAGTTGCTGACAAGGAGAACAACTATAGTTATTCAAAGAGTTTATAGAACTCTTCAAAATCCAGCAAAGTCCTGACCAATCTGAGTGGGTGTCTGCACTGAGGTGAAATGGCAACTAGTTACTCAGTCATAGGAGCAGGGCCTTTGCGGCCTACAGAGAGCAACAACAAGGGGAAGACCCCACCACAGTGAGCAGTGAAGGTGTACCCTTCGGACTCTATATGGCTGAAGCCCTGTAGAGCCGTCTAAACCCAACAAGCTATGCGACTCACCAGGACTCCAGGAGAAAAGACGTCACTTCTCAAACAGTGGGTTCATCTTTGATGAAGAATGGAGGTCGACAACCAACTGGTTACTGACTTGGAAGACTAAGTCAGGGAGTCCTATCTGGATGAATACAATAAGCTGGAACATATGGACCAGCTTACCAAACCACCCCAGTATGTTTGCAGAGCAAAAGGATCAAACATCATAATCACCCTACAATTGGAAACCTTTGATACAATGGTCTATCACTCCATGAAAGCCCTGATCAACAGTGGCTGTACAGGAAGTGCTATTGATCAGCAGTGGACCTATGATCGTGGTATTACCATGCACAAAATAGCTCATCCTACTCCGGTCTATAATGCAAATGGTACTCACAACAAGGGCAGTGACATTACCGAATTCGCTGAGGTCTGACTCAAGATTGGGGACCACAGCAAACACATCAAGTTAGCAGTCATCAACCTAGGGATGACACTTATCTTCCTAGGCCATGACTGGTTGCAAAGGCATAACCCACTCATCAACTGTATTATGGTTTTACCTCTATTTTCCTTATCTTATCTTATCCTTATCTCCTGGAACCTCAGACCTGCCTATCTTATCCCTCGGACCCATAATATTCCACCGGCATACCTCTTACCCATTTACCTGGTTGCCATCACTCCAGTTCATGACTGCCATATCCTGGATAACTGATGTTCTATATGCACACTGAAAGAAGTGTGTCCTCGATGAATAAGAGTAAAGAGCACATATCACCTGTGTCGACATGGGACTCCATCTGAATAGACTGTATCCTGTAGACCACCCTTGACTAGCAGTCAACTCTCATCCAACTACTGAGAAGCATGATGGTCCTCACTCCTCATTCACTGCAAAGCACACTTCTTGCTGCATGTGCCTTAGTAGATGTTATTATTAGTACAAGTCTAACATGTATTTAAGCTAGCCTACGCTGCAGCCTTAGACCCCAGCTTTGGCTAAGGTTATACATTCCTAACTCTTACAAGCTTCTTGCTCTCACTATTTAAGTGATGCCCTAACTTCTTGCAATCTACCAAAAGCCTCTCTAACACTGAATCACTGAACGCAAGTGACAGGATAGAGATCAGCCTTGGTTCAGATTAGAGTTAGTGCTTAACAAACTGGAATACAGGCTTGGTAACCTTAGCATGCTGTAACTGCTGCAAGGTATCATTTCATCTTCCAGATAAAGATTCCAAACAACAGTGGGGGACTGAAGTTAAAGATGGGGACACTATCCTTGTTATAGACTTTGAGGAAGCCTTTTATATGCAGGTGATAGGACATAAAAAGAAACAAAGTCATTTGAGGAAATTGTCCCCAAACACTATAGAGATTTCATCAATATTTTCACCAAGGAAAACTTCAATGAACTTCTCCCTTGCAAGCCTTGGGACCATGCCATTGAGCTTGTACTTAATGCTAACACTAAACTGTGGCCAGTGCAAGACTACCACAAGCTTAATGAAAATGACTATCAAGAATCGCTACCTCTTACCGCTTATCTCAGACCTTATGGATAAGCTCAAGGGCATGAAGTATTTCACTAAGCTAGATGTTCATTGGGGATACAATAACATCCAAATCAAGGATGGGGATGAATTCAAGGCCATGTTTTGCACCAACCAAGGGCTCTATGAGCCCATGGTTATGTTCTTTGGGCTCACCAATTCACCTGCCATGTTCCAGTGAATGATAAACGATATCTTTAAAGATCTCATTGCTCAAGGGCTAGTCACTATTTATCTGGATGACATCCTCATCTTCATGAAGGACAAGGTGGAACACCAAAGAGTGGTGCAGGAGGCCCTAAAGATTCTGTGCAAGAACAAATTATTCTTGAAAGCAGAAAAATGTGAATTTGAGATACTCGAGACAGAATACCTTGGAGTCATTATCAGCAAGGGTTCCATTAAGATGGACCCTGTCAAGATCGCTGGTATCATGGACTGGCTGGAACCCTCCAAGAAACAGGAACTACAATCATTCCTGGGGTTCACCAATTTCTATCGATGATTCATCTGGCACTACAGTGCAATCATCAAACCAATGACAAAACTCATGGGGAAAGGAACAAAAAGAAGCATTTGAGGAACTCAAACACTAATTCACAATGGGAGTCATATTGGCAATGCCAAATCACTACAACAAGTTTCATGTGGAGGCAGACTCCAGTGAAGGAGCAATTGGTGCTGTCCTGTCACAGGAACAGGAAGGAAAATAGTGCCTGATTGTGTTCTTGTCAAAATCTCTTTCTATGATGGAACAGAATTATGAGATTTATGACAAGGAACTACTTGCAAGAATGATCACCTTGGAGGAATGGTGACATTATCTCATAGGTGCCTGTCAATATTTTGAAATCTAGATGGATCACTCCAACTTGCAGTACTTCTGCAAGCCACAGAAACTCAACCGCAGACAAGTGTGGTGGGTCACTGAGCTAGCAGAGTACCACTTCACACTCAATCACAAACTGGGAGTGTTTAATAGGAAAGCCAACCTCTTGAGTCGGTGAGCTGATCATGACCAAGGCAAGAAAGATAACAATGACATTGTTCTCTTGAAACTGGAATTCTTCCAAGCCCTGATAATGCTGACAGAGGAGGAAATCCACAGCAAAATCAGGAGAGCCACAAGCGATCACCAATGGTGGGACTAAGCGATCACTACCAGCCTCAACCATGAGAGGGAGGTCATCAAAAAAGACCACCTACTATTCTATGATGAACACATTTATGTCCCTCATGACCATGCATTACAGGGAGAACTCATCTCCCACTACTATGATCATGTCTCTGCAGAGCACCCAGATATCAACAAGACCAAGGAATTAGTCTTGAGAGAATACTGGTGGCTCAGGCTGCGAAAAGATGTGGAGACCTATGTATGAGGATGCAAGGCATGCCAAAGGACAAAGACTAACATGCAACAGAAAGCAGCTCTGCTACATCCAAACACTGTGCCATCTTGATCATGGGAACACATTTCGGTCGACATGGTCACTGGATTTCCAGAAGCCAAAGGTTACAATGTAGTACTAGTTGTTGTAGACCAATTCTCAAAATACATCATGCTAATTCCATGCATGAAAGAACTCTCATCGAGTGGATGGGCTAAAATCCTGCATGATGAGATTATCTGTTGATTTAGAGTCACCCCTTCGAAGGTCATCTCTGACCAAGGACCCCAATTTGTTTCAAAATTCATCACTGAGTTATACATGATGATGGACATCCAAGGAAATCCATCAACGGCCTATCACCCACAGATGGATGGACAAATGGAGCAGGTTAACCAAGAACTCAAAAAATATCTTTGAGTCTTTGTTAACCACAAACAGGATAATTGGAGTGAATGGCTGCAGTGGGCAGCATTCACTCACAACAACCGCCAACACTCTGCAATAGGCTTTTCCCCCACCAAGATCATCTTTAGATGAGATGGAGAAATTTGCCCAACTATGGTGAGGCCATTGGAAACACCATCAATAACTGACTTCGTTGAAAGCCTCCAGAGAGTACACAAGACAGCAGAACACTCTCTGAATAAAGCCGCCGAGGTTATAAGAAAGGCTTATGACAAACACACTCATCCTGCACAGGAGTATCAACTAGGTGATAAAGTCTAGACTCAACCAACCTTCACCTCTCATGACCAGCAAAAAAGCTGGATGATAAATGTGTCAGACCCTTCAAGATAATCTTGAAGAAGGGGTCCTCCACCTACGAGCTGAAGCTATCACCATGTTGGAGAATCCACAACAAGTTCAACAAACGATATCTAACTCTGTATGTCCCCTTGGAGTTTTCCAACCAAGAGAAACCACTGCCACCTGAGCCAGAGCTCATGGATGGAGAAGAAGAATACAAAGTAGAGAAACTACTTCAGGACTGCGATCACGTTATCAGTCAAGAACACAACCAGAGGACTACAACAGAATATTTGATCAAATGGAAAGGATATCCAGTGGAGGAAGCCATGTGGGTCAAGAGGAGTGACCTCACCAATGCCAAAGAACTCGTCAATTGCTACAAGAACAAGGAAGACCACATAGAGGATCATGATTTGTGACACTTGAAGAACCAGATGAAGGGATATATAACTATATCATCTCCTGGCTCTTCAACTGAGAGCTCAACAGTTTTGCTAGACAAGCAGGGCTATTATTCATCAGACACAGATGAAGATGTCTTTGAAGATGAGCACTTTGGGTCTCCTCTTACGACTCAAACTGACCCTAGCTTCCTGCCACAAGAACAGGGCATGTCTGCTTGGAGAAAAACCAAGGACTATGGATGTGATATAGAATCCACTCACTCCCTTGACTCAGGGAGTGAGTATATCTAATGACTGTTGAGATGACAGTCTTAGTTGGGGAGTATTATTATGACCTTACCTCTATTTTCCTTATCTTATCTTATCCTTATCTCACAGAATCCTGGACCAACCTATCTTATCTCCTGGACCTACGATATTCTGCCAGCACACTTCCTATCCATTCATCTGGTTGCTGTCACCCCTCAACAGCTGCCACCTCTCGGATGACCAATGTACTGCATGCACTATCATGCTTCTCTCGATGGCATCATGCTTCTTAGTGGTTCAGCAATACAGACCGCTAGTTGAGAGTGGTCTACAGGATGAGGGCTGCTCAGACAGAGTCCCACAACAATGCAGGTGATATGCACTCTTTACTCTCATTCATCGGAGACACACTTTCAGTGTCCTCACTCCTCATTCACTACAAAGTGCACTTCTTGATACATGTGCCCCAATAGATACTATTATTAGTATGAGTCTAACATGTATTTAAGCTAGCCTACACTATGGCCTTAGACCCCAGCTTCAGCTAAGATTATATACTCCTAATATTATGGATTTTCACTTATCTTTTGCTAAGTACCTTACTGACTCATATATGCTTAGTACTGCACTACACAGATGTTACATACATCCTTCTATTTGGACTAACTGCCAGCTCATCGTACAATTCTTGGACTTATTAGCTATTATTTTTAGGACTACTTTCTTGTATTTAAGCAAGCCAAGCTGTGGCCTTAAGCCCCAGCTTTGGCTAAGGTTCATATACCTAGTTATCGACTCTACTATTCTTGCCTAGGCTGTCTAAGTATTCCTCTAAAGGACTACTTGTGTCTGCTCGTTGTATGCTTGACCGAAGTGTGAGTCACATCATGAGTTTGACCTTGTTTGTCATACTAGTAGGCTACATTTAGCCAAAGCTTCTCTCTAAGGTCTTCATTGTCAACCACAACAGTGAACAACACCTATGAGCAGCACCTCGTCTAACACGTTTAACATTTTCACTGGTTTCCTAACCGCCATCCTCGTCCTCATATTCTGCTTCCTCTATGGATACCTCAGATACAAATGATGACACCGTGCCCGAGTCCCGCAGACCCCCACTCCCGGGAGAGTATACTATGGGCTCAATAGCCAGCCTAGGTGAACCCCATTCCATTATCAAAATGCCAGCACCTTCAGATTCTGACACAGCACTCCGACGTCAAGGGACGAGAACATCCACACTGACCTCCCAGTCGAGCAGATTGAAGAATACATGGAAGGAGAAGTTCGGACTGGTGGAGTTGAAGAGCAAGACGATGCCAGCCAAAGGGAGCAGCAAGTCCTTGCAGATGGGATTCTTCAGATGTCTGTGGACCCCTTGGACGAAGAATATGGAATCGCAGAAACAAGGGTCAATCCCAGTACCGGGGGGGACCATCATTGGCTCAGGAACTCATCCCCATAGCATCTGACACTACATCCACACCAACCATGAGGAAGAAACTTTTATGGCCTACGATGGATTCCCCCCCCCCCCCCGTGCACCAGACCCCGACGAAGTCCCCAAGCCAGAAGAGTTCGACACATACCAGCATGACTGGGCAATCATGGATGCATGGCACCAAGCCAACCGACTCTCCCCACTCGAGGACGGGGAGATACCAGAGTTCGATCTACAGTACCCAGACTCACCCACTATCTCCGGATTCCCTGACATCAGCCTTGCAACCAGGAGAGCAGATACTAGACCTGACCCCTGAGATACCTCCGAGTCGGACCCATACGATTCCTGGGTCACAGACGATGGAGAGCATAACCCCTATGTGCTCAGAAATGAGCTTACCAACCACCACCTTAGCCCCTACAGAGAGTGCCATGGAAATCTATGCCACCAGCTTCAAGCCATTGCTGAGGACCAAAGAAGAGAGTGGGAGACCCCCAAAGCCCTTGTCCCCTACATCAGGTGGACTGCTGGACAGTACAGAGCAGAGCCAGAACTGGTCTGCTTCTTCTTTGATAGACCCGTCCATCTGGAGTGGGATGTCCTATACAGAAGGTTCCAGGACTTTGCATGTTCCATATGAAACAGAAACCAGTCCCTCACCAGAACAGGAGGTACCTACGTACCTGAGAGACTCGAGCACCCCATACTACCGCAGCCCGAAGACCAGCCCCTCTATCAGTGGCCTCGCAATACTGCAACATGGCAATGGAACCACCTCTACCCATGGGAGCGAGCCCAGATCACCGGGTTCTGCTACTGGCTCCCAGAATCAGACAGCGAGGAGATCACACCCTACCCCTGATCAACCCCTGAACCCCATAATGAAGAAGGCAGTAATTGAAATGGACTGGGAAGAACTAGTGGAATGGCAGGGAAAGTCCCTGGCCAATGAGGGAGCATGGATCTCTACAGATGCCGCCAAATTAATGTATCAACCTCAGGTACCGGAAATAGTATAAAATGCGATCTATGAAGATGAGGTACTCTATCACGCTGCCAAATTATGGAATTGAATCCATGATGACCACGTGGACGTACTACAACCCTTCAATCAAAGAAGCTACCTGCCATATCACTGGGCCGTAATTCCTAAACCCATAATAACGCAACCTACTTTACCCCCAGGAAGCAGACTTCTAGGAGGGATGCCAATGGAAGAAGAAGAACCACAGAATGTGGAATCCGCACCACCGTCTCAGCACATCAAGAAAAATGTGCACCCTACTCGACAGCTGCCGCCACCTCCGTCTCCACCCATGCCACCATATGATCACCATCACGACTATGAACTGCGGTCCCTACCTGAACTGGTAGATCTAGAACTACCCCCGAAACTGCCTGGTCCTCCACCAGATAGTCTCGGACCATGGAAGCTAGAAGGAAGTGAACTTCCCTGGGGGGCCGTCAGGCCTAAAATGATGAAGACCCCAGCCCCATTTTCCAGAGCTTCTAGCGATGTGAAAAGGTTCCTATCCAGTTGCAAAGACTACTTCGTGATATTTCCCCAGGAATTCCTGATGAGCGACTGAGGGTATGCCTCCTCTAGGGTGGTATTCGCCACCTCCTTATTGGAAGAAAAGGCACTAGAATGGTGGGTACAGAAGAAGGGACGACTATACGATGCTACCTGTCAACACACGAGGTACCCCACATGGCCCAGTTTCGATGCCGACTTCAGGGAGAGATTTGGAGAAGCCGCCAAGATCAAACTAAAAAGGATAAAGTGGAAGGCACTGTGGCAGGTGAACTACAAGAATGCTGTCGAATTCTTCGCAGACTTCGAAGAGCTTGCCATTGAGGCTGAGAAGTTCAGGAATGAAGATGAGATGACCGATACAGTAAAAAAGGCCATACGGGTGAAAACCAAGGACATCATCATGCACAGGGACAACAACCGACCCCACAACTACGAGGAGTGGAAATGGAGGGTGAAGTGGATCAACGAGAACTATCACGTACATAGGGTGGAAGAAGCTGGATCGGGGAAAGGATCAGCAGGGAAGAGTACAGCCCCAAAGGCGAGTAATCCTGGCACCACTGATCATTGCAAGGATGCTATGGGAATGACCTACGGGGGCCAGGGGCTCCCAATGGAAGTAGACCACCTCAAAAAGAACAGGTTATGCTTCCGATGCGGTCTTCCCAACCATATGGCGAGGGACAATAAGTGCCCTTCTGATCAGTCCCTCTGGAAGATCACACCAAAGCCCAGCCCCAATGCCAGGCAATATAAACTCTCCAAGTCCATGATACGTGCCATGCTAGATGATCCCAATCAACCAGAGGAACTTGCCAGCACAACCGGGGTGCAGGAGGTAAAAGACAAGCCAGCAAGACAATAAGCGATTCAGTCTCACCAGCCAGGACTTTAGTTTCTAATTTACATGTACATCCTATAATGCATTTGAATATACCCCCATTGCCATCATGTCCTATAGAAACAAAGCAAGAATTGCGTGATCCCTCAGAGGAGCAAGGGGCCGATGACAGGGGAATAAGGGAAACAGAAGTGTCGATGAAAGGTCTGGGTCTATGCACAGGCAGGCCCATACCTGCTGAGGGCCCTAATGGAACATGCCACGACATGAAGACCTTTATGTCCCACTCTCCCTCACGTGAAACCCCTACCCAGATGAGAGTCACGGTGGAAGAAGTATCTGATGAGGACAATGACTACAGCTACCTACACCCAAAGGAAGCCTACACTGAGACGAAGACCCGAACCAAGATCATGGAGTACCCTCAGCAGACAGGCACCAAATGCCTCCAGGGCTATCACCCACACCAGGACCAACCAGAGTGGGTACGATGAGGGATAAAAAATGCCCAGGGGCTAGAAGCAAAAAAGGAAGTCCTAACAACCCAATCATTGACTGGGCCACCGGGGCAGTAATGCTAGCCCAGTGTGACTGTCAACCAGTCCCATTCCAACTCCCAGATGAAGACTCCTTACACTGGACAGAGTACAAGGAGGGGGATCGAATCCTCATGGTGGACATGGAACAGGCCATACACCTACGAGCAGCAGGTACCTTATCCAATGATCTGGCCACGCGGGCTAACAAGAATAAGCTGGACCGCACCTTTGAAGAGATTGTACCTGCCGACTACCATGACTACCAAGATGTCTTTGCCAAGGAAAGCTTCAACGAATTACCACCCCACAAACCCTGGGACCACGCAATCAAACTAATCCCCAACGCAAAAGCCAGCTTGGACTGCAAGGTGTACCCCCTCAATCCAAAAGAGCAGGAAGAGCTTGATGCATTCCTCTCCAAGAATCTAGAGAGTGGAAAGATTCGACCGTCGAAATCCCCAATGGCCTCCCCCTTTTTCTTCGTGAAAAAGAAGGATGGGAAATTATGACCAGTCCAGGACTATCGAAAACTCAATGAAATGATGATAAAGAATTGATACTCACTACCACTAATCAGGGAGCTGATGGACAAACTCCAGGGAGCCTGGTACTTCACTAAACTAGACGTGCGATGGGGATATAATAATGTCAGGATCCAGGAGGGAGACGAGTGGAAGGCTGCATTCCGTACCAACCGGGGATTGTTCGAACCACTGGTGATGTTCTTTGGACTCACCAATTCACCAGCCACATTCCAATGGATGATGAATGATATCTTCAAGGACCTAATTGCCGAAGGAAAAGTTACCGTCTACCTCGACGACATCCTAATCTTCACCCGAATGCTTGCGGAACATCGCCAAGTCACCAGGTGGGTGCTACAACTACTCCGAGAACATAAACTATTCCTAAAGGCATCCAAGTGCGAGTTCGAAGCACTCGAAACCGAGTATTTAGGAGTGCTTATTAGTGAAGGGAGGGTATGCATGGATCCCGTCAAGATCACTGGTATCCTGGAGTGGCCTGAACCCACCAGGAAACAAGAACTACAGTCCTTCCTTGGTTTTACCAACTTTTACCGAAGGTTCATTGAACATTACAGTGATAAGGTACGCCTGTTAACATGCTTGACAGGCAAGGTACCCTGGGAATGGGGCACAGGGCAACGAGAAGCATTCCAGGGAATTAAGGAGTGCTTCCATCATGGAGTGGTGTTAGGAATGGCAGATATCACCAAGCTGTTCCGAGTAGAGGTGGATTCAAGCGACGGGGCGATTGGAGCAGTATTATCTCAAGAGGACAATGGGCAATGGAGACCCTTAGCATTCCTATCCAAGGCACTGACCACCACGGAGCACAACTATGAAATATACAACAAGGAACTCCTTGCCATCATGATAGCACTCTCAGAGTGGTGCCACTACCTCCTAGGGGCCCAGCTAGATTTTGAAATCTGGAGCAATCACCAAAACCTCCAGTACTTCCAAAAACCCCAAAAGCTCAACTGCCAACAAGCTCGATGGGTCACGGAGCTAGCCGAATATCACTTTAGTCTTCACCATAAACCTGGAGTGTCAAACAAGAAGGCAGATCTACTTAGCTGAAGGGCAGACCACGAGCAAGGGAAAGATGATAATCGGGACATCACAGTACTCACACCGGAACACTTCCGAGCTCTAGAAATGCCGACCTCTAAAGAGGTCCACGATTGCATTCATTGGGCAACTCAAGACCCACGCAACTGGGACCAAGGAATCGCCACTTCGCTTAATCATGATGAAGGCGTAACCAGGGAAGCGGAGCTGCTTATACATGATGGGCGCATCTATATACCACGGGATTTCTCCTTGCGAGGTGATATCATAGCCCGACATCATGATCACATACTAGCTGGCCACCCAGGAATAGAAAAAACCAAGGAGCTAATACTTAGGGAGTATTGGTGGCCCAAGATGCGACAAGACGTGGAAATCTACATACAAGGGTGCGAGACCTGTCAATGCACCAAGGCCCGCACCCAAGCCCACAATGCTCCCCTATATCCCAATGAAATCCCTGATAAACCATGGGATATCATCACCGTAGACCTGATTACCAACTTACCTGAATCTAACAGCCACAACACAATACTCAACATTGTGGACTGATGCTCCAAAACCCTGATATTGATTCCATGTTCCAAGGAACTATCAGTGAAGGGGTGGGCCAGGATACTCAGAGATGAAGTCTGTTGCAAGTATGGACACATCCCCTCCAAAATCATTTCAGACCGTGGACCCCAATTTGTCGCCAAGTTTACTCGGGAACTCTATCGTCTCCTAGGGATCAAGGGCAACCCTTCCACCGCTTTCCACCCCCAAACAGATGGACAGACCGACACACATGCACTTAAGTGAAGTCCCTGCAGCACAAGATTTCATGGAGCACCTCACTAAAATCCATCGCTCTGCAAAGGTCATCCTCCAGGAAGCCACTGCAGCCATGAAGCATAACTATGACTGACACAAAAGCCCCAGCTGTGCATATCAAGTTGGTGAAAAGGTATGGCTCAATGCAAAAAACCTACACCTTCCGCGACTGAAGAAGCTAGATGATAAATGAGTGGGCCCATTCACCATTCTTGCCAAACATGGGGCAAGCACACATGAGCTTGCACTTCCATCTGCCTGGCGAGTCCACAATTGATTCAACGAATCCCTTTTATCCCCGTTCCACGAGCCCAAATTCCCCAATCAACATCAACCTCCTCTGCCACCCCCTGAA
Organism: Desarmillaria tabescens; assembly: GCF_030435595.1. Classification (NCBI taxonomy): domain Eukaryota; kingdom Fungi; phylum Basidiomycota; class Agaricomycetes; order Agaricales; family Physalacriaceae; genus Desarmillaria; species Desarmillaria tabescens. Next base: position 2,861,641 of record NW_026848300.1, read on the forward strand.
CTAATTGAAGGCGAAGAGGAATACGAGATTGAGGAACTACTTGACAGCCAAAATCGATGGGTAGGGAGAGGACACCAGAGAAGGGAGGTCACAGATTTCCTGGTAAAGTGGAAAGGGTATGGGCCAGAGGAGAACTCATGGGTAACCCGAGCAAACCTAGGGAACGTGGAGGAACTGGTACTGGACTACGAGGCATGGATGGGGGAGACTGTTAATGACCTCCACAGTGAATATGTGGGAGACTTGGACAACAAAGATGATTACAGTGTAGAAGGGGATTACCGGTCCAACTACTAAGAAGCATGATGCCATCAAGAGAAGCATGATGATGCATGTAGTTTGTCGGTCATCCAGAATGCGGCAGCTGTGAACTGGGGTGATGGCAACCAGGTAAACAGGTAAGGAGTGTGCTGGTGGAATATCATGGGTCTGAGAGATAAGATAGGCAGGTCCAGGGGACTGAGGGATAAGGATAAGATAAGATAAGGAAAATAGGGGTAAAACCATAATAATACCCCCCGACTAAGACTGTTGTCCCAACAGTCCTTTAGACGTACTCACTCCCTGAGTTGAGGGAGTTAGTAGATTCCATATCTGATTCGTAGTCCCTATTTTGTTCCCAAGCAGACATGCCCCATTCTTCTAGAGGGAAGCTGGGGTCGGTCTGAGTCATTAGAGGAGACATGGAATGCTCGTCTTTGAAGATGTCTTCATCTGTGTCCGATGAATAAAAGCCCTGCTCGTTGAAGGATAATGGATCAGTATGATTCCTGTTCAAGACTGGAAAGAGTGTTGGGCTCTCGGTTGAAGAGCCAGGAGATGATATGGTTATACATCCCCCTTCGTTTTCCAAGTGTCACAAATCGTGATTCTCTATGCGGTCTTCCTTGTTCTCGTATTGTTTGATGAGTTCTTCGGCATGGGCAAGATTGCTCCTCTTGACCCAAGTAGCTTTCTTCACTGAGTATCCCTTCCATTTGACCAAATATTCTGTTATGGTCCTCCAGCTGTGTCCTCGACCAACGACGCGGTCGCGGTCCTGAAGTAGTTCTTCTACTTCGTATTCTTCCTCGCCTTCCACGAGTTCCAGCTTGGGTGGCAGAGGCTTTTCCTGGTTAGAAAACTCCAGGGGGATGTACAGAGTTAGGTATCATTTGTTGAACTTGTTGTGAATTTTCCATCCTGGTGGTAGCTTTAGCTCGTACGTGGAGGGCCCCTTTTTAGAGATTATTTCAAAGGGGCCGATGTGCTTATTGTCTAGCTTTTTTGCTGGTCAGGGAAGGTGAAGGTTGGTTGAATCCAATCAGACTTTGTCACCTGATTGGTATTCCTGTGCAGGATGAGTGTGTTTGTCGTAAGCCTTTCTCATAACCTCAGCGGCTTTATTCAGAGAGTGTTCTGCCTGTTTGCATACTCTCTGGAGGCTTTCAACAAAGTCAGTTACCAATGGTGTTTCTGATGCCCTCACCGCAGTTGGGTGAATTTCCCTGTCTCGTCCAAAGACTACTTTGATGGGAGAGAAGCCCATTGCAGAGTGTTGGCGGTTGTTGTGAGCGAATGCTGCCCACTGCAGCCATTCACTCCAGTCATCCTGTTTGTGGTTAACGAAAACTCAAAGGTACTTTTCGAGTTCTTGGTTAACCTGTTCCATTTGTCTGTCTGTCTGAGGGTGATAGGCCATTGATGGGTTTCCTTTAATATTCATCATTGCATACAGCTTGGTGATGAATTTCAATATGAATTGTGGTCCCCGATTGGAGATGATTTTGGAGGGGGTAACCCCAAATCGACAAATGATCTCATCATGTAAGATCTTGGCCCATCCACTCGACAAGAGTTCTTTCGTGCATGGAATCAGCACGATATATTTTGAGAATCGGTCTACAATGACTAGCACTGCATTGTAGCCCTTAGATTCTGGAAATCTGGTGACCATGTCAACCAAGATATGTTCCCAAGATTGAGATGGTATGGCATTGGGATGCAGCGGAGCTGCCTTCTGCTGCATGTCAGTTTTTATCCTTTGACACACTTCGCATCCTCGTACATAGGTTTCCATGTCTCTCCATAGTTTAGGCCATCAGTAATCTCTTAGGACCAATTCCTTGGTCTTTTCGATTCCTGGATGTCCTGCTGAGACGTGATCATGGTAATGGGAGATGAGCTCCCCTCGTAGTGTGTGATCACGAGGGACGTAGATACGTCCATCATAGTGGAGAAGGTGGTCTTTTTCAATGACCCCCTTCTCATGACTGAGGCTTGAAGCGATTCCTTTGTCCCATCATTGGCGATCGCTGGTCACTCTTTGAATTTTGCCGTGAATTTCTTCCTCTGTTGGCATTACTAGGGCACAGAAGAATTCTGGCTTTAGGAGGATAATATCGTCATTATCCTTTTTCCCTTGGTCGTGATCAGCCCACTGACTCAAGAGGTTGGCTTTCCTGTTAGACGCTCCTGGTTTGTGGTTGAGCATGAAATGGTATTCTGCTAACTCAGTGACCCATCACGCTTGTCTGTGATTGAGTTTCTGAGGTTTGTGGAAATATTGTAGGTTTGAGTGATCCATCCAGATTTCGAAATCTTGACAGGCACCCATGAGATAATGTCGCCATTCTTCCAAGGCAATCATTATTGCTAGTAGTTCCTTGTCATAAATCTCGTAATTCTGTTCCATTGTGGAAAGAGATTTTGATAGGAATGCAATTGGGCACCATTTCCCTTCCTGTTTTTGTGACAGGATGACACCAATTGCCCCTTCGCTGGAGTCTGCTTCCATGCGAAACTTGTTGTAGTCATTTGGCATCGCCAACACGACTGCACAAAATCTTTAGGACTTCTCGCACAATTCTTTGGTGTTCCACCTTGTCTTTTGTGAAGATGAGGATGTCATCCAAATAAATGGTGACCTTTCCTTGAGCAATGAGATTTTTAAAGATATCATTCATCATCCACTGGAACATGGCAGGCGAATTGGTTAATCCAAAGAACATGACCATGGGCTCATAGAGTCCTCGGTTAGTGTGAAATGTGGCCTTGAACTCATCTCCCCTTTTTATTCGAACATTATTGTATCCCCAGCGGACATCTAGCTTAGTGAAATACCTCGCATCCTTGAGCTTATCCATAAGGTCTGAAATAAGCAGTAAGGGATAGTGATTTTTGATGGTTATTTCATTAAGCTTGCAGTAGTCTTGTACTGGCCGCAGTTTTCCATCCTTTTTCTTGACAAAGAAAAAGGGGGATGCCATGGGGGATTTGGAGGGTCGAATTTTGGCTGGTGGCCAGGTTTTTGTCAAGGAATTTATCCAATTCCTCCTGTTCCTTCAGATTTAAGGGGTATATCTTACAGTCCAGACTGGCATTGGTGTTGGGAATGAGCTCAATGGCATGGTTCCAAGGCTTATGAGGGGGGAGTTCATCAAAGTTTTCTTTAGCGAAAACATCGATGAAGTCTCGGTAGTGTTCAGGGACGATTTCCTCAAACGACTTTACTTCCTTCCCCTTGTGGGCCTTAGCTGCTAAGTCATTGGCTTTATGCCCCACCGCTCATATATGAAAGGCTTCTTCGAAGTCTATGATGAGGATGGTATCTCCATCCTCGACTTCAGTTTCCCACTGCTGTTCGGGATCCTTGTCTGGGAGATGGAACAGTATTTTGCAGCAGTCACAGCATGCCAGGGTTACTGAACCTGTGTCCCAGTCAATGAGTGGGTTGTGCCTCTGTAGCCAATCATGTCCTAGGAAGATGGGTGTTGTCTCTAGGTCAACGACTGCTAACTCAATTTGTTCGCTGTGATCTCCGATCTTGAGTTAGACTTCAGCGAACTCAGTGATATCACCACCTTTGTTTCGGGTACCATCCGTGTTATAGACCAGAGTGGGGTGGGCTGCTTTATGCATGGTAATACCATGATCACGGGTCCACTGTTGGTCAATAGTGCTTCCCATACAGCCACTGTCAATCAGGGCTTTCGCGGAGTGATGAGCCATGGTATCGAAGGTTTCCAATTGTAAGGTGATTGTGATATTTTGCCCCTTTGCTCCTCGGATGTATTGGGGTGGTTTGGTAAGCTGGTCCATACGTTCCAGCTTTCGGTATTCATCCAAATAGGACTCCCTGACTTGGTTTTCCAAGTCAGTAACTAGTGGCTCATCCACCTCCATTTGTCATCGAGGGTGGACCCACTGTCTGAGAAGTGATATCTTCTCTCCTAGGGTTTTGGCGAGTCACATAGCTTGCCAAGTCCAGGTGGCTCCAAAGGGCTTCAGCCATTAGGAGTCCTGAGAGTACTCCACTGATGCTGGTAGCATCGGGGTCTTCCTCTCGTTGTCACAGTCCATAGGCCGCAAAGGCCCTGCTCCTATGACTGTGCGACCGATCAGTTCCCTTTCACCTTGGTGTGGACACCCACTTGGGTTAGTTGGGACTTCATGGGATTTTGGAGAGTTCTGTAAACTCTTTAAATAACTAGGATCGCCTTCACCATTAGCACCTTCCTTTAGGGAAGCATGTACCTGGGAAGGGGAGCCTCTCTCCCCTGTTCAGCCCACTTGATCCTTGTGGGCGATTGAGCTTTTTTGGCCAGTGTCCTCTAGGGTAGAGGTGGCCATTCCCTGGTTATCCTTTTTACTTGGTTCCACGTATGGTGCTGGGTTGTCTCCCGAGGCTTTACAACAGTCTGCCATCAGGTCTGCTGGGTCCCATCAGCCCTCGGCTTCATCCCTAGGCTCGCCTAGGTTCTCCGACCTCACCATCACTAAAGTGGTCTGTTGTCAGGGAATCTTGATGCACAGGGGAGATGCCAGTTCACCATCATCTGGATCCACTGCTGCTATATGTGACTTTCCCAGGAGTTGGACTATATAGTCCTCATTTTGACCTCCTGTATGGTGGATGTCACTCGCAGGGAACAACAATGTCGCACCCCCAGGGTTCCACCCCTGGTTGCCTATCAAACCGGTAGACTCCGCTGTGTCATATGTGCACCCCAAAGGGGTATTTGCAGTGGCTTGGACACAGCCGGTACCACCAGTACTAGGATTTGACTGGTGGGGTTCATTGCTAGTGAAAGCAGCGGAAATCCCGTGTATGCTGTTGATGGGCAAACTCAAGGGTCCCCCTCCTGCTTTTAAGTACGCGTCGAATGGCTGGGACAGGCGTGAGGAGCCCTGTCGATCCTGGGATTCATTCCTGGTCATACCTGGACTCTTGATCTGTTGATCGAGAACTCGATCCAGGTTCTTGATCAAACAATCCAGAGTTGCTTCTGGATCCTCAATCAACTGATCGAGATCCATCTCACACTGGTACAGCCTCGAGTTGCTAGTCGGGTCCGACCCTTTTGTGCCTGACCCTTGGAGTTCATTGCCTGACGGGCAGTGGTGATCTCCTGCTACACTGTTCTTGTTTTGCAATTCCTTCGTAGTATGAGATGAATGCGATATATTGTTACAAGTATCTACAGATACAATATAAGCATGAATATTTGTGTCATAAGGTGCACCATGATAAACCCCAGCCAACGAAGTAGAATCGCAGAGTCCTACGCCAGCATCTCTTTTATCTCCTCAATCTCTGTCGAGCTAGCGAGGTCTTCTTCCTCTATTTCTGCTAGGATGGCTTGGAGACAGGTTGCAAAAGTCGATGGTTTTTTCTTTGGGAATTTCAACCACTTTGACTTGTCAGGCAGGCACTTATTGTCCCACCCCTGGTGTCCAGTGTGTCTGCACCGGAAACATCGCTTTTCTCTTTTGAGATGATCAATGTCCATAGGTTCGCCTTCACCACCATAGGTGAATCCAGTGGCATCCCTTCTGCCCTTTGAGCCACTCAAAGAGCCCCCCACTGTTCTGGGCTTGAAACCAGCAGTCCCACTGGGATACTTCCTGCCTTGGGTGAGATGAACTCGATAGTTCTCATCCATTTGTAGGACCCTGCACCTCCACTCCCAGTAGGTGGTAGGCCGCATATTGTCTCTGCCCATAATAATCTGTTTAATATTGGGCCGGATCACGAGGGCAATGACTTCCTCCATTTCCTTGTCATTGTGGAAGTGCTCAGCTTCCATGGCCAGCTGTTCGAATCTCTCGAAGAATTCGATAGCCATTTTGAACTGTGCTTGTTGCAGTTTCTTCCATTGCATTCACTTGATTTGGACCTCTGCTACCTCCCTGAAACGTGTTTGGACGTTTTTCTGAAAGGTTTCCCAGGAGGGAAGGCAATGTCTCCCACTGTGTGGGTCCTTGTAGTGTTGTTGCTGATGGATCCACCAGGTCATCGCTTCCCCACCAAATCGGTGGGCTGCAAAGACCACTCAACTTGGGCCATACCCATATGCTTCGTTAAGCACGAAGTATTGGGCAAAGACCTCGAAGTAGTATTTGCAGTGATTAAAGAAGCGATCTAAGTCGCTGGCCTTCCCATGGAATTTGTCAGAGACTTCTATCAGTGTCAGTTTTACGTTTCCCCAAGGGTTGGGTTGTCCATTGGGGATAACCCATCCATTTGGCAGATCGGGGGGTAGAGAGGGGTTGGTAGGTCGCGGTAGTGATCAGAGATTTTGATCACTACAGGGTGATAGTGGTTGTGCCGGAGGTCGAGGTGGTATGGGTGGAGGTCCTCCTGGGCCACCGCCACCTCCTCCAGGAACTACGGGTGCTGGTTCACCCATTTTTCCTGTTGGTGCTGTTTGTGAGGCCTCTCCAACCATGCTACGGGCATGGAAGGTGCCTCCTCCTGCCGCTTCCAGTCCTAAGGCACTGGAAGGTGCCCAGGTAATGTCTGGAATTGGGTTTTCTGGGCCCACTATTCCCAGGTTAGAGAATGATTCCTCACCATAGCGTCTTCCTGGTGCTATGGGGCGGTTGGGATGTAATTTGTTCCAGTCAATGGTGGCATGATACCATGTTTCGGTGCAAAGTATCCTGTCTTCCAGTGCGGAGCCTAGTTCTGCAGCATTGTATGCTTGTCCTTGGTCAGACATGGTCCAATCTACATTGTACTGCAATCGTCTGCTTGTCCATTCTAACATCTGCTGCCATGTTAGATCATATATTTGCCGGTCCATAAGCCCCTGTGCTTGAGCCCTGGACAAACTCAGGTGGGTCGTCAGAGGGGCTTCCACTATGGGGGCTACTGGGCTCATCCTCCTGGAGCCATTGTTTGATGACCATCCTGGCTCTGGTCCAGGGATCTGACCTGTTGTCGTGATCAGGCATGTAGCTGATGACCTGGTATCTGGAGAATATTGTATATTCTGCATACCAGTCATCATTCCACTGCCATATGCCCCAGAAGTATCGGCAGTACTCATCCCAGATCTCCAGAGCATCTTCACATCTCCAGATCCAGGGCCATAGCCCTCGGGGAGGGAGGAAACCTCCATCGTAACTGTCAGGTAAGAATCCTCCCTCTGGTACAAGGAAGGGTTTGAGCTCAGCAGGAGGCTTTGCTCCCTCATACTTGACCATGGCCAGGGCTCTGAGACAGCGACAGATGGGGCAGTTGCAGTAGGGGTATGGATGGGAAGGGGTCTGGTCAAGCTCCCTTGGGACATGGTTCAGGAGGATGATAGGGTCCAGAAAGGGTTGGTCTCTGGCAAACCAGTTGAGGATCCTGTCTCCTTCTGGAGTGTCTCCTGGAAAGATGACCCACTGGCCCCTGTTAATTGGGGATCCTGGGTGGGTGTAGTACTCTGGGAGCTCCTCATTATTACTGTCAGAGTACTCAGTGAGTACGACATCGTCGGGTCTGTCTCTGACAGCATCGTTTGTGGAAGTTTCTGAGATGTGGGCAAAATGGGGCTCAGCGAAATCTCTGAGGTCGACGATGGTGATAAGAGTCTGAGGGAGGACTTCGGACTCAGGTTGGGGAGATGACCAAATAAAGTCTGACTCATGGATGGAATCGTCGTCCCACTATGAAGGGGGTCCTTCAACTCTATAGGTTCCATCGGGGGTGTATGACGAGAGAGAGGTTGGAGCGTCATGCCACTCTGGCTCTGGAGATTCATCTCTTTGATGTCCTCCTGCGTCGCCCACTCCCCATACATCTCCTCTGTCCTGGGCAGGGAGGAACGGGTTTTCACCTTCTTCAAAGGTGGTTTTTTGCCGGGTTCATCCATGGACGATTCGGTTGAATGCATCGATGTAGAACCCACTCGTTCCCCTTTGATAGAGATGCCTTCCATTGTCGTTGAACCCTGGGATGGCTGCCGATAACTCTGTGGAGGAGATTGATGGCTCCCTGGAGTCATTGTCATTGCCCCAGGTCATGGCATCCCAGGACCTGTCTGTATTGGTCCAGTACTCGGTAGTAAACCTGGGGTCGACTTGGTCATCTCCATCATCTGGAGGGATGCCGAGTCGTCCGAGGTCTTCTTCCCAAAGGGATTCTTCACCTTTACCATCTTGCTGATCCTCGCTCTGAAGCTCGAGTGTGGGGGCTCAGTCTTCTCTGTCAGATAAGGGAGGTTGAAGTGTGTCTCACTCCCCCCTTGGCTGTGGTGTGACTGACCTGAGCCAGATGGTGCTTCCTGTTCATGAGGTTCCTGTTGATGAGCCATTGAGTCCATGTACTCTCCCTCTTCTGGAGGTTGGTGCTCTTTGGCATCGGGTTGGTCGGGTAATGTGGATAACTGTGACTGCAGATAGTAGTGTCAAGATACTGAAGGTACTTCTGAAGATAATGGCGGTGTGGTCTGAGGGGGTGAGAGGCATAAAGTTCATTGTACCACAATGAGTGTTTATGGTCTCGAGGTATGGTGGGTGCCGTTTTAAATAACGGGCTGAAGATTTCTTTTTCTTTGGAAGTATAACAGTGACTGCCTTGAAGTGGTACAGTTACCATTGACAATGGTAAGGGTAGTAATGGCAAGCTTCAGCTAATTGTTAAGCACTAACTCTTAGTCTAAACCAAGGCTGATCTCTATCCTGTCACTCGCATTCGGTGATTCAGTGTTAGAGAGGTGTTGGTAGATTATGAGAAGTTAGGTGTCACTTATAGCAAAAGCAAGAAGCTTGTAAGAGTTAGAAGTATATAACCTTAGCCGAAGCTGGGGTCTAAGGCCACAGTGTAGGCTAGCTTAAATACATGTTAGACTCGTACTAATAATAGTATCTACAAGGGCACGTGCAGCAAGAAGTGTGCCTTTCAACGAATGAGGAGTGAAGACACTAAAAGAAGTGTACTTCCGACGAATGAGAGTAAAGAGCACATGTCACCTGTATCTTCACGGGACTCCATCTGAATAGGCTGCATCCCGTAGACTGCCCTCGACTAGCGGTCAACTCCTGTCCAACTACTAAGAAGCATGATGCCATCAAGAGAAGCATGATGATGCATGCGGTTCGTCAGTCATCCAGGATGCGGCAGCTGTGAACTGGGGTGACAGCAACCGGGTAAACGGGTAAGGAGTGTGCTGGTGGAATATCGTGGGTCCGAGAGATAAGATAGGCAGGTCCAGGGTTCTGAGGGATAAGGATAAGATAAGATAAGGAAAATAGGGGTAAAACCATAATACCGTCAGACAGCTTGAGACCATACCGGTGCAGGGTGGTTCTGGATGCCTATGGATGCCAGAGTCCAGGTGAGAATAGGGAAGAAGCCAACCACAGATGGGTGACAGTGGACCTAATTTTGAACTGTTTTAAAGCAGAAGGGAGACCCTCAAGCTTGCCCCCAGGTGATGACATCGATGGAGTTGGCTCAGTTGGGATGACTGAGCCTTAAGGAGGGGGTAATATTATGGATTTTCACTTATCTTTTGCTAAGTACCTTACTGACTCATATATGCTTAGTACTGCACTACACGGACATCACATACATCCTTCTATTTGGACTAACTGTCAGCTCATCGTACGATTCTCGGACTTATTAGCTATTATTTTTAGGACTACTTTCTTGTATTTAAGCAAGCCAAGCTGTGGCCTTAAGCCTCAGCTTTGGCTAAGGTTCATATACCTAGTTATCGACTCTACTATTCTTGCCTAGGCTGTCTAAGTATCCCTCTAAAGGACTACTTGTGCCTGCTCATTGTATGCTTGACCGAAGTGCGAGTCACATCACGAGTTTGACCTTGTTTGTCGTACTAGTGGGCTACACCTAACTCTTACAAGCTCCTTGCTCTTGCTATCTAAGTGATGCTCTAACTTCTTACAATCTGCCAATGCCTCTCTATCACTGAATCACCAAACGTGAGTGACAGGATAGAGAATACACCTTGGTACAGATTAGAGTTAGTGCTTAACAGACTTGCCACAATACAAAAACAAAAAACCAATGCCAGGAAATAACATCTTCATATCTGTGTTTGGCTTTCTTTCACATGTTGTATTCAAAGATCATGATCCCTCCAAACACAATCCACTCTGCAAAGTCCATCAGTTCATCATTGATATTGACAACATTATATTTCTTGGCTGCATGCCTCTCACACCTGCAAGCCCTACAAAACCCAGTACATATTGTGTCCATTTGTTCCTATTATACTTGTCATTTCTGATATGGTACTGTACAGGTTCATCCAATCAAGGAAATCAAAAACAGACTCTACAAACAGTTAACTTCAATGTGCCCAACAGTCTGATGAAACATATCAAGCAAAAACCCCAAACAACATCGTCTACTGGATGCAGTCCCACCCTTACTGCATCTGCATCTACTTCCTCCTCCAACAATCCTTCCACTGACAAAGACAATGATAACAATGACTTTGAGCATGTTGAAAAGAAGAATGAATGACTGACAGAGACACTGAGACATGAAGAGTCGGAGGACAAGTCGTTGCATCGAAGAAAATCATACAATATGTGTAAAATTATGTAAACAAATCTGATAGCTACCTAAAAATACCACGTCTTTCTCCCGATCCTAATCCGCACGGATCACCGCTAGTACCATTTCATCAGCAGACTGGACATCAACAGTATGGTTACAGGTACAGCTGTAACTGTTGCTATCCGCCTCCTCTACGGTCGTATCCGTAACGGTACGGTGACCATCCCTACTCGGAGTCTAGTCCCTAAAAATGAATAAGTATGATTGTTCCTCCACTCTATGGTAGTATGTAAGTATGCAAGATATGTATAGGTGAGGTGTAGCTAAATTCAGATGCCAACATACATAGGTTCACGTTCATCTCAGTCATTAAGATATGTGACCCAGCCCATCTCAAAACCCCCCTTCTGCATTCGTCCCCCTAAATCCTGGACTAGGCGCACTCAGATGCTGGCTCCCACGGAAGCTGCCAGCATTACCGAGTGTCTCCCTGCTTGCCATATACAGGCTCTGGTGTTGTAAAGGATGCAGATGCTGCTGCCCATCCCGAGGCAACAACACGGGCTGCACAGGCATTGTCCACCTCACATCCAAGTCCTCCAAAATCGTTTTCAAATTCCGCATGAACTTTGTCCTTCGCACCCATCGCGCACCCCAATCCTGCCAGTTTGGCCGGTGCTCCATTGCCACAATCAGGTGAATAGCATTCTGGTACTCCATCTTGTCAATGTTGAGATCCATGCCGCTCCATTCACGATTGTTCTCGGTCACGAATGCCTTTATACATGTGCGAATTTCTTCGATCACCGGCAAAGGTGTGTTGTACGCTAACTGGATGTTCGTAGTTTCCCACATACTACTGGATCGCCGGAGATTGTGGATCAGTTTGGCGGAGGAAAGAAGGGAGTTAGGTGCGATAATCTCTTGCCCATCAACCCGACGGAAGGTGGTACTGAAGAGTCCAAATTCACGAACCATGAGCGCCTGATCATCTATCATAACGAGATCACCAACGTCGAAGACATGCGTAGAAAAGATGAAGATGAGGGAATTAAACAGTGTCGCGGCTGCGTTGCCAAAAATGAAAGAGAATCCAAGAATGATGGTCGCCAGTGGAACAAGTGACTCGAGCGTGTTGGATTTGTTAAATATGAGGAGACAGCAAAATATGATACCGACAAGGGAGCAACATAGTAGGACTGCGTCCAGCTTGGCTACAGCTGAACCAGCATCCTTGAGGGAGGCGATGAGCGATTTGCGCTCACGATAGATGCGTTGTACTGCTTCGCGCATCTCCCGTTTACTAATGTCACCGTTGCCGTCCTTGTCAAAGAGTGCAAAGGCAGTGGTAGCCTCTTGCGTACTCCGGAAATACGGATAAAAGTCTGAAACCGAGTAAGGCATTATCGGACATGCAATGGGAGTTATTACCTTCGACAATCAGGTGATCCCGGTCAGGATCGACATCATTAAGGCTGCGGAACAGCTTTCGTGCGAGCTTTCGCGCCGAATAGAGTCCTCCCAGATCACCTTCACGGTTAAATTTGGAATTTTTGAGCGCGACTTGACCGATGGCATCACCAACTTGGTCAATGGCGCCGCCGACCTGATCCACGATGACGCCAGACATGAAGTTTTTGCGCTTGCGACGTCGCTGGGCGCTCCGAGAGGCAGTGGCAGGCTTCTCCTTGTTAGCATCCATCTCGTTACCATGTCCTAGCTGACTTTGGCTTTGATTGCGTCCATGCTGCGCAGCACTGTTCAAATCCATACTCGCCCCAGGACTCTTGTGCCCTCGCCTCTTTGGACGCTTGTTCCCGATACCAAACACTGGCTGCGCATTGGAAAGCCTATCCAGCGCGCGGAGACCCAGCTTGTTCTCGGTCAGGCGATCTGCCAGGGCCTTTTGATGGAAATTGATGGCAACGAACTGAAGGAAGACCTTCTCAGCTAAGATGATGATTCCGGCAGCGAACAACGCCTGCATGATTCGATTAATAATGACCCAGTAGTTTCCAGCTGGCTTGTATACGGTGCGTATAACGGAAAGCGCAATCCAGGCCCAGGAAATATCGAAGGTTAATTTAACCCAACCCTGAACAGCAAGCGCAAGCTAGATACGAGGCGTCGTCAAACAAGGAAACGAAATAACGAAATAGTGAATACCTCAATTTGCATTTTTAGCCGTTCCAGCTGTCCTCCAAATACGACTATCAGGCCTACGATGAGCCGAGGAATAGCATCGACAACCAGATACGTCACGCATGCGGCCGCCCATATTACGGTTAACCACAGACTCCATACATGGACCTGCGTACGCACGCTGCTCGTGAGTTCCTTGAAGCGCAGCTGGACGACGAGCAACGGTGTGATAAGTATTGCACACCCTAATATCCCGATAATGAGTACTCGGACCCAGCGAGATAGCTTGATGAAAGCAAGATAGATAAGACGGCCACGCTTGGCCTTGACACCGTCGCCGTTCTTGGGGCCGGAAGAGTCGTTGTCAGACCAATTGAACTCATCGGACGTGTGAGTAGCAGTGGTATCCGAATCGGTGGACGCCCGCGTCGACGTCGAGGGCTTTTTCTCGTGTTCATTTGTGGGAGAGCTGGAGGTAGCCACCGGGGCATAATCTCGGGTAACAGGGAACGTCGGCGGTGGACTCGCCCTGCCCATGGTACTACTTCTTGGAAGATGGCGACGGAGATAAGCACTGAGCCCAAGTGACAAGCGGGCCGGAGTATTTTTAATCTCCGAAACTGTATATTCGCATTCCGACAGATGCACGTGGGATGATAATACCACCCGAGCACGTCGTGCCATACAGCGTGCTCAGGCCTTCGCCAATCGATCGGTAGCAATAATGCTCTCCAACCAGCTGCCAAGTGCTAACCAGCAGCTGCCCGGTGCCGTGCCGTCGTCACTTCAGTCTGCTTTGCAGATGAATCCGCCGCCACCTATGCCTATCAAACAGCCATCACCAAACCAGGAAACGCCGCCAGCATCGACGCCAACAGCGGGCGCAAAGCGAAGACGAAAAAATGAAGGTGGAAACGAAGAAGGACCGCAAGGACCAAGCGAACCTCGTCGACTACGCCGATCGCACGAAGCTTGTGCCAGATGCAGAGGGAAGAAAATTAAGGCAAGTCCCGACTGCTGGCATTTGCCGTCGGTGTCGCCCGGGGCAGCTCAGCAGCGTACAGAGCTGATACTTGCTTTTCTCTCCAGTGCGATTCAAAACATCCACGATGCACTGCTTGTGCTACCGCTGGCGTCGAGTGCAACCAAGAAGACCGTCACCGCCAGACGCTGACCCCCAGAGGATATACCGAGCGCATCGAACTCCAGCTTGCACAATGTGAGGCCTTACTCAAACGCCATTTACCTGGCTTTGCTTTGGAGAACCTCGAGGAATTCCTTGCAAGGGATGGCATCGATATCGGCGGCCCAGTCCCAGCAGCATTCCAGTTGAGCTCGTCGCCATTACGCAACTCGTTTCGTCCAGAACAACCCGTTCCGCCTGGTGGACCGCCAAAGGGATATCCTATCTACCCACCGCCCCCAGGCATGCTGCCTCCGCCGCCAGGTTATCCGCCCCATGCCATGATGCCGTATCCGCCGCCGGGTCCTTATCACCCGTCCCAAATGCCGCCAATGCCGGGTCCACCTTACAATCCCCACATCCACCCTGCATTCCAGCAGCATCCTCAGTATGTGCCGGCAGAAGTCGTCGAGCAAGGGCGCACCGTCACAACTGATATCAAAGGTCAAGATCCCAAATCTAACGACATGTCCAACACCCAGGTGAGCTCTATGTATGCCGTCTCTGGATCTCTCTCATCGTAACTTAGTCTCTGGCCAAAAATTTCGGTGTTTCTGCAGCAATTGTCAGCGATCTCAAGCTCGGCCCAACGCATATCGACAGGGAAGATCTAGCAGTCGGATCCAACGGCTTAAGCTCAGGTAGAGACCGTTCGATTGGAGAGACCTCTGCTCCTCGTGATACAGCAAACTGGCGTACGGTGTCAGTCAGACGCAACTCAAATGCTTCTCTGAACTCACCTCGCCTTCCTCTCATGTCACGCAGCTCTGATCCATCCTCCATCGATGTATGGCTGCCTAAAGATCGTGGAATGGTCCAGCAGGTCGTAGACGTCTATTTTACCCGTCTCAATGTGCACCGTCCTGTCTTCTTCCGCAAAGTGTTTGAAAAGGCACTGGACGACCTCTATGCAGAGCGTACCGTCACTCATGACCCAGGGTTCATTTGTAGTCTGTACCTCGTGCTGGCTCTGGGAACCCTCAGTGAAATATCCAACCGGTCCGCCAAACTCGATGTAGACACCGACGATCCCATGGTCACCGGTGCCACCAGACCTAAAAGCTTTGCTCCCGACTGGCCAGAGCATGACGAATTCTTTGAACGTGCGCTGAGCGTGAAACCTGATCTCCGAGTAACTATCTCCAGTCTGCAAGCACTTATTCTCTTGCACTGGTATTTGTATACAGAGGTACGCTTTCCGCCCACCAATGTGTGCATGCTGCTAACATGCCCGCCTTCAGCGTCAAGGACGCACCTTATGGCGTCTAGTTGGAAGCCTTGTCCGTCTTGCTATAGAACTCGGACTTCACCATGACCCCACCACTCAGCTCAATCCCGCAAACCAGATGAGTCCTAACACTCAACAATGCATCTTTTCTGAGGAAGAGAGCCAATTGCGAATTCGACTCTGGGGGATTGTCTTAGTGCATGACCGCGGAACATCTCTTCTTCTCGGCCGTCCGCTAGCCATCGCACCTTCTGACGCCAATACACCTCGTCCATCTCGCATGTCTTCCGCTGCGCGGCTTTCTGGGTTTGGAGAGGATTTTAGCGAACACTTCGATCTCTCACACCCTATTGCGGAGATACAGGCCGATATCATCAATTCATTGTATTCTCCTTCGCGACAGAGTGGTGATACCATTATGCGAAATGCTACTCGAATTATCAAGAGCATGGTCGAGTTCCGGCGCGGGCTACCGGACAAATATAAGTATTACTTCTCTGGCACAGACGAATGGCCAATGGAGCGAAAGAGTAAACTCGTGCAAGAGATTACCGAGGACGAAGGTTTAACGCTGCTCAAAATTGGTATATCCCGAATTCTGCTACTTCGAGCATTATTCAGCTTGAAGGAGCTCACGTATGCCCAGCGTAGGAAGGCATTGGTGGATGGTAAGCTGTCCTTCAATTGGGTCGAAGTAATGATACTGATTGACTCCTAGCTATCATCACGTCACATAATACCATCATAGTTCACAGTCAACTCATCCGATACCCCGATATCGCCTTCTTCACCTCACCGATCCCACTCCACATTGCCGCCATGGTGATCCTATACGGCCATATGTCAAAATGTGATAAACTCCCACGGCATACCGCCCTAGAGGATGTATGGCTTGCTTTGGACATGCTTCCTCGATTCCGCTGGCGATGGGAGCGTAAGGACGTTAACGGCGGACATCCTTTAATCGCCAAGCTAGCTGAACGAGTCCTCGAAGCCAATCTTCACCAAGTCGGGCCCGCTACCCATCCCGTCCTTTTAAGCGAAGCCGATTGGGATGAAGACACCGTGCTAAAGAGCCCCAATCTCACCAAGAGTCAACAGAACACCCCTACTCTGTCGACTCCACCGTACGGGACCGGTCCCCAAAACCCACCGTATAGCCCACAACAACGGCAGATGAATGGTGGCTCGATGAATGGGACCACGCCTCCGGGAAAGAACGCGCCTATGCCTGATTGCGGGCACATGTTCTACCCATTCTATCCAGAGGCAGGGCAGAGTGAAGTTAATAGCGTTGAGGGTCATAATCATCAAGACTACAGCCAGTTGTTGGCTGTTGCTGCTGTACCACCTTCCCAGGACTCGTACATGTCCGAGGAACGAGATGGTGCTGTCCAAAATGAACAAGGGATGTGGATACAGAATATGCCTCAGGTGAGCCGCTCCTGAGAAGTTGAGTTAGCGTGTATTCATCCTGTTTCATCTAGCATCACTCTCCTTCCCATAGGAATGGATCTATGTCGACGTATGCAATCCCGCCTCAGGCATGAATATTATCGTTTTCAAGGTAATTTCGCGTTACGTGTTGTTGTATGTCTTTAGTCTTTTTATTCGTCATAACCGGATGGGCATACTACCCTTCTTCCCTGTTACAATAGCTTTCTTATCCAGTATGTACACTGCTACCCCCTCTCGGCGCGATGCTTGGATATAATATTATGTTCAGACGCGCTGACATGTACCTCTGTTCTCCGGTCGTTGCCACTGTACTGTGTAAGGTACTTAACAATTATGATACGTTTTGCCTTTGCGGATGGGAACAACCTATAAGCCACATATGATTCAAGCGAGGATGTGCTGTTAAAACCTGTGCCCACACATGTTTCTACCTGTAAAACTACATATAAATACACTACAATAGAATGTCTAATTAGATAGTGTAATGGGGATCATAAATACCAGATACAGTGGTCGACCAAGAGAAACAAGCTGAATGAAAACAATTACGATATGTCCTATAGGATTTTCTCCATTCTTTCCAAGGCAATATCGACACCGCGGATCAGCAAGGTGACTTTACTGGGAAGTATTGCGGCGGCAGCATGATCTGCGTCTGTGGCGCCATAAGCGATATTTTGATCCGTTATGGCTTTTTCTACGGCTATGGGAAGACGAAGGGTGATGCGCGCGAGCCGTACGGTGAGACGAGAACGACCGAAAAGGTCGAAGTATGACAATTGGCGCAGGGCGTGTTGGATCTCCAGAAGACGGCAAAGTTCATTGTGAAGCGCATATATGCACGTCCGACAGGCTGCACTAGGATTAGAATCGACGAGGGTGAGTCTGCTGAGATACGTACTCAAAGCGCGCTGCCGTATCCGCTGGAGTGTCAGAAGGACTGAATTGATGCCATCTTCGCCTAAACTGAGTGCTGGATTGATATCATTGATAGCTTCTGCAATATGAGTGAGACATAGCAACGATTATAAGAGATTGTGATGCGTACTGAGGAGCGTGCGAATGACTTCGAGATCTCCGTCGAGAAAATCGTTGAAGACGCCGATTACCACGCTGCGAAAGGTTTCTTCTGCATATCCAGCAGGATGCGCAGAGAAAACATCGTAGGTAGATGAGGGAGGACGTGAATCATATAGGCGCTTGGAGGAAGGTTTACTGAGAATATCATATGCCACAGCCACTTTTTGAAAAGCTAGAGTGGCGTTGGCCTCCGAAGGAAATTTACTATCAACACGTCAAGTCAACGACACGCAGAAGCATCATGTTGAATGTACGAACTCTGGGTGGCAAGCACGACTGCGAGAGAGGTACGCGCGACGAAGGGCCACCTTATCGAGGTTGGCTGCCTTGGCAATGCCCAAAACTTTGTATAGGTCATCGTTCTCCAAGACTTCCTTGAGCGTGTCGTAACGGCCGGTGTCTGCTGCGTCTGCAGAGTGCAAGGTTGGGTATGATTTGTCGGTGGTGGGTAGGCCTGAGGGCTCTGCTGTCCATGTCAGGTATCTTCGTTCGTAGTTTTCAATATCTCTATCCTCCTCTTCATCCACTGGTAAATGAAAATATGTACTGGCTGCAGGGAGAAGAGGCTCAATGAATGCTCAGAGGCGAAGAAACAGAGCGTACCAGTAGAGAAAGCGTAGGAGAACATGGTGTCTAAGGCCAAGGGCCACACCGGAAGGTGGAAAGGGGAGTGCTGTGGGAATCAGTAATTCCAGGCAATGGAGACATAAATCTGGCATGTGAATTCGCAAGAAACCATTCACGTGATCAAAATATCATACGGAAGCAATAGCAGTGTCTAGACATCATTTGCGAGCCGCGGACCGTCGACGGATTATCCGATCCTAGCACCAAGAGCACCGGCGAATGCTCTTACCGCCCTCTTCACTTCCCCCCTTTCTCCCATAGCCGTCAACCGGATAGCTGCTCTCTCTTTGTGTGTGCCCCTTAGCACGGTCAACTCATGTCGCCCAAATGCCCAGTTTAATATGTATACTTCCTGAGAGCCGAAGCGTACGAATCCCTTTACCCTCCACACGCTCTCCTTCGAAAGAGAATCTAGTGCCGTCTGCAGCTGCTCCTGTGTAATACCTTCCTCCGACTTCTCGGACCCAGTAACTTCTTCGTCAACATGTCCATTGGCATGAGAATCGCAATTGTGATGGTGGTGTACCGATTTGTCGGCCCCTCGCAGAATTGTTACAGTCTCGACTTCATCTTGGTGAGTCACGTCCTTGTAATCTTCCGCTTCCATGAAAAGTTTCGTCTCTAACCCAAGAATCAGCTTGGGATCTACACCCTGCTTTCCTTGGCATCTAATTTTGGGGGTAAGGTCATTCAACGTCCCCAAATGGTCTAACACGATATCTAATTGTCGCTCTGAGACATGTTCCCACTTGTTCTGTGGATACTCATGTCAATCGTCAATATAAACCCTATGACAGGTGACTCACGATAAGGATCATGTCGGTATAACTAGACTGCATCTTTGCAGTTGGTGAGGTATCTTCATAACCTGTAAAGTTTTCCGCATCTATTACTGTAACGATAGCATCCAATCTAAGACCCCCGCCGGTCTCACGTTCCAATTCGCGTATCTGAAATGCCAGCGTCGCGGGGAAAGCTGACCCACTACAACGGATGTAAGTTCCTCTAAAATCAAATGTCCCACATGACGCACGAGCATTCAATTATGATACGGTCTGGGGTATATTTATCTGTCCGTCGGATGAATCATGCAGCTTTTAAAAGAAGAAATTTCCCTCACCTTTGATCTCTAACAACGCATTCTGCATTTGACCAACTAGGACACAGCACCTATGTTGTCGTAATTTGCTTTCAGATCGAACAGAATGTACAGTCATCGCTTACATGCAACCATTGAGAATTTCGCTGACAGCGGTCAGACTAGATTGTGCCGCCAGCTTGCTATCCACTAGGGGCGATCTTAAATTTAGTTGAATGGTCTGGAAAATTCAAGGTAATCCACCTTCAACGTCACCAAATTCATTCTTCAGCAATACAACCTTGTAATCTGAAGGAAGCTGTGGTAGCAGAGAGAGAATCAGTGTCGTTTTCCCCGCCCCAAGGAATCCAGTGATGACGGTGATGGGAATGAACGGGGCCATGAATGGCTCGACTTCAAAGTCCGAGCCGCGACAAGTTCGATGGTTCCTGAATGGGAAGGCTGTCGATCATATGACATCTCGTAATTCCGCTCACGTCATCCCCATTGACCACCTCCGAATTCCATCAAGCCGACGAGACTCTGCTGCACTGCTCTTTCCCCGATTTCAACCGTCGCTAGGGCGCGACGGTCTACTCGTCGTCTCCCCCGATGTCGAACACCAATTTCTCTATCCCAGCATCGCACATTACTCGTGCACACACGTGCTTGGCGGCCGCCGCATTCTTAAGCGCTCTACTCGTCGGATCCCTGCTGCATTACAAGAAAATCGTGAAAAATGGTGTCGCTGGATACCCTCAGGAATGGTTTCCGTCGGTTTCTGCAACGTGAGTGCTTCTCCCACTGCCATGAACGACGATGAGCTGACTGTATGCAGCATCGGAGACTGGTACCCGGAACGAAACTTGTTCCAGATATTCATCGCCCTGACGTCTGGTACGCCCAATTCCATCTTCCGTCTTCTGTTCTACATTTACGTCGCGTCTAGGGCCTCGTTTTGGACTTGTAGCCGCCCAATATCTGTTACACCGGTCGTCCCAATCAACACTTCCAGTTCTCGTATTCATTTTTGGCTTGGTTCGGACATTGTCGTGTGGTGGATGGGTGTACATCACATCCAGCGATGACCATGACATGCATGATTTCTTCATGATCACCTACATGGTTTGCAATATACCGTGGATGCTTGGTGGTATTGCTTGCACCCCGAAGCAGAGTTCGCGAATACGTAAGAAACGGCGAGTAGCACGACTCGTCGACAGAAATCTCATGTCTAACGCACGTAATATAGACGCATTGTCGCAACGGCGTGAGTTGATAAACTACATAAGTTGATTCTGTTCTAATTCAGAGCAGATTCTTCGTATCGATCATTCCCCTCGTGTATTTCTTTATTCAGCACAAAGTTCACCGAATACCTGGAGGTATCCCTCTCTCTTTGTCGTGCTATGCTTCTTTCTGACAGACGCTTGTAGCATATACCCGCTACAGCTTCTTCGAGTGGGGCCTCATCTTCTTTGATGTCTTGTATGATTCCATAGCAGAGGCAGAGTTCAAGGATGCCGCCCTTCAAATTTCTCTTAACTCTTTGGTAGTTAAGGATCAGAAACACGAAGAAATGTATCATCGTCTTCATCGACTTGCTTAATATCCATTCGCTGATCCTTATGCAGTCACAATGGAACACCAGTTTGTATCAAGGAGAGCAAGACCACATCTGTTCCAACCTCTATGCCGAAGCTCGAATCCGTATCATTCAATCTGTCCACTGTGGTCCAAAATCCTGTTGTAAGCTTTATATCCGACGTTTATTTATGTGAGCCCAGTGTCCTCGGTCTCTGTTGATCGTCATCTCATTGCCTTCAGCATATGTATTCTGGTCCATATTTACGTCCCTGACGCCAACTCTCTTCTACTTTTCTGTTTGGGAGTTGGGGATCGCAGGTCATGAACTCGCACTGCTATCTGTCCTCTCACCATTCCTTCTGTCTGTATCCCCACTTCTTCGTTGGGCAAGAACACTGCCAGCTCAGATATTCCTGCATTTCTTATCATTATCTGGCTTGGTGGCCTATCTCCTTCAAAAACCTCTGCAACGCTTGTTCGTGGTCGCATTTGCTGCATCTATGGCTGTTCTGAGACAAACAGCTGATTGGGCTGCGTCTGATGAATATGCTGTTGGATATCAGGGTATAAGTGAGTCTTAATGCGTCCATGAA
Source organism: Desarmillaria tabescens (assembly GCF_030435595.1). Taxonomy (NCBI): domain Eukaryota; kingdom Fungi; phylum Basidiomycota; class Agaricomycetes; order Agaricales; family Physalacriaceae; genus Desarmillaria; species Desarmillaria tabescens. The sequence continues at coordinate 2,883,394 of NW_026848300.1, forward strand.
ACATCGATATGTAGTTACGAGTCCTCCCGCAGCTACCGGCCTCGGCTTGACGCTGTCTTCTCTACTGAAACATGCAAATCATTCGAACAATCCAGGTATGCCTCCTCTGCGACACTGATAACGCTTCTTACAATTATGCAGTTTGGCCGTTCTTGAATGAGCATTCGGGGGGCTACAACAAATTAGGCATTGCTCTAGCACTTCTTTGCCTCCTAGAATCTTTGGTCCGACCCGCCCCAGAACAGCGAACCACGGTCCAAGCTCTCACTTCGAAGGCAAATCATTGGCTTTTGAGTGCTATACCACTTGGTAGCCTAATTTTCACATTGCATTCCCTCTTCTCCGATCCAAGCACGACGATTGCGTGGTCGTGGACTGGTTACGAGAATGGACGGCCCCGAGGCCCCCTGCCACATTTTCATGGCTCTGTAACCCTTGTATTTCAGGCTCTAGGTTTATTCACCGCCGTCCTGTTTTCTTCTGACGCTGGTAAACGTTTTAACTTTACGTCGCACCCTCTTTGGCTGGCTTTTGGCTCTGGGTCTTCGTATGTGATGTATCGATATCGCAATTGGTTAGGATACGGAGGAGGCCTGGGTTTAAGCCTTTTCGTCATGTCGATTATTCCGGTCGTTCTGCAGCTAGCTGCATCTACGGGGAAGGTGGCTGAAACGTATTTTACAGCCATGTTTGTCTACGTCCTGTTGAGCCTGGCGAGCGTATGGACTGTCGCCTATGCCTTCGTTCCAGGCGGCGTTTATCTGAGGGAGAGATCGGACCTGTGAGTTCTATCCGGCATTCGATTCTTTATTCCTTCCGCATTCAACATCATAATAGGGTGTTGGTCGCGCAAATGATGTGTTTATCTCTGGCCTTCGTTCAGCCGAAGGGAATACCCCGACCAGTAGTAACAGCATCTGTCCGGATCTACGCGTTTCTCCTCCTGGGCTGTATCTCCACATTATCGGTGCTTGCGACACTTTATAGGATGCCTTCTTCTGCCATACAACCATGGAGGACTGGTCCAAGAATCTTGCGCACGGGTATCTGGACCTTACATTTCGGAATCGACAATGCGGGACGTGACAGCCAACGGAGGGTGAGAGATGTAATAAGGTGCTGATCCTCCGTGCGACATGTATCCTTGTGCTACGCTGACAATCTGATAGAGATCTAGAGCTTGACGTAGTTGGCTTTTTGGAAACAGATCTACATGTGAGCCTCTAATGTATTATGTTTGTGCGCTATTGATCAAGCCTTTGAAGCGAACGGTGTTTGGCAATCGTGACTTGTGAGTTGTCGCTCATAACCCGGTAAAAATCGACATCTCTGAACATCTCATAGGACTCGGGTCATCATAGAAGACCTAGGTTATGTTTGTATTTTTTTCTCCGTGATGAAGGCTATATGCTGACATATACCTAGAACGTGGATATTGGTCCAGGTCCAAACTCTCACACCTGGGGTGCTGTACTGTTGTCCAAGGTACTATCGAACTTCCTTTGATTTCGGTTGGCTGACAGGATGAGAATAGTTCCCAATCATCAACTCGACACATCACTTGCTACCATCTCCTCACGGCGAACTCGCGCCTGCAATCGAAGCCGTGCTTGATGTGTTCGGCACTTATATCACAGTTGTAGTATCCCATAACGGACAAGGTGGGTGAAGCTGCGAAGCACCATATCCTGCGTGGCGTTGACCAGTCAACCACAGAGGAAGATCCATTGGATCGTGAGCTTCAGAGCAAGGAGTTGGCTCGCATCATGGCGTCATCATATCCTAGACCGGTCATATTCCTTGGCTATGTCGTGACAAAGCCCGGAGCATTGCGTCGTAAGCTCCATGGATATATGTACAGATGAATGGCCTACTAACGTCGCGGACAGCGAATCCCTATGAGATTTTGACCGTCGACGGGAAAATGCATGATATCGACGACGAAGATAACGATCGATGGTAACTTCCATCTCTTCTTTTGGCTTCCTGCTAATGAACGGACCATTTATACAGGTGCGAATACATACTCTATCGAGGTGTTTACCGTACTTCGTATGCTCGAGTGTCCCGGGGCACTATCACAGACACCGAGCTCCAGGTCGGGCAATTTTTATTGCCTAGACATGGTACAACTGTCGTCAACGACACTCACGAAGCCCGATATCTACGATCCCATAAAGAGGATCTTCCAGAAGAACATGTCGGTTTCTCTGTTTCCATATGGCTTGCAGTACTAATGTCTTCTTTACGCTCAGTGGCTCCCAATGGCGTACTACGGAAACAAGTGGCGAGGAGGTGTAAATGGCCATTTCTATCATGTATTCAATACGGTAGGTTCCGAGTTTCATTGCTGCCAATCGAGCTTGATTAACGTGCAATACTCCCAGCCTTTGTATTACAAGATTCCAGAGGACGCTGTATTATGATGTTATCGTATCTTAAATTTAGTGCTCTGACCGTTCTGAACCTGCTTTACAGACTATCTGCGTTGTTGTTTGTTTTCCCTGGGCACCGTGCCATGTAATAATACCCATACAATGCGTAGTGATCCCTCTCTCAAGTACGTATGACTTCTTGTAAGCGGAGGAAAGCATTTGCCTGTTGGAGTACGGGCGTACAAGATGGCGAGTGTAAAGTGTGGACTGTCTGGATAAGGTGCAGTGATCCACTAAAATAATTACAACAAGGCCGAGGTACGACATGAAGAAATCGAATGGTAATAAATAGGTCAAATAGCAGCTCATCTGGTCAATGGACTCGCCGCTGAAGTCTTGATAGTCTCGAAAACTGTGCCCTGCCCACCAGATGATCTGACGGGCACAGCTGGAGGCTTTCTCCGCTTCGGTGGTATTGGGGGAGGAGCTGAATAGACGCCAGGTTGCCTGAAAGCCGGTGAAGACGGAGCGCTGACCGCCACGGGCGCAGGTGGGGGTTTCCGATGCTTAGTTCGAGTCGGTTCGCCGCCAGCATCGGATTGGGCAGACAGATCGATGTAATGAGGTGATGGTCGTTCAACGTGAAGTCTCTCCACATGTTCTGAGCTGGAAGTTCCTTTCCGACGTGGGTAAGGGACCGGGGGTTTGGATGAAGTAGATGGAGCAGCGGTCGCCACGCCAGAGAAACTACCGGCACTAGCGTTACTCGGTCTTCTTACGGCCCCCACCCTGGTTCCCTTGGCGCCATTCATTCCATTCACTCCCTTCGCGACCAAATTTTCTGCGCTTCGGGTAGATTTGAGCGTCTTTCCAGGCGTTCCTGGACCGACGCCATCAACGCTCGCTGGAAGGCCCAGGTGGCTCCGGCTTGGCGCAACAGTATCGCTCGGCGTAGACGATCTGGACACGTCGTCTGCCTTTTTCAGCTGCACGCACCACTGCCCTCCGAGACACCGCTCCACGAGCCTTTTAGTCGTCGGATTGATATCGTGTATTCTGCTATCCCGCACCAAGCTCTCCAAGGCGTACTTGATCTGAGGCCGCTTATATGGTACATCCTTGAGTTGCGTCTTCGTTAATAGCGGATGTAATACGCGGAGATACGTATGTCGCAGCTGAATGACTTTAGCTAAGATCCGGGATTCAGCTAAGCGACTCACCGACTCGCTATCTTCGTCCAAATCAACCACTTCTCTTAAGAACACGTCAACTAGCACGCATAGATCGTTCGTATAGAAATATTCTTCGGTACCCTTTGTCGTAAATAGTAGATAGATCAGCTTGAGTACCAGTAATTGCATGCACAAGTCGTCTGGTGTCCGCTCTAAAACAGAAACCGATCAGAAACCGCTTGCATCATAGAAAAGAAAGAGCTCACGAGCTCTGTTGAGCATAAATATCATGTTTTCTCCAAAGGTCTTGCTCGAGCCTAGTCGCCGCATCAACACCCGCAGAACGCGGTTCTTCTCTACGCCGCTCTGTTCGCGATCGCATATAGAGGCCACCATAAACTGTTCGTTGAACGCCACCTGTTTACCATCAGCGCGAGAGTAACAAATGTGAGAACACAAGGTCTCACTATTAGCTTTATTACGGAGTAGTTGAAGGTCTCGTCCTGGACATGTCTTGTCTGCTCCACCAGGTCAAATAAGTAATCAACGAATGAATCGTCGAAGACGCCTAAGAATTGATTAGAAGATTCATGCATCACGACAGCTGGATGCACTCACGTAACTCTGCGACGGTGAGCTTCTGCCAACGACAGACTTCATATAGCAACTTCACACCTACTAGCCTTAGTTTAGCCTCGATGACGCCGTCCTCGTTCTCATCAATCTCAACGAGGGTATGGTCCATAAGCAACGGTACCAACGTGCCCCACCGCTTTTGCGCGCGGAAAAAATCGGTTTTTCGCTGCCCGTACCGGAGTAGAACATTGAAAATAACGAGCTGAGCGTGTGGGTCGGTATTTGACTTGACAGTCTCTGCCAGACTCTCGCACATTCTCTCTGAGTGAAAGGCCCACAGCTCCGAATCGAGTAAAAGGTCAACCGCATGTTCCAGCTGGAGCGGTGTTTGCAAATAGAGTTCTGCAGACATGAGGATGATTTAGATGGCTTATCGATGAGGACATACCATGATATATGGCACATAATCCCAGCCACCTGCTCATCATCCCGTCCAGCTGTTGCAGCGTCGGCGGGGCTCCTCGTGGCATCGTCAAAATGTCGTCCAGCTCTACCCACGAGTCCGGTCAATAACTGTAGCTATATATACTCCCAACACGTACCTGACCAGAACTGTTGAGCATTCTCGACGACGTATACGATGCCAAAGTCGTCTTCCATGGCGAGAGACATGTTCCCTGGTCATCGAACGGTGGAGGTAGGAATGGGAGGAGAGTAAATTTGGATTGATTTGGTTGCGGTATGGCTTCGGCCCTTGGCTTCAGATGACATAATACCGCCCGGCCCATATGTTTCGGTCCGTGAACCCGATCCAACAGTGATTCATTCTTTTATCATGTCGCGCTTGAACGACATCATATCCCAGTCGTATTTCACCGTTCCCCGGTTCACTCTAGAATCCGGCGTAGAACTGCGCGACGTTTCTGTTGCTTACAAAACATGGGGTCACCTAAATGCAACAAAGGACAATGTTATGATTATTTGCCACGCTTTTACTGGCAGTGCCGACGTTGAAGACTGGTAAGTACCGCCTCTACTGATACCACTTTTACTCATGACGTGTACAGGTGGGGTCCACTGATGGGAGCGGGGAAAGCCTTTGACCCCAAGCGATTTTTCATCTTCTGTGCAAACGTTATTGGGTCACCATACGGTACTGTATCTCCAGTATGCACCAACCCCGATACAGGAAAATCTTATGGGCCTGAATTTTCTACTTCAACTATACGCGATGACGTCCGGTATGCAATCCCTTTCATTTTCATGTCACTCCATCTAACTCTGGCTACTTAGGCTACACAAACTTGTACTTGATCACCTAGGCGTCACGTCCGTCGCAGTTGCCATTGGGGGTTCAATGGGTGGAATGGCAGTACTAGAATGGCCACTCTGCACCCCACCAAATTACGTCCGTCATGTTGTTCCTATCGCCACATCGGCTCGCCATTCAGCCTGGTGCATCAGCTGGGGCGAAGCACAGCGCCAATCAATCTACAGTGACCCGCACTACGCCGATGGGTACTATTCCTCTCAACCGGCCTCGGGGCTTGCTGCAGCTCGCATGGCAGCCTTACTCACCTACCGCTCACGCGACTCCTTCGAGAAACGGTTCGGGCGGAAGTACCAATTAACAGAGTCTCCACCACAGACACCTAATGCACTTTCAGCCCATAATGATGGCCATAGAAATTCTCAAAATAGCCGTGCTTCATCACCAGCGCCAAATATCTTCTCCGCTCAAAGCTATCTTCGCTACCAGGGCGACAAGTTCACCGCTAGGTTTGACGCGAACTGTTATATCCACATTACCCGGAAGATGGATACCCACGATCTATCACGGGGCAGACATAGCCTAGCTCGTGCACTCTCTCAGCTTCCCAGAGGCGCCCTAGTCATCGGCATCGCTACTGACGGTCTATTTACAACAACGGAACAGCGAGAGATTGCGGCGCACATTCCCGATTCCGAGCTAGTTATCATACCGTCACCAGATGGACATGATGGGTTTCTATTGGAATTTGAAGCCATTAATAACCACGTAATGGCGTTTCTCAAAAGGCAGCTACCGGAAGTGTACGATAAGGAGGTAGAGGAAGACTTGGCTGATGAGGGATTCGAGGTGAAGAAAACGAGTGTTTTCGGAGAGGCCGAGGTGGATATTACGCAGTGGTAAAAAGAAAGAAGATCTATTTCATTGTATCAGAGGGAGGTTTGACAAGGAAGCTATACCATAGACCGTTTTGATACAATACCAGAATCCCTGGAGCTAAATAGATTCAGCATAGCCTCAAGTGCGCCGAACGCAGACTTATTCGCATAAAACCACTGACACGCAACAGCTAGCCTTTCATCATTATCAACTTCTATCAACGCCCTACAAGTTATATAAACTGGTTCTCCAGCCTTCTAGATGTCTTCAATTCCACAAGCTTGGACACAACTTCATCCAGCGGAACCATTTGTCCCTTTGATTTCGTCCCGATATCATCCCGATTTCGAACATTCACCGACTGAGCATCTAGTTCTTCTTGACCAACAACTGAAAAGAAAACATTATAGCAGTGTATTGGGAAACAGATAACGGGTCGACATACCAAGAATAAAGTTGTGTTGGGAAATTTCACCATTACGAATCTTCTTAGGAAGGGTATTATCCGAATTGTCGACTTCGGCGTAGAGCCCTAGAGCTGAGAGCCGGTCGACGATTTGGCCTGCGTACTCTTTCTGCATACGCAAATTGAATTGTGAGCCATGAATACCACAACGGGGAAAAAAGACAACGCACGTAGGGAGCAGCAACAGGAATCACGACAACCTGGCGTGGAGATAGCCAAAATGGCCTACAGAACCTTCATCAGACCACAGCCCATATCGAAAACCGCTGATACGCACCATTTCCCAGCAAAATGTTCCGTGGCAATAGCAATGAACCGCTCCAGACTTCCAAGGATGGCACGATGAATCATGACCGGTCTCGACGGTGGCTTGTCTGGGTTACCAAAGTCCTCTGCTGATCGGTATTTGAGATTGAACCGTTCAGGGAGCTGGAAGTCCAGTTGGATCGTCGCGCATTGGAATGATCGGCGCAGAGCATCTCGGACGGTAATATCGATCTTGGGGCCATAAAAGGCACCATCGCCTGGATTGAGCTCCCATTGCCCTGGATAGTGCTTGTCCAGAGCCTTCTTCAGTTGCTTGAGAGGTGTCATTCTTGTCAGTATATCATAAAATCACATGGATCGAAAGACTCTTACATCTTCTGCCATGTCCCAAGTTTCGATCTTGCCCAAGTAGTTATCCGGACGCGTGGATAACTCGAGATGGAAATCGAATCCAAACATTCCATAGACGTGTTGCATAAAGTCGAAAAGCGCGCTGATCTCATCTTCGAGCTAATACAAGAAGATGAGTGGCAGTCACAGATAGATGCAAGAGAACGAACCTGAGATGGCATGCAGAAGACATGAGTATCGTCCTGAACGAATCTCCTCACACGCGTCAATCCCGTCAACGCGCCTGAAGCTTCATTACGATGTAGGAGACCAAACTCTGCCATACGGATGGGCAGCTCCTTGTAGCTACGGTCTCTCGAATCAAAGATGAGACAGTGCCCCGGGCAGTTCATCGGTTTCAGAGCCCATTTCTCCTTTTCAACGTCCAGTACAAACATGTCGTCTTTATAGTTTTGCCAGTGCCCTGACGTCTCCCACAGTTTGCAGTTATACATGTTTGGCGAGATAACTTCCTGGTAACCTCGTTTGAAATACTCGGACTATCGCGAAAGACTTGAGAACAACAGAGAATTGACAAAGCTGGCGAACTTACCCGGAGCAACTCAATAAGTGCGTTGTATATACGGGTACCGTGAGGCAAAAAGAAACAGCTTCCGGGACTGTGATCGTTGAAGAAGAAAAGATCTTGCTCCTATAAGAGAGTTGACGCCCGAAAGCACCCAGCCAATATGCCTAAAACGCACCTTTCCGATCTTCCTGTGATCCCGCTTAGCAGCCTCCGCAAGGAAAACCTTGTACTCCGCCAATTGCTTTTTATCTGGGAAGGAGATACCGTATATCCGCTGCAGAGATTCATTGTTGGAGTCTCCAAGGAAGTATGACGCCGAACTCTTCGTGATCATGAAAGCCTTGATCTTGCCGGTATGCGGTATATGAGGTCCGACGCAGAGATCTATCATGGGCCCACACCGGTATACGGTGGTGGATGTGCCGTCGGGAACCTTGGTTTCGATCAAGTATTTTTTGAACTTGTTATACTAGAAGAGCACAGCGCTGTCAGTTTTTAGCGGAGTCGTCAGAGATAAGACGCACCCCAAACATCTCCAGAAGTTTCTCTTTGGAAACCACCAGGCGTTCGAACTTTTGTTTTTCCTTGATAGCACTCTCGGAAACTTTTTCTAAAGCGGGATAGTCTGCCACGGTAACAGCTCTGCGCGAATAAGGACAGTATTGAACTCAGGAAGAATAGCTCATACCTGTCGTCAATTCCCATCTCATAAAAGAAACCGTCATCGGTGGGAGGACCAAGGCAGAGGTGACATCCATAATGTCTTTCCGATGCTTCGCCGAGAACGTGGGCGGATGAATGCCAAAACACACGCTTCCCTAAAAGATGTGTGAGTCACAATAGAGCCCGACCTGGTCAACCGACCTTCAGGATGCTCGAAATCAAGCAATTCCAGCTTGCAAGATGCTTCCAAGGGTCGTTCAAGATCCCAGACGTTGCCATCGACCTAAAAAAAAGTGGTAGATAAGTGAAACGACAGATAAACTGTAAGAATTACGCACTTTAGCAATGACAATCCGTTCAGAAAGACTTTTCGAGATTTCCTTCGCGATATCCATAGGACTTGTTTCCCAGCTCTTACCCGACCTTGTCGATCCATCCGGCATCGTGATAGTGATATCCTCGCGAGGTTTAGCTGCGGATATATATCCCTTCAGAGGACACGTATCGTCCAGCACAAAATCACGCACCCTTCACCGCTGCATCATATTCCGCCTTCAACTCCTCAAACATCTTGATACGATGATCAAAAAACGCCGGTGCTGGTTGCATCTAGCGCAGATGCTCGTCAGGAAGATGGTCGACGATAAGAATAGGCCGTACCTCTAGAGGGTATGTAGAGGTAGCCGCTGCTTTTGCTTTCTTCTCCTTGGGTTTCTGATCCTGGGTAGCCATGGTTTGGTTCAGTCTCTTCTGGGGACCTCTGTATGAAAAACTGGTGTCGAACACGCGAAAGGCAGTGGCGGTATAAAGAACGGGTAGATGTTGTCGATATCGAGTGATTCGAGTCAATTGGCGAAGCATCCAAATGGGAAGGCAGAAAAAAACGTGACTTTTCCCTACGTCCACGGGCCGGCCGGCCTACGTGACCTTGGCCTGTTGCATTCATGTCTGGGGAATACATCAACACCCTCACCGAAAATGCCTCCCGACTGGGTTTACGACTGCAGGAATCGATCAGCGAGCATACCAGGGATATCGCGAAGGGTAGAAGTTCCCCGTATTATGACTCACCCGACGACAAGGGCAGAGATATTCGCAAGCAGCTCGATTCTAGCAGTGATAGGGAGAAGCTTGACGCGATGAAGAGGCTGATAGCAGTACGTCGCTAAATCTTCTTCTGTTCGCCTAGTGACACATTTATCAGCTCATTTCCAAAGGTCGTAATGTCTCCGAATATTTTGCCCAGGTCGTCAAGAACGTCGCCTCTCAAAATCTCGAGATACGGAAACTTGTCTACATTTACCTTTTGAAATATGCAGAACAAGAACCCGACCTTGCTTTGCTCTCTATTAACACGTTCCAGAAGGATCTCACCGACAGTAATCCCCTCATACGCGCAATGGCCCTACGTGTTCTCAGCGGAATCAAGGTGCCCATGATTGGAAACATCGTTGTTCTCGCAATCAAGAAATGTGCCGCAGATATTAGTCCCTACGTAAGGAAAGTCGCCGCCTTGGCCATCCCAAAATGCTACGAGTATGTCTATCTAGCACCTTCATCCTCAACTCTGTTTACCCTCCATCTAGCCTCGACTCAAGCCACCTCTCTTCCCTCATCGAAATAATTGTCACCCTTCTTCGAGATCGCTCACCTCTATCTATCGGAAGCGTGGCTGTCGCCTTCGACGCGGTTTGTCCCACTCGTCTTGATCTACTACACAAGCACTATCGACGTCTCTGCAAAACGCTTGTCGATGTCGATGAATGGGGCCAAATAAATCTTCTTGCTCTCCTACTCCGATATTCTCGCATCATGTTACCACGACCTGTCCTGAGAGGCGAGGAAGAGGACATTGACAAGGACGTAAAGCTGCTCTTGAATTCTGCGGAGCCTCTTTTCTTCAGCAGAAACCCTGCGGTACGCAAACATCTAAAATCACCCACGGCTTCTGACCTGAGGAATCATAGGTGGTTCTGGCCGCTGCCCGTGTTCTTTACTATGCCGGACCTCCCTCATATCACGCTAAAATCGTCCAGCCATTGCTCCGGCTATTATCAGTCTCTAAAGAAATAGAACGAGTCGTCCTTGCATACACGCTAATAGTCGCCTCGGCCTCCCCAGTAAGCACTTTTTACAGTCTTACCTACACCTGCTAAAGTGTCCGTAGGCATTATTCTCTCCATTCTACACTCGATTCATCCTTTCATCCGATGATCTCCGGCAAGTCAAAATCGACAAGATAAAAATGTTGCTCATCATCGTTACCTTTGACAATTACTCCACAATCCTTCGCGAATTCATAGTGAGCACCATTTCATTTTCCTGGACGCCATACTAACTATTGTAGGACTATGCAGAAGACATTGACGACGAGGTAGCAGCCGCATCTATTCGTGCAATTGGGCGATGTGCTAGCATCATACCGGAATCCGTCCAACAATCCCTTACGGCTCTAATTGGCATGATCAATAGTCCACACGGTTAGCTCTCCATCCACTTATCCTTCCGTTCTCTCCTTACACTCTCTACAGACACGATCGTCAATACGGCAGTTGTAGTCCTCAAGAACATGGTCCAGGCTCAACTCTCCTCGAGGCGCCCCGCTGCCATCGGTCTATCCCAGTCTCCGCTCGCCATAATATCCCAGCTCGCCCGGAAAATCGATGATATCCGACATCCACAAGCAAGAGCTTGCGTCGTATGGCTCGTAGGCCAATATGCCGCTTCAGAAGAAGGAACACCCTCTCGCCTAGAAGGCGTAACAGACTGGGCGCCAGATGTCCTACGGAAAATGGCCAAGACGTTTTCACAAGAGGTGCGTTTCCACCATAATACCGCTCATCCCTTACCCTTACTAACCTATCCTTAGGAATCCGTAGTCAAGCTCCAGGCTATCACCCTCGCAGCAAAATTATTCGTTCTTTGTCCAGTTGACCGCACCTTGGGCCTTCTCAACCAATACATCTTCCTACTCGCCCGTTACGACATAAACTACGACGTCCGTGACCGAGCAAGAATGCTATCCTCATTACTCTCGGGGATAAATTTCAGCATACCTGTAGCCAACGGTGTCGACGCTCCAGCAGAGCGTGAAGGAGTCGTCCTTCGCCGCGAACAAGTTAGGATGGTCCTCTTCGAGGGAAAGGCTGGTATAATCGACGTCGATCCGGTTATTACAGGTACTCCCATCCCTCTTCACCATCAGCGTCCACCCTCTGACATCTTCACCCAGATCCTCATGTCATGCTCGGATCGTCCAATGCAGTCACCGGGAAACCCACCCTGGGCGAACCCATACTCCCCGACTGGTTAGAGAAGGGCGTAGAGTCGTCTCTAAGGGATACAGAAGAAGACATCGCCCCGCCGCCTGTCGTTCCCGTTGCACTGTCTTCAGCAGAACAGCAAAAAATGCGAGAACGGGTGTCGTTGACGCCCACATCGCGTGCGGATGCGGGTGCACAGGGACCGAGTTCGAAGATTCTTCTGACAGATCTGGATAAGTTTTACGAAGAGGATGATGAAGAGGAGGAGGAAGAGGAGGAGGAGGAAGAGGAAGGGGGCGACGAGGGCGAAGAGGAAAGCGAGGGTGAAGATGATCACCCATCGAATGACTCGGAGTCTGAGGAGGGGAGTACTGACGATGCATCTAGTGAAGAGGAAGACATAGACAAACCATACAGACCCTCTGTTGCATAATTTTACCCCTACCTCTATCTATAATTCGATATCACTATCTGGTCCTTGTCTGACCAAACGATGGCCCGACGATCAAGTGCTTTCGTAATCATTGGCGGGGTAGACGTCGCACTGTCGGTGTTGCAACACTATGGGCCAGACGCGTTTCGATGCGCATAGAACCTCGAAAAAGACGATGAGAATGTTCGTGTTATCGAGAAGAGCATAAGGCCAAGTCAACGATCGATAAAGCTAGTCAAGAATTCCTCGTCTATCGTACAGATGACGTAGAGATACAATTACATTCTTTGTTTCGACTGCATCCAACATCCGCTTCAAACAACCTCACGACTGTTAGTCATATACCCAACACCCGCTTTGAGGATACGCTCAATGACAGCAAGCTCTTCGTCATCCCGAGGCCCATATATCATCAAGTATTCTTTCGGTAAACTGATGACCCTCCTGGCGCCGCTAAATGGATGCCGCTCACCCCATCCCTTCTCGATAACTATAGCAGAACGTCAGTATGGCAAAAAGAAACGACGTTAATTGAAGCATAACAAACCTTGTTTACAGTCCTGGGGTGCAAGCACGACATGCAGTGAATGGTCAGGGGTATGGATATGGCTGATCTCGAGAAGCGAGACTCGGGCGACTTCATGCGGCGGAGAGATAGAGGAGTGGATATGTATGCCAGGTACGTGCCCTTCATGGGATGATACGCGGTATTCAACGAGCATAGAGTTCTTTTTGCCGATACTGTCAAACAGGACCTGCAGTTTCTACCGTCCTCACAGTCAGTACAATAACGCCAAGCAAGAATAGGAACCGTACCTTCTTCATAGCGTCGCTGGGCACCTGCGCGAGTTGTCTGTGTGGAATCGGATGCCACCCCAAGGGCGGCCTCGCATTGCGTCGTCTCGGGATCTTACCGAGCCACACATCGGTATTCGAATCCCGGTCATACTCCTCCGTCGACACCGTCTCGCGACCAAACGGCTTCAGCAGCGTCGAGAACAACCATCCGGCAGCGTTGCACGGCAATCCTCCCTGGCCAAGGCTGATATACTTTGCATAGTTGTCGAGCATCCATGCCGCAGACACAGCTACGACGGTGGTAGCCGCGACTACAGTCTGGGGATTACGCTGCAAGAAGTCTTGGATGTTATCGAGAAGAGTGGTGCTCATGGAGGCTCTGGAGCGTGGACATGGAATGACAGGACGTTATATAGTTGTTGGACATTATAGTAGAACATGGCGGTCACTGGTCAGAAGTAAAGGCACGTGTCATCAATTGAACTTGCGTCCTGTCTATTGCCCTCTCGATGTCCTTCTGAGGCATTTACTTTCGACTTTGACATAAACCGTTGTCCATCGTGCTTTCTCCCAAAATATACCAGCATTCAAGTACTAGTAGCCAATCCTCTGTCCTCCCCCACTTTCCGACCGAATTCAAAATCAACACAGGAGTAACAACAAAAGTTCCGACTTCTCGTGACGCGACGACGCGACATTCAAGTCCGCCGGACCTTAGGAGTAATGGTGGAAGCGTACTTACGTTCCACAAGTTTTCAGGCTATACCGTAAATCCCGCTATAGCGATCGACCTGCCTTTGCGTAGATTGACAAGAATAAGAACAAGTTCCCCGTTAAATTTCCACCCTCATCTGATCATCTGTGGCTCATACACCTGTTGAGTCCTCGGGCAGAAGTAAAACACCACGGTGTATCTACCCCACTCCCAACGCCTATCTGGTCTGGCTATCCTTTCTGATGCGCTGAAATCAATCTCTTATTGCCAAGATACACCTGTGATTAAGGTCCCCGCTCTTGCCATTCAATCATGAACTTCGTCGCTCTATCTTTAGGCAATCCTCTGTTCCACGACGCACCCCCTCTTCCCACCTAACTACGCCTACTCTCCGCTACAATTCTGCAGACGTGCCCCAGTTGCCAGCGCGGAGATCTCAATCGTTCCCCGTGGACAACAGTCCTTGATCCATTATTCCCCCTCTCATTCGTACCCTGATCTCAGTTAGTTCGCCGTGCGGTGCCCTCTGTGGAGATGAATATGAGACGCTCTTATATTCGTCTCAATACAACGGTTCTACGGTGATGGTGGCGCGCTCAGATTCTTCTTCCTGGTTCAAAGCTCGAGAACAACCGCCTCCTCCAAAGCGTTAATCTGGAAGTCAGAAAGGTCGAATTTCGAAAATTCAACACAGTTTCTGTCCCCACCTCATCAAGGTCACTATGAAGACCCAGCCAGCAGTTCTTACTCTGAATTTTTCCATACAGGGGAAGGATCCATACACTTCAGGGACAAGTAGTACGTACTGCCAGTTCGCCGTTCGTTGTACACTTACCTATTACGCAAATAATCCAGTCCCCGCTTCAGCGCATCCTCCGAGTTCTTAGGCGGCGACCTCAGCTCTACGTAGCCAACTTCGCATACCGGATGGCTTCTTCCACCAAGCTACGATCACTCTCGGTAAGACGTTCCTTCAGTGGTAGACAAACCCGATGTTAATGACTATCCATCCCCTCATAGACTCTACCCCCTGCTTACCTGCACGTACCAACGATGTAAAAATTCACTGTTCGCATGCATCAGGATACTAAAAATCTTCTACGATACTAATAGAACAAAGTTCGTCACCGGAAAGCGAAACACAAGCGACAATAACCATACGTCTCATCACATCATGTAGTGCCATTTCGCAACCCGAATTAATATATACCAATCCATCCATCTCGAACGAACGCATTCCTTTCTCCGTCCGTTAAAAGGCCGTATACGCTCAAATACAGACCTTCTTGGCGGAAGATACGAAGCTGCAATGGGTCAGTTGTAGCGGAAGCAAGTCACGGACGCGTCGAGCTTTCCTACGGCTCATTAACCACCACCTCTGACTCGCACTCCCGTAACTCAGGTTGTTCTCCTGGACCCTGGATGTGAGAGTCGAAGCAAGGGAGAAGCCTGGTGTACAAACCAAAGTTACAAGCCCAGAGTCTTTGATTTGACGAACCCCTGAGAGAGCAAGAATCGGGTTAATAGAGTCTAAGTAACCACAGAGAACGGGAGAGAACTTGATGGCACGGAGACCGACTTGCCAAAAGCGGGATATGATTACCTTGATAATCGACAGTATGAGCCCACCTATCATTGATCACAGCGCTTACTAGCAGCGTTCTTATGAAGCATGCATGGTACATGTTATGGGCCAAAGCACACACGTCGGGTTAAGTACATAAGCATAGAAAAGTCCATCGTCTCCTGATAAAACATGAAAATTTAGCATAGTTAAGTTTCCTCCGTTGTGTTCGAGTTCGCACCATCCTCAGCATCCGCAGCATCCGGTTCCGGTTCATCACCTAGAAAAGAAATTAGATGATGCAAGCGCAGCCAGAAACTCAAACTAACCGCCGAACCAGCCACCAGCCCACCCTGCAATCCCTCCAATGATCCCAGAAACTGCATAAACTCCTGCTGGGATAGCTCCTCCCATTGCCATAGATTGCACCACTGCGAAAGTGCTCCCAGCAGCGACGTTGCCAATGCCGCTTTGGGCAGCAGCCGCGAATGTGCCTATGGGGTCAAATCAGAGTCATTGTCAGTAGAAAATGATACTTTCAGCTCGCTCACCAGCGACAGGCCCTGCTGCACTGAAGCCAACAAGACCCAAAGCAGGGGGCACAATGACAGGTGCCAACACGACACCAACGGCTGCGCCGATAATCCAATTTTGTGGTGGCGACGGCATTGTATGGTATATGCGAAGTCTAGCAGGATAGTCGGGAGAGGCAAATGTATCAAGAAAAGAGGACTCACAGTAAGAAGCGTGTAGAAGGTGAGAGTTCAAGACAAGGAGGGCCTCATGTGCAGAGTAAGGTTTTTAAGCGCGTCCGATTCGCAGGTAGTCAAATAAGATGTCGATCAAACGGCGTCTAAGCATTCAGCGAGGACGACTAGCAGCACTTGAGAGAGGGCGAGAATTGAGCAAACAGAGCCTGAGCAACCTCAGAGAACAAGCGAGGACTTGAACGTATAGAGTGACTCGCCAAAGGCAGGATACTTGTAGCTGGACAATAGGTAGTAGTCTGGCGCCTATCATTGATCAGAGTGCTCTAGATGACTAGCAGACATCGTCATGGTTTGGAGTTATACGTAACTTCGTCAGCCTTGAGGTTGCTTCCATTGCGCCAAGGGATGATAACTCCAAGACGGAGCAGCCGTCTCTCCAGCTTTACGGTGCACATAGCTGGATTGGTCACCCCTGGTCAGCTCAAGACTAGTATGATAGCAAACGGAAAAGTAGATGCCATGGCAGAGGAAGGAGAGGTTACGGCAATTGCCGATAACAACTTCGCAGCGAACTTCGCAAGTATCACCTCTTAGCGAGCCCTTTCTTCGTGTACGCATGTTCAGCTTCATCCCAATACTCAGTCGTGACTCACTTCTTCGCGTGTCAGCAGGTAGGATGAGAATCACCCGTTGATATTCAATGCCCACACCAAACCGCACCGCATAGTGGATATATTCCATGCACTTACCAACATACCGTAGGATTTTACTGAGATCCGGCGATGCGTTCCTGTAGGTATCTTGAGCAAGTGCGCGGAGCTCAGAAAGGAGGCAGATACATACTGATCTTCTCTCGATTTCTACGTTGTCCTCCAGAGGCGTCTTATTTGGCCGGAGTTGTTTGAAAGGGGGTGACATTAGACCGACATGGATGAAGAAGTAGAACATACATTCAAACTCAGAAACTGTACACATTGAAAATAATGACCAAGTTACCACCTGTTATGACTACATCCATCGACTGCTTCAAACAACCTCACGACTATTAGTCATATACCCAACACCCGCTTTGAGGATACACTCGATGACGGCAAGCTCTTCGTCATCTCGAGGCCCATAAATTATCAGGTATTCTTTCGGTAAACTGATGTCCCTCCTAGCGCCGCTAAATGGATGCGGCCGCTCACCCCATCCCTTCTCGATAACTGCGACACTAAGTCAATACGCAGAAAGAAAACGACGCTTGAAGCATAGCAAACCTTGTTTACAGTCCTGGGGTGCCAGCACGACATGCAGCAAATGGTCAGGAGTATGGATATGACTGATCTCGAGAAGCGAGACTCGGGCAACTTCATGTGGCGGAGAGATGGAGGAATGAATATGTATGCCAAGTACGTGCCCTTCATGGGGAGACACGCGGTATTCAACGAGCATCGGGTTCTTTGTGCCGATGCTGTCAAACAGTTCCTGCAATTTCTACATCCTCACGATGAGCACAATACCACCAAGCAAGAATAGGAACCGTACCTTCTTCATAGCATCGCTGGGCACTTGCGCAAGTTGCCTATACGGAATCAGATCCCACCCCAAAGGCGGCCTCGCGTCGCGTCGTTTGGGAATCTCACCGAGCCAAACATCAGTATTAACATCCTGGTCATACTCCTCCGTCGACACCGACTCCCGACCACCGAACCAGCCACCAGCCCACCCTGCGATCCCTCCAACGATCCCAGAAACTGCATAAACTCCTGCTGGAATAGCTCCTCCCATCCCGATAGATTGTGCCACCGCAAAAGCACTCCCAGCAGCGACGTTGCCAATGCCGCTTTGGATAGCAGCCGCGAGTGTGCCTGCGAGGTCGAGTCAGAAACATCGTCAACAGAAGATAATACTTTCAGCTTGCTCACCGGCGACAGGACCTGCTGCACCGAAGCCGACAACACCCAAAGCGGGGGGCAGAATGACAGGCGCCAACGCAACGCCAGCGACGGCACTGGCTACCCCAATGATAAAATTCCGTGGTGGTGGCGGCATTGTATAGTGTATGGTATATGCACAAAGTCTAGCAGAACAGTCGAGAAAAGAGAAAAGAGAACACGTCAAACAAAAGAGGTCCTACAGTAGGAGGTCTGCTGAACGTGGTGAGAGTTCAAAACAAGGAGGGGCCTCGTGTGTAGTGCGAGTTTTTAAGTGCACCTGATCTGCGGGCGCTCAAATAAGCTTCAAGCATCAATCAAACGGCGTCTAAGCATCCAGAGAGGATGGCTGGCAGCATTTAAGAGGGCGAGAATCGAATTAGCAGAGCTTGGGCTATCTCAGAGAAGAGGTGAGGACTTGGATGTGTAGAGAGCGACTCGCCAAATGCAGGATACTTATAGCTTGATAATTGGTAGCAGTCCGGCGCCTATCATTGATCAAGGTGCTCCAAAAGGCTAGCAGGCATCGTTTGAATTTATACGTAACTTCCTCAGCCTTGAGGTTACGCCGAGGGATAATAATTCCACGGCGGAGCAGCCATCTCTCCAGCTTTACGACGAACAGAGCTGGATTGATTACTAACACCATTGATTACTAGCATAATAAACGGAAAAGTAGATGTCATGGCAGAGGATGGAGAGGCAACGGCAATTGCCGACAGCAACTTCGCACCTCTTAGCGAGCCCTTTCTTCATGTACGGATGTTTAGCTTCATTCCAATGCTCACTCGTGGGTCACTTCTTTGCGTGTCAGCAGGTAGGATGGGAATCATCCGTAGATATTTAATGCGCGCACGCCAAACCGCGGCATAGTGGGTATTGATATCTATGCGCTTGTCAACATACCGTAGTAGGATTTCACTGAGATCCGGCGATTCGTTCCTGTAGGTATCTCGAGCAAGCGCATAGATCTCAGAAAGGAAGCCGATAGATTCCGTCCTTTTATCGATTTCATCGTCTTCGAAAGTTGCATTGGGCCGGAGTTGTTTCGAAGAAATTGATTTTAGATGCCATTCAAAGCTGCTTAGAGGCTGACATGGATGTAGAAGTAGAACTGGCATTTAAAGTCAAGCGCTTGTACACATCGAAAAATGATGATGGCCAAATTACCACCATTCGTCAGGTTCGTCCCAGTCCCATGGGTTCCACACCTTCCTCTGGAACGCCTCGTTCGCTCTGACACCACTAATAACCACCTTCCCACCAATCCGCTCGATATCCCAAGTACAAATGGCAGAAGCTGAGGCATCGCGGCCCAACATAACCATTGTCCGCAGAGAAGTACAATGAGCAGCAAAGACCGACGCAGCAAGATAAGTATCACCGTCGCTGCCGAAACAGTCATCCTTCCTGAAGACATCCAAGGCTCCTTCAAGTACCTGCATAGAGCAAGGTGAATATCCATCTCTTATTATGAGATAGTTCCGCCCAAAGTACTGCAAATTGCCGAACGACGCAAGACGCTGGGCGTACTCCCATGGTGGCGAAGGCCACTCACAGTGACTCGCTTCACGCTGTCGATTGCTCGAGCGACGGAACAGGCGGAGGGAGCGCAATCGGGGAAACGACTGGGATATCCTATCGAAGACGACCGGGTGTCCTTCCAACAAGCCATTGAAGATGAATTCCTCCAAGGGATGAGGCTGCAGCGCATCTAGAAGGAGGAGAAAAGCAGCATCCGCAGCAGGCTGTCGTACAGTCAGCTTGAAATGCGTCAAATGGTGCTCAGTGGCCCTGTTCAGCCAATCAACAACCAGACCGACTGCAGGCCCGTCAGATCCATCTTCCACAGATCCCAGTGAGAAGCGCCTCAAATTACAAAAATTTCCAAAATGGATCACGTCCGAAGGTACAGCTAGTATTGATTCCGTACGGTCAAAGAGAATGAGATTGTGAACATTTGGACAGAGTGCGAGGATATTCCAGAGAGACGATCCCCCCTTAGAGATTCCGAGAGACAGGTTTCGGACATTGTGTAGTGGTTCGGTTTCGTCAAATACGTTGTGAGAAAGGGAGCATCGGGAAAGTTGCAGTGTATGAAGGCGGGGAAGTGCTAAAAACGTCGAGATGAAGGTTTCGTTAAGGTCGTAGGAAGATATCCTGATCGTCGACAGACATATACTAGCCCTAAGAGCAGTGCATATAGCTTGCACAATGGCAGGCATAAAAGATGCTGGAACAAATGTATCAGGAAAGTCATAATTCATATCGGCAAGCCATCCATTCGTGATATGGACATATTCGATCCTTTGCGTGATATCCGGGCAAGTGAGGAGGAAATGGGATTGAGATAAACATTGAATGATTGAGCGGATGAATGTTTTCATTTTTTGTGGGCGTTTTGTTTCGTCAGGGCTGTCCTCTGGACAAAGATCCGAATACGAATAAGACAGGCCCAACGAACGTGTCTGGCAGGCAATTAATATCTCTACATCCCCAGGGAGGAAGAAGCTTACTAGATAGATATATGGGAGAGAAATGCCATGCAAACGATGGCATGCTGCAGAAAGGCGACGCGCAGCACCGATAGGATGAGTCCGGCAAAAAATCGAATGCAGTATCTCATTTGGAAGATCTAGCAAGGTACGCTCCTGGAGTTTTGGTTGTGAATCGCATTCCGATAGTCGTTCTGATATCTTCTCTGACCAATAGATGAGGACCTGCAAGACGTTGAAACAACGCAAGGATTTACCTGTCCAGCCAAGAACAAAGGCATAGCCCTCTTTCGGTACGAGCCATTTTGATTGACATCTCTCCCATAGCGCTTGGTCGGTGAAAGAATAGACGACATCTTCGCATGTCTTCCCAAGACAATCAACGGAGGACTTGATGGATTGAACAGTCAATGACATGAGCTGACACATGTCCGAATACAGCAATAACCAGCGAGACCAGATGTAAGAGAACCGCTACAAAAAAGCTCGTATCAATATGCTACAGATATGACGACGAGCTACTCACATCAAGATGCCTCCCCGCCAAGTCAGAATTGCCCTACAGAATCCACATTGAGCAGAGTCAGACGTATCAGAGAAAGCTCCAAGCATACCGTGTAGAAACCCTCCAAAGCGAGAAAAAAAGCCTCAAGACGCAGTCGTCGGAAAATGCTGTCGTTTATGATGCTGGTCGTCCCGTCATTCTTGATCTTTGTGAACGGGGATCGGGAACCCGGATAGCTACCATGAGAATCAAACCTAACGGCCAAAGATTCGTAGTGCGTCAGATGTGGCCAATATGTTGAGCTGCAGAAGGCATTTTTAAGCTTCCGTAGTCGATGCTCGTCTTCGAAGAGGCAGATGGGTTCGTCCGGCGTCATGGTGGTTCGCGTCGAAGCTGAAAAGGGAAAGATTAGGTGATTCAAGTAAATGATCGAAGCTCACAATTCTCATCATGTGCAGAAGAGCCTCCGGTACTATCGTTAAACCTGGTGAACTGGACCTATTGGATGTCTTTCTTGTGTCATTTGATATACAGGTCTAGGTAGCGCAGGTGAGGTCCTAGAGCAGTTCCTGATGTGCAGAACATTTCCTCGACAACGACACAGGTACTAACTCTGCACTCACCTCAACTCAAAACACCTTGATCTCCTGGTTTCTTGGTTCCCAGCTCTTCAATGGCATGTACCCGATCCACTGAAGAGTTGTGCTCTCGATGCAGATTCCCTGAGGTCTTACGAAGGTTCATCACTGTCGAATTTTTCTTATAAGGAACAAACTAAATATCGCAATTGTGATGCTATATACGGTGAGTATAATCATTGGTGATCAACGTTAAAAAGCATTTTTTCAGACCCTGTTTCAAAGGAGTATACCCCAAGGACCACTTAACGCGACTCGAAGTATGAAGGCCTTTCCGATAGGAACAGACATCCACTGTAGTGCGGGTACAGCCGCCTGCTTCCCAAAAGATGGTATCGAAGGGAAGGAAGATCACCCAGATTTCATCAAGCATGGGTTTCTGTGACGCAGCCATCTTTCATTGATGATAAATGAAATGAGAAGTTCTAGCTCATCCTATAAGGTGAGAGCATGATACATCTTCTTTTCATCGAGAATACTACTGTCTCTCAGGCTGGCCTCTTCCCTGGCGGGACCCAGTAGTCGACCACGAGCAAGATGGCGTTGTCTATATCCGACGCACTCTTTATCGCTGTAATAGTTGAAGTCCTTTTATACGGTGCATCCCTTCACTAAGCCCACGAAGAGGACATCTTACCAAACGTATTCACAGGGATGTACACTTGTCTCTTCCTAGGATCGTCATACATTATGATGTGGGTTTTCTTGTGTTTCTCAGGAGAGTATTCTCGTCACTGATTGCTGCCTTGGTAGATTCAAAAGGGAGAAAACCAAAGTTACCATTGTCATGATGGTCTTGAATACAATCATGTGGTCCGTGTCGACAACACATGTCACGATAACCATCATCAAGCTTCATTGGGTATATCTGCGGGGTCCTGAGCACGGAGACAGTATAATCCTTGCGATCAACACGCCCTCAGGACTCTTTTCACTCCTCGCGCTAGAATGTGTAAATGTACATCGTAACTCTCACAGCCTTACGTCGTACTGACTTTGATTCTTCCTCTGACAGTTTGTTATTGGTGATGGAATTGTACTATGGAGGGCGTGGATACTCTGTAACCGTGGCAGATGGATACTCTGGGTGTCTTCAATCTTAGGTATAGCCACATTCAGTGAGTTCCATGATTTACAGGCTCCGACCGTGTCGTATGCTGACTCTGAGTCAACACAAGCTACTACCACCACTGCCCTGCTGCATACACCAGGCAGCATACGCCTTCCGAGTACCGATAGCCCATTTACAGGTGCCCGGTCAACCACCGCCATGATATTAACACTATCGATAAATCTTTGGGCTACATCTCTGATTGCTTGTCGTACCTGGTAAGTCATTTATATCTTTTGATGGCTTATATCTCTTTACCTAGCTCAATACCATCCAGGACTCACTATCGAATGATTCGCTCTCTAACCGGCTCATCCTTCATATCTCAGTTTTGCAAGCAGCATGGTATTCTTTCATTGATAATCGAATCAGGCGTGTTTTACTGCTGCACATGGGTGCGTGTATATCCCCGTATGACGTTTGTCGGTGCTCTAAATAACGGCCAATAGTTTGCTACCGTCTTTGTTGCTGTCTTGAAAAGCAACGGAATATACATCATGTTCTGCATGCTTGCCCAGCTCACGGTGAGACTCATCACCTAATGATTGAGATGATACTTTGTTCTCAGAACTCTTACAGGCCATATACCCCACGTTGATCATTGCCCTTGTTTCCCTGAAATCGACGCTTGACGTGGCCATGCAAGGTTCTCGACAGATGTACCGGTCCCAGCAATTCATCACTAGCCTCGAATCTTCAAACCGTCCTCTTTCCATGCATGTTCCGCAGCTGAACGTTGATATAGAGACCACATCATCTGGTTCTTGCGATAACATTGCATCCATCATGATAAATAGCCTTCCGAAGGAGGATAACGCTCGGTCTGTATTACTAGGTGAGTCTGGCTCGACATAACTGTGGAGAATTTCATCCGGCGGAACGAACTCGACGATATCTTTGACATGATCTGGTCCGGAAGAATCATGTTAAAAGTCGGGCCCATAAGTACGACGTAGGAACAGATAAAAATACCCCATCATTTGAGTGTTCGAGGGATCATGTACAGTATACCAATTCACGATACTCGCGATACCAGACCGATAAAATGATTACAGGACATCTTGTAATGTGAGTAGAAGAATTTATGTTATCGGAACAAGGTTAGTCTGTCGGAGCGTCCGAATCTTTGTCATGGTTGTCAATAGTTGGTGCGATGCTCTAGCGGAATCCAGTACTGATATGATGGCCCGGCGATAGATTCCTTCCTGCTCACTCTATAAGTCACGTCCTTTTCGTTTTATCTCTAACATGTGCGTAAACTTGTATGGTGTGGGTTTGCCACAGGTCTAGCCTTAGGGATATGTCGGTGCTGTAAGCGTAGATAAAGGTAGACAACATAGAGAGAAAAAAGCTACTAGTGACCGGTGAAGACGCAATTCCGGGCCGCTGCCGTGCCCTGGGGCGGTGAACATCGCGAACATAGTGTGACATCACACTCACACGATCTTGACACTGCCGTGCCCTCTTGACGCGTTCATGCACGGTCAGGTAAGTCCTGCGGCACTCTCTACTCTCTGGGTTAGCCCCCATTTCTGCTTCTATGCGCGAGATATGATTCTGTTGATTGAAGCCGAGCCACCCAATAGGTCTCAAGAGGATACTCGCTGTGCTTGTACAAAGCTGAAGGGATATACTAACAGCGTCAAGGTTGTCCATAGGTATGCTTGCGGAAATAGTACCGCCCATAGCATGGACAATAGGAAGAGGATGGCTCCAGGTCGGCCATGAAAACCCTCCGTCAGTGCCAAATCCTGACATCCCGGTTTCAGATTTGAGGAGCAACAATGTTCTGTAGATAATCATCTACAGGTTAAAGTTCACGACTCTCACTGGTACCTTGCTATTCGCACTGAAGTACTGAAGCCTGGTCCAGCCTTACTTCATTAGGTCCCACATTTGAACAGCATCATGCGAGACAACAGGAGTTATTGTTTTGATTTCAACATAGCTTGATTGGATTGCGCTGCAGTCTTTCGTGTAGTGACATCGTTCGTGGTAGCAGCCAGTCCAAAGTAGTACCGCACGGCCACAAAACCACCTGTTTGTCGTTTCTTCCATCGCCTCATGGTAGATTTGACACAGCCTTCAGGCCTCAAGCGGATAAGTTGTTCTTGTGATATGGGACACCACTATAGCACCTACGCTAATATTGGTTCAAGTTCTCCCAAGTTCCGATCCCCCCCTGTGCTCTGATTCATCAGAGATGCTGAAATCCTACTGGAACCTAATCCATCTGTCCCAATTCCGAATACATCAATGTCTCTCAGGCTATCTCTACTTGAACATGCATTGTTCTCCTGGATTTTTCAGTATTCACCCCAAACTCGGCTCTTAGCCATGGCACTATCTGTATCCGATGCTGTTTTCTTTTCCGTTGCTATTGAGCTACTCTTGTACGGTGCGTCATCCGCTGTGCTCCTTACCCAGCCATCTCACCGAATAAATTCCTAGGAGTGTACACTTGCCTTTTCTTCGGATCCTCATACCTCTTGATGTGCGCATCCTTGTCTTGTGCAGGAGATCGTGCTTGAATACTCTTTTATCTCGGTAGATTCAAAAAGAAGAAAACCAAGGTTATCTTCGCCATGATAGCCCTAAACATCACCATGTGGTCTGTCGCGACCACTCACGCTGCTGTGAGCCTCCACGAAAAATTCTGGGGATTCCTCAGAAAAAACGGGGCAGAGAACACTGCGGTCTTCGAGGATTACACTGCGCCGAGGATATATTCCCAGCTAGCGCTGGACTGTGTAAATGTAAGTGTATTTGTCAACTTTAACTGGCTGGGGGCTTACGTTGTGCTTCAGTTTGTTCTCGGAGACGGAGTCGTGATATGGAGGGCATGGATATTATGGAACCGTAATCGATGGATTCTCTTCGTGTCATTGATTTTACTGTTCAGTACACTCGGTATTATGCCTCCATAATTATTCGGAGGTTTTATGCTGACAATCACTGAAAAGGAACAGGCGCGACAGTGACATACGCACTAGGCAGCTGCCTCAAAACTGTTGGTAGCCTGTCTGGATGCCCAGCTTTAGCCGCTTGTGGAACTGCAGCCATGATATTGATAGTGACAACGAATCTTTGGACTACGTCATTGATTGCTTATCGTACATGGTGAGTCACATTTTCACTTCTGGACTGGCCTCATCTCATTGCCAACCTTTTTCTTCTCCAAGGACTCACTATCGATTAATTCGCACATTAACCGGGGAGTCTCTTGTAGCTCGATTTTGCAAGCAGAACGGCATCCTTACCTTTCTGATTGAGTCAGGCATATGCTATTGTTGCTCATGGGTGGGTGAAGCTACCTCTCGAGGCCTTGAGAAGATCAACAGCTTGCTACCATCGTTGTCTTTGTCTCGACGGACAATGGTATATTCATCATGCTAGGGGTGCTAGCTCAGCTTACGGTGGGAAATATTCTGCTCTCCCTCTATACGCTAATCTCCTCAGACTCTTTCTCATATGTAGGCCATTTACCCTACCTTAATCATCACCTTGGTCTGTTTGAGATCGACGCTTGATGTGGCCATAGAGACCTTCGAGCAAACCTACCGATCCCAGAAACCTGAGGCCATGCCGATGCAGGCCTCCCCGGTACTAAGGATCGGGGTGCAGAGAGCAACGTATATTTCAGGTGAGGAGGTCGAGCATCTCACGAGTTGTCTGCCGTGTGATAAAGCCCAATCCGTTTAACTGAGCGAATCCCGATCCAATACGGTAGGAACGATCAGGGAAGACTCAGGAAGCGCTCTTATTCTGATCGCGGTCTGTGGGAGGAAAACTGGCCAATACTTGTACTATGTACCTAACACTCTTAAATATGTCATGATGCTGAGCGCATGGTAGAATGCGTGTGTGTGAATTCATACAGGTTTGAGTTATCTAGTTTTCTGTGTCGAAAATCACCAAAAAGTAAGAGCAAGGCAAGGAGAAGAAAGTATTTGCCCCCAAATCATCAGTGTAAAGGTGTAGACCACAAATGGAGTGTATGGGAAGACAAGGTATACCAGCTTCCCTGCATTCAACGCTAACCATGCAGACTTACAGTGGCGGCATGCGGCATGTCCAACGTAATGAGGAAGCAAATGAGTGAGATTCCGCAACTTTCAGATTCGGCACTTTGATTCGTGCATTTTGACTTACGTGTATGGGCATAAAAGCATAGATTTTCCTGACGAAACACTAAACATAAAACATGGTGATGTTACCCTACACCTTCACATTGATCAATTCAACCTGGACCTTCAAGTTCCTTTTCCTTGAGGACAATCAGAGCACGTTATTCCAGCCGCTGGGACTACCTCACCTGAACCAATCCACAAGCAAATCCACAAGCCGAGCCGCGATCCCTCCGGCTCCTCCGATGGCACCCGCAGCTGCATACACACCAGGGACCATACCTACCATTCCTATATGTTGCGCAATTGCGAAGGGACTCCCAGCAACAACATTGCCGATGCCGCTTTGGATGGCAGGTGCTAACAAGCCTGCCAGGTCAAATCAGATCTATCACAAGTAGGAAATCTCAGAGTCTGGAATACTTACCAGCGACAGGCCCTGCTGGACCAAAGCCAATGAGGCTCAAAATGGGGGGTACGGCGGCTACTAAGACGACACCGACGACTACACCACCGATGATGAAGTAGCAAGTGCGTCGTTTGAGTTTTGGCACTTTCAGGCTACATAGTAGGACAGTTGGGGAGGCGAATATATATCCAAGAGACGAGGGGACTCACGGTAGGATGCGTGTAAGAGGTGCCATGATGAGAGTTCAAGACAAGACACTTGGAGGCCTCGTGTGTAGAGCGAGGTTTTTAAGCGCGTCTGGGTCTTCGATTCACATGCAGTCGAGTATCGATCCATCAAACGGCGTCTAGGCATTTAGCGAGGATGACTGAGAGAAGAGAGGGTGAGAATTGAGTTGACAGAGCTCGAGCGACAGTCGTCTTCCCAGATCTTGGCAGTCATCTAGAAGCCTTTTGAAACAGAGATTCAGGATACAATGCATTCGGGGAATAACCAGTCTGTGCTCAAGGTAAGCCATCTCTTTCATGGGTGTTCGGAAATAAAGAATCGAGGGAGTTGGGGTAAAGCTGGCTGGTACACGCAAGAGGAGATATCTGTTGAGAAAGGAGGGAGGTGCTGAGCTAGCAGAGACTATGGGTTAACAGTGAAGGAAAGGCAGCCGCTTTGCAGGTTCCCACCATTGCTGAGGCCTAGCCGGGGAAAAGAGAGGTGTACGGCCACATGCCACGATTACACACAGTTCGAGCTATTTCAGATGCGCAAACACATATTACTCGCAGTTGTTGGAACAACGGAATGTTTCGAGATCCCTAGGGAATGCAGCATTATCGAAAACACGGGTAGATCAGAAACCCGAGGCGTGCGTGGTGGCACAAGATGACACAGAAGACGAACATGTACCAAGGAGGATGAGAACACAGAACCCTGGTACATGTGACTTTGAGCGAGAGTCCAGTGACAATACAATAATTCCATTCTGCAGGAATGAAAAGAATGGACGGAACACCCGGTGACATAGTTTTCCCTTGGAATGACTCCAAGAAAAACACGCCAGATTCAAGTATCATCCGTGTCACCACACTGATACTGAGGGTCTTGAAAGCTACGACGATCCGGAGGATATTGATGTGGCTCGCAAAAAAATCGCCTGGATTCATGACATCCATGTAATCTAAACACCTGATAGAGGTCGATATTTGTTAACGCTGAAGGCCAGAGTCACGTTGAGTCGTGCTGAGGCAAACCTATCATTAATCATCAATGTGAATCATCGGTATCGGGTCGCAGTCACAGTTCATAGGAGCGAGTAGATTTGTTGTGATGGTTAACAAAAGAAAGGAAGATCGTCGTAAGAAGGTGCACAGCCACACAACTTGAGCAAAAATCAACGAAATCAATGTAGGGACCATCACAGTAATAGTAGAAGGGATATTTCAGAAAAATAAGATAGAAGTTGGGCATAGATAGAGACAATATAGGTGGACAGTAGAAATATTGAAATATACGACACAAATTTCATACACAATCCTCCATATCGCTATACTTCCTCTTCCGAGGACCACGCTCAGAAAGACCGCCACCCAGCCTCTCGCAGAAGGGTGGAGGGGATTCGGCTTTGACGAGCGGGGTGTTGGACAGTTTCTGGCGCTTGCGGGGGAGGGGATCGCCGAGGGTACTCCCCGATCTCTTGCGCACCGAGGCGAGAGGTGGGGACTCGGCTTTGACGCGGATGCGCGGGAGCGGACTGGGTTTCTTGGCCAAGGTGCGGGGTGTGGGCGTGGAAATGGGTGACGTCAATGTAGCCGTGCTCTCCTGAGTTCTGGAAGGCCCGATATCCTTGATGTCGCATTCAGGGTACTGCAAGAGAGGGACTGAGGAGGGGCTTTCCGATTTGATTGGGTACTGCAGAGTATCATCGCAGTAATTCTCTTTCTGGTGCATCACTTTGACTGCAGGGACAGGTAACATGGGAGCACCGCTGTCGGAATACAAACGCGTAGGATATGATTGGTTCACGGCGATTTGTTGCCAGTTGGATGGGAGGGTGTGCGAAGATGTGCTGGATTTGTAGAAGGAAGGGAGCTTGGGTCGAGGCGGGAAGAGGGACGTCGACTCGGTCTTCTTAGGCTCAGACGGCTCGGTCGTCTTGGCGGGAGCATTGGAATTAGGATACACCCAAAATTTACCTGGAGTTCCGATGGGGAGTTGACCAGGAAGTCGCTGCATATGAATTCAGCTAGTGTAGGGCAATAGAAGGCTAGTTGCGCACCTCGAGCTTGAATAAAATGACCCTATATCCATTTTCGTCCCGCTTTTCATAGCAACCCGTCACTCTGTACAAACCGTCGTAGCGGAACCTAGCCGCAAGTCAATCGTTGCTATGCAAAGAGAATGGTGCACATACCCATTGCTTGGGGCATATTTTGAATCGAGTTTGTATCCCCGAATCACGCGTACAGGTTGGCCAGATTGCATCGTGTTCTAAGATGCATCAGAGGAGGACAAGGGTATGAAAGAGCACATACCTGCAGAGCCCTGTTTCCGTGGGTGTACTCCTGGTCCTTGACTTGCATCTTCCCGTCCTTGCTTCGTCCGCCTAACACATAATCAGCGCCTGGAAGACACAGAAAGGCAACGGAAGGAACCTTCTCCACACAACCGGCTGCAAAGAAAACATTAGGCGAGACTCAGCGACGGAAACAAGAGCAGCGTACATTCTATTGCCTTTGTCCTTGTTGAACTCTTCATACCCATCCGACCTGCAACAGCGTTAGCAACAAGAAACCAACATCGCTGTTCACTCACAGTACGACAGACCGCGCACTCCCTTTGAACGAGTAGATTCCCCTTCGGATGCCTCCATGCATCCCCGCCTCCAAAAGCAACGTCCTGTCCACATAGCGCGTACCCACAGGCTGTCCGTCGATCTCTCCAAGCGTGCCTCTAAGCAAAACATGGTTAGCGGGTCCACAAACCAAGAAAGTGAGACACATACGGATTGACGACAGGCGTCCTGCACCCCTCTCGCTCCTTGGGCTTCACCACATCCAAGTTCCTATAATCCTTGACGATCCGCCATTCTGGCTTGCCATACTTTCGCATGGGCTTAATCCTAAAAGACTCGTCAGTATACATGTTAGAGATGGATGAAAGAAAAAAAAGATAAAATACGCGTACTATATATGGGTGTGACTCGTAAGCGTGTTCCTAATCGGGTTCCCCTTTGCCTTTATCCGCTGCCGCATCTTCCAAGGAGATTTTTCGCAAAGAAAATAAATGGCTCGGAGGCAGTTTACGATTCTGGATGCAGGAGCGAGAACACGCGTCGACTCGTACTAGTACTACTGATGGCCGGTGGCCCCTGGTTGGGGCAGTGCTCATATGATCGGCACACGCAGGGCTGACTACTTCCTCCGCAGCTAAGCGCACTTCTGGCCATTATGGTTCCAACTAAATGTACGGCTATCTCCCTTCCGCTGAACACACCACTTACCCTTACCATAGATGGTCAAATAGTACCGCCCACTAAATGTTTAGTACGTATACCGCAGGGTTAACCATACCTGGGATTCTCCCACTCTTCATACGTGTTCTAGAGCTGAACACGAGCCCTGCCGTGTCGAATCTCGGTCTTGATGTCGGCAGCATAGCTCCGTCATACTTACTTTAAAGGATTTACACTTGCTCGGGCCGATGTCAAGGAACCAACCTCGCGGTTTGTTGATTGTATTCATCATCATTGTGGTCTTCTTTCTTCCTTTAGCACGCCTCTTTTTCAACAACGCCGAACAAAGCACTCTACAGATAATACGTGATTCACTCCTTCCGGATCCCAGACGATTTTCTCTCTTGGAGGGTAGCACCTACCGTCCGACCTCCTCTTCGTAGACCCGGCGTGTCGCTGAGAGACTAGTACAGATACTTTGCATAGGGATCGACTTGAATGCAAAAGACAGACCCTACACGCTTCAACAGGATAACGATTTTTTGTAACCGCAATCATCGAGTCCTGGCTTCCAGATCTTTTCCTCAGGTTTTCTGTCCGACATGAATATCAGAGGACACGCTTTCCTCGACTCGGCCGAATCGTCAAAACACGTCCAACATGAACTCAGGCGCGTTCTGGTGGTACGCGTCTTAACACCCGTTTCAGTGACAAGAATGATGTGTTGATGCCCCACAATATTGATGATCGACTACTTCTTCCCGGTCCGCACCCGCACTGCCCACCTCTTCGTTATCTCCAAAGCTCGAGGTTTCTGTCTGACACAGACAGGCAAATCGGAGGGCTATAATTCTCCTTGGAGCTCGTTGGCCCCACTTGGCCTCTTTAAGCACGTGTTCTGGGGGTGGTCGTACGTGTCAGAACACATCTTGCCATACCGAACCTTGATGGCTCTCGGTCGTGATCTTTGATATCCACGTCACCTTCCTCTGCAGTCAAGCACTTCACCATGAAACGTTTCTAGTATTCTTATTGGTACAACTTCGACGTCTCGTTTATTGTACACCACTCATCCTTGACACAGATAGTTTCGCAGCAACATCAGTAGATCGTGTACTATGGATATACATACCCTCGATTTGCGATGGTATCTACTTCAAGCTCCTGTTTGATCCAACACACGACGCCCATCTCTTCGATAACGCACATCCCAAAACAGTATCCCAATCTCCCATCTCAGACAGAGAATGTAAAGGAAGAAAACTCGTCTGGCTCATCGCTCGTTCGAGTCATCATCATCCTTCCACATTTTCCATCACCGTTTCCCTTTCAACGCACCGCACACGAGGTCTCCTCATACCGTGCTCAATTCCGAGTCAACAGTAGGCTGATTAGCTCTCGCTCCTCAAGGCCATCCCTCTTCACAAGCCTTGCTTATACTTCGTTCAGCTAAACTCAAGGAACAGTTTGCGAACGACTTGTCTATTTCTCGCTCTTTCACCTAGGTCCCACATCGTTCGAAAGATGGCTAAAATTCTTACGCGAAATTCCTTCTCCGAATGACAGGCTCGCACCTCTTCCTGGGAGAAATGCTCCATGCCAACTCGACCCATCTCCACGTAGTGTTCTCACTACATTCCTCTCCGCAAACACACTCTCGCTGAGATGAGAATCAGCACTAGAATACGAGGACGTGAAAGCCAGCAATCTGTCACACGCCAAACACGCCTCTCAATCAATGTTTGGGTCCTGTTCAGCATCTGTATCGGCTCTTCATATCCAAGAGAGCTTGATAAATGGGATTATGGCGAGGACGTCACCACGTCCGACGCTTGACCTCACCGGATGTCGACCTCTATCCACCCAATAAAAGGCTTCCATTCGTAGGCACACAGAGGGAATGTCGAACCTTGCTGCGGTTCTCAAATCGTCGTCGTGTCCCAGATTTTAGGCGACTATACAGGACTAACACCGACAAAAGGAACGACGCATGCTGAGAATACAGAGCAGGGATGTGTCCAAGATTGCTACCCTTGTTGGACTGTGTAAGCGTGATTTGGACGTCAGTGAGAATATTCTCACGAACAATGTAAACGGTGTCAGAGTCACTGTAGATCAACTCGCCGATATTGGTCAGCATTTTTCCCCAGTCTGAAGCACCTCCGTCTCAGCGGGACGCCGCACAAATAGTCCTTCTCCGCTGGCAGCCTAGTTGAACTCGTGCTTCAGGGCATCCCGACCCACTATTGCGTTACCGACAAGCTTCTGCAAACCATTCTAAATAACAGCCAGCAGCTAAATGGTACCCTCCATCTCCCATTCATGGTACTGCTGCTTCCATCTCCATTTCTTCCTTCCTCCCAGGCCAGCTTTGCCATCAGTAGGAAGGGATATTCTCCAACCTCCAAACGCCCCACGAGCTTCCTGAACGCCTCAAGATCCACCTTTTCGCAGACGAACACGATCCGGAGAGTGATGAAGATGACGACATCTGATTTCATCGTAGCTGCCGACTGCCATCCACCGTTTGTAAGGTCGACCTGCATTTCAGCATCGAGTCCCGTGTCAATGATCCTCGACTACTTCCCCCACAACCAAGCGCCGCCCAGCTCTTCTTCTCCTTGCCTACCTCTCACTTCCGACACTTCGAGGCTCAGGCTTTTTTATATTGGGGGCACGCTATCCTCGATGGTCGCTCAAACCTCAAACCGGAGGGATAGAGCTATTAAGGATAGGGAGCGTGGAATTTACATCCATTACCACCCAAGCCTGACAGTGCCAAACGGGCTACTAAGTAGTGTCGAATTCGACAATCCTAGTGTCCGAACAGAGATAGATTTTTAATAGACGTGGAGCAGGAATAAGAATCGGAGAAAACGCCTGTCCGAGTATAGACCCGGCCCCTACTGTTTCAACGCGCGCCTCCAATGTTCATCTTCATCCAGAAGCTCAACTCGTTGTACATGAAATCTCCTTTAAGTGAAGGACATTTTGGTGAGCTCCGGTTATCTGGATTTTTCATCTATACTAATCAATTTTTTATCCGATTCGCGGGGCAATGGATGAAGTTCGATCTTTTTAATTATCACACCTTGCTGCTTCGTCCCAGATTCTCGGTAGTTTTTGGGTTGGCTGTGGGAATACAGCTGTTAGCTGTAGTAGCCAGCGCTAATAGATGCAGTGCACCACGCATGCCCCTCTCCTTCTCCCTCTTTCTGCTACGTTCAAGCTTCCGCTTCAACAGTGACCTCTATAGTCTTCCCAGTCGCAAATATGAAATGGATAAATCAGGGAGTGAAGCGGAAAATTGAAGAAGATGGTATCGATCTGGCTATTATGACTGTCGACATTCTCAAGGTGAGGGAAACGACATTATGATACGGATCTCTCATGTCTAGTATTGCTAGGCCGCGGCTGCGGCTGCGACTTCAGTGCCGGCCCTTGGTGCGGCTGCTGGAATCATTTCTTGTATTCTGCAACAGATATCTCAGGCCCAGCAGAATACGGAGCTGGCTTTGAGAGTTGCCACCCGCTGTGTAAGGGCGCTTGCCACAATATCTAAACACCTCGATACGCTGGAAATCACACCTGCTGTATTGGAGAACATCAAGCACTTTGTAGCGTGCGCTTTTTGCGTTCCTATTCTGTCACTGTCTAACTTGAAGTGTTAGGGATCTTCATGAGGTACAGGATTTTATCGAGAGGGAGACAAACAGCAGCATGCTTTACCGCGTACTCTTTACGAAGAAACGGGCTGACCGCCTTCAAGATCTCCAATTAAGATTTCAAGATACAATGGCACTTTTTCAAGTTCAAGGCCTTTCACTAGTCTTGGTCTTTTCCATCTAATTGAAATACAGATCACCGCCCTGATAACTATCCATGATATCGTCCAGCGCCATTCTTCAAGGTTTCTCGACATCGAGGACGTTGCCTCGGGTCTAGGCAGACTCGAAAAGGCGCCAAAAGATGAGTCCGACGACAATCGAGTGCGTCTTATTCTCTAAGCTTTCTTGTAACAATTAACTGGCGAGCTGTGCAGATCATCGAAGAATCCGATGTAGCGCTTAAAGAAGAACTTTTCGTTCGAACTGGGCTTCGCTTACATTTAGCTCAAGTCGGCGGTAAATGTGCAGTTGTCAAAGTCTTTGAAGGCAAAGACGCTTCCAAGGTGTGTCACTGTCAACGACTCCTCCGTCGATACTCTATCACTGAAGGTGTTTACACGACACATAGAACTACGCAGCAGCAGTAAAATTTGAGGAGCATCTAATGTTTGCATCGTTCTCAGGAAGGACTACCGTTGTCTTATTCATCTGCCCTCAGGCATCCGCACCTTCTGCATTTGAAGAAAATTTCCCGAGTCAATATCCCTACACCGTTCATGGTCTACGACCTAGGTTAAGTGATATCTGACTGTATGGTAACCTGTTTAATGACCGACTGAGTAGATGCGCAAGGAAGCGCCGAACAATTTATCGCCGCGGCAATTCCCTCTGGCGTCGTGTCAACTTTTGTCGCGGGAGCACAGTTGGTATATTCAGCCCATTTAGCTTCATCCCTTTTAGACTGAACTTTCAATAAGATCTCTGGCGCCGCTGTACGTTTCTCGCAAGCTAAGAAGGATCCTCGCAGAATTGACCTGTCCTGTTATACAGTCTGCGTTAAGTCACTTGTGCCTTCGTGGTATTCCCTTTCACTCCGTTAGGATTGAGGTAAGTCTTATACTATCACGAACATATTTCCCCTGATCAACCTGAGTTGGTCAGAATTTCAGTATCTTTATGAGTGGTGCCAACAAAGTGGTCCTGTCCTTTGATGGTATTTGGAATTCAACTTCCTTTGCGTCAAGACAAGATCGGACAGGAGTCGATGTCCTTGGTGAATTGTGTCATCAGGTACCGAAAATCTGGTTCGCTATCTTGTTTTTATGACCTTCTGTCTTAGACGTTCAACGCCGCCAATGAAATATTATACAGTGAGCTTGCCATTACATTAGCCTAGCTAAACCAGTGAGCTTACATTAATATGCAGGAGATACCTTGGCACGTACTATTGACACTTCGGAGCCTTTTGCTACGGCGCTTTTTGATGCAGAACACGGGGGACAATCTGATACGATGCCTGATAAGTCTGATACCACGGCGACGACAGACACGAATCTATCACGACCGCGCAGAGAGATAATATGGCAAGGAGTCACTGGGAATAGCATCACATTGGACGATATTTCGCGCCAATTTAAGAGCATACTCTCATCGTTATCCTTTACCTCATTCTCTTTAGAACGTGTAGCACGTTCCCCCCGTAGCTATTGGACCGTGCATAGGTGCCCAGGATATCGACGAGAGGAGGTGACACTCAGGCCGGTACTCTTGGACTGTATGGTCATCACGCATGCAACACCTTCTCTCCATGAGAAATGCTTTATTTGCGAAAAAGATGTCAAAAGGGGACTATTCCGCTGTAAATGTAGGCAGCGTAAGTTGGTAGTCGGCTCTCTTGATGGTTGTACCACTCACCATAGACTCGCATATCCAGCTGATGATGGAATCTCTCCCACTGTCAAGTGCACCAAATGCTCAGTCTGGGGACATAGCCATTGCAATGATCAATTAGGCTATATCTGCTGGAAATGCAGTGACAATCATGGTGACGGTGGTGGTATCGACGGCGACGAGGGTGCAAAATACGATGGTCTCAATCCGCGACGTCATTATCGACAGGATTTAAACAACTATGCAATACAAGCTGGACTCACTTTAACCTATTCGGAAAGTGGTCCTGACAAGCATAACACATGGACCTCGATCGCATATGGTAAGTCGTTAAATCTGTATTGTAGGACCTTTCATTCACATGTACATGTCAACTAGTGGATGATAATGAGATCGGCCGTGGAAATGGCCCGAGTAAAGGTCGATCCAAAGAAGCCGCAGCATACAAAGGTCTCAATTTTTTGGGATTAAACACCGACTAGATGGCAGGCATATCTTATATTTAACGCAGTCGATTACAGTAATTATCACACTGAGAAACTTTGTTATATTATCGAAATACAGAAAATAGGTGAAAGTGGAACAAAATGCGATGAAGCGCGTAGAAAACCGACGACGTGGTGGTTCTAGCAAGATACCTAAGAAGTGGCCTAGTACTGCTTACTGCTAGTTAGTATCCGGCGAAGAATCGGGAACCCGGCAACTGCCGCTACTGGATTGACTGTTTCAACGCGCGCCTTCAATATTCAATCTTCATCTTTGTCCAGAAGCTCTTGAAATGAAGGTTCCCTCCTGAAGTCACATGTGACAGCGTCCCTGATTCTTTCCAAAGAATGAGGAAACGACAGACTTTTATTGTTCCAACATAGATGAAAGGCATATGTTCTTGTATTACTATCCAAGCGTACTACTTGAGTCATGAATGGGTCTTGTTGGCGCAAACTCATTTCAACACGAAGTCGAAATATATGTCAGATGTGTTGCAGACACGATGGCTGGTTGGGGACTGATACACCTAGACCTGTACCATACACATATGCGTGAGTACTAATGACAGAGTAAGTAAAGAGAATAAAGGGAAGAAAGATTAAAGATATATGTACTTCTTCAGTTTTAGGGAGGAGATGGAAACGATTGAGGAAGGAGAAAGAAGTAACGACGTATTATGTGTGAAGGGAAGACGGTGCAGCCCAGACGAGGGCAGGGCAGGGGAATGGGTCCAAGATTCACCTCCAAGGTTTAGTCATTGCGGAAAAGTCCGGCTTGCCGCTTGATTTGCAACCATCATCACCTCCATCATCTACGACTCTGCTACTCTTGCGCCATCACTTCCGCGCGATGGTCTCCGAGGCATGTCTTCATTCCCCAGAGTAGATTTCTGGAAAACATGAACACCCCCCTTCGGTCTCGACGAACCCCACCTGGACCCATCTCGTTAACTTTTTACATCAAAAACGCGGCTCAAAATCAGCTATCATGAGAAAAGAGCCTTCGACAGAATGACAGTTTCGTGAGTCGGCCTGCTTGGGTATTGTTCAAAGCTCATTGTCTCGTTGCAACAAATTAGCCCGAGTTCCGCTACCCGCCACTACCAGCATTTCTCGCCCTAATGTTCTTTTTCCTCTCTGCGTCCGACCGAGGTAGTTTTGTTATGGAGAAGTGAAGAATCTCCCTGTGACAAATATGATGACCATCGTGTTTGGGAACGGCGCGAGTCCATTACTGCAAGCTTACGACAGCTCGAAATCCGGCGTCGCAACATACTTGCAGGGCTTCCAATTTGATACTGGAACACGCCCTACATTCCACGAAGACTCTAGTATCGCGAAAAATTCCTACCCTCAAAATTTCCGATCGCGTATAAAAGAACCTTGAAGAGCCAGCAAGCCTCCCAACAATGTCTGCCCCAGAAACCGCTACGAAATTTCACCTACTCCGTCCTCGGTGGACAAATCGTCGGTTGCACGCCGCGTCCCCCGCTGCCGAAGCTCCGTCTTGACCTTAACCTCGAGGTCGAGATTGCCATCCAGGCCAAGGTCAACGGCGACATCACCTTGTCGCTCCTGTGAATAGATTACGCATTCATCTGGCGAATTCGGCTGACTTTTGGTGCGCGTAGTGAGTGAACGTTCAATCATCGTATTGGAATGTACTGGGAAGATTGGTCGTGAATCGTCAGGTTAGCCTTCTTGTTTCGTCGTCGGATGGGCATTTTACTGAGAGCTCTCTGACCATATAGTTATTGCCGACGTTTTGATGGTGGATGGGAGATGTTACGGATGTACCATTCTTATGTGTAGTGCTGCTTTCCAATCCATTTTTTGACCAACCACTTCGTGATTGAATGAACCTCGGTGCTCTTGACCTTGAAAAGGCGGACATACCCCAGTTTTCGGGCAATGAAGCTTGAAGGAGTAGTGAGTGCTACGTGCCACTGAGAATGTTCTGTCGTTGTACCACAATTAGGGTTACCTCCGACTTCGGGGTGAATGTTCGAAACTTCACTGCAAAAATTTAGCAAAAATTCCTCCTACTGTCAGCTACATATTCAAATATTCTAGTGAAACATAGAGGAACGGCATTATAAAACAGTCGCCAGACGGTGCCCAGTCAAGTCACATGTGACAGCGTGATAGCCGGTCGCCATGATCATCTGCCATGTTGTGTGGCCTCGTCGACGGATGCATCTAACCATTGGATGTCCTCGTGTTGGGATTTGCAACTTCAAGCTCATACTAGAAGATTCCCGAAGCTTCGGCTTACTCATTTGTCACGATACTTAGATATATTTAGTACTTTTGGTAGAATATTCTAGATACTTTTCGTAGTATATAAGGAGCTCATTAGGAGCTCTCGTAGCTAATAATTAGGTATTATTCCTACTGCAAGCCTCCCACTGTAATATTTCTAACACCTCGGAATCGCAAAACGTTTGAAGCTTGTGAAAAATCGTGGAAAGAGAAAATTCCGCTCCACTGAACAAATGCCATAATCCCTGTCCTTTATCAGCTTAGCAAAGCAGTTACTGATGCATGATATATGTACTAAACTCCTTTTGTCATGGAGTCCACAATCAAGTTCGTATTTCACATTATGCGAACCTAGGTGACCCCATGCAGATCATCTGTTACCCTACATTCAAGGGTCTTTCCCCGCATTCGTACTAGACAAGTATGCATGAAAAATGTCCCTCGTCCCTGTCTTTGTCACTTGGGACCTCTGTCTTCTATCTCTCGGACTTCAACGACATCTTGCAGTCATACAAGATTCTTATAACCCCCGAGTCTCGCTGAGTATCGTTGCCAAGGATGATATAGCCACTTCTCTCACGCTTGCCTGACTTGCTTTACAAAGATGCATTATCGATGGGAACTTCCTCCCAATCTAGGGAGACGACTGTGACGGACCGCCCCTCGCCTGACTACGTAACACAACCCCCTGAGATTCTCCCTTGGGGCGTGCTTTTCATAGCAACTTTGAGCCGAGTATATATGATGGCGAATTTCAGAAATATATCCACACTACCATCATGTCTGTCCACGATAAGCACGATATCGACTCTGAGAAGCACGGAGGCAACTCTGCACCCAGTGTTGTCCTTCAAGTTCAAGAAGACACAGCAGAGGTCGACCTCGCTACGTTTCACGAACTACATGCAGGTAGACTGGTCATTGATCCAGCGTAACAAATTTCTTTCCCACAACACGATTACTCTGCCAGTGCTGATCCTTTCGCAGAGAGGCGAAAATCGAGTTCGGCGAGGTTTTCGCCTCCAAGCTTAAGCTCTCTCGGGACGGGACCAAAGTCCTGTGGCCTCAACCAACAGATTCGCCGCGCGACCCCCAGAATTGGACCGATGCACGCAAGAGCATCTACCTCATTATCATCACGCTAACCGCTATCGTTCCGGACTTTGACAATGGCATAGGTGATCGTTTCAGTTTAGTGTTTTGTGTTGTCGTTTCCCTTACAGATGGCACCTTCCCGCAGGAATCGCGTCCATCTTTCGGCTTGCTGAGCAATATGATACTACTACCGGAGTGATTAATAATTTGACATCCAAGTGGGTTTGTTCCGTTTGAATTGCTGCTGAGCTGAAATAACAACGCGTTCAGTTGGAGCATATTTCTGGCAGGTCCGTCCACAATGCATATCCTTGTGATCAATACACCACTAATACCCGGTTCCAAGGGTGGGGGGGAATATTCGCTATCATGCTCATTCGCCGCTACGGGCGTCTTCCAGTTCTATTTTGGTCGCAGGTGGAGATGAAGTTTATTTATGGGTACGGCTCCGTGGATTGATGTCTTGGTTCTTCAAACAGGTCTTCGCGGTTGGCTTCCTGGTGGGATGTACATTCGCGCCGGATCTGGCAACTTTTGCTGGTGGGAAATCCAGCTCGTTCTGAATCTTCTCAATTAAAGATGACCCCTCAGGAATGAGATGTTTAACGGCTTTCTTCGGGTGGGTCTGTTGTTGGTCTTTCTTCCTCTACTGAACGCATTCCGTAGAACTGCACCTCAAGTCGCGGTACAGAATATTGCTCGATCCTTGTGTTGAATTCTCTGAGACGTTCTCCCAGGGATTATATATCGTTACGGATTTATATCCTTTTCACCTGCAAGCGCGGAAGGTAGAGTTACAACAGAATATAATCTATTTCGTTCCTCACCGCCGAGCTTCGACCTAGCTCAACTTCTGGACAATGGGATTCATTGTCTCCCCGTTC
This sequence comes from Desarmillaria tabescens, assembly GCF_030435595.1. NCBI lineage: Eukaryota > Fungi > Basidiomycota > Agaricomycetes > Agaricales > Physalacriaceae > Desarmillaria > Desarmillaria tabescens. The sequence goes on from NW_026848300.1 coordinate 2,924,337, forward strand.
ATCTCTCCATTCGCTTTTGGCTTCCTTGTTGCCCGACAAAACTGGAGGTGGGCCTATGGAATTGGTTGCCTCTACAGTGCCGTCGTATGCGTCCTAATCGCACTTTTCATGGACGAAACGTGTGCAATGTTTCCATTATTTTCCTGTCCCTAATAAATGCCTTCTAGGGTGTATGACCGAGCTGTGAAACCCATTCCAGAACCAGTCACCACGGGCCTTCATTATAAAATCGAAACACTCATCGGTATCACCGGAATTAAAATGGCCAGGTACCGAGTATCTTGGGCGGAATCAATCTTCTCACCCTTTAATGTCGTATGGCGGCCTCACCTTCTTGGGATTCTGCTCTTCGAGGGTATCTTATTTGGGTTTGGTATCGGTATCAATGTATGGCATCGGCATCAGTCTCTGAATTTACTTTGATTATTTTTCATGCAGGTCACGAATGAAGTGTTCTTGGGAAGCCCTCCTCCAGTCGGGTTCGGCTGGAGCCAGGACGCTATCGCTGGAGCATATGGTACACCGATTGTAGGTTCTTGTCTTATCCGCCTTGACCCCACGGCTGAGTTTGTAGGTATCTGTACTTTTGGGTGAATTGGCAGGTCGGTATACGAATGATTGGATTATGAATCTGAGTATCAGACGCAATCATGGTGTCTTCGAAGCTGAGAGTCGACTTTGGTGAGTTTGTATTTTTAGGTATCATCATGTTATACTGAACAGATGAAAGGGCTTGCTATATTGCTCTGCCTTTGTACATATGCGGTTTCGTCACCTTGGGCGCATCGATACAGAATCATCTCAATACTGCCGGTATCGTCATGGGCTGGGGTACTGCAGAGCTGGCTATCATGATCCACACCGTGGCTATATGTATGTAATTCAACCTTCCGTCGCTTTCCTCGGACCGACATTCAACCAGACGCGTATTGCAATGACTGCTTCCCGAAACACCAAGGTGAAATCAGTGCTCTGATAAATCTAGCGCGTGTCCTCGGAGGTATGTAATATCTACTATAGTTGCTTGAGTTTCTCATCTACTGTAATAAAGGCTTTGCGGTCGCCTATTTCCAAGTTCCTTGGGCAGAAAAACATGGTGCCCTTCAAACATTTGGTTGTGAAGCAGCGTATGTCCAGTGGAAACAGTAAAAGGGAAATCTTTTGCCTGATTTTTTTCTTTCTTTTCCAGAATCGTAGCGGGACTCTTCGTTCTCATTATTCCTGCCATGCAGATCCACGGACGGAGTTTACGAGTACGTCCGAGTCGGTCTTATCTGTGGGTATTCTCGGTCTCATCCTTTACAGGAACGCTTTTCGGTTGCTTGATTTTTTTTACTAAGTAGATACATGCCGACGGTGCTCACTAGTGTAATTATTGTGTACGTATTAGTCTCGGAAGAATTGTGCTGCTACTTTAATAATCAGCAGGAACTCGGAATGTTTTTTCTCAGCCGACCGACCGATAGTCAGCAACGGTCATCAAATTACGAGTCCGAGTTTACGAGGATTCGTTCTCAGACCTCAATGGAGGCAGGTCAGGATTCAGATATGGCTACTTTTGAAGATGAAGGGAATCACAGACAAAGTAACGCTGATTCTTGGCGATGTAAGTTCCTGCCTTTGCGCACATAATGAAGTGCTTAGTATCTTATTCCTCACCAGCTGAGCCCGGTCCAATTGACTTCAGTAATACGGACGAACCATCTTCGCTGGGAATGTTGCCTCCAGTTTCCTAGTTTGGATACGAATATTGATTCACAGTGCGTTTAGCTCCTTCTATTATCCTCTATGGCTACTTACACCTATGCAGCCCCTCAAGTTTTTTAATTGGGGGCACGCTATCCTCGGTGGTTGCTCAAGCCTTAATCTGGATCCGAGCTATCAAAGCACGTCCATCTCTTTGTGAAGATGCACGTTTTCTTCAGGTACGCCCCCCAGTGATGGGATTGCCGCGTTGACGGCCCTTAGTTGATGATCGACAGCAGGGCCAATGACTCTTGATCTTAAAACTTTTCTCGGGCGACTTTCTTCCCTGCTGAAACGCGTCACATCTCTCCACCTCCGGGATACTCTGCTTTACTGATCTCGCCATCCCAAACCAAGAATTCAAACTTACCGTACCAACGAACCAAACCCGCTGTTTGGTCGCTTGGCATGTCGAATGCGCATTCTGGTTAAAGCTGGAGGGTCGACGTTCCAACCCAGTTGGCTAGAGTATACTTGGATAGAATGCTGCGAGGTTTGGCGTCGTCGATGTCATCCCTTACTACGCAATGATTGTCAAACAAGCCACTTACCAGCGGTCCAAGACGTTCTCCATTTATTTCACTGCACACGACTTCACTGCAGGTTAGAACTGATCGGACATAATATACTGCGGTAATACTGACTGATTATTTCGCTGTTAACGCTTCTGCATTAAGAATGATATGGACCCACATGGTGTATTAAATTACCGGGTGGGTCTATAAAACGGCTGTGAAGATTTGCTATTCATCGTAGACTCTGCCGATATCGGAACATCTGGGAGGAGCTTGATAGGCATCATCTGTGAACTCCGGTCTAGGAGAACCGTACTCTGGATTCGGTATATCATGGCAGCGTGGGTTGAGCGTGGGTGAGATTCCTGATGCCGTAGAACCTTTCCTCGACAATGGCACAGGTGACAAACTTTGTTCTCATCTCAATTGAAAACATGTTGATCTCCTGGACTCTCGGAATGCTTGTGACCTGTCTTTGGTTCCTATCCCTTCATCGGCGTATATGAGGATTGCAAAAGAATAGGCTCTTTTGAAGGATTAAGTTCATCATAGTCAGGCCCGTCTCCTCTAAAATAAATATTGCGATCTGATAGATATAAGACGCAGTTTATAGCGAGCAACGTTCAAAAGTAAATTCTTCCTCTTACTTCGTTCCGATGGAGTATACCTCGAGGATCTCAATGCGAGCGTGGGGACCTTTCTACAAACGGACATCTACTGTAGTGCGGGAAAACACTGCCTTCTCCTCCTCAAAGGATGATCTCGACAGAGCTTCTCAGTGATGCTGTCATCTCTTGTTGATGATAGATGGAGTCAGACGTCCGGAGTCTGTCTAGCTCAAACCATAAGATAAGAGCATGGTCCATCTTCTTTTCATCGAGAACGCCTGCGCCGCCATCTCTTAGACTGGTGCTCAATACGGCGGGACTCTTCTCTCGCTGGGCACACTAGTCGATCACGAGCAAAATGGCATTATCTATCTCTGACGCACTATTCACCGCCGTAGTAGTGGAGATCCTTTTATATGGTGTGTCTTTTCATTGACCTAAATGAGGACATTTCATAAAACGCGTTCACAGGAATGTACACTTGCCTCTTTCTAGCATCGACGTACCTTTTAATGTGGGTTGACTTGCGTACTTCAGGAGTGTTTCGTTCTCGCTGAATATTGTCTCTATAGATTCAAAAGGGAGAAATCCAAAGTGATCATCGTCATGACAATCTTGAATGTGATCATGTGGTCCGTGTCGACGACTCATGCCATAATAATCATCGTCAAAATACGCCAGATATATCTCCAGGGAGCCGGCTCGGAGAATGGAGATGATGTTATACGTGTTGTGAATAACACATCCCCAGGACTCTATTCACTCTTAGGGCTAGAAACTATCAATGTATGTCACGGTTCTCAAAACTACTAATTATTGAACTGACTTTGTGTTGTGTTACCCTCTGACAGTTCTTTATTGGGGATGTAATCGTGTCATGGAGGGCATGGGTACTTTGTAACCGTAACAAATGGATACTCTTCGTGTCTTCAGCCTTGACGTTAGCTTTATTCGGTGAGGTAATTTACCTCTGACCGTGTCATGGCCTGAATGCTGACTCTCGAGCCAACTTCACAAGCAACTGCTATGGCTTCGCTGCTGTATACAATCGGCAGCGTACCCCTGCCAACTGCTACTTCTGATAAATCATTTAAAAGCACCCGGGGGACCATCGCCATGGTATTGACGCTGTTGATAAATATATGGGCCACGTCTGTGATCGCTTATCGTACCTGGTGAGTTTTTTGTTTCTTTTAATGACTTCCATCGCTTTACCCAGCTTGACGCCATTCAGGGCTCACCATCGATCAATTCGCACCCTGATTGGTTCATCCTTCATTCGGTTTTGCAAGCAGCACGGCATTCTTTCATTGATGATCGAATCGGGCATATTTTACTGCTGTACATGGGTGTGTATATATCCCGCATGATACCTGGTAGTGCTCTAAATGACAGCCAACAGTTTGCTACTGTCATTCTTCAAAGTGTCTCTGCAAGCAACGGAATATATATCTTGTTCTGCATGCTTTCCCAGCTCACGGTGGGATTCTTCAACTAATGACTGGGACACCTTGTCCTCATAACTCTTATAGGCTATCTACCCTACCCTGATCATCACTCTCGTCTGCTTAAAATCGACGCTTGATATTACTATGCAAAGTTCTGAACAGATAACTCGATCCCTGCAATTTACCACAGCCTCCGGATCTTCAAACCGTCCTTCTATGCTTGCTCCACGGTCAGAGGTTGAAGTAGCGACAACGACATCTGGTTCCTACAATAATATTTCACGTAACGGGATTAATAGCCCTCTGAACGAGGATAGGACTCGGTCTGTATTATTCGGTGAGTCCTTGATGAACCTCCGGTGGAAAGTTTCATTCATTCTGTGTAGACAACCTGCCATCTCAAACGAACCCAAGGATATCTTTAACACGATTTGGTCCCGAATCGTGTTAAAGATCAAGCTAGCAAGTACGAGGCAGAAGCAGGTAAAAAATGCCATCAATTGAGTGTTTGAGATATGCGGTATTCATGTATGAAATACAAATTCGCAATGTCCACGATGCGAGATGAAACCCTGCTGTCGATCACTGAGGGCTATCGACGTGGCAATTCCGTGTACCTGGAGAGAACGTGCATCTTCACGAAGAGATGGACGCGCTTTGATGGCTCAGATCCAGATTGAGCTACCATCAAGGCATGCATCGATGTGATGCCACGTCTTCCGGCACGTCTTCGCACACTCTTCCTTCCAATTGGCAGCAAATCGCCGTGAACCAATCGTATCCCACGCGTTGTATTCGACAGCGGTGCTCCCATGTCACCTGTTTCTACGGTCAAAGTGGAGCACCAGAAGGAAAATTACTGTGACGATACTCTGCAGTACCCAGTCAAATTGGAAAGCCCCTCCTCCGTCCCTCTCTTGCCGTACCCTGAGTGCTCGGACGTCAAGATCATCGGGCCTCCCAGCGCTCAGGATGGCAAGACTGAATAGACGTCACCACTTCCACACTACACACATCGGCCAAGCATCCCAAGCCAACTCCGCGCACCCGCGTCAAAGCCGAGTCCCCTCTCCCGCCACTGTGCGCAAGAGATCGGGAAGCACCCTCGGCGATCCGCTTCCCTGCAAACGCCAGAAACTGTCCAATGCTCCTCTCGTCAAAGCCGAATCCCTACCACCCTTCCGCGGGAGATCAGGTGTCAGTCTTTCTGAGCGTGGTCCTCACAAGAGGAAGGATAGCGATATGGAGGATTGTGGGCCGTATATTTCAATATTTAAGGGTTCGCAAATGGCGACATGATTCCTTTAATCCGTCAAGTGATTTGTCGGGGGGGGCTGTTGGAAAAGAGGCGAGGACAATAGTGCAAGAGACAACGATGAATATAGCTAACAAACAGCGAAGTTGATGCCTCAACATCGGTAAGTGTAAATTATCGGCACAGAATGGGAGGTCCATATGGGGGAGGCGGTACCGTTAGTCGCAATGCGCGCGCTGCACGGCAAGGAAGTGATGGATTCGATTACTGGCACAATGGTTCGTACTCTGTACAAAGCATATAATAAAGTTAATTCGAGGTGTTATATCTGCTAAATTTTGCATGCCGAATCCGGAATATGGGCGAATTCAATCAGCATAACGTCGTTGAATCTACAGAATGATGAACACAGTGTCCCTTATAACTCGGTTCAAACTCACCCTTTACATCCTGAGACTTGAGGCTATCGACCGGGAAGGACTCAATATTCTCACTGGAGACGTACACTGCCGTCTCCACCGCAACACTTAGTGGTGAGGTGTGCAATGATAGAGGTCTCGGGCTCGTGGATGGCTGCCTGCATGTCTGCTCAACGCTTTGTATGGCTATGTCAAGCGTGGATCTCAGGGAGACAAGGATGATAATTAGGGTTGGATAGATGGCCTATAATGAGATAAGTATGAGGCACCGAACGGGAAAGATATAAGTCCTACAGTAAGCTGGGACAAGACATCCAACATAAGGGTTATTCCATTATTGGTAGCGACAAATAGAATGATTGTAGCAATCTGTTGACGAGATTCATATTCTTGAAGCATTGGAATACTAAGACACTTGCTCACCCATGTGCAGCAATAAAAGACGCCAGACTCAATCAAGAGTGTAAGAATCCCATTCTGTTTGCAAAAATGAGATATCACAGATTCACCGGTCAGGGAGCGAAGTAATCGGTGATGAGTCCTATCATACATACTTCTAGTTAGAGGGGACTCAGATGCTTTGAAAAGGAGATTGAAGAGCTCACCATCCACGATAGACGATCAAGGATGTGGCAAAGAGATTGGTCATTGTTGTCAGTGCCATAGCCGCGATTCCCCAGGTGGATAGCTTTGGGTCGTCGAACAGATTATCCAGTGTTATGGGGGAGATGCTCAACGCATATGCCACATTGGCGATTGTCACTAATACCCCACACTGCTCAGCAAAGTACAATATAGAAGACGAGCAAATTCATGCTTACCGCCTGTGCCCAGAAGCAAGAACGAAGACACGACAAGGATCCAGCGTCTTTGATTCCACAAGAGCCATGCTCTCCATATTACCACACCGTCCCCGATCACAATCTGGTATGTCAGTGTTGTAAATCGAGTTTTCAGGATTAGACAATTTACATACATTGATGCCTTCTAACGCTAACTGCAAGTATATCTCTGGTGTAGCATACTCATCGAAAACTGTAACGTTTTCAATGCCATTTTGTCGGAGAAATCTCACGGTGTTAATGCCCATGTTCAGGCCGACGTTAGTGGTTACGACGGACCACATGATGATGTTCAAGATTGTCATTACAACGATGACCTTGGATCTCTTCCTCCGGAATCTACAGAGGTCAGGTCATGATTTTTCAAGTTTAAGTAAACCTACATTAACAGATATAATGCTTCTAGGAAGAGGCAGGTATACATTCCTATCATTTTATTTAGTAGCATCCGACTGGTAGGATTGAGGAAAGTCTCGTCATATAACAGCATCTGAAGCAGAATAGAGATGAAAACCAGGTCTGATATGGGCATTGCCATTGAATTGTGCAGGTGGATAACTTGAAATGTGTGGACGATAAGAGCCCAGGGATACACCAAAACGGCGATGAAAGGCCTCTGCTAGAGGATGAACCAGGATGGTATAAATACATATCTTCGAATGCCTCCTGCTGTTTCAGATCTTGGAAGAATAACAGCGATGATTGACATCGCCAGCAATTGCAGCCAGTCATGATGATCGAATATTTAGATTGAACCTTGAGTCTATCTGGGCACGATCTTGTCGCACAGGAAGCCTAAAGAACTTTTTTAGAAGCAGAGCAGACGCTGCCAGACGCGAGGCTAGACGAAAATGAGGAAGTGAAGTATGTGCGAGGAGCCTCACACAGCCACAACCCAGCTTTCGGGACCGCAACTGGTTATCTAAGTAAATCTCCGTTCTTTGTTCTTTCACCACATGGTGCTAGTGTAACACTGCTTTCAGGTATCGTGCGTCAGTTCTGACGCATGCAAATGAGCGAATGGCAAGAATACCACACAGGAAAAGCCTGGTTCTACGGTTTTACTCATGGTGATGCTCAAAAAGGCTGAGGTGTCGGTCGAAATAAAGCACGATACTAGTGCTTGACAGTGTTAATCTCACTCACACTTGGAGCTGCTATCATTGTCCCAGCTGATATCTACATCAAGGAAGGTGATTCTCGGGCGGTGGTATGATACACATTGTGTGATCATCCTGACGAGATTCCCCCAACCAAGTCGAAGATTCATGGCAATCTGCGGTGGCCACAAGGTCGAATCAGAACCATCGTCAGCAGGGAACACCTTCGGGTCTTCTAAATGGAGCCACGACGACATGCGCCAAAGCAGGACTACTACCCATTCTGATGAAATTCCAAGCCTGTAGTTCTTGTATTACGAGGAGAATGATTGAGGAGGCGAACGAATACAAGAGAAGAGATGACTCAGAGAACGAAATGTGCGCAGGATGTGAGACCTCCAGAGAAGGAGAAGCCCCATGCACAAATGAGGTTCTAAGTGTGGATCTAAGCATAGTGAAATTTCCTACCGGCGCACAGGTACGCCCTCAGATTTACCATCGCAAGTTGAGGGCATATCCATAGTATGCGCTCATCTGTAGCAAGGGTGAGCAGCATATTCAGTAAACGAGACGTTGAAGTCGCACCACAGCACCCGTTAATCAATCCCTGACCATTGAAAGTAGGTAATAGCACCCATAACGAAGCTGGAAACGTTGAGGTGGAATGCTTGACTGCAGAGGATGGTGACGAGGCAATTAAAGCATCAAGATCAAAGGCCATCAACGCCAGGGCACGCGTTCAGACACGTATGACCATGCGCTTGAGCCAGGTTCTCATGAAGAGACTTGATGTCGCCAAGTGGAATCGATGAGCCTCAAGGAGAACCGTACCCCTCCCATCACTCTGGGTACGGACAAAAAAGCCCGAGCCTTGGAGCTAAGAAGGTTCTGGAATTCAGAGGTGGGCAGTGTGGAGGAAATAGCTGACCCTGCTGCAGATCATCGAGATTGCGGGGCATCAACACAGCAATTCCATCACCGAAATGCGCACGCGAGTTGCTTATATGGCTCTAGAATGAGCAACCATCGAGGAAGGCGTGTCTCCGAGTCCATGTCGAACACAAGTAAATAGGAAGAAGATTCAGACGCGACTGACGAGTCGGTGGCTACCAAGAGTCATCTCCTTCTCGAGGTTGTTGGCCTGAGTTCTGGCAATGACGAAGTTGACCTAGGATGAATGATGAGGAAGGGTGATCTTGGTCTGCCTGCTCCATGTGTAAAAAGGAATGCGATGAGGTTCAAAAACTGTGGTGAAACTTTTCCGAGCTGGGTGATGGACTATTGTTGGGTTTAGCTCCTCATGTATCCGAGTCATGTTCAAGTGTCGATCCCTTGCCTTGTCTCCTTGCTCAATCACGATACCGTCCTTCGGAGAGGAATGGAATGGCGCTTAGCATGAAGAAACTCGCCCGGGAAGAGATGCGAGCATGTTGTTCGGCTCGTGTAAGGTTTCTATCCATGATGCGCTTTGTCAGGGTTTGTTGAAAGAGAGGCGTGTCAAAGGAAACCGCGGAGTAAAGAAGACAACCATGAACATACGGAACTTGGTTCCTCGATATTGGCAAGTGTAAATTTCCGATCCAGAATGGGTCGGACAACAGCATCCGCAAAAGTCTCCAAGCTGAGAGTGCCGACATTGCTGCGAAACCTTAACCGACTATCCACGGTAGGGGTAAGTAGCGCGTTCAATGACCGGGAGGTTAGAGCCGTACGTACACATTTAGCTGAAACGATAACAGCACCCAAAAGTGCTAGTGAGAGTTCAAACGCGGAGGAAATAGTCGGCCCTGCATGTGCCGATCATCAGCACCGCTCTCATCAACCCCATCACAAGGACGCGCGTTCCTCACGACATGTGCTACTACCTCCGTACAAGTTCTTCGTTCTTCGCGAAAAGTCTTGCAAGATGTCGACGCGGCAACGGATAAAGGCAAAGGTCAACCCAATTAGGGGCACAGCTTACCTATATATAGGTCGCGTATCTCTCTTTTTTTCCCTCTTCCACCACCCCAACATGTACACCGACGAATCATTCAGAATCAAGACAAAACGCAAATACGGAAAAGCCGAACGGCAGATCGTCACAGATAACAGGAATCTGGATGTGGTGAAACCCAAGGAACGAGAAAGGTGCAGGACACCCATCGTCAACCCGTATGTGTATCACTCTTTCTTTGTGGGTCGCGCTGACCATGGTTTGCTCAGAGGCACACTTGGAGAGATCAATGGACAGCCTGTGGGTACGTGGTACATGAACAGGGCTTTGCTTTTGGAAGCGGGGATGCATGGGGGCATCCGAAGGGGGATCTACTCGTTCAAAGGGAGTGTGCGGTCTGTCGTATTGTAAGTGAAAGGCGATGTTGGTTTTTTCTTGCTAACATTGTCGCAGGTCGGATGGGTATGAAGAGTTCAACAAAGACAAGGGCAATAGAATGTATGTGGTTCTTATTCCCGTCGTCGAGTCCCGCCTAATGTTTTCTTTGCAGCCGGCTGTGCGGGGAAGGTTCGTTACGTCGCCTGTCTGTGTTTTCTAAATATTGATTGAGTGTTAGGCGGGAGAAGCAAGGACGGGAAGATGCAAGTCAAGGACCAAGAGTACACCCACGGAAACAGAGCTCTGCAGGTATGTGCTCTTTCATCCTCATGTCCTCCTCTGATGTCCCTTAGAACACGATGCAGTCGGGCCAACCTGTACGTGTTATTCGGGGATACAAACTTGACTCCAAGCACGCCCCAAGAAATGAGTACGTCCACCGTTCTCTTTGCATACCAACGACTGACTTGTAGTCAGGTTCCGCTACGACGGTTTGTACAGAGTAACAGGATGTTATGAGAGACGAGACGAAAATGGGTATAAGATCATTTTATTCAAGCTGGAGGTGCGAAACAAGCGTTCTATTGCTCTACAATGGCTGAATCAATATGCAGCGACTTCCTGGTCAACTCCCCATCGGAACTCAAGACAAATTCTGGGCGTACCCCGACTCCAATGCTCCTGCCAAGATGCCTGAACTGTCTCCATCCAAGAAGACCGAGTCGACGTCCCTCTTCCCACCTCGACCCAAGCTCCCTTCCTTCAACAAGTCCAGTACGTCCTCACACACCCTTCCATCCAATTGGCAGAAAGTCGCCGTGAACGAATCATATCCTGCGCGTTTGTATTCCGACAGCGGTGCTCCCATGTCGCCTGGCTCTGCAGCCAAAGTGGAGCACTAGAAAGAGAACTATTGCAATGATATTCTGCAGTATCCTGAATGCGACGTCAAGGATATCAGGCCTCAGGATAACATGGCTAAATCGACATTGCTCGCTGTTTCCATCCCTACATCTCGCATCTTAGCTAAACATCCCACCCCGCTCCTGTGCGTCCGCGTCAAAGCCAAGTCTCCACCTCCCATTGTGGTGCACAAGAGATCGGGGAGCACCCTCGGCGATCTGCATCCCCGCAAGCGCCAGAAACTGTCCAACACTCCGCTTGTTAAAGCTGAATCCCCGCCACCCTTCTGCATGAGATCGGGTGGCAGTCTTTGTTGCAGGGAACGAGGCTAGGAAAAGGCAGAGAGAAGGAAGGAAGACAGAGAGAGAGAGAAAAGCTCAGACACAGACACGAACACGCAGATGATGGTTGATTGTACAGTACAGCGGAGCTACATGATCATGTTTGTACCTATTGACTACGGATGACTTCGGCATATCGCAACAGTCTTTCTGAGCGTGGTCCTCGGAAGAGGAAGGATAGCGATATGGAGGATTGTGGGCCATATATTTCAATATTTAAGGGTTCGCAAATGGCGACATGATTCCTTTTATCCATCAAGTGATTTGTTGGGGGGTTGTTGGAAAAGAGGCAAGGACAATAGTGCAGGAGACAACGATGAATACAGTTAACAAACAGCGAAGTTGATTCCTTGACATCGGTAAGTGTAAATTCTCAGCACAGAATGGGAGGTTGATACGGGGGAGGATACCAATGGTCACAATGCGCGTGCTGCATGGTAAGGAAGTGATGGATTCGATTACTGGCACAATAGTTCGTACTATGTACAAAGCATATTTGAATAAGGTTAATTCGAGATGTTATATCTGCTAAGTTTTGCATGCTGAATCCGGAATATGGGCAAATTCAATCAGCATAGCGTCGTTGAATCTACAAAAGGATGAACACAGCATCCCTTATAACTCGGTTCAAACTCACCCTTTATATCCTGAGATTTGAGGCTATCGACCGGGAAGGACTCAATATTCTCACTGGAGACATACACTGCCGTCTCCACTGCAATGCTTAATGGTGCGGTGTGCATTGCTAGAGGTCTCGGGCTTATGGTGGATGGCTGCCAGCATGTCTGCTCAAAATTTTGTATGGCTACATCAAGCGTGGATCTCGGGGAGACAAGGATGATAATTAGAGTAGGATAGATGGCCTATAATGAGATGAGTATAAAGCACTGAAGAGGAAAGACATAGTTCCTACCGTAAGCTGGGACAGGACATCCAACATAAGATTTATTCCATAGTTGGTAGCGACAAAAATAATGATTGTAGCAAGCTGTTGAAAGGGTTCACATTCTTAGAGCCTTGGACCACAAAGAAAGTCGCTCACCCATGTGCCACAATAAAACACGCCAGACTCAATCAAGAGTGCGAGAATCCCATTCTGTTTGCAAAACTGAGATATGACAGATCCGCCGGCCGAGCGAAGTAATCGGTGATGAATCCTACTTATGGTTAGAGTGGACACTTTGAAGGGGAGATTGAAGAGCTCACCATGCACGATAGACGATCAAGGATGTGGCAAAGAGATCGGTCATAGTTGTCAGTGTCATAGCAGCGATTCCCCAGGTGGATAGCCTTGGGTCGTCGAACAGGTTATTCAGTGGTACGGGGGAGATGCTCAATGCATATGTCACGTTGGCGACTGTCACTAATATACCACACTGCTCAGCAATGTACGAAGTAAAATGCAAACACTTTTGTGCTTACCACCTGTTCCCAGAAGCAAGAATGAAGACACAACAAGGACCCATCGTCTTTGATTCCACAAGATCCACGTTCTCCATATTACCACACCGTCCCCGATTATAATCTGGTATGTCAGTATTATAAATTGAGTTTTGAGGATTAGGCAATATACATACATTTATGCCTTCTAACGCTAACTGCAAGTATATCTCCGGCGTGGCATACTCATCGAAAACTGTAATGTTTTCAGCGCCATCTTGTCGGAGAAATCTCACAGCATTCTTGTCCAAGCTCAGGCCGGCATTGGTGGTTACGACAGACCACATGATGATGTTCAAGATTATCATTACAACAGATCATGCAAAACACAACCAATGTCTAATAGAACCCACCACCGAACCAACCCCAAATCCGGAAGTCGATTACCAAAGTTCGAAAAAAAGTGTAGATGTGACGTGTCTTTAGCAGGGAAGAAAGTCAATCGCCCGAGAAACGTAGCAAGATCAAAAGTCAGTGACCCTGCTGTCGATCATCGACGAAGGGCCATCAACATGGCAATCCCATCACCAGGAGACGCGTACCTGAAGAACGTGCGTCTTCAGGAAGAAGATGGACGTGCTTTGATGACTTGGCTCTGGGTCGAGCGATCATCAAGGATCTATAGAAGAGCATGTCCTCCAGTATGAGGAACTGAACCTTAAAGGTCTGGAAGCGAGAGAGGCAAGCGTCGGACATAGCGACATCCTCAGCTTGCTCCCCATTTACAAAGCTCTCTTCGATATAAAGAGCTGGTACGAACTCTGAACAGGACCCAAACATCGACGAGTTCGGCGTGCGATAGACTGTTGACTTGGGTTCAAGCGTCGGTCCTTGTAAGGGGCATTTGCACTTTTCTCCTTTGTCGATTACTTCAGCGAGAAGAGGAGTGGAATGATAATGCTATATGCTACCCTTGGCGTGAGGATAGATCGAGTTGGCATGGAAAGGAGGAGGTTGAGCCTGTCATTTGGAGAAGGAACCCTGGCGTAAGATGTGTATCCATCTTCCAAAAGGCGCGAGTCCTAGGCGAGGGTGCAAGAGATAGGCAAGTTCGTTCGCAAACGTTAGCTGAACGAAGCTCGTGCAGGGCTTGTGACGCGGGATGGTCTTGAAGAACAAGAGTATATCCAATAAGGGAATTCGGCCTACCCTCGACAAAGGGGTAAGCCTTGATGGAGACCTTGTGTACGAGTGCAGGTAACAGAAAACACGGAAGGAAGAAGATAATGATGACTCCAACAATCGACGAGCCTGAGCCAGGCCCTGAATCCTCGGTTTGTGATAGGGGGTCAGGGTACTGTTGTGGAATCTGCATTATCGACGAAATGAGCATCGTTTATTGGATCAAACAGGAGCGAGTAGATACCATCGCAAGTTGAGGGCATATCCATAGTATGCGCTCATCTGGAGCAAGGGTGAGCAGAATATTCAATAAACAGAGACGTCGAAGTCGCACCACAGCGCCCGTTATTCAATTCCTGACCATGGCAATAGCACCCGTAACGAAGCTGGAAACGTTGAGGTGGAATGCTTGACTGCAGAGGATGGTGACGTGGCTATCAAAGCATCAAGACTAAAGGCCATCAACGTCAGGGCACGCGTTCAGACACGTATGACCATGCGCTTGAGCCAGGTTTTCATGCATGAAGAGACTTGATGTCGCCAAGTGGAATCGATGAGCCTCGAGGAGAACCGTACCCCTCCCATCACTCTGGATACGGACGAAAAAGCCCGAGCCTTGGAGCTAAGAAAGTTCTGGAATTGAAAGTGGGCAGTGTGTGCGCGGAGGAAATAGTCGACCTCGCTGCAGATCATCGATTTTGCGGAGCATCAACACAGCAATTCCATCACCGAAATGCGTGTTCAACAGGAACGTGCGCAAGCTGGTCACATGGTTCAACCATCGAGGAAAGTATGTCCTCTAATATCCGAGTGCATGTTGAACACAAGCAAACCGAGCCTTAGACTCGGAGTACAGGGAAGAAGAGTCAGATCTATGCGAATGACAAGTCGGTGGCTACCAAGAGTCATCTCCTTCTCAAGGTTGTTGACCTAGGATGAATGATGAGGAAGGGTAATCTTGGACCGCCTGCTCCACGTGTACTAAAAGGGAATGCGACGAGGTTCAAAAACTGTGGCGAAAAATTTCCGAGCTGGGTGATGGACTGTTGATATTGGGTTTAGCTCCGAGTCATGTTCAAGTGTCGATCCTTTGCCTTGTCTCCTTGCTCAATCACGATACCGTCTTTCGGAGAGGAATGGAATGGCGCTTAGCATGAAGAAACTCGCCCGGGAAGAGGTGCGAGCATGTTGTTCTGCTCGTGTAAGGTTTCTATCCATGATGCACTTTGTCAGGGTTTGTTGAAAGAGATGCATTCCAAAGAAAACCATGGAAGAAATAAGACGACAATAAACACAGCGAGCTTGGTTCTTCGATACTGGCAAGTGCGTATGTCTCGGTCCAGAATGGGAGGTCAACAAAGGAGAGGGACGCAGCATCCGCAAAAGTCTCCAGGTTGAGAGTACCCTCCACTGATATTACTGCGAAACCTCATCTAACTATCTATGGCAAGAATAAGTAGTATGTTCAATAAACGGGAGGTTAAACCTGTACGTACGTGCACATTTAGCTGAAACGATAACAGCATCCAAAAGTGCTAGTGAGAGTTCAAGCGCGGAGGAAATAGTCGGCCCTGCGTGTGCCGATCATCAACACCGCTCTCATCAATCCATCACAAGGACATGCGTTCCTCACGACATGTACTACTACCTCCGAACAAGTTCTTCATTCTTCGCGAAAATTTTCCTTGGGAGATGTCGACGTGGCAACGGATAAAGGCAGAGGGCAACCCAATTAGGGGCACGGCTTACCTATATATAGGACGCGTATCTCTCTCTTTTTCCTCTTTCAACACACCAAGATGTACACCGACGAATCGTTTAGAATCAAGACAAAACGCAAATACGGAAAGGAAGAGCGGAAGATCGTCAAGGATCGCAGGAAGTTAGATGTCAAGGACTTGGAGTGAGAAGGATGCAGGACACCTATCGTCAATCCGTATGTGTCTCACGTTGTTACTAATAAAACTTCCTTCCTTCCTTCTTTGTGGATATGTTGATCATGTCTTGCGTAGAGGCACACTTGGAGAGATTGACGGACAATCTGTGGGTACGCGCTATGTGAACGGGTCGTTGCTTTTGGAAGCGGGGATGCATGGGGGCATCCGAAGGGGGATCTACTCGTTCAAAGGGAGCGCAGTCTGTTGTGCTGTGAGTGAAAGGCGATGTTAGTTTTTTGTTGCTGAGCTTGTTGCAGGTCGGATGGGTACGAGGGGTTCAACAAGGATAAGGGCAATAGAATGTACACAGTTCCTGCTCCCGTCGTCTAGTCCCGCCTAATATTTTCTTTGCAGCCGGGTGTGTGGAGAAGGTTCGTTGCACTACTGGTCCTTTTTTTCTAGGCGTTGATACGTGTTAGGCAGGCGAAGTCAGGATGGGAAGATGCAGGTGAAGGACCAAGCGTACACCCACGGAAACAGGGCTCTGCAGGTATGTGCTTCTTCACGTCCTTTTCCTTCTCTGATGCGTCTTAGAACACGATGCAAACAGGCCAGCCTATACGCGTTATTCGAGGATACAAACTCTATTCAAAGCACGCTCCAAGGAATGGGTACGTGCACCGTTCTCTTTGCGTAGCAACGATTGACTTGCGGTCAGGTTCCGCTACGACGGTTGGTACAGAGTAACGGGTTGCTATGAGAGACGAGATGAGAATGGATATAGGACCATTCTATTCAAGCTCGAGGTGCGAGACTAGCATGCTATTGCTCTACAATGGCTGAACCATCGCATAGCGACATCCTGGTCAACTCCCCATCGGAACTCAAGATAAATTTCGGGTGTACCCTGACTCCAATGCACCTGCCAAGACGCCCGAGCCATCTGAGCCAAAGAAGACCTCATCTACCCTCTTCCCACCCCGACCCAAGCTACCCTCCTTCAACAAGTCCAGCGCGTCCTCGCATACCCTTCCGTCTGATTGGCAGTAAATCGCCGTGAACCAATCATATCCCACACGTTTGTATTCCGATAGCGGTGCTCCCATGTTGCCTGTTCCTTCGGTCAAAGTAGAGCACCAGAAGGAGAACTACTGCAATGATATTCCGCAGTGCCCCGT
The DNA here is from genome assembly GCF_030435595.1 of Desarmillaria tabescens. NCBI lineage: Eukaryota > Fungi > Basidiomycota > Agaricomycetes > Agaricales > Physalacriaceae > Desarmillaria > Desarmillaria tabescens. Next base: position 2,941,445 of record NW_026848300.1, read on the forward strand.
CAAATCAAAAAACCCATCCTCCGTCCCTCTTTTGCAGTATCCTGAGTGCGACGTCAAGGTTATCAGGCCTTCCGGTCCTCAGGATAGTACGGCTGAATTGACGTCGCCCATTTCCACATCTATGCCTCATTCCTCTGCCAAACATCTCAGCCCGCCTCCGCATCAAAACCGAGTCCCCACCTCCTGCCTCGGTGTGCAAGAGATCAGGGAGCGCCCTCGACAATCCTCTTCCCCGCAAGTGCCGAAACTGTCCAACACCCCGCCTGTCAAAGCTGAATCTCGGCCACCCTTCTGTGAGAGGCTGGTTGGCAGTCTTTCTGAGAGTAGTCCTCGGAAGAGGAAGTATAGCAATATGGAGGATTGCGGATGAGATACGGTACACTGTATACCTATGCTTAACTTCTACCTATTATCCTCGAACATCCCGTATGCTACAATTCTAACCTTTTCTTACGCCTATGTTTACCTCACAAGACAATTTCGTCCCATTTGTGTGGCTGTGCACTCTTGATGATGAATCCCATGTTGCATCTTACCTTCCTTGTACACTCGCTCCTATGAACTTATAAAATGATCTGCCTCAGTTACAATAACATGATCACCTCATGATTTACTTCGATAATAGATCTGACCGTTTGGACGCGGATCCTTACGTGCACTGAGCAGCTCCACATCCACCTTTGCCCGATTCACGACCATCCTCCGAATGCAAGCTCCAGTCCTGGATCTCCATTCATGCCTCTGGGTGACCACTAGCATACAGCTCATAGCTCCTACGCTTCGATCCATTCCTCGAGGCTACCTCGACTTTCCTCCCACCTTATCGATTATTAGCTTGAAAGCTGAAACTAAAGCTTCGAAGAATCATGGACGCATAAAAACCTGCGGTTCCCCTCCTCTCAACCACGATGAGATACTGCACTTGCCTCTCCATCGGAATCGCTCTGGTGCCCATCATTGCCTGGGATTCCGGTCCCGGACTCGCTGGTGAGCAAGCCTAAATGCATCCAATTCCACCTGGATCTGATCTCGTACTAGGCGGACTTGTGGCTCTTGTACACATCTCACTCTGCAGGCAAGTACAGGTGTCATCGTGTACACACTTTCAGCGATCGTCAAAGGAATTACCGGTCATCGGGGCCACGGAAGGTGCTTATGCTGCTCAACTTTGACTTTGGTAGACGCTGCCGGCGTTTAAAGCACTGTGATCAAGACATTAGACTGCCAATTATCAAGGTATAGGTAACCCGGTTGGTCTCTACACGTTCAAGTTCTCTGTTGCTCGAGCTCTATTACCTCAAATCTCGTTCCATCCTCGCTTAATACCTAGACGCCGCTTGGTCAATACTCGACTGCGCGTGGACCGAAGGCCCCGGACATGCTTAAAAACCTCGCTCTACACACGAGGCCTCTAACTCTCTTGTCTTGAACTCTCATCATGGCACCTCAGACTCTTGCAAGCATCCTACCGTAAGTTCTCTCGCCTCTTGGATATATTCGCCTCCCCGACCATCCTATTATGCAGCCCGAAAGCGCCAAAACTCAAACGACGCACTTGCTACTTCATCATCGGTGGTGTAGTTGTCGGTGTCATCTTAGTAGCTGCCGTACCCCCCATTTTGAGCCTCATTGGCTTTGGTTCGGCAGGGCCTGTCGCTGGTAAGCATTCCTGACTCTGAGGTTTCCTATTAACGTCAGTTCTGATTTGACCTGGCAGGCTCGTTAGCAACTGTCCTCCATAGCGCCATCGGCAATGTTGTTGCTGGGAGCCCCTTCGCAATTGCACAATCTATAGGAATGGCAGGTATAGCCCCTGGTGTGTATGTAGCTGCAGGTGCCATCGGAGGAGCCGTGGGTTGGTTTGTGGATTTGCTTAGGACTTGGCTCAGGTGAGGTAGTCCCGGTGGCTGTAAGAACGTGCACTGATTGTCCTCAAGGCGAAGGAACCCGAAGGTTCAGGTTGAAGTGATTGATGTGAAGGCGTAGAATAATATCATCATGTTTTATGTTTTGCGTTTCGTCAGGACAATCTATGCTTTTATGCCCATACATTTCAAAAGCACGAGTTAATTTCTTGTTCTCTTGATTCGGTCACCGGTACATGTTGGAGATGAAAACAAAAGGATATGACTCATAGAATGAGCAGGGAGGAATATATCGGGCCATCATATCAGTACCGGATCTGCTGGAGGAGCATTGCACCAACTATGACAACCATGACGAAGATTCAGATGCCTGACAGACTTGTTCCGATAACATAGATTCCTCTACTCACATTACAAGATGTCCCGTAATCATTTTATTCGATCTGGTATCAGTGAGTATTGTGAATTGGTATACTGTACATGGTATCCTGAACACTCAATTGATGGATTATTTTTACCTGCTCCTACATTGTACTTGTGGGCTCGATCTTTAATGTGACTCTTCCGGACCAAATCATGCTAAAGATATCGTCGAGTTCGCTCCGGATCAAGTTGAGGGTATATCCATTGTACATGGTTTACTGAGGTTGCTGTGGAGCCATCTATGGTATGGATGAGTGATGTGTAAAATAAACGAGGCGTCGAAATCGTACCACAGCATCCATAACGAAACTCGAAATGTTTAGTGTAGAGTGTTTGACGGCACCAAGGCATCACAACCGAGGAGCCATCAAGACTCGGGCGTATCCAGACACGGATGACCACCTCCAGAACGCGTCCGAATCAGTTCTCCACGATAAGACTTAGTGTCACTCTGAGTGGAGTTGAAGACGAGAATCGCGCGGTGGGCAGTGTGGGTGTAGAGGAAATAGTCGGCCCTGTGTGTGCCGATCATCAGCACCGCTCTCATCAACCCATCACAAGGACGCGCGTTCCTCACGACATGTACTACTACCTCCGTACAAGTTCTTCGTTCTTCGCGAAATTTCTCCTTGGAGGATGTCGACGCGGCAACGGATAAAGGCAGAGGGCAACCCAATTAGGGGCACGGCTTACCTATATATAGGACGCGTATCTCTCTTTTTTTCCTCTTTCAACACACCAATATGTACACCGACGAATCATTCAGAATCAAGACAAAACGCACATACGGAAAGGACGAACGGCAGATCGTCAAAGATAATAGGAATTTGGACGCGGCGAAACCCAAAGAGCGAGAGGGATGCAGGACGCCTATTGTCAATCCGTATGTGTCTCACTCTTTCTTTGTGGGTCCCGCTGACCATAGTTTGCTCAGAGGCACGCTTGGAGAGATCGACGGACAGCCAGTGGGTACGCGGTACATGAACAGGGCATTGCTTTTGGAGGCGGGGATGCATGGGGGTATCAGGCGAGGAATTTATTCGTTCCAAGGGAGTGCGCGGTCTGTCGTACTGTGAGTGAAAGGCGATGTTGGTTTTTTCTTGCTGACACTATCGCAGGTCAGATGGGTATGAAGAATTCAACGAGGATAAGGGCAATAAAATGTTTGTCACTCTTGTTCCCGCCATTGAGTCCCGCCTAATATTTTCTTTGCAGCCGGCTGTGCGGAGAAGGTTCGTTGCCCTACTGGTCCTTTTTCTAGGCGCTGACTGTGTGTTAGGCGGGCGAAGCAACGATGGGAAGATGCAAGTCAAGGACCAGAAGTACACACACGGTAATAGGGCTCTGCAGGTATGTGCTCTTTCGTACCCTTTTCCTTTTCTGATACCTTTTAGAACACGATGCAGTCGGGCCAGCCTGTGCGCGTTATTCGGGGATATAAACTCAACTCCAAGCATGCCCCAAGAAATGGGTACGTGCGCCGTTCTCTTTGCATAGCAACGATTGACGTGCGACCAGGTTCCGCTACGACGGTTTGTACAGAGTAACAGGATGTTATGAGAGACGAGACGAAAATGGGCATAGGATCATTTTATTCAAGTTCAAGGTGCGAAATTAGTCGTCTATTGCTCTTCAATGGCTGAATCAATATGCAGCGACTTCCTGGTCAACTCCCCATCGGAACTCAAGACAAATTCTGGGCGTACCCCGATTCCGATGTTCCTGCCAAGATGCCCAAGCCGTCTACACCCAAAAAGACCAAGTCGGCGTCCCTCTTCCCACCTCGACCCAAGCTCCCTTCCTTCAACAAGACCAGCACGTCTTCGCATACCTTTCCATCCAACTGGCAGCAAATCACCATGAACCAATCATATCCCATGCATTTGTACTCCGACAGCGGTGTTCCCATGTCGCCTGTCCTTGCAGTCAAAGTGGAGCACCAGAAGGAGAACTACTACGATGATACTCTGCAGTACCCTGAGTACGATGTCAAGGACATTGGGTCTCCCAGTACTCAAAATCACACAGCTAAATCGACGTCACCTGCTGTTTCCGTTCCTCCACCCCGCATCTTAGCTAAACATCCCACCCCACTCCCACGCGTCCGCGTCGAAACAGAGTCCCCACCTCCTGCCACGGTGCGCAAGAGATCAGGGAGTACCTTTGACGATCCGCTTCCCCGCAAGCGCCGGAAACTGTCCAACACCCTACTAGCACTCGTCAAAACCGAATCCCCGCCACCCTTCTGTGCGAGATCGAGTGGCAGTCTTTCTAAGCGTGGTCCTCGGAAGAGGAAGTGTAGCGATATCGAGCGCTGATCCATTTCATTACAAGGCCCTCATTCCGAATATGCCTGCCTCATTATCATCCTTTATTGTTAACCCATGCCATCCATCTCAAACTCGCAACGTTACTTTCTACTCTTGTACTTTTACCTGGCTGTACACTCTTCACTTCACTACCTCTTCCTCCTTCGCTCACGAGAACAAGACATGGTATCTCCGGTACAATTCAAGTCATCCAAGTTACTTCATCACTCGAGTTTGTTAACTCCATCCTCGCTCGCCGTGCTTCGTTAGACGCCGTCTGATTGATGACAGAAGCTTCCTTGACTGCTTGTTAATCCAAGACCCTGGAGGGCGCTTAAGAACCTCCCTCACGAGGCCCCTCGAGTCGTTGTCTTAAATTCCCACATTCCTGCACACACTAAGCGCTGTCTTGCCGCCTTTCCAACTATCCTACTAGACAACATATCTACTGTATATGAGACTCCGCACTTGGATCTTCGTCGGAATATCTACATCTTCCTCCCTGATCACTCGACATGGTATCTCTAGTACAATCCAAGTCATCCACATTACTTCGCCACTCGAGCTTATCAACTCCATCCTCACTCGTCATAGACGCCGCCTGATTGGCGATGGAAGTTTCCTTCAAGTTGACCGTCTGTCTATCCAAGACCCTGGAGGGCGCTTAAGATCCTCCCTCGCTCTACACACGAGGCCCCCCGAGTCATTGCCTTAAATACCCACATTCCTGCACACACTAAGCCCCATCTTGTCTTCCGCCTTTCCAACTATCCTACTAGACAACACATATACTGTACATGCCTAGACGACGCACTTGGATCTTCATCGGCATTGGCGCAATCACTGTTGCGGCCTTGACGCCTGTCATCGTGCCCCCCATCTTGGGCTGGTTCGGCTTTGGTGCAGCAGGACCTGTTGCTGGTGAGAATGCAGTAGTATCTTCAAGTTCAGTTCTTAAGCTTCGATCAGGCGGTATGGCAGCGGGAATCCAAAGCGGTATCGGGAACGTCGCTGCTGGGAGCCTCTTCGCACACCTCCAGTCTATGGCGATGGGAGGTATCATCTCGGCTGTTCCGTATGTAGCTTCGGGGATCTTTGGAGGGTTTGTAGGGTGGGCTGTGGATCGGATTTTGAGGTGGTTTGGTTGGTGAGAGCCACGGTCGTGCGGGTAAGCCTTTCTGTAATGTGTATCCAATATTTTCTATGTGCTGAGTCGACTTTTAGTATTTCGATGCTGCTTCCGTTCACCTATGCCTCTAGTCCTGTCTTCTTGTCACATTTTCACCTTTTTTACAACGATGTTTTATCTTCTTACCTAGGGACATTCGTGTCTCTTTTCTGGGTCTTTATTTAACTCTACACTACTATATATTCGGTATTTCGATATTGCTTCCCTTCACCCTATACTTCTAGTCCTGTCTTCCCATTACATTTCCACCCTTTTAATACGATGTTTTATCTTCTTACCTGGGGACATTCGTGTCCCTTTCCCGAGTCTTTATTTAACTCTACACTGCTATACATTCGGTATCTCGATACTGCTTCTAATTTCTGTCTTTTCCCATGTGCTCACCTTCGGAATACTAGTATTTCGCTCATCTTCTTATCTCGGGACACTCGTGTCTCCCCTTCCAAGTACATGGTTATATTATCTTACATCGGAATATTAGTATTTCGCACCGTTACATCTGTACCTTTCATCTTACCAAGGGACATCCGTGTCCCTCTCCAAGTACATGGCTTATATATCATTTTACCTGACTCGCAGGACATTCGTGTCCTCACGAGTATGTTTTTAGACTTTGTTCTTTGAATACAACTGCTTCCTTCCTATCACCCTGCAAATGTTCTGATGCACTCAGTGATATGAGCCTTCGCACGTGTCAGGGCTGTCGACCCGGCCACCACCACCACCTTCCTTCTATACCCACTCCTATGGCTCCTATGTCATGATCTACTTTCCATATTGACCGTTTGGACAACGAATCCGAGCGATCCTTTTCAAGCTACATCACTACCTCGATGTGTACTCCGTCGCAGTTTGAGAACTACAATATCATCCGACATTTCGACGACATGTCATAACTCAAATCTGGCATGCTGAACTGGGTGTTCCGTCCCTTCATTCATTTTTATTCCTGCACAATGGACGTATTGTAACGTTTCTCAAGCCTCAAGCCAGATGTCTCTCTTGTTAATCGGCCCACACAGAATCCTTCTTGTTTTCCTACCACAGTGGCATCTCCTTTCCTCCTTTTTTATGGTGCAACTACTGACCTACGCTCCAGTATTCCAGAGCAGCAATTCGCGGATGCTCAAGGAAACTCGCACATGAGTACCTACTCTTACTGTATTTTCAAGAAACGGAACGAACCTGCTTGCCTCCCGTTCGTCCGCCTCCTCTCTTGTTCTGCTCACACAGACCTGGCTTCTCCCTCTCCCTTTTTCAACGAAGATCCTCTCTTACGTGTACCAGGGAGCTCCACTTCCATCTTCGCTCCATTGACTCTATAGCCAATACGGTCCACCCGCCGAAAATGCAAGCTCAAATCCTGGATCTCTGTTTATGCTTCCGGATGACCACTCATACAACTCATATGTCCCTTTGGCTCACTCTCCAAGGCTACCCCTCCTTACTCCTTATCTTCGGTCTCATTGGACTTGTTACTGAAATTAAAGCTTCGAAGAATCTGCTCACGTGCGCGCATAAAAACCTGCCTCGTCCCTCTCCCCCCTCCTTTACCTCTACAACATCGATGAGATCCTGCACTTGTCTCTCCATCGCAATCACTGGTGTAGCTTTGATGCCCATCATCGCCTTGGGTTTCGATCCCGAACTCACTGGTGAGCAAGTTCAATTCTACCGTCACAACAATCTGATCTTCAAGTTGCAGGCAGACTTGCAGTTTCTATTTCAAGTGGGAGCCATCGTCTACACGCTTTCAGCGGTCATTGGAGGGATCACTAGCTGGGTTTCGGGATTGGTTGTCTGGTGCGTCTGGTTGCATGTGCACACCGAGCAGGGTCTGATTGTTTTTTCTCTATAGGGGGAAGTGCGTTGAGAATGGTAGGATTTCCCCCCTAGTGCTTGTTGCGCATGGTCTGACTTTAGGCTTACCTTAGAACCAACTTGTCGATGATGGTAGCATAGACCTGCGTCGAATTTGCACATGTCTTATAAAAAATTTCACCTCACCCAAGCTCAACCCAGTGGTGGTTCATCTCCACCTCGCCTTATCTCCTCCTTTCAGTGATCTCCGTCGTCCCTCCAGCATGAAGAATTTGGAGCTCAGTTGTTCTGGAAGAATTTATTACTTCATTTCCGAGGACTTTTTTTGGGACATGGATATGATAGAGGAAGCGTAGCACGAACAGGTGATGCGAACCCGCTACCGGTACTGCCTTCGTCATGGCATCGACTTTTCCAGCACTGCCAGCCTCTCAAGATACTGGACGATCAAATCCAGCTCTGCGCCGTAAACCTAGAGATCGGATGCAACTGCCCTGCTTTTGAATTAGCCTAAATATCATTGAGGCCACAGAGGACGCTTACACCGTTCGAGATCAGTAGATGTTGCCGGTGTTTTAAGCACTGCGATCAAGTGACCAGACTGCCAATTAACAAGGTATAGGTAACCCGGTTGGTCAAGTTCTCGTTAATGCAATCCTCACCCTCTCTCAGTCATTCTCACGTGTCCATGTCTTCCTGAAGATGCACGTTCTCTAGGTACACTTCCCGATGATGGGATTGCCATGTTGATGGCCCCGTGGCACACCCTAGTCTGTCGAGAAGCTTTCTCATCAGCGCAGGATCAAACACGAGAAATCAGGACAGCCATACAGTGCCATAGAATCGTCTGAACTGATGTATATATCAGCCAGAACAATGATCGCAGCTCAAAACGTGGTGAAATCAATAATATTGTGCTAAGCACCTCTCTCTAGGCCGGCTTTACTTCCACCGGCATCTCAGCCTTTTCTGAACTTCATCCTGAGTGAAACAGAGAGCCAAGGTTTTCCTGTGTGGTAGTCTTGTCGTTCGCACGCATCGAAACTGACGCATGACACCTGAGAAAGTGTCAAATTAGCACCATGAGGCAGTGGAAGAACGGAGATAGGTGCTTTGATAACCGGAAGATGGGCGTTGGTTGGCTTTGTGGCTGTGTGATGTTTCTCACGCATGATTCTGAGTCGGCGAGTCATTTCTTTCTAGCCTCACGTCTCGCAGCGTTCTTTGCTCGGGCCCGGGCTCCCGTGCAACAACATCAAGCTCAGATGGGCCACTGAGCTTCAATCTTAACATTTAATTATCATCCTCGACCGTAATTGCTGGAGATGATCATCAATGGAACACTGTTATCCTCCCGAGATCTGAAACAGGAAGAGGTGCTCGAATACTATATGTACTTGCACCATTCACCCCCCGAGGCCTTTCATTGGCACTCTGGGGTATCCCTGTCCTCTTATCATACTCATTCTCTCATAGAATCCATATTGTCACCGCCGACATCTTCAATGGCAGTACCTATAGCCGACCGAGTTTTCATATCTATTCTGCTTCGGATGTTTTTATATGGTGAGCCTTTGTTCGACATCAGTCAGACACTACTAAATAAAATGATAGGAATGTATACCTGCCTCTTCCTAGAAGTATCATATCTGTTAATGTAGGTTTATTTAACCTCAAAAAATCATGACCTGACCTCTGTAGATTCCGGAGGAAGAAACCTAAGGTTGTCATTATAATGATAATCTTGAACACCATCATGTGGTCCGTCGTAACTACTAATGTCGCCTTGAATATGAACATCAACGGCGTGAGATTTCTCCGACAAAACGGCACCGGAAACACTGCAGTTTTTGACAACTATGCCACGCCCAAGTTATACTTGCAGTTAGCATTAGAAGGCATAAACGTATGTAAACCGTCTAATCCTGAAGATTCGATTTACAGTACTGACTGGCGCTTCAGATTATAATCGGGGACGGTGTGGTAATATGGAGAGCGTGGCTTTTGTGGAACCAAAAACGATGGATCCTTGTTGTGTCTTCGTTCTTGCTTCTGAGCACAGGTGGTAAGCATGAACTTGTTCACCTGTTACATTGTACTTTGCTGAGCAGTGTAGCATTCAGTGACAATCGCCAATGGGACATATGCATTGAGCATCTCCCCCATAACACTGAATAACCTGTTCGACGACCCAAGGCTATCTGCTTGGGGAATCGCTGCTATGATGCTGACGACAATCACCAATCTCTTCGCCACATCCTTGATCGTCTATCGTGCATGGTGAGCTCTTCAATCTCCCCTTCAAAATGTCCACTCTAACCATAAGTAGGATTCATCACCGATTACTTCGCTCCGTGTCCGGTGAATCTGTCGTATCTCAGTTTTGCAAACAGAATGGCGTTCTCGCACACTTGATCGAGTCTCGCGTGTTTTATTGTGGCACATGGGTAAGCGAGCTTTCTAGTACTTCAAGGTTTCGAGAATATAGACCCATCTACAGTTTGTTACAATCATTATTTTTGTCGCTACAAACAACAGAATACGCCTTATGTTGGATGTCCTGTCTCAGCTTACGGTGGGAGCTATATCTTTCCCCTGCGATGCCTCATACTCATCTCATTACAGGCTATCTATCCCACTTTAATTATCGTCCTTGTATCCTTGAAATCTACGCTTGACGTAGCCACAGAAACTTTTGAGCAGACATGCTGGCAGCCGGAGTCCGTTCCGAGCTCGAGACCTCCATCGGTCCACGCCCACACCCCATACCTTGGCCAAGAAACCCACCTCGCTCCCGCGCGTCCACGTCGAAGCTGGCACTGAGTTCCCGCCTCCTGCCACGGTGCGCAAGAGATTGAGGTGCACCCTCAGCGATCATCTTCCCCGCAAGTGCCAGAAACTGCCCAGCACCCCGCTCGTCAAAGCCGAATCCCCGCCACCCTTCTGCAAGAGGTTGGGTGTCAGTCTTTTTGAGCGTAGTCCTCGGAAGAGGAAGCATAGCGAATATCGAGCGCTGATCTGTTTCGTTACAAGACTTTTATTCCATCTATGCTTCATTATCAGCTCTTCCATGCCATCCATCTCGAGCTCATTACTTTCTGCTATCTTGTACTTACTTTTATCACCCCATGTGGCTGTGCGTTCGTCATTTCTCTACATCTTCCTCCTTGGTCACTCGCAAGATATGGAGTCTAGTACAATTCAAATCATCCTCGCTCGGCGCGATTCGTTAGACGCCGCCTGATCGATGACGGAAGCTTATTTGACCACCTGTGAATCCAGAGGGCGCTTAAGAACCTCTTACACGAAGCCTCTCGAGTCATTCATTGCCTTGAACTCCCATCTTCAGCACCGTCTATCTTTTTTTGTATACATCCGCCTTCACATTCCAACTATCGCATGCCAAAACCCCGCACTTGGCTCTTCATCGGCATCGGTGCAATCGTCGGCGCAGCCTTGGCATCCGTCATCGTGCCCCCGTTTTAAGTCTGTTCGGCTTCAGTGCAGTAGGACCCGTCGCTGGCGAGAATTCGGTATCTTCCAGTTCCATCCTTAAGCTCAATTGATCTTTGATCAGGCGGTCTCGCAGCGGGAATAATCATAGCAAATCCTGGGGCTCTCGAAATTTTTGAACTACATATTGTACATTGATTTACCATTCCCTAGTCTTTTGACGAGTTTCTTACATGAGCTCAGGCCTTTTGAGCAGTCTGGGCGGCGAGAGATGATTGCTTGAAGTGACCCTTGTTACGCAAACCAAGGAGAGCATCCTTGATTTCGTCGCGATCGCTGATTGTCGAGAACAAAGCCCCAATGAGCTCTTGCTCCCGCAGGAGACTCTTATACTCCTCCGCTTCGGCCTTGTCGAGATAAGGGTTGCCCCAGTTCGCTTCCAGTTTTTCAAGGTATTTCTCGAGACCCGCCCCCTCCAGTATCTTCCGCACGGCTTCATAGGCGCTATCGAGGGCACCTTCAACCCATCTGTTGCAACAAAATAGTATAAGCCACCCATCTTGAAACCTATAGATGCAGTAGAACTCACGCATGCTGATCACTCAAGGCCTCTCCGGCGAATAAGAGCCTTCCACCGGCAGCACCTTGTCCGAACGCAGGATAGATATTATTGAACTGGCCAGGGCCAAAGAGGGCGAATGCGCCTAAAAACGAGGAAAATATGATGATTAACAACCAAGGCCACTCAATCATAGAGAAAATACTCACCAAGCGTAAACGGATCGGAATACCAGTCCCATGCACACCAGTCCTGTAGCTCGTTCTTCAAGAAATCAAATGTAACGTCGTGCAAAGCAGCAAGATCCTTGAGAATGTTGTCAATCAAGAACTGCTCATCGACAGTCTTGCGCCCATTCATGAGACCACCGACACGAGCAGCATCCTGCGACCACGTGTAACTAGCGATCATGACTGCATCTGCGTTCGGGTCATCAACGCCGTAGGAAGGGAACACGACGGTGCGAACGACACGGTCGGTCTTGGTCTGACCACCTTTGATGGAGCCGGTCGAGAGAGTCTGCCACCACCTAGAGCTAAACCTGATGCCGACTTTGCAACTCGAGTCGTAGCGGAGGGTACGCATGCCCTCCAGCTGAGCATAGCTGAGGTTGCACCCATCTAGGTCAACGAAGCGCAATGCGGGGAGCGGGATAGTCGAGATCACGTAGTCATATTCGGTCGAAGCCTTGGCTCCGCCACTACCGTATGTGACAGAAAGAGGTTTGGTTCCATTCGCTGTGGGAGTGATCGAGGTGACCCGCTTGTTGTACTTAATTTGAGTAGGGTCGGAGATCTTGGAGACCATCGTGTTGATGAAGACTTCGCTACCACCTCTGCAGACGCAATGTATCAGATCTTGTCCAGCTGAGATTGGTATTGAACTTACGCCAAGCAGTGCCAGCTACCATCGAATTCTGCTGCACCGTCTCCACCGAACTTCATAGCTGATCCGGTAGGCCAGTCGAATTGAAGGTCGTCGATGACCATCTCGGAGAACGCCATATCAAACAGACCTGTTCCTGTGTTCATTCTCTCCATCCAATTGATCGCAGAGTTGGGGTAAGCTTTTTTCTTCAAGAAACACGTCGTTCCATCTTCCTTCTTGATATCGAAGGGAAGCATCATGAACGTTCTGGCTGAGTACTGGTCAAACTCCATAAGTTTGGTCCAGCCTTTCTCCCAATTCTCCACGAAGAGGTCCTTGAATGGAGTGAAGCATTCGCCTAACCAGTGATCGACGCCCTTGTCGATGAATTCAGGGGGAACCAACCCTCCCGCCGACGAGCAGTCTTTGAACCAATCGGCCGTAGGTTCAGTATTGACTGTCTTCAGTTGTTTGCGTTGAGAGTTATACTCAAGGAACTGGTTGTCGCTGTTCATGATGTAGGGGACGAGCTTATCCCCGATATGAAGGCGTTCTCTGAAGAGGTCGAAGACGCGCCACATAACAGGGATGTCGGGGTAGCGCATGGCGCCGATATCCTATGTCAGGCGCTGATGAGTTCGATGGAAGGGGAACTTAGCCATAGTAAAGAGACTTACAAAGTAGCTCCATGGCTCAATGTCAACACTCCGGAAGTGATGGGTAAGGATCCTACCACCAGGGCGACTGGAACCCTCCAAGATCTCGTACTTGATCCCAAGATCATCAAGGATCATCGCAGCATACAGGCCTGCGGCACCTGCTCCAACGATCCCAACGAGGAGGTCCTGAGGAGCTTTGCCAGGAGCCCCACTGCGGGATGTAAGAATTGGGATCGGGGAACGGATAGGTTTAAGAGGAGGACGATCGGATGGAATCTCTGGACTGGGTCCTCTAGGGAGCTCGATGATGTAGGGAAGTATTTGTTGTACTTGGAATGATTTGGTGCATTCGCGAGCGTACTTAGCACGCCAGAAGCGGCTGCGATTTGAAGTTTGATTGGACATAGCGAGGTTACCGCTGGGCAGAGGAGGCTATCGAGGAATAGGTGTCGATGGGGTAGTGAGGCTCTTTGGGCCCCTTCTTATACGTACCACCCTCATTCATCCTGTCAATCTTTCTGGCAGACAGAAGCTCGTGACTGGGCCTTTAAGCTTTATGAACGATTAATGTGACAAAGTGAAATTCTGTGGGGAACAGGTGACAAGCAGTGTTGAGTCGATTATTCAATCTCGATCTTCACGTAAGAGGTATCTTGTCCCGAATTACCCTGATACGGCGCTTTCCAGTCTTTAGTATGAGAATGTACAATGTTTGAAGCTTGGCGCACCTGCAAAACTGTCACGCACCAGCTTTCTGTTGGATATATGAGGGTCAAGTCAGGTGAAAAAAGCACAAAGTCCGAACTGACTGACTTCTTAATGCGGTATCTAGAAAATAATAAATGTATATGAAGAAATAGAAATTGACTCGTTCAAGATTCCGAGAGAGTCTACGCATTGTCGACTCTCAAGGTATCGTGATTTTTCAGTTGCACTATGGTATTTTCTTCACTATCGTGGATGTTACCGCCGCAATGCCATTATTGATGCCTCAGTTTATCAGTTATATCACTGCCTTTCTCAAGCACGCCTTTAGGCGTTAAAAACTCTATATCTACAAATGACAACCTCTTATTTAAAAATTTCACAGCACCCATAAAACCCAGTGATGCAGAAACGGCGCCCAATATTATTTCTCGCGCGGTTTGGTCGGCTTGCTACACCGTATGGGTGGTCGGCACAACGGCATGTGCAAACTTGCGATGTGAAAATTCTGCTCTGCAGCACATTCTGGCCAATCTTTGGTTTCATTTTTCTCCTGAAGACTGAACAACATTGTCTAATCAGTAATGCACAATAATTGTATTTGTGGGTCTGGAGAAAGCCGTGCTGTGTCGAAATTTGCACATCGCGATCTGTTTGCATATGCCGACCACCCACAATATAAGCTGAACACTTGCCGCGGAGGTGCCGGGATATGCCGGTATTCGCTTCCAAATTTGGTCTGTTACGTATGGGATCGAGATTGAACAATCGACTACATACTCGGTGACAAGGGTGATGACTAGCTTCGATGAGCATCGAAGAGATGGACGGTGTTCAACGTCTCATTTACGTATTTCGCACCGCAGGTTTCATCTTCTTACCTCCGAAGGGCACTCGTGCCTTGGCCTTATCCTCCATGTACATGGCTACTTTTCATCTTACATCTACTCGTATTTCGCACTGTTACATCTCACCTTTCCTCGGGACACTCGTGTCTCCCTCCAAGTACACGACTTATTTTACCTGACTCGCAGGACATTCGTGTCTTCACAAGTATGATGTTTATGGACTTTGTTCTTTGAATACAACTGCTTCTTTCCTATCACCCTGGGCCTGCAAAGATTCTGATGCACTCAACGGCATATCTCAGCCGCCACTAGCAACACCTTCCTCCCACACCCACACCTATGAAGCTCGTAAACAATCACCTTGTTTTGAGCTCAAACCTCAATGCATGATCCACTTCCAAACTGACAAATCCGAGCAATCTTTCACGAACCACATCACCCCCGAGTCGATATGTACTTTGTCGCAGTTACTCAAACTGCGATATCACCGGAGCACTACTGCAATGTCATAACTCGTTCCATCCCTTCCTCGCCGCTCGAGCCACATGTCTCTCAGCTCCGAGTCGCGCGGACAATCCCTTGGTGCTGAGGGATCCCAACACGTTCTAGAGTGCTATCTCCTTGTAGAGGGCAATGCTTGCAAATGCTATCTGAAATGGCTCGAACCGTGCGTGTGAGCAATATTACTCGCCAATCTATCCGTGACTTGTTCATATTGGACCACACAGCTATACTATGCCTCTCTTTTCCAGCTAGGGTTCAAGCGATAGCAGGAACATCCTTGCCTCCCATTCCTCCGCCCTTCTCTTGTTCTGCCTATAGTTTCCGCTGACAGGCTCGGCCTCTCCCTCTCAAAGATCTTCTCTTACGTGTATAGGCAGCTCCACATCCATCTTCGCTCCATCTGTTCAATAGCCAACACGTACTGATCAGTGATGATCCTTGAAAGATTCGACCATCCGCCGAACGCAAGCTTAAATCCTGATTCCTTCGTGCTTCTGCTCATACAAATGAATAACTCCTACACGAGTACGCGACGCTTCGGTCCATTCTCCAAGGCTGCCCCTCCTTATCTTCGGTCTAAGTAATTGAACTTGGTACTGAAATTAAAGCTTCGAAAAATCTGCATGCATAAACACCTGCCTCGCCCCCTCCCCCCTCCTTTCCCTCTCAACCACGATGAAATCCTTCACTTGCCTCTCCATCGAAATAGCTCTGGCACCCATCGTTGTCTTAGGTTTCACTGTAGCAGGACCCGTCACAGGCGAGCAAGCCCAAATGCACTTGGAAATTCCACTTGGATCTGATCTGACCTTGCACAGGTACACTTGTGGCCCCTGTACATATTTAACTCTCTGCAGGGACAAGCACCATCGTGTACGCACTTTCAGAGATCATTGGAGGAATCACTGGGTGGGTCTCGGGATTGGTTGTCTGGTGAGTTTAACTCTCCCTTCCCTCGTCAGGTGGAAGTGTGTTGAGAATGGTAGGACTCTTTCACCTGTGCTTGTGGCGCATGGTCTGATGTTGTATTAGAACCCAGCTTGATGATGGTAGTATAGAACCTGCCAGTGTCACGGTCGTACACATCTTATAGAATCATTCATCCCACCCAAGTTCAACCCAGTGGTGATTCATCTCCACCTCGCCTTATCTTCTTCTTCCAACGATCTTCACTGTCCCTCCAACATGAACAGTCCGAGGACTTCCCTGTAAATATTTGTCAATCAGATAGAGCTGAGGGAATGCGAGTGCAAAGACCAAGAAGGCGAAATTTCGTAAAAGTTATACTACAAGCACCGCGCTTACAGGCAAGGAAGCGAGATCAAAGTGGATACGAAGACAAAGTCGGGTGTGTATAAAGGAAACAGCTGAGTTTACCACCGGCAATTACCGCCAGCACCTCCGTCCAGTACTTTTCCTGTTCGCTCAATCATAGTCTCGAGCTGCTGAACTTCTAAAAGAGACGAATTCAGCTCTGTGCACCGTAAATCTGGAGATACAACTGCTCTGCTTTTGAACTAGCTTGAGTATCATCGGAACATGCTTATATTCAACTTCGACTTCGGTGGACTCCGCCAGCCTTTTAAGCCTCACTGCAGTGATAATTTGACGGTATACTGTCAATTATAAAGGTATATGTATCCTGCCTTTGGCGATTTGGTCTCTACATGTTCAAGCTCGCTGTTCTCTCGGCTCTGTTAACTCAAGGTTACCGCCGCCTCTCAAGTGCTCCCGGGTCTTCTTCGCTGAATGCTTAGGCGCCGCCTGATTGATACATGTTGACCTGAGAATCGAAGGCTCCAAGCGCGCTTAAAAACCTCGCTCTACACGAGGCCCCTCTTGTCTTGAACTCTCACCTCCTCCTCCTCTTACCCACCTACCGTGAGTCCTCTCTTCTCTCGGATACATACACTCACCCCCCCAAAAATCAGAATGCCCAAACTACGCCCTTACTTCATTATCGGTGGTGTAATCATCGGTATCGCCTTGACGCCTATCATCTTCCCCCCCTCCTTGGGACTCTTGGGCTTCGGTGCAGCAGGGCCTGTCGCTGGTGAGCCAATGCTTGCCTGAAAGTACTTATCTGATGATTCTTGCAGGTGGACTCGCAGCGGCTGTCCAAAGCGGTATGGGTGCCGGTGTCGCTGCTGGGAGCCTCTTTGCCCTCCTACAGTCTATAGCGATGGGAGGTGCTATCCCAGCCGTCGTGTACATAATCCCAGGGGTGATCGGTGGAATCGCTGGGTGGCTCGTGGGTTGGCTCGTAGATTGGATTGTGGATTGGTTCAAGTGAGTTTGAAATTCCATCGATTGTGAGGATATGCTCTGATTGTATTTTTTAAGACAAAGGAAGACCCAGGTTAAAGTGGTTCATGTAAAGATGTAGGATATCGTCATCATGCTTTTCGTTTAGCGTTTCGTCAGGAAGATCTATGCATTTATGCTTGTACAATTCAAAAACACGCGTTAATTTCAGACTTGCACGTTTTCTTGATTCAGTCATCAATACATGTTAAAATGAAAGGAAAAAGTGCATCTCTATAGACTTAGGTACGTGACTCGTAGAGCACATCCCGACTACGTCCAGAGCTACCCATCTGAAGAATCTGTTTTAGAAAGACGGTTATCGAAGGGAGCAGACTTAACAGGCTTGAAAGGTGTTCCGTCGGGATTCACCAACAGCCTCTTGACTCGGAAGTCGGTTCCGTTCTCCAAAGCAAATGCTCGCGAGTAAGAGCACGGACATATACAGAAGCGCAAATTTATCTTTGCATACCGTGTACACAATTGCAGACTCGCTCAATCGAAATACTCACTGCACGACTGTTGTATCCAAAGAAAACTAAACGACACCGCGACGTTGCAGATTGAGACAGAAACGTACATCCTTCCCAGTCATAGGTATAACCACACCCGAAGCCGAGGGATGACGAGCCTATTTGATGGTCCAAGGCATCGATATACTCGTGTATTCATGTAAGGATACAAACAACCCCAGGACTCTGGACAATAGTATTCCTATAGTGTACGTCTTTCATGCATTTAGGCTTACTATCGATCAGCCTAAAGAAGGGTTTTCATCAGCTGAGGCACGAACAGGAAGCGCCTCTTTGACATACCTAATACACGCTCTATGATGGCTGCGATCCCTCCTCCAAGAGCACCAAAGACTGCATACACACCGGCTGGAATGGCACCGCCCATAGCTATAGACTGCACAATTGCGAACCAGCTCCCCGCAACAACATTGCCAATAAGACTTTGAATGGAAGCAGCTATTCCACCTGCCGAATCGATCATTGAGGAACCGTGACAATAGTCAATAAATTCAGAAATGGCACTGCTTACCAGCGATAGGGCCTGCAGCGCCGAATCCAAGAACTGACAAGCCAAGAGGTGCAATCATGGGTACAATCATCATGCCGATGGCTACGCCAATTATAATAGCGAAGAATGCCATTATCTGTCTGGGTATTTGTGTCTACTGGATGAACAGATAAGAATGAAGGCGACAAGAAGAGGGAAACTCATAGAAATATATCGGACAGGCGGCAAGAACTCAGGATGGGGGAAGTGCAGAGCATATATTAACATCCTTATGTACTAAGTAGGCACCCACAGAGCGTTTATTCCCAGGCTTAAAGTAAGCTCATTGCCGATCAGAATGCTGCAGGTCAAAGCAGGCACCAAAAAAATTTTCAAGAATCATTCTCCGTCGACCGCATCGGATCTTCGGAATGCCATTCATATGTGTGCAGCAGGTCAGATAATATTCGTCGTCCAGCGTCTAGAAGGCCGCAACTTGATTCTTTCATGAGTCATGCTCTTCTATGGCCGTATATCTCTTCAGCTTTGTTTAAGCACAGCGAGACCTATTGGGTGGTTCGGCTTCAATCACCAAAATCGCATCTAGCACCAATGGGTATAGAGTATGCTAGTGGAAATGGTCATCAACCCGGAGAGTAGAGAGCGCCGCAGACATCGTGTGCATCCGCCAGTCATCCACGATCACATCGACATCATATTCATACTGCGCATTATTGTCCTGGCCCGCATTGCTACGCTTTCCAGCCATAGTGGCCTTCAGTGCTTCATCCCTCGCACGTTGTGCAGGCCCATCAGGGAGATGGAAAGTACTCTTATCCTTCCAGCAACCATCAGCTGTAGCCATTGCACGAGGAGCCCTGAGGGATTCATAAGCTTCCAAGACAGTGGGTATCTGATCCTTGTTCGTGAGGCGTACGAAGAGGTTGCCGAGGACTGCGGCGTCTTCGATCTGGGAAAAGGACATGCAAACTTACGAGCGGAAGGAATGGGGGGAACACGTACGGCCATGGACGCTGCTTGGCCTCGGTAGGGCTGTCAAGAGAAAAAAGAATGTGCCAGGCGCACAGTGACTTGGAGGACTAGGGAGGGCATCGCTTATCAGCATCGGATGGCAAGCATCTCTGGTAAGAGCAATGCGCCCGTCCTTGTGCACCCAGGATTTGAGTGGAGACTCGAGAACTTTGAGTGGTCCCACGATGCCAGATGGTATGAGATCTATTATTTTGCTGACCCTTGGTTTATGGTCAGCATTTTTACCAGGAAAATCCTTGAGGTTTACCGAAGATCCCAGCCAGAAAACTCTTTCCTCATCTTTTCGATATCCCCTTGTCGCGTCCACGGAATAGTAGTGTCTTCCGTCTCGTCTGGATGCAACAAGACAACGTTGTGGTCGTTCATGCCCTAAAAACGCCGTTGTAAACGGCTTCACTCTCTCGAGAACGTTGCAAAGCGTACAATGGAATGTGATAACATGGCGGTCGGGACCTAGCCAGACATTGAGTTGTTGCTTTTCCAAGAAAGGACGAAGGTCTAGGTCTAGCATCATCTTCTTCGCGTCAACGATGGCCCGGAAAGCTGCGTCTCCGCTTCGTATTGTAGGCGTAGGCGAGCCCACTACTACGTTTCGCGTTAGACTATTAACACCGTCAGCACCGATGATCATGTCTGCTTCGATGACTTCGCCCGTGTTTAGGGTCACAGAAGTTGTGTCGGGGTTGATCGACGCAACTTTAGTATCAAAGCGAAGGGTTGTGAGAGGGACAATAGCATCGTGAAGTATATTGACAAGATATCGTCTCTTGATTCATCGCAAGTAAGCGAAGAGAACATCTACGGCACTGAGAGATGATGTACTCACATGTATATCATAGCATGGACTGCCAAATTCCTGATAAGGAAAACAAGCTAGTTGTTCACCATTGTCATCTGCGAGGGGAATCAATTATAAAGAATAGTTTCGACTGAGAGGGACATACAACGAAGCAAGGACGTATGCGTAAGTAAGACTCCAGTCTTGCCTAGGGAGGGTTTGAGACCCCACCGGATGAGAAGGCGTGAAGTATCTGGATAATGGGTAAGTGGGTATCACACTAGCACGCTGGTTAAATATTCACTAGGTCCAACTTGAATTCCTGCACCAATCTTTTCTAGGTTGGCTCTTCCCTCTAGTATCGTGACAGTATGACCGGCTTTGGCTAAACAGAACGCAGCACAGAGACCAGAAATTCCTGCTCCGAAAATGATGATGTTCAACCGGCATGGGGCGGTCGCTCCGTTGTAGAGTGTGGATTCCTAAAAGATGACAATTTTAGTCAACAGGTTGACGTGCATGCGAGGAAAATGCAGCACAAACCGCAACTGATGAGTCAGATGTTGGTTGCATAACTTGTTACAATGAAAACAGACCAACTGAAGTTCATC
This sequence comes from Desarmillaria tabescens, assembly GCF_030435595.1. Taxonomy (NCBI): domain Eukaryota; kingdom Fungi; phylum Basidiomycota; class Agaricomycetes; order Agaricales; family Physalacriaceae; genus Desarmillaria; species Desarmillaria tabescens. The sequence goes on from NW_026848300.1 coordinate 2,962,395, forward strand.
GCTTTATGTATTCGAACGGGAACTGGGACCCGTGACTTCTTGAGCGCCTCTTGGATGCAGTCGCCGGAAAAATAGCGTAGTTTCTAACCGAGCGTAGTAAAATCATTTAGTCAGATGTAGGCTGGAAATGGCTGGAATACGACTCACCGGATACATATCAATGTGTTTGAATTGCATGGTGATATTTGGGGTGATATCATGATGGTGGCATTGCGACATCTGGCTGGCAAGGAAAAGTAGATGTCACTTGTGTGTTCGACGCGTCGTAATATGAACGAAAGCATGTGGATAGAGAGAGACGCTATGCAAGTGACGACTAGCATCTTCACGGATTCTTCAGCAAGGATTCGCCTTCATTGCCTCAATGTCTGGGGTACAAATATTACTGATAAGATCGGGTGGAGATTAGATTGAAGGAAAGAAAAAACACTGACGCATCGACAAGAAACACGTGCTATTTCCTCGTTTCTCAGCTTTCTCTGTACCCAAATCCATATACGAAGAGCACCCGGGTCGACTAGGCCCCCCTAAATCCTGTGAGTGTCCTGGACGAATCCAACCCTGCATAGGCGAGATGTGCGGTATCAGACCAGTTCTTGGAGTGACAGAAAATATGGCGGAAATTGAGAAGAGAGCCGAGTATGCGTAGTAGGAGTACACAAAGCCATTGGATGAGAGCACGTAAGCTATGAGACCGAGGAGACCTAAAAACAAGGTAGTCGGATTCCAGATGTGTAAACCACATTAGTACACTGGGCATCAGGGCGAGAAGGAGAAAAGAAGCGGGATTCTAAATCTAGTAGCGGCAGTTGCCGGCAAGTTGCCGCGGGGTCCCCGATTCTTTCCCTTTGTACGAAGAACCGGCAACTGCCAGTTCGTAGGCTTGACGGCTTTGGGCACAGAGGGCACATCAACACTACATTAAAGTCCAATGAAATGACATTAGTACAGAGTCATATTGCACTGACCTCCGTTTTCGGATCGATATTTTTAACTGTCTCGACATATCGCTCCGTCAAGATGTTGAATTATTTCCCCTGTATTCTGTGTACTTATTCCCGAATATCCAATAATAAAACTGATTAATTCTACAACATGCTGTGTACACAAATTATTCTACCGCTACAACGAAACAGCAAAGCAAGAAGACTACACAAATAACAACTCATATACTAATCCAAGACTACACAACATCGGCCAGCGAAAAGGCTTCACACCAGCAACAAGTTCCCGCTCCTCAGGGCCCGCCTCCAAGGGACAGGATCCTGCTTCCCTCTCGGGTCCGACCACACCTGCTCCAGCAACTCAAGCACGGCAGAGCAATTCCCAACACTCCCTTCCCTCTGTAACCGCTCACACAAAACCCTCCTTAAACCCTCATCGTTCGTAAGACACCCACACACGAAAAAGGCAAACACCGTGCTCCTCACCACCGCGTTATCCGCTGTACGCATTAGTTGAACCGCCTCCTCCACCGCCGTTTTCGTATCAGCAGCACCTGGAAAATCCCCATTTACGACTGAGAGCAAATAAACCCTTGCAGACATCCGGAATACCTCCGAGCACAGGCTCCGAGAATCAGGATAGCGATATGTGTTCAGCGGTTTGTCAAGGCATCGGAAGATAGGATCTGCTCGCTCAACCAATTGCATGATGCTGAGCCTGCCTTTATCGAGTTCTTGCTGTTTCCATGCAGCAAGTGCTGATATCTCTGCTAGGGCCCAAACGACACAACTCTCGCATCCCATGACCGTCATCATGTCACTATCGGGATTATTGGTGTCCGAAACACCACTGGCGTACGGAGAGAACAATTCCCTTGTGACATGGAGGAAGCTAGGTTCTGTTTGAGTCGTCACGGATGCGAGGACGTCGAACCAAATGCACGCTTTGATGAGGAAAGCCTGTTTCCTGTTGCAACACATGAGAGCATGTTGGGGGGATACGCCGAGCAGGATATGCGCATATTTGGCGACCAAATTCAGCCAATATTCCCAGTTTCCCATTCCGCCATCGAAGAGGAGAGTGGATATCATAGTCAACGAAGCCATTGCTTGGTCGTCGTTGTAAGAACGGGGGTCATTGAGAGTTAATATGAGTTCGGAATAGCGCGGTTGGGCAGAGTCATCGTCCAAGGCAATGGACAAGGGAGAATCGTGGCGTCGTTCGTGAATGAAAGCCAGCAAGCGGGTCGAAGCCTGATGATGTCCCGGATGCTGAATAGAGAGCAATATTTCGGAGCGTGTCCTTTCGTCGGAAAATTGGTATTGCATACCAACAACTATGCTGGTATAGCGTCTGTCGAGCTCGGCATCGGACAGCCTAGATTCGATGTCCATGAGACCGAAAGGTAGGGAGTCTAGGAGAAATAGAATCAGTTTCGAGGAGTAGCACGAAACCAAATAGCGCTTACAGATATAAAGAAATGTAGAATCTGAGCTGTAGGATACTATTGGTTGGGAGGTGCTGTGAAAGGATGACGAAGACTCGGGCGACAAGAGATCTGGATGGACAAGATTAGCTATTACGTGAGTATTTCTGAGTAACGAATTGGCTCACTGTTTTGGCTACAAGGTATGAGCGAGCCTTCTACTTCTATCGGGCCAAAGTCCGAGTCTACAGCAAAGTCGTCACAAGGAAAGGGGGCAACGTCATAGGTGTCGAGAGTGTCTCTCAGAGAAGAGATTGTCTCCAAGTCCTCATCCCGTAGTATCAGATACGAAACATCTGGACGTGACTGTCGAGGAAGAACAGAACCACCCGAAATGAAATTCTTGATTTTAAATAGAATTTCCTGGCATTTGAGCTGCAGTTATATGGGCGGTCAGCACCGCAACCATGAAAAACGGAGGAAATGAGAACCTTGGTGAGCCATCGTGGTCGTCTAAGGCCAAATCCAAGGCATTCTACTTTGAGCCGAACACAGGTCTTGCAATGGCCATTGTGGTCCCGAACTTCATCGCATTTCTGATGAGCGCCAGCATAGAGGATACGGTCCGATATTGCAGGTAAGGAAAAAACACACAGCAAGAGAACAGCCAAACTGAGTACGTTCCGTGAAATTAAGGCAAAGTGCCTACCTTGCGCCGGACTCGACAAGTATAACAGCCTGACTTGGCCCGTGTTCTCCCAGGCCTAGGCGCCCCGGGACCTGTTCCCCCATTCCGTACCCGAGGCATGATGGTGGAAGAGAAAGATACAGTGAAAGTGGAACGAGGATAGCAAAGCAGACGTGAATCGAGAGCAAGAGAGAGAGAGACGAGAGGAAAGAACAAGGCAATGTCCAGTCAGTGCTTCCTTGTCTTTTTGCTTCTTCGACCCTGTTTTGTTATTGCTCCCGGGATTAGCTCACCGTTTCGTAATGCGTACCCGCTGGTACGTTTATGGTTACCTCGCTTCTTTCATTATCACTTGTGACCGGTCCCTCATAGCCCCGTTCAACTGCAGCCGTTATTAATGAAAGAATTGTATTGAGGGAAGGAACCAAAACGCAGTGAAAACATTTCCCTATTCACTTCGGTGGGAACTACGGACGCACAGAAACCGACTTTGCCCTGCCTTGTGCAATGAGTATTGATCTTGATACCAGCCACACTAACCATGAATATCAGGCGGATCATGCCTAAACACGGTTAATATCAGTGAGCACAAGGATGCGTTGATGTCAAACACCTTCACAAGAAGGGGCTGTATTTGCTTGCCGTTACACGTAGCTTAAGAAGAGGCAGAGCATCAGATAATGTGAAAATAACTTGGTTGAAAACGCGCACTGCATGTCCTTGTGTGATTGTGATTCCTGTAGATGTTTGTGATTAACAAGTCCATGGGTTGCAGAAAGCGGACAGGTACCAAACAACGGTCATAGGTTGTCACGACTCCACACCCGGTCGCGATGCACCCGGTGACTATACATACGACGGTTGGCGACACACTTACATGTGGTCGCAGTTTCCTTCGCGGCAGAAGGAAAAATGTCCCTGATAGCTCCTTGGAAAGATACCGAGCTGATCGGGGGCATCTGCGCTTGGCATCATCTAACCCCGAGAATCATGGAAGGAGGAGGTTTTAGAGAAGCTTTTGCATCGAGGTAAGTACGCTGGGTCTGGAACAATAGATCACTTTTGGAAAGAGAGAATGTTGTGCAGAGGGACAGTAGGCACAATGCAGGTAGCTGAGCGCGGTCGATCCTCAGGTATTCGCGTTATGAATACCATTGTTTGTAACCTGGACGCCGAACGTCTGTCGCTGAGGCAAAAACCTTCCGTTGGAACGGTCACAGTCTCGGCATAGGATGTAGAGGCAAACACAAGGGGCCGATGTCTTGAACAATGTCAGAAGTAGACTCGGCATGCAGGATAGAACGTCGGAGGATCATTGATCAACCCTTCAGCAGGAAAATAAGTACGAAATCTAGGCCGTAGTGCAGGTCCTCAATCGTGTTCAAATCAAAGATAGGACATAAAATGGCTGGCAGGTGGTTACACACGCATTGAGGCACCGACTGATGAGACCAGATTTACAGGTTGACCGCCATGAATAATCCTGTAAATGAAACGTTAGCGAACCTCTGAAACTGATGAGCTATTGATACACCCACTAGAAGTTGCCGAGTAGCGTGCGGTAACCAACCGATATCTATCAATGGTATTTCTCAGCGCCGGGCGTGGTCCATGAAGCGAATGAAGATATGCCCAATATTCACTGCAGACATGACTGAGGTGTGCAACTGAGGTAAGGGAGAAGAAAGCAGGTAGAGCCATAACATCGAGTTCTTCAAAACAAGTTGGCGATAAGGAATCAACGCACCAAGAACGCGTCAATGACTAACGTTCTAACAACGAGTCGGACAAGGGAAGGGAGAAGTCGGAAGCCGAAAAGATTCAGAAACTCGCTGGTCGGAAAATGAATAAATTGATGGCCGAAGATCGGCAATCCTGGTCGGCGTTCAAGGCACTCCCTCAGACTTTGAAGTGCTCCGCCAATGATACTACATGTCTCCGCCTGCACTTGAAATCACGGGGGCCTGCTGTGGACTACTGCAGGCGGTACTCTGACATGCTGTTCAGTTCTGTATGCTTCTTGCTGCTCTAACTGTGACGAAGTTCATTTCAATGGGAGAACCTAAACGGTGGCATTGCAACTGCAGCTGTACCCCATCAGTCGTAATAATCTCTTCTTCTTCTCGTGTCCAGCGCACTGCAAGACGTCCAAAAAGCAAGTGGCGCAGTGCCCAGGGGGGCTGTGCATGCCAAACACCAGCAGAGATTTGCGGTGCTATACCAACAAAAGCGCAATTCACTTGGGAGTTCTCGCTTGTCAATCACTACAGCAGCCTGGGATCCATTTGATGGAACCCACTGTCTGTTCCCTTAGCCTAACGCATTCTCTTCGGGATCTGTAGCAAGGGGGTCGTTCCCAGGTAGCCCGGGATCACTGGCTTCTTTATACCCTGATGACGAGAGGAACACCTCAGATCTCTCACATTTGCTGCAGCGAAATGCGCAGGTCCGCGGCATCATACTATTACGGGATGCCAACTATGACAACCACGACGAAGATTCGTACGCTCTGACAGAACTGATCTCGCACTGTTATTTTTTTTATTCATAATCATTTTCTTCGGTCTGGTATCTCGAGTATCGTAAATTGGTACGCTGTACATGGTATTTTTACCTGCTCTACGTCATACTTGCGGGCTCGTTCTATAACCCAACTCTTCCGGACCAAATCATGCCAAAGATATCATCGAGTCCGTTCCGGATGGGTTGTCTATACCAGAATGAACAAAATGTTTCACAACTTCAAGTTGACCGAGCCAGACTCACTTAGTAACCGGATGTTATCCTCTTGAAATCTATTTATAATGATAGATGCAACATTATCGTACGAACTAGACGTTGTTGTCTCTATTTCAACAATCAGCTGGGGAGCAAACATGGAAATGGAGCGGTTTGAAGATTCGGAGGAATCGGAGCCAGTTATAATTTGTTGGGTCCGGCTCATCTGCTGAGAACTTTGCATGGTCACGTCAAGCGTCGATCTTAGGCAAACAAGGGCGATAATCAGCGTAGGGTAGATGGCCTATAAGAGCTGTGAGATAACAAGGCATCATCATCTATCATTAAGTGACTAAACCCACCGTGAGCTGGGCAAGCATGCAGAATAGGATATATATTCCATTGCTTGTAGAGACAGCAATAATGATAGTAGCGAACTATTGGCCATTATTTAGAGCACCAGTAAACGTCACACGAAATATATACGCACCCATGTGCAGCAGTAAAACACGCCTGATTCGATTATCAACGAAAGGATACCATGTTTCTTGCAAAACTGAGATGCGAAGGATGAACCAGTTAGTGAGCGAATCAACCGATAATGAGTCCTGAATGGTATCGAGCCACGTAAATAGATATAAGCTAATAAATGAGATGAATGACTCACCAGGTACGATAAGCGATCAGAGATGTGGCCCATACATTTATCGACAGCGTCAAAATCATGGCGATAATCGCTCGGGCACTTGCGAACGGTCTATCAGAAGTAGTACTCAATGGGGGTGAGCTTCCGAGTGTGTGTAACAGCGCAACAGCAGCAGTAACTGTGATGACTCAAGAGTCAGTATACGACACGGTGAGAGGCAAATCACGGACCTCACCGAATGCAGTTACAAGCAAAATTGAAGACACCCAGAGTATCCGTCTGCTACGGTTACAGAGTATCCATGCCCTCCATAACACGATCCCGTCCCCAATAAAAAACTGTCAGAGGAAGGGTAAAATTCAGTACGACTATTAATTACGGTCATGAGAGTTGCGGCATACATTTACACATTCTAACGCAAGGAGTGGATAGAGTCCCGGGGACATGTTATTCTCGACGATCATGATATTATCCTTTTCAGCACCCCGCAGATATACCCAATGGATCTTGATGAGGTTTATCGTGACATGCGTCGTCGACACGGACCACATGATTGTATTCAAGACAATCATGGTAACGACAACTTTGGATTTCTCCTTTTTGAATCTACCAAGACAGCATTCAGTGACAAGGAAAACGTCCTGAGAAACACAGGAAAGCTCACATCAAAATGTACGAAGATCCTAAGAAGAGGCAAGTGTACATCCCTGTGAATACATTTCGTAAAATGCCCTCTTCGTGAAGTTAGCGAAAGGACATACCATATAAAAGGACCTCGACCACTACAGCGATGAATACGGCGTCAGATATAGACAATTCCATCTTGCTCATGGTCGACTAGTGGATCCAGCGAGGGAAGAGGCCAGCCCGAGAGATAGTATTCTCGGCGAATCTTATATCCGTACTCTGGACATCTCATTTCATTTATCATCAAAGATGGCAACATCGCAGAAATCCATTCTCGAGGAACATGCGAACAAATTTTCTTCATTTTTGAGATCATGTTGTGAGACGCAAGCAGTTTTACACTACAGAAGAGTTCTGTTCACAGAAAGGTCTCTATGCTTGTGTTGAATGGTCCTCAAGGTATATTCCTTCGAAACAAGACATGAAAATATGCTCTTTGAATGTTGATCACCAATAGTTATGCTCACCGTAAATTGTGTCCTGTATATTTATCAGATTGTGATATTTCGTTTGTTCCTAGCAGAGAAAAACTCGACTGAGATTAGCTTGATCCCCCGCGAGATTCTTCGGTAGAGAGCGAGACAGCATTATGTGACAATAGAACGGATGCATGCAGATAAATTAGGAGTAAAACACAGGACACCAAGCGTTCTGAGAGATCGGGAGATCAACGTGCTTTGAACTGAGATGAGCGCAAAGTTACCGACCGACTCGCATCATTGTCAAAGGAATGACCTACTAGGCATCAGGGAATGTTTCCGGATCCTTTTTCACACCAGGAAAGATGTCCAATAGATCCAGCTCACGCAGACGAGCATGGTAACGAGAGTGGGATAGACGGTCTATAACCCGGGGATGAAAGGTTGAAGGATGATGCAATGACTTAAATTCACGCTGACCTCCAGAAGCCAAGGCGGTTCAAAAGTATCGTCAATGCCAGCTAAGTACAAGTAGCGGCGTGTCCGACAATCATCCGATCTGATTAGCAGAAGGACAAGGAAAAGGCGAAAGGTGAAACGCTAGGATCATGATGAGAACGGCCCGATTCTTCGGATTCTTCCGAGTCAAGTCACATGTGACAGCGTGATAGCCAGTCGCAAGCCTCAGGCTCTTACTTGGCTCTTACCATCGGATAATCGACGGATATCATCCTTTTATCTGCCCAATAAAAGCCATCCATTCAGGCGCATAAAATATGACATTTCCAACACCGAATCTCGCATTCTTTTGCCCAATTCAGTACCCCAGCCAACCCTAGCCAACTAGGTCGCAACGTCGACGTTCGAGTTTTTATAGTACTTTTACGCGACTGGCGTATTTCAAGTAATCAAAAAAGGACAAAGATTTCGAGGGCGCAGACTATGAGGAGAGAGACGGCGCATGTTGAGGACGCATGTCCAAGATCGCACCATTCTGTGTGTACCCCACGTTCTTTTGTTGATGATACTACTACTGGAGCCTACTGTTGTCTGGTCCCACGCATCATACTCCCCGTCCCTTGCACAAAGCTCTAGGACAGCTACCTCGAGAGCCGAGAACTACTAGAAGCCTCTCCAAAATGTTACGCTTGCAATCGACAAGGACGACTTTCATCGCGCTTTCTAATCGCTATATCAATAACCCTTATCCCTCCTCCCGTCCTTCCATTTCTCTCATCCTAAAGTTGCTCTCGACGGAAATTCAACGCAGCTTCCGTTGCCATCTTATCAAGGTCGTCTTGAGGCCCGAGTCGGCACCTGTTGGTTTTTCCATTGGAAAGTATCCATACACTTCAAAGGTGAGTAGGTTCTTCCAGCTCGAAGTTATTTAAAACTGACACTCACCTCTTGCGCAGATAGTCTAGTTCCCACTTCAGCGCATCCTCGTCCTTACACCAAACGCGATTCATTCAGTGAATTCGATAAGATCTTCGTGGCGTAGGTAGAGTGGATATTAACGATTATCCTTTCATAGACTTTATCCTGTTTATCTGTGGGAGCGACGTGATGCACCTGTACCAGTGACCTAGAAATTCATTATACACATGCATCAGGATACTAAAGAGCTTTCCCAATACTAGGACAGAGATCATCAGTAAGCGAAACACAGGTAACGATAGCATATGTCTCATGACGACCAGTTGAACCTAAGGGCGTCTCGCGAATGAACGCGAGTGCTTTTCACCTTTCTTAATATTTCTTTATGCTATTTCTGACATGGGCTTCCTCTATACGCCAAAACGTACCGGAATATCCAATGGATAAGGCCTTGTATTATCCAAATAAGTTCTAATCAGACCGCCGCATAACGCAACAGCACAGACCTGACGACATGAGTATTGTCAGGACAACTGGTTTCTCCAATTGGTTTTCAACGCCATCAATATTAGAAGTGAGATACAATGAAAGTACAGAGATACGCTCATAGAGAAACACCCAACGAGACCAAAAACAGTCACATAGAATTTTACCCGAGAGTTACACATCCCATAGAGTCGAACAGTAGATTAGTAGTACAACGAGTAGCGATATAGACGTACGTAGCAGTAGGACACTATACCCCCGCGTCTTCGCCCATTACGTGGCGTGTTGGGGGTTACCAATTCAGATCATCATCATCATACAGAGAGATACGTATCTATAAGCAAAATTAAAATCACATCGAAACATCGAAACAGCATCAGAACTTTGTCTGTTATGTCGACTTTCTGTGTTCCTAGAGGAAGGCTTTTAGATAAATTGGTTTGGTAATGTAGCGAGAACATACCGGTGAATGCGTCGCCTCATAATCGGCATGCACGAACGCCCTTTCAACAGTTGGGAGCTCTTCAATCTTATCCTGCAATTGCTGGCTGATATCATGAGCCTGAGACAATGGCGTCGATCCATCCATCACGACGTCGATTTCAACAAAGTAGTCGGGACCACTCTGTGGGAACGTAAGGTCAGCTGAGATGCGAATAATTTCCAAGCTGACATACATGATACGCGCGAACAGTGGCAAGTTGCACAATTTCGACATTGAATGTCATCGACTTGTATACAAGGAGCTGCAAGAACTCGTGCGGCGCTGATTTTCCGGCCAGGAATTCGAATTGGTGGTAAATGGTTCGCGTCCACGAAACAATGATACCAAAGCCGATCTACTTGTCTATCACTTATCATGTTGTTTTAAGAGAGGTGATTGACTTACGATGATAGCGCCCATGGGATCAAGGTCTATAAAAATATAAGCAATATATCAGATAGGAAAGAAATAGCACCTACACCATCTCAATTTACTCCCACCGGTAGACACAAGGATACCTAGGAAGGATCAGACCAGGAGTATTGCTCATCAAACCACAGACATACCAAACGTGTTGATCCACAGATCGTTACGATGATCTTCCCGAAGAATAGCAACTTGGCTAGAGTTTTTTCGGAATGGGTAGCACAAAATGAAAAGCATTAGTTTAACACCTAGAAACCACTGAGAGCCAAGTAACGCCAGAAGTACAAATCTTACCCAATGCAGCGGCTACAGCAATAATAGATGGAAGATGAAAATCTTTCAACTCATCGTTCCCTTTCGAGACTATTGACCTCACGGATTCCACCACCACGATGAGGTTAACGCTGGCCATCCTGTATGTCGTGATGAGTAAATGAGCACTGACTAGGCAAGCGACAGAGCGTACAAGGAACCTATAAACGATAATTAAAATCGGAAAACGCCGTAATAATAAGTCGACAAACCATAGACGACATTCCCGATATTCTCCAGACGGGCACCGCCTACGGGCCACTTGTTCATGCCGAGCTTCTCTGCCTTTACATGTAGCCAGAATAGCATGACATTGCTACCAATATCGAAGACAGAGTCGAGGCCGGTTGCGAGAAGGGATAAGGACATAGAAGAGATGGCCGCATGCACTGCATAACACGTGAGTCATGGCTGTTGACTAGATGAGCAAAAGTGGAGCTCACTCTGAATGGCACACAGGGCAATGTTTAATATAAGACTAGCCCACACTGCTATCTTCACCTAAAAGAGAGTAGTACGTCAATAACCGAATGGCAGCACAGGAGAGCAAAGCTGTACCCAAAGCCTGGCGGATTCCTCTTCGTCCTTCGCATCGCTCGTATGCTGCTCCAGTGGCTTCAGCAGATACGCGATGAGCTGGTACAATGCATTAGCCCGGCACCTCTCGTCCGATAGATTGAATTCAACACGCACATCATTCTGTCGATTCTGATACTTGACCACAGCGGCTTTCTTCTTGCCCTTGGCCCTGCCGCGTCGGAGCTCGGCAAGCTCTATGTCTGAACGGATACCATTCCTGAGATTAAACGGGTCTGCATTGCCTGTCACAGTAGAGGCAGCAGATGCTTCGACATCCTCGGCTTTGGACGAGATGGGCCTGGGAGTTGTCGATTTATGGTCCAAGTCGGGGCTGATACAGAGACCCTAAGGAAGAGATGGTAAGCCCTGAGCTGTGCAGTTATTTTCTGAATGAGCTTACGCTTGCGGTCGCGGAAGTTGACGACTGAATATCGACGGTAAGCAAAAAGTTCGAAGCAAAGTTATTGGGAAGAAACGAAACAACGGATGAACCAAAATAGTGGAACGATCCCCCCCCTGATCAGGCAAGATCGGACGCAAATCTTAGGAACGCACCATTAATGAGTCTTGGCGTTAGCTCTCTACGGCGCCGTAGCAAAGTTTGAAGATAAAAAAGAGGTTCGTGTGTTGTGGAACTAGTAAAGGGCAGGAAGGCCGTTTTCAGAAAAGATGACTGTTTTCTATACCGATTGTTTTTTGCACCCGCCATGGAGCTAAACTTGTAGTGATGTGCTGGCTTGGGCTTGGGCCCAGCCAGGCTCGAGCCCGCTGTAGTGGGCTGGGCTTGTCGGTTTCCTATGTATTGCACTTCCGGCACCACCCGCTCTCTGAAAGCCACACAGACTTTCACAATGATAAAATATGCTAACGAGGTGAGTAATAACCTTCTTTCATTACATACAATAGTCCTAGATATGACTTCCCTCTGTGTGCTAAAAGCCCAGGCTCAAGCCGAGCCGGCCTGAGCCCAGCCCTGTTTTCAGGCTTAGGCTGAGCCCGCTATTTCTGACTTGGGCTTCCCTTATACGCCAAAACGTACCGGGATATCCCATGGATAAAGCCTTGTATTATCCAAGTAAGTTTTAATCAGACTACTGCGTTCCGCATAGCACAGACCTGACGACATCAGTTGTGCCAGGACGGCTGGTTCTCCAGCTGGTATTCGTTATCATAATATTAGAGGTGAGAAACGATGCAAAGCACAGAAAAATACGTAGTATATCTATAAGCAAATTTAAAATCCCTTTGAAACATCTAAACAGCCTCAGAATTTTGTCTGTTATGTCGGCTTTCGGTGTTCCTAGAGGAAGACCATTAGGTAAATTGGTTTTTCTATGTAATGAGAACATACCGGTGAATGCGTCGTCTCATAATCGACATGCACGAATGCCCTTTCAACAGTTGGGAGCTCTTCAATCTTATCCTGCAATTGCTGGCTAATGTCATGAGCTTTATACAATGGCGTTGATCCGTCCATCACAATGTCGATTTCAACAAAATAGTCGGGACCACTCTGTGGGAACGTAAGCTTAGTTCAGATGCGACAATATGTAAGCTGACATACATGGTACGCGCGAACAGTGTCAAGTTGCACAATTTCGTCGCTGAATGTCATGGACTTGTATATAAGGAGCTGCAAGAACTCGTGTGGCGCCGATTTTCCGGCCAGAAATTCGAATTGGCGGTAAATGGTTCGTGTCCACGCAACAATGATACCAAGGCCGATCTACTTGTCTATCAGTTATCATGCTGTTTCGAGGGATGGATTGCCTTACGATGACAGCACCCATGGGATCGAGATCTATCAGACGTGAGCAATGTATTAGATAGGAAAGAAATAGCACCTACACCACCTCAATTTACTCCCACCGGTAGACATGAGGATACCTAGGAAGGATCAGACCAGGAGTATTGCTCATCAAACCACAGACATACCAAATGTGTTGATCCACAGATCGTTACGATGATCTTGCCAAAGAATAGCAACTTGGCTAGAATTTTTTCGGAATGGGTAGCACAAAATGAAAAGCATTAGCTTGACACCTAAACACCGAGTGAGAACGAAGTAACGTTACAGGCGTAGGTCTTACCCAATGCAGCCGCTACAGCGATGATAGATGGGAGATGAAAATCTTTCAACTCGTCGTTCTCTTTCGAGACTAGTGACCTCACGGATTCCACCACCACAATGAGGTTAACGCTGGCCATCCTGTATGTCGTGATGAGTAAATGAGCACTGAGTAAGCAAGTGAGGGTGCGTACAAAGAACCTATAAACGATAATTAAAACCGGAAAACGCCGTAATAATAAGTCGACAAACCATAGACGATATTGCCAATATTCTCCAGACGTGCACCCCCTACGGGCCACTTGTTCATGTCAAGCTTCTCTGCCTTTACATGTAGCCAGAATAGCATGACATTGCTGCCAATATCAAAGACGGAGTCGATGCCGGTCGCGAGAAGGGATAAAGACACAGAGGAGATGGCCGCATACACTGCATAACACGTGTGTCAGAGCTGTTGACCAAATGAGTAAAAGTGGAGCTCACTCTGAATGACACACAGGGCAAGGTTTGATATAAGACTAGCCCACACTGCTATCTTCACCTAAAAGAGTGTAGTACGTCAATAATCAAATGACAACACAGGGGAACAAAGCTGTACCCAAAGCCTGGCCGATTCCTCTTCGTCCTTCGCATCGCTCGTGTGCTGCTCAAGTGGCTTCAGCAAATACGCAATGAGCTGTTACAACGTATCAATACGACAACTCTCATCCAATAGATTGAATTCAACACGCACGTCGTTCTGTCGATTCTGATACTTGACCACAGCGGCTTTCTTCTTACCCTTGGCCCTGCGTCGGAGCTCGGCAAGCTCTGAATCCGAACGGATACCATTCCTGAGATTGAATGGGTCTGCACTACTACCTGTCACAGTAGAGGCAGCAGATGCTTCGACATCCTCGGCTTTCGACGAGATGGGGCTGGGAGTCGTCGATTTATGGTCCAAGTCGGGGCCGATATGGAGACCCTAAGGAAGAAATGGTAAGCCCCGAACTGTGCAGTCGTTTACTGAATGCTCACGCTTGCGGTAGCGGAAGTTGAGGCCTGAATGTCGACGGTAAGCAAAAAGTTTAAAGCAAGTAGTGGGAAGAAACGAAACAACGGATGAACCAAAACAGTGGAACGATCCCAAGCCAAGCCTGATCAGGCAAGATCAAACACAAATTCAGGTAACGCACCATTAATGATTAATGAGGACTTGGCGTAGTAGCTCAGATCCACGGTATCGTAGCAAAATTCGAGGATAAAAATGAGGTTTGTGTGTCGTGGCGCTGGTAAAGGGCGGGAAGGCTGTTTTCGGACTCTGCCGGTTGTTTTTCCCACCCGCCATGGAGCAATATGAATGGCAGTGCAAACTGCAGGTAATCGTCGTCATTTCTTATCATAACGGAATCATCGTGCTGTACATGAGCGGCTTCATTCTAAACCTAAACTACTATCAAATCATCTCCCTCTTAATAGGAGTGAGATGCAACGGCATCTGTGTTCCTTTAGACATCTCGTCGCGAACCATTGGAAGCATGATAAAAGCAGGCTGGCGCTTGATTTGGAGATCTTCCTTGGGGAACGAGAATTTGAAGGATTCCAGGAGTTCGAATACGGCGACTTGCATTTCCATTACACTAGGATCGGGGACCATGTTAGCTTTGAGTTTAAGCTCTGATCAATGATACTCAGGACACGCACGCGAAACGCCAGCCAATGCATGAACGGACACCGGAGCCTGAGGAGAGTCAGTGCATTCATTGAAATTAAAACTAGTGTATCGGCTTACTGAAGGATAAGCTGCATGAAAAAAATGATTAGCTTATCGACTTCACGCAATACCAAAGAGACCTACACGTTAGCATAAACACCAACGGGAGTTGTTTTATCGAGTTCGCCCAAGAAACGGTCCGGATTCCATACATTAGCAGTTGGCCCCCATACAGTGGGATGGCTAACAGTGACCAAAGTTAATACGGGTACAGGCAGAAAGTCGCATGCGTCCTGACCGATTGTAGTAGCCGAATCCCATTTGAATGAGCTGGCCTTTCTTCACAGGTATTTCATTTAGTTTGGCCCCCTTCGAGGTGGTGACCGGCTCCAGGAGAGGGATGACATCATCGGAACCTGCTACTCGCATCATCGCCGGAAGGATAGGATGAAGACGAAGGGTTTCCTTTAGGAGAGATATTAGCGCTTCGAGGATATCATTAGAACGGACAAATGAATACCTTAATTACAGCGTTCATGAAAGGCATACTATCGTAGTCCGTCGAGGAGAGTTCGTCTTCTACTCCAACTCGGGTACGGACGTCAGCAATTTCTTGCCGAATACGCTCTTGTTGTTCAGGATGGTTGCATAGCTCAAATAGAAGCCATGTAAGTGTGGACGCCGTAGTTTCGTGCCCTGCCATAGTCAACGTGCTACAAAATCAAGACAACTCGTTATCGTTAACATTTCACTGAGCGTAGAGCGACTGACATTACTTGAGCAAGCACTTCATCGTCGCTCAAGCGTTTCTTCTCTTCTTCATCAGCGTTAGCACGAGCTAAAGGGGGCAAAAAATTCAGATAACATATAATACGTCTTGACCAGCAAAACTCACCTAGAATACTCAGAATATCCTTTCCCGTAGACGAAGCGACACCCCCTTCGAAATTCTGCTTGAGGACGTCCCGCCCTATCTCTTTCATGACGACATTGAAATCCGCATAGCGTTTCTTTAAGCGGGATGGAATAAGATTAATAAGGTAGAGCAAGGGGGTTGGGAGGACACGTGGAAGCGCTGAGATCAGTACAGCAGCCCTACTCGGTAAGACGCCTGCATCATGACTGTAATGAAAAGGTGAGAAGCGAATCGCCGGAAAACGACTCTCACGGACAATAAATTGTTCAGCGTTTTGGTTAACTCGTTGTCATCGTTATCGATTCCACCATACTGGTATCCAAAAGCAGCTATAAATGTATTTCAGTACAGAAATCCGATGACATGCTTTAAATCAGACTCACTCTCGCCAATGATGTCCAAAGTCAGCTTTCCAAGCCACAGATTAATATTCAAGGTCGGTTGCCCTCCTTCGATCAAGTTGGTGAGCTTCCGAGAAAACTAGGTAGGTACTGTTCAGCATGGAAAACGACAAGGGATGGTATGCATATGTACATGTCTCGAAGTACGCTGGAAAAGACTCAAAAAGGTTCGCAGCCGTCCGGCAGAGAACGCAGGGTTCATGACTTTTCTGTGCCGCTGATGAACGGAGCCTAAGAAGAGTCTTAGAGTGTAAGCAACACGAAACCAAAAATTTTACCAGCAGCGGTAACGATTCCCAGTCCCAAAAGAATATTGAGGTTGAATTCAAAATCGGCCGTTTTGGGGTAACGATAGCCAGCGCCTTGTGTGATGTACTGCAAAGCTTTCGGATCGGCGATAGCCAATATATCTTGCTGTGTACCATCAAAGTCAGCAACATATGAAAATCGATATATAAGAAGACTGACACCGTAACAACCAGCTGATCGATAAGCAGGACCGTATTCACGATACCAAGAATACTCTAGGTCGCCGACTTGGTCTTGGTGCTGCGTCATGTATTCATGGCCTTGTAAAAGAAAATGAGCACATTTTACAAACGAAACGAAACAGAGGTATCACCAAAGAGCCAAGAGTTCGAAGGGGGACCGCGGAGCTGCTTGACAACGTTACATCTCCTTCTCGATAACAGGGCTGAGAGAGCAATCACAAGGAAAGTGCTGAGGAAGAGCGTAATATTCTCCATTGTTTGCGCAGTACCATTCTGTGTCTGTGGAGGGTTTTATAGGAAGAACACGGCGAAAATGGCTTGAACAAATATTCAAATGGAGAGGGTAGCATGGAGCGAAGTCCGTGGAAACTCGGAGACAGATTGTGATCTCACCGCACAGAAAGGCCACGACATCTTCGCTTCCAAGTCTCATGATATACGATACGCACGGGCCGTGCGCGAGGATTGGCCACGAAGAACCATATAGAGACCAGGGTATGCGTTCAAGAGCTCACTGAGACATCAGCGGATTTGAGTCAGTCCGGGCCGTGTGATTCCAGAAGCTTGAATGGAATGGAAAATGCAGGCGAATCTTGAACTGTGCTGCGGCATCGCAACGATAGGACAGAGCAGAGCATAAGCAAGATTCAATCGACGGGGCCGGAGTATTTCATATACGGGGCCGAATTCAAAGAGCGAATACCTCGATGTAGAAAGTTCTTCACTTCACGACCTCATGGACCTTAGAGACGTCAACAGCTGGCTGACCTGACGACGAGACGTTAATCTTACCTAAATTAGATACTCGAGTCGGAACAAGATGTTCTGTAACGAGTGGTGTAACCATTTTTGAGATTTATCGAGGGCATGGAGTCAAATGTCCTGGTCAACGTTGAACGTTCTGAATGCTGAGGGACAGTAAGGGTCGAAAAACGTTCGAGTTGACGTTTCCACGGCTGATCGGACCGCTCGAGCGGCGATCGAGTTGCATTTGATCCCGTTCCTGACCTAAGCTCCGAGATCGACTTTTCTTCCTTAAGCTCGGCTGTAAATGGTGGCACTGATTGTTCCCTTATTCCCCCAGACTAGCCGTCTTTCGTCTCCTCATCGCTATATCCGTCGGGTTTCCTTAGTTGTACCTCTTTCCTTCCGCGACATGGCAATGCTTCTATCAGTCTTCGCTTGCTCTCATCCCCACTTGAGCTATGGCGAGCATATTTCAAGCTGAGTGTCCTATCATGTCAAGTCATGGCCTATCCTCATCTCCAGATTCCATCTTTTGGGGTTCGGGCGCGAGTGGGGGCAGACACATTCCCGGCTCTCACAGCTCTAGCATTCGCGGCCTAGTCTTCGCGGACATCAGGGACAAAGTCACTGCCGAAGTCGCGTCCAACCCCCAATTCGAGACGTTTGTCCTTCGAGCCGTTATGGGGAGTTGGTGGAGAGGTTTGGGAGGGTGGATTATTGTGCGAATATCTCTGGTGAGAGTTTTTGTCTCTCCCTGTTTTGCTTCAAGGCGGGAGAGAGAGGAAGCCGTTCGCTGAGACGCCCACGGAGGAATGGTTGGCGATTCAGCAGACGGACCTCAATGCCGTGTAGTTAAGGGGCAGATCAAGATGATGGAGAAGCAAACGTTGACAAGACAATTGCCATCGCCTGAATCGTAGACACGACTAAAATAATCCTGGTCTGCCTTGGGCAACCCAAGTCCCCGCCCTCGTCGTAGTCTATACCGTCGTCGCTGCTGCTTTCGGTACCCTTAGCCGTTCTCAAAGCGATTTTTGTAGTCACAGTGCGTCCGAGCGAGGTTCCCATGCAGAAGAGTGCCAAAAAGACTCTGATGTCACCTTGGCGCCATCCTCCAAATCGAGAGGTGTGAAATCTATACTTCACAATTGTGCAAAGACGAAGTACGTCCATCTGTGTATCGTCTGTTCAGAATTCTGGAATCTGTATCTTCACCGCCGTGATTGAGACATAGAATGGCTATTTCCTCGGACGTTACGGCGTGAAGACATGGTGAAGAAGATCAAAGAGAAAAAGCGCATAGTAAGTGTGAGCCGAGCCGCTGCCGCTACTTGGCAGACGCGTACATCCCGATTGTGTGCCGTAGGTGTGTCGATGGTTGGCAGGGGTTAATCATGTCGCAATTCAAGCGCACTCCACGACCTTGATCTCGTGTAAAATCGTTCTTTTCCTTGACAGATACCCAACCACATCTGTTGTAGATCATTACCCTTCCGCTCCAAGACGCTTAGTACAATGCATTCTCGATTCAATTAAACACCCGGGCAAGTGAAGGTGTCCGTTCGGTCGTATTCTAATTGTCCAATGCAAGTACGTCTCTTGATTCCTTCTGTTTCAACCTGACTCGCTGACGCCGCCTCTAAGGCTAAAAATTATTTTCTCCGTGACATGTGGATCATGATGCATGACGAGTTTAGGTCTTAGAACTACTAGGAGCACCGCACTTCGCCTCTCCGTTTTTGCTCGTGATCTCTTAGTATAGCAACGACTAGGACCGAACAGAATGAACGTGATCTTACATGAGCTCTACGATGCCTTCACCAACGCTCTACTCTTCCGATTCAAGACAAGATCCTACTGCTGGTAAGACTTATCCTGTAACAATGAAGGGACTCCCTGTTACCATTGACCTCTATTCTTAGCGTGTTTCAATCTTCTTATTCACTAATGAAGACCTCCCTTCTTATCTGCGAACGTCTGATGAGGTACAAACACGGAAGCCCCAGGATTGCCATACATTTCTAAGGGGGGATGTATCTGTCGGAAAAGCAAGTGCAGAACCCACGTTGTAGAGTCATCATCTCGCTGTTTAGGTGATCGACGTGGCGCTCCTTGAGCTTTTTACCGCTCTGTTGCTATTCCTAAAAACTTCACCTGATCCATCTTATGGCGACAAACACTCTTGCTTTACGACGACGATATCACACAGTGCGTTCTTTGATTGATCGGTCACTCTTAATTGTAACCATGAAATCGAGGTCCTATCTTGCGGAATGGCCTGCACTGTACCTCGAAGAATCCTATGATAGAGTGGTCATTCAAAATACCGAGCGCGCATATGGGAGCTCCTTGACTTCGTTACTGTATGCGTTTCCAGCTATTCCGGTTAGCTGAGAAACAGCTCAGGAAGAAAAGCGCTGCGCCAAACAACTCGATACAGAAAATCAGTGGGCGCAAAAGCGAATGATTCGTGTAACAGATCATCCATCGCTAGAATGACCAACGTGATGCGTTCCTGCCTATCCAAGCTGGTATATTCTTACTGAAGATGGAGTTCTTTAGGCTGATCAGCGGCACGAGCGTTGCCGTCTGATATTTGCTCAGTACATCCTTTGAGCCGTCCATACTTAAGCATGACGCTCTGCCCACGACACCGCATCAAGTTCTAAGCAATGTCGTTACCAGTACCCGAAGCAGTGTTCATTGCTCTTGCCATCGAGATCTTCTTGTATGGTGCGCTATTTCGCCGCAACGAGTAATGTGCAATCTTACAACACAGATTTCCAGGCATATACACATGTCTCTTCGTCGGATCCTCGTATCTTTTGTTGTGCGTCTCCCCAAGGCATTATGGTTCTTGCTGATGCATTCTGACTTGCCCTGACAGATTCCGACGGAGGAAAACCAAAGTCATCCTTACCATGACTGTCTTGAATATACTCATGTGGTCCATGTCCACCGGTCACGTCTCCTTAAGCTTTGAGAAGAAGTTCCAAGGATTCTTCTCGAAGAACGGAGTCGAAAATAGCAGCGTTCTCGAGGATAGTTCCTCCCCAGAGGTATTATCGCAGTTAGCCCTGGAATGCATAAACGTGCGTCGGTTTCTACTCATCCATACCAACTTCCCCGGTGAAACATGAAACATCCCACTCTAGTTCATAATTGGAGATAGCATCGTGGTATGGAGAGCGTGGGTACTGTGGAGCCACGACAGACGAATACTTTACGTGTCTTCAGTTCTAATTCTGGGTTCGCTCGGTCAGGACTATGATTCACCTCTGTCACCGTATACAGCTGACTCTCAACAACAAAGCGGTTGGTATCATGCTTGTCCAGACGCTGGGGAGCTCCTCGAAGCCTATTGCTACTTATCGGAACACGATCACGAGTGCTTGGGCAATCAGTGCCATGATATTGACGCTGACTACGAATGTCTTCGCTACGACCCTCATCGCTTATCGAGCGTGGTAAACAAACAATCTCTTTCACTCACTTGCGCCTGCTAAACCTCGCGAAGGACCCATCGTCGGCTAATCCGCTCTCTAACTAGTGGAACCCTCGCTATTCAAGTTTCCGGACAGATTGGCATTCTCGCATTCTTAATCGAATCGGGTACCATGTATTGTTGCACTTGGGTATGTATATTTCTTGCTTGAATTTAGCCTCGCATAGTCTAACGACTGGCAAAAGTTCGCTATGATCTTTGTTTTCGCTTTCGTAAACAGTGGAGTTTACATCATGATAGATATGCTTGCACAGCTCAGCGTGAGAATGGTTTCTTTTTCCGGTTTATGCCCTACTCTCAGACCTGATAGGCCATCTACCCTACGCTCATCATTACACTCGTCTGTCTGGGATCAACGCTCGACGATTCTATCCAGACCTTCGAGCAAAGTCGTTCGTCTCAGCGAATTCGATCCCTCACTGACCCACAACCTTCGATTTCATCATCCGTATTTTCAACAAGGACTGAAACGGATACCTCAGTTTCCTATTAATATTTTCAAATAATCATCTAGAAAGATAATGTCCAGCATGTATAGCCGAGTAAGTCCTAATTCTAACTGCGAGAAGATTGTGTGCATGAACTCACTCATCTGTAGCCACCGGTATCATAGCATCGCACTACTAAGTTGGATCACGAACATTCATGAAGCAACAGATATTCAAATACGGGGAGTACCACGAAAACTGCTTTCTCTCCAGTTCGTATGCAGACGAAGCAGATAATAAATCTGATATTGAGCCCCAACGAGGATACAAGAACACCGGTTCCTGGGCCAAAGACTCTAGTGCGCTAAGAATATAACTGCCAAATTCCCTTTCAAAAACCGAAGAAACGAGTCTCTTGACCTTCCCATTTCGACACTGGTTCTCCAGAGCTTACTCTTGAGGGCGACATGGGAATGATTGAACCTTTTGAGTAAGCTATTCTTATCGAAGGACCTGTTGAGCGGAACCACGGGACTTATCGTGTCGCCAACTTTTCGGTGAGGCAGCAGGGATATGGTAAGTACCTAGGGAAATCTCACAGTGAGCGCCGGAGTGACAGGGACAACAGTATATCGAGTACCTGATGGCGGTCTGGCAGTCCATGTGTCCTCGGTTGGGGATTGAGAACCATGAACATTATTCGAAGCATTCACGGCAATCAGTCCTCGCAGAAAACGGATCCCAAGGAAGTCAAGTTTCATGTGAATGAGAAGGGCGCGAAGATGATAATACGAGCAGTATGCCATTCGCTCGAATAGAATAATGATCATTATACTGAAGTAAATCAGTACAAGGGCACCATTCATCATTTATGCCACCGGGAGAAAGAACGAAAAGTGCACGCGGCCCGAAATGAGACACAGCTACAAATCTGCGCTTGCTTCTTGAATCTTTGGCGACTCGTACTAGCGAACGACTTGGCGACTACTCTCTATCTACCAGCCCCATTAACGCTATTACAGGACTCTCAACAATAACTGTGGTTAAATGAATACTGTGAAAGTGCTACACTATCATCGAACGCAATTCATCAAAAACTCTGACTCGTTGGCTGTGCTGGATGCTGGCACGGCGTTTAATACAGTCCATATTTAACCTCTCGAAGATTGGAGCAGCCAGCGCTCCGATATCTTGACTAAACACGCTTAGAACCTTTCGAAGACTGATGTACTGATGCTCGGGTAAATCTCTTCCAGTATATGTTCCGAGCACATCTGTAGTTCTCAGGGTATCCGTATTTAAACCCTGCTGTTCTCTCAGTCTGACCCATCTCCAAGCAATGGGGCTCTCTGTCCAAGATGCTGTTTTTATTGCTTTGGCCACTGAGATGTTACTCTATGGTGCGTCGTCCTCGCTACATTCAGTCGCAAGACATTCTACAAACCAACCTTCATGATTAGGGATGTACACATGCCTCTTTGCGGGGTCCTCATATCTCTTAATGTGAGCTTCCTCGAGGAGATCATGCTCCGAGTCAATGCTAACTGATATTTTTCGGATATGTTAGATTCAAACGAAAGAAAACTAAAGTTATCGTATCTATGATAATCTTGAACGTTATCATGTGGTCAGTCTCAACGGCCCACGTCGCCGTGAGCTTCGACGAGAAGTTTGTGGGATTCCTCCGGAAGAATGGAGCTCAGAACCCCTTGGTTTTCGAAAATAATGCCTCCCCGAGGATATTAGCGCAACTATCACTCGAATGCATAAATGTATGTTTTTCTCCGAGCCTGATCAGAGAACACAATGATAACACATTGTATCATAGTTCATGTTTGGAGATGGAATCATTTTATGGAGAGCGTGGGTACTCTGGAAATGCGATCGACGGATACTTTGTATGTCCGTGATCCTGCTTCTAATCACACTCGGTAAGGACCATGATCTAGTCCTCCGCTCTATCCTGTACTGACCTTCAAGATTATTACCAAAAGGAATGGGCTGTGGTCTGGGCTATACGTTGTCGCACCCTCCAGAGCCATTTGCTGACAACGAATCCCGAAACCCAGCTGCTGTTATTTGGGGAGCATGTGCTATGATTTCGACGCTAGTAACAAATATCTGTGCTACGTCCCTCATCGCTTACCGTACCTGGTTAGTCGTCTCTGTTTTCCCTTTACCTGCTTACGTTTTCCCAAGGACCCACCATCGTTTAATTCGCTCCTTGACAGGCGAGTCCCTCGCAGCTCAATTTTGCAAGCAGAACAGTATCTTGGCATTTTTGATCGAGTCGGGGATGTTGTATTGCTGCACTTGGGTGCGTATCTGTCTCTGCTCTTGTCGGTGATGATTTATCCAACAAAATCGTTTAATATAGTTCATCGCAATTTTTGCCTTTATCTTTGCCAGTAGTGGGATATACATCATGTTGGGATTGCTTGCCCAACTTACCGTGAGGGGTTCACTAATTTTCCTTTACGCTTTATTCTCAAACCCTTTGTCCCATTATAGGCCATCTATCCCACTCTCATCATCACACTCGTCTGTGTGAGGGCGACACTTGACGTGGCCATCGAAACCTTTGAGCGAACACGGCTGTCCCATGGATTTGTCGCCGCCGGTGGTCCGACGCGTAGTCGGTCCATTCCAATGCGTACGACTTCGCTGCGGGTTGGAATGGAGACCAGGACGTATATGTCCAGTGATGATGTCCAGTATTTTCCCGTTAACGCTTCGGCGATAAAGGACGATAAAGATCAGCGTGCTGGCATATTACCAGGTGAGTCTACAGTACAGCTGTAAAGAATTTATATTCATCTTTCGTAGATACTCCTGGTATGAAAACACCCGAGACGAGCTCAACGGCATCGTCTGTGAACGTTGGTCTCGAAGAACCATACTCTGGATCCAGCGCACAGGTATGAGGTGTGATTTAGATGGGAGTAAGAAAGCCTCCGATATCATTGTTAAACCAGAAGCTATGTACATAACGCAGATCCATGATATCCGTTCAGAAGTCGAAGAAAAAACTGTAGTTTTTGCATCTGCATCCTGCAGTATAAATCGTCGAATCTTGACGGCTGTCTCGTTAGCTCCAGATAAAAGAAAATTGTACCGAGATTCGTGACTCAGCCGACGCCAGTGTGCAAGCAGTTAGACGTGCCTTTGAGGTCGAGGGCATATGAAAGGTACGAGTTTCACTATCACGCATGAATATCATAGTAATGCTGCATTTCATCTCCGCCAGTTTGTGTTGTAGATACAAAAAATGGTTGTTAGATTAATAGGTCCTATACACCACCATGAGTACCACGACAAAATAAGCACGTTACTAAAACTCACCGGTGCTCATTCATCTCTATCCTCGACCGACTTATAAAAGACAGAAAAGGCGAGTGCCGCCTTGAGTCTTTGATCGTGACTCCCAGTTGCAACGTGATCAAGCCACCACTTGAGCAGAGGCGCAGCTTCCGTCTCACTAACCAAGCACAATCCACGTTCATTTACTGCTTCGCGCACTTCGTCATGACCTAACCCATCCAGACCTTCCTTCACTAACCACGCGTCATCCTCCTCGAGAAATTCCATGTGAGACTCGATACCAAGTGGAGGAACCGGAATTGATTGGAATGCAGGTAGACCATACAAATGGCAAATAGCGAGTCGGCGGCTACGATGAAACCAAAAGTCATTTTCATCATCAAATTTAACACCCTTCAGATCATCTTCATCTTCGTCTTCATCCCTATCCTCGTCAGCGAAAGGCTGGATCTTGAGACGCTCGAGAAGCTCATGGGCCTTCCAGAGCTCCGGGAGAGCCTCCCTGACACTCTGGATATGCGCTTCCTGCTGGCGCCGAAGTTGGCCTGGGAGGATAATCGTCGAAGGAAGAAATGAAGGCGGAAGCAGTACCACGAATGGAAGAATGATGGGGTCCAACAGCAGTACACAAAATGGCACAATCATGGACATATCCCTGTCCTGTGTCCTCAGCATGCGCCACTCCTTCCTCGTGGCTGGTGTCTTCGTAAGCTTGGTCCTTCTTTTGATGACTTCGAATATGCCCGTCGCGTAAAAGTATAAAAGCTGGAACGTCGACGTCGCGACCCAGTTGGCTAGATTAGGCTTGGGTCCGAAATTTGGCAGAACACCACGAGATTCGGCGTCGTCAATATCATCCTTTATGCGCCTGAATATTGATGGCTTTTCTTGGGTGGATAGAGGACGACATCCGACGGTTAGATGCAGCCGTCGACGAGGTCGCACAACATGGCGGATGATCATGGCGACCGGCTATCACGCTGTCACATGTGACTTTAGCAGCTCCGGCCCCAGCCCTTTTGTAGCTTGGCTTTATAGATACTCGCGGTACTCGTAACTGTAGCCCGTTTGGTACTGCCAGGCTTTGGCGGAAATGGAGGAAGCAGCACATAGGGATTTGGGCAATCGCTAACGGTGACTGCGAGTGTCGACTCATAGTATGACTAACGGTTGACTATCTGCTTCAAGAATCCATTAATTTTATTCATCCCAAATTGTCGCTTCATTGTGAACCTGGGCCTGCCATCATCGATTTTGGAACGATGAAAGTCAGAGATCAACCTAGTCCTTTCCTATTCCTAGGCCCTTCCAAAATGAACAAGAACTTCGTATGATGCTTGCTCTCTGGCATCACCAACTTTGCTAGCCATTCCCTTCCCATACGCAACGCCATTGACTAGATAACGTGTACATATGAATGAAGGACTCTACGTTCAAGAGCTAATGACTTACCGTATGCGGTCGAGGTCCATGTACCACCTCGTTGAGGTCCTACAAAAGTATCTTCGAATTGTAATACCCATCCAGCTTGTAGTATAAAGTTGTTTAATTCTGTTCGGTAATGCCGTCTTTGACCACATCTCCAGCAGATGTAATTAAATTCATCATTACAATGGCTATGTCCCCAGACTGAGCACTTGGTACATTTGACATTAGGAGAGGTTCTATCGTCAGCTGGACATCCATGGTTAGTGGTATAATCATCAAGGGAACTGATTGCCAGCGTACGCAGTCCACATTTACAGCTGAATATCCCTTCTTCAACATCCTCTCCACAAATTAGGCATTTCTCATGGAGAGAAGGTGTTGCGCGCATGATGACCTTACTGTCCAAGGGTACTGGCCTAAGTGTTACCTCCTCTCGTCGATATCCCTGGCATCTATGCACCGTTCGATAGACACCGGTGCCAGTGTGCACTATGTGGTTCAATGGCTTGAACGGTGAAATAGACAATGATTCGAGAACAAATTTGTATTCCTGCGACACAGATTTCAAGGTGATGCCAGCACTTTGAGTGACTGGACGCCTCCATATAATCTCTCGGCGCGGCCGTGAACTGCTGACAGAGGTTTCAGCGTCTGTTGCATAGGATGAATTATTGTTGTCTAAATTGGGTGATATTTCGGCCTGGGTAGTATCAGATAGTTCTGGATCATCATTATCGTGAACAAAATGGTCATCTACATGCCGTAATAAGCACCAGTGACGCCAAGCAGAGTGAACCTTACTGTACAATAGTTTGCTTGCGGTGTTGAACGTCTGAATCAGAGTCCATCAATCAGTACCGCACACTACTCAAAAACCTCCAGAAGCTGCTTGCCTGGAAACATAAACCACCAAAAATGTCGAATGCCGTATCATTTAAGCTTGATGGTGAAGATGTCAAGCTCGAATTTTGACAAACATTGAAAGACAGGGCGACTGTGTTGGTACCGCTCATGAAAACCGCAAAATCCTGATGTGAGTTAGAATTAGCGAGAGAAACATATTGTTGTTAATCAGCATTACCTTAACACCAATACAGTGAAAGGGGATATCGCAAGCGCACAGATAATCCAATGCTGACTGCAGATAGAACACATCATTACGTTATGTCATGCGCAAGTAAGTACTTTCTTGACTGGCGGAACACATACAGCAATACCGGAAATCTACACTGCGTCAGCTTCCCATCAACGAAACTGAATAATTGGATATACAAAAGTCGCCCCCGCAATGAAACATGCCTGAGCACTAGATGGAATTGCATTCGCAATGAATAATGCGGCACTTTCTTGCACGTCTATAAAAACATTTTCAAAAACACGACATTAAGTGCAAATACCACATCACTTAACTAGTGTTATACACTGTAAAGGGTATCTGTTCTGGGGAACTGGACATTCCTGTTAAATGAAGAATGTTCGAGTGCCTTAAATTCGCAGACGAAAACCGCCGTCACGCCTCAAGAAGATCAGATTTTTAAAACCACACGCACAGCACCTTAAACTCTTGATTAGCAGTTGCTCTACAGTTCTGCGTAATATCAGACTTGCAGACAAGGAAGGATAGATGGCCACTTCACCTGTGCGGCATGCTCCCCTTCGAAGACTTTTACAATTACAACTTTACCATCGGTGAGTTCACCGGAATGGATCCGGAAATTATCTCCAATGACAAGTTCTTTTTCGATCCGAAATATGCTAGATCTATCCACGAGCTATAAGCCTTATCAGTTCCATTAATTTGGGGCATGTCTTGAAAGTGAACTCACTGGAACGGCAAGGTCCTCTGTCTTCTTCTGTAAGAGGCAAACTATAAATCTATCGATCTGAGTTGAAACCTGACCTCTTAAGTAAGAGGTCGTATGAGCCGATAGTTCGCTCATTTTCTCCCATTCATCCAAGTAAATCCCTTCGGTGCCATGAAGAACGTTGAACCTAAAATATGCACCGTCGCCACCATATTCCTTGGCCAGTTCGTCCGCTACACTTTCACAGTCTGTCGCGATATGCTGCAAGACCCTAATGAGCTTCAATGGCAGAAATTTTTCTATTCCTTTGCGCTGCCGGAGCCCACTGGGGCCAGTATGACCCGTCCCGATACTGACAAGCACACCGATATATCGATTACTTCCAAAAAGTTCCTTGGCTTCGTCTCTGACTTCCTTCGTGGGATTGTTAAATCTCAGGTTTGCATCTACGTATCTGGAACCAAAATTTCCAGGCCCAATCTTAATCGCCTTGAAGAGGGTTGGCGTCGCTGTAGTAGCGCGCGCTGCTTCCCATATCTTACAGTCTGGACCTTGGTTTGGAAGCCCTGGATACGTACGGAAACGTTGAGGAGACCGAAGGTTAATTTCGGTCATGGCGCACACGAAACTACCGAGAGGGATGAGAAACTCGTACTGAGAATGGGAGATGACAAGAAACATACGCATTTCCCTTCGAGTTTCTTCCTGCATCGGGATCCAACAGCTTCTGATCTTCACTGTACCCAGCCTGGACAATGACTCTCTTCATCTCTTTCTCTAGTGCAGTTGCCTTAAACTTGTCGTTACTGTAGAAAGCCTTCCTGTTCTCGGCATTGAACACAATGCTAAAGAGCTTTTTATAGCATTGAAGGGCCTCAGCGGTGGACATTTTTAACCTCCCCAACATGATAGCGATCAGCCTAAAGGCGGGTAAAGACGGGCGTTGATATTGCTTCATATTTGAGAAGCGGTACAGGCTCACCCTCCAGTACTCGTACCGCCAATGAGATCAAAGTATTCGCAAGGTTTGGGAGTATCCTGAAGGTTTTTGTGCACCTGTATGCGCTTCATGATTTCATCAAGGATGAAGAGTTCGGATAGACCGCGTATACCACCACCATCTACCGCAGAGATCGATTGAGGATGTGAGGTAGATGACCGACAAACACCAGTGCTCACCGAGAGATAGCAAGTTCAGAGGCAGATCGTTGAGGGTGGAGGGGCCTATCTATAACTGAACGAAGACAGCAGTGTCCACCACAGCACATACACTAACACTGCATCTGATTAGCGCGCCACCAGCTTTATTCCCGGTCAACATAAAACTACCGAAATGGAATAACTCGATGATGAACGTGTGACCCGAAATATCCTTCTCTTCGAAACAGCCATCCTAATAGACTGGGCTTCTGGATCTCGGAATCCGCTCGCAGTGTCTATGCTCTCCCGCAAAATCGAGAAGATCGCTCCGACAAGCTCCACGAACACACAATTCGTCGTCCGACACGCGGCAGTCATCTTGTCGAGCAAGCCTCCCCCCAATCTCCAAGGGAGCACCACCCTAATATATAGGTCTGGGAATATAATCGTCGAAGGAAGAAATGAAGGTGTAAGTGGTTACGACGAACGGGAGAAGTTATAACGAGGTCCAACAATAGCACAGAATGGTTTGGCCTTCTACCCTATGCCCCACGCCTCCTCCGCAATTGGCGTCCTCAAAGGCTTGGCTCTTCTTCGAATATGCCCGTCACACAAAAGTAGTAGCTGGAACGTCGACGTCGCGACCCAGTTGGCTAGATTAGGCTTGGGTCCGAAATTTGGCAGAACACCGCGGGATTCGGCGTCGTCAATATCATCCTTTATGCGCCTGAATATTGATGGCTTTTCTTGGGTGGATAGAGGACGACATCCAATGGTTAGATGCAGCCGTCGACGAGGTCGCACAACATGGCGGATGATCATGGCGACCGGCTATCACGCTGTCACATGTGACTTGACTGGGCACCGTCTGGCACCGTCTGGCCGTCTGGCTGCCCCTTCATTGCCCGAAACTGGGGTATGTCCGCCTTTTCAAGGTCAAGAACACCGAGGTTCGTTCATTCACGAAGAAGTGGTTGGTCAAAAAATGGATTGGAAAGCAGTACTACACGTAAGAATGGTACATCCGTAACATCTACCATCCACCATCAAAACGTCGACAATAACTATATGGTCAGAGAACTCTCAGTAAAACGTCCATCCGACGACGAAACAAGAAGGCTAACCTGACGATGCACGACCAATCTTTCCAGTACATTCAAATACGACGATTGAACATTCACTCACTACGCACACCAAAAGTCAGCCGAATTCGCCAGATGAATGCATAATCTACTCACAGGAGCGACAAGGTGATGTCGCCGTTGACCTTGGCCTGGATGGCAATCTCGACCTCGAGGTTAAGGTCAAGACGAAGCTTCAGGGCAGCGGGGGGTGCAGCCTCACGCGGCGTGCGACCGACGATTTGTCCGCCGAGGACGGAGGGAGATTGAGTAGGTGCGAATTTCGTAGCGGTTTCTGGGGCAGACATTGTTGGGAGACTTACTGGCTCTTCAAGATTCTTTTATACGCGACCGGAATTTTTGAGGGTAGGAATTTTTCGCGATACTAGAGTCCTCGTGGAATGCAGGGCGTGTTCCAGTGTCAAATTGGAAGCTCTGCGAGTGTGTTGCGAAGCCGGTTTTCGAGCTGTCGTAAGTTTGCAGCAATGGACTCGCGCTGTTCCCAAACACGATGGTTATCATATTTGTCGCAGGGAGATTCCTCACTTCTCCATAACAAAGCTGCCTCGGTCAGACGCAGAGAGGAAAAAGAAGAACATTAGCGCTAGAAATGCTGGCAGTGGCGGGTAGCGAAACTCGGGCTAATTTGTTGCAACGAGACGATGAGCTTCGAACAATACCCAGGCAGGCCGACTCACGAAACTGTCATTCCGTCGAAGGCTCTTTTCTCATGATAGCTGATTTTGAGCCGCGTTTTTGATGTAAAAAAATAACGAGATGGGTCCAGGTGGGGTTCGTCGAGACCGAAGGGAGTGTTCATGTTTTCCAGAAATCTACTCTGGGGAATGAAGACATGCTTCGGAGACCGTCGCGCGGAAGTGATGGCGTAAGAGTAGCAGAGTCGTGGATGATGGGGGTGATGGTGGTTGCAAATCAAGTGGTAAGCCGGACTTTTCCCAGACTCCTTCCCATTCTCCTTCATGGGGGGTAAAAGCTGCTTCGCAGCTGTGGGGTATCGAATAGCTTACATCGTATCTTATCTTATCAATACACGTGACCTTCATAAATTTCTTGAACCTTATTTTTTTTTACCCCCCATTACGGAGACTGGCGTCTTTTGCGGTGGCGCGTTGCGCATGTTTGGCTGAACCTTCCCTTGCCTCAGTGGCCGTACTTCCTGAATTCGAAGGACCTGCACCGAGACGTCAAGTATTGTTACATTGTTTTGTTCAAGAATGCTTATAATCTGATTTAGCCAAGGTATGCTGCATGTAGCATAACATGCTGAAATGTATGCACAGATAGCTCACTCGGAGGACGGTATAAGACAGGTGAGAACTCAGAACAAGTTCAATTTATTCTGAAAATGAGACAACATGAAATTAAATATGGTACATAGACTACGTGCAGCCAACAAGGCAATATCAGGAGCAACAAAAGGCAGCGAAATGGGCAGGATGAGAAGGTTCAGCCAAACATGCGCAACGCGCCACCCCAAAAGACGCCAGTCTCCGAAATGGGGGGTAAAAAAAAATAAGGTTCAAGAAATTTATGAAAGTCACGTGTATTGATAAGATAAGATAAAAATACATTAGGGTCTCGTCATACTGCGAAGCAGTTTTACCCCCCATTGAGGAGAGTGGGAAGGAGTCTGGATTTTTCCGCGATGCAAAGCTTGGAAGTGAATTTTGGACCCACTGCCCTGCCCCCATCTGGGCAGCATCGTCTTCCCTTCACACATAATACGTCGTTACTTCTTTCTCCTTCCTCAGTCATTTTCCATCTCCTCCCTAAAACTGAAGAAGAACATATATCTTTAATCTTTCTTCCCTTTATTCTCTTACCCTGTCATTCATACTCACGCATATGTATATGGTACAGGTCTAGGCGTATCGGTCCCCAACCAGCTATCGTGTCTGCAACACATCTGACATATATTTTGACTTCGTGTTGAAATGAGTTCGCACCAACAAGACCCGTCCATGACTCAAGTACGCTTGAAGAACATATGCCTTTCATCTATGTTGGAACAATGAAAGTAACAGTTTAGCCCAGCTACCCCGTACTTTGCAAAGAGGTGTAAGCCTGTCTTATAGCATCCTCTTTGGCCAACCGTTTTGTTATGCCCGTTCCTACCCCAATCACAGCACCCGCGACTAGGCAACATATGAATCAAGAATTCTGCATCGGAGAGTTGCTGACTTACACTTAAACTGGATGGTCCATGTAGGAGCATTCCGAGGACCTGACACACTTTCCACCCAGGAGACGTCGTACAGACGATTGCGCGCTTGTAGTAAATTGTTTAATGCTGGAGTCATAGCTTCACTCGTGGGTTTCAGCACGGTTGCACCTGTTTCTCTGCTACTGTGACTGACATCGTCCGTGCTGCCACTATTACCAGAAGTGGGAGCACATCTCCAGCAGATGTACCGTAATTGATCGTTACAGTGTCTATGTCCCCAAACTGAGCATTTGGTGCATTTGACAGTGGGAGAGATTCCATCATCAGCTGGACGTTCATCATCAGTGACACCACCATCAAGAGAGACTGCCAACGTACGCTGTCTACATTGACAGTCAAATAGTCCTTCTTTGACTTCCTCTCCACAAATTAAGCATTTCTCGTGGAGAGAAGGTGTCGCATCCGTGATGACCTTACAGTCTGAGAGTACCGGCCTGAGTGTTATCTCCTCTCGTCGATATCCTGGGCACCTATGCGCGGTGCGGCGGCTATGAGCGCTACGTGCTATATGCCCCAAAGAGAAGGAGGTAAAGGATAACGATGAGAGTATACTCTTAAATTGGCGCGAAATATCGTCCAATGTGATGCTATTGCCAGTGACTCCTTGCCACATTATTTCTCTGCGCGGTCGTGATAAATTCGTGTCTGCCGTCGCCGCGGTATCAGACTTATCAAGCATCATATTAGATTGTCCCCCGTGTTCTGCATCGAAAAACGCCATGTCAAAAGGCTCCGAAGTATCAACCGTACGCGCCAAGGTATCTCCTGCAATCAATGTAAGCTCACTAGTCTAGCTAGGCTAACGTAATGGCAAACTCACTGTATAATACTTCATTTGCGGCGTTGAACGTCTAAGACAGAAGGTCGTAAAAACAAGATAGCGAGCCAAATTTTCGGTACCTGATGACACAATTCACCAAGGACATCGAGTCCCGTCCGATCTTGTCTTGACGCAAAGGAAGTTGAATTCCAAATACCATCAAAGGACAGGACCACTTTGTTGGCACCACTTATAAAGATACTGAAATTCTGACCAACTCAGGTTGATCAGGGGAGATATGTTCGTGACAGTATAAGACTTTACCTCAATCCTAACGGAGTGAAAGGGAATACCACGAAGGCACAAGTGACTTAACGCCGACTGTATAACAGGACAGGTCAATTCTGCGAGGATCCTTCTTGGCTTGCGAGAAACGTACAGCGATGCCAGAGATCTTATTGAAAGTTCAGTCTAAAAGGGATGAAGCTAAATGGACTGAATATACCAACTGTGCTCCCGCGACAAAAGTTGACACGACGCCAGAGGGAATTGCCGCGGCGATAAACTGTTCGGCGCTTCCTTGCGCATCTACTCAGTCGGTCATTAAACAGGTTACCGTACAGTCACATATCACTTAACCTAGGTCGTAGACTATGAACGGTGTAGGGATATTGACCCGGGAAATTTTCTTCGGATGCAGAATGTGCGGATGCCTGAGGGCAGATGAATCAGACAACGGTAGTCACCCCTGAGAACGATGCAAACATTAGATGCTCCTCAAATTTTACTGCTGCTGCGTAGTTCTATGTGACGTGTAAACACCTTCAGTGATAGAGTATCGATGGAGGAGTCGTTGACAGTGACACACCTTCGAAGCGTCTTTGCCTTCAAAGACTTTGACAACCGCACATTTACCGCCGACTTGAGCTAAATGTAAGCGGAGCCCAGTTCGAACGAAAAGTTCTTCTTTAAGCGCTACATCGGATTCTTCGATGGTCTGCACGCCTCGCCAGTTAATTGTTACAAGAAAGCTTAGAGAATAAGACGCACTCGATTGCCGCCGGGCTCATCTTTTGGCGTCTTTTCGAGTTTGCCTAGACCCGAGGCAGCGTCCTCGATGTCGAGAAACCTTGAAGAATGGCGCTGGATGATATCATGGATAGTTATCAGGGCGGTGATCTGTATTTCAATTAGATGGAAAAGACCAAGACTAGGGAAAGGCCTTGAACTTGAAAAAGTGCCATTGTATCCTGAAATCTTAATTGGAGATCTTGAAGGCGGTCAGCCCGCTTCTTCGTAAAGAGTACGCGGTGAAATATGCTGCTGTTCGTCTCCTTCTCGATAAAATCCTGTACCTCACGAAGATCCCTAACACTTCAAGTTAGACAGCGACAGAATAGGAACGCAAAAAGTGCACGCTACAAAGTGCTTGATGTTCTCCAATACAGCAGGTGTGATTTCCAACGTATCGAGATGTTTAGAGATTGTGGCAAGCGCCCTTACACAGCGAGTGGCAACTCTCAAAGCCAACTCCGTATTCTGCTGGGCCTGAGATATCTGCTGCAGGATACAAGAAACGATTCCAGCAGCTGTACCGAGAAGTGGTATTGAGGTTGCAGCGGCAGCGGCAGCCTAGCGATAGGCATGAGCAAGGCCCTTATCGTAACGTCATTCCTCTCACCTTAAGAATGTCGACAGTCATAATAGCCAGATCGACATCGTCTTCTTCAATTTTCCGCTTCACTCCTCGCTTCATCCATTTCATATTCACCACTGGGAAGGCTATAGACGTCGCTGTCGAAGCTTGAACGTAGTGTAAAGAAGAAGGGAAGAGGACGTGTTGTGCACTGCAAGAAGCTGCTAGATAAGTTAATAAGGTACTGCATCTGATTAGCGCTAGCTGCTACAGCTAACAGCACTCAATACAATACCGACCGAGACGAAGTAGTAAAGTGTCGTAAGATATTGATTATCGAACATCCATGCTCCGCTAAGATGAAAAATTGATTAGTATAAATGAAAAATCCAAATAACCGGAGCTCACCAAAATTTCTTTCACTTCAAGGAGGTGTCACAACAGATTGAGCTTCTGGATGAAGATGAACATCGAGCTCCCTAATCTTAACAACCCTATCCCTCCATCCTTTGAATAAATCTATTATCTCCTGGCGAACCCAAAGAAACCCAGGCTTCAAAGACCTACCATGCCACAGACGTAAGTGGTCTAGGACGTAGCAGGAAAAATGGGGAGACCAGCTATAATTCTGCTGGTGCGGGGAGCATAGGACATCTCAAGTGCAGTACAAGGAGATTCTGGGAATGGAAATAAATTTGAAGGTAAGAATTCGAGAGGCGAGCTTGTAGCTGTGTTATTTAATAAGTACGAAGTTTCAAGTTGTTGAGCGAGGTTGAGCGTGGATTTACCGAGTAACTTGACGGAGGAAACCGGAAGCCTCGGAACGGAACGGAATTAGGATCGGCATGGTGTCGCCGTAGCGGCAGGATCGTTTGTTTTCGACGTTACTGCTTTCGCTGTTTCCACCTGCTCAAAAGACACAATTCTACTGCTATATGCCGGCTCAAAATATATCCCGCAATTCATCAATGACCGCCAATGCGACCTTACTCGATGGTTCGACGTTCAGGGTCCTTAGGCTAGTTTCGTTGGAGGACTCAGCATATCGCTGTTATTACACTGGGCAATAACGAGGGACTGATGACTTCACCAGGCAATGCGGCATGTTTCGCCTATCTGGTGTCACCGTAACTGTTGATGTCAGTCGCAACGGACGAGGACCATCTATATTGCTCGCTGAACCACGGACTTGATATAATCGACTTGAAAATCAACATATGTGGCTATTTTCGACGATGGATCTACTCGATGTCCTTGGCATGTCTGAACCTATGAGTGTCAACACTCTTGCTTCCGATGTGACTAAGGCTGGCCGCTCTCAAAAATCTCCCGTGCCCTATGAGACCGACGTTCCCGCCCGCACCGTATTTGGGCGCCGCCACTCGAATTCCCTTGCGGCTTGGCAGATCTCAGTGAGTAGATTACGCTTGGCCACAAACTTCCCTCATCTTGTACCCTGTGCTGTTTCGATGTGACGTTCTTCCGAGTTTGCCTCATTCGTGGAGACAGCCACTTGCAGGGGGGCTTTCTGGCATATAAAGAGGTCCCGAAATCATCAGCATTCTCCGGAAACACCCAACATCCTTGTTTACCTACATGTCTATCACCGCTTCTCAGCTCAGTCATCAGTGTGCATTTCTCAGTCGTCACTCTTACCCCCTTCGCAGCCTTCGTGGCTCCCGCCCTTTCCGCTTCTGTTCAAGCCAGAGATAACTCCTACGGTGGTGTAGGATACAACGGATACAATGACGGCGGTAGCAGACTACAACAAGAAGGACAAGGTCAATAAGGACGACGCGCGCAAGGACTGCACCTGGAAGCCGGTGTTTGAGCACAAGAAGGACTTCAAAGGATGGAACCGGGGCAAGTACGCCCCTACGTCCGCAAGGATGTTAAGGACCTGTACGAGATCGGTAAGCCCCTCTCTTTCATTTTCATCCATCATTTTCACTGACGTTTACTCCTCAGCTTTGCTAGAAGGACGGCGACTGTAACTCTTACCAGGGTACGTCTGATATCTGTCCCCGCATCTGCTTTATCCGATGTTCTTTCTAGTTTACTCCGAAGATGAAGTAGAGGAGAAGTTCATCTGCGAGCTCTTCGAAGAGATTATAGACAAATCCAAACACTACTTCAACGTCAATCTGCTGATAATGCTCTCGGGTCGTTATTCAGAAATTTGCTTAGAAATTCTCCGCATTGACCGGTAGCATTCAGACTGCATGATTCAGGACTCATGAGGCCTTCGTGCTTCAGGCATAAATTTTATACGGGCCTTTCTACATAGTACGAGCACAAATATCGCGAAAGGACGCGAAAGGTCAATCGCGTATCTCTCTAGCGTTATATTTCCCACTAATTTTAGAGTCAGATATGGATACAGGACTCGACTGTTTACGCCTACTTTGGTCATAACCCATTCAGGATACCCTGTGGCTTCAGCACCTTTAGCTGCGTGCCCAGCCTTGTCTACCTGGCCTTTACCAAATACGTGTTCGCTGTCGATCTATGTGTCACAATTTAGCTTTTGTCAAAGTCGAATCAGTCAATCTACCTCGAACCCGTAGTGGAGATATATGTCTTTGCTTTTGGGTGTTGTAGCCTCGAGATGAATAGGTTTCGGCGATGCTCGCGAATACCCGTCTTTCATGAGAAGAGAACAGAATCCTATTCGACCATAGTAATCAAGAAAAAGAAAGTGTTTGCAATATGACTTACCCTTCCCCTCCCAGTCAGGATCTACCACCATCTCGAGCAGGTGCCACGAATCTAGCCTATCGAGGTTCCGAGACTTGAATGATTTGTGCAGCGACTCCTCCACATGAGGAGTGAAATTGACAAAAAAGCGCTGTTATAGTTGGTTGGACAAGACTCCCCTTCGCTGCATCTCAGAAAACCCACCTTGATTCCCCGTACCCCCCATCCCATCAAAACCGAGAACGCGCCCGATTTTATCAACGTGGTGAAGGGCAAGTCAAATGTTTTCCCAGGTGTCATCCACAGCGCCACTGCAACGATTTGCTCTCCTGGCTCTCCGTCACTCTTTGGAACTAGAGCAAGCGTAATGATTCCGCCCGCGTTCATCGTCGCATGGACAACACAACTCTGAAACCGATGGAGGTTTTCCATCGTTTTTTTCATCCCAGCATCGAGTTTGTTGAGGTTCGTCACGGCAGTCTCCTTCTCAACGCCTCCCCACCAGTTCATAGCTGGGTCATTAGCGAAGGCTCGCGTAAGGAGAGTGGCGACTTCTCCACAATCGTCTTCAGTCGCGAGGCGCACCGTGGCTGCAGGGGTATCTCGTGGTGAAGGCATGGATGGAGGTGAGGATCAGGCGCTTGTTCCGCTTCAAATACCTGCCGGCTGGAAGGATCATGATAGAATGGGCGACCAGCCAGACCGCGGAATCATATGCTAGGTACGCCTTCGTAACGTCACTCTGCATTATCAGATCATTCTGGGAAACAAGAAACATCTGTTCGGGGAACACGTAGCCCGGGCGTTATACATCGCACTCTCGAGGTCTCCGTTTCTGAACTAGCAGTTTCTGATGTTTCAATCTATGATTATATTCACTGTGTTGATGCCAGATCAATAATGGGTTCCCGCAGAGTCTGGGTCCTCCTTTAAGAGCGCGGTATTTCCTTAAAACTTCATGAACACGTTTTCTCAAGATGCCGCCCCAGCTTTATACAAATATCTTAGCGAAGGACAGGTTGCATTCGACATGCAGTCCGAAAATTCTATGCGGAACTTTTTCAATGCAGACAGAGGTTCTTTCTTACAGATCACGACCTAGTGTATCTGGCGCCCATGTCTCGAATTGTGACTTTCCGGTTTACCATCTGATCTGATATTGATACTCTGCGTTATGGTGATTATGCCGTTATCGAATGTATGTCCCTGTTTCTAGCGCTTTGGAAGTATTTTAACGATGTGCTCTAGGCGGCACCTACTCGGACCTTTCAACGAGTTCCGAGAAATGGCGATAACTCTTCCTGAGGCGTATTTTGTTTCTCTTGCCCTGGAAATGCTTTTCTATGGTGCGCAAAGCTGAATTTGGATGCATATTTCCATGGTATTCACCTTTCTTATCCGTAGGAATGTATACTTGCCTCTTCGCAGGCTCACTATATCTCATGGTGTGGGTGTTACGCGCTATGATGTGCGTTTAACGACTGACATATCTTATCTGGGACAGGTTCAAACGGAAGAAAACGAAGGTCATAATTGTTATGATCATCTTGAATACCATCATGTGGGCTTTGGCGACATCGCACATGGCGGTTAGCTTCCAGCAAAATTTCCATGCATTCCTGCGAGAACATGGAGCAGACAGATCAGAAGTTTTTGAGGACAATGCGTCTCCGAGTATTTACTCACAGCTCTCTCTCGAATCCATCAATGTAAGCACTGCCAGGAAGAACGTTCTGACAAATGTTGCTAATGCTGTTGATTATAGTTTGTTATCGGCGACGGAGTCGTCATCTGGAGGGTTTGGGTTCTGTGGAATCGTAAACGTTGGATACTCGTCATATCCGCCACCCTACTGCTAACTACCTTTGGTGAGAATCTTCTTGGACCAAAAATACAGCAAACTGACTTCAACGTGACAGTGGGAGCTATTGGAGTTGTACGATCATTCGCAACTGCTCCTCAGGGTGTCAGCGTGTTCGATAATCGCAGCTTGACTGCCTGGGGCCTAGCTTTCATTGCATCAACATTGACCACGAATATCTGGGCTACAACTCTCATTGCCTACCGTACATGGTCCGTTTTTGACACTTTGGGTCTCCTTCCTTTCCTGATTCCTAGCCATGTTCTCTAGGTCCCACAACAGATTAATTCGCTCCATAACAGGAGAGGCCTTCATGGTCCGTTTGGGTCGACAAAACGGCATTCTCGCGATCTTGATCGAATCTGGTATTTTGTATTCCTGCTCTTGGGTACGTTGGGCTTCTCTGTGGTTAAGTATGCATAGGTTCTGAAGAAAGAGTCAGTTCGTAGCAATTGTTATCATTATTTGCGGGAACAATGGGGTTTATGTCGTGATTGATATGCTTTCCCAGCTCACGGTAAGCACTTACGATAACATTCTGCGAACCTATTTACAATATCCCGGGTAATAGGCTATCTATCCTACGCTTATCATGACTTTGGTTTGCTTGAAGTCGACTCTGGATGTAGCCATGGAGACATTTCGCCAGACAACGCAGTCTGGCCAACCTACACAATGGGCTGTCAGGGCTAACCCCGATGCCAGCTTGACTAATGGTACAATATCATCGTATCCGATGCGCTCTTTACCAGTCAAGATTGGTGTAAAAACGACAACCCATACTGACTCACAAGAATACGAAAGCGGGAATAGCGTTGGTGGATATACAGTCGACGAAAATTTAAAACCGCAGAGGTGGTTGGATGACAAAGTTCATGCTGTGTAAAATATCGTCTTACTGCTTGTCCTAGTGTACTATGAGAATTCCCTTAAAGTTACTAAACCATTTGGTAGAAGTGTATACAAACGACACCCCTCGATACAAGTATGCTACGTATCTACGATCTACCAAAATTTTATGTTATTTGATGTAATAATGCATGTCAGCAGGCTCCTCTGAGTCAACTTCCTCACAACTTCATCATCCATTTGGGGGGGAGATACATTGAAAGTGATCATCATATTAATTTATTCTTGTTATGCCGGTCACAGGCTCTTGATATGCTTGAACAACGAAGATTGAATATACTTATATGATTCTGATTGCCTGCGCTCCTCACACGGTGCCCCGGCTGAAATCACTAATGGTCTAGGCAAGTCTATTGCAAGTGGCACCACAAGTTTCGTGTTGGGGGACGCTCTTTTGGACAAACATTTTGGGCGTGGTGGAACGACACCCCATCGACGTGCATCCTGGATGATGCATTAAGTACAGACGGTGGACTGCAGGCTGAAAACCAAATTCCATAGTATTTTTTCCGTGATGTTCTACTAGTCGTTCCAGGCGTCCACATCCGTTTTGATGGAAGTCTTCGCCCGAATTCAACGGGTGATTATTGGCCAATAATCACCCGTTGAATTCGGGCGAAGACTTCCATCAAAACGGATGTGGAGGTGCCTTCTAACAACAAGTTCAAGGTCATCTGCATCTATTTTACTTTCGAAAGAGACTGAGACTTGCAGGCCAGGGGGGAAGCTTGCTCCTCTATATCCATTGAACGTTGATTAAACGACTTAGTATGAAAGTATCTTCATACCAATCCGCTTTCTCCGGCATCCAACACAGAAGCCGCAGTTGATCCGAATGATGCCAAGACGAGATCATTTGACTACACACCCAGGGACTTTCGTTAACGGCGGAACAACCCTAGGGGCTTCGCAATTTGGTTAAAAGAAAGCCATCACTTTTTTAAAAAGGGAGAGAGCACCCGATCGGCATCGCCGGCAACGGTTAACAAAATGACACCCCAATTGCACCCTTTTTGCATCTCCGGGGTTGCACTACATGATGGCTCTATTACCCATATTGTCCTGTTAGAATTCCCTTGCTCAGTTCTCATATGTGCAAGTAGATCAGGAATAAAAATTATGTATTGGACATATATATACACAGGATCGACATAATATGAACATACTTCAAGTTATCGGAGACCAAGTCACAGAGCCGAAGACAATACCAACTCAGCCATCCCGAGTACTCCCCAAACCAACTGATCGATAACTGCCATAACAGTGACCATCTCCGGTAGGAGGTACTATGCTGTGAAAAGGAATTCAACCAATTAACAACAAGACATTTCCGAAATGGGGAAGCTTACCACAGCGAACCCCAGCACGAATATCAGAGGGGTGAACATGGGCACGCGGATGTGGAATACGATGCGTGGCCCAAAATATGATGGGACCTTACAAAAAAAGCGAGCGCAATGTTAACGTCTACAACCACAGAGCACAGAGAGCACCAGACAGGCATTTCTTTCAGTTCGACATCGGGCAGTCCTATACAAGTAAGAGACAGCAGAAAGCCACCAGGCCTGCCAAGCAGAGATCAGATATGACGGCAGTAGGAGAGCTTCAGAGAAAGATACGTCCGGCGCACAGGAGGAGCAAGTCCGACATCGTGGTTGTTTGAAGACAAGTCGCGCGGAGTGAAGTCCAACATCGGCAAATCAGTGACAAACAGATGATGCCATTTCCCCGAGGCTTTGAGCTAATCCGGACTGAGAAGACATTTGTAAGCGTCCGCGACGATGCTGGAAATGCGCTCGCGGAGAATTTTAACATCATGTTAGGTCGGTAAGTACTCTTTGCTTAAAACCCCCCTGTGTGCTAAAGGGTTACCCGCAGTTTGCCAAATTACCGAAATTCAATTTCAACCATTTGATCAACTTATCTCGCTAACGCTTCGGCATGCCGAAGCTCTGGGTGTGTAGTGCAGTTACCTGTATCCTTGCGTCCGGCGTGCCTGAAGGTACCGTGCCGTGTAATGATGATGATGATCACTTATTATGTGTTGGGTTGCGGACGTAAAATAGCCGACGTGACCTACATTTTCGTGTTTAAGGACAGGTGGACCCACCCTCCCCCTCCTTCTATATATGGTAATAATATAACCATATTTGGAATGCTTAATAATAATATTTCATTGTCGGCAAACTACTGGTGAATTGCCGGTTACATGCCGGACCCTGATCCAGCAACAAAAAGGCGCGTATTAGAAAGTTAAAATGTATCACATTTAGAGTATTTTATTGACTTATGCCTCATGAGGGCATCTCCAACTGCTATATAAAGTCAGTTTCGCGTTTAAGGCGGATTTTAGCCGCGCTGCCCTCTTGGTTGATTGCATAGCGAGTCAGGCTAAGCCAAGATTACTTCTCGAGTTCCTGGCGTTGGCCTTGTTGCCGCTACAAATCATACCCATACGGTATAACATCAGTAGCAAAGCGCCAAGATATTGTGATCCTGTAGCATCTGTCTGATTCACGGATGCATAACCGACGAGGAAGATCACAATTAAGTTTTTTTCTGTGACAGTATTTAATTACACTGTAGGGTAAAACAGTGCCAACGACCGGTAGTAGTACACTGGCAGCGACAAACAGTAGCCCTTGTTCCTGGAACTTGGGTCTGGAGTTTGAGTTACATCAAATTTCACGTTAGAGGATGCTCTTGAATCAAAATCAGAATCATGGTAATCACTCGCAATAGATTCACAGCACCGACAAGCAGAGAATGGCGGGACGCTCATAGGTCTTTTTCAACCGCAATACTGGACATAGTACGTTCCTAGATCTGCGATACTTGAATAGTTGCGCGACATAGAAATAGAGGGACAACTTAGCTATTCAATTCAACCCACTTCCTCACCTATTTCGCCCCCACCCACAAGTATGGATTCTTATCTAGAACACTCACTCCAACAAAGTCTTGACTACCGTGTCAAGATTGGGATGCCTGTGGTTGACCTCTACCATGATACCAATGACTCCCACCGTGCTCCCGACTTCTTTTCCAATGACTATCTCTCCATCACCACCAACAAACAACTCCATGATCTTGTCGTCAAATCTACTCTTTCATGCACACGGCTCCTGGGCTCTACTGGCTCGCGGGTCCTCAATGGGAACACCACGGATCATGTAGAGCTAGAGCGGTACCTCCAATCGCATTTTGATGCACCTTCTGCCTTGCTCTGGAATTCCGGTTACGACGCCAACGTTGCCTTTTTTGGATCGGTGCCGCAGAAAGGAGATTTCATCCTCTTTGACGAGCTCATTCACGCCTCTGTGAGGGATGGAATTACCGTCGCGCGCGCATCACGCAACGCGTACCCCTTCTCGCATAACTCAGTTGCAGCCTTTGAGGCCTGCTTGACTGAACTTGTGGAGAAGAACCCGCAGATTTCTGAAAGAAAGGCAACAGTTTTTGTGGCAGTAGAGAGTTTGTACAGCATGGATGGAGACTTCAGTCCACTTCCGGAGCTTATCAAGGTCCTCCATAGATATGTACCGAGACAGTGCACTCACATAGTCGTCGATGAAGCCCATTCGACTGGGATGTGTGGTCCCTCGGGTCGAGGTTATGTGGCTTTGCTAGGTCTCCAGAACAAAGTGGACACTGTTCTCCACACCTTCGGAAAAGCTCGAGGGTCTACCGGAGGCAAGTCCGATGTTACCTTGATTTTCATCCCTAGCTAACCCATGGCACAGCCGTACTTTTGACCTCTCCGGTTGTACGCAAATACCTCATCAACTATGCCCGACCAATGATCTACACGACGTCGATGCCACGTTTCCACTTGTTAACCATTAAAAACGCATTCGACTTCATCTCTAGCGCAGATGGTGACGCGGTGAGAATTTTCACATTATTCAGACCTTTTCAGTATACCTGATGCCACGTAAACAGCTTCGAGAGCAGCTGCGCGAACGCAGCCTGTACCTTTCAAAGAAACTCCAGCGTCTCATGAAGAAGGTTCCAAAGTCTGTGCTTTCTTTCCGCGACTCAGAACGATCTTTCGACACCATCGTCTCCCCAATATTTCCCCTGCTTTCAAGTAAAGCAGCCTCATTGGCCGTGTACCTTCGTTCGAAGGGATATG
This sequence comes from Desarmillaria tabescens, assembly GCF_030435595.1. Taxonomy (NCBI): domain Eukaryota; kingdom Fungi; phylum Basidiomycota; class Agaricomycetes; order Agaricales; family Physalacriaceae; genus Desarmillaria; species Desarmillaria tabescens. The sequence continues at coordinate 3,006,895 of NW_026848300.1, forward strand.
CTGCCCAGGTAATACCATACCCGGCAGTTCCGAAAGGCCAAGAGAGAGTTCGGGTGGTCATGCACGCCGAAAATACAACTGATGATATCGATGTTTTTGCAGAAACCATTGAGGAGTGGGTGGCGACCCATAGCCGTCAGATTTCGTCGGATATAGCTCCCGGGAAGAGTACAGAGTTACAGAGGGCCATGCTATGAGTTCGAGATCTCAAAGTAGAATTAGCGTCTATTAGAAAAGTAGTGAACCATCGTGATTATGACGCTACCTGGGATTTGGATTTTTTAGATGTCAGATAACTGAAATTTTTGACGGAAGAAAGCTTACAATATATTCCATGTCGTACATTATCCTAAACTTTGCTAGGACGCAGGCGTTCGAATTCCGGTTCACTGACTGGTGATGGTGAGTCGCTATGCGGCGGTGAGGGTAAAAGCACAAGTCCGTAGAAGACTTGGTCTACTAGATTCCTCGTAATAGTGAGTCTCCGATCTTAGGGTGATCCGTCGTCCGGTCGACCTTGGAAGTTCTACCATTGAGGATGCAAGAGGCTTCCCTAATAGTCCTTGCTGCGCACACGGCGAACTATGCAAAGAAGCGAAGCCAGTTCCTCGTGAGTCGACAGATAAAGAGATGTCCATGAAAGAAGTTCATGTAGTGCTGTAAATTCCAGGCTGTTAAAAATTAATACGACGTGCCTGATGGTCGATTTTTTGCAGCCTCCTGATGGTCAGCTTGCATCTAAGTATGACCATAATTAAGAGTTTCTGGCTCGTGGTGCACCCCGATGTGTCCCCTCACCACTAAGTAGCCCTTTACTAGGTATCCATTATCATCTCGCAAGAGCAACAAACTCTTTTCCGGCTGGTTGACTTGAGTTCATTGCACTTGTCATAGCTGCCTCGAAGCCTACTTCCGCGCTCAATCATGGTCGACGTCAGCATAAAATTTTTTCTTGCATAGCGTTAACGTATTGAAAGAAGCATCGAAGCTTGAGGTTGCGGTCATCCAGAGCATGAAGATGGCTCATACAAGACTTCGGCGTTCAGACGGAGGTGATCTGTAGCATATTCGTGAGGGTCCTTCCTTTGTAAGCCTTCGACAACAAATGAAGACAACTGTCGTTTTTTCAACTTTCGTTTTCTGGAATCATCTGGTGTGGCAGTTACTCATTTTGACAGTATTTAAGCTTTTCGCAAGTCAAAATCTCGGCACATGCGACCCGCTACGGCCCGTCATCACGCAACAAGAGCCGGACGCTAGGTCGAGATTGATTTACCCAGTCGCGAAAGTTAAACACCCATGTTCCGCTGAGACAAAAGTCATTAGTACAAGCGGCAACGACCAGATAATTGGTGCTCACCCGAACCGTCCTTCTCTTCGAAGCAGTCGTCCTAATAGACCGGGCTTCTGGATGCGTAGGATGAAGGCCCGCGTTGGACGCGCCGTCCGTAACGACTCTCGAGATCCACTTGTAATCCCTATGTTCCCCGGCAGGATCGGGAAGCATGGCTTCCACAAGCCCCACGGACACACAATTCGTCGCCTGGCACGCAGCAGTCATCTTATCAAGTAGGCTTCCCCCGGTTTCCAAGGGAGTACTAGCCGAATACGCAGGAAGTGTATCAGTGAATCTGGATAACACCTCTACGACAATGCTCCCTAGGAGAAGAGCGACGGAGAAAAGGAAGCCGTCCGACGGGGATAGGATAACTACGACTTTTTGCGCCCAACCAAAGATTTTCAGTGCTCCCTTACAGGAAGATTCCAATATGGATGCATTGTTTCTCGAAAGAGGCACGGCCGAATCCTCGAGATTGATGTACTCCACGCCACAATTTTTCTTCGTTGCCGGTTCATGCGCGACGACTAAAATACGGCTCGTAGTCATACCGGTATGCAAAGCATAAAACCTCGGTGTTCTGACGATCCTAGGAGGAAGAGTGGTGGGATATGCCCACGCTACCACACCCTCCAGCCCCCTAACAATCAGGCCAAGTAGGATAATCAACCCCTCCCTCCCCTGCCCTGCCGCAAATCCGTACACCGCGAGTCCTAGCTGAACAGCAAGCGTCACCACTATGACCGTATGCTGCCATGAGAGGTGCGAAGAGTAGCCAGCTTCCTTGAGATGCAATAACGTCACTCCATCATGATGCGAGGACGTGTACGTGTACAACGCGTGCATCCAGGATGCTTCGATTTCCCTGGTAGCGCCGGATTGCATATCCGTCAGCTTGAAATGAGGGATCTTTGTGCTGTCGGCAGGAGCCTCTGTGAGTGAATCGGTATCCCAACCCATGTACAATGGCATAGGCAGATAGCGGCAGCCGGAACGAAGACGAGACGCAAGTCCTGTCTTGTTTTGTGGCACAACTTGCGCTGCAAGCTCGACGTAGTTGGCCATCGTGGAAGAATCGGGGGTAGGCATCCGGCTGGGGCTGGCAGACGAACTCGTCGATGCTACTGCGGGCGTCGCAAGCAATACGAGCCTATCCAAGGCGAACATTCTTCGAATAGTGGTAACAAAATGATAAGTGGTTGTCGAAAACCTGTAATGACCAAGTCCTGGGTGGCGTTCTTACCACCAGCATGGGTGTCAAAAGATGAAACAATTGCTTCGGAGGTAAGTGTTAATAGGCACTCTGAGAAAAACTAAGCGTCTACTGACTTTATTGACATCCATCTTTCCCGAATGCGACTATGGTGAACCTGTTTACTGGATGGGCTAGCACCGGAATTGAATTCCGCGAGGTCAAGTGGTGGCACATTCAACTGAATGAGTATGATCTGATGCTGGCGGTGGAAAGACGGTCGATCATTGGAACTAAATGATGAAAGCGCGTGGTGATTAACATCTTCAGGCTCCGCGAGTGCGAATCCCGACATGATTCTCGTATAAGTAGACGGTCGACGATCTGTAATGACGGGTAACTGGAAAGTTTCCTAGGAAACGAAAAAAAAGCGTTGTCGTGAAAGTGTCCCTGTGGGAGAAAATTTGCGCAGGAAATACAATTCTGACAGAACATGACTCAGAAACTGGAACAGTTCCTGGAGCTGTTCATTAGACTGACATATAGTATGCTTCATTCCACAGGAGAAATCACAGCCGCCGCTGACTACGGAAGTGTATTCCAGGGAAAACTTAGTGTTAGGCATCAGAGCCGATTCGAGTATAGGGCGCTCTCAAAGAGGGTCATCGAGGTCCGAATTCGATGAATAAGAGGGCTGTTCAAGGAACCCGTGATAAAATTTCTTCATCAAAAGTCGCATATAAGACTTGGGATTGCTCACCTACCCACGAAAGGCTGAGCGCCAATTCTACTATGCCCAACTGGTTTTCGAAGGCGAGCACTGCTCTCGCCATCTCTTTTGCGACCCTCTCGAACGTTCGACCGGGGCGCCTTTTTGTGGAGGACCCCAATGTCAAAGCCCCATGCTGGTTTTCCCGCAGAAACACAGACCTTTTCCACGTCCCCGCGCAGATCCTGCGTATCCTGGTCCAAGTCATCCTCGCCCCCATTTACCTTTTGACCCCGTACGTCGTCTATGATCAGATATCGAACTACACCAGTGCATCTTGGGCCTTCGAACTCACATCTACGCCTGATGCGGTACTAACCACGGCTCCAGGCGGTGGTGCGGGAGCATACGCACCCACAGGTTCTACTCCACGGTGGTTGCTGAGCGTCCAGATCGTAGATGGTGAGATTACAGGCGTACAACAAGTTGCGTGGTCGGAGGAGGTCAGGAACCGGGGTTACACCGCGCTTAGCTATCCAATGGATAGCGCATACGTATTATTCCAGGAGGCCGGATTGACTGTGGAGGCTCCGTCGACAGAGAAACGGCGGTTCACATTAAGGGACCGAAAACGCATCGCTGAAAGACTCCTCATCGAGTACTGCTCTGCGACTCGTGATACGGGCAACCACACCGAGTTTATATGGCTGGACGAATTCTGCTTGTCCGATATTACACAGCCTGAGGACAGTCCAGAGAGATCCCGAGAGCTCGGTCGTCTTGCTGATATCTTTCGCAACGCATCCCAAGTCGCCGTCTTCTGCCATGAGGAGAATTGTGACCATACCTCGACTACCTGCATCTGGGGTACGCGCCTCTTCACTATCGGCGAAATTCTCCACGCCTCGGCAGTCATCCGCCTCACCAGGCGGCGACAGCAGGACCCATCACGTTCACTGAAGACCCACGCGTACAGGGACACTGCTCGTGCCTTCCGCGAGCAGATGCAGACCAAGGCCGCATATGATAACCGTTGGCATCTGTACGCCATCATGCAGCACTCGACCAATGCCGGCTCAGTTTCTTGGCAGAACGCTATTCATGCACTCGTAGTCGAAGCTATCACTCGGGACCTTGCCGGGACAGGATTCGAGGAACATAAGTTCCTCGGGAAGGCATTGAATGGGTTGTTACCTCGCCGGGCGCGGCTCGAGGACCTGAAAGGAGAAGATGGATGGACGGATCTTGCTTGGCTGTTGGAGCTAAACCAAGGATTTTACAATGCGGCAAGCTTGGCGGCGGTTTGCAGCTTGGGAGCAGGCGGTTGGCTGGGACCTCCCATTCGACCTTTAGCAGGGAACGAAAGGCTTGAACCAATCGTCCATGCGTTTCCGGTGGGAATGACAGAAGGCATGGGTATCATGACTCCGCTGTGTGTCATCGGAAGCAAGACAGTAGGGTTGCGAGATTCACTGGAAAGAGATCCCCTTGGGCTGTACAACAACAAGGACATGCGCGGGCTTAAATGGCTGTCTCTGTTCATCCTCTTCTTGTTATGGGTGATTGGACTGGCCATGATTAGCGTAAACTGGAATTTCTTCGTCGCAATTGTTTGGATCAGCTCCAGCGTATTCGTCATACTTGAAATGATGGTAGGAACGATATACCTGCAGCGTGATGGGTGGATATTCCTCGACGATAGCATCTGGGGACACGAAACTCAGCAACGCCTTGGTATGCAAGATCCAAAACTCGCAGAGCTCATTGAGTGGGGAGACCGCCAGCTCATCCCGAATTGGAGCCCGCCCGGTGAGAAGAAGGAGCAGAGGAGCAACGGGACGTTATTGGACTTGAATAACGGGGTGATGATGAAGGTCCTCGTGTCGGATAAGCCCAGTGTCGCGTCGAACAAGCCCGACGCCCTGATTGCGCTTGCGATCCACGGCTGCGGGGTGACGTCCATGCTCGTGAATCGAACAGAAGATCCGGAGGACATTGTGAGAAAGGTTGGTATGTGCAATGTTCCACCGTATGTGTTGGCGCAGACGGTCCGCTCTGGCACATTGTGTATTGGCATTCCTTCAGAAATCAAGGAAAGGTGAGTGTCGCCGTTCTATACTGTTGTGCTTTGTACTGACTCACAGCAGAGACAGTATATCACTCTCGGAAACTAGAGCTTTCTTCATTGACCTGTGTTGTTAGCTCAACGGTATCTTACAGAATTTTTGGTGCACATACTTTCAGATAGCCTGTTCCTTATGGACCTTCTTCCCGGTACCTATATACTTTCATAATATTGCTGTTTGGTAAAATATAATAATCATTTCGCTTGTTTGACACGACGTAAGGGGATACAGTCATTGTTGCACGAAAGATTTGACGATTTTGAGGAAAGGCCAGTGATGGCAATGATGAGAGATGATGGTGGTGGTGGTGTTACCGGCGCCAGGTCCCAATAAGGAACGGCCGGGTCCACAGCCCTGACATGGCGAACCATGTGCTGTGGCTGCAAAGGCGTTGAGTGTGTCTCACGGAGTAGAGACTCTTCGCAGGGTGCTAAATTGGGTACCGAAACGGGCTCAGGGTTAGGAAACCCGGCCTTCCGGCCCGCCCAGAAAGTTGCCGTGCCAATTTTGCAACCGAAATTGGAAATTCAAAGAAATTCTTCCAGCTTACCACCTTCATCTCATACTAATCGACGCGTACTTCCATCAGCACTCCTCGTCGCTGATGCTCATTTTCATCCGGATTCTGTCAACTTTGTAATTGCGCGGAACCGCGGACGCTTCCGGTAGGTATTGACTTGGAACAATATATAGGATCACCGTTGACGCATTGTATACTTGGACTAGCAGGAAAAAATCGCCTTTAAATCGCGTCCGTAGTGCATCGATGTATTTTCCGTAACACGTTTCACCTCCCAGGAACCAAGCGACACGTAACGCCTCGTGTTTCCATCTTGAAGGTACGTCGTAGTCCTTGCTCGTTCAGCTATATCTCATCCCAGCTATAATAGATGTATGGCTCACGCCTAACCCCAGGATCACGAATATTTCGAAGATGCTTCACCTCCACTCACGTTCCCCAAAGAGTGTTCATCCTACCCGACTTCCGAAATTTCGACACCCACATCCCCGACAATGCCAACGCCGTGCGTTTTCGCGACAAAGACAAAGACATATCCCAGGTCTTCCGATGTTTCAAAAACGTCGAACACCTCCAATTCTTGGAAAAGAACATGTCATTCGTCTTTGATGACCCTTTGCTAATGGATACTCTTACCAAGATGCCTCTCAAATCATTGTACTTCCAATCAGCCATCTTCCACGATATCAACCATCTCTGCTCGTTCATACGCCGCTTTCCAACCGTAACAGAGCTTTACTGCTCGCGCCTACGTCTTCACCAGAAGAGGCCTCTTCGGAGATCGCTCCTGGTAGACGAGGGACCGGCCCTTCAAACAATCCGAATGGACAGTGATGACCTATGGCACGCAGCTTTAGACGGATCCTTCGGGACCATTAACGAGATCCGCAACATTACCGTGATGGATGTGAAGTACAAGCAACTGCCCGATATAGGCCTGTTCCTCCAAAAGACTGCCCAGGAAGGTAACCTCAAGAAATTCAATATGAGGCATATGCACGGGTTCGACGTCAGAGGCGCGTTAGCTTCGATTTCTCACTTTTTCCGCTCTGACCTTGCTTCAGATAGGGCTAAGGGTAACTCATCATGGAAGCGAAACCCCGCTCCTCTCGAACTCTCACATCTGAAGTCCCTCGGCATTGACATCCACGGACGGTATAAACTCATCGGCATCAAGCAACCAGTCGTCATATTAAAATGGTGGATAGACATGTTGAAAAATTTGGCTGAGAAGGGTCAAGCGTCGAATCTCAAGGACCTGACAATCGTCGTAGGAATATGCAAGCCAGAGCCATATGTCGTTGAAGACCTGGATGGAACATGGCGGCTGCTCGATTACCTCTTAACGCAGGACTTCCCTGCATTCAAGTGGCTGCGCGTGGTGATCAAGGTGTTCCAACCTACGACCATAGAGAATGGAGAAAGCCACAAGAAAATTATAGAAGAAAGTTGTCCTCGTTTGCTGGAGAGAAAGATGATTAGGGTCGGGTGTGGACACGTACAGTCTAGTAACAATTTGTACACGATGAATAATTTATTTTGAGCAGCTACAACATTATTTCACGTAAACCTTAGCAACACGCAGTGGGCGCAGAGAAGACCCCGTTGCACGAACCAAACAGTATCTCAACGCTGTGGAAATACCGTGCTCCGCTTCATTGCCCTTTAGTCATCACTATCCGGTTCCTGCAAGAAATCATCCCTAGAAAACAAACAGAAACCAACAAAAGACTGAGGAGCGACAACTTCAACAGGTTCATCACGGCAAATTGGTGCAGGTGAGTAAGCAGAATGGACGATCTTGTCAGTAGAAAAAGTTTCGTGGATTAATTCTGGTGCAGGTGTGAGTTCGAAGGCGGGCTCCGGATCATCTGCGACTTGTGAATGGCGAACAAGAGAGTCCGAATTTGGTGTATCGATCCTGGTAGAGATGGGTAAAGCAGCCGACAGGCATCCATCGTCCTGAGCATCATCGATAGGACAAAGAGAAGCATTCGCAGGCGAAGAATGAGAAGCACGCAGGGATCTATCCACCCGAAAATGTCGCGAGGAACAAGCAGAAGCATTTGGTGAAACCTGTTGGGCGAAATGAAGGACATCTTCGTTCGTGTTAAATCGAGGAGCCACAGACGGAGATGAACGATGTAGTAGAGAAACGCTAGCCGTTTTTGCTGTGGTGAGCGGGTCTTGTTCATGGAGAGAGTCGGGTGAAGGGCACTCGACAAGCGGAGATCGCAATCCTGAACTATAGTCGGCAGGAACCGGTTCTTCGATGCACTGTCCAGCATCAAGGATTGCCCAAGACGATGTCTCGAAGAGTGTGTAGTCGTCAGGGTCCTCGGGACCAGCGTAATCCTCCTCTCCATTAATAACAGGCAGCGAATGACAATCAGAGGTAGAGCCGTCAAGCAGAGAGTTATGGTCGAATGGAGGATCAGGGTCGTTTCCTTCGTGAGCGACAGGTTCATGCGCCAAGTTGTTGAAATAGTCATTGGAAGAAGAAAAATAAGCAGACGATGGATATGATTCGAGATGCAGTGGAGGAAGTTTTTGGTGTACGTGAGCAGCAATGTCATGATCGTCAAAATCGTGATCACTGTCATCTTCGCCGAAATGAAAGTCGTCAGACTGGCTGTAAGAATCATCTTCGTCCACACGAGGAGGAGGAGGAAAGTTATCTGAGGAATGACTGCTGGCAACCGGAATCCCTTCAGAAGAAAGATTTGAAGATGAATGAGCAGTGAGCCTCACTCTGCGCCTCTGGTGAGCCAGGACCGGAGGCCGCGGTTGCTTCGCCAAAGCCGACGTATTATCCGCATCCTTTTCTGGGGTACTGGGAGCAGATTGCAAACCTAGTATAACCCCCACGGCTGTCCAAGGATCGTCGTAGTCAAATATATTTCCTGAGAACGACGTTTGGAGCGAAGACGTGACAGCAAGTGTCCCAAAAGAAGAGGTTGCCTGTGCGACGTCGTTTCGTGTGGGTATATGCGACGTTTTCTGAGGAGGAGCCAGGATAGGGGAGAGCTGGCTGCTTTTACCGGATGTAGTGTGAGAGCCAAGATGAGCTTGAAAAAAAGTGTCGTCCGGTTCTTCATCGTACTCGTCGCTGTCTGGATTGTGGTATATATCCCGGGAAGACGGGTCGAGGCTGTCGCACAATCGATCATTTTGGGATCCAAAGAACAACTCCTCGTCCTTCTCTGGCGACAATTCCGATTTGATTCTCTAAGCGAGCGTTAGTGTTTAGCTGCGACATAAATGTAGGAGAACTCACTTTCGACCTTCGCGCTTCAGGCGAAGATATATCTGACACCCGTATTCTCTTCTTGTAAGCATATAACCCAGCCAAGTCTGGTAGTGAAAGAATTTGATTCATAGCAGCTCGCAAAAACATAGCTGGGCCAAAATTGAATCACAAGCAGTACAAGCAAGCTCGAAGACCCTACGCTCTGATGTATCCAGCGCCTCGAGGACTTTTGAACTGTTGCTCGCTGAGCTGGGACCATCGCGTTTAGATTTTGGGGGTTTGCTAGGACTGGGAATGTAACCTTGAGGCTGCAAGGTAGAATTCTGCTTTGCATGCGCCAGTGAGATGCTTGGTTGCGGCTGATTTCTCGACGTTGGAGAGTTGATGGAACGGCGCTTGGACAAGAGATTCAGGCGTTGGCGGCCGAAGAATCGTTTCTGCTGACGACCTGCCGCATCTCTAGAGCGAATCTTGGCGGCATTTCTGGAAACGAGAACGGTTGGAAAGGTAAAGAAAGAGCAAACAATGACGCACTTTTTCCCTCCCATGTAGTTAGCACCAGCCATGTTGAGCTCACAGCCCTTGCTTTCAAAGCGGCTGGGTGGTTTGTAACAGAGATGCAGTATCGTGCGGCACAGTAATGGCGCTACAAATGAATCTTTGACTACTGTGGAGGAATTTTGAGTAAAAGGTCGAAAAAAGGGAAGGGAAATATGGTCTCAGATCAAGCTGAGTGCTGAAAAATTAGGATATGCGGTGTATGTTAACAACACTCACGGAATCCCCTAGTAAAAGGCGAGGGGATTGTTTAATTGAGTGTTGCTTAGCCACCAACATTTGAGTAGAGGAATTCGATCGGGCCTTGACAGTTTTGTATTTTGCTCAGCTCACTGAGCCGCTTTACGCCGATAACACCGATTAGGCATTTTGACGGTCCATGTCGAGGCAGACATTGCTCAAGCTTCAGCACTTCAGCCTTAACTAGAGGACGGCTACATTTGTTAGACTCGAACATTGTACAACTGCTCGTAAAAATACACACGCCTAACACTTGTTGACACTCTCCAAAGCTTGCAGTCTTCAATTATCCATCAATCCATAATTGTATACTTGAAAATATTCTAAAGATGGTACAACACCTGCTATCCTGATGATCCCACCTCGAAAAACTCTTGAAATCCATGCCCAGGCCAAGGGGCATCAGTTATCCCACTCCACAAACTCATCAAATCCATAGGACCCGCAAGGTCAAATGCCTGATTTTCCCATGGTTTATCCAGCTCATTGGAGAGCCATACAAGGTAGGGCGTCCATCGCGCGTCAAGCACAGAGAGAATCCTCTTTGCCTCATAACCCCACTGCTTTCTCACCCACCACGGGCCATCCTCCGCTACTCGTTTCATCATAATACAATAATGTGCCAAGATGATAAGCGCACGCGGTCTCCGCTCGGTCAACAAGCGAAAGAAGGTACTGGGTACTATCGACCACCATAAACCCGACACATACATATAGTAGTCTTTCTGAACCGAGGCTTTCCATGACATCTCGAGGATACGTATCGACTCTTTATACGCGGCATATACTGATACATCGTGTAGCTCCTCAACGTCTGGTAACGACGGTGCCGTGCTCAAAAGTGTCGACAAGGATGATGTGAACGGCTCTTCCAGAACTTTCGATTTCATTGTTGGCCCCATGAGGGTGACTAGCATCGGATGGAGAGCACCATCCTGGAGCCGCGGCCATATTTTCGCAACCTTGGAGGGCATAGTACGGAGCGAGCTTAGCCATTCGCTCGTGGCCAAGGAGACAGCGGACAATGTAGCGAACTCGTAGATCGCGACAATAGACGAGGTGATAAAGACAGCATCAGCATCCGGGTCTCCATCCATTTCCGCTCTTTCTAACCCTATTTTGGCTTGCAAATAGTAGTCGTTCGCGGCTACAGCATACGAACCGGCTGTGGGATCAGCGTGATGAGCATGAAGCGCTGATATCGCGAGAATAGCATGAAGGAGATATTGGTTTTTGGAACCGAACGCGATTTTGGGAACGATGGTTCTCCATACACCTGCTGTAGCAGGATCAGAAGCAAGTGAGGGTGAAGTAGCGGTAGTATAATGGTGCAATAGTTCGAGATCCAGCATGTCGAATGAACCAGCGCTAGTACGTCTCGATATTATGGAAGGGGGATTTTTATATGAGGTTGATGCAGCATGGGTATTACTAGATGTTCCTGGCGCTGCCGAGTCATGTTGTGAGGTATTGGTCCAGATGCACTCTATGCCTCTCCTCGTACAGTTCTTGCATATAGGAAATTCCTCGTCGCACTGCGTTTCATCGTCTGAGCAAGCTGAACCAGAACTGGCAGTGAGTACATACCTTGACCTTGCGTCGCTTGCATGTTTTGCATCCCTTTCGTGTCTTATGGTGCGGACGAATTGGCGCCATGGCAAGTGCGAAGGTCGAACGATTCGACACAGCCACCGACGCCTACGGCCTGATATCGACGTCATGTGAAAATCACAGCGATCCCTTACCAGGAAACCGGGAAGGCCGGGAAGGGTGGAAACTTCATTACCTGATGGTGTTCCTCAACAAAGCCGATCTTTATGCTACAGCTCCTTAAAGGTACAAACACACTAGCTACGTAACGCGTCCTACGGAGAAGTTCGACCGAGGAATGTTCAATGCTGCCATAGTCGCTGCGATCAAGTCTCGTCATGAGTACTCTCTCACAAAATCAAAATACTGGAACGTAGTTTATATATCGTCGAATCGAATCAATTTCATAGAATTAGGATAATCACCTTCGGAGTCCCATGGACTCCTAGTAAGCGGTTGAGATTTTTTCTGAGAGAATCACACGGCTCCGAAATGCGGGAAAATACCATATGTTCACACCCTGCCGAGGTACTTGGTGCGGGGAAACGAAATGAATGTAAATTCGTGCTCTAAGACTCTGCCTTACGCCAAGTCTGTCCAACGAATCGCCTTTCCTCATGCACGATGGGGCCGTGCACCATGAGTAGCAAAGAAAACCGAGTAAGCGGGTTGAGCACAAGACCTACTCAATACCAAAACAAAAGAGGCAGCCCAAAAGCAAAACGGAACCCGGGCTTGTCATCGTTCTCATTCTCATGAACGCTGAGTGCGAACTTCCCAAACCAAGCCCTACCGACTCCCATACCGGTTATCGACCACCCGCGTTCCAGGGACACCCTGCCCAAACCCAGTATCCCATCGACACGAGCGCGGGCACGCCAAAACCGCTCTTCGCAAATTTAAGCTGGCCTGGAAAACCGCTCGCTTGGACGTTCCCATCTGCGTGAAATTATCCTTAAATCCTCAATGAAAAGGCTCCAGAGGTAAGGAAAAAGGTCTCACTCGCTCATCATTATGTTCTTTGCGTCCCTCCTCACTCTCCTCGTCGCATCCACCGCTCTGGCGTCCCCTCTCGAGAGTCGCCAGGCTAACACCACCAACACCAACGCTGGCATCAACCAAGCTGTTGATGCTCTCGACCAGAGCATCCACATCAACATTCCCAACATCAGTAAGAGCCAATACCTCCCTAGATGTGCATTGTAACTGATTCGAAATATTTCAGTAACCCTCCAAGCCTCGCACCAAGCCAACGATAGCACCATCGGGGAACAGATCGACGACCTCACCACCGTCTTCAGGGTTGCAGCGCAGGACCTGAGCAACATCCCCGTCAGTGCGGGCTCTACCACCGTCAGCCCTACGAACGATGACATCAGTATCACTTTCGCGACCATTCTGTCGTACGTCCAGCTTTGGTTCCGATGCCTAGGCATTTACTCATCTCAACATACAGACTCGTCGCGTCGGGCTTGTCGGGCCTGACAGCTGAGGTAGTGCCGGCCATGCTGTCAATGTTCCAGGACCTCGATCCTCAGGTCGCTGCAGCCACTACGGCATTGAATACGACACTCCCAAACTCAGTTAAACTTGTTCATACCATGTAAGTACTGCTGCATTATGACAATGGCAGGGGAGAACTCACCGGGTCCGATTTATCATTCAGGATGCTGGATGCACGACAGTTCTTCATCGCAGAAGGTTTCAACCTGACGATAGCCGCTCTTGGGTTCTAATGTCTTGACACGTTGAATTCGTATGAGTAGCAGCATGGTGCCTTTGGATTCAGTACTTGATTGACAGAATGTGATGTTGATTTGACACTGTTATTAATGCGAATACAAAAGAATCTGTTCGAGACGCTGTATATCCATCAGGCCTCCTCCTTATACCATGGCCAGAAAACCGGAACAGATCTAGCCGAGATGAATTAGACACGGAATCCACGGGGTAGAGGGCAAGACCTACCTCTTGTACTCTTTCCACTGAGGGTCGTCTCCCCAGCGCTTTTCAGCTTGGCGTTCAAGTGGCGGAACACCCGAAAGCTGATTCAATTCAGCGCTTATCAGGCCCAGAACACTGCAGGTACACGTACCTTTCGAAGGAGGAAGTACGTCATCGCCGGACTGAGCCCAGCCAAGAGAACTGTACCACTGGGGAAATATGGGGTACGTAGTGCCGAGGAGGATAACGCCCAGATGCCCGTCCAGATACCGAGTTCGCCGAGATAGTTGGGATGTCTGCTGACGCTCCATAAACCGTGTGTGATGAATTTTTCATCGTGTTGCTTGGTATTCTTGTTGTGTCGCCAGGAAGACTTTTGATAGTCTGCTATCACTTCGAAGAGGAAGGAACCGGCAATGAGACCAAGCGCGACGTAGTCGCGCATCCGTAGCGCTGGGTGAAGATTTGACGGAAGGATGTTGCACAGATAGACGGGGAGCCCGGTGAGAAAGACCCAAGAGGCTATGTGTAATACATTTGGTTATGCTTTGAGGTGAGAAAGAAGCAACCACACCTTGACCGAACCAGTAGCAACTGAATACTGCTGGCTTGCGCTTGATTTCGTTGAATCGAGAATCCCCGCCGGCTTTGATCGCCCTCTGACACAAAGTTAGCAGTCAGTGAGGGAAACAGAGGTAAAATCTCACAGAAACTAAGAAGATGCCCATTCGTGACGCCCATATTCCAACGGCAGCGCTCAAGATTATCTGTCGAGGGGCAAACGATGCCAAGCGTGGTAGTTGAGTCGGCAGACCATCCCAGAATTTGGCCTTCAGTGCCGGATAATACAGTGATAGGTAGGTCGTAGAGAGAAATCCGAGTGAACCCCCCAAGTCAAAATATGTTTCGTTCTGCTGCGGGACGAAGACCAGGGCGAACACTAGGGAATGATTAAGTGCTTGACGCCTAAATGGAACAAGAAAGATAAACGAACAAGTTTGCAATGCGTATGCACTAGCAAGCGAGGGAAGCAGACGAGAGAATACTGTCATGTTGGGACGGGAAGAGATAGAAGATATGATGTCCTTCCGTAGTATTTATGGGATCGTATCGGGCAATTGACGTCGTGTGACGACATTTCCTTCAGCATCGGAACGGCATTGAGACACGGGGTTATTACGAAAATGGCGGATTCAGGACGAGAATCGATGCAGGAAATTGATGTCCGAAGTTAATGGGAATTGCCGCGATTTCGAAGACTCAGAGTCGGAGTGTAAATACCGATTTCCTGTCACGTGCTCACGTGATCGCGTAACTTCAACGGTTGACGCACTTCGGTCTTCGGATTGAATATTATTTGAATTCCGAGCGGTAATTTCTGCGAGCTACGTATCTCAGACAATCTTTGATATGCCTGACGTAAATTAGTTGGCTCGGAGGCCACCTCTGGATCCCTTGCTGCCTTTCTAGCACAGTATTTTATGGTATGTCTTCCGCCAACGTCAGTGGACACATCCCCCCATGCTAAATTGCTTCTCAGGCGAGTACTACAGCCGCTTCATCCTACAGGAAGACATCCAGTGCCCCTGCAGAGAGCCTATGAAAACCCGAGATCATGTCATCCACGAATGCCCTTGATACGATGGACAACCGTGAAAGGCTACGCAAGGTTTCTATAGACATATACTTGCCAGACATCCTAGGGGGAAAAAAGAGAGCATAAAAGCCTTGGCATCATTCCTGGAGAAATCAGGTGCATTTACGAAGACCGGCAATCCTAAATGGCTGTCCATGCGACCTACATTGGATAAGGAAGAACTCATGTTGGAGCTGGAAGATTGGTTGAGAGATTATGACCTGGGGCGAGGGGTAGATCCTGGAGGTTGAAAAGCGGTAGAGGAAAGATAGCAATGCTGACGGACTCCGAGAACGCCAAAGGAACTCGCTCTATGCACACAAACCTGTGCCCCCTAGCCTAAGTTATGGTGGTGTCGACCCCCCTAGGCACCAATAACTCAACACACAAAGATACGAGAAAACTGTACCATTGAAGGACCGAAAATCCTTCCATATACCTACTGTAGCTGCTGGGGCTGGCCACGAGCAAGCGCCGCCGTGTCTCTGTACATAGATCACGGGTTGCGGCTTCGAAATATAGAGTCAAAAAAAAAGAGAAAACATCCCCCCACGCTAAAGAGGTGGCTTAATTGATCCGCAAAGTAGTACCATGAATCTCTGGTGGTTTCTGGTCAAGTGAAGTTTTGCACCTCGGCCTGTTAATGTGAAGAAAAACCATACGAAACAGCTTGACGTCTTTATCTATGATCATTAGAGTAACCCAGCAGGAAGCGACGCCACGCCGAGGGTATGAGGTAGGAAAGACGTCTGAGAAGTAAAATTGATGAAACAGCAGTCCCCACAGTTCGAAAAATGCGATATCAACGGAGGAAGGCAGTACAGGCCTTTGCAGAGTAAAAGACGGTGCAACCCTGGACTATCCTCCCGGTGGCGAAACGAACAAGGCCGTCAGAGTAACCCGAAACGGCGTTTCAACTGCTGGTACTTACAAGCATCCATGTGGATGTTCAAGCACGGCAGAGCTTGGCCGCTACTTGCCGAAAAAGAACTTGGTCGGAGATTGAATAATAAACTTGTCGGAAATTGGGGGAAGAGATATCTCACCCCCTACTCACCGTCGCTGGCAGCGAACTCGACGACATTCCCCTCTCCATATCGGAAAATTACTTGTATTTTCTCCTAATAATATTTTGAAAGGATTATTTGGAGGTGAGGAGGCAACGCATCCGATTCTGCAAAGGTCGGTTGTGCCATTTCTATTTTATTTTGTGGTATGTTTATCCTTATCGGCGTACAGGGAACGTCACACTCCGGTTTTGAATATCTGCTTTTTACTTTGACATCTAGCAGGAGGCGTCCAGATCGAGAATATACTGTTCGTCTATGATTTCGACTTTGTCCTTGCATGCGCTGAGGGGCGGCCACTGTGCCTTCCTTTGTTCCGTAATGCGAACAGTTAGTGTATGGATAATCCTCAGCATTACCAGCCCTTGTCCCACGCCCTGCGCCTCCCAGTAGGTGCCCAAGCACCCGCTACATATACACCAGCAAGTTATAATCCCAAGCCACGACATGACGACGACGACGACGAGGATGACGACGACGAGGTCGTAGCCCAGCAACTCAATCGGTCAGAGGAAACACAACAAAGCGGTACACCAAGCCCAGCAATGAAGACGGCGAGGTGAGCTTGTTCTGTCGATCCCGAAAGTCTACTACATGCTTTCACAGTGCGCCAACGCAGCAGCAGCAGGACGAACCAATCATACACCAATATGAACCAGAGCAAAAACGAAGACCGGGTCGGCCCCGTGGGTCAAAGAATCGACGGAATCGTTCCAGCCAACCGCCGAGCAAACCAGTAGCTCAGTATTCCCATCCACCTTTACACCCTACCGGTCCGGGAACAGCACCACCCCAACATCCGGATGTGAACGCTCAGAATCAGCAATACTATGAATTCCAATGGCGCGTCTTGAATCTATGTGCAGAGTTCTACAATGCCGCCGAAGAACTGGTGGTTCGTATAATTCTCCCTTTCAAAACCGTTTTCTGAGGGCGCTTACAGAAAGGCGCGAATCCATTGGTTGTTGCCCAATGCTATCATTCCGCACCAGGGAACAAGGTCGACCCCTTGGTCATGCTGAACGAGGCCAAACGTATTTGCGATACACTGGTATGTATTTCTCTATATAAGCCGGCACGAGAAGATGCCTCGAGTTTTTAGGCTGAAAGAACGGCACGAACCCTGCCTAACAGAACGGAAATCCTCTCGTGCTGGTGTAGCTGCCTTCAGTAACATCCGTTCTGATGATACCATAGCTAGCGAACCCATCTCGTCTCATAACGACACCACCACCACCCATGTATCCAGTCATACCGACCTTGTACCAGCCTCCTCAGCCCACTGTGCCTCCAGCTGGAGTAGCGAGCACGTCTAATGTCGCTCCGGCTGCCGTCATAAACCAACCCCAGTCATTTGTGGTGTCAATGAGCGCACCCCAATATCCTATGTATGCTCCGCCGCCTGGTCAATATCCTGCGGCTCCCTACTATCAATACCCGTCTTACGTGCCAGGTCCGCAATACTACGGCGCACCTCAGCCTCCGGCCCCGCCTCAACAGCAGCAGCAACAGCAGTCGCAGCAACAACCTCAGCAACAACCTCAGCAGCAACAACCTCAACAGCAGGCACCTCAGCAACAACCACCTCAGCAACAGGTGCCAGCAGTACCGACTCCTACAGTCTCAACAACGATGCCAGGAGTTGGAGGCAATCAAGGAGCATGGTCAGACGAAGAAACAGAACGACTGAAAGCTCTTGCTGAAGAGAGCAAGTCACAAAACAGTACAGGAGAACTGGAATGGGACTGGGTAGTAAACCGATTTGGAAATGATCGTACACGGTACGTGCACGTTCAACGTGTTTCTTGATACTTATTCACGCGATCCATCTCTAGCCATCAAATTCTCATCAAAGCTACTCAGCTTGGTCTAAAAGAGAGCAGTACACGAGCTGTGAATTCGCGGGGGGTAAAACGGCGCCGAGACACGGACGGTGAGACTGCGAGTCCGCCCGTTCCTGCTGAGACGACATCTCCTACGTCCGCCAACCCGGCTAATACGAACCCGTCACCGTCTGCCAGCCATGGACAGTCAACTCCCGTGGCATCGCCGTCGATGCAGAACCAGCCTAAGCCGTCTGCGTCCACCTCCAAAGTGTCATTGCCTTGGCCGATGCCTACCGTGGCAGTCAACACCCCTTCGCCTGTGGTGGCTACGTCGTCTCATGATCGTCCGTATTACCGCCCTCGGCCGACGGACACATCTTCCAAACCTCTTATGGGGCCCCCAGTGCAGCATCAGTATATGTACCAGCCCAATGGGAGCACGAGTTCGGTGATGAATGGCAAGTAGTCTTGGAATCACGGTCATGGTTTAGCTTTTATGTCCTAACGATTTTTCTCTTACTTCATTGCGGTTCCTACTTTGAACGCTCCTGGTATATATACCATCCCCCTTCCTGTTGTCTTTTTGTTAGTCTTGCATATGTAAGTTTGCCATGTATACACGTCCTGTACTACGTACAATACGTCGCCGCGATTAAAAGATTTCACCTTTGTAGCTTTCTCTTGGACTTTTTGTCGTCATTGTATGCTACCTGTATTTCTTAAATGCATGCTATTCATCTGCGGATCATTTCACAGTTTGCCGCCGGCATTGACTCGGCGTGGCAAGTGTAAATGGATTTCCTAAGAACCATTAACTCTTATTTCATGATTTCATGGGATTCATCTACATGGGCTGTATTCTCGGTTGCTTTCTTCTGGAATTTGGCGGTGATATCTAGCACTGGCTGGCATCATCTTTCTGGGCACTGCAATGATCAATTATGAACTAGATGAGGTTCATAGACGCCTCGTTCTCAAGGCAGACACTTGTATTCGCACAGTACCAGTACTGCACCGCCGCCATATCAGTCACGCCGTTAATTAAAGCGTCCGGGTCTTCCATCTGTATCGGAACTACAACTCCCCTGGATCCCCATCATCGAACTGTACCTCGAGGCTCGAACTAGTCCAGTGTGACGGGTCATCACTATCATACTTTTACTCCGGGAATGGATAATCACAGCATATAAATCAAGGAGAAGGAAGCGTTACTGATCAGCTGCAACCAATCACCTATGAAGGGGGGCATCTTTGGCTCTTCGCATGGGTTATAAAGGCCGTTGTCCTATCAGCGAAGCCTGCACTGCCTCTGGTTTCGGTCCCTTAAAGATGTTCATTGTACAAAGTAATGCTACCTAGTGCTGTGACCCGTCTGCCCATCAATCTTATCGTCTTGTCCCTCAGGCCCGCTCAGGTGAGCATATCCACATGTCATCCCATTGCATCTTCCAATTGACCGTCACTGGCATCTTTCTAGAACAGTTAATCGGTTATGGCTCACATACGGAAGCGTAGTCAAGACTCTAGTTCTTCAGGCAATGCGGAGTAAGTTTCTTTCTCAGTGTTTCCACGATGATAAATACGAGTGATTCTCATTATCATCAAGTGCACGTCCATCGACTCGTAAACTATCCTCATCGGGGTCAAAATCGTTTCTACGGCGCTTGTCCGACGCCTTTAGCTCATCTTCCGCTGAATCTTCCTCGGACGCTCCGTCCGCCCTCGCCCAGCAACGCAGAGAAGAAGCTCTTCGTGAAAGGGGGCTACTACCACCTCCGACGGCAGAGAATCCACTCGACTCTCCACCTTCCTTAGAATGGGACGCTACAGCGCTCTTTGAAGAAGTTCGTTTAGCGAGTAGCAAAGGGCCATCTCAGCAAGGTCTTACGGCTGCCGAAATTATCAAAAAGCAGTGGGAGCAAACCAAAAGCGAGGCTGGCCCGTCAATACTTCGCCAAAGCCGGTTCATCGAGCACATCCCTGCCAAAGACGACTCGCCACCTGGAATCCGTACCTCGTCCCCCGAGGTATCGATCCAAAGATCCAGCACCAGGCGACCATCGACTTCACTCTCCGTGTCTCCTAGGAAACCCCGGCCTCTTGGGCCTCGGAATCGTAGCGATACGAAGTCGTCGTCATCATCATCGTCGTCGTCGTCTTTCCCACCACCTCTGCCCAAGGGAGCAAGTCCCCCTGTAGCATTTGTCACTCGATCTGTACCCCCAACTCCAACTCATTCGACCTCTATATCCCAGCGGTCACGCAACAAGGGCTTACCTCCTATCGATGTCGACTGGGAGCGCCAGACTAACGATCCTGTCGCTGATCCGGTACCTCGTACAAGGAAACCGATTCAAGTGACTATACATAATCGTGCAAGCCTCGTCATTGAGGCTGGTCAGATAACGGATATCGAGAGTCGAAGGGTAACAGAGATGGCATTTTTGGATCCATTGTAAACAATTCACATTTTTATTCGCTGTATCAGTTCATTATGTTTCCTTTTTCTACTCAGGAATCTTTAGATCGAGAATTTAGACATTTAACGTGTAATAGGTGGAAGGAAAAGGATGTCCGAGCGTTCTAGCATACCACTTTGGTTTCGAGAATCGGCATATGATATGAAATACCACAAAGCTTTTCTTCGCTTTCACAGGTCTAAAACATCCGACGGTACTTGTATAGTGCGCCAAGCTTTTCTCGCATTCGATCCAGCCTAGATGGAACTCTAATGAATCGCGATCGTCGTTGTACCGTCCCGGCATAACCATCAGTATAATGCCGCTACCAAAGCTGATGATTATCTTGATCTTACTGCCTTGAGATAGGAGACAGTTTCTCCGCACTATGGCACTGAGTTCTACGACCCTGTGCGCGCGCACAACAATATTCCTTTCTTCCCGAAGCTAGTATGAATGTGTCCTTTCCTATGTGACAGATGGTGGATATCACTCTAATCACCCTTCCGTGATGTCTGTTGTATGTTTTATTGGTGCTGTGTAGACCTGCGCATACTGGATAGTCACCGTACAATAGCGCTCCCCATCCAAAGGCCAATGTACAGTACGCGTTCACTTTATATATTACATGCAAGTTCCATCGACAATTTCGACTTATTTCAATTTCACTATCCGTTTATACTTTCCCTCAAGAATCAAGATTCGCCGACTGCCATATCTGACTCCATTTTTTAGGATCCTCGATTCGGAAGCCCAGTAGCGTAGGTCATCACTACGATTTTTGCATATTAAATGATAAACCTACTATATCAGCTGCGCAGACAAACGCCGGGTTTTCAGTTATCTACATTCATTTCAGTAGGTTCTTCCATCAGGGCTAAGTGGTCGCGAGTAGATTCCAAGTATTAAGGCAACTAATCGTTTGTCATTTGTCCAACGCTCAACGACTAGTCATGGTTTATATGGCATTGCAGCAGCTCATGTACCTAGTGTTAGACAGCCCTAGTCGAGACTGGTGGAGAATTCGCCGAACTCAGGGGTGTGGTCGATTCTATTCTGCAGACCTTATTTTCGGTACCTTAACTGACGGAGAATGGGAAACTGGATTAGTTGTGAACACTTTGGAATATGCTACGACAATTCTGGTTGCTGGGGAGGGTCTGATCAGACCATGGCTTCTCAGAATTGTTTGGATGATGATGCTTATACTGGTTCTTAACACAAGCTTCTAGCTCTTCACCGGGTCAACACCCTCAATTCTATCAGGAATGCAAGTAGGATCAAGTTCTAGAACTTCCCCCTCCTTACACAGGTGATCATCACTGGCGGCGAAGGTAAGACGCCTCGTTCTGAATGCTTTACGAGATTCCCTGGTACGAGGATCATTGATGATCATTATCAATTCCTTCTGAAACTTTCAACGAACTGCAGGCGCTTATTCCATGGATGACACCGGTGTGAACATCAATATCTATGCACCGCAGAGTTGCAATGATTGCCACATACGATGTACACATATAACCTTCGTTGTTTCATCCGAGCGCTGATCGTGTTTTGTTTGAATAAAGTCCCCGGACTACATATGTTTTTTGTGCTTTTTGGTTTTGCGGTCTGTTTGATCTAAGATCACGGTGTCTGGGCTGGTACAGCGTGAGAAGAATGATACAAACATATGCATTTTGTAGGATGTCGCGTCTCAGGGAAAGACAATGCGTACAAGGCGAAACGAATTGACGAGAGATGAGATAAATCCTCGAATCAAAATCAGGAGGAGTATATCTCCAAGACTCCTTACATGCGGTTCCATGACTACGTTGCACCTTAAGCCTTGTCTTAACAGTCAGAGTGGCCGCCAGCAGTCATAGTGAACCTGTTTGATGACTCAACGCACAGTAAGCACAGAACCCATTATGATGACAAGCACCGACTGCGGAGGACAGGGAAGTAGAAGTACACCACGGCCCACGATGTCAAGCGGCCTTCTTATGAGGTTATCAAGCCTTAGTAGTGGTCCTGTCACAGTTAATCCTGGTTAATCAAGGGAAAACGCCAAAAAAGGGGAAGAATAACTACGGAGGACTCGTTCCGCAGAGCCTACGGTAGTCGTTCCGACCTTAATAGATGAAGGGTATATCTCCGAATGAAAGACTGTTATTATCATTCGTTCTCGTGCTTCCTTGAGACCGTATGCTACAGAGGTAACCGGGCTGTCATATAGCAAAGCGAGGCCGTTTTGCCCCCTTTGTCGAATATTGCGGTGAAGATGGGGTGAATGTCAGGCAGCTAGGATCATTCGCTTGTTGTCAAAGCTAGGAAAATGGCCGGTCTACAACCAATAATCAACATCTACGAAGAAAGTCAATCGTACCGAGTGCATCAAGAAGGGTGTTTATTAAATACCTTGACACGTCCTTTCCCAGCACCTGGCTCCATCTACACTCAGATTTCGCCTTGGAGATCCAACATTGTTAAAGGAATTGCGGAGATAGACATTGGTCTGTAGTCAAGGTCAGTAGTAAAAGGTTACTCAGATGAGTACGCGTGTTTCGCCACGCGTATTCGGTTTACGTAATAGCACGTGGACAAAACCTAAGCACCGCCTTGCGGACTCCGAAGTCGACGACGACGAACCTCGACCAACCCTAACGACCACGACATTTTGACAAGATTTTCCGTCGACGCTCAATTACTCGCCTCTTTTTACCTCATTATTGCTCAGATACGAGTTCTGTAGTGATGCTGAATCTGTGCTAACAAGTGCGTATCGGCTTAAATATTCTTGTGTGGTCGACGTCAGCGTTAATAGATTCCGTAGAACAATGAGATGTCCGCCATGATGAACGGAGTATGCATCCAGGCCAAAGGAACCAAGTTGGCTAGCAATTCGGATGTTGTATCCGAAAATATCTGTACATGAGGCATGGTATGTACGTTATTGAACGTCTTCATCCAGACACTGTTAACGCGAAACGTCGGTGCTGCTTCTGTAGCGTATGGTCTCGACCCATGCTCTTCAAGGTTCTGTAGACGGTTCGCAGGCCGTGGATTATATACGAATTCCTGCCGACATTACCTTGCCAATCATCTCACGCAGACCACCATCTCCGGATACACTATCTTCGCGTGAAAGTTTACCCTTTGCTGTTCATGCCTTTCAAATCGAGCCATTTTTTCATATCTCTTGGTTATGGCATGTGCAGAGATAGGATCATCTTTAGGCTACGCCGAGCTTTGCACTTTTGATCATTTTCCAGCTTTCAGATTCCTGCTTTCGTAAAGAAGGGTATACGGCTCCTTCGTAGGAGGAGCCGCAACAACGCCACGGAAGCGCTGCCATCCGGTAATCCGGTATCGAAGTCTACGTTGCCGATCATCTTTGGACACCGGTACCTGGGAGATCCTCAAAGCGACCATCGCCAACTCATCATGTACTTACCCCAGGCCCTCTTATCTGCACGCTTAGACCTGCTATTTGCGGCCTTCACTACTTTAAGACGCGTACGGAGCCGTCCTTTGCCAATGCCAAGGTTTGCACGGGACACGTTGACGGGCACGAGGTTTTGCTTGGACAGTAATTTTCATCAAAACCGACTTCCATTCGCATGGACTTGAATATTTTCCCAAAATATTCCGGCTTTTCAAGTGGACTCAGAATATTGGAGTCAAAGCTGATTTGAGAGTGGCAGAAGGTTTCACCAAGATTAGCAGCGCCACCGGATCCGACTGACGGGGCGGCGCCGTCTACGTTTCGTTTTCGGTTTCCCACCCGTCCACCCTTAACGGTTCTTAACACGTTCATTCGATGGCAAAATAGATGGAATCTCACTTACTCGGTATGTTCAGCGTCCAGTGGTATCATTGTTAATATTAAATCCCACCTCAGCTGTCTTATTCACGTGAGAAGCTATTGACCCTTATGAGGAGTCGGAGGAGACATGAGGAGGGTTTATTGTGGTCGATGCCGGTTCAGATGTCCCAATCGACTCCAAATCTCATTTAATGCGAGAAGTCAGAAATAGGTCGAACCTCAGGATCCCTGCAAAACGCCTATACATACATGAGGAAGTCGCTATGCTTCTGTTCATTCAACGCCTAAATTCTATCTGATTCGCCTCGCCTACAGGATCGGCAATGTAACGCTGACAGTAGGGAATCGGTCATTTCCAATTCAACACACTTTTTAATTTCCTTTTGGTTAGTTTTACGGATTTGGACGGCCCTGATTACCTCCGGTCCGAGAAGCACAATGGATATCCATTTTTCGCTCCCCCCCCGGGGCCGTCATATAAGTCTCCCTGACCAAGCCTTTCCCGTCTTCCATTTCACTTCTCTCCCCCCGGGAGATCATGTATTTTCTCTATTTCTTGGACTTCTTTCTCTTCATTGCTGGTATTTACTTCGTTCGACGCCTTCTCTCTAAACGACGCTCTCCTCTGCCGCCTGGTCCCCGCGGATATCCTATCATCGGCAATGTTCTCGACATGCCCACAGATCGCCCTTGGCTCACCTTCACTCGATGGGGTGAAATCTGGGGTATGTCGCTTAAGTCTCTTTCAGATGAACGCTAGTAACACCATTCGACGCGCCAGGCGACGTGTGCTCCGTATCTATGTTTGGGCGGACAATTATCGTGCTCAATTCTCACCGGGCGGCATATGCCCTTCTCGATAAACGGAGTGTCATATATTCTGAACGACCCAAGTTGGTGATGGCAGGAGACCTCATGGGTTGGAACGACATCATTGGCCTGGCACCCTACGGCGAAACCTTCAGGGCCCATCGAAAACTCCTGCACTCAGTTCTCGGGAGCAAATCTGCTATTCGAACGTTCTACCCTATGGAAGAACAGGAGGCCCAGAGTTTGATGAAACGCTTGCTGGATTCCCCCGAAAGGCTGCACTCTCATATATCCCAGTACGTCGTGGAAATCTTTCTCGCCGGTCGCAGAAAAGAAAACTTACTGATGTGTTTACAGGGACGTCGCAGCGTTAGTACTACGTATTACTTATGGTTATGAAGTCGAAAAGGAAGAGGATGATATGGTCGCGCTAGTGAATCGCGCCATGGAAGGATTGTCGGTTGCTTCTGCACCAGGACAGTTTCTGGTTGATATTATTCCAATGTGTACGTCGCCCTTAATCTTGACGTTAGGTTCTCTCAAGATTTGTCTTTTAGTACGTCACGTCCCGGAATGGTTCCCTGGTGCAGGATTTCAGCTCAAAGCAAAGCAATGGGCACAAGATTTGCGCAATATGATAAACATACCGTATGAGATGGTTAAGCGGCAAACAGTACGTACCTGATTCTATTTCTGACTTTTTTTTTTTGACACAAACGTGTTGTTGTAGGCAACAGGTGAGGCGCCGGAGTGCTTCGTGTCCAATCTCCTTCAAGGGGGTGGATCTGTTCCCGAACACGACTTGAAGTGGGCGGCTGGAGCTATCTATGCAGGTACATTCCTATTTTCAAATTACTGTGATCAGTCACTAACGCCACACTCTCAGCGGGCGCCGATACGGTAAGTCCCATACGGAAGGGATGGGATTTTTGCTGATTTCCTCCAGACAGTCGCAGTGCTGGACACATTCTTTCTTCTCATGATGCTTTACCCGGATGTTCAGAAGAAGGCCCAGAGCGAGTTGGATTCGGTACTTGGTGGGGACAGGTTGCCTACATTTGAGGACCGAGATGACCTGCCGTATGTGAATGCTCTATGTAAAGAGCTTGTTCGATTCTACCCAGTAGCTCCCATTGGTTCGTGGCTTGACAATAGAGCCCGTGCTCCACTGACCGGTTCCTGATAGCTATTCCCCATGCGACGTTAGAAGACGACGTCTTTGAAGGGCATTTCATTCCGAAAGGATCGGTTGTTTTCCCTAACATATGGTAAGTGGGTCGCCCTGTGTATATTCATCCACTTAGTAACGTCGCCTTTCTTAGGGCAATGGCACACGACCCCGAGGTTTACAAAGATCCAGATACATTCAATCCTGAACGCTTCCTGGGTCCCACACCTGAACAAGATCCACGGGAAATCTGCTTTGGATTTGGCAGACGGTATGTCACACATATATTAATATCAATGATGCACTCATTGACGAATGGTATGTTTTCAGGAGCTGTCCAGGTACGGAAGATGGGAAAATTTTCCAGGAATCTATTTTTGACGCTTGTTTTCCTTCCTCCGTCAGGACGTCTCCTTGCGCAAGCCACGACGTACATCGTGTGTGCCATGGCACTTTCTACGTTTGATATTTCCAAGGTTAAGGGAGATGAACCCGTGTTCAATCCTTCGCATGGGAGTGTCAGGTATGTTGGCCAGCTTCAGTGAGAACAATGAACTTATGACACGAGGTAGCCATCCTGCCCCATTCAAATGTAACATCACGCCGCGATCGATGAGAGCGGTTGAACTCATCACTCGACACGAATAATTGTTCATGCCCCCCATGCCTGTTCTCCGGTGTTTATCTTTTATGCCCTTTTCCA
Source organism: Desarmillaria tabescens (assembly GCF_030435595.1). Classification (NCBI taxonomy): domain Eukaryota; kingdom Fungi; phylum Basidiomycota; class Agaricomycetes; order Agaricales; family Physalacriaceae; genus Desarmillaria; species Desarmillaria tabescens. The sequence goes on from NW_026848300.1 coordinate 3,033,840, forward strand.
CTTCGTTCTTCTCTTGATGTCAGTCACGGTTCTCTTTTTTGTTTTGCGACGATATGAATTATAGATTACTTACGAATGCGCCTACGATTTATGACATACCCTACGCATTCTAAAAACTGGTGACGTTTAGTTGCTTGTGTTATTTGTTCATTACTGTGTTATATAGTTTGATACCCTTCTTTTTCGTTGTATGAAATAGTATCTTTGTTTTCTTTTATAGCTGGGAACTATCGGAGATGCAAAGGCCGACGGCGTTTGACCTTGGTGATATTCCGCCGCTGCGTGAAAAGTAGTATTCCGGATCACAGATAATTCCGAGGAAGGTCCCTTACGGAAGAACGGATCTCTTGCAAAATTAAATAATTATAAGGATACTATATATACGCTCTCGTAAAGGTTGAAGTTGTGCGTCTCTGAAAATACGTGTCTAGCAGGACTTCGCTTGCGGAGGCGCTTTCGTTGATATGACGTCATTTCTGTGCCGGTGATCATTAATAGTCACGTGGATGCTCCGTCATCGGGATGCCAAAGCAATGACGCCATCGAACACCTTTATAGCCAGCATCGATGCTTTCCCGACTCTCATCCATTACCCGCTACTTCACCTCCTCTGCTGCTTCACAGAACTCCCCTAACATGTCCATCAAGAATTTCGTCGAGGTTTGTCTTTTATCTGGAAGGGAGGGGGCCTGTTTGACGTGTTTTTCGTCCAGGATACCATAACTTCGCACAAGATAACCGTGTTCTCCAAGTCTTACTGCCCTTATTGTCGGCGGGCAAAGACATTGTTCAAGGACGAGTATCCTGATACGGACATCGGCGTTGTCGAGTGTGTCCTTTAGCAAATCTAGCTTGTGACGGCGCTCATCATTCCGTTGTTAGGCTCGATGAACGCGATGACGGAAGTGATATCCAGGAATACCTTCGCCAGAAGACTGGACAGGGTACCGTTCCCAACATATTTATCAGTGAGCTTGCATTTTTCATTCCCATCCGAGTGTATGTGTTGACCTCGTCGACAGATCAGCAACATATCGGTGGATGTGACGATACCATGAGATTGCAGAGCTCGGGAAAGCTGGCCGGTCTTATCTCTGCATGAATGAACCTGTATCATAATCATACGCATGACAGCTAGAATGCATTATTTCATCACAGGCGGCAATTCCCGTTTCATTCTGACCACTCACTCTCAGCGATGAGCAATTTCAAGTTACCACAGCTACCAAATATCGAAAGCCTCCGTGGAGAACTCTCATACAATAGAGTAAGCGGGATTTTAGCCATTCAACTCAAGCTCACTGGTCGCCCGTGATAGAATACAATAACCTTCCTGAATTCGCCGAATGAGTCCGACTTTCCGTCTCTCTCCCCGGAACTTACGGACAACATCATCGATTTTTTGTCATCTGACCCTCTCAGTCTTATGCGTACAAGTCTTGTTTGCAGACTCTGGCTTCCTAGGAGTCGGTTTCATTTATTTTCCTCCGTGCGCTTGGAGCTATTGAAGCTGAAGAGGATTAGCAAGTTCCTGCAACTTATTCAGTCGCCTAATTGCACCATTCATATTGGCACTCTTATTATTTCGGCGCGGATTCTGCCTCTAGAATGGACGCCGGACTATCAGAATGATGTCGCCACTAGCGTATACTCAATTCTGACTGTCCCTGGTCCCTGCAGGGCTCTATCTCGCACAGAGTCACTGGTTCTTGACCAGTTTGATACCACCAAGACATGCCTTTCATTCGCCTTCGGAATCGAAGCTTTCTCTCGAACCTTCACAAACGTCCAATCCATAACGTTCAAACGCGTTCGGTTCCAAAACAGCGCCAACATGATGCAATGTGCCCAATCCTTTCCCTCGGCGACGAAATGGACCTGCTCCCAGGTCACATTCGTTGATGGAGATAACACTACTGGCCATCTTCATGATGCAGTGGTCCAAAAAAGCCCATTGCACATTGTGGTGCTAGATGATGTTCCGGGTTGCGTATACGAGTGGTTCTTTCTGCATGAGCATGATGAGAAAACCATGTGCATGGACACTCTTTCAGCGACTCTGGTCGCTGATGATAGGCTTCCTTTTCTGCGAGGGGTGCTTCTATCACAGATTGGGTCTCGCCTCGCCGTGTTGGAGATTTCCTTCCTTGACCATTATATCTCCAGGCAATCAGGTATGGCCGCTCTTCATTTCTTCAGCCTCCGAGTCTTATGGGGGTGATTGCCATCTAGACTTCGTATCCTCATCTCGAAATCTCCCCGACTTCTCTCGCCTCACCCAGCTTCGGAGTCTGAGGTTCTGTGACATTTCTATAGATATAGTGTCTGGGGTGTACCGGAAGGCTATCCCGCGTCTGCTCTCGCAAATCCGGTCCCCCTTATTGGAAGAAGTGTACTTTGAGTGTACCACGTTTGCTCTTCCCCATCGACCGGCGGGAGGGAAGAAGGATCTAGCCAATCGGTCCTGGATACATAATTTCCTGGATTGGGATCTTCTTGCGGTGGTTCTTGCGCGGAACCAGTTTGGTGGTTTGAGGAAGCTGTGCTTTGTGTGCCCGTTGTATTATGGGGCGAGGTTCACGAGGCTGGCGTGTAGAAAGCTGGAGGATTGTCCGTGTCGCGGAGTTATCTCGATCATTGAATCAGGGGTGTGAGTTTCATGACCTTTGGGTGTAAATTTTTGGACCTTTCACCTCAGGAAACTCTGTATTGGGGCACGACGCGTCTGAAAGTAGTAGAGAGAAAACTGCTTCGAACAACGTGTTACAATGTGCAAGATATCTAAATTATAGTTCCCAAAATGTGTACAGTAGAAGTGAGTTAACGTAGATAAATAATGAATACATACATGTAAAGTAGGCACTGCAGTCCACAATACTCTCTGTGTCCGTGTTCACCTAACCACCCCTGCTAGTTGTTGCCCACCAGGATCAGGTGACGGGTGAGGTGCTGCCGAAGATATACCCAACTGCGCCAAGTTAGGTTCGAATGTTACGCGAGGCAGAACAGATGTCCGACTTAAGGCCAACTGCTCTTCGTATTCCCGCTTCTCGTGAGAGACAGGAACTCGCGCGACCTTCACACCACGAGGAGCAGGGGTTGGCAACCATGGCTCGTTGGATTCATGTTTAGCATGACGAGGCGGTGTCTGCACTGGCGTGGAAAGACCGAAGGGGAAGAATTCCCGTGTTAATGATGACATTGGAGGGACGAAATGCGGACGTGGCGGAATACGTATGATGTTCTTTTTAATAGGCGTCACAGGCGTAGTTGGTATCAGTGGACTGGGTTTCCGCTGAGGAGTCGACTTGGGAGTCGGTGGTTTCGCTGTCTTTTGCCGTTTCTTAGGTGTCGAGGGCTCAGAATCGTTTTTCCGCTTCTTCGATGGAGTTTTTGGACTCGCCATTTTCTCCTCCTTCTTCCTCTTGCTCGCTTCCTTCGCTTGGACTTCTCTATCCAGTTCCTCCCGCACCAGCTCGGCAAATTCTTGCGCGTCGCCCTGTATCCAGGTATCAAACACTCCTTCCCATTCTCTTGTTGGCACCGGAAAATCCAGATTCAGGTATATGGACTTGAATGTTGGCTCTTCGTCCGTGTTTGGCGTTGGGCTTGATTGCCTACAACGGACTGCTTTGGAAAACTCCCGCACCATCCTCTTCGTCCCCGGTACCCTGAGGCTGGTTCCGACAACCAGTAACAAATCTGCGCCGCTACGCCCCTTTCCCTTTGATGACCCTACTAGATCTCTCCGGACGACCTCACCTACGCCCTCACCGTCTTTATGTGCCTCGTTGTACAACACAACACTCGGACGAAGCTTGCCGATTCCACGGGATCGTTTTCCGATGACTTCTCGTGTTCGTTCCAGAGCTGTGCATTCGGGACAATGTGGAGGTACCCCAGCCAGAAGCGAAGTAACATAGTCATCCAGAGGAAAGGAGTGGTTGCATATTTGACAATGGATCATCTGCAGAGTCCCGTGAAGAGGAATACACCTCGGCGTCTCTCTAGGAGGAGTCGGAAGGCGTGAGCTACATGGTTGTTCGACATGCGATGGTTTGTACGCGGATCTCGTCTTCTTCTCCTCGAATTCGGGCACTCCGAATGAAAGGCCGCATTTAGTCTCGATGGCGTCGATATTTTGCGTGTATACACGTAGTAATTTTCCTGTATCGTCGAGAGATTGAAGCAACCTATGAAACGGCGTAGGTTCGGCAGCCTTGGAAAGCTCTGACAGTCGGGCGATCATTTGGCAGAAGAGAGATGTAGTGTGTTCAGACTGTAGAAACGCCGTCAAATCGAGAAGAAATTTGGGCCCATATGAGATGCATGTGTTGCCCCGGCAGAGTACGCACCTTAAAGACCGAAGCATCGAACAGATCCTTCCCTGACACCAGCGAGTCCCGGGGATTATCTCGTTTCAAAGACTGGAACAGCCCATCCGGAGAGCGAAAATCGGGGATTCCTGCCTGTACAGAGATTCCAGCGCCTTTGCAGAAGCATTACAATAGTGCAAGACACTGAAAGAGGGACAAATCTCACCACTAATGACTACTATCCGCCTAGCCTTCAGTATTGCCTTTACTACGTTCGAAAGCTGCGTCCTGGGGTCCCAAGACTCAGTGAGAAATGAGGGCGTAGCCGGTATAGACACAGAGTCCTCCAGAGGGAGGAACAGTGTCATTCCCGACACAGATGGCGGTAACAGAGACAAGAAGTAATGTGGCGACTGGACCGGCGACAAGTTAAATTAGATTAGATTTTTTTTAAAATAAAAGAAAATTCCAGGAATAGAAGTTTGTCCCCTAACTACTTCCATCTTATTTCTCATGTCTTTGTTACTGGACAACACGTTCCAGCAGAAGATAATAAACGTGTTGTTTTGCACAAGGATTCATCAATACTCTTCTCAGGACGACGGTGCCCTCGTGTAATTTTCTCTTGAATTCCTTGGTGCAAAGCACACGTTATTCCAGGGCTGCCATATGAGGACGGCTTCATTATCTTCGTCAAATCTTGGCAGAAAGGTTTTGCAACTTGATATATCAAGAGCACAGATAGAATAGCTCGACATCCGGTCACGATTGTCTATTACGGTTCCTTGCGAATTACTCTCTCGAAATTTCTACGGACGTATACTACTGCTATGGTTATGCCGGACCTTTTCATCACGGCTCACTCGGTACATAGCGGCCCGCTACCTTCTCTTCTCATGATCCGTCCGACAATTTTGAGCGGTGGTTCCACCCCAGCCCCTCGTCGAGCATTGATAAAACAGGCCACCAGGTGCCTTGAGACCTCTGGGTCATCAACGACCACCAAAACACTTGCCGTATTTCCTGCTGTCTTTCGATGCATCTAGGGCGACATGACACTTCTCAGTGCGATTTTCAAGGCTATTGCCGCTCCCGGAAGAGTCAACAATACATATCGACTGGCGACACACATTTTCATGATTGCAGGTTCTCGTTATTCAGATACCTAGTACGTAGTTTTCGCCCCATCGGATGCTATCTTCCACCACGAGGCCAAGAGATGGATGCCTCGCGTTCGGCTGACTCAGGACCGCCATTCCTTCCGCGAAAGGGACGCCCTTGGAACCGCTTACATCTACCTATATGGCGCGTTACATTATGCACGAAACTGGGGGAACTGGCGCCGCCGTTACAGGTCAAATCGTTGTGACTCTTTATCTTCATCGAAGCCAGGTTCTCTTCTACAAATGCAGAAGAACACCTAGAAAGCTTTCAGGGACATTGCTCAAGTTGGTGTCTCCTGGAGAAATGTATCCTACGCCGGGATGCACTTGTTCTTGACCTCGCCGCTGAGAAGGACATCTCACATGATGATCGCGATATTCCTCCAACGATCCGATATGATCCCGGTCTTTGGGCTATGTGGTACAATGAATTGTTTTACGCATCTCGGAGATGAATGGGATCTGAATTCTGGGAAGGTGAGTTCGGGTGACCTTCAGTGTAGAAATAGCGATTGTATATAGAAGGCGAGTCTGCACGCGCGCACAGGCAAGGTTTATTCAGTCAAACGTTGTCTCCTTAGCTCTCCTCTCTCTGAATTGGTATGGCAGAGACATCGTAATGCACCCGTGTTGGCTGATTACGACCACGACGGGGCTGGAAGGTATCTCGTTTCCAGCTATCCATGCTTTGTTCCGTAATCAGGTGGATGCGACCTTTGTGTACAATACCTCCTGTTCTACTGAAGGGGATCATGCTAGTGGGATTCCAAATCTACTTCTCAGCGCCACATCTCGGATAAAATGGCCCAAGAATGAAGTTCCACTTCTTTTGCTGCATGAAAGCATGCGATTCCCTACTACTCAGAACTCCGTGTCCCTTCATCGTCGAATGCAGCTTCTGGTTCGCAAACCCGTGTCGAGAAATCGATGTTGTGCCCTCTGTTCCGCACATTCACGTCACGGATCTCCAAATCGCTTATTTACGATATTTGTTTTCCAGTCTAACCTTTCGCTAATTAGAAATTGCACATCTCCACTCGCCAATACAATCCATCGCGTTCAAGGTAGCAAGGGTTTCCGGGGGTATTAACATGGCGATATCCGAGGCGGTGATCCTACTCGCCGCCTCCAGGGTCAAACGTAGACTGGCGACTTAGTTGCAACAAGGGGCGTTTATGGAACCTCGACTCTCAACAACGACGTCAGTCAGTCGGAATGCACATAACAGCCTGCCGATCCTTCACAGATTGGCTGCCGAAGGGAAGGCGACGAAAATGGTACTATCATACGGCGTGCGTGCATAAGAATGATTTCCACATTTGGATCAGCGGCATCACATCATGAGTGGGTAACAATTCTCATCAATAGCGAACCTGGCTAGGCACTATATATAATAGCAAGTGCCCGTAGAGCGGACCATTTACTTTTGACGAAACTCCCCATCGTTTTGTTCTCTCTTTTCTCACACAGACCCTAAGTACTAGCCTGTGAACATCAAGATCTCAGCCAGGGAGACGACTGAGTGGAGCAGAAAACAAGGATATCATGATTTCTTCCGTTGTTTTTGGAGGACTGTTTCTTATCATCGCAGTCTACTATTATTTTGCAGCATCGACCTCGAAGGCATTGCCTCCTGGACCGCGTGGGCTGCCAATACTTGGAAATGCGCTGCAGTTGTTGGCATCTGGGCTTCCGTTGGAACAGGTATTCATGAAATGGTCTCGATCTTACGGTACGTTTCCTGTCTAGCTTGAGTAGTGCATGCAGGATCTGCCTTACTCATATACAACTCTGTTTGTAGGAGATGTTATGCTCGTTACTGTTCCTCGGCGAAAGATAATAGTTCTGAACACTTACAAAGCGGCAAAGGACCTTCTTGACAAGCGCAGCTCGATTTACTCCGACAGACCACCCATGATTATGCATATGGAATTGTAGGTTTTGGTATGTATCTCCGGAATTTCACTTACACCGCGACATCAACTTCTAGAGCTGGATGGACACGGCTGACCCCTGGTCTCCCATAGTCAGTTGGTTCTACTCTTTAGCCTTTGTCGTCCACTCACACCATTTTACAGCGGCGAACGAATCCGTACGCATAGACGGATCGTAATCTCGACACTCAATCCCAAAGCCGTTCAACAATACACCGAACTGCAAAAAACCGGCGCACTTCGACTAATCGAGGCATTATCCAAGACGCCGGATGAATTTAGTCAACACCTCAAAAAGTATTCTTCTACTAAACATGCATCGTTCTATGCTGAGATTTCATAGTTATGCAGCTAGCACGATTATCAAACTCGTGTACGGTCCACAGAAGACCGAGGAGATTCTTAAGTTAGGTTTGTACTGCCTCTGCTAACTCTCTATTATAATCGCGTCGTCATACTGCCATTTTAAGCTTATGAAGCAATGGAATCCTCCAATGCTCTCGGGTTCCCTGGGGCAACTGCTGTCGACTTACTTCCTGTCCTTAAGCACATACCTATCTGGATGCCGTTTATTTCATTTCGGAGAGAAGCCGAAAAAGTTCGCATGATCGTCCAACAGGCTCATGAAATGCCGTACAACCTAGTAAAAGATGCATTAGTACGTTTCTTGATCATGCTTGAAAGCTGAGATGCACCCCGCTGAACGACGAAAAGAAAAGCGGAACTGCTGGATCCTCTCTGGTTGCCGATAATCTACGAGCCCGAGGCGGACTAGAAAATGTGTCGGAAGAGGAAGAGGAGGACATCAAGTGTGCTGCGGCTACTCTTCTCGCTGGTGCTCTTGATACCGTATGTTACTCAAATTTCTGTATCAGCATATCCTGATGTTAAGTGTTGATGCAGACGATTTCAGCTCTTAACGAATTCGTTCTTGCCATGGTCTTAAATTCAGAAGTTTACAGGAAGGCACAGACTGAGATTGATACTGTCGTCGGTGACAGTCGACTTCCGTCCTTCGAGGACATGGATTCATTACCTTACCTTGATGCAATTATTCGTGAAATCCACCGGCGCGTCTCCTCTATGGGCCCATCCCATCTACGCTGATTAACCCATTTTATAGTTGGGGTGCCGCTTTTACATTATCTATCCCTCATAAGCTTATTCAAGACGATATATATGAGGGCCACCTACTACCTAGTGGGGCTCTTGTAGCACCCAACGTTTAGTGAGTTCAGTCCGTTGACTTATGTGTTTCAGCTGCGTAATTCGTAACTAGTGCCATGTTCCGCGCATGCCCCGACCCAGAAAGCTTCATTCCTCAGAGGTATATAGACGGCACTTCTCTTGGCGATGTTCCGGAGGATCCCAGGGAGTTGGTATTCGGATTTGGCAGACGGTACGTTCTGCATTGTACCTGTCTTGTTGTCAACCCTTGTGACTGAGCGTGCCTTTGGCATAGTCGCTGTCCTGGAGAACACCTTGCCAATCGGACCATATTCATTGCCCTGGCCCAGATTACAGCACTCTTTGATATCTCCCCAAGGAAGGATTCGTCCGGACTTTCTTGTCCACCCCTAGCTGAGTTTACGTCGGGAGATGCTGTGCGGTACGCAACAGCATCCATCTGGTATTTGATATAGATTCTAACGCGATAATCCAGTCATCCAAAGCCTTTTAAATGTTGTATAACTATTCGTCCATCCAGAAGAGAATTTCTCAGTAGCTACACGTCTTAGTTTTTCTAACTTTTCATAAGAATTCACATTGTACACTTTTTTTTTTTTTTGTAGAGCGGTGTGTGTAACACACATAGTAATCTGCAATCAACTAAGTTAATTCAGAATACTCGCTTGGGGGAGGGGGCATGCCCCTTGGACAAAGTATAAGTAACCGAAACGAGGTGCCAAACCGAAGATCTACACGGGGAAATGCTGTTACGCACTATTCAGATTCGTGTGGGGCTCTGTGCCGTCCTCTCGGCCGTTTCCGGCTAGGCACCATACCCACTAAAACCCCGTTCTGGTCAATCCAGTCTTCGGGCAGAGCTTTCTCGTTCAACAGGGTCCCTCTCCAGGTAGACAATACGGTCGCTTTCTTCAGCGCCCTGGAACCGTATTTGTACTTGTTCACCATTGCACAATCAATCGTCAGTCTCCTGTTCATTGCATCCACCCACAGGTTTCGTATCTCGTCTTTCGTATGCCAACTCGCCGGGTCGTTATCATCTCTCTGGATTCGTCTCTGGCACCGGATCTTCCAGATTAAATGGACAGTTTCTGTCATCAGGATTCGATACAGGCGGGTTGCATGCCTGTCGACCTTTCCTTCGTCATTTGTAATCTATACAAGTGTAGCCCCAAGTGCTATACCATATGTTGGCTCAATCCATCTCAGGCCTTTTCTCCCCCACAAGTCCTGCGCAAGCTTCCACAGCATGGCTCGGCCCTCGATATTACACTCAATCAGTATGTGTTCCATCGATTCCGTAACTTTGCAGTGAGGACACTCTCCCCTCTTTGAGTACTGGGGGCCCAAGTGTTCCCAGAAAGTCCCGATTTTGAACGTATTTTGCAAGGCCTTCCAGGCGGCCCACAAGAAACCCCTTATCGGCCTTGACACATCCTTGTGGCGGATCGACTTCCAGATCCTGGATGGGGCTGGTTCGACGCCGTTAACCTCCTTGATTGTTGCAAGAATTCTCTCCTTTATAACGCGTGCTGATGGTCGTTCCTCCACGTCAGCTAGCATGCACAGGAGTTTGTACGCTTGGCTCTGGGTGAGAGTCGACAGCCGCGCTCCATCAACGTCAAATTCATGGTCTATTTCTGCATCCGCTGGGGTTGCGTCCCCTTCAGCCAATTGTGCTCCTTTGCTGGCTAGGGCATCTGCCCCTTCATTTCCGGTGTCACCACTATGACCTTTAACCCACTGAAAGTATACCGGGGCGTTACGTTATCGAAGGGCGGCGACTGTAGCCTTCCATATGTCCTTATTTGAGACTCCAATCCAGCCATTGTTTTCCCATCGTTTCACGTGGAAACACATTGTACACTTTTAGGGACTGTCAGATAGATAGACTGAGGGCGGCAGTCCCAAGTGCACACTGTGCTTGGGTTAAAACTCACAAATACCTACGTCAGCCATACGACACTGGAGCGAGGTTCGTATGGTCACAATATCTTGCACATCTTCCAATTCATCGAAGATGTACTCATAATCAACACTTGTGAAATAGCCGGTCGCGATGATGTTGTTGACACCGGTACCGAAATTATTCGCATGTTAAGTTCATTAGCCCGGAGATAATAAATGGCTACCCACCTGGTAGTGCTAGGGTTGGGAAGTCATGACTATATCAATTAAATGTATGCGTAAGATATCGTTACAATATACAACGAAGCACTGCTGGAATGTGTATGTACTATACAATTGCTGTCTAAAGAAATGTCCGTAAGTCTTGATATATTGCAACAATTTAGACCTCGAAATTTGGGCCGCCCGAGCCGGCTCCCTCAGTACTCTTCTGGAAGAGGAACGAGATGGTACCACCAGGAACCCCACGTATGCCATTCGCCCCAACTGTATCCAACTGGGCTATCAGACGCTGTGTCCGCGACTGCGAGTCCTTCCTTAGCTTGGGTTCGGGAACATGCATTATTTCTCGGAGGATATTGTCTTGGATATCTGTGTGGTTATCGCTGCCCATGCAGTTGATGTGCTTCCATTCACCAAGGGCCGCCAGACCCTCCTTCTTCTTCTGTGCGTACTATGGAAAGGAGGAAGTGGAAGGCCACGCAAAAATACCGAGGAGTATAACGTACAGCTTTATCCATCTTATTCAGCTTGCTCACGCTGACCTGGGATGCTACCATGAAGCCTTTATGCGACTCAGAGTCGGAATCGTCATCATCCGATTCTGGGCTGAGTTCGGGTTGAGAAGACGATGCTACAGACTGAACATCGCAAGGGCACTCGAGGAGTTCGTGGGTGTTGCAGAGCGTGTCTGGGTGGATCCGGAAGATGTCGCGAAGCTGGAAACATTTCAACTCAAGTTATTGAAACCAAAGTAGGTTACAAACGTCTTTTCGGGTAAACGAGTCGCTCTTGGAGGAACCGGAGGCCTGTCAAGTCAAATTGAACCGATCAAAGCTGACACTGATACAATGGGGATACATACTGATCCCATGAGAGCTGGGAGTGGGTCAGTGAGAATTTGCTGTATGAGGGAATACAGGTTGCTTACAGTTGCTCAAGCCTAGTTTGGTAACTTGGCGCTGGTATATCTTTTCTGAACACGATGTAAATGCTAAGATTCAAACGAGGAGAGAGTTTCTCACCGTCAATGGTACCTGCTGTCAAGAATCTGTATATGTAGACAGGTCTCTTCTGGCCGTCCCTGTGGAAGCTGTTAAATACCCAAAAAAAACCTAAAAGGAAAGCACGTACCGGTGACATCTTGCCATTGACTGCAAGTCATGACTTAGTGCCCAATTAGTACGACTGATGCACGAGGTGACTAGTGTGCAACTAACCTTGGATTCCAGTCCGAGTCAATCAAACATAGTCTAGACCCGCCTTGAAAAGAAAATTAGTATGACATTCAAGCGGTGAGAGAGGGAGTTCACCAATAAGATTGATCCCGACACCTCCTGCCTTCGAACTCAGCAAGAAAATGACTGAAAACCAATTAGGTCATGTTTTTCTTGGAACCCAAGTATGAACATTATACGCACAGCTGCTAGTCTGACTTGTCTTGTTGAATGTGTTGACATATTCTTGACGTTTAGCTGTTGGTGTTTGCCTTTACGCATGCATTAGATAAGATGTAGATGAAATGGTCAACCCTTACCCATCGAGTCGATAGTAGCTATAGTGCATCTTCTTGCAGTATGCTTCGAGAATGTTGAGAGTGGACGTGTAGTGAGAAACTAGAACACATTTCTCCTCCGTCGTCTAATGAGTGGTTAAGGGGCTATCCCATCGGATTGGAAGCTGAACTCACGTCTTTAATGTGCCCTAGCAGACGAGACAAAGCCAACAATTTTCCTGTTGTATTTTCAGTACAGATGACGTTGTGGAGATAAAGAAAGTAAAACCCACCACTTAGTGACATGTCGTCGAGTTGGGCCGTGTCAGGAATACAGTCGAGGGCTTCCCTTACACTCCGCTTTCGTATGGTGTTGGCTTGCTCACCACCAGACCCTTCCTTGTCGGCTGTAGCCTTGAGAAGGATGGGACTATTGCTAACTTTCGTTAGTAAGTTCATGAGGGCCAATGACTCGGCCGTGGATCCTTGTACAAGATCATCCAATTTGTCGGGTTGTAGGAGTTTCGAGAATATAGACACCTGAAGGGTCGTAGGCGTAACGAAAACAACATATTCGTCTGCCGACGTGGGATGTTAAGCGAGTACAAAAGAAGCGTTAGATCCCCTTACGTTTCGGCGGTAGATAGTTTCCAAGAATTTTTGCTTCTCTTCGTAAAACGAAACTCTTGGCGACTGACATCAGCTGATTACATTGTCAGCGTTGTATTAACCTCAACAGAAACAGAAAGCAAAGCACCTGTGCCAGACGTGCTTCTCCAACTTCTGTATCCTTTGGTGTACAGTCTGGTGCGCGACTTTTCAGAATAGGCGCCTCGTAGATGCGACGGAACACGCTGTATTCATCTGTAGATCCATCATGCATCAAGACTTGTCCTTGTTACCAATAGAGCATAAATCTAACCGAGTAGTCCAGGGTTGCAAAAGTCAGCCTGCACGAAGCATTAGTTTCGAGAGAGTTCTCAGCCATTGTATCACATACCATCGCATGAAACTCGCCCAAATCGTTCTGAATAGGTGTACCGGAGAGGATTATTCTTCTGGGCGTCCGCAAAGCGTCAAACATTGTGGTAGTTTTGTTGTTAGCAGATTTTAACCGGTGTCCTGTACAACAGTTAAAGTCTACAACGTGTTTTAGAACAAAGCGACATACCTTCGTCGCATATGATTAACCCGATTGGTGGCCTGCACATATTCGTTATCATTTCGTTGAAAGCGCAGTAAAATATATATTTACACGCAAGCGGACAAGGTTTTTCTTGGGATAGTGTCAAGACTCAGTGTAGAGAGAGCCAACAGGGGATTGCTTACATTACGGTACGAAGTCGTTCGTACCCGATTATCAAGACCTTTTGAGGTTTTCTACGGAATAAGTGAGCGTTGCGGGATTTTGAGATGCTTTCAAAGGCATACGAATTGATGAACACGGGAACCGCGTTCTTCTCCTTATCGCAAACGGTCACTCCCACTCTGTCTCTACCTAGCCACTTGTAGAACTCGGCTTTCCAGTTCTATTTGCGTTTGATGAGAAAAAGAAAGAAAATCAGACACCTATACTGACGTTTATCAATGAAACGGGGCAGACGATCAAGACCTTTTCGACCACCGGGCCCGTGCCAGAGTAGGGGTTTTGTCCTAATAGGAATTTAGCAAAGCGGAATATAACCCATTCGGTGCCTTACTCAACAGCGTCCAAACCAAACTGATCGTCTGCGAAAGAGAGATGTTAGATCATAGCAATGATGACACGACCAACTTGCTCTACCTGCAAGGTCTTCCCCAAACCCCTGGATATGTGTTTAAACATGGTAAAAAGGGCGTATGATATGGACGTACATTTCATCTGCAAGTATGCACCCTCTACCTTCGTGTTTCCGAAGGCCCATAACACATTCATACATGAATTTCACACCTAGATGTATGTTGAAGACTAAACGTTTGGACGAGAGAAGAGAACTGTACCTTCAATTTGATGAGGTCGTAATTTACTGGCGATGACGGGATCAAGGACGACAGGCACGATAGCTCCATTCCTGCAGGTGCGATAAACAGGGACCGGGGAATGAAGTTTGAGAGAAGACATACTTCTTGTTATATTTTTGAATGTGTTCCTTGGTCGGAGCCTTCATGACTATCGCACCTTCTGCGTCAGGATCATGCCTATGTAGGGTGAGAAAAAGTAGCTCTAAGTATACCGGACTTACAGTGGCTTGGCGGGCTTCTTCACAGATCCATAAAAGGTCGCCGGGGAAACACCGCCTGTCGACAGAGGAGTGGCAAACTTCTTGACACTTTCGCTCGCTCCTGAAAGAGCAAGAGGCCGCAGATTTGTGGGAGTATTGACATCTCCAGAGTGACTAGGCAGCTCGGAGAGAGAAACCTGACTAAGAAGTTGCACTTCCTTGCCGCCAAAATAGAGCGTTTGTCCACTTTGTAATGGGGTACCTTTCCATGCCGACGTAGAAAGTCTATAACTAATTAAATCCGTTCTCGCGGTCTCGAGCCAATGGCTTACTTTTTGCCTGTCTCCGAAATGAAGGTGACTATTTTTCCGGTATGCGAGACAAAGGCATCGCCCTCCCAGTTCTTCTTGTTACCCACCTTCCTCCAATTTGCGGTCCAGTGACTTTCTTGACTTACAATGTTCTCCTTGGTTGGGGATTTGCACGGCGTTGAAAGAAGATCGACTTGTTCCAGAGGTATGCCTTTCTTCTCCATCGAAACAGGTTTCGGCCGTGGTAGTGTCGACAGTTTGAGTGGTGCAAAAGCCTTTGAGGGACCAGTGGAAGCCACTAGTGGCGCAGAGACAGCAGACGCTTGACCGAAACATGTGCCGGAACGGTATTCTGCTCGAGTCGTGGGACATTCCAGACCGACATCCTTCCCACCGATGCTCATTTCTAGCCCTTCGTAAAGTGAAGCTGGGCGTGCGGCCTGCCCTAGCCTACGATATCTCTTTGAATATTGACAAAAAAGAAGAAATGTGAAGAGACGCACTGCTTTCCATCCGTATCAAAGAGAGTGGCCTGCGATCCTTCAACAACGAGGACGCCATCTCCCTCCCATGTTTTGTGTTTCTTGCTCTGATGGTTTCTCCTACGTAGTTCTTATTAGTCTCCAGTATTGATGACAGTGGACAAGTCCCTCACCATTGAACCATCCAGTATTCAGAACTGCCAGCAGTTCCTGTATCCAATGCTTGACGTTTGCGACTTTGAGACTCCTGTTGGTCAGATTTCCGCTTTCCGTTGCTTTGGATGGGCTGGAAAGCAGGCATGGTGGTGAAGGAGATAAAGAAAGAAAGAAAGACGTAGAAATATCTTCGCACGGCCACTGTGACGCGTATGTAAAAGTCGCGCTGACACGATCATGTGATGTGACAGATCGTGTTACCCCCCGGCCCGCAGCTGACCCCCATGCTCTGCGATTTAGACCCAAAGCCATTGGGAAGAGTTTTGATAGCATGCTTATCTCCTCTACACTGTCTAGTGCCTTTCACCCCAAATATGCGCGACTTTAGAAAAATAAGCTTTCTGTGTCTAAAATCTATAGTTATATACTGTATGTCCTGAATTTCAGCTCTAGCCTCTTAATCTTCAAGAGACCGCTTCTCGTGTGCTAATTTGAAAAAGGCGGCCCCGCCTCGGCCTATTTCTCAACTCGTGGTGGTAGATGGGTCCAAGATAAATACCTCTGGATATTAAGGATGCCCTCCAGAGGATTCGACACGACTTGGCTTACGCGTCTCTCGCAGATGCCGCGCAACACAGGATAGGAATCAACGCCAGCGTATGAGACAAGCAAAGATCGAAACCGAAGCTGAATCAGCGCGACTGAATTGTTGACCGTGTAATGACTAATGATATCGATGCACTGGCCTTTGGTAACCAGGACCACAAAAAGAAGTAGCCTTTCTACTCAACTTAGAACCTGGGCGTGTTTTGACACGGCATCACGCAGTAAAGTTTTAACTTCTACGGCGGTGAACAAAGAAGGTAAACAAAGCTACCGCGGCATTCACATTGATACCATGGACGTCATTGAAAAAAGGACAGGCTTGGCTATCGGCAGACTGGTATTACTCGCTCTGCCGGCAGGAGGTGACTACGACGATGTACGTCTTTACCACCCCATTTCCTGAAGCTCAAGAATGTGTTAACTAATATGAACCCGCTCTCTCCCATGGCCTGGCGCTCGCCGGGTACGTAGACTTGTCACGGAGTGAAATGCCTGCAACGAACAGGGGATTCATCTTCACTTTTATGAGTTCCGACATAGGGCAAACGTTAAAAGATTGCAATCGCATGCCGAGGAATAAGACGCAGGATTATCAATCCGCACCACCTGTTCCAAGAGAACTTTAATAAAGGATAGTCGTCGTGAAGCCACCATAGACGACCTTTTCGACTAAGCCATCATGGCTTGGGGAAGCCTGTTTAACGAAAAGGTGGAAGAGTTCGGAAAATGCAGACTAATTAATACTAACAATTGATGAGCTGGTACTCAATATCTGGATAATTATATATCTTGTAATACTTTTTGCTGACCACTAAATGGACGTGGCCCGAGGGTCCTTGGTGTTTAGCTCCTCTATGCTCCATTTAGTGACGGGATTCAGTGAAAAGTCATCATGGTCGCCAGCAAGGAATCGATGCATAGAAGCCCAAGCAACCATTACGGCATTATCTAGGCAAGGTTAGATCGTAGGGACAGTGGAGAGTACGAAGGTTCAGCGTACCTGTGCAAAGAGAAGGCGGAGGATACTGTAGGGTAAGTCTTCCATTGATGGGAGCGTTGCTTAACATTTGTGTTAATCTGAATTACGGTCAGCAAATATGGTCCAATTATCAAACAAGTGCAGTTTACCTCGCCCGTAGGTACGAGTTACTCGCAACCCCGCCACTGATGATGACATGTTGTATAGGAATACCCTCGCGAAAGCATTGCTTGATACCAAGCATCAGCTTCGACTCTAAGTGGTCGACGACGGCCTCTTGGAAAGCTCTGGCAACAGCGACCTTTTCCTCGAGGGCTATATTCCCAACACCGCCACGTCTGTGAACAAAGCGCTCGACCTGGGAATGATAGCCGGAATATGAAAATCCCATTTCACCAGGCATGGCGTTACTGAACGGGCTAAAGTCTTCGGGAGTCTTGCTCTCGATATCCTGGTTACAAAACTTCTCCAATGACGGGCCTGCCCAGCCCAACCCTAGCTCTCGCGTGACTTTGTCAAATGTGCGCCCGATGCTCTCGTCTCGGGTAGTAGCAAGGATTCGAAATGAGTCGACCGAGTTCGCTAGGAGAAGAAGTGTATGTCCACCCGATATGAGGAGACTGAGGAAGGGAAATGTCGGGATGTCAGGCCAAGAGGTGAGAAGAGGCGTCAGAGCGTGCGCTTGCTAAACTGGATCTGAGAGTTAATACAAGCGATAGACATGCTGGATTACGAACCATGTGATGAACGCCAACTAGAGGTTTTCCTGTCACAGCTGCGAGTGTTTTTGCAGCATTGCAAGCCACGCTTAGGCAGATTCCCATACCTGTGTATGAGTATGAGCATGAGCAAATTGGTTTCTCAAGACTTGATAGGACATACCCGGACCCCTGGTAAACGCAATTCCATCGATGCCTGACATATCCACATTCGCTTCTGCAAGTGCCCTTTTGGCTGCGACTGGCTACGAACAGGTCAGTCTTTGCCCACCATTAGAAGGACTAACCACGATACCATGTTTGCCTGGTGCTCCATGACTGCAGCCGCAGGATGAATTCCACCCCATTTTTCGTTCCTGTTGAAAGTCAGGAAAATAAGGAAGAGATGGCATCGTCACGCACAGGTGGTGTTGCTTTATGACCACATTGGAAAGAATCTGGCGGTCAGAGGTAACTACAGCGGCGCAAGTGTCGTCTGCAGAGCTTTCAAAGGCAAGTACAGTGAATTTTCTGAATAAGGTCGGAAAGAGAGAGCGGCGACATCGAAGACGCGTGAAGACAGTAAGCATTCGTCGACGTCGAGGATCAACTTTCTGAATTATTGTAAATCAGGTAACCCTAACCCCATTCTATGTACGCATTTGAACTCCGCTTCGGCTCCTTTTCGGCAGTGCTAAATGAGCCAACTGCTGCCAAGCTCAATCGCGTTGTATATTCACCGCCGACCGGTTCAGCTCCTACAACCAAGATCTGTCTACCCGTTTTCTCTTTTCAGGTCCTCAAGCTGCGCCCGGCGAGGTAACAACTAATCCAAAGGTTACCGGTTAATCGCCACATGCTTTCAAAGTCATCGTTTTCTTGCAATGATCAACCATCCTCCCGTCACAGAATCAGATCGTACTCATTCAGTCGGATGTGCGGCCCCTTGGCCTAGAATTACATTCCAGCGCTGGATCATCCAGTGAAGAATTGAATGATGGTTGCGTTCATCGAAGATTCACACGTCTAAATAGGTTCTTATTGCTCGCAACACCAACAGTAGTATCAATGGGACCGTCTGCTAGCCGGATGCTTTCTACCGATTCTTCCACAATGGCCAACTATGTCGAACTTGCAGCGCAAGTCGTCCCACAAAACAAGACAGGACTTGCGTTCCGTCTTCGTCCCGCCTGCGGCTATCTGCCCATGCCATTGTACATGGGATGGGATACCGATTCGCTCACGGATGCACCCGATAGTACGAATATCCCTCACCTCAAGCTGACAGACATGTTGTCTGGAGCTACCAGGGAAATCCAGGCACCCTGGATGCACGCGTTGTACACCCGTACCTCCTCGTGTCGCAACGGAGTAACGCTGTTGTATCTCAAGGAAGTTGGTTATTCTTCGCGCCTCTCGTGGCGGCATACGGTCATAGTAATGGCGCTTGCTATTCAGCTAGGGCTTGCGGTATACGGATTCGTGGGAGGGCAGGAGAGGGAGGGGTGGATCATCCTACTCGGCTTGATTGTTAGGGTGTTGGAGGGTGTGGTAGCATGGGCATATCCCACCACTCTTCCTCCTAGGATCGTCAAAAAGCCCAGATTTTATGCCTTGCATACCGGCATGACCACAAATCATATTCTAGTCGTCGCGCATGAACCGGCAACGAAGAAGAATCGTGGCGTGGAGTACATCAACCTCGAGGATGCCGCCGTGCCTCTCTCGAGAAACAATGCATCCGTATTGGAATCTTCCTGCAACGGAGCATTGAAAATCCTTGGTTGGTCGCAAAAGGTCATCGCTATCCTATCCCCATCAAATGGGTTTCTCCTCTCCGCCGCGCTTCTCTTCGGAAGCATTATCGTGGAAGTGCTATCCAGGTTCACTGATGCACTTCCTGCATATTCAGCCAACACTCCTTTGGAGACTGGGGGAAGTCTGCTCTGCAAGCTGACTGCTGTATGTCAGGCTACGGATTGTGTTTCTGTGGGACTTGTAGAAGCGATGCTTCCCGATCCTGCTGGGGAACATAGGGACTACGAATGGATATCCAAAGTCATCAAAGATGGCGCGTCCAATGTGGGTCTTCATCCTACGCATCCAGAAGCCCATTCTATTAGGACGACTGCTTTGAAGAGAAGAACTGTTCGGGTGAGCACCAACTATCTGATTGTCGGCTTCTGTACTGATCAATTTTCTATCTTAGCGAAGCACGGGTGTTTGATGCTTTGCCACACCTCTACTACTTCGATGTTTCAGTTCGATAGTTTTGTGTTGGCTGTGGGGATATGCAGCTGTTGGCGGCTAGCACTACTTAATGAAACGCAGTGCCCTGGATATTAATGCTGTGCGAGAAAGTAGATCTCTAATTGAAGTCACATCTAATTTTCCATTTACAGTCCGGCTCGTTCCTTCATCAAACCTCCACATCACAGCGATCTCGAGTGGCTTCGTCCGTGTAGGACTCGGAAATGACGGTGCTTCTTGTGCCTGTATTATTTAGGCAAAAGGGTTACCAAGTCATAATGATGATATTTCGCTAACTAGCGAGTGAACAGAGTCCGTAAATATCATACTAGTAAACTTGAAGAAGGTCCATGTGGATAGGTGACAGGATACGTAGGCCGGAAATTCGGTAACACACCGGTGAGCTAGCAACATAGGTTCAAGAAGAAAGATCATGTTTACGGGAGCGATATGGTTCCGCTGCTATGGGTTAGTCCAAAGCACCTCGACAACATAGAAATGCAACACTCACCTCTTCGTATTTTCTGAAGGAATGCCGATACACAACGTGCCAGAGCGTACTGTCTGTGCCAGTATATACGGCGGGACGTTGCACATACCAACCTTTCTCACGATGTCGTTCAGATCCTCTGTCCGGTTCGCAAGCATGCACGTCACCCCGCTGCCATGGATCGCAAGTGCAATCAGGGCGTTGGGCTTGTGCGACGCGACGTCGGGCTTATTCGACACAATGACTTTCATCATCACCCTGTTATTCAAGTCCAATAAGGTCCCTTTGGCCCGTTTCTTCTCGGTGTCATCGGGCTGGCTCCAATTTGGGATGAGCTGGTGGTCTCCCCACTCGATAAGCTCCGCGAGTTTCGGGTCTTGCATACCAAGGCGGTGCTGAGGTTCAGATCCCCAGATGCTGTCGTCGAGGAATATCCACCCATCACGCTGCAAGTATATCGTTCCGACTGCCTTTCAAAGATGGTGAATACGCAGGAGCTGATATAAAAAACTGCTGGGAAAACAAACCAGCCTGTGCTGATCATAGCCAATCCAATGACCCATGACAGGATGAGGAGGCACCAAGACAGCCATCTGAGCCCGCGCATGTCCTTGTTGTTGTAGAGCCCAAAGGGATCTCTTTCTAAGGAACCTCGCAGCCCTACCGTCTGACTTCCGATGATACACAGCGGTGTTATGATCCCCATGCCGTCTGTCACTCGTACCGGAAACGCATGGACAATGGGTTCTAGTCGTTCGTTCCCTGCTAGAGGTCGAATAGGAGGACCCAGCCAGCCGCCTTCCCCCAAAGTGCACACCGCCGCCAAGCTCGCCGCATTGTAAAATCCTTGGTTCAACTCCAACAACCAAGCAAGATCTGTCCATCCATCTTCTCCTTTCAGATCCTCGAGCCGCGCCCGGCGAGGTAACAATCCATTCAATGCCTTCCCGAGGTACTTGTGTTCCCCAAATCCTCCCGCAAGGTCTCGAGTGATAGCTTCAACTACGAGTGCGTGAATGGCATTCTGCCAAAAAACCGATCCGGCATTGGTCGAGTGTTGCATGATGGCGTACAAATGCCAACGGTTATCATACGCAGCCTGAGTCTGCATCTTCTCGCGAAAAGCACGAGCAGTCTCCCGATATGCATAAGTCCTCAGGGGAAGCGAGCGACCCTGTTGTTGTTGCCTGGTAAGGCGGATGACCGCCGAGGCATGGAGGATCTCACCGATAGTGAAGAGGCGCGTGCCCCAGATGCACGTGGTGGAGGTATGGTCGCAATTCTCCTCATGACAGAAGACAGCAACCTGGGCCGCATTGCGAAAGATATCAGCAAGACGACCGAGCTCTTTGGATCTTTCTGGGCTATCCTCCGGCTGTGTAATGTCGGACAAACAGAATTCGTCCAGCCATATAAACTCGATACGGTTGCCTGCGTCATGACTCGCAGAAGAATACTCGATGAGGAGTCTTTCAGCGATGCGTTTTCGGTCCTTCAATGTAAACCGACGCTTCTCTGTCGGCGGAGTCTCTACGGTAAGGCCGGCTTCCTGGAATAATACGTATGCGCTATCCATTGGATAGCTGAGAGCGGTGTAACCCTGGTTCCTAACCTCCTCCGACCAGGCGACTTGTTGTACGCCTGCAATCGCACCATCTACGATTTGGACGCTCAGCAGCCACCGTGGAGTAGAACCTGTGGGTGCGTAAGTTCCCGTACCACCGCTTGGAGCGGTAGTCAGTACTGCGTCAGGCGTGGATGCGAGTTCGAAGGCCCAAGTGTCTCTGACGTAGCTCGAGATATTCTCAAAGATGACATGTGGGATAAGAACGCATATGGGAGCGAAGATGACTTTGAGGAGGACGCGGAGGATCTGGGCGGGGATATGAAAAAAATCACTCCTTCTGCGGGAAAACCAGCATGGGGCTTTGATATTAGCGTCCTCAATGATTAGGCGTTCCAGTCGGATGTGTGAGAGGGTCGCAAAGGAAATGGCAAAAGCAGCGCTTGCCTTTGGGATGAAGTTAAGCATGGCGGTACGAGTCGCGGGGGCCATTCAGCTGTTGGCAATGGGAGATTCCAAGCGCTCTTTTAGACCCAACGTTTGATGAAGAAAATTAATCGCAGCTCCCTCGAACAGCTCCGTATCACTATTGAATCGGAAGCCAATAACGCTTTTCGAGGGTACCTTGTTCGAATCGGGCATATTCGAAACAGCGCTGTGGGAGTTTTCAGAAGCTGTTCAAAGATCCCCAAACCTTCCAGCGTGCGATGCAATCTCCACCGAGTGTTTCAGACCATTAAATGATGAGATCAAGAGGTCAAATAAGTAGGATATTTGCAGTGATAGCCAAACATGACCAAAACTTCGGTGCGCTTTTATCATCTTCAACAATTGACTGTCTTTCAACCGGCGCAGAATTAGATTGTTGGCCTAGCGGAATTTCACTCCGGTGTTGGTTCATCCAGTGAATAAGTTCATCAGTCTCATTCGGCTAAGAAGGCACCTTGATGCATGTGTTGTACACGCACACATCTTCTTGTCACGACAGAGTAATGCTGTTATATCCCAAATCAACAATGCACTGCATCCTTATTGGAATCTTCCTGCAAAGGAGTGTTAAAAATCCTTGGCCGGACGCAAAAGGTCGTTGTCATCCTATCCCCGCCAAACGGGTTTCTTCTCTCCGTCACTCTTCTCCTTGGAAGCATTATCGTAAGCTGACTACCGCATGTCAGGCGACGGATTGTGTTTCTGCTGGGCTTGTAGAAGCGATGTTCCCGACCATTCTGGAGTACATGAGGACTGCAAATGGACTTTATGGGAGTCCTCAAGGATGGACGACTTCTCTGAAGAGAAGAACTGTTCGGGTGAGCACCGGCTATCTGGTTGTTTCCAGCTGACCTTTATACTGATCAATCTTCTATCTTAGCGAAGCATGAGTATCCAATGTTCGACCACACCTCTACTTCGTTGTTTCAGTTCGGTAGTTTTTGTATTGGCTGTGTGAACATGCAGCTGTTGACTCCAGCAGCTAGCGCTCATCAGACGCAGTACTTCATGTGGCTATAATGGCAGCTTCCTGTTGTCCTTCATACGTCCGAAATAATGGAAACGAAACACAATACGATACAGCATCTGGTATGTCTGATATTCCTTGAAAATGACACTCGCGTTTGAAATGACGCGTCACTTTGCCAGGTAATTTTGTACGCGGCCATTCATAACTCGCGAAGTTGCTCTGCTACTGATCTGTCGTGACACGCGTGAGATTTCGTGTGATCCCATGGTCTCAGATGACAACGATCGGCAATCTCGGCCAAGGCTGAGAAGTCAAAATGACGTCTCCCGAGCCTTACTCTTCCTCCTCGACTATCATATATCACTGCACACAATGGGTGGCGTTCCGTCGAAAACCTTCAACCCTGTAGAGGATCTTCCTAGTCTATCTGGGAAAGTGGTGGTAGTAACTGGCTCTAGGTATGGTTACTTTCCTGTATCTCAAAACCGATTGACCGGGTTCCTGTCACTCTCACAGTAAAGGCATAGGCTTCGCTATATTGCAGCACTTTGCGAGGATGGGTGCAAAGGTGAATGCTCATTAAATCCAGTTGAAATACTTGAAAACCTAACGTGTCTTATCAGGTGTACATGGCTGCTCGAGATGAAACCAGAGCGAAAGAAGCCATCGAACGACTTGACAAAGAAGGACGCGAATCTGGTCTCGGGGAAGTCATTTGGCATCAGCTCGACCTCAAAGATCCTCATTCTGCAAAGGAATCGGCAGAACGCTTCATTGCTCGGGAAAAGAGACTTGACATCTTGGGTTTGTCTGCCGATCATTGAGTGACAACACCTCTAATGCTCATCATCATTTAGTAAACAACGCAGCAATGTCCGTGGCCGTGATCTGACCTCAGGTGCATGAGTACTGATTGATCAATGTGATCTGCTCTAGGATTGCCAGCCTCGGAAAGGTCCAAGAGAATGCAGATGGGATTGTGGAGAGCATGGCAGTCAAGTTTGCGCTTTTATTCGCCTCGCTCGCTTCGGGCTGTTGATCTACTTTACCCTATCTTGCAGCTACCTAGGACCCTACGTATTTACAAGAAGTCTTCTCCAGCTTCTCGAATCAACAACCTCCCTGGATGGGGCCGACGTGCGAATAATCAATGTGAGCCATGTGTATCCCCTGCCATTTAAGCAACTTAGCTCACTCAAGTAAAATAGGTCGGATCCGGTGGTCATAGCCTTGTGAGCTACCTAGAATACGGCTCCAAAGAGGCGTGGAACCATCAATTTAAATGGTCTCTAGTGCCATCCTTCGAGCGTTATAGTAAGCGCCACACTCATAAGCCAATTCGCATCTTACATAAATATTGACAGAATACTCAAAACTCGCCATGCATCTGTGGACGAATGACTTGGCGCGACGCCTTTCTGAAGAAAAATCCAAAGTAATGGTACTAATCACGCAACCAGGTGCCATCCTAAGTGTTCGTCCTTCTTCCGCGGCTGCTTGTGGGACGATAACTTACATGTTTCTCAGGATGGCACTATTCAATCCCTGAAAGGTCTTCCGTATCCTCCGTTTTGGATCTGGCTGGCAGGGCTGCTGATGCATCCTCAGACCACAGGAGCATATACATCAGTTTTCGCAGCTTGTGCACCGCGCGATAACCCGGAAATATCCCAGGGTGCCTATATCTACCCTCCGAACATTGCGATAGCGCAAGCGCCAGCCGCTTTGGATGAGGATAGACAACGGAAGTTGGTCGATTTCACTGAGGAGTTCTTGAAGAGCATTGGAGTTTAGCAGTGATTTGTCTCTCCTGCACCCTTTTGAGCCTTCTATTTTCCGGGCCTTCCTTGTGTCTTTCCCCAACCGCGTCCTGTTGCTACCCTCCCTCGTAGAATAATACGATGACCAGGGCAGCGGGTCCGTCTCGAATGTCTCTGTGTTTGCGTTGCTACTTTCAGGCCAGCTCGTTACCTCGTGGTGCACACGAGTCTATCCTCAGACCTGGAAGGCTTCATTGAGCGAATAGCACACATACTAAGTCAAACGCCCCGTTACTCAGTGAAAACAGATGCACGCGCAGATAGCACTGCGAAATAAGAACCCTTACTCTTTTGAATCCGCACACCGTCGAGCAAACTTGAGAACCGGTTTGGCGGCCTATCCATCTCATGAGACAAAAAAAGGTCATATATACCGCAGCGTAAGGCTACGTACTAGACCTATAACTGGTTGTCTACGACTACAAGCAAGAAAACAAAGAAAGCAAGAAAAGCGAGAAAACGACACAAGATGACTATACAAAAAGCTACAACTAGATATTCAAAACAAGAGATTCGATCGACAAATGAAATTCGTTCACACCAGCAGTAAGTTGCTGTTCCTGAGAGCCTGCCTCCAAGGGACGCCGTCCTGCTTCCTTCTCGGGTCTGTGAAAACCTGCTCCAACAACGTAAGGACTGCAGCACAATTCCCAACACTCCCTTCCCTCCTCAGCCGCTCGTACAAAATGGCCCTCAAATCCTCATCATTTGTCAGACACCCACACACGAAGAACGCAAACACGGTGCTTCTCACGACCGCGTTATCCGCGGTCGCCATCAGTTGAACAGCCTCCCGCACAGCCTTTTCCATGTCCTCGGCGTCCGGGAAATCCCCATTTACGACAGAGAGCAAATAAACCTTTGTAGCCATCCGGAACACCTCGGAGCACAGGTTTCGCGAATCAGGTTGATGGAACGCGTTCAGCGGTTCATTGAGGCATTGGAAGATGGGTTCAGCTCGTTGAACTAGAGCCATAACGCTGAGTCGGCCTTGATCGATTTCTTGCTGTTTCCAAGCAGCAAGAGCTGACACCTCCGCTAGGGCCCAGACGACACGACTCTCGCATCCCATGACCGTCATCATGTCGCTTCCGGGATTGTTGACGTCTGACACGCCACTAGCATACGGGTTGAACAATTCCCGCGTGACATGGAGGAAGCTGGGGTCGGTCTGAGTCGTCACAGATGCGAGGACATCAAACCAAATGCACGCTTTGATGAGGAAAGCCTGCTTCTTGTTACACAAGATGAGAGCGTGTTGGGGGGATTGATATTGGTTGAGTAGAAGATGGGCATATTTGGCGACTAAGTTCAACCAAGATTCCCAGTCACCTATTCCACCATCAAAGAGGAGAGTAGATATCATTGTCAATGAAGCCATCGCTTGGTCGTCGTCGTAAGAATGAGGGTCATTGAGAGCTGCTATGAGCTCGGAGTAACGGGACTGGGCATAGTCATCCTGTAAAGCGGTAGACAAAGGCGATATGTGGCGTCGTTGGTGGATGAAAGCCAGCAAGCGAGTTGACGCTTGATGACTTCCGGGACTTCGAATAGAGAGTAAGATTTCGGAGCGTGTCCGCTCATCAGAAAATTGGTACTGCATGCCAACAACCATGTCGGTGTAACGTTTGTCGAGTTGAGCATCAGACAACCTGGATTCGACGTCCATCATACTAAAGGGGGGAACGCTTAGGGAAACTAGAATCCTTGTCAGATCAATGACTAGCATGGAAACGGTGGCCCTCACTAGTATTATAAAGATCTGTGGTCAGATCCACGTCATAGGGTATAATCGATTGGGAGGGATTGTAAGAGGATGGTGGGGACTGGGGTAACAAGAGATCTGAATTATCTGGATCAAATATTATGTGAGTGCTTGCGAATAATGAAGTGACTGACTTACAGCCTCTGCTCCAATGCGTCAGAAGACCCTCCAGCTCCACCGGCCCTGGGCCAAAGTCGTCTACAAAGTTTTCGTAGGGAAGAGGATCAAAGTCGTAAGCGTCAACAGTGTCGCTTGGAGAAGAAACGGGCTCTGAGTCGCCATCCCACAAAATCAGGTACGAAACATCGGGACGCGATTGTCTAGGGAGAACGGAGCCGCCGGCAAGAAACCGTTTGATCTTCAATAGTATTTCGTCACATTTAGACTGCAATTATGCATTTAGCGCCACAGTAATGAAAATGGAGAAAATAAGGACCTTGGTGAGCCATTTTGGTCGTTTATCCCCGAATCCAAGGCATTGTACTCTGAGACGAACGCAGGTGTTGCAATGACCGTTATGGTCGCGAGCCTCATCGCATTTCTGAGTTGCGCCACAATACCGTGACGGTCAGATATCGCAGGTAATGAAGAAACACAACAGCAAGAGAACAGCCGAACTGAGCTGGATCCCATGAAATCAAAGCAAAGCGCCTACCTTGCGCCTGATCCTACAAGTATAACAGCCTGACTTTGCGCGGGTTCCTTTAGGCTTAGGCGCCCCGGGGCCTGTCCTGCCGTTCCGTATCACAGGCATGATGGTATAAGAGAAAGGTACAAGGAAAGCAAAACAACAGCGATAGCGAAAATGAATGCAAATTGTCAGCAGGAGAGGGAGGAGACGAGAGGAAGGGAACAAGGCAGCGCCAGCCGGTGCTTCCTTGTTTGTCCTTTTGCTTCCCTCGGCTCTATTTGTTATTGTGCCTCGGTGGCGTAGTCCGCCGTTTAGTACATAACTGGCACGTTTATGGTTGCCTCGTTTCTTCCACGCTCACTTGTACCTTTCGGAGCCACCATCCTAGCACTGCATCATTAGGTACCCTTTGTTCAGTAAAATTTCTCGAAGAGAAGGTATCGGAACGTAGTGAGAGTGTTTTCCCTATTCGGTTTAGTAGATAAGGTCTGGCAGGCAGTGTAACTTCGGTCGCAATACGTTAGTTTTTACAGCTTTGCCCTCCGGCGATAATACCACATATCCCAGGTGGCTCCATCCACCTCGGAACACTGCAAGGTCACAAGAACAAGCCGCTTTGGATGAGGGTAGGTGAGGAAGTTGGTCGAGTCCGAGGAGTTCTTGCAGAACATTGTGGTTCAACAATGATTTACTCCCGTTTCCCTGCACTCATCCCGCAGGTCAAGGATCTCATTAGGATCGCTCTCTTTCCGGCATTTTATAGCAGACATTGATAGTTCAAACGAAACAAATTATTACACACCAATATTTTGTAACAATTCTTCTGTAAAATCTTTTAGTTGTCGCTGCTTGTCTTCATTTAAGGCTGCGGGTGCTTGCACAACTGCGACGTTTGGAGGAAAGATATAAGCCCCATGCGATATCTCAGGGTTGTCTCGTGGAGCGCACGCTGCAAAGACGGACGTGTAGGCTCCCCGAGTCTGAGGATGCATGCTCAGACCTAAAAGCCATATCCAAAAAGGCGGATACGGCAGAGTCTTTAGTGAACGAATGGCGCCGTCCTAAACATGTTCCGGGTTAAAGGACCTGTCGCTCAGTATGGTTGAAGACAGACGCACGCTCAGGATAGCACCGGGATGGACAATCAGGACCATTACTTTGAATTTCTCTGTGGAGAGATGACGCGCCAGGTCATTAGTCCACAGATGAACGGCGAGTTTCGAGTATTCTGCCAACAAGCGGCCAATGTTAAACACCGTAGTAGAAACTCCGTCGAAAGGTACGCACTGTAGCGCGACATGGTCGGAAGCAGAGACCATCTGAATTCATGATTCCACCCCTTTTTTGAGCCGTAGTCCAAGTATCGAACGTCTTTGTGACCATCCGATCCGACCTGCGAAGAATTGGTATGAATGGGGGGTCAGTCTGCATTCGACAAGCTCACGTTGACTATTCGTACGTCGGCCCCTTCCAGAGAGGCTGTCGATTCAAGGAGCGGGAGGAGCGTCCTCGTGAACACAAAAGGTCCCAGATAGCTGGCCAACAGAACCATCAGAAACCCGATATCAGTGGGCGAGAAACATTGCTAGGCACGAACTTGATGGCCATATTATTCTGAATCCCGTCGACGTTCATTTGGGGGTTCCCGAGATCGGTTATCCTAGTGAGACACGTAAACATATTCGCTATTGAGAACAGCCAAGGTCATAGACTAACTGAGCTGCATTGTTAACTAGATGGTCGGACTGTGAGTAGAATGATGAGAAGAACGCGTGCACACAAACTTAGAATATCGAGTCTGGTCTCCCGAGAAATAAAACGCTCGGCTGATTCCTTGGCAGTACGGGGGTCTTTGAGGTCCAGCTCGTGCCATATCACTTCTCCGAGACCAGGTTCCCGCCCTTCCTTTTCTACTCGTTCTAGAGCTTGCTTGGTCAAGTCTTCGTCCGGAACCGCCATGTACACCTTAAACGGACGCGACAGAACCCAAGCGGTCATGCACACATACCGGGATAATCCATAACTGTTAAAATACCTTTGCCCCCATCCTTGACAAGTGCTGTAAACTAGCAAATCCTATGCCGCTACTACGAATTGTATTGTGAAATCGGATGATTATTTAGGCAGTAAATATAACCTACCTAGACCCAGTTACAATCACAACCTTTCCAGACAGGTTAGGCAGATCCTGCACAGGGTTGAACGTTGTTGAAGGTACTGCTCCCATGAGAGACGGATGATGAGGTGAACGGCGACCGTCCTTGAGGTGACTAGGGGAGTAACCAAATCCCGTGATATCATTACATCACTTTTAATGTCAAGGCACGGAGATACAATCGTGCTCGGTTGATTTTCCCAGGCCATTGAGCCAATTGCAGGGGTTGCCCTGATCAAGCAGTGATGTCTATTTATAGCTGACTTTTGCGGCAGCTCTGGCGGCAATTGCGGATTCTGTTGATCTCTCGTACGAGTCGTACTAAATTTCTTCCTGTTCAATGGGCATGGATTTCCCGGACTTGGAAATGCAGGTGACGTGTTACTTCCGCATTTGTGTACTATGAAGTCGATACTCTCTAATACTTTGGCCGAAAGTACTGCTACAGTTGTCTTCCAGTCTCGGCCGAAGAAAGAGTATCAGTAGTACGGCGCTCACTCTCACCCCTCTATGCGGCCCAGTTGAGCGCTAATCTCACGCTTGATCACAAATGATCACGCCGGATATCCGTATACAGTTATAGCACGTTGAAGAAAAGGTATAAACACTGCAAATGAAGGTCCTCTGTATTCCACCAATCCTTTGTACATTGACTTCAAAATCATGTCAACAGTACCTACCGGGCAACCTATTGCACTTCCTGCTTTCGACAATACTTTGGGGGCCCTCTACATTGGGTCCATTATCGCTACAGCGTGCGTACTACTCGTTCTTTTACTCATTATTGCAAGAGCTCTAATGCGACTCGACCAAGTCTGTATGGTGTCATCTGTTTGCAGACTTTCTTATACATCACTTCCAACCGGACTCGATCCGACAGCTGGCGAATGAAATTACTTGTCTCCGTTCTTTTGTAAGTTCCGCTCCATTGGACCAGTTATAACAATTCTCATATCAGTCGTAGCGTGAATACTTTTATTCCTATCTTGTCGAGCACGCTTTCATCGTGTTCCTATATAGGGACTAGATACCGCACACCAATGCCTCATGTTGGCAGGAATGTACCGTTTTCTGATCACTGACTATGCCAATCCGGCTGCGCTTCCGACGGGAGGCTCGAGGAGCGGCGAAGCGTGAGTGTGTGTCTTTCTTACACTCATATGCCGGCCCTTACCGACAGATAACCAGATTAACTACATACGTGAGTTCAAATGATTTTCTTCGTACCGTCACGGCTTTAACGCGAATTATTTGATAGGAGGAAGGAATCATTGGAGTAAGTTCTCGTTTCGTTCCTTTCTTCATGAGCGCCCATTGGATTAGGTCTGCTCCATTCTTTTGGTACAACTGTAAGGAAACACTCCCCTGGCCGAGTGTTAAAATGACCCTAGTGTGTAGGTTCTTCTGTTGGCGGATCTGGACTTTTAGTGCCTCTTCGCTGCATACCCATGTCCGAATCGCATTTATCGCCATCGCGGTAGGTCCTTCTGCTGCGCGCGCCAGATGACGTCCCTAAACTAATCATAGGTGTCATTGGCGCTCCTTAACTTCGGTTAGTGGGGCGAGACTGCTGTTATATTGGGCTTATAACCTTTCTCACATTTCAATACATAGCCTCATACGTTGGTATGCCTATTCATTCGTGCCAGCTCAATAGTATTAATGATACTCCATAGCTCTGTCTATCTTTGGCTACCGGCACCGCCTCTTGACTGAAAATACACCCGACTTTACGGCGAGTCATTCCCATTACTAACAAAGCTTCGACTGATGAACAACGCATCAGCTCTCTTGGAAACTTTCAGCGTCGAGCGGAATTGCTTTTGATGTCATCATGACTATAGCAATGAGTGGGCGCTCTTTCTCTCTGTAGCTATATGAGCGATGATGATCTCATATAACCATTTTGAAGCTCTGAGCCTTCACCGTTCCCGATCAGGGATGAAAAGGTGCGTAGTTGGCATTTATTTGATTCTACTATATCATGGAGCTGATTTATATCTGTTTTGTTACAGGAGTAATCATGTCATCATGATCCTTATATTATTTACCGTCAATACGAATCTCATATCAACGTCGGGTTTTTCGCGCCATCTTCCCGTGTCTGCTACTGAGCTTCTACAACAGACTCCTTTCACTAGGATCACTCATTACCGTAAGACCATTCGACTGCGTCGGTCCACGTCTTCACCTGACGAATTCTTAATAGTACCTCGTGCTCCCTAATGCGACGATATACGGAGGGATCTCGTTTATTTTTCCTAAATGTATAACCCATCCATTTAGCTGTTCTGCATCATTACTGAATATCTTGGGCCTTATAGCATATCTCAACTCGTTTCTGGCAATGTAAGTCTGATTGTTGACCACATTTCAAACGGAACTCACATCTTTTTGTCCTAGTCTCAACTCCAGAGACTTTCTTCGGGAGAAGATGGATGACCGTTCACAGACAGGGCAATCTTCCATTCCATATTTTGCAGGCCAAAGTGTACGTACAGGTACCATCTTAATGTGTGCGTCGGACTAACGTTTACTCACAGACTACTGAAGCTACATCGACCGCTGGGGAACAGTTTGAGTTATCGCTGGCCGCTGCTGTTGGTACTTCGACGTCCAAAGTGTGACGCATTCCTTGCTAGATTTGTGTTTGGCTAGCTATCGTCGTCATCTATCTTACCCGAGGAGATAGTCGTCGTGTAGAATTCCCTAAAATCATCATTCATTAACTGATGTAACTTAAAGGCCTAAAGGGTGGCGAGTACACCAAAACCGCGACAGAGATGTAAACCTAGATTATACAGCTGCCCCCCCTCGCATCATTCTCAAATCTAGCCAATACGACTGCCTCTAGTACCTCCACTTCCCGTGTTGAAAGTATATTCTGAGAAAATCATCGATATGAATCCCAGTCAACCGAAAGACAGTAAACCCCATCAACTAAAACACAGGGTTATTTATTCTACTATACACCTTGTACTATTGTAGTTGGGCCTGATATCAAGTTTTTGGCCCACAAGTATTTACGGAACACATCTTCACACCGAATCACACATTGGCGGACAGTGTAAACTGGAAACCTGTGGACGTTATGATGGAACAACTCCTTTCACCCAATCAGACTATGTCGACTTACACCAGACATCCATATCTGTCTACTTCAAGGACAAAAGGATCAGCACTGGCCTCTTCTTTAGACGCTCATCATACACGATGCGATCTATTCTGCCAGTAATCGTGACGAGATTCACACATTACAGTGCCTCAGCGTCAATCTGTTAATCACTGCGCGTTATCATTCCTTGGTTCTCGCTGCGGTATCATTCAGTCTGACGCACCTATAAGAGTCTAATCCGGTGCTGGCTCGCACGGAATGTCGATCCATAAATCTCCAATTGTCTTGTCCCAAGGAAGGACCTATCCCATTTTTTGACGCTAGACGACAACGAGCGCCTTCTAGGGTTTTCTGTTCCACATTTTGGACAACAGCTGTAAACTCGTTTCCCCTTGTTCACTGAATCATTGAACGTTTATTGAGTTCTTGGATAGGCTAAAATTTCTCGCAACACCACGTTACACCAGCAGTCACAGTGCCATCGATGGAGTCGTCTAGCAGCCGGATGTCTACAACTGATATTTCCACAATGCCAAATTACACCGAACTTGCCGCGCAGGTCATCCCCCAGACCAAGACGGGACTTCCATTTCGTCTTCGTTCCGCCTGCGGCTATCTGCCCATGCCATTGTACATGGGATGGGATACCGATTCGCTCACGGATATGTCCGATAGCACGAGTATTCCCCATCTCAAGCTGACAGATATGCTGTCTGGAGCTACCCGAGATGTCCAAGCATCTTGGATGCATGCGTTATACAAGCATACCTCCTCGTGTCATGATGGAGTAACGTTGTTACGTCTCAAAGAGGCCGGCTACTCTTCGCAGCTTTCCTGGCAACATGTAGCCATAGTGGCGACAATCATTATCCAGCTGGGACTTGCGTTGTACGGAATTATAGGAGGGCAGGAGAGGGAAGGATGGGTTATCCTACTCGGCTTGTTCGCTAGGGGGTTGGAGGGTGCGGTAGCATGGGCGTATCCCGCTACTCTTCCTCCTAGGATCGTCAGAACGCCGAGGTTTTACGCCCTGCATACTGGCATGACAACAATCCATATATTGGTCATTGCTCATGAACCTGCTACAACGAATAATAGTAGAGTGGATTACATCAATCTCCAGGATTCAGCCGTACCTCTTCCAAGAAACAATGCATCCTTGTTGGAATCCTCCTGTAAAGGAGCATTGAAAATCTTCGGTTGAACCCGAAAGGCCATCACCATCCTATCCCAGTCGACGGGTTTTCTTCTCTCTGTCGTTCTCCTCTTCGGAAGCGTTGTCATGGAGGTATTATCCAGATCCACCGACACACTTCCTGCGTATTCAGCTAGCACCCCAGTGCGGACAGGAGGAAGCTTACTTGATAAGATAACTGCTGTATGTCAGGCGACCGATTGTGTGTCTGTAGGGTTTGTGGAAGCAATGCTTTCTGATCCTACAGGGGAACATAGGAACTACAAATGGATCTCGAGAGTCCTCACGGATGGCGTGTCCAGCGCAGGCCTTCATCCTACACACCCAGATGCACAATCCATTTTGATGATGTCGTTGCAAAGAAGAATAGAATGGGTGAGTGTCAAGGCATCATTTCGAGATCTCCGTTTTTGATTTGACTAACCCTTAGCGAAGAATGGGTGTTTGATGCCTTCGCAAGAGTGACTTTCCTCCGAGTTTACTGTACAATGTTCATCTTCACTTATCCTTTTAGTATATCAAAGAGGGTTGTATATGCCGAACCTATGTGCAGGTTGCTATTATACCTCTATGCTCTGTAAAAGGTTCTCCGTAAACTCGGCCAGCTCTCGTTGCCTACCAACATCCAAAGCTGCCGGTGATTGCGCTATTGCCACATTCGGAGGGAATATGTAGGCACCATGGAATATGTTAGGGTTGTCGCGCGACATGCAAGCCGCGAAAACAGACGTGTATGCTCCCCTAGTTTGAGGATGTAAGACAAACCCTAACACCCAGATCCAAAAGGGAGGGTAAGGGAGAGAATTCAGTGCGTGAATAGCTCCGTCCTATAATTCATGTATGAGCCATGATTAAGCGTCGGAAGCAAGGACGAACACTCAGTATGGGACCTGGGTGCGTGATCAGTACCATCACCTTGGATTGTTCCTCGGAAAGACGCCGTGCTAGATCATTCGTCCATAGATGCACGGCAAGTTTTGAGTATTCTGACAAGACTTCACAACGCGAACTCGGGTGAAGAGCAGGTACTTACTGTAACGCTCCAAAGTGGGGAGCAAGAACCATTTGAACGGATGGTTCCACGCTTCCTTGGAACCATAATCTAAGTATTTAACACGACTATGACCGTCCGATCCGACCTATATCAAGTAAATAAGCAGCCGAATAGACAAGATGAAGAAAACTTGCATTAATTATACGCACGTCCGCGCCGGGCAACGATGCCGTTGACTCAAGCAGTGGAAGTAGCGTTCTTGTAAATACGTAGGGTCCCAAATAGCTGAGTGATAGGGTTAGTGAAACAACAGAAGCTAACAAGTACATGAAATACTTGACCGCCATGCTTTCTCCGATGCCGTCTGCGTTCAGTTGAACGTTTCCAAGATCGGCTATCCTGAGGCAAAAGGGGATCAGTATCTATGCCGAGATATCACAGCAATCACGGACAGTCCTGCATTGTTGACTAGATGACTATAAGTTAGCTGCATAAGCATTGGCAGGATAGCGAGGAACGTACTCAAGATATCAAGTCTGCTTTCCCTAGCGATGAAACGTTCTGCTGATTCCTTGGCAGAGCGAGGATCTTTGAGATCAAGGTCATGCCAGATGACTTCTCCGAAACCAGGTCCACGTCCCTCTTTTTCTAGTCGTTCCATCGCTTCTTTTGCTCTGCCAGAGTCTCGGACGGCCATATAAATCTAAACAGACGCGTCAGAATATTCAAAGAGCTCCATGTGTGTTCACAAATGTACTACCTTTGCTCCCATTCTTGAAAGGTGCTGGAGGGTAGCGAAACCTATGCCTCTGCTGTAGAAGGGTGAGTAAGACCAAGCCATGTTTCAACATTCGGCTGTTAAGGGCACCTGGAACCAGTTACTATCACCACTTTCCCAGCTAGGCTGGGAAGATCCTCCACAGGATTGAAGGTTGTCGAAGGAGCGGCGCCCATCCGAAAATATAAGTAGTAGTTCGAGGACGAAGGAGGAAAGCTTCGAGTATTTTAAGCTACTCCTGAGTGTCCGAGATCGCCGAAGAACGTCACCTGCAACCGGATTCCGAATCGAGCGTTATGTCTATTGTAGATCTCATTGACGTTGGGTGTTTTTCTGAACACGTCTTTCCCTTCTACTGTCAATACTGACGGAAGGTTACACCGGAAACAGGAACATCGATGCAACTTGATGCAAGGGTATGGCAGCTTCGAAGAGACTGGAGATATGAAGAAGGGAGTTGTCCGGTATCCTTGAATTTCTTTATACGAGGGGCTAAATGATAGAAAGCAGGTAGAAGAATTTTAGAAAGAGTACAAGTAGTACAGTACCAAGCGTGGCGGGCGGACGGGGTAGTGTGGGAAAATATACCCGGAGGAGCGGACGTTTCGGACCGCTGGCTCATCTCGTCATTACACGGCACGGTACCTTCAGGCACGCCGGACGCAAGGATACAGGTAACTGCACTACGAAACCCCTCACCTTGTCATGTTCGTTATTATTTCTCAAACCAGCTACGCGCCAAGGGCTTTTGAAGCGCTCGTTCTGCGCGAGGTTATATCCCAATGCTATACAGTTAACATTCTTTAACGATGAGTTGAGCCGTTTCCTGCCGTCTACCTGTGTCCCAGTCTGGCTTACGATACTAGCGAGGACGACTAGCTCGAAGGGGTCCACTCAAAGGTCTCTACGGACACCATTTAGCAAGGAAATACCTGGCCCTCCAAGATTTGCTTCGTGGCGGTGGGGACGCGGATCAAAGCTCGTTTGATCATGCGTCCGTCCCTGAGCCCCATGTCGTGATCTGTGGATACGGCAGCCGTTCTTGCTCTCTTATCCGCATGCATGAGCTCCTTCCACTTGAAATCGCTTTACACATTTCTTCATATCAACAATGATAGCAAGAGCTCGCTAGAAGCCATTTCAAACGAACCATCACCAATAGAGATAGGCAAGTTGTCCTCGACGCACGATCTTATCCGTTCATTAACCGGTCCCAATCCAACAGGAAACAGTCTTTCTATCCCTCTGAAGACCGAAAATTCTACAGGCTCTCTGAAAATCTCTGGCGATATAATCCCCGACGATGTAATCTTTGAGATTGCAAGGCATGCATCTCCTCACAACGTTCTTCAAATGTGCTTGGCGGTGCGCAGCATCATCGCTCGGTATTCATTTATTTAGAAACTAACACTTCAATGCGACAGAATCGTGCTACATATGACCTACTTAAGCCTATTCTGTACTCGTCAGTTGATCTAAACTCTACCGAGTCCTGCCGGGCGTCCTTGAAGCTGTTCTCTCAACGTCCTGATATCACCGTCTGGATACAAGAGCTCATCTTAAGACCTAGCCACGGGTCTGGATGGGCGAAGAGCTCCGAAACAAAGATAGACGAGGACTGGGTATCATCTGTGGTCGAAGAGATCATATCTAACGGACACCTGCGCGGCCTTACTTCCTTTCTATGGGACGGAATGGAGAGTCCTAGAGATTCATTGTGGACCGCATTACGACTCGGGCATGAATTTATTTGAATGCCATTAATTTCGTACTCACCATTGCTGTAGCTGTCCACATCTTCGAACCTTAGGCTCAAGTGTCGGCCCAAGAACCCAAATTGTGAATCCGGATAGCGATGTATGTATGCCTTCTCACCTTCATGATCGATTATTCTGGGACAATCACACTCGCGAATCGCCAGATATTCAACTTCAAGGATCTCAAAGGTTTCTCTCTCTTTACTCAGCGGTTGCAGCGCTGGACGAGTAAGTGATGGGTTTTGATCATGCATTGGCCCACTAACACGCCACATGAGGTTACACCGCGCAGCAGAAACTTCCCGTGCAGATGTGGAATATGCTTCTTATTCACAGCCCCCGATTACAGTCCCTGTACATCGATGGCACCTGCCATCTTTCTCAGCTCTGGGAAGTACGACCTATGTTAACAGGCCGCTGGGATCAGCTTCGGAGCTTTGCAGTAGGGAATATATTCCCCATCGATGTTCCTATTCAGGAGAGTATCACAATGATGTCAAATTTCCTGGAGAATCATTCCACACTGGAGAACGTCGCTGCTTTGGGGTTCATGTCGTTTTCACACCAATCGCTGATATCTCTTTCGAAATTTCCCCAATGGCACTCATATAGAGGCAAGCTACTCCAGTTGAAGAACGTTCCCATTGAATGTTCGCTAAGAAAGGTTGTGTTAATGGTAAGCTTCTTTGCTGATCAATTTATGAAATTTATTCATGCATAACGACAAGGATTGGTTCAGTCCTACTGTTAAGTTAAACGATATTCCAATTCTAGCTTCAATCACTAGTCTATCCATTTGCGTCAACTTTCTGGATAATAGTAAAGAACAGTCGAATTTTTTCTACCGTCTTCTCAGCACTTGTTGGAATCTCCAGCACCTGGACGTCTCCTGCACGTCATCGGTACTACTCGTGCGTTCTTCAAGCCCGACTTTATTGGCAGCCGTTCTTACCTCTCTGCCCAGACTAATTTCCTCGGTTCCCTCTACCTCGCGCCACAGCTACGTTCTTTCGTGCTCACTAGGCCCCGGAAAGTGAATGAAGATGATTTTACAAAGGCCGCGATGCGTACGGCGCGAACACACCATGGCTTACGCGAGTTTACATTCAGGGATGTGAATCCTTGGGACCATGTGGACTATCTCAACGGGACATTCAGGACGAAGAACATAGGAACGTATGTCGTTGTACGCGATGAGGTTTCGCTGCCATATGTTCGAGCGCGAGAGGCCGGCGTCAATGCTATGGGTCGACGCTACATGCGTTCATTCAGTCGCAATCTTCCGGCAGGTTCGATGTTTCCTATAGTTTAATGGTATCTTTATCGTTAGCATCTCGTATGCATACGACCAGCACATGTTATTATGAGAGATGAACGACATAATAATGCCTCGCGGAGACAGGTGAATCACGTGCCGTGTGACTAGACGCGTAAATTTCAGACTGAGATACTTGTTTCTTTGTTGCCACCATCATCGTCGGTTGACCGGACTTCAGCTCGAACGACTGTATTGCCGGAAGAAGGTAGCTGCCGAGATCCTCTACAGCCATAGTCTTACTGTCATCACGGTCACCCTAGATGTCCTGGGCTCATTGCCAAGAATGCAACTGCTCAAACCACCATTTGCCAATGGGCAGCAGCACCTTCGAGTGTGATTGTATTCCTCTCTCAAATTTGGAATCCTTGAAACGCTCAAATAATGCACCGCTTCCTGCCCAAGCCGATGCTATCCGAGGCATGATCGCTCAACACAAACAGGACCTTGGTACCCTCGATTTACAGGTGGAAAATATGAAGGGTTACAAGCAATACTTGTTGGAACAAGTCACTCGCGTCGATGGATTAATTGAAGAATTCCATCAGCAGCGCGAGAAGACATGCTCCGCCATCCAGGAAGAGCAGATGGTCCTCAGTCCCGTCAGGCGGCTACCCGCGGAAGTGCTGTCAGAGATCTTCTTCCAGACGGTGGAATTCCCAATTAAACGTACCCTCACTAGAGAGGAGTCCCCCCATTGGAGTTTCCACCCTGCGGAGAGTACCCTGATGTCGGTCGAGCTCGTTTCGAAGCATTGGCGGAGAACAGTGCTTTCTTTCCCAAAACTGTGGTCCTACGTCAATATCTTGATCACGGAGCAAAGTTTTAAAGACGATTCTCATGGAATCATACGACGCGTGGCACAGCAGCTAAACCGTAGCAAGCTGTACTCACTTTCGTTGTGTATCAGCTGCTCCAAAGAGACCAGTTCAAAGTTCACACATTTTCCCTTAGCCTTGACCACTATTCTTCTCATGGTTGGAAGTCGAACGAAGGAGCTTCACCTTTTTGTTTCCTCGTCGATGCTCTCACATTTTGCATCGCTGAAATTGTCCTTTCCTCTGCTCGACAAGTTGGCGCTTTTGATAAGTGATGTTCCATTACCCAGGCTCAGTCAAAAACGCCCCTGGCTTCTCAGCAATGCACCAAAGCTCAAAAAATTTGAGGTTATTGATGTCACCTTTCCCTCATACTTATTCAGACTCCCTTTTCATCAAATTCGACATTTCAAAAGCGAGCATATAGTTACCTCAACTGTTTCTCGTGGACCTGCACCATTCGTTTCAGACTTGCTGGATTTCCTCGGAGCGGCAACAGATTTGGAGACATGTGTTGCCGAGCTTGAAACTGGAAACAGCGACGCATCACTTGTTCAGAGTCGTGTTCACGTCTATCCCATCTTATGTTGTCGACTCAATTCCCTAAACTTGTCGTCGTCATTCTCGAAGGATCACGCAACTAAAAATGCGATGAAGCAGTTCTTCAACGGACTGATTCTTCCAGCCGTCTCTTCGATTAAGGCCACTTGCCTTGTCGGACACCAAGAGAGGGAAGAAGCCGTCGTATTCACGTCCTTGCGAGGGCTTCTCGAGCGCTCCAAGCCACCCCTCACCATCCTCCACTTCACACACGGACATATACTTCCCGACGACCTCCTCCATGTTTTACGCATCACTTCTACACTAGAAGACCTACGTCTCTTAGACGTCGGCCCCGGGACGATCACAGGCGAGATCCTCGACGATCTAAATGCCAGCAAGGAAAACTACACTGCACCACGTCTACGCACGCTCCATCTGAGCGGTGAGCTGGATTTCTCAACAGGGTCGTTCGTTGAGATGGTAGAGTCGCGCTGGACGTTGGCAGAAAACCGATTACAGCGCATCGATCTCTGTCTGTTCAGTGCAAATGCGGAGCCTAATGTGGAAGAAGCGACACGTTTGGAGTCGTTGTCTGTGTTACATCGACATCGTGCGCAAGGAATGTCATTCACCTGCAAATTCCGTTGATCAGCAAACGTCCGGTTCACATTGACATGTAATTTTATCTATTACGTTCGGTTAACAAGCTTAGACTGATTACTAGTATATTCTCCACAGTCACCTCTCGAGACTCAAACAGCACAACGATCTGACAGAAGGACCTTCTGAGAGGGAGGGGTGCCGGATTTCCGTCTCGTTGACTATTCCGAATTACCCTCCCAGCCCAGAAAACCTGCAGCTCTCTGATGTCGGCTGTCCTCGGCGACATGAAGATCGCAGTAGCGACTATGCCGGCGAATTTAATATTGTAACGGAGATGTCAGGTTATTTTCGGAAGTCCCATCTTTCTTTCTTTCTGCCCCTCTATGAAGAGGTGACGCATTGTTCGATGAGACAAATACCATGTAGCATGATGTACGATAACAAATCCCGCCGTCGCCCAGCGCTCAGTTGGGAACCTTGAACAGAATATAGCACAGTGGTATATTCTACATAGATGCCTTACGTCCTGAATCCATGTTGTATATAACGTCCATATAATCCGTATCTTGGTGAAATGAAACGAAAATTCAAAATTTCTTTTGCTAGATACCAATCAATGAACACCGCGTCAAAGCTGATGTCGGGAGACCACTTACTCGATGGGTAACATTGTACAGCTTCTCGTCGAGCCCTTCCGTCTTTCCACTAATATTGTCAATCCTGGTATTCTGAGACTCCAACTCCTGGCCCATAGCCAGACCCAGGGCCTTCAGCCTCTTCGTGGTTTCTCCAATCTCATCGAGGTTATCATCCAGCTCATCCTCCAGCTCGTCATCAGACGCAGCGGCCTCGAACTGGTACCGCGAGCGCTGAGCTTTACGCTCGCTGAGCTGTTCCGCCGTCTTGAATCGACCACTCCCGCTCCCGCGTCCGATAAGCTCTTCATCACCATCGGACCGGCCGTACGTCTGCGCTCGACCGAGGCGATTCTGGGTATCCCGGATGTCCCTCATCGCCTTCTCGCGTTCCAGGCGCTCGTCGTCGTACCGAGCTTGCACTTTGGCTTCCTCGGCGCGGCGTTTGGCGTCTTTGTTGAAGGTAATGGCTGGACGGAAGATGGAACGGTTGAGCTTTTTGAGTTCATCCGTTTTGTCGCTGGCTCGGGCAGAGTGTCCCTTGGCAACGTCAAGGTGCATCTCGGTGTTTGCGAGTTTCTCTGCAACGAATCATACTTGGTATCATATAATAAGAAATCAATGATAGAACAGACCTGATTGATCACCAAGTCTTCCCAAAGTGCCCCTCGCGACGTCCTCTGCCTCCCGCGCCAAGCGGAGGGCATTCCTGGTAGAGTTTACACTCTCCTGTTTCACAAACTTCGTCTGCTGTTTGATGCCTTCAATATCTTCATCGTTCTCTTCCCCTGGAGGAACGTCCCTACCCTCCGGTCCGTCGAAGAAACGACCAGATCCTCCTGACTTTGCTGGGTTATAGCCTGAGAATAACTCGTTACGATCCTGGTCTAGTTGAGCGTCGCCGCGAGAGTAGACATCGCCAACACCGTTGCCGCGACTGTATTTGTCTCGATAGTTATCCTCTGGGGGGGTATAGTCGCCATTGCTGCGGGTGCTTTTCTCGTACAAATCACCGTCTCGGCTGGGGACGTAGGTGGCAGCGTTAGACCGATAGCTTGGTCGTGGAGAGGGAGACGATTTGC
Source organism: Desarmillaria tabescens (assembly GCF_030435595.1). NCBI lineage: Eukaryota > Fungi > Basidiomycota > Agaricomycetes > Agaricales > Physalacriaceae > Desarmillaria > Desarmillaria tabescens. The sequence goes on from NW_026848300.1 coordinate 3,076,465, forward strand.
CTGACTTGTTCTCTGATTCGAGAGGTGGGATGAGTGGCTTGTTGTTGTTGCGCTTTAACAAGGGCATGGTAGTAGTTGGAAGAGAACGACGCCGGCAGGCTGTGTGATCGAATCCATCTACGATCAGCACTGCCACATTGCCAGCGGCCGTGGCCATTACCACCATCATCAATACTTGCGGGGTGTCATTTGCTTGACCCTCTCCCTCGAATGGCCTCTGAGCATCTTTCGTAAGGTCACAGACTTCTCAAGGAGATTTGATTTCAATCAATGGTGCCCAAACCGTCAGGACGACATCTGGGAGCAAAATAGGGGCTGCAGCCATTTGTACCCCTCGACCACACAAATGCGACCCAGGTTGAAGAGGATTGACAGCGCGTGCGGCAGAGGGAGACATTCAGACTCGATGAAAGCAGGGTCATGGCAACAGCTTGACACTGCAACCAAGTCGTTGTCACCCTTGCTTGATTTGCGTGTTTGGGCTCCTAGCTGCTCGATGAGCACCGTGACGGAGTCCAGCGACCGGTTCCTGCAGTCTTTTATGACAGTCCTCGAGACTACTATTCCATCGGCATGCTTCCTCGCTGCGATGAAGGAGGGTGGACACAATGCGCGCGCGCTACTGCCCCCTCAGTGATTTCTGTTGTGTCTGTGTTCCGTCGCGATGCCACCACACTACGATGGAGGCGATGTCGCAAGCACTTGACGCTGTGACTCCCTCGGCCAAGGGCCCAGTCTAAAGCAACTTGACTCGTTAAGTACAGTTATCCGCCCAATTTTACGAAAATAATGTAAATCAATTAAATCCGGCAGCTCGGCACACTGCCAGCTCACTCATGCCACGGTCCACCACGTCGTTCCGACCTTGACCGCGGCTGCCGCCTCCCATCCCAAACGTTGGCCCTCGACGAGCGCGGCAAACGAGACCCTGACTGGGCTGTTCTTCCTAGGCACCTGCACCTGGGACCGTCCGCGTAACTTTCTGCAACTTATCGAGCACTTAGCTCAGTCTTCTCGACATGCTTTGCACATGTTGAATCTCCGTTCTTGTAAACCTCACTAGCTCCCTGCAAGATATTCGAGACATCACTGCGGTAACACTCAGTGGCATTCAAATCCACGGTACATCTCGCGCTTTGTGAAACTGAAACTGGTATTATGGACGACCATTGGCAGAGGGATAGTAGAGGATCTGGACTGTAACAGACTCATGGGCCGTAGTACATTTACTAGCTACACCTTGATGTGCCAGCACTGATATACTTGGTACTATTAACAGGATAGATTCATTCTCAGCATTCGTCATACTGTTTTGATAAGATCGACAACTGAAGGCGCGACTTCATTGATTGAACTCCAGCAATTTCAAGACGCTCAGTCGATCTGATCTTTCAGGCTATTGTATGACAATATATAGCGGTAAGCAATCTATTCAGTCTCCCTTCATCTCGCAAAGTTCGGTCCATTTCTAGGGCCATCACAAAATGTCTACCGTGTCTTGCCTGGGCCTTCAGGACGAGGAATCAGAGTTTCCAACAGAACTTTGGAGCACGTTCTTTGTGGAAAGGTGTGACCCTCCTCAATGTTACTGATGCATGTTTTTGAGAATACCTGATCTAGTGGTTTCACGGAAAGGCCTGTTGCCCTTGCGCTTTGACGATGGCGCCGGGCGGGTTATCTTTGCGGACTTTCGTTACAATCCTTGAGATCCTTTGCTGAGTAAGACTGGCTGTTTCAGAAGATTGTGCGTGTACGCCGACACCTGTCAATTTTGCCAGACAGGATAATGATCTACAGGGGACGTGTCTGGGAATGCTGTTTCGGTAGCCTGCGGAGGATCTACTAGTGACATATATATGATTTATTCCCCCACTACTATTGCTCAGACCACATGTATTATCTCACTAGCTTCCAATTAAATGGGTTCAAGCAGTAGTTTGCGGAATTTGTTAAGAAGCTAGGCGAAGCTTGTGAACACAAGTAATTTTATCAGTAATAACTGCTAAAAGGCTAACAGTATATATGGTGGCAGCAGCCAGAAGGACCATCTAGGTGGTGCATTCCTGCATGCATGGAATTAAGAGATCATTGCTGTATCAGAGACTCGGAGCACACACCAGCACTTGCAGGACACGTAAACAGGCAGCTGCAAATTATTGTATAACAGTGCGTGTTGGTAAATCTGTCACGCGATCTTAAATCAGACCTTAAATCAGACTGTAAATCGCATAAATCAGTCAGGATTAAGTTTTTAAGCCACTTAACTCTGCTTAACCGACAGAAAAATCACATTTCTATGCACTGTTTTGCATGTTTTGGTCACTATTTCTCTATAACATGTTTAAAAATCATAGCTAACAAAGAAGAGACAGGTTTTTAGTGTATGTTATGCTATATATTGGCCTGAACGTATCCTCTGCATCAGTCAACTTGAAGAGGTGCATGGCAGGACGCGACGTGACAATGATCATGTGACCTAATCAATCGCCCAACGCCTCCGAGTAACTCGAACTTCACTGGACTTCCACGCTTCAGCCACCCTGCTGTGCACGGAATCACCCCTGGGTCCAATGCAGCATGGTATCTGGGGTGCAAAAGGTGCATTACTGCTTCCTGTATGGGGAAGGCCAATTTTTCCTTGCACATCAAGAGGGCCATGTGAGTCTTGGGCCCGCTAGTTGAGACATGGCACCTTGAGACACGGCGCTCATAGGAGCTCGTACTATTACCTCCTTGAACTGCTACCACCGTCATCACCAGCTATGGGCATTCCAAATTTGTGGCAGGTAAGAACTTGGTTATATTTCTCCCGTCTTTTCATCTTGTAACACCAAAGTATAGATGATACTTGATGCAGCTCAGCCATGCGCGCTTACTGAATATGCTGCTGTTGCTGGTACTCAGCGCAAAAGTGGCCATATGTTGACGATAGGAATTGATGCTAGATTTATTCTCTCTTTTCTTTTCTCTACATGATATTTAATTTCGTATAGCATTTGGATTGTTCAATGCGAAGCTATATTCTGGGGTCCATGACATGCTCAAGCTGGTGAAAATCCAGAGTTATGCACACTCCTATTTCGCCTTTCCCACCTGCTTGAGTGTGCATTGATTCCGGTCTTTGTGTTTGATGGGCAGCTCCGCCCAAGTATGAAGCATGGCAAGAAGGTCAGCATGAAAGCACGCTGGCTTGAGCACCATTTCAAGGAGATAATCACTGCCTTTGGATTTTATCAGCATGTTGTGCATACAAAATTTAGGACAGCCTCATTTATATGTTAATGAATGATAGGCTCCTGGCGAAGCTGAAGCTGAGCTGGCCCAAATGAACCAAGCTGGACTCATTGACGCAATAATTACTGAAGATAGTGATGTTTTAGTATTTGGTGCAAAGCTTATCTTGCATCGGTACGCAGGAATCCTTGTTTTTATATGTTCTTGCTGATAGGTTGTTCATAGACCTCCTGCTGTGAAGATGGAGGGTGGAAAGAAGGTCAAGGCAGACCCAGACTTGTACACTCTATACTCGGCAGATGATATCTGCAGCTCTGAGAATATTCAGCTGACGCAAGGTGGACTATTTTTGTTCGCTATTTTACTTGGTGGAGATTATGCCAATGGGCTACAAGGATGTGGGCAGAAGACTGCTCATGCACTCTGCAAGACAGGTCTCGGTGACGAGTTATTGACAGCCATGACCATTATGGGCCCTACAGCACTCGACAATTTCTTAGTTGGATGGCGAACAAGACTCCAGTCAGAGTTGATCAATCCTACGATTGCCAGAGTGTCAAGACATCCTGCATTGGCGAAGAAGCTACCAGATGATTTTCTGAATCCTCAGATCCTTAGGCTCTATGCACTGCCTGTTACCTCATGGTCAGGCAAACATGCACCACCCAACGCTGAACTCTGGAAGCCACCATCGCCAGATATTGCTCACATCGCTGCCTTCTGTGACAATTTCTTTCACTGGGAGTCAGATGTTCTGCTGAAGCATTTGCACAAGAACATCTGGCCAGGGATCATAATCCACAGTTTATATCGGGTATGTTCTATATCACTCCGAGAGCTCAGCCGTTCAGAAACTGTTTAATCCTCACCTAGCTTGGGAATCCTACATTTGTGACACCTGGTCCAAACCTTCATAACGTTTCTGATGGCTCGCTTGCCAACTCCTCCATTCAATCTATTCAGAAAAGCACTATATCTCCAGGCAGCTACACCATCTGAATTCAAACCCGCTTAATTGACAATCAGATGATATTAGGTGCATCCAAGTCACTATCAGAAGACCACAAGATGAACATCAAGGTCCCTGCAAACATCCTTTATGATGCGCTTCCTATCATGGTCGAGAAGTTTCATAAATGCAAACCACAGCTCCCATGGCCAGACCTTCAACGTCAAGTTGGTTTCTTGCTATCCATGTCATAACATTAACTGATATTCACACAGACAAGCATGGCACTCAATAATGCTACTCCTACCAGCAATGAAGTGGTTGTAGATATCGCAAATGCTGCACACAAAATTATGATGACTAGGGAGGACACGAGAAACATGGTCTTGGCTGGTGAAGTTATTGACCTCACTATGTCAGACTCCGATGACGGGGAGGCAAGCACAGAAGGCGCAGTCATTGTGCTGACTGACAGTGATTCTGAAAGCAACTCTGATATTGAGATAGTTGGATATTCTTTGTTTATTGACCTATCTGATATGTAATTTGCTATATATTTTTGTCTTGATTGTTTAACACACACAGTGGCATGAAGACCTCAAACCAATCAGGAATTCAAATGGGCTCCTATTACTCTCTCTGTGCTTTCCCCCTTCCAATGTGTAATGCCTAGAGAAAAGAAAATGAGAACTTCAAAAAGCAGCTCTCTCACAAAGGCCTCTCGCGAATGAATGAAGACAAAATCTAATACCAACAATGCCACCCATGAAGTCACCCTTGCCTCCTTAGCACAAACTGAATCTGAAACTCGACATAAATGGTCCCAAGCAGATAACACAAAGATCAACTACAAAGGATATGTAGCGTGTGCAGCTCGGTTTCTTGATGACATGGTGTCGGTGTGGAGGAAGAGGCATTCAGAGACTGGGGTTTGCGAAGATGATATCGACACAGATCTTCTGGCACAAGCATTTGACAACCCTCCAAACAAATACTCAGTAACAGCACTCTTAAATTTCTTGACCCAGAAATGCTTTGTCGAGCAACACGGAAAGTCAACAGGCCAGGGAATTCAAGCAGCAATGGCAAGGATGTGGGACAAAATGTAAGTGCTATTTCAACTAGACTGAACTTCATTCTTACTGTGCATTAAAGGGATGGACAGAAGTATGCAGGCAACCACTATCACTTTGACAAATCAACTGGGATTGTTACTGGAAATCCTGCACGCGCCCCGAGTGTCAAAGAATACATAAAATGCATCAACACAAAAAGCAGTGCAAAAGGAGCTGCAGCAGTACGCCATCATGCTGATGCGATGCGAATTGAAGATCTTATCAAAATCATTGAGTACTCCAAACATGAATGCTCATGTGAAGAGTTAGAGAAATCAACTGTATCAGCACAAGAACTCATGCAAATGATTAAATATGGTTTGGCGAGAGCCTTCTTTACCTTGGGATTCACTCTGTGGACAAGGTAAGTTGTCGAACTCTCAATAAATGATTGCAAATGAATGACAGTCACCAGGAATTTTGAGCTCTGTGGTTTGCAGGCATGCAATATTGAGTGGGATTTGCAAGGCCCTGCACTGTACAATGTCCCATACTTTAGAGTGCATCTTGATGGCCGTAAAGGATGGCAGAGCAAGCAGGGATGGGACGGCCCTCTAGAAAGTGAGCTTTTCTTCAATCTCATTGGATTCTGAGCTCGAGAATGATATTCTATATAGGCAATTATTATAACATATATGCTCAGCCAGATTCTCCAGATATTGACATGTACACATACCTCCCTCAGTGGATAAGGCTGTTGGAGTGATGCCTTGGCTGTAAACTTGAACCCGACGACTATATCTTCCCATATTGCTCATCCAATGGAATCATTCATCCCAAGCAGGAGATGACCCATGATATGATCCAAAATCTGTTGAACGAATTTGGTCAGGGAGCTGGGCTCAAGAGAACATATACGACCCACTCTTTGCACCGTGGCGGTGCTCAGTACCGATTTATGTTCGCTCCCATTGGGCGATGATGGTCATTGAGTGTGATACGATGGTGGGGTGGTTGGGCTATTGGTGAACATGTAAGGTTTCTGTCTTTGAGCAGCCAAAAATATGCTCACTTTGCATAGGTCGACATGCTGATGAAGTATCTAGTTGACTCACTTCAAAGCTACGAAAGTGGACATAGCAATGCTCTATACCCCATCCCAAAGGAAGCAGACAAGACCTTTATGGGGGACCATGTTCTCGAAAAGCCCGTAACCACTGCCGAGTTTCATGTCTTTGCAGATGCTGTCCTAAGCCGGCTGTCCCAAAGTCAACCAGCATGTATCTGCCAAGCGCATGCTCAAGTGTTGCCATCATCCTTTGTGAACCCATCACCTACTCGTATAGTTAGTGAGATGCCAGAAAATACTCTGCCCCAGATGCCTCTGCCAATTTCATCTAACTCGAACATCGTGACATCAGTTGTATCGCCAATGAGTCCTGAAGGGTCTGCTAGTTCAACAGGTTTATCACGTTGTGGCCAAGCCCCACCCATCCCTGGCATTGTGATTCTGGATATTGGAAAAGGTCCAGGAGCATGGAAGAAAGCTGTAAAGCAATGGGAGGAGGGTGACCCCACACAAGGACTGCTACCTCTGTGAGAATGGCCCAAAGAGTGGTATACAGGCTCGCAACAGACAAAGACTGGCACTAAGCATGGTCAGCGTAAAATTATTGGGTTAGAGTTTGAGCGGTGTGAACATAATTCTTTGCCTAGTCTGCCGGTTAACTGATTTTGGTGGAGGTCAGATTAGGTCACAATGAGTCTGTTTTTCTTGCTGAATATCCAGAAGCGAACAAAAGCATAGGAAAGCTGCTCAAGATCCTATGCAAGCGAAGTGGAAGGAAGGAACGAAAGAGTAAGGACGGAACACCCAAACAAAGACAGCATAGTTTGGAAACTCCGGATATGAACAATTTGGACATGGACACTGATGGCTAAGTGCCTTGCAATCCATTCTTACATATATCTATTCTCATATGTTATTCACTAATGGATATATTATATTTATACGACAGCATTACATTGATTCTGTACATAGAATAGTTACCGCACCGCACTCATATGGCATGCGGTGTGTGGGCATCAGACCCATGGAATGCCATGACTTCCCCCATACACCTCCAATGCCTTGCACGCAGAATGATGTGTGTTTGCCTAGGCAGATGGCCCTGTTATCAGTGGAATGATCTCTACAAAATGAAAGGGATGTACTCACATTGATTGCGAACACACAGATTTGCATACCCATCACCACCTCTCTCTGAGAAAACACTGTATCCATCCATATTCACATCCAACATTCGTTCCCTGATTTGATTCACACCAATCGCAATCGATAAATGGAAGATAGGCATGTGGAGTCTAGTAGAGGCCGACCAGGGAAAGCAATCCAGGATCCAGGTAGCAAGAGGTCACTGATGAGAGAGAGGTTCAAGAGTGGCAGATACGAGCTCGCTCAATAAAAAGACAGAAGAGACCTGATATGGGGGGGAAGGGAGACAACAACAAAGAAATGATGGGTGGGTAGTAACCCATGGTGAGAGTGCACCACTTCTTACCCAATTAGGGTGCATCAATTTTCAAGCTCCGCTCCAATATCACCCTGAGGCATAAATTACCGGTAATAAGTTACTTGAGACAAACTCGTAGCTCACTGGCTCACTAGATCACCACCTGTCATGGTTTCTGGTCTTCGTCCCTTTTTGCTTTTTATCTATCTTCACCTCCCTATTGCCGAGCCATGAAGGAGTACTCATGAGGGGGCTTGACCAAAGCAGCAGAGCATAGGGTTGGTTCGGTCCCGTAGCAGCTAAATATCATTATTCCTTAGATAGCTTGCTGTAGTATGGATGTTGTTACGTTTCTGTTCAGGAGATGACTGATAAAATCTACTTCCTTCCTACAAAATAAGATCGAACCTTTTTGGCCTCTATTGGTGAAAGCTCACCGAACTCTGATGTCTCTCAGAGCCCTGTGTAACCTCATATTGTGCACGGAAATGATATCATAGTAGTCTTAGTCTTGAAAAGGCCACCGACTCGGACCAGTCTGGATGGACCTTGTATTCATCATAATGCTGCACTCTATTCTGCCTCGTTCACATATCTCAAAAATATTGCTGCAGCCCTTCTGCATGCGTTCCCAATTCCCCAGACATTTCTACAGCCGCACCAAACTGGAATTTGAACTTTGCAATCTCAGAAAGTCGCTAGATATAGTGTGGGCACTGGTTGATCACTCTGAGGCCTTTAAATTTCTACAAGCCATGAGAGATTATGACCGTAATGTCCATCATGGAAGCAGCAATGAGGAAAGGTGGGCTGAAGTCACTCATCGTCTCAAAATGCCTCAGGACTATGACAATCCAAATGAACTTATCTATAACCTCACGGAGTTCAGTCCACCACAGTTGCACCTTCCACCTTCATTCCATGCTGAAGCATTTAAAACTGGATGAAGATACCTAGAATCTTCTTCATCTCCTGGCTCTGGTAATGTCATTCCAGAGGAACAATTGTTGTTCCATGTAAATATCTCATTCTGCATGATATTTCCTCCTCCTGACACCTCTGTTGATTTCTAGGAACTTGCTCTCGTCTCTTCACTATTTCATAATCATGCCAACATCGTGAGCAATGAGACCATTCCCAAATCCTATGAAGAGTCTGACCCCTTGCCATTAGGAGAACTGGTTTCATATCAGGTCTGTGACAACTTTGGTTCTGATTGCTGCCTACTTGCGAACTTGTTGCATAATAGGTTGAAATGCATGGCCGGGTCAAGCTTATCATCATCGAGGAAGAGGATTTGCAGATGCCTGATCCAGAAGTGTACACTCGGCTTTTTACTGAACTCTATGGTCAGTTGGAGAGTCTCCTTATCAATATAATAGTACACTTACTGTCCTGGATCAGCTGCCTCTCAATCCAATATACATGGTCTTTACCAAAAAGAAAGTCTCGACTTGAGAGTATATGGTCTCCTGGCTGATGGGGAAAGGAATGCATTCTTCTCTTATGACCCTGTCATGAAAAGGTTCCAGATGGATGAAATGATACATATCATGCCAGGCTGCAAAAGAGCATTGTAAGATATGTTGAGATGTATGTTATCACTGCTCATGTTTTGCTTTCTAACGGTCTCTATCCTAGTATTGGAAAAGCTCTTTAGTATCCTGATGCATACGTACAATGAATTTTTGACTCATTGGCACAGGTGTATCACGTTGCTCCCACAGGTAAACAGAGGATAATGTCTATGAGAGGATAATCGTTAACATCCACTTCACCTACTCAAGGAGGATCTTACTGACTTCACACTGAATGATTTGGGTTTAGTGGAAGAAGCCATCCAATACGCAAACCGAGCTACAGCACAACTCGAGTCACCCAAGAACATAGATGCCCTGGACCAGGGACTAGATGATTTGTGCAAAAGGTAACTGTCGGTTCAGTAACATCGAACTGGCAGAACTTATTCATCCCTGAAGTGTATGGGTACTTCCCCTGAGGGGAAGAACCAAAAATTGCTGGCTTGGTCTTCACGACGACCTTGATCAGATGGCAGCAGAAGCTGCATTGAGTTTTTGCTGGGAGCAATGCCTGGAGGAGAAGCGTTGGAAGGATGGGAGGAATAAAAGTTATTGTTATTGTGATTGGGTGTACCAGTAGTTGGTCGTGCCCAGCGTACGATGTGCTTGGACAAAAATGGTCAAAGGGTGACAGCTCGACTGGGACTTGTGTGCTGATGTGCTCGGTAATGGCGAGTGACAAAAGGCTAGTGAATGGATATGAACACCACAACACCAAAACCCTCTACTACTCTACACTAATCACCAGTATTATTGAGTTCGGGTGTTTCGAGTATGATAGAAGCACTCTGCAGACTTCAACAAATCAGGGAAAGGTTGTTTAAAGACGTATATTTGGTACTAGTGAGCTACACAAGATGTAATACTCGTGCTAGCTGGGTTTTAAGACATGATTGGATGAATAGTGACTTGGGTTGAGCAACTGCGCTCGGTCTAACTCTGATACTTCGAAACTAGTGGCACTCTGGGCCAAATACTGGGTCTCACAAGTGGTCTACACTTGACTAGCAGCACCCTAGGCTCGACTAGTGGCACTCTTGGCCTAAGAACAAAAATACTTTAACTCCGAGAAAATACTTTAACTAACTTCGAAACACTCTGAGTCACTCCAAGATGGAATAGTAACTTTAAGACACTTCAATTCGTTCAATACTATAGGTGACTAAGCAACTAGTAGACACTTCATCGAGGTTAAGCACAAAAGCCTTTAATTGGGGCACTAGAATATGGACTAGTAGGTCACAATCGCGGGGATGGCTTGCCTGCTTGCGAGGCCGCCCCTTCTACTACTTATATACTACAGAGACAGGTACAGAATAAATATAAATAGATTCTCTAGGGGTAATATTGGTAAGGATGTCTTGGCTAGTCACGAAATATGGTGAATAATCATGCAATAGTCAGCCTAGCCTGTTCTTTCTGTCGGATAGCGGGTCGAGGGACTCCGCTATTGGGTCGTTTCCACACCCTTTGCCCAGCGGTGCTCCACTAGTGACACGGCTATATGAATAGTCAGGTAACCGTGCCTGTAGCAACTGCTCGATCGTGATCGGGGTGCAGCCCAGCTATACTAGTGCCGATCGTATGAGATCTGTATCACACTAGCCAGATCTGGGCTAAGGGTTATGCCTTTACTGGTTCATTTCTAAGTCCTTTCAGAAGTGCTCATGTGACTAGTCATCCTGACTTAGGCATTCATGCCCAGATCGGTCCACTAGCAACTGAATAGTCAAGATCTGTGTGGGTTCTTACTTCTTGTTTGGGTGCTAGCAGCTGTATTCTTTACTAGTGACCATATTTTACTAAGTCATACTAGCTTTGGAGGTGCTAGTCTGGTTGGCTGGTAGGGCTGACCCACTAGTGGTATCATTCCTAAGTCCTGACTTGACTAGTAGCATGCTAACTTGACTATCAGTCCGAAGTCTCAACTATAGCCCTTGATATACGACTAGTATAGGATAGACATGCAATAGTATTGTTATAAAATCGCAAAATCTAGGTGTGAACATGTAGACGGCATATCAGCGCCATTGAATCGAAAGCCAACAGATAGTAACAAATAGGCCGTAGAAAATGTAAATGTTTCATTTTGGACGAGGTATCAGAAATGAGAATGCGGTGAGCCAGAAATCATCACAAGTGGACAGTTAACATTGTGGATGGGTAATGGGTCAAGGGAAAGTTTGATGTGGTGCCGGCCTCAGTATACAAAGGAAACTTTGCCAAGGTTCTTCTCGTGCAGCTTGGGCGATCCCCAAGATGTCGCTGTGGTTCAGCACTGACCACACATCAAGCATAATATGAAGGGAACTGTCATGCGACTGTGAGTATGGGCACTTCCTTTTTTTGGAGGTAGATAATGATGTGTAAACATTTGAACCTTGAACTTGAGCGCTTGAACAGGTGGAACAACATAGCCAATAGTCCTGACAGTCACCAATACAGGAGGACTCTTCGACAAGAGTTCATTCAACAAGGATCCTCAAAGGTTATCATAGCCCCGCAGTATCCATGTATATTGAACACAGAATGTGCAAAACAGATTGAGGCGGTGAGCCTGGCAGACCATTTTGAACCGGGTGCTGGTAAGGACAAGCCTGTAGGCTGTCGGCAAACTCCAGTGCTGCTTGTCAATGTTCTCCTTCCTTTGAGCACCACAGCGGTGTCAAGGCCTTGTCTTCAAGCAGACGCTTGCCAACATCCTTTCTGAAAATACAGCACTCCAAGTGTATAACCCTGATGCCACTGCCTCTGCTGCCAAACCCACCGACGAGCCCACCCCAATGTCCTCCACACCACTATATGTAGCGGGTTTCTGAGATCAGTCAGCTTTGGAATCAGCCTTCAGCATTTACCAGAGTTTGTCAAGGTTTGTGTAGGCTCGTGACTGGCTCACCTCGCACGGCTGGTACTTAAAGCTAAACGAGACATCAATGCATCAGACTCTGTATCCATCGCAATAATGCTGCGCTCTATTCTGCCTTGCTTGAATATCTTGAAAACACAGCTACAGCCCTTGTTCATGTGCTCCCATTTATCCAGACATCTCAGCTACACTCGCACTGAGTTGGAAGGTGAACTTTTTGACATAAGAGAGGGGCTAATGACACTCCTGGACCTGGTTGATCACCCTAAAGCCATAAATTTCCTATGGGCTGCGAAGGATTACTGCTATGAGCACCATCCTGAAAGCAGCGACGAAGACAGATGGGTTGAAGTGACCCACTGTCTCAAAATGCCTCAGAACTACAACAACCCAAATCAACTTATCTACGATCTCATGGACTTCAGTCCACCACAGTTGTACCTTCCACCATCATTACATGCTGAAACATATAAAACTGGATGGAAATACCTGGAATCTTTGCCATCGAATTCCCATAACACTGTCATTCCAGGGGAGCAAGTACTGTTCCATGTAAATGGCTTGTTGACTCCAATATCTACTTTATCTGACGACTCCGTTGATTCATAGGGACTTTCCAGTCTCTTCACTGTTTCATCATCATGTCAAGATCGTGAGCAAAAAGGCCATTCCTAAATCTTGTCAACTACCTGATCCCTTGCCATCAGGAGAACCCATTTCATATCAGGTCTGTCGCAGTTTTGGTCTTAACACTCAGCTCTTATGAATTTATTGACAAATAGATTAAAATAAATGACCAGATTAAGCTTGTTGTCATTGAGGAGGAAGATTTATGGCTGCCTAACCCAGAAGTGTACACCTGCCTGTTTACTGAGCTCTAGGGTTAGTTGAAGACTTCTTATCGATATAGAACACTTATCTTCCTCATTCAGCTGCTTCTTAATACAATATAAATGGTTTTGACAAAGACTAAAATCTCAACTTGAGAGTACATGGTCTCCTGACTGACCAGGATTGTAATTTATTCTTCTCTTATGACCCTGCTGTGGCAATGTTCCAGATGGATGAAAGGGTAGATATTAAGTGAGGTTGCAAAAGAGCATTACATGATATGATGAGATGTATGTTATCATTACCTGGGTTTCGCTTTCTGATGATCTCTGTCCTAGTATCAGAAAAGCTCTTTAGCATCTTGATGCACGCATACAATGAATTTCTGGATCATTGGTATAAGTGCATCACAACACTCCCACAGGTAATTACTGGCAGAGGATTGAGTCAGAGAATAATCATTAGCATGCACTTTGTGTATGCAAGGGAGATCTTACAGAGGTCATACAATGTGATCGTACCCTTCAGAGTTTGGTAGAAGAAGCCATTCAATATGCAAACTTGGCTACCGCACAGCTCGGGTTGCCTAAGAACGAGTGTGCTCTGAAGCGGGGACTAGATGATTTGCACAAAAGGTACGTGTCAGTTCAATAATGTCGAACTGGCGAAACATACTCAAGGCTAAAGTGTATGGGTACTTCCCCTGAGGGGAAAAACCAACAATTGCTGGCTCGGTCTTCATGATGATCTTGATCAGATGGCAGTGGAAGCTGCATCAAATTTCCACTGGGAGCAATATTCAGTGGAGAAGAGATGGAAGGAGAAGAATAAAGGATATCTTTATTGTAATTAAGAGACCTATAGTAGTAGCATGACAGGTTGAGTAGGATGTAATTCATCTTTGCTGATTGCTTCTAGTTATTATCAACTTTTGACTCAGAGCTTTCTGTAAGAAATCAGGAATAAGAAGTGAAGGATCAGACAGTAGCAGGGAAGCAACAAGAGCACAATAACATATTTATGTCCTGTGTCTTCGACATGGACCACTCTCTTTTGGCAACTCAATTGGCATCTTCGAAAGCTTCGTCCTGGTTCAGCACGAAGCGTGCATGCTGGACATTGGCTGTCATTGGAGATTAATCAGCAGGGCTGATTTGAGCACCTTTTGGCACCCTCATTCTTCAGAAAGAATTGGGGACAAGCGACCAAGAGAACAGTGGCAGGCTGACAGACTTCAGCTACAAAATCTGCACCAGATCATGGAAGGTGCATAAGTATTACAAGAGCTGAACGTTCACTGTCAGATTGTCAATATCCTAAATGGCTCTGAACCCCCCATTCTCTGGCCCATCCAGTACACCTTGCCACAGCCAAATAGTCACCCAACTGCTGCCCATCGTCATTGGCAAAGTCACTGTACAGCTTATACTGCTTATACTGGTGCGAATCGGCAACAATGTTGACGAGCTCCAATGTTTGTTTCATGTCCCTAACTAGAAAAAAAAAGTTCAGCAGGCGAAATGAAAGGGGAAAGGCCACGATCATCAACTATTGAAAAGACGGTACTTGCAGAGAAAGAAAGAAGAGCCTATCGTGTTGATGACCGGCATCATGACTTCGTCTCAGCACGACCGTCGACAACTCATCTCTTCGAAAATGGGATTCCTTCTCGGCACAAAGCATCCTTTATTCTACTACTTATCCCAGACCGAGATATAAGTAGTTAGCCTGACTTATTGATCCAGTAGCGGCAGTTGCTGGGTCCCTGATTCTTTCCTTTTGTAAGTACGAAGAAATGGCTACAGCAAGTTGTATCCTTTTTGTAAATCTATGTAAACGTGCTTGTTCAGGCTGAAATATAATACAGCTTGATTTAAATTAAACTGGAAATGTGGTGGTGCAAAAAGCTCGCTCGGCGGCTGTGCTGCCAGCTCACATTTTGCACAATCTAACATCTAATCCCAGCTATGATATGCTATGCTTTTACTCTCCATTCAAATTTCTGTCCATCCCTGCATTAGGTCATGAAAATGAAAATATTCCATACTGCATACATTGTACCATGCAAATCAAGTGGGAGGCTGTTGCGATTGTGGCAAGTCCAAATCCTCAATCAATTTCATGAATTCAAAAATATCATACATGTAGATAGATGAAAAGTAGCTAAAGGTACACATACGGCATGTAGCCTGCACCATAGCAACTCCCCATGCCACCTGCATCCCACTCAGGCATCAATGCTACTCTGAATATCTTGCCTAACCCACATGCACTCACAGGTAACTCTACTCCATGCTCCCTGCTTCATCTAAAATGCTAGTCTTAGCTAAGTAGATCATCAGTAAAGATGTATTGTGGCAAGCAAAACTGATTAGCAGGAAACAACGTACTTGAGCGATAACAGATGTGAAATCAAATCGCATTCTGGAACTGAACCTAAAAAGAAAGAGAATCATGTTAAAAGATGGCAGTGAAAGTAAAGGCATCAACAGTTCATCGACCAATAGGGAGAAGTTGGGAAGACAGAGTTTTTCAGCCACAGTGGCAATCACTTTCAGCCACCCGGCATGCCGGCCATAGTGTGCCGCATGCTCACCAATCACTGCAAATTAGCTAAGCCAACCCAGAGTATAGCCCCTGGCCAGACCAGTTACGGCTTTCTATAACCCTCTCACCTCTGGCAGGGGGATTTGAAATAAAAGTAGACCACTAAGCCCTAATTATATAGCCATCAAATGGGCCTAACGGGCCTGCCTCGCCATAACGTTCATGCCCTTTGCCTCATATCGGGCCATGAAATCTCGCTGAGTGTCAGGCACCAACTCATCAATGACGTTCCCCTCTTTCCAACATGACATTCTCTCCCCATTTCCAACCTGATGATCCTCGACCTTCAGTGCGATCGTGGCAGGACGTTCATAATTATATTTTCCAAATACAATCGGTTTTCTTCATATTTACTCCAGTGACACATCTGCATTACCACAATGTCTTGGATGCTCAAGCTCTCTCCAGTCAAATGCAAGCATGATCGCAAGGACCCTACCAAACGTGTCAGTGATGCTGCGTACGACTACGCCAGACTATCGCTGCTGAAATGGGTCAGGGAAGCCGAGGAGTGTGCATGTCAGCAGGTGGCCAGTGGGAGTGTGGATGCTGATGATGACGAAGGAGATGGTTGGGAGTCAGACAATGAAGCTTCAAGCTCAAGGCTCGACATTGAAGTTGAGCTTCCACAGACTCACAACCTTGAGGACGGCAAGGATGAGTGGCCAGATATTGATGCACCCACACCCACGAAACCCTGCTGCATGCAGCCCAGTGGGTACACCCAGAATTTGTATCATGATTGGAGGGCGCTTCTGCCACACCTGGTCAGACCATTGGCCTCATTTCAGAAAAGATCTGCTTTAGACATTGGCCCCCCTCCCTTGCTTTGCAGCGCTGGAACTTGCATGAACTTGCATGAACAATGCAGCATTTTATGCCTGTATTGGAACTGTAGGTATTGACAGCATGAACTCACAGATTCCATGCTGAATAGCTCATTGCAGATTTCGAGACCAGAACATTTGAATACTGCTGATTGCATACAGAATCCCTGCCTGTAATTCTCATCGAGAATAGCCTATTCCCTACCTCACCTCGGGAGCCATGCATTGCAGTATCCATCGACTTGCTCAGCCTCTACCAGTCCTTATTAGAACATTCCGGAATGTTGAACTCTGCATTTTGCTCGGCATTGCAAGACTTTTATGTGAGCCATGGGTTCTGGATGCTTGATGTGAAGGTAGGGTAACTTCTGTTACTTGTTCAGACCACTTAAAATCCATATTCCAGGGTGTCCCAATGCAAGAGCCCTTTCGTCGTGGGTTCGGATATGCAACCAAGTGGTATGGATGTGTCAGACTCGCTTTGGAAGATGAGATTGATTCCATGCTCTCAAACTCCTGTGCCAAGATCCCCGATTCATTTGCGACTCTGAATAACATACAGCCATTGACACCAACTATAAATGTTGACAATGGTTCAGTGTACAGCTCTCCAGCCCATGGGAAATGTGTCAATATTATGCTGACTCATGGTTGATGTTCGGACCTTTTGCAACAGCGATGTCCTGCTTGTTTTTCTGGAACTCGCTTTGGACGGGGCTTTTCCGAGTGAGTACTGTGAACTAGTATGTGGTATTCAGACTCTCACATTTAAATAGAGGTGGTGATGTCCATGTTGCTGTTGACTGCAACTTCAATCAGCATCACCGAACATCGGCAGGAGACTGCCCGCACTTCTATGACCCCAGGTATATCCTCTCCAAGCATGAGGTTGACGAAGCTGGAGTTCGTATTGAAATTGCATGCAATGCTGGCACCAAAAAGAATTATTCACCCAAGATTCCAGACATTGCTGTTGATGAAGACAAGAAGTCATTTGACGCTGCTGATGAGAAGAAGGAGAAAACCCATGGAGGACGTTATGATGACACAGGCTTAGCTGCGCTGGTGTGTCATCATGATGTTCCTCTATTCCTTGCCAATGTGGATACTCCTGGAGAGCAGCAGAAGTATGCTGTTGCCCTCATTGACAAACTTGCCTCTCATCTGCCCGCAGCCGCTTCTATTGCTGTATTGTATGATATTGGATGTGTAATGGATTGAAGCATCAATCTGGTATGATGTCTATTCTCTAATCTTCTCCAAGTCTCAGCTCCTGATATACACTCTAGTATGACATCTTTCCACCAATGTTAACTGAACGACTTGTCTTTGCAACCTCAGCGATGCACTCATATGGGCACCAATGGGCTTGTCAGCTAGTATACAATCCTAGGTTGATGGATGGTCTTGGGTTGACAGATGGTGAAGGTGTAGAGCGCTTCTGGTCATGCCTTCAGAAGCTCATTGGTATTACTCGAAGTTCTGCAGTATGAATCTCCAAGCAATAAGGTCAAGTGAAGATCGCTGACAATCAAGAATATATAGCATCGACAACGAATCTATCTCCTTGATCATCAGGTGGCTTTTATGGCAAAGTCTATTCGTGAGGATCTTGGAGGATGGATACATCGGAAGGTCCAAGAAGGTGTAGAGAAAAAGGGTGCAAAGGCACATGCTGACCTGGAATCCTGTGGGAAGTCAGTCCCCTTCCTGCGGCAACAATGGGCAGACCAACACCAGACACAGACATCCATACGCTTGCATAAGTCAACTTGTTTATTGGGGGTGCTTGATATAACACTTGGTATTTAAAGATGCCCCTGCTTGACTGAAGAAAGAGCTTGACGCTGTTCTAACATCATTACAGGCACATGCTGACACTGTTGAGTCTGCCATCCAGGCCACTCAGACTGCCCTGAAGTCTTTACCAATGACTGTATCTCAGCCAAATTTCAATTTATCGCAACTCTCCTACATCCATCAACAGCTTTGCAATCAGATCGACCAGCTCTATGCATCTCTGAATGTCGGCCAGTCCTTCCCCGAGTTAGCATCCCTCAACATCACATTTGTACAAACGTTACTTCTCGTGTGTGACCTCAAGATGAATATCTGCAAAAGGGCAATCGCAACCTTCTTTGAATGGGACTGGCTGGACCAGGCAACTGGTGGATGTGAACAGGCACTTGGTAAGTATCATCTATGCCTTAGAAGCTCTTCTGATGTTCCACAGGAACAAAGCTTCACCAACAAACACGATGATGAGCCTCAAGGCTCTGTATGCTCAGAATTTGCGGATTTTAGCATTAGAATAAATGCCTTGTCCACTTAGCAGACTTTCACTAAGTCAACAATTGCAATCATGGCAATACCCACTCTTACCGCCAACTATCCTTCCCAGCTCGTATTCCGTATCAATCTGCACCACTTCATTAATGCTGCCAGGCACCTGATTGCAGATCTCATGGATTTAGGACCATCATTGATCACCCAGCACAGCCATCAATGACATCAGCATCAAGCGTCATTTAGAAGAATGCCACAGTCAAAGTACCAACTCCACAGCAAAAGACCTAATACCGTGACCTTTCCACTCACTTTACTAAGGCTGTTACAATGCCAAGATAATGCCGCATGCATCTACTTCAGTGTACTACCTTCAGTGTACTTTGCCGCAGCAACACAGCAGCCCAAGAGTCCGTATGTTGGCGGAATTCTTTCTGATCACCAAGTCTATATATGGTAAAACCGTGTGGGTGCTGTTACTTTAGAACTCTGGGAGCATGCGTTTTGTATCATTTCTTACCAATCGATGTACTAAGGACTTACTAAGGACTCATTTCAAGTATTCTAATTTTATTCTGGACTTGTAGTATAAAAGCTAGTGGAGTAGTAGTTATCGGGGACACACAGGTTATCAACGACAAGTAACTAAGTTGCTACAACCGCTATCTCTTGTACCCACTAGGAGACAGACAATAACAGCATAGTCACTCCAAGTTATACTCTCTGTCACGGCTTTTCTTCTAATGGTATTGGTGTATGCTCATATTGCGCCAATACATGGAATTTGGTGTCCACAACTCGCTTTTATCTTTTATTCCGCCAGCATCATTTCACTTTCACCAGCCAGCATTGTTTTACCAGTCTTCACTTTCTACGTCGCCATCATTTCACCCCAGTTCAGCTCAGTACAGCTACGTCCCCATGTGGACACAGATTAGGATCGTTATTGCCGCCAGCAGTGTCTGTCATGGAATTCCGGTCAACAGCTTCAGTATAGGATCATCAGTCACGGTATTTGGTATCTTGCCATCAGTTTCAGTATAGGATTGTCTCCATGTAGACTCAGGATTAGTATCAGTTTCGTTTTGCCATTGTTAACCTCAGTATAGTTTCAGTTTCAGTCCAGCCCAGTCCCAGCCATCGTTTTGCCATCACTAGTTCCCCCTCATATCATCGCTAGTTCATCTTATCTTCGTTTTACCACCAGTTTCTCATTTCTCGACTACAGTCTTCATCTCTTGCCATCACGGTATTTGTTATCTTGCCAACGGTATTTCTCTTTGATGGCATTTCCATTAATTCCGCCAATTCTGCCTATGGCTTTTACTAGTTAATTGCCGTCGCTTTGTTCACGGCTTGCCGGTGATGAGCCTAAACTTCCGTGGCAACAGCAAAAACCAAAACTCTAGAGGAGTTCATGGCAAATGGCATGTAGTGGCAATAAAGGCTTTGTTGTTGTGCGAGTGTTTCGGTGCACCTCTGTGCGATGAATTCCTCAAGAACACAAGTATACTGTGACTTTTCAGTCAGCGAAGTAGTACCCTTAATGATCAAGCACTAGAAAACGTTGGCTGTAAGCCGGGAAGGGTCTCGATAGATGAGAAGGAATGGAATCCGGTATAACTGGGAATACCGGCAAACCGTGAACAAAGTGACGGCAATTTAACTAGTAAAAGCCGTGGGCGATGTTGACAGAATTAGAGAAAATGCCATCAAAGAGAAATACTGTTGGCAAGATAACAAATACCGTGACGGCAAGAGACGAAGACTGTAGTCGAGAAACGAGAAACTGGCGGTAAAACGAAGATAAGACAAACTGGCAATGATATGAGGGGGAACTAGTGACGGCAAAACAATGGCTGGGACTGGACTGGACTGAAACTGAAACTATACTGAGGTTAACGACGGCAAAACGAAACTGATACTAATCCTGAGTCTACACGGAGACTATCCTATACTGAAACTGACGGCAAGATACCAAATACCGTGACTGATGATCCTATACTGAAGCTGTTGACCAAAATTCCATGACAGATGCTGCTGGCAGCAATAATGATCCTAATCTGAGTCCACACGGGGACATAACGATCCTGAACTGAACTGGGTAAAACGATGGCGACATAGAAGGTGAAAACTGATGAAAACGATCCTGGCTGGTGAAAGTGAAACGATGCTGGTGGATTAAGAGATAAAAGCGAGTTGTGGACACCAAATTCCATGTATTGGCGCAATATGAGCGTACACCAATACCGTTAGAAGAAAAGCCATGACAGAGAGTATAACTTGGAGTGACTATGTTGTTATTGTCTATCTCCTAGTGAGTACAAGCGATAACTGTGGTTGATAACGTGGATGGTGGCTAGTGTCCAGTAACTTGTCTAGCAACTCCCTATTTTCCGTGGTGTATACTAGCTTTTATACTACAAGTCCAGAATAAATTTAGAATACTTGAAGCGAGTCCTTAGTAAGTCTGTAGTACATAGATTGGTAAGAAATGATACAAAACGCATGCTCCCAGAGTTCTAAAGTAACAGCACCCACACAGTTTTACTGTGTACTGTGGTTTGAAAGTAACAGCACCCATATGGATTTACTGCATATAGATGAAGTGATTAGCAAGAATGCCACCGATCTCCGGAATTTTGAGCTGCTGTGTTGCTGTGGCAAAGTACATCGAAGCAAGTGTACTGAAGTAGATGCTTGCGGCAATATCTTGGCAGTATAACAGCATTAGTAAAGATTGAGGAAAGGTCATGGCATTAGAGCTAATGCCACAGAATTTGTAAGCCACTAGTATGACAAACAAGGTCAAACTCGTGACATGACTTGCACTTCAGTCAAGCATACAATGAGCAGGCGCAAGTAGTCTTTTAGCGGTTGACTTAGACAGCCTAGGCAAGAGAGATAGAGTCGATAACTAGGTATATAAACCTTAGCCAAAGCTGGGGCTTAAGGCCACAGTTTGGCTTGCTTAAATACACGAGAGTAGTTCTAAGAATAGTGATTAATAAGTCCGTAGTGGTACGATGAGCTGGCAGTCGTAGTCCGAATAGAAGTTGGAGTGTGACGTCTGTGTCTCGTGGTACTAAGCGTATATGAGTCAATAGGGTACTGGAGAACCGAAATGTGAGAAAAAGGAAAAAGCACGTAACATTACCCCCTCCTTAAGACTCAGTCGTCCTGACTGAGTCCACGTCCCCCTCCTCGTCGCTGTCGTCCGAAGTTGGTTCCTCATTGTCTGAGTCCTCGGCATACTCGTCCCATGTATTATTTACTGTTTCCCCCATACATGCCTCATAGTCAAGCACCAGTTCCTCCGCGTTGCCAAGGTTGGCTCGAGTTACCCATGAGTTTTCCTCTGGTCCGTATCCCTTCCATTTGACTAGGAAATCGGTGACCTCCTTTCTGTGTCTCCCCCTTCCTTTCCAGTGGTTATGGTGGTCAAGTAGCTCTTCGATCTCGTATTCTTCTTCCCCGTCGATTAATTCGGGTGGGGGTGCTGGAGGTTGTTGTTGGTTCGGGAATTGGGGTGGATGGAAGGGCGATAATAGGGATTCGTTAAATCGATTATGGATTCGCCAGGCTGGCGGTAGGGCAAGTTCGTATGTGCTGATGCCATGTTTGGCGGTGATTTTGAATGGTCCAACTTGTTTGTCATCCAGTTTCTTCTTTGGTCTTGGCAGGTGGAGGTTCCGTGCGTCAAGCCATACTCGTTGGCCGACCTGATACTGACAGCTGGGTGTGCGATGTTGATCGTAACTCTGTTTCATGTGATCCACCGCTTTCTGAAGGGTGTCCTTGGCATCACGATGAATCTGTGTTATGCGGTCCGCAAACTCTTGAGCTGCTGGGACATCATACGTATCGGCACTAGTGTCGGGGAATAGGTCTCCATCTTGGCCGAACGTGACTTTGAAAGGCGAGAGGCCTGTAGATGAATGTTGTCAGTTATTATGGGCGAATGCGGTGAGAGGTAGCCATTCACTCCAGTCGTCTTGTCGGTAAGAGATGAAAATGCGCAGGTATTTTTCTACCTCTTGATTGACTCTCTCGGTCTGTCCGTCTGTCTGGGGATGGTAGGCGGTGGAGGGGTTTCCCTTGATCCCCATCATTCGGTAGAGTTCTCGGGTGAACTTGGCCATGAACTGAGGTCCTCGGTCAGATATGATCTTGATTGGTATGTGCCCATATTTGCAACAGACTTTGTCACGAAGAATTCTGGCCCAACCCTCTGCAGATAGTTCCTTTGAGCAGGGCACGGGGATGAGAGTCTTTGAGCACTGGTCTACTATATTAAGGATTGCGTTGTGGCCATTTGACTCGGGTAGGTCCGTGATTAGGTCGACCGTAATGATGTCCCATGGATGGTCGGGGACTTCATTTGGATAGAGCGGAGCGCTCCTTGCTTGGGTGGAGGTTTTGGTGCACTGGCATGTCTCGCATCCACGAACGTAGGTTTCTATATCCTTCCTCATCTTCGGCCACCAGTATTCCCATAAAACCAGCTCCTTTGTTTTCTCTATCCCTGGGTGGCCTGCTAATACGTGGTCATGATGGCGTGCGATCACTTCACCACGTAATGCGAAGTCGTGGGGTATATAGATACAGTGGTCATGGAGCAGCAGCTCTTCCTTTCAGATAATACCTTCATCATGATTAAGGGCTGTGGCAACACCCTGATCCCAATGCCGGGGATCCTTAGTGGCTCGTCGGATTCGGTCGTGGATTTCTTCTTCCGAGGGCATCTCCAAGGCCCTAAAGTGTTCTGGGGTAAGTACGATTATGTCTTGGTTGTCATTTTTCCCCTGCTCGTGGTCTGCCCTGCAACTGAGAAGATTGGCTTTCTTATTGGCTGTTTCTGGCTTGTGGTGAAGGCTGAAGTGATATTCAGCGAGCTCAGTGACCCATCTGGCCTGTCTCTGATTGAGTTTTTGGGGTTTCTGGAAGTACTGGAGGTTTTGGTGATTGCTCCAGATCTCGAAGTCGAGTTGCGCCCCGAGTAGGTAGTGTCGCCATTCTGATAGGGCTATCATGATTGCCAGGAGTTCCTTGTTGTAGATCTCGTAGTTGCACTCCATAGTGGTGAGTGCCTTAGATAGGAACACCAGGGGCCTCCACCTCCCATTGGAGTCTTCCTGGGATAGCACCGCCCCGATTGCCCCATCACTAGAATCTGCCTCTACCCTGAATGGTTTGGCGACATCCGCCATGCCCAGTACTACTCCTTCCTGGAAGCATTGTTTGATTCCTTGAAATGCTTCGTCTTGGGCCTTTCCCCACCCCCATGGCGCTTTGCCTGTTAATTGCATTAACGGCCGTACTTTGTCGCTGTAATGTTCTATGAAGTGTCGATAGAAGTTGGTGAACCTGAGGAATGACTGTAGTTCTTGTTTCTTGCTGGGTTTTGGCCATTCTAGGATCCTGGCGATCTTGACAGGGTCCATGCATATGTTTCCTTCGCTAATGATGACTACCAAATACTCCGTCTCGAGCGTTTCGAATTTGCACTTCGCGGCTTTCAGATACAGTTTGTGTTGGCGAAGTAGCTGGAGGACATGCCTCATCACCTGTCGATGCTCTGACAGGGTTCAGGTGAAGATTAGAATGTCGTCGAGGTATACAGTGACCTTCCCTTCTGCGATGAGTTCCTTAAAGATGTCGTTCATCATCCATTGGAACGTTGCCGGCGAATTGGTGAGTCCGAAGAACATTACGAGTGGTTCAAAGAGTCCGCGATTGGTACGAAACGCCACCTTCCACTCGTCTCCCTCCTGGATCCTGACATTGTTGTATTCCCATCGCACGTCTAGTTTGGTGAAGTATCTGGCTCCCTGGAGTTTGTCCATGAGTTCTCCAATTAGAGGCAGTGGGTATCGATTCTTGATCGTCATCTCGTTGAGCTTGCGGTAGTTTTGTACCGGGCATAACTTTCCATCCTTCTTTTTGATGAAGAAGAATGGAGACGCCATGGGGGATTTGGATGGCCATATCCTCCCACTTTCTAGGTTCTTGTGGAGGAACTCGTCAAGCTCCTTCTGCTCTTGGGGGTTCAGGGGGTATACTTTGCAATCAAGACTGGCTTTTGCATTGGGGATCAGCTCGATCGCATGGTCCCAGGGTTTGCTCGGGGGTAGTTCGTCAAAGTTTTCCTTCGTGAATACGTCATGGAAATCCTGATAGCACAGGGGTACGATCTCTTCGAATGTCCAGTCTGGTTTTGCCTTGTTGGCCTGGGCGGCTAGGTCGTTGGACAACGTCCCTGCTGCCCGGATGTGCATCTCCCATTCCATGTTGACAACTAGGATTCGATCCCCTTCTTCGTACTCCGTCCAACGTAATGAGTCCTTGTCGGGTAGGCGAAATGGTACTGGCCTGCAATCGCATCGGGCGAGGGTTATGGCCCCAGTTGACCAGTCAATAATCAGGTTGTGCCTCTGCAACCAATCATACCCGAGGAATAAGGGAGTTGTCCCTAGGTCCACGACGGCCAACTCTATGCGCTCTTCATGATCTCTGATTACTAGTTGAACCTCCGCATACTCAGTGATGTCTCTGCCCTTGTTCCTGGTCCCGTCTGCATTGTATACCAGAACAGGGCAGGCTGCTCGTCGCAGGGTGAGTCGGTGTTGTCTGGCCCACTGCCGGTTGACCGCGCTCCCGGTGCAGCTGCTGTCAATGAGAGCAGTTACTTGGTGTGCCTCCCCTGTATCCAAGGTCTCCAGTTGTAATTGGATGGTTATGTGGTATCCCTTCCCTCCCCGTATGTACTGTGGAGGTGCCCAAAGCTCTTCTAGTTCGTCTAATCCTTGCTTTATCCTTCCCTTGTCTTCCCCTTCTTCCTCCTTAACCCTCCATATTATTTCAGCCACCACGTCCTTGACTTTGGATGGATGCACCCATGCTCGGAGTATCTCCTTCTGTTCCCCTAGCGTGGTTGCGTTCCAGAGCCCTTTGCATATCCATTCCGGCCTGTCCTGGTATGGGTAGTAGGCCTGGGGGCATTTGGTCCCAGTTCGCTGAGGGTACTCCATGACCTTGAGTCGGGCCTTCGCCTCCGCATATGCCTCCTTGGGGTGTAAATAGCTGTAATTGTCTTCTTCGTCGGGTACTTCCTCGATAGTGACCGGTCAGTGGTGCAAGTCTTGCGATGGCATTTGGTCATTGGGGCAAGATAGGCCCAGAGGTGGCATTTGGTCGCTCTTGCTCTTGGTCAGGGTATGGCAAGGGTCGACCTTTCTTGAGGCAGCCGCGCATTGTGAGTGCTGTTTCGCTGCCGCATCTGCGTCCCGCATTACTCCAGTCTTCTCATCAATTGGCTTACTGAGTTTCCCGCTAGTTTGGGCTTGGGGTTCAGTACCTGTGTCGGTGGTGGTAATCCCCTGTACACCTGAGTTCAGCGAGGCTGGGGGTCTCCCTTCTGCTTTAAAACAGTTGGGCACTGGGTCCGCTGGGCCTTGAGTACTGCCATCGGCTTCATCCCTCACCTCACCTGGACGCCTGGTTCTGTGGATGTCAGGAGCCACCTTGCACTGGTATGGCTCCAGCCTGTCTGTCGGACTCGAAGGTCCTCGGGGTTCATTGTCCATTGGACGGTGGTAATCCCCTTCTACGCCATCCTTACCATGCGATTCTTGTTTAGTTTCTGTAGTCTTTAACGGCAACGGGGGTATATTCGAATGCGCTGAGTGACGTACATGTATATCTGAAACTAATGTCCTGGCCGACACGACTGAATTGCTTACTTCCTCGTCGGCTTGTCTTTTACCTCTTCTACTTGAGTGGTGTCGGCCAAGTCTTCTGGTCAGTTTGGGTCGTTTAACATAGTGCAGATCATTGATTTGGATAGTTTGTATTGCCCTGCTTTCGGGGCGTTCGGACTGGATTTTGGGGTGATCTTCCATTTAGAGGGGTCAGGGTCACATTTGTTGTCCCTTGCCATGTGACCGGGTCCACCACAACGGAAGCACAGCCTGTTCTGCTTCAAGCGGTCTACCTCCATGGGCAGTCCCTGCCCCCCATAAGTGGTGCCGGTGATGTGCTCAGTAATGGGCAGCGCACAAATGAAACAAGCATCTAGATCATCAATCTAGATACTAAATCACACACACACACACACTATCACCAATGTATATAAGTTCGAGGGTGAGTACGATAGAAGCACTCGCGATGTACTTAGATTTAGATAATCTAGTGGGGTTTTGTCTGAAACCAACTTCAATTCTTCTTTCAATGTGTTTTACACAAAGTACACTAGTCCGCGATAGCAGGGTTTTATGAACTTGTTTTGTAAGGTATAGTTGAGCAAGTTATACTCATTTCGACGTTGTCTAGAAGAGCTTCTAGCAGACACTTCAAATAATCAAACAACCAAAGACTCCGGGGTCTACAAAGAGTGCAAAATCACTCTACAAAGAACGCTCAGGTTCTGACTTCAAGTACAAGACTTGCAAAGAGTACACAGACTCTGGAGTTCCTTGAACTCGACGATTGTTCGAACTTAAAGCATTCTAGGGCTTATTTTACTTCAACTAGATGAGGTCTTTTGACTTAAAGTTGACTCAGCATGTCTAGATTGCTAATCTCGGAGAGAGAGAGCATGAGGCCTTTGTCCGCAGAGCAGTTCAATTAACTAGCAAGACGCAAATGCGGGGACAGCTCTACTTCCTACTTAACTCTTCTAGATTACTGTAGTCGCCCTTATGGGTTGACTTTGGTAACTTAATTCACTTCAGTCGAGGATATGCAATAAAACCAGTGATTGATTAGGTAGCTATACAGGCTACTAGCACAAACGTGGGGGAATGCTTTCCTGCCGTTATGCGTCTAGTCGCTGCTAATTTATATGATTCGTGTTCTAGGTATAGGAGCCCGTATCTACAGTAATTATGGTACGAGCTTTGGAATTAATACAAACGGTGAGTCACTATCCTACAAGTATCGCGCCATTCCATAGTTCTTATTCAGTTTGACATGACTGCACCAGGTTATTTTGTCGCCGAGGAGTGCCCTACTAGTCCGTGGGTGCTCCTTCTTCCGTCTGCAAGGCTTGCCGTGTGCCATATGTATGGAATACTGCGGTATGCACAGGATCTCAAGGATGTAACCACTGATCATGATCAACTGCAGGTCCGAGATTATATTCTGTTGATCACTGTGCAATCAAGGTCGGTCATCTTGGTACCCAACGCGGCTATTCATTCTTCCAAGGTTATTCCTTTCCTAGCCTGAGTTGATCTCGAAAGCTGATCTGTTTCTCAACTTAGCAATTTTTCTTGACAGGTTCTTTCTACTCGTCAAGGCGACAAGGCATCTAGTTCATTCCATTCTTTAACTTCTTGGTTTTTATACTCCATACAGACGAGTCCCCGAGATTTGACTGTAATAGTCTTGTTTAGGTGGGGCTTAGCTTGGCATGTTGACGGCTGGTAGAATGGACTCTTTGAGATGTCGTTTCTAAGTCCGTTCTGTACTACCATGCTTTCATTCTTTATGTAGTATTTAGCTACCAGCGCGAAGCCTCCACTGTAGCTCTCTGTACCACTTGTAGATTGCATAAACTGATGTAAAATCGCAAAATCTATGGGTAGCCTGATACCAGGCATATCACCAGTGGCGTCCTTTTTATGGTCGGTAGTACCGGGGTTGCTAGCTTTCTGGGTAGCCAGTTTGGTCGGGGGTCATTTCGCTCCTTCTTCGGCCATATGAACGTGGTAGTTCTCATCGATCCATTTCACCCTCCATTTCCATTCCTTGTAGGTGCGGGGCCAGTTGTTATCTCCGTGCATGATGATGTCCTTGGTGCAGGTGCGAATGGCATTTTTCACCGTGTCCGTCATCTCCTCCTCGTTGATGAGCCTAAACTTCCATGGCAACGGCAAAAACCAAAACTCTAGAGGAGTTCACGGCAAATGGCGTGTAGTGGCAATAAAGGCTTTGTTGTTGTGCGAGTGTTTTGGTGCACCTCCGTGCGATGAATTCCTCAAGAACGCAAGTATACTCTGCGACTTTTCAGTCAGCGAAGTAGTACCCTTAACGATTGAGTACTAGAAAACATTGGCTGTAAGCCGGGAAGGGTCTCGATAGTCGAGAAGGAACGGAATCCGGTATAACTGGGAATACCAGCAAACCATGAACAAAGTGACAGCAATTTAACTAGTAAAAGCCGTGGGCGATGTTGATGGAATTAGAGAAAATGCCGTCAAAGAGCAATACTGTTGGCAAGATAACAAATACCGTGACGGCAAGAGACGAAGACTGTAGTCGAGAAACGAGAAACTGGCGGTAAAACGAAGATAAGACAAACTGGCAATGATATGAGGGGGAACTAGTGACGGCAAAACAATGGCTGGGACTGGACTGGACTGAAACTGAAACTATACTGAGGTTAACGACGGCAAAACGAAACTGATACTAATCCTGAGTCTACACGGAGACTATCCTATACTGAAACTGACGGCAAGATACCAAATACCGTGACTGATGATCCTATACTGAAGCTGTTGACCAAAATTCCATGACAGATGCTGCTGGCAGCAATAATGATCCTAATCTGAGTCCACACGGGGACATAACGATCCTGAACTGAACTGGGTAAAACGATGGCGACATAGAAGGTGAAAACTGATGAAAACGATCCTGGCTGGTGAAAGTGAAATGATGCTGGCAGATTAAAAGATAAAAGCGAGTTATGGACACCAAATTCCGTGTATTGGTGCAATATGAGCATACACCAATACCGTTAGAAGAAAAGCTGTGACAGAGAGTATAACTTGGAGTGACTATGTTGTTATTGTCTATGTCCTAGCGAGTACAAGCGATAACGGTGGTCAATAATGTGGATGATGGCTAGTGTCCAGTAACTTGTTTCTAGCAACCACCTATTTTCCA
Organism: Desarmillaria tabescens; assembly: GCF_030435595.1. Classification (NCBI taxonomy): domain Eukaryota; kingdom Fungi; phylum Basidiomycota; class Agaricomycetes; order Agaricales; family Physalacriaceae; genus Desarmillaria; species Desarmillaria tabescens. The sequence goes on from NW_026848300.1 coordinate 3,106,100, forward strand.
TGGTGTATACTAGCTTTTATACTACAAGTCCAGAATAAGTTTAGAATACTTGAAGCGAGTCCTTAGTAAGTCCATAGTACATAGATTGGTAAGAAATGATGCCAAACACATGTTCCCAAGGTTCTAAAGTAACAGCACCCACACGGTTTTACTGTGTACTGTGGTTTGAAAGTAACAGCACCCATATGGATTTACCGCATATAGATGAAGTGATTAGCAAGAATGCCACCGATCTCCGGAATTTTGAGCTGCTGTGTTGCTGTGGCAAAGTACATCGAAGCAAGTGTACTGAAGTAGATGCTTGCGGCAATATCTTGGCAGTATAACAGCATTAGTAAAGATTGAGGAAAGGTCACGGCATTAGAGCTAATGCCACGGAATTGCTATTTGAGCTGCGGAATTGTGGCTGTGCTAGGCAATCAGATGGGATTCTAAATCTGTGAGATCGACAATCAGGTGCCTGGCGGAATTAATGAAAGGGGCGCGTAATTGATGTGGGGTACAAGTGGGGAAGGACAAGTAGCAGCATTAAGCAATATTGCCAGGATTGAAACAGTAGGTTTGTGTGGTGGCTGGGGAATTAAATATCTGGTAAAATCCACGAATTCTGAGCATACAGAGCCTGGAGGCTCATCATCGTTTCTGAACTTCTTGGCTTCGATAGCCAACATCTCGAATTCCTGGAAGAACTTGATGGCGTTTTTAAAGTTCTTCTGTCATAACGCCTTCCATTTGACCTTCTTCAGTTCTATTTCTGCCACTTCCCAGAACCTCTCCCTGACTTCTGCATCAAAGTTGGGCCATGTCGGATATCGGGTGTGGCGACGGATGGGGTCATATAGCTGCTCTCTTTTCTGCGTCCACCACTCCAGCACCTTGTCCTCCATTAGGGAGGTGGCGAACATGATTCTGGAGGGGGCGTATCCCCTTGCGCTCATCGGAAATTCTTGTGGGAAAATGTTGAAGTAGTCTTCGCAACCATTCAGGAACCTCTTTACGTCACTAGAGGCTCCGGTGAAAGGTGCCGAGGTCTTCATCATTTTAGGTCGAACTGCCCCCCATGGCAGTTCTGCGGATTCTAACTCCCATGGTTCAGGGCTATCTGGAGGCGGTCCAGGTGGATCGGGGGGTAGCTCTAGGTCTACTAGCTCGGGCAGTGACCATAGGTCATAGTCATGGTGTGGGTTGTATGGCAGCATTGGAGGCATTGGAGGTGGAGGCGGGGGTCTTTTTGGACGTGTAGCCTTTGCGTGCTGGGAGACTGGCTCTGTGGGGGGGTCCCCATAGTCCCCGCTTTCTTGGGCTCCTTCCGCTGGTGCTCCTCTGATTAGCTTGCTTTCTGGAGGAAGTGAAGGCGGTTCCTGTTTGGGTGCAGTTGGAATCACCGCCCAATGATAGGGTGGGTAACTCCGTTGCTCGAATGGTCGTAGTATGTTGGCATGGTCATTATGTAATTGGTTCCATAACTTCGCTGCATGGTACTTGACTTCATCTTCATAGATAGCACTGTGGACTTTATTGGGCAATTCAGTTCGGTACATAAATTCGGCGGCTTCCGAGATCAGCCATGACCCTTTGTTGGCCAGGGACCTTTCCTGCCATTCCAGAAGCTCTAACCATCCCATTTCAGCTACGGTCTTCGTCTTCACAGGGTTTGGGAGTTGATCAGGGATATGGCGTGGACTCCTCAGTGTCTGGTGATGTGAGCCAGTAGCGGTAGTCGGTGAGGGCTGCCCGCTCCCATGGGTACCAGCGGTTCCAGATGCGGGTTTCAGTATTTTGAGGCCAGAAATAGAGGGGCTGGTCCTCGGGTCGTGGTAGTATAGGGTATTCCTGTCTCTCTGGTACGTGGGCACCTCCCCTATGGGCGAGGGCACGGTTCTGGTTTCGTATTCCTCTGGCGAAGTCTTGGAATCTCCTGTAGAGTACGTCCCACTCTGAATGGATGGGATTGTTGAAGAAGAAGTTGGCCAGTGCTGGCTCTTCTCCGTATTCTCCCATGGTCCACTTGACGTAGGGGACGAGGGGCTCGGGGGTCTCCCAGTCTCTCCTTCTGTCCTCAGCAATGGCTTGAAGCCGGCAGCATAGATCTCTGTGGCACTCTCCATAGGGGCTGAGGTGGTGGTCAGCAAGTTCATCCCGAACTGCGTAGGGGTTATGTTCCCCGTTGTTCGTGACCCATGAGACGTAGGAGTCTGGGCCTGAGGTGTCTCGGGGATTGACATCTGAGATTTCTCCTGGGTTGAGGGGTGGGCTTCCTCTGGTGGAGACGTTGCTCCTTCCGGATGCGATACTGAGATCTGGGTATCCAGGGATAGTGGGTGAGTCTGGGTACTGGAGGTCGAACTCTGGTATCTCCCCGTCCTCGAGTGGGGGGAGCCGGTTGGCTTGGTGCCATGCGTCCATGATCGCCCAGTCGTGCTGCTGCTGCGAGTAGAACTCTTCTGACTGGAGGACTTCGTCTGGGTCGGGGGCGTGGGGGAAGAATTCATGGTAGGCCATAACAGCTTCTTCCCCTTGCTCTGTCCTGCGGTAGATGCAGATTGCATGGGGACGAGTTCCTGGTCCAACGATGATTCCTCCAGTGCTGGGGTCGACCCTTGTTTCGGTGATTCCGTACTCTTCATCCGAGGGGTCTGCAGATGCCCGAAGAATCCCGTCTGTGAGGACCCGCTGCTCCCTTCTGTCGGCGTCGTCTTGCTCTTCAACTCCGCCAATCTGAACCTCTCCTTCCACGTCTTCTTTGTCTCGCTGGACTGGGATGTCGGCATGGACGTCCTCGTTCCTTGACGTCGAAGTGCTGTGTCTGAATCTGAAGGTGCTGGCGTTTCGGTAGTGGAATGGGGTGCGTCTAGGTTGCCCATCGAGCCCATAGTATACTCTCCCAGAAGCGGGGGTCTGCAGGACTCTGGCATGGTGTCATTGTTTATATCGGAGGTATCCATATAGGAAACAGAATATGAGTACGATGATAGCAGTTAAGAAATCGGCGAAGATGTTAAACGTGTTAGATGTGGTGCTGCTCATAGGTGATGTTCACTGTCATGGTTGACAATGAAGATCCTTGAGAAAAGCTTTGGCTAAATGTAAGCCACTAGTATGACAAACAAGGTCAAACTCGTGACATGACTCGCACTTCGGTCAAGCATACAACGAGCAGGCGCAAGTAGTCTTTTAGCGGTTGACTTAGACAGCCTAGGCAAGAGAGATAGAGTCGATAACTAGGTATATAAACCTTAGCCAAAGCTGGGGCTTAAGGCCACAGTTTGGCTTGCTTAAATACACAAGAGTAGTTCTAAGAATAGTGATTAATAAGTCCGTAGTGGTACAATGAGCTGGCAGTCATAGTCTGAATAGAAGTTGGAGTGTGACGTCCGTGTCTCATGGTACTAAGCGTATATGAGTCAATAGGGTACTGGAGAACCGAAATGTGAGAAAAAGGAAAAAGCACGTAACAGAATTGCTATTTGAGCTGTGGAATTGTGGCTGTGCTGTGGAATTGCGGCTGTGCTAGGCAATCAGATGGGATTCTAAATCCGTGAGATCAACAATCAGGTGCCTGGTGGAATTAATGAAAGAAGACTGGTGGAATTAGTGAAAGGGGCACGTAATTGATGTGGGGTACAAGTGGGGAAGGATAATTGGCAGCATTAAGCAATATTGCCGGGATCGAAATAGTAGGTTTGTGTGGTGGCTGGGGAATTAAATATCTGGTAAAATCTGTGAATTCTGAGTGTACAGAGCCTGGAGGCTCATCACCAGTATTTCCAGTTATACTGGATTCCGTTCCTTCTCATCTATCGAGACCCTTCCCGGCTTACAGCCAACACTTTCTAGTACTTGATCGTTAAGGGTACTACTTCGCTGACTGAAAAGTCGCAGTGTATACTTGTGTTCTTGAGGAATTCATCACACGGAGGTGCACTGAAACACTCACACAACAACAAAGCCTTTATTGCCACTACATGCCATTTGCCATGAACTCCTCTAGAGTTTTGGTTTTTGCCGTTGCCATGGAAGTTTAGGCTCATCAACGAAAATCAATCAGTCACCAGAAGCCAGCTCTCCTTGCAGCTATTCAGAAGTTCAATGGGTATGTTGGAGAGCTGGAGCAACTTGCGACAGAGAAGAATATTCAGTTCCCTTTGCCTCGCCACCTGTCAACGGATTTGGCACATCTCAGAAATGACAATGACCTCATGCAAGATGTCTGGATGCAGATGGTACCCACTGAACCACCTGCATGGCTCGTGGATGCGAATGTCTGGCAGGGAATTCGGGTGGTACTCCAACTCAACTGCTGTTTGGAGGAACATCATTGACTAGGGCAGGAAGCAGACAACCTGCTTACATGGTTTGAACAGGAACTTGTTGCTCTGCAAATATCTCTCCAGAACATTGAAGCAGGTAAGCAGATTCTGTCTGAAAGATCAAATCGCCCATTTACGCTCTCTAGATTCACCTTTCCTCTTTCCACTGAAACGTAGATACGAACAAACATGTGCACTTCAGCACCGATGGAAGAACCCACTCGTTTCTGATATGCGCTGGCATGCTATTGTTCAATCTGCACCGCGGACTGCACATTCTATATGCCATGGAATCTCATCTTTGGCCATCCACTTCATCCCACCTACCATCATTGCTGTCTCTGGAATGTTCCCAGATATATCTGGCCAGACCTTCACCTCAATACTCAGAGAGTTTGAGAGTGACTACGACGATGAAGACGATGGGGACACTATCTCAAACGATGAATCAGACTGCCTTGCAGACATTCTTGATGATCTTGACCCAAGTCTGAGTCCATCTGATGTTACGTGGGAAGTTCTGTCATACTCAGAAAATGATACCATCTCAGTGACATCTAGTGCTGATGATTCTGAGTCTTTCAAAGCAAGCGACATGGGCACCGTAAGTTCTCTCCCACTTACCTGTCTTCATCTGTTGACGGAATGTGGAATATTCCCTAGCCTCGGAAGTCTGGCTTAAACGGCAACTTGGATATCGATATTATATTCAATGTTCCTTCTCCTGAGTGTCTCGCAACCAAAGACATTGCTCATTATCGGCCACGATGCAAGGAGAAGAACTGGGCCAAACTTGTGTTTGATGTGGATGCTTTACGGTGTCTGTATACCTCTACGGCACTTTTGAATGATGACATGATGAATGGATGTGCAGCATTGCTATCTGATGCCTTCCCAGAATCCTCAACTGTTCTCTTCTCAATGTATGATCTTGCTGCCCTGAGGGACGAGTCAGAATCTGAGACGATATGGAGGTATACACATAAACTCAAGTTCTGGATGTACACACAGTGGGTCATTCCGATACATTGCAAACATCAGGTTCATTGGACAGTGGCCATGGTGAATCTTACAATGAAAACTCTTGAGCTGTTTGACAGCCTCGCTGATGCTCTTGAGTCTGAGCGAGACATTCAGGTATGTTCTGGATATCTACTACTGATGTTCCCATGATAAGTTCTAATGCATCATAGGATGTTCTTCACTTCGTCAAAATGATTACTGCATGTGCAAGGAAGCAAGGATATGAACTTCCACCTTCGAGTCTGGCATCATGGACCATGATAAGATTGATTGTGAGCCTTCTTTCATTTACCATTGCTGCCCTAACTTGCATACATATACAGGCCATGCCCATACAGCATAATGGTTATGATTCTGGGGTTTGGGTGCTGTCACAGATCTGTGCAGTACTTCGTGGGTATTGACAGACAGCAATCACGGAATCTGACATCTCAAAGTTCAGAACCCACTGCCTCTCTATGGTCTTAGCACTCGCAACATGGAATTCAATGTCAGAATAAGTAGGCTTTATACATATATTATAGATTTTGCCATGGTAGATGCTTTTCTTTGTACGCTTCATCTAGAAAAAATTGACCGCTATTGCATATTTGCATCTCCACCTGGAGACAGTGCAAACGGAGCTTATTCCATGTAGTATCTTGTCTTGTACCTTCTGATATGCAGGCCTCTATCTCTGCAATTGACCTAGTGAGCTTGACTATGCCTTCGTTCCAATCTCCAAAAGCTAAGTGACTATAATGGCTCTCACCTTTTGCTTGTTCTTCTTGATGTTGGAGACTTGTTGAGTATGCACGGGCATCCTTAAATGTCTGTTGCAGAAAGGATCTACATCAACGATACAGCCATCTATCAAACGGCATTGACGTACAAGCGAATCTAGAAGTTGTGTGCGTGGCAAACTCTCTCAGGAATTACAACAAAGCAAACTTCCTTGCCGACCACAGTGGTGTTTATTCATCTTATGGTTCTCCATTCTTTGGCTCTCTTTTCCTCTGCTCAGCATCAATCGCTGCAAGAGTCTCACCACAGGTGTGGACATACCATTCACTAGCTCTATACTTGGCTTTAGATAGGCAACAAGTCTTGATTCTGTCCTCCTCGGTAGTGTATTTTGATTTCCGGCCCATGTATAGCACTCTATGAAGCTCCTACAAGTGTCTTGCTATGTTGCTACAGAAGACCCTAGACTTGAACGAGAAATCTATATGGATCGTAAGTCTAATTAGTTCAAAATTGAGTTGTACGAGACACTAACAGATTGACTGAACAGGCTGGAAAAGAATGGTATCTGTGAATGGGCAGAAGTCTATGAATCGATTGATCTACTTATTAGGTGCACCCGAGACCTGGTCAAGGAAATACGGTGAAAACTAATGAAGGGGTATAGAAATACTCACCTGGATATTGCCAACCCAGATGCTCCCAGACGTTCGCAATTTCCACTGATGGTCCCAAACGGCAGTTAGCGAATGTCAGAAAAGGAGGTTCACCTCGACATTCGTCTGTACTCCATTCTCCAACCTTCCCAAGTATTCAAAGGACAGCGAAACGCTCTCATTTAGATGGAAAACAGCGTCATAAGTGTGCTACTAATTAATTTGAGCTATCGGACAAAAGAGGGGCTCATTTTCCATTATGCAGACAGTAGGATTGGTGTGCTAAAAGCTATTATGTCGCACTCTCCTCCTCTGGCATCTTTCAGGCACTATGATCCAGGAATTATTCAATTTGGCCAAGTGCCTCCAGTGTGTCCAAAGAGCCAAGCTCAAATGAATCATTCCATGGGTCTTTTTTCTCCGAAATATGAATCAATGGACTCCTAACATTAAAGTCTCAGACTCAATTGCAGGCTGTGTGGGACACTCATTCATCTTCTGGTTTTATCGGAGGTTTGGGACAGCTTGCATCTCAGATGTCCAGGCCTCATAAAAGTGCAAAGGTCCATGAGGGTATCCTGACACCTTCAGAGGATGAAGAAGAAGAGGAGGAAATTGCTGATAGTGGTCAAGAATACATGTCGAGGGAAGAATACTATGCTCAGGCTGAGCAAGAGGAGGAAGACGACGATCCCAAGGCAAGCAGCAACCTGGAGAATGACCATCCACCTACCCTCTTGCACCCACCCATTGCGATACAGCACTTTGCTGAAGAGGAGGATGAACTCTTCTCTTCACCCGTAGCATCAAGACCACTTGAAAATCTGAATGAGGGACAGAATCTGAATGGAAACCATGGAGCGATTTTTTGCTCTTGTGAGACAATGTGATGCTCATTGTTGTATAGCCCTGGCCAGTTCTGCACAAAACCCTCCCAACATGCAAGGTGCCAGTGCTCTCCAATGCTGCTCAGATCAGCAGGATGAGTCAATCTTCAATGAAGCAATGGCTTCGCCACATCCCATCAGGTTTCTGCAGCTGAGTGACAGTACACTGTTGGTATTGCAGATGGATGCATGCAGAGACCCTGATTCTCCATCTCCACTCCCCCGACAACCACTACAAGGATATAAAATCCTTCCAATCGATTTCTCTGGAAGAAAAAGAGTTGAACATTCACAGTCGGTGTTTGAACAGACTAGTAGGCAGGGTCTTCCATTACCATCCACTCGACCTTTGTCTGCAGGTCCACCAGTTCAACAACTGCCATCTGTGAGGCCGACGAAGTTGGGATATCTATGGTCCAAGTCACCCTACTACCATGCTCACTCCTGTCCATCTTCAGCTGCCTCCATCAGTCATTCTACTACTCACAGAACCTCCCAGGAACATCTGCAAACAGAAAGGCCTACAGATTTGGGCTCTACTGCAACATTTGCGACATCCTACCCAAGTCTTGCTGGTCAACCTATAGCTGGTGGAAACGTCGAACCATTGTTGAAGGGCATAGCTGGGCATTCTAAAAGTCCAAGTCAGCCTGCTGTGCCTATGCTTCAGGTGATGGCCCCTTCACCTATAACTCCAGTAGCTACTAGGAACCTTGATCAGTTCTCATTCAACACCGGCATCCCAAGTACACCAGCTAATACCTATCTTCATCCTTCCACTGCTCATGATGAGGCATCCTTCATAGAGACCGGTGATGGGTTTGAAGCACTGAACAATGTTCCAATGGATGTTCTGACACAGTCAGGCATACCTGACAATGCATCTGAGGTGGAAGACAAGCCTTCACCATGTTCAGAGGTTGAAGCTGAGTTGTCTGAACCCTGTCGCACTGGTCATTTGCAGGCAGAGACTGTCTCTCGCATTGAGGAAGCTGCGAATCAGATCTGGCAAGTTATCAAGGAGACAACAAAGATCAATGCTGCCATTCAACTATCACACATTATCAACTGCGCATTCCTGACTGTTGTCGCCCACAAAATGTCGTACTGGAATGTCTTCCTTGTGAAGTACAAAGCGGAACATCCCAACGAGTCTTGGGATCAAGACCAAGCATCTCTGGCTTATAGCAATTTCAAGGAGTCTTTCCCAAATGACAAGTGGAAGGGTATTCTTGTAGAATATGCCAAAGTTATGGACCTCGATGCAGGGCAGAGAACATGTGAAAAGCATCAGTCAGTCTTCAAGAATACATTTCAAGAGCTTGCAAAGCAGGTAAGTCTTGAGGTGTCTATCTTTGTCCTTATTAATGATAGGTTGTCAGCTGGAATATCATGCCCAATGGGATGGGTTCGAGGCCATCATGGCTATTGTTGGCACTAATCCAAAGGACGACAGACCTTCCATGAGACCGGCCTTGCAAAAGGGGTATGTATTGTGTTGTTTTTTTCATGGGTATCTACAGCTAATATTGGCTCTACTAGTTTGCAGATCAGAAACTATGTCTGAAAAATGATTGGGCCGCTACACACCTTCGGGCATATGTTCAGTGAGTCAAGATACTATTATGCTATTACAATATAATTATTATTATTCAAAAGAAACTGAAAATCAGACAGCATAGTCAGTTTGCACCGACAGAGAGAGCTGCAGCATGAGCAGAAGATCACGAGTCCTAGTGGTTCTGACATTCCCGCTTCTGTCAATGGTGAAGTTCTCCTACCATATGAAGAATCTCCCACTGCTACAACCACCGTCATGAAGGATGCAGGCAAAGCAAGAGAGGCATTCTCAACCTACAAGCTATACAGGCCAGATAATGCAAAATCGGCACATCTTTCCTACACCGTCAACTTTAGTGCATTACTGGGTAAGTAGTCCGAATTTCCACCAAGGAAAAGTGTTGTTTAATGGCTTGACAGTGTACCATGATGTCCCAATTCATGATACACTTGCTCTGCCTATAACGCGGGATGGCTATCCTGATTACAGATCATGCCCCTGGAGGCGTTTGGGTAAATCGCTGCAGGAACGCAACATGATTCTCACTGGCTGGCCGCCAATAGTACCGCTTCCTATCAATGACAAATTGGATCCCACATACCTAAGCAAAAGTGCATTGTCTTTGACCAACAGTCAGAGAATACATTTCGCAAAGGCTCTTGAAGATTCGGAAATCCAAATAGCTCGTATAATCCCACTTAGTAGACTATTACTCTTATTTCATACTGAGTCTCATTTACAGAAGCTCCTACTGGCCATCAAGATGCTAATGCATATGTCTTTGTATGCATGGCTATAGATATCACTACGAATACATATCATGAAGGTGTGTATTGTGCAGAGACAGAGACATCGCACTCTCGGACTGTGCAAGCAGCGGTACCAAAACCTGCTCCAACAGATTCCAAACGAATGCGCACAAGACAGAATACTAAGGTAATGTACTATATATGTGCAAAGGTCCAATGGATGCTCAGATTGGTTCATTCCTAGAACACAAACAAGCAGAAAGATGGTCCTGATCCAAAGCTCAGCGAGAAGAGGATCGCATTTGAAGAACTGGCGAATGATACTGACGTCGAGCCCAAAGGACATAAGAAGAGGAAGAGCCACGGAGCCAAGAAGCAGAAGGTCACAGTGATGGTGTCAAGTATACAGAAGGTCACCGAGACTTCTACTAACAGTGGTAATGCACCTCGAATGGCCCAAGGCAACATTGTCAACATACAGACAGCTCAGCCCCAGCCAGGCAAGGCAAACCAAGGTATGGCTGCACTCTTCTGTCACAGTAGAACATCTCACCATGTATCGATAGGACCATCCAAGAATGTCAGGGAGCATCCAAGGCCACGTCCAGCTTACAAGCAGACTATGACAACTGGACAGACCATGACAACTGGACAAATCAGCGCTGTACCAGGCCCATCCACGCTTCAAGTACCAGGCCCACCTGCACTTCAAGACAGTGAGATGGACCCCTTCTACAGCAGTCCATATGAGTTTCAAGATCTCCCAGGTGGCAGATACTTAGAGGTCAATTCAGATGATGAGCACTTGACTCAAACAGGACCTGTATTGAATCATGTGGCATGGGGCAATGCGGAGTATGCTAATATTGGATGATACTCTGGTATTTTAGCCTCAGATAACATCTTCAGTCGACAGTGGGACCATCATACCTGATGATTATCTACATCCAAAAGATAGTTCAACAGTATCTTCGCATGGATTACTACGTAGCAGTACAAAGAATAATAATATATCTACCCCCCACTCAAAATATGAGCATCGTTAGAATGCCATGGAGAGGCCCCATGCCTACACCGTGATTAGATATTACAAGGTCAAACACCCCCATAGCAATTTCATTTTGGATATGGCTTCATTGATGGATTTGACTGATAAACCAGTGCCCAACAGTAATAGCAGAACCAGGATACTTTCAGAGAAGAGCATCAGAACATCAGGCGACAGTCCAAATGTGAATGTCATGGAACATCGGTAGAGACCATCTATGCACGCCCTCAGATCTGGTGGCCCGATACGGATCACACAGCGGGAACATCATGGTGAGGCAGGCCCATTAGGCCCATTTGATGGCTATATAATTAGGGCTTAGTGGTCTACTTTTATTTCAAATCCCCCTGCCAGAGGTGAACCCTCTGTCATTTCCTCATTCTTTGGAAGAAATCGGGGATATTTGATAATTGCCTCATGATTTTGAGACAACAAATTACAATACCAAAATTACATCATGACAGAAAAAGAGACAGGCTTTGGCACATAACTGAATGGAAGTTCTCAAAAAGAATATATACAGTCATCCACCGGTCCTTGATATGGCACCACTCCTTGATACAGTAGGCTTTTACTCCTGCAAAACATACCCTTTTTCCTCAGAGTTTTTTAAATTATATATATATACATCATACCTATAACATATATGTATCTCGACAGTATCTGTGGGGTCCTCAAACCACAGTCCTTGAAATGATTGCAAAATTAAGAAAAGATGAAATTTAAATTGCATCTAGAGGCAGTTAACCAACAAAAGACATGATTATTTGGAGAGCATATCATTTTGATAGCATAAAGAAACATTAAACAAAATCTGAAAGGTGAAGCAGGTGCATGAACCCCAAGCTTTTGAGATTTCAGCAGTGCGAGGCTAATTAGACTGATTAGGCAGTGTCACAATGTGATTGCCAAATCGGGAACAATATTTTCTAGGTGCTTACCTTTGGCACAGAGATAGATGAGCAAGGCTCAGATGGCCAGGATGAGTAATTTCGTAGAGGTACTGATGATGACGAGGCCAAAGAAGTCGACGAAGATGAGGAGATGGGTGAAAGCGGCTCAGTGATGGGGGATGATTAATTCAATTGATGGTACCCAAAAAAGGCATATCAGCTGTGACGTGACGCATATCAAGGAGTGGTGAATCAGCTGATAAGGATTTTTACTACTGATCTTGGTCTATATCATGCTCCTCTTACCATACGTGCCCAAGAAAGTGATGAAATATATACATCAGATCCAGAAGCAGACATCTGCGTACTCAATTTTGTCTTACAAATTCGTACAAAAAAATCCGAAGCCCTTCTCGATTTCATCGTATCAAGGACCGGTGGATGACTGTAGACTGCATAATCAACCGCTAATCTAGACCTGGAGTCGTCATCACAACAGGCAAACGTTGCTGAGGGTTCCTAGACAATAAATTGGGATCAACCTGACATTGGAAAAATCGCAAAACAGGACGCACAACGCGACTTCAAAAAAGGGGTCTGCCAAGGTGACGTACTCAGGGTCTTCAGTCAGACCAGGGAAGATCTTGGAAAACTCTTTCTTCAGCAGCGTATCTTCAGGATCTCTAGGATAAAAGCGAGTAGCGAGGCCTTTGTTGTTGATTGGGACCCATTTCGACTGAGTGGCTACAACTAGGCGTCGTTTTTCGGGTACAGTGTCATCCTCGCATGAAGTCGCCAAGAGCCTATTTTTCGTGAGATAAAGTATCACTTTGGCAAACAGAGACTCTGGAGGGCACAAAGGATGAGGAGGAGGGTTTAGTCTGGCCGACATGATCTTCACGTCAGCGAAGGTGTAGCTATATCCGCCGATGATCTCCATTTCGTTGGCGTGGTCATCCATACTCTTCTGGAAGGTGCTCTGTCATAAATTTTATGTATTTGAGCAATTTTATACCTTTTCGTGGAATGCAGGCAAGTAAAGAATGAAGCTGAGGACGACCTTGGTGGCAGGTGGCAAGTGAGGTTTGTCACGCCTGTCACATTCAGTGAGTTTGCAGCTCGGGTTGGCCTACTCTGATATCATTGACAAAAATGAGTGGCAGCTGGTCCAGAGGCATGACTTCACCCAGTGTGCCGTGCACTTGTGTAGTGTTCTCTGCAATGTTTTGCGTTACGCCACTTGAGTCTGACGCCGAGTTGGAGTCCTCGTTCAATGTAACTAGAATTGAACGAGATGCTCCACGGTTCAAAAATGCATCGCTCGTTTCCTTGAACATGATATCATGGGCGGTTTGGCTAGATGTCCTGTATTAGAAAAGAAAAGGTCCGGTGCACTGACTTCCGAGCTTGGTCGAGCAAGTCCTGTGTGGGACTCCATCGCGTAGACTCTGACCCAGGCACGGTTAGTACCAAGCCTTCATCGCCTATTTGTACGCCTCCTGGAACAGTTCGCAAGTAGTGATATCCGCTATCGCCGGATAAAAAATGCCACATAGTCCCTGTCCAGCTCTTTGGCTTGACTCTCGAGGTCTGCGCCAACGGCTGGTCCGATCAAGTTCCTGTTCAAAACCACTGGATTTCATGAAGTGATAAGACGCATTAATACCCTCGTTGCTACGCGGATTGAGCACCTGCATTCCCCTAGCAAGCCCAGTATGATCAAGATCTTCTCGTGGCCTGCGCGCACGGTAGTTGTGGCCAAGGCGACCGAGATTCCCATCGAGTTACAACTGGAAAGAGGGATTGTAAACGCGCGACCTAGTCTACACTTTGTGTTTTACGATAGTGAGTCGAGGTGATGTCCAGCCGTACATTGCCTTCGAGCTGAGGCTGGCAATGGAGAATCACCCGGTTACGATGGTGATCTACGAAGAGTACAAAGAACGAATTGAGAACTTCGGGATTGAGCACAGGCAAGCTGGAAGCAACCCAGACGCATCGATGAAGCTGATCGTACAACAAAGTGAGAACTTCTTTTTGGCTGGTTGTCTCGTGTACCGTCGATACATGTCCTCTCCCTAGTTCTTCAAAGAGAGCCTAGCACATGTGGGTCTTCGGTAGACTGGTGACCGATCGTCTGATCACACTAGCCGTTGCAAGCAAGAAGGCGGGATTGGTTTTCCACCCATTACACTGAGTGTTTCATGTCCGAAAATCCATAAAGAAACTGAAAAAAGGAAGGATTTGAATAGATATCGGGGGAGACCGGTATAGCACCTGTCCAGACGATTTCTCAAGACAGTTACGTTTCCTCATTCTTCGGAAAGAGCGGCGGTGGACTGTCAGCCACAGAATCTGCATTGGATCATAGAAGGTGTATAAGAGCCGAACTGTCAGATCGTCAATACCATAAATGGATCCGAACCCCCACCCTCTAGTCCACCCAGTACACCTTGCCGTACCGCGGCCAAATAGTCGCCCAACCGCCGCCCATCGTCATTAGCGAAGTCACTGTACAGCTTGTATCGTGAATCAGCAACAATGTTGACGAGCTCCAGCGTTTGTTTCATATTCCTAAAAAGAGAAAAATGATCAGCAGGCGAAATGGGAAGGGAAAGGCCACATACTCAGGGAAAAACTGCCGTGAATTGAATAACAGATAATGCAGTCGTATGATCAGCTCAGGAATATATATCTGGCGAATCCGTACGAGATCCTTCGTCCGTTGGTCTGCGTTCGACGGATCGGTTTCTGACACAAGCCATTCGGAAGTTAATAGCTTCACAATGAGAAACTTTGCTTGGTTGATCGACGACTGGAAACCAAACCAATGAGTTTTTCGCCCCGAGCCGACTAAAATCATACCTTGTAATCCTCCAGCCAATCATTTCTCGTCTCCTTACTCATTTGCAACACCTCCATAGCTTGGATCTCGACTACCCTCTCCAGCGCCTCCCATATCACAAAGAACTGCCGGTAGTACATGTACTCCGTGGCTTGCTCCTCCGGTTCATTGATTGATGCCAAATCCAAGGGCAACATCCCAAGGAGCTGTTGTGCAACTTGTACTCTTCCGGACGCTACACATAAAAAGATTCAGTCCTGTAAACGCCGACAACAAGATGGACACACCCAAGAAATAACGTAGGATCACGTTCGCTTGCTCCAGAGCTGTATCATATGTCGATTCCATGAACGTTGTCCACTCAATCGACCTCAGCAATAGCAGCTCCGCATCAGTGGGCGATGTCTGCAAAGTAGCGAGCGAAGGTAGTGATCCCTTTAGAGGAGGTAGAAGCTGCACGTTATCTCATTAGCAAAAAATCGCTGATGAGTATAAGTCTACGAACATCGAAGGCCTTGACGATAGTCTGCTCAGCGGTAGCAACCGCTACTCGATCCACATCGAGTCCGTGTTCCCGGGCCCGTGCCAAGGCTTGCCGTCTCTCAGCAGGATCTGCAGTCAGCTCCAGTGAGACGAGGAAGACTGCATATCTGTTGATAGCGTTCTCTCCCAAAGCACCCGCGTACATCGCGATGAGATCTCTTTGGCCGGCAGCCTAGACACAGTCAACTTCGGAGTAACTAGTACGCAAGACAGACAAACCTCAAGAACCTGGAGGTATGCCTCCAAAATTGTCTGTACAGCAGCAGGCGGGACAGCAATTTCGATCATTTGCAAGAAGAGACAGAGATGAGCGAAAAATCGGCACATTGGTGCATATCTTTTCCAAAAATTAAGGATACGTGAATGACAAATAACAAGAATACTCACTCCAAAGACGATCTCTGGTACAAGCCTTGTGTTAGACCATCAGAGAAAGTAGTCAAAAGCACGCTAGTCCGATCAAGTATTATGTGCAGCTGGGAGAAATGTAAGGGATGGTCCGCATTGGGTCTAACAAAGCCGACCAGATCAAGACACGGGCGATAAAATATAAAAGAATTCCTTACCCATCTTCCACAGGAACAGTTCGCAGACCTTCCAGCACCTGAAAAACCTCCTTCTGCCACTCCTCCTCCTCCTCTTCCTGCTTGTCTTCGGCAATCCATGTAACACCTTTCTCTACCGCAGCCTTCCCACCCTCCCAAAAACATCCACCGATTTTGTTCATCTCCATCGACTCCTTCTCCTCACACATAATACTGACATGCGCCCATAGATAATCCTCCCATGTGCGACACGCTGATTTCAGTACACTGAACGTCTGTGGCGAAGGCGCAAGAGCGGCATAGAGTACCCTTTCGTGTTCCGGCAAGTTGGTGTTGAGGGCAGCTCTTGTACATGTCGTTTTCCACAACCTGCGATTGCGATTTCCTACCCACATATCAGGGTCATCGTCATCAGACTCATCACCAGCTGTTTCATGCGCTGAGAAAAGAGAAGGTTACGACCAAGGGCTCTCCGGACGAAGTGAACTCTTACATAGTAGACGCCACTGAAACAGTCGCGAGCCACGTATACTAGCCGCTCTCCACGGTTGGTGCGCTTTTCGACACAACTCAATGGCCTCTTCCAACCGCCCTGCTCGAACAAATGAGTACAGCGTTTGAGTGAGATTTTTTTCAAAGTTCTGCTTGACATCAGTCCGTGTCCATGAATCAAGACCAAACATAACTCACCGCATCATCCGAGGCCAAAGCTCTTCCGTCTCCTCGATTGACAGCATCTGGATCCATCTCCTTAACAAGACCGCTTCTACCCCCGGCAGCAGTTCGAGTGGCTTGAACCACATTGTGCTTCGTGAATGTCCAGTACCCGGTAGTGGCTTCAGGATGTTGTGGTGCCGGCGCAGTCTCTTGTAGCCATTCGCGTATGACAATTAGTTCAGAAAGGAGTGGTGAAGCGTTCATGATAGCCTGTGCGACCGTCGACGTCGGCGTGTAGGGATTTTCGCGCAGCAAATCGCGTGCAGAGTCAAATGGGGGATATTCTGTCTTTCGGGCGCTGTGATCAATCAGATTGAGAGTAAAATTTATAGGGAATAGGCGTACGGCATGACAGCTTGCAGCAATCCCCACGTATTCTCCTCTAACCGCAAGAAGTCCACTGTACTGCCAGCTGAGGGCTCGGGAGTCTGCTCCTCGTACTCCGCTATTCTGTAGTTTTTGGTTAATTTTTAAACAGAAAACGGACTTGAAGAAATGATGATTACAGATTCCGACAGATTGCTCTTAGCTGAGGCGCAAATCCTGTTTCGGGGTCGAGGATGGCGGCCAAGTCATCTTGCATTGATTGGAAGAGAGATAGAACATCTGCGCAAGCTTCGTAGACGTTGTCAGCCATTCGAGCGAAGATATGAGCCTAAAAATTGTAGCTGTGGAGGTCGAGAGCAACAAGTTTGACTGAACAAAAAGTCGCGTTCGTCGCGGCGCACGTGAGTAGACCTAAAAATAGGAATTTATCAAATTTTGTACCTTTATTACTTACCGCCACTATTTCTCGAATGTCCGACTCAGACTGGGTTCCTATATCTGACGCATCAGGATGGCCGCTAGAAGTAACTTCCTTGTCTTGTCTTCTGGGTCCCAAGATCCCTTTGGAGCTTGCCAACGGAACATTCACCTTGACTTCACTAAGGTCTTCTGCGCTGCTTAAAGAATTTGCCACACTATTCAAGAGCTCACCAGGATTATTCGGTGACACTAATTGCAGCTCGCAGGTCTTGTCAGTATTGGACTTGATACTTTCAACTGTCGCAGCACTCCGCGCAATTTCTGAGATGTCAACGAACGACATCCAACGTCCAACCACTCTTTTCTGGTCGTTACTACTCCGGTCTCTTGTTATTACCTGTTATGACAAATCTTACATCTTGCAAGTAGCCACTGTCACGACGAAGAGCCATACTTTTAATACTAATCTACAGGGAAAATGTATCGTTTGCTTTACCGAAACAACCGGAATCCAAGTGCGTCGTATTGGATGGACACGCCTCTCTTCTGGTTTCTCATCTTGCAGATAATTTTCAACCACCGAGGGGCGAGGATGTGGGCCCAACCACCGAGGAACCGTCCTCTATTCCAGAACCATATGTCGCAGAATCAAATCCGAGTCATGACGAGAGCAGTTATAGTCCTTCAGACGAAGAGGAGCCATTATCTGACCATTCTGATGAAGATCTTGCCTATGAGAGCACGGATATTTCGACAGAGCTGACCTCAGCGCCGTCGTCGAATATTCCGTTAGAGGCTCATGTGCTTTCTCATTGGCGACAATCTGATTCCGTTGCTCTCCCATTTCTCTGCATTACCGATAGAGAGAACATTATTCCGCTGGTCAAGAGCACAGTCTATCAGCGATATACGTGGGGAATATCTGAGCCCGTAGTAGGGATCATCTTGTCAGAAACAGGATGCATTGGCCGAGTGGTGATAGGCTGGGTTGACGGATCCACTGAGTCAGATCACGCTCTGGTGAGTTGCTGCTTCTTGTTACTGGATGTTTCCTTAGTGGTATCTCCGCAGCCCGGAGTCAGGATTGCATACTCCGACGAGCGCTCTCCAGACTCTTCGTTAGGAATCTACGATCTGACTGACCCAGTTTCAACTATTCAACTGGCGCAATTCATCCTCAACCTTCGTACACATGTCGAAAGGATTGCCTCAAAATCATCCAACCCGACTTTCAAGCCCATTTTATGGCGATCCGACTCGATTCCATTGGATGAAGATCGATCGGGACCGGAAGAACGAAGAGAAAGAAGGATCCACATTTGGTTACGCGGTGTTCCTTCATCCCAGGGTGACTCGTATGTTTTAATCGATAGATGCTGGACTTAAAAACTCAGTGCCCTTCTTGTACAGGGCGTCTGCACACATCGATCCTCCCGCCACCGCTGAAATTACAAAAATGTCGCTGCCCTCCAAGTCCAGTAAACGATCTGCCTCAGCCAAATCGACATCGCAAGGTAGCCTCAAGCCCCCCGTCAATACAAAGCAACGGCATAAATCCCAGTACGTTCAAGCTCAGTCTTGTTGAGTAGTATCACTGAATTTTACGCAGCGAAACTTCAACCATGAGTTCGTGAGTAAACTATGACATTGCTTCATGACATCCGCTTAGCTATTCTCATCAGAGCATCCACTCGCTCCAAGTCCGCATCAACGTCTGTTCCCTTTCCACGTTGCCTTTGTTCCACCGTAACTTGACATTGTTTATAAAGGATGGCAAAAGTGCCTGAAGCTGGAATAACGAGCAGTGATCCTTTGAGCATCGGAAGTTTTCTGTCCGACCGGAACGCATTTAGCGTCGCGCGCCTACCTCTTATTGAAGCTGACGCGATGGATCCGAGAGAATTTTTGGTGAAGGAAGATGGACCTGCGCTTTCGTATGATGAGAAAATCGCCATCGATGCCGCCCAGGATGAAGAGGTCACCGCCATGGCCAAAATCTACGACGAACTGACTGGATATCAGAAACCATTATGGGTGAGCATTAGTACTCCCGCATCCTGGAAGAGCCAATTACGATATGATGATCCTAGGATACTCTACCATCTGTCGATGTCGCCGTACAACATTCTCTCGATCTACTCATGCACCAGGTGGAGAAAATGAATGTGAGTGGGACATCTCCCGATCCTCCGTTAGTGGCTGATTCCTTTCCTTCGTTCAAGTTGAAATCAGATAAATATGCCACACTTGATCCTTCCCTAATGAAAATCGTCTCCTCTTCGCTCTCTTTCCTTTTATGTGTCTCTATGGGAAGCTTCGCCAAAGGCCTTTCCTACAAACCTAATGAGGCCGAAGCCAGACATTGCTGGGATTTCCTTCTCTACATCTCTTTTGTTGTTTCAGGCGAGGTTGTCTCACAGCGGCTCCTGTACGTGCATGTTCATTATACTTTGTTCGGTCTGTTTACTGCTTTTCAGGTTGGAAAGACTGTTGTCACTTCCGAGAAACACCATCCTTGACTTAGTGTCAGACATTAATAATGCTTGGTTGAGGACTGAAGAGCGAGCAGAAGCTGCGGTGCGACTTTGCACGAAAACCTACAGCGCTGTTCAATCTCAGTACGGACCTCGGGACCTTGTTTGGAAGCAAGCCTACGAGACTCTGGACGATGCATCTAAGCACGTGGTAGAAGTAGTGGCGTTGATGCAGGATCCTGGTAATGCTGCTGAGGTGATCAAGAAACGTGCCCAGGAAGAGCCTGATAATGCTAAATGTGATTCTTTTCTGGCGTTCCCACTCTCCATCCCACCCTCCACCCCGAAACGCAGCCGACCAGAGCCTCTGGTGCGTGGCTGGGATAATCTCAAACCACCATCATCGGACGATCACCCAAGCCAGCCAAAGATTGAGGAGAAAATCATCCACTCCACTCCTACCGAAGAGGAGAAGCGGCGGATGAAGAGCCCATTCTTCACCAATGCCTCAGAGACAAAAACTTTCAAGCTTACCCAGGCTGACCTCGAGAAGATCGTCGAGAACCTTCTCGGAAAACATCTCATTTCTGTCCTTGTCGGCGAGTACAAGAAGCCTGACGAGGAGGATGGAAAGGCCGTGAATCAGTGCAAGATGTATCTTGTCAGCGCAGTGATGCATCTCAAGAGCCTCGGTATAACCAGGTACCCTGTGTTTGGTTTGGCCACTAATGGCACATTGGGTGCGCTTCTTTGTTGCTGGTACTCGAGAAGATTGGATGTACGTTTTCTCTGCATCCAACATGGCGGCATTGAACTGACGACCACTCTAGCGCGTCTTCATCATGGACCGGAATATCCGGCTCTTTGACATCTCTTCCCCAATTCAAGCGTACCATTTCATGACATTCCTGCTTCGATTACGTCGGTGGAGCGATGAGCAGCTTCAGAAGCATCAAGATAGGATTTCAGCGAACGCTAATGGCACATTCCTGCCTGATCGCTCCTGGACTCGGAAAGCGCAGAAAGAGGCAGCTAAGAAGGAGCTAGCAGACAAAAAGCTAGCGAGAGGCGAACCTGACAAGGATGCAGACATTGTGGCTGAACAGTTCGCTGAGATGAAAGTTTAGAGGCATCGTGAGCTCGAGATTCTTCTTTAGTTGCTGTGAAGTTTGCTTAGTACTTGCTTTCCTTGCTATAATATACCCAGTTCTATCCATGCTTTGAACGTACGTCGAACCTGTTGCAAATTATTGAACATAAAATGTATTTCGCACAAATCCGAGTCCTTTTAGGACGGGGCTGAGAACAGCACCCGAATCAACTTGCGTTGACTGAAAAGAAATAGGATGTCTGAACTAGCTTTGTGGAGGCTGACTGCCATTAGCGATATGAGCCTATGAATTGCAGCTGTGGAGGTCGAGAGCAACAACCAAGGAACAACTTAAACTTTGACCAGTGATGCCTTCACGCACGTGAGCAGACAGATCTTACTACCACTAGAATGCCCGACTCAGACTAGGTTCCTATATCAGACGCGTCATACTGGCCACTAGAAACAATTCCCTTGTCGTGTCTTCTGGATCCCAAGATCCCTTTGGAGCTTGCCGGCAGAACATGCGCTGCCTTCACCAATGTCCTTTGATCTGCTCGAAGAATCTGCCGCAGTGTTCAAGAATTCGCCAGAATAGTTTGCAACAATGGAAACTCTCAGGTCTTGTCAGTATTGGACTTGATACTTTCAACTGTCGCAACACTCCGCGCTATTTCTGAGACTCTGTCAACGAACGACATATCACGTCCAACCACTCTTTTCTGGTCGTTGCTACTCCGGCCACTTGTTAATACCTGCTACGACAAGTCATATATCTTGCAAGTAGCCACCATCACGACGAAGATCCATATTTTTAATACTAATCTATAGGGAAATGTATCGTTTGCTTTACCGAAACAACCGGACTTCAAGTTCGTCGTATTGGATGGGCACGCCTCTCTTCTGGTTTCTCATCTCGCAGATCAATTTCAACCACCGAGAGGCGAGGTTGCGGGCCAAGCCGCCGAGGAACCGTCCTCTGTTCCAGAACCATATGCCACAGAATTAAATCATGACGAGAGCAGTTATAGTCCTTCAGACGTTTGTGCCGGACCGTTCCTGGACTCGGAAAGCGCAGAAAGAGGCGGCTGAGTCGGCAGACACGAGGCTTGTCGACATCATGGCTAGACAGTTAGCAGGCATGAAAGCGTAGAGGTTTTGTCAGATCCTTCTTTGCTTGCTAAGTATGAAAAAACACTTAGAACTTGTTTTCCTTGTTGTGGCGTGGCATGTCCAGCTCTATCTACCATGCTTTGAACTTGCCTTGAACCTGTTTCTCAGTGCCCGACAGTACCTTTGCCTGCGTGCTTACCGTTTCGTACGAAGAAGACTCATTGCTTCACACATGTCCTGGAAATTTGTGGAGCACACACTCTCGCAGGTCTAATTTTGGCGGCTTGTTTGAGTTTATGACGAAGAAGACACTAGTGTGCGCACGAAGATGAGGAAACCGACACCCATAGGATATCATCATTGTTGCTGGCCATTCCCTACGTAATACTGCCTTGCAGCTCTGGCCTTCAACGCACGATATACCTGCCTCCAATTTCTACTTATTCTTCTAAAACACTAGGGCGGGAAAGGTTGTATGTCTGAATGGTCGGCAAACTGATTAGAAGATATCCAACTTAAAATACATCGCGACAACCTATAAGATGATCTTTCATCCGTCCTTCCGCTGCGGTTTCACAATCTTCACCCCGGCCAAAGACGTTCGCTTTTTAACTTCCACCTGTTTGCCCATGGGCTTCGGTCTTTCTGGAAGCTTCGCTGTCACTGGGATTTCTATGACTTTCATCTTCGCGTCAGACATAGGCACTGCCTGCAAGACGCTTTCCTCCGGCTTCGTGGGCAATGAATTTATCAGAGCAGGGGGTTTCGCAGGCAGCGAGGGATGGTGCTGTGTAGTATGTTCGACGCCTTCCATTTGACGAAGCTTCGCTTCCATCATAGCAATCTTGTCTTGCGTCCTATGAACGTAAATAAGTGCTGTCCGACGAGAGACATGCAATGGAATAGAAGACGTACTTGTCCCTATGCCGTCCTTTGATCATGCTCAACGTCGTGGGGCGTCCACTCTCCATCATCGACTTCCGCTTCGCCCCCACTCCACTGCTCCCACCAGCTTGATCTAGCGGCGCCTGATGAGCATATGTCACGACAAGCGTGCGACCGCGAAGAGGTTTGTCATGCGCTGATGCGAGAGCCTTAGCAGCATCCTGGATGTGTAAAATCGTTAGTCTTCCATCTTGTGCAGCTACCCCCGGGTCTTTTGATACGAAGATGGTAGTGATAGTTGATGGAAAAAGCATGAAAGAGAAAAAGACCCGGGTCAGAAACAAGGAATCTTAATGATAGCAAGTCACTCACGTTGGCATTTTCGTACTCGATGAATGCATAGCCTCGAGGTTTGCCCTTGTGGGGACCAGCCTTATGGAAGAGAAAGTCCAATTTAGAGATTTTGCCAAATTTTGAGAAGGCTTGGAGTAGCGAGTATCTACGCAGCATCAGTGCCAGCGCTACTTCAAGCTGACGGACCGGCTCACTCGTCGATAGATGGGTGCAAGTTTCCAACGTAGATCCTATCCTTAATGATCCTTTCCTTTGCCGGTGTTGTTGTAGAAGTTGACGAGGACGCCTCTAGAGCTGGATAAGAGAGATGCTCTGAGGCCATACAGTCCTTTTTTGTGCTAGGACGGTAACCGGAAGAGAGTGTCACGAGGTGGGTAGCAGGCGAATGGCCGTTTCGTTCCTAAGACGGGAGAAAAGACCGGCCGCTTCTCATAATTTCCTCATAAAGCTCCCTATTTTGGAAATAATCCAGAAAATATTGTGGGAATATTGTGGCGCACTGCCACTTGTCGCGGATGCGAGTCGACTTTGACTCTGCACTTGACCACCATCACATATTCTTCGGTGCCCCCCTCTCCCTCAATTTCTGTAATATCGGAGGTCCGAAAATCCCCACAAATAACATGTTCTCAAGTCCAACTCCCGCACCTGGAACTCTCGCGTCGAATACGCTCCGAAAAGCAGGACTTATCGACAGAGACGCCACGATGCGGGATGTTACAGACAAACCAGGAGGTCGAAAGGGTTCCTCCAAGATTCGCTCGCACAGAACGCGTGCCATAGAAGCACATTTGGGTCCTTCACGAACGGTAATTGTCACTCTACTCATCTTTTCAGCAGCGCAGGGATGACGCTTTCATTTCCGTCGCTGGACTTTGTAATCTTGCAACTTACGCTCGCTCGCAGTCTTCTTTGGCTACGCGCATGGCACCATCATCATCATCATCATCATTGCCCTTGACACCAGCAGCTTTGTCCATCCGTGGCGCATCGTTGAGGAGGACCGGCGATCGGCGCCGTGGTGCTGCTGCTGCAGGTCCGGGGCTGGTGTCCAGTAGTCGAAGGAGCGCAATAGAACCGTGGAAAGAGTTCGTTACGAAACGTTACAATCCCGCTTTACAATTGCTCGACCTTTCAGTATGCTTCATTCTTTTTTTGCTTGGTGCCACTTATCTTACTTGTCCGTTCTAGAACATGATCGAAGACGAAGTTGTCAAGAGACACAACTTGACACCCCCAGGTCACGGCGGGTCCGCTAAAGAGGCGGGCGTCATCTTCAAGCTCGCAAAACAGCTCCAGCCCCCGGTGCGTTATCCATTTTACATTAAATGTCCAAGTCTTACCTCGCGGCTAGGTAATGAAACTTGATCTCAGTCGCAATCGTCTTTCCGGCATACACCTCAGCCTTCTCTCTCATTATCTGGGAGGGCTCGAGGCACTGTCACTGCAGAACAACAGCATCAGAACATACAAGGACCTTGACGTCATCGTCGGCAGAGCTGGAAAAGAGCAAATGCTACGGCTGCAAGAGCTCATGCTGTCTGGCAATCCATTACAAGTGAGCGAGTATGAGAAAGGTCGCGCAGAGTTGTATAAGAGGTGTGAGAGTTTTTCTTATCTAGGATTCCGGTTTCTCAAGGTTGTTGTAGCGAGGTTACCCGACGCTTCCCTGCGATTACATTACTCGACCAAGAGCCCATTGTTCGAATAGCATTCGACATTCCTCAAGCGTCATCGTCCTCGACTCCTGTTCCTAAGCCATCCGCCACTTCTTTCCCCTTCGACATGGGTCCTTCCATGATTAATGGGGCAAGTCCAGATCTCGTGAACTCTTTCCTCTTCCGTTACCTCGACACCTTCGACAAGAATCGCGCGTCGCTGTTGGACGTCTATGATCCAGCCTGCACTTTTTCCTATTGTGTCAACACTGTCATACCAGAGCGTGCTCGACTTCAAGGTCTTCACAGTAAACTACCCAATCAAAAGAAACTTGATTGGAGTAAGTGGTTGGATGTTAAAGATGGTGGTTCTAGAAATCTGTCCAGAATGCGGTCGTGGGCGGATAAGCAGGACACAAGACTCAATGTTGGGGCCGAGGCGACAATCAAGGCACTGCTGTCACTCCCAGAAACACATCACGACATAGCAGGCCCAGGAGAGAACTTTTGTGTGGACGGGATCATCGTACCTCACGGAACCGATGTTGCCTTGATGGTCATGATTCACGGACAGTTCGCAGAAAGTAAGTCGCCATTTAAACAACTTTACAAGGGAGTCCTGATCTCTAATACGTGTTTTGTAGTGCCAGCAGAAGGATTGAGGTCTTTCGATAGAACTTTCATACTATCGCCGGCTGCGGCGAGGTCCAGGTAAGTACCCATCGCAGGCTTGCTATATCATATCTAACGGAAGTGTTGGTCAGGGCGCAGATGAACGGTTGGGATGTTGTTATAGTGTCAGATCAGTGGACAATACGTGGCTACTCAAGTCCAGAAGCATGGAAGCCAGGTCCCATGCTCGTACAAGCTCAGAAACGAATGCCGAAGAAGGCGCAGGATCTGTCAGGACCTGCCGAATCGACCCCACAACAGCAACCTAGTCAGGAACAGCTTCTGCAGCAGATTGTACGTCTCCATTACCCTCATTTTTAAAGCAACACTCATGAATATTGTAGGAGGAGCCCGCACGATCTGTTGTCCTCCAAATCTGCCAGCGAACCGGAATGACTGTGCCGTTTGGATACGACTGCCTGTCAAGAAACAATTGGAATTTGGAGGCTGCTATTGCGAATTTTGAAGCTGTGAAGGTTCGTGTCTTTATCCTGGATTTCATCTGCTGTATCACTGAAACTCCGTGATCGCAGGGAACATTAGGCAGGGAAGCATTTGTCTAAACTGAGTCTGCCAACAAGCGCTCCGGGATGTTCATCAACCTCACATGAGATCCTCGGCCTCCGTAATTTCCCTTCATTGTGTTCTATCTGTCGCGTTTTCACCGTGCTTTCTCGTTTTCATCTACTCTTAAACAATCACAATTATATATCACGATCCTGCACATCCTCTATGAACCGTCATTGTATATTTACAACCGCATCTCATCACTATACGTATGAATATTTGAATATCTGGTACTAAACTTCCGATGGAAGGAATTTCTCTGTTGAATGAATTGCTTGCTGCATGTGCTGTTAAGTTCGAAGAAGATATTTGTGGGTACGAGGAAGATTATTGGACCTCTTCCTCTTCCTGACGCCTAATATTCTTCCTCTTCCTGCAGTCCCCACAGGCGCAGCCGGCAGCGTCGGGTGAAATATCTGCCTGCTCGACGTCGGGTCCGACGGGAAGCCTCCTCCCTGAAGAGGGATGATTACATCCGGTTAGTCTCTAAATACCCGCACACATTTTCCGGAAAGCAACTCTCATGGTTATTACGGCGTAGAACAGTTCCAAGTGGGTAACCCTTCACATTACCAAAACAGGCACGCCAACCCTCAAAATTCGCCGGTCCGTACGTCAGCTGCAAAAATTAAAACAGAGGGCCTAAAACGCATGTCGTCCGGGGACCTTGAGCCGGGACTTGCCTCGTGTGAACAATTTGTATCTGGACATATTATGTGCGCATAACTTGCCCAAAATGAGCCCGTCCTGAAGGGAAGATTCTGATGCCTTGCCTCGTTCTTGCTATATAACGAACTCGTGCTTCTCTCGATCGTCCCTTCGCGCACCACGCACTTTTTTAAGAAAATCTACAAAAAAACAGCTTTGACTTGGTTTCTCCCCTTCGCGCGCGGCTCTATCCTTCTTTTTCTTTTTGGCTTTCTCCCCCACACACTCCTCTTTCTTTCTTTCAATCTTCCTGGTCGATGGCTCAACATTCTTTTGAAAACTCTGGTTTGCATCGGGCTGCACTGGTAGGCGACGCAGAGGGTGTCCGTCGCGCTCTCGAAGATGGTGCCAACGTGAATGCCCTTGACTCGCTTAAGAGGACCGTGATAATGTGTGCTGTAGCGGGGGAACAGTGAGTACTGTTTTGAAGTTACACGTCCAACTGTGCTGAGATCAATCATCAGCTGGGATAACATGGATGTCCCACACGAAACCCTGATGACTGCCGGCCGCCTGGATGTCATCAGGATTCTTCTCGAGCGTCCCGAGATTTCCCTGTACACTCTCAATGCTCCACAAGAGGCTTTCAAGGGCGTTACTCCCATCGGTATGGCAGCATGGCTGAACATGTACGACGTCGTCCGTCTCCTTTTGGAGGGCAGCCTCCACACCGTTTCCGTCGACGGCATGGACACCCATGGAGCCACGTCGCTCATGTGTACGAACGCGTCGTTTTCATCTTTTTCGCGTCCTGACAGGGCCTTTTGGCAGATGCCGCCCGAGATGGTAATTTACGCGTCGTCCAACTCTTAGTAAGTTCCCACCTGGTGTAAAAAAGCACCCCGGCTGTGACCTTGCTGTTTTTAGTTACATCATGGTGCCCGGCCAGATTTCAGGGATCGGAATCATCGCACGTCCGTGCAATTCGCTATGGCACATCCGCGGGTACTCTATCTCTGCGAAGAGATTCTGCGCCGGCATCGTTGGCGTGAAGCCAAGGTAAATTGCTCTCTCTCCACTATCGCCGCAACAATTGAACATCTTGTTATAGTCCGCTTCCGGAAGCAGGTTATTGTTGAATTCAACTTGTATCTTCGAACTTTCATGTGGGCAAGATGGATCTGATCCTTCAATTCCCGCTACCATTTCTCCCTCGTTCACATCAAAATTAACTCGTGCAATCATTCGCTCCGTCACATCCTCTGATTTGGCAGTTTTACATTCGTTATTGACTCCACTGTTTTCCTGTACAAGTTCTCACTCGTCGCATCTTCTCGTCAATGCCCCTGATCCCAAGGGCTGGAGCCCCATCCATCATTGCGCCGCCGTCCGGAGTCCTTCATTGGAAATTCTAGATGCACTCTACTACGCAGGAGCCGACGTTTCTTTATTCACCAGACATGAGCATTTCACTCCGCTGCACTGTCTTGCTAGCTCTGCATATGTTTTCCAGGACGACGACCGTGTTTCTTCATTGGTCCATTTTGTTTCACGTCTCATCTGGGATTTTAAAGCTCCCTTGGCAGCCAGAACCAAGGAGGACGAGACATGTATTCATATTGCTGCCGAGCATGGCTGCTGTATCAATCTATTGATGATTCTCTTGGATTATGACCAAACTGGCGCCGTCCGTGAACTACGAAATTCTCGAGGGTGGGTCTCGTCATTATTTCCGCCGCCATACTCGCCACTAACGCCTACCCTTCCAGACTCACAGCCCTTGAAGTGGCAAAACCAGAATTTCGAGTAGCGTTTGGAGAAGATGCGGAAAGCCTACGTTCCGCTTCGTCCCTATCAATGCGCACGATTCGTCCACTTACGTCTTCCATCCCTTCCTTCTCGTCCTTCTCCGACCTGCGAGCTATGTACGCTCAGGACCGCTTAACTTCTCTTGACTTCGACATGCCCACCGCGGCGCATCAGCTCATTAACAACCTCCGCCTTACATCCCTCACCTCTCGGCACGACATGCACCCTTCCTACCTCGACTACCTCGACCGCCTCCTCTCTGACCTCACCCGACTTTCCGCCTCTCTCATGCAGAATTTTCGCGCACGCGCCGGGGAAGCCTCTGACGAACTTATCGAACTGTCTTCTGCAGCGGGTGGACTTTCGAAGCTCCTTGACGTAGTGACTCGAGATGCAGAAAAGCAGATCCAGGAGCGCGGGATTGAGCCTATTAATCCCAGCAGGAAGGATAAGAGGGAATCGGAAGATTCCCAGAAGACGGCTGTCGCGGTGTCGTTATCATGGACAGATTCTGAGCCCTCGACGCCTACTAAGAGTAGCAGGCCGCCTACTCCCTCGGATATACCTCCGCTTGACGTGTCTCCTTCCAAAAAGAAGAGGGACCCTCCGAGCGACGAGGAAAGGTCTCGAACGGCCTCCAAGTGGAAAGCCTGGTTCAAGCGAGTGGTATCGGATTGGTCTTCCAGCACGGATATTCAATCGGGGGTATCCGAAGACGTGCAGGTAGATTCCGGCAAGGGCCCCATGCCCCGTGGCATGGCCATCGATAACGCTTTACGGACATCATCGGTCGTCCTGACTGCCGCACAGCGCGATCTGAACGGTATCGCGGAGGCCATCGTATGTGTAAGTCCCGCCTAGTCAATCTTGTAGCCGCAAAACTCAAAGTTTACCTCGTAGGCTCAGCACATCATACTAAAAACGAACCAATCGATTACTCGCGCGGAAAGGATCATCTGCAGGGCAGTCAAAGTCAGTCCCTTCATTCTATCTTTTTTTTTTCTTCGTTGTGACTGAACCCTTAATAGAAAAGAAGGGCTATGATCTCGGATTACCGACAAGCCCTAGAAGAAAACGAAGGCGGCGTTAAAGTTTCGCCAGGATATTCTCAGCTTCCCTCAACACGCGTCAGCAACGCGTCCTTATTGTCATTGGCGTCACATGCATCATCTTCCACCCTTTCTGTGGCGGAAACCATGGTCGAGAATGACGATGAAGAGACACGTGCTATTCGTCGTCTGCTTTTACGAAAGATAGAAGCAGGAATCGGTGGCGCACTAGACGATCTTGACACAATCGTCAGCTGGCTTCGTATTGTCAAAGAAGCTGTGCGTGGTGTAAAAAGGAGGGCATACCTCTAACTTCAATAACATGCAAGTGTACCGTTACACGTGTAAAAAAAAGTACTGTATTTATAGTAGAGTTACAAAAGTAGATGAAATGTAATCTAGTAGTTGTATTGGTATATAGCACTGTTGTACAAATGAATAGCATCCGGATTGTTCATACATGTCAGTCCCGTGTGAATGAAATGGATGTTCAACAAGCTACCGCCTCGTCTCATTCAAACGACGGGAGAATGCTTCACGGCACTGATAGTGCGTAACCTCACCTCTAAAGAAACTTTCATGTTAGCGCAAAAAGAGGGGAACCGAAATTCTCGAAATACCTGGGCGAATGCACAGCGATGACGCTATTACCCAGCCGCTTATGACATTGTGGACATCTGCAAAGGATAAGCATCTAAGACTGACATTTGAGCCACAAATAAGGAAGACATACATGCGGCTATCCGTAACCTTGACGCGCTTGGTTTGCAGGATCATCAACTTACGCGATAGTTGGTCATTACGGGATTTGCTGATACCGCGCACAACGCGGTTATCAAAAATTGGAGCTCGCAGTGCATCGACTAGGAAGGTGCGGATATCTTCAGCGGTGACAAGTGGAGGGAGAAGCTTGAGCGTCTCGACGGCATCAAGTCGAGGGCTGTGTCGACTAATCAGGTCCAGTGCAGGATGCAGATAGTCGTGCGTATCCTTAACCGTGGGTCGGAGGTATATACGCAACAAGGTCAGATAAATGTTGCTCGTTTCACCTTCTGGCTGATAATACCGTTTGCAGTACCTACAAATAATCAATCAGCCGTTATGAAACAAAGACATCATTAAGGAACTCACTCCTCTGCCTTCATGTGATCATGTAACCTATAAGCGTAGAGCTCGAGGGCCTGGTCGTGCCGTCCCAATCGGCCAAGCAGTATTGCGCGGGCTTCGAAAAGATCTGGCCCAGAGTATGATTGACTAGACGACGAGAGAATTGGAGTTCAACCGTACCTTCTGACGACAATACTCCGTACATGTGGTCGACGTTGTAATGGTTCGTCGAATCAATGAACCGTAAGAGCTTTCCGTGCATTTCCTTGTGCAGGTCTGGAAAGTTGATATGAATAGCTGTAATAGAATTTCCCGGTCAAATACCACTTGCCACTGTCACCCCGCTTTCTGGCAATGAGCGTCATAGATAGATATAGTTCTGCCAAACGATCATGGAAATCCATAGACTCCTCCTTTCTCTCGTCGATTAGGTATTCCAGATATTTCGCACAAAGAGATGGATCGATTCCTTCCAAATAGTCGGCCACCTCTGGTCGAGGGAGCTCGACATCCTCGGAGGTAAAGATCTGCTTAAATTAGAATGTATGAAAGTAAAACAAGACGACAGGCCCCACCTCAAATGCCATATCCCGGTTGGCGTCGAATATCCAACGTGAAGCCTTGAAAATCAGCTCCAGATACTCCGGCCCAAGCCTCTGGAGATAGAATATAGATGGTTGCAATCTGTCCAGCATATCCTCTTCTTCTTCGCTGAGCCTAAAGGAATGAAACTTTAGTAAATATACAATCTGTGGGATAAAGCTGGTATCCACATACTGTTTTAAAAGTTCCAGTGCCTTATCATGCATTTTCTTCCCCTTATATAGATCGATAAGCTCTCCAAATTTCTGGTGAAGGGAAAATAAATGACGCATTATTTCCGCACTGAATGTAGGATACTCACACGATGGGCCCGAAGTTCCTCCTCAACTTCGGAGACTTCACACCAATTAGGTACTCGACACAAGGGACCCAGCAAACCAGGGCGAATGATCAAATACGACTTAAAAAGTGCAGTGTACACGATTTGGGCGAAGCGAAGCAATTGCTCAGGTGTCAGTGCTGACAAAGGTGCATTAGGCAGAGCGAACAGGTCCTCAACTGAGGTCTCATTGAGAGACGGTGTCTTGTGAGATTGGTTCGCAGGCGTTATACCCATGGCTGCCAGTGCAGCATCGACTTTGGGCCTACGATCCGACAGGTACCTGACCAAAGTCTCAACCGACCGCTTAAAATCATCTTCGGCGAGCGTGAGAATTTGATAGAATTGAAGTCGAGAGTCCTACCTGGAACAGTGCGTTTTGTTTTACTACGTATGGATGCCGAATCATCATCTTTGGGCTGTGTTGGGGTTATCAAAGCGCTGAGTCCAGTCTTGAATCTGCCTCTGATACTCCCAGTTGAGGGGAAGGCAGCCAGCTGTTCGACCGCATCGATGGGAACATTGTCCTGGCTAGCATTTTTTGAACTGTCGCTTGAAGGCGTTGAAGGCACATCATCGGGAGGTGCCGGTCCGCCAAACAAAGGTATCCACCGGTCCGGCACTACGGACAATCGTCCCGCCACAGCATCAGGGTAAAGTGCGACAATCTTCGCAGGATTAATATTTAGTTCGGTGAAGGTGTCGATAGCTGTATCGAATTTTGACGTCCGGAACAGGGAAACAGCGTGGAGAGCACGTATTCTCGTCTTCCTCGCATCCTGCAATGGACATGAAAAATGAATCAATCGACTGTCAATGTTTTGCATACCTTGTCGGAAAGTATTTTTGCGTCAATCGTGTCGACAAGAGTCAGTGCATCAGCATATTGACAACCCAGAATTAGTTCATCGATCTGCTCAGACCAAGACTTCATGCAGAACTGCCATATTGCACTGCCCTCGGCTGCAGCTGCGGTCCGGTCCGTAGGTGTCGTAACAAGATACAACGGGGATTTTGACGCGGGGCTGGCAGTAAGCAAGCGAACCGACGCATTCTGTGGCGTGGGGCCGGTGGGGGTTACAGGAGGGACAAACGGATAAGAAATGGTCTGTGTCGGACGTAAGGTCAATGCCGATCGGATCTGGAGTACAGTCGTCGGATAAAAACTTGGATTTTGATGCTGGTCAGACGTAGGCTCAAGACCTGGAACTGTCCCTGCCGGAAGTACAGAAAATATGTAAGGTTTGACAAATGCTGCGCGTACATAACAATGAATACGCGGAAAACGCCTAAATTATGAAATGACATGCCTATTTCTTCTGGTGGCGCTGGCCACTCAATGGAACCTGTCTTTGAGGTTCTGCCATCGTGTCCGATGAAGTAACCTTCGTCTAAAAGAGCCCCACATTAGTATCATTAAGGAACTATGAGGTGAAGACATACTGTCTTTAAGGATAAGAGTATTGTCTTCATCAACTTGTGCGAGCGATGGTTTCGCCTTGGCTCCAAGACCAAGGGTCATATACCCCGTGAGACCAGAAAAAGCACCCATACCAGACACCGTGGTGGATGTAGTTATTGGCATCGTGACATCGACAGCTGTCATAGAGGACATGTTGAAGACGGCATATTCTGTTGGGGAATATGCAAAGCAAATGCCTTCGTTGGTCATGAATGACATCGCTCTAGGTGAATGTGCTAACGGTGCTTCCTAAAATACACAGTCAACGTATAATTCGACCAAAAGCGCTTGTTCTGCACCTTGACCTCTTGTGCTTCACCATCTTTCCATGTGTAAATGACTACCTTACGTCGGCAGCCCACTACGAGGTACGTGATCAATGTCGGAATAGTCTTTACATTCGGCTCGCTTGGCTTTCCTTCTGCAT
This sequence comes from Desarmillaria tabescens, assembly GCF_030435595.1. Lineage (NCBI taxonomy): Eukaryota > Fungi > Basidiomycota > Agaricomycetes > Agaricales > Physalacriaceae > Desarmillaria > Desarmillaria tabescens. Next base: position 3,139,584 of record NW_026848300.1, read on the forward strand.
CGAAATGCTGCGTAAAACTGTGGATAACAAACGAAAAGGCCGCCTTTGCCTGAGTAAGAACTGTCGACGGAGCGAGAGTGGGCAAAGGAAAGAGTGTTGTCGTCATTTCTACTCAATGCTTAGCCAGAAACGACAATAAACTTCGGGACGCGTACCCGACAATACGACCAACGAGTTGATGTCCCGAATGAACCCCATTTGTTCAATGGCTCTTCGTGTCAGATTCTTCTTCACTTCAACCAAGGATGCAATTTCGCTGTCATTTTCTGTTCCAGCCATTGAGTCCAATACTATCCGAAAGTCTGATTTCCAAGTCCCTCTCACCAGCGAGTTCATCGATGCCATATACCAACAAGTTTCCCAATGCCGTGCCCACGTATAGCCTGTCACCTAGCCAGGGGTAAGTCAGACGATCCACACAAAAATATCGTTGGAATACACGCCTTGGACCGTAAGGGACTCAACCTTTTCCTTTATGCCTGTGATGACAGTCCTGGGGTCGGAAAATGGAGCCATCCCGAACGCCGTGAAGGAGTTGGGGTGCAAGTCGACAGCGCCGCCCTATTGACGTGTGTTGCGTTGAAGGTCCACCGGAGTTCCGGTCCGACCTAGAAGACGCCGGTGGTCACCGGCGGTGGCAGCGAACATGATGTACGGGAATTTGTTGTCTCCGTTTACCTTCCATTACTACCTCATCACCTTGCCAACCGCATTGAAGCAGATAAATTTTACTAAGGCCGCAATATTTCGCGAAATTTGACTCTTTCCGAGTTCCTCAATGATCCTCAGACTCTTTGGCAAGCTTCTACATCCGCTTCAGCAGCGTATCTGTAAAAGATATCCACAATGAAGACCGTTGCGACTTCCACTCTTTACACACTTTTACATACAATCATTCACGCTGATCTACGAAAATACATCTGTAGTCATTTGGTAGTATTTTCTACTAAACATATCCTTCTAATGTTTAACATATTCATCAATAACACTTACCGGTAGATTAAACTTCCCAAGCGGCTTATAGTCGATGTCAATCCCAAAGGCTCTCGGCCCCCCAATCTCTATACCCCTCGGTATCGCAGTCCATTTATCCGACGCCTGTATCCCAATAACCACAACCAACAGCCCATACTTGTACTCTGGCGTACCAATCGCTCCACCATTCGCCGCATCGCACACACATATCAAATCCGGTACAGATGCAACGATCTCCTCCGTCCCATCCTCCGTCACAGTCTTCGCAACGAGGTTCTCATTCTTGAACGGGATCTTCATACTCCCACTAAACTCTTCTCCCATATTCCTGCTCCCGCTGACGTCCGCAGCTTTGATGGTGATCTCTCCAAACAGGTGCCCGATGACGGTGCGACGTTCGATTTGGACGATCTTGCCTTTGAAAAGTATTTTGGCGGACTCAGGCCCTCCAGCTTCAGAGATGATGGCTTCGGACACGTAGTCGATCTCGTTTTTGGCTCGACAGAGAGCGACTGCACGTCCAATTCGCCATGAGAGAGAGATCGTGTGTTGGACAGCGTAAGCTTTGGTCTTTGCCCCAGTAATAGGCCCTCTAGCACAAGCGACGTGGCTGCCCATCTCAGACAGGGCTGCACGAAAAGCGCGTTCTACCAGTTTTTCTGTTGTACCCTCGAGGAAAATCTAACAAATAGTATTAAACGACGTAGAAAGACGCAAGGGATGCTTATCAATACCATGGTGTTTCCGTTGCCATCACAGATTACTTGCGGGATGAATTGCGGTTTGTCGCCTCCCCAAACAACAGGCGTAATCTGCCACCCAACTGGATAAGCACGACCCATCCAGTCACCGTCAACTGTGGGGAGATTCATATTGCAAGAGGCTCCTAAAAACAGACCTGCAGAATAACAATGAAGGATCTCATTGACGTGATGCACAAGGCCCATACCCTGTAATCCATTCCCACCCCCGATTTCTAGCGCAATGGTAGCAGTGGGCTGATATCCAACTTGAGCATACAAAACCCTCTGAGATTGCATCATTCTATCCCAATAATTAGTGAGGAAAACACTGGAAATTCAGAACAAACACACTCATCCCCAGATAACTTCTCAATGCCAACAGCCGGGCTACCCTTTCCCCCTCCAGTAGCAACCACCGCATCATCCAGCAAGTCATCAGGCGAGATGACCTTCATCATGGCACCCTTCCTCAGCAGTTCCCGACACTTGATAAATTGAGGATATGGTGTCCCACCACCACCAGTACCCAGGATGTAACATCCAATCATTATCCACTCCAGATCAATTTCGCTGATAATCCACTCTCTCGAAGAGTTCACCGTTGGCCTGTATGCTATTATCTCGGCTGCCGTCATGGCTTGAATGATGGAACCACCTTGAAGAGGCTTCTTGTCCGCAATGGCGTCTTCGTCGGCGTCATCACCGTCCAGCGGAGAAAGAGACGTGCTTTTAGAAGTAACAGAAAAGTCGAAGTCGCCGATGGCTTTGACAATAATTCGCGATTTATTTGCTATGTACTAACAGAACGCATTAATGATACAATTCCACCTAACAGACGTGGAAAAGCTTACCGGGAGTGGAATATCATCCATTTCAGCGATACTGACTGTTTCTCGAAGAGCGCCACTTCCAACAGCTTTCTCAATAGCAGCTTTGGATACCTCCTGCATTGCAGCGTGGTTTGACTTTTCTGCAGTGCTTACCATGGTGTCAACAATTCCAGAAACCCTCGCAATAGCTAAAAAGCAAGACATGTAAATTCCATGCTATGCTCAAATCAACAGATGGCTCACCTGCACCAATGGCATTGGCTACACCAGCATACTCTGGTTTCTCCACAGTACTCGCACCATCAAGTTTATCGGGAGCCAGAACGGCACCTCCACCAACCAGAAGCACCGGAATATCTTCAGCGTTCGTCTTCATCGTGTCAATAACTCGTTCCAGCATACTCTTAACAACCACTTCATACTCTTTAACCAAATCTTCATTAAGGATGCTGAGAGACAGAGCGGCATCCCCAATCGAGGTAAGGTTCTGTGAAGTGACGGCATAATCCGTCGCCGTATGGACCTTGCCATCAAAGACGAGAGCTTCCTGTTGGATACGATGACCAACAGAGTCGGGGCCAATAGTCAACGGGGAAGATGGGGGTTGACTTGCGGACGATAGAGCCACCACCCAGACCGATACTACAAATTCTCATTCAGTGGTATAGCAGTAACACATAAAATAACGTACCTCTTCACGTCAGGACAAGAAAAGTTGAGTCTCACCCCAGACACCTCTGTCACTGAAGCCGCTTGCCGGGGAAGTCCACTCGGAAGAAGCATACCACAATCGGTAGTCGTACCCCCAATATCAACAACCAGCATACTTTCCTTGTGATGACGCCCCTGAACAAGGAAAGCAGCGCCACACATTGAGTTCGTAGGACCGCTGGAGAAGGTACGGATGGGTAACATGGCTGCGAGGGGTGCGGTCAGAATTGTACCGTCATTCTGAGTGATGAAAACAGGGCATGCGAGGTTAAGTCTGTGAATCGCTTTCTGGAACGACAAGATTGTCTTTCGTGCAAAAGACAGGATGGAAGCGTTCAGGATGGCCGCGTTCTCGCGTTCCACATACCCAAGGTTGGCTACTACAAACAAGGTGTTCAAATCCTGCTTTTCCGCAGCAATCCGACAATCAAACAAACCTTCTTTAGACAACACGACATCCGCTTCCGGATAATATTTCTTCACCCATTCTCCAACTACCTCTTCCTGCTTCTCAATCACATCCAACGGTGAGAAGATTCCGTTAATGACGATCGACCTGATGCCCTTTTGCTTGATCTTTTTGCATTCTTCGGCAATCTGGACCTCATTGATACTCCTGATGAGCTGACCATCAAGTTCCAGTCCACCATCAACGAAGCCGCAATACGCGCAGATTATATCCCGTAGATCTGGCGGCCAATCTATGCCCGGCGGCACATCTCGTGAGAATGGACCGCACAGACGGATGACAGCCACAGGTTTCAAGCGGTTTTGATCTTTCTCCACTACGGCATTGATGAAGTGCTACAATGTCGGTGATTAGATACCCCGAAGTAGAGGAGTAGATCTACGTACCGTTGTACCAATAGTGACACTAGCCACACTGCTCACGTCCACTTTCGCATCGCGCAATAGAGTCGTGATAACATTCTCAATACCTTCGCTGGGATTGGGGGTAGTAGGGCGTTTAGTCCTGAGAAACAACGGTCAGCATGGGAGAACACAGCCTAAGCCAAGCATACCAAGCTAGAATTCCTCGATTGGAAGTAGAGTTAGCCAATGGGTCGAGAATAACACCGTCCGTGTTCGTTCCACCGACGTCGACCCCGATCCGAAAACTTTCGCTCATGTTAGACTCGAAGGATCAGAGATAAGACTAACTTGCCTGGCTGGTAGAAGGCCGGGGGCCCTTGTAGCTATCGTCGTGATTCTGATTCGCTATTTCCATCTATCATTTGTTTATCTTGCCTAATTTCATTGGGCCTGCCGTGAAGGAAGGCAAACTTTAAATTGGAATGAACATTGCGAAATAGCACGGAAGCAAGACAGGTGCGTAGAGGAAATAATGTGTGGTGGCATCCCAGGGCAAAGACGGCGTAGAAGCAACAGCGGGTTATTTAGTTGGACAGTCGTAGTCGAGAACAAGGGAAAGTTGTTTGGCAGGCGAAAGCCGCCGGCAAATTTGGTCGGACCGTAAAGCCGCAACTTGCCGTCAACACTAGAAGAGCATAGAATGTACGTATGGTCGGTGTTTTGAACTCGTACTGCTGATAATCACACAGAGAACCCGTAGATGATATACGTTGCAATCTGAATAATCCCTCAATTTATAAGGTAGGTCATTGAAGTACAAGACCGAATCAGTACAAGACTACGAGACGTACGAGACTCACTGAGACGTGCAACCATCTTCAATATTGTTGAGTATGGCATCGGGCCAAACTACCGTGTGCTGGGAGTGCTTCGGCAGCTGTAGAGACAGCTGTTTAATGGTCCCCCCTTAATTATAGCTTGCAAGCATCTAGTACTTAACAGACGCCGAAGGACCAGATCGAGATAATTCACCGTTGACAAAGGCCGACGCGTAGGCACGTATTCTATACAAGCCTCGGCAGTGTGCAATGCATTGCCGTCCGCGGACCCAGAAGAGACGCGCTTCGAAGGTCACCGGCATTTTTACGGGTTCAAAAAAGCCGTAGTTGGTCAATGTACATTTCGCTACTTACCTTTGAGCGAGAGTAATAATACCGCTACCACTGCCTGAGAATTGGGGGGCATCCTGTGTCACTGCCCCAAGTAATCAAACAGCTGGTCGTGCTGTCAACGTGTTGTTCCCATTGTCAGTACGTTCATAGTACGGCAGCGTAACGGGCGTCAGCCCGAACCCGGAGGGCGCTCCGATACGGAGCAAGAAAAAGAAACAATCCTTCTAAACTCAAGACCACAGCCGGGGCCGCTACGACCTACCCTCCGAAGTAGCCGGATCCTTTGACTTTTGTTGTGGCTTGTCAACTCTTCGCAGGCTAGAGATGGAACAAAAGACAGCGAAGGTTGATTTTGTTCAATTGCTGTGAGAACGGATTTACACACACACCGTTCGTTCCCCACGGGGTTCGCAATGAAAGAGTGCAAGGGGTACGAGTCGAAGGAACTCTGGCAAAACTCCGAGAAAAAGCCTAAACGTGGCGGTGCTTTGATTTGGCATCGCCTTGGTCGCCAGTCGAACCAAACAACCGCCGCTCTATGTTCGAACTCTCACCTTCGAATTAATGTGATGAACTGCGGCCAGTGTCTTGTTTACATAGCACCATGGTCATCTGCTGTACGCTTCTTCCGACGCTGTCCCTCAGCTTCTTCATCAGAGGAAATCGTCACAGGTGCAGCACTCATTAGCCCAATGGTCGTGCTCAAATGCTACTAAGCAGACGTAAAGAATTCCAGGATCCACGGATCGATCGATTGTCTCGGAGATTATCAGAGCTCCGCATCTGTAGCTCAAGTTTGTTCAATCAGGCTACCAGGATAGGAAGATCTAACACTAGGCCCCAGCTCTCCCCAATCGTTTCATCTGTATGCCAGGCCACACCAGGAAAGTTACTGGAGTAATTCTCTTAATGGTAACAAGCGTAGTAGATTCGAAGATCCCGGGGATCATTACCGACCGTTGATATCGGCAATCTCCATGCAGGCCTCTTTCCCCACTTCTCTAGGACTCCCTCTCCTAAAGCGACTACAAGGTTGCTATGTTGACTGTTTGGTACCATGTCTCACGGGAGAACGTATCCATCTTCTTTCGGTATGTTATGTGTTGTTCAATTTTATCTTGTTAAGCTGCACGTTCTCTCTAGCTTGACGGCTCGGTATATGACTAAGGCAAAGCATGCATACCAGATAATCATCTTGTCTTTGAAACTCGTGTTTCCAACTCCAAGTTCAGGCTACTCAATACTCAATACTCATGATCCGGCGAGGCTCGTCTAGTCTATCTGTTGAATTGTAACGTGCTTCAACCTCCTACCGCGTGTCGAGCCCTCCGGCGGCGGCGCAACCTCTCGTCCACGTTCTGGTTCATGGAGCGCCAACGGATCAGACTCAGGTTCAAATACACGGGGTCGGGATCTGGGTCTGGAATCAGTAGCGGGTGCAGCCCATGATCAGGGTTGGGGCGTTAGCTCAGGTCGCGGTGGTGGGAGCGATTCTGGTTTCGTAGCAGCTCAACGGTCGCAGAGGAAAACCGGAGCTACTATCGTCCCCACGACTACACGTGTATATCGCCTTTGGCGGTTGTCAACGTCGACAGTAAGCTTCTGCGACCAATTTCGATGTTTTACGAGATGCGACTTCTTTCTGTAGACTGTCAGGCAGTTTGTCTTGGCGTCGGGCTGTGCTTTGGCCCGAAACAGCACGGAATGCTGTTGCATCTGGGCCTTGTTTGTTTCGTCCTTACAGCACACCGAGGCAGCAGTGCAAAGACAGGCAGATCTATGGAACCGACCTCCAATCTGCATGTCGTCTGGCCTACATACTACAAGCACTGCTCACTGATGTCGGGGGTCAAATTCAGCCTAACGGCGGAGTCACAGTATTCTGACAGCGATGCAGCGATGGTTACTGTCTTAAATGATCCTGTCATAATTCTTGTTTCTATTCATATCTTGCTTCGAGAGGGTACTTGTACTATTATATCAGCGCAATTCATGAACAAGGCTAAATTGTATAATCACCGTATTTTTCCCATCGCTCTCGAGATTAAATCCATTCGAAGATAAGAACAGTTCATGCTCGTGAAAAACACAAGACGGCCAGGCTAATTCAGTTATCAGTACAGGCACCCGTGGGTACCTATCTATGTACCTATATCATCATTAACTGCATGCCACTCTCAAAGCCCCAGAACACCACTCATGGTCTCATGCCCACCGACATGCGGGTCAAAGGATCTGTTCGGATCTGTAGGCGATGTAATTAAATTAAGAGGGTCCGCGGGACTATTTTGTTCGCCTTAGAGCCTTCTACGGTCAGCTGAATAGCGCGGTGGGATTCGTATCTTTGCACCAGAACCACTTCCATCGAACCGGCCCAAAGTAAAAATCGGGCCGTCGCCATCATGTTATCGATTGTATTTTATGATCAACAAGCCCCGAGAACACGCTTGTATGCATAGAAGGTAGCGCAGTTAAGCAGCAGAAAAGGTGTCCCACACGGACGGTCGAGAGATCCGAACGTCGTGAGGAACGCGACAAGTGAATGGAACTTGGAAATTGATCGGAACACGTTGAACGCGTGAGGCGGAAGCTCACGTGATTTGCCGAAAGTGTATAAGACGCGGACCCTAATCTTCTTGATGTTTTACATACATCAGCTCCACCATCGTTGGATTTGCCAGCAGACGCCGCCGTCGCTGTTCCCGCCGTTGCCCAGCCCGCTCTCGCTGTGGTCGCCATCATCGCCGTCGCCGTGCCCATAGCTGCAATTTCATCGGTGGTAGTGCCCGTGATTGTCGCCTAATTGTTCACCCTAGGCTCATTGTCAAGAATCCCTTTTCCCCCTGCAATCTTCCATCATGTTTCCTGTTCTCATCGACAATACTTCAGATTCTCACTCTGCCAGCATGCAGCCGCCATCCAACAAGCGAAAACTTTCTCTTTTTACTTCTTCATGCAAACGCCCAAACCGTTTGTCATCTTTATTATCTTCTTCCCCTTCGTGCTCGAGCTCGAGAAAGTCTGCTCCTACGTGTACTATCTCGCTCGAAAGTGTCACCATTAATTGCTCAGAGTCGTACTGCGTCTACAGCTCGTCGTCTGATGTCAACTTCATCCCCTTTCCCACATCAACCTCCGACTCTGATTGCGAGCTCGAGCCACAGCCCGAGGTCGGGGTCAAGGTTCGTCGGCGGTCTATGCAAGCGACGACGCCCCGCTCCAACGAGCGCGTACGTCGAGACTCGCAATCGCGCCGTCGCAAGGCCCCCTCTACTCGCCACCACGCTCTCCTATCACCAGCATCGCACGTAACTCCTCCACCAAAGCGCTTCAAAGGCAAACACTCTGACCTCCGGTTTCTCGCCGTCGTATGGAGGAGTGTCAATGTCAGCTTGCAGACGCGAATGGACGTCGATGGTCAAGGAGACCTCGATGCGCAGGACAAGGTGCTTTCAGAGCGGCTAGGGGCGTATCTCACCGAGCGTGGGTACTCGGAAAAGAATGAGGAGCACGAAAATGTTCTTTCGCCGTCGCAGCTGGTCGCTGTGACGACCCTCCGGCGAAAGGATCGCAGCGTCGTCCGCCCAACAAGGAACAGCGCCGAGCAGCGTAGACGCTCTCCCCTGGCATCAGCTCAGTCATCATCACCATTATTAATGGTTGATGATCCATAGTCTTCTCCGGCAGGAGACTCTCATCTGGTCAGAATTCGCATGGCATCTCATCACGGCATTGTATAGCTATAACCACATCTGAATCTTTTGCATGAAACGGAATCATTATCATCGACGACTGCTCACGGCCCGCTACTTACCTTGTGTATTACCTTTATCCGCTGTTCCCTTTTTCCTATACCCCGTCATCGCTTTAATCATAATCTGATTAAAAATTTGCCTTCCTCTTTAATCGTAATGGTTGAGGATGCCCCGCCCTCTTTTTAAACAAGTAATTTTTATTACGCTTGCATTCCTTAAAATAATATCACGTTCCCTTTACATATCGTTTGTTTAGATTCAGTCCAGGCCTACAGCGCAGCGAGTCTGGACTCTAGATCTACCGTCAAACATGAGTCATCGGTCATCTCCGGTGAGTGTGACGGAAGTACGGTGTAACATGTACACGTGATAGGGTCACGCGTCCGCCACGTACGTGTTTTCCCTGAGTTCACTGTTTTCCAAAATGCTTCTGCTGACATCCAGAATGTCTGCTGGCTCGCTCCTTGGGACTTTTTCTCCTTCTGAAAATCTATTTCGATGCAGCTGATTCATCATTTGTGCCAATAATATCTGCTGCTCCCACGCCAGCTGAAGGAACGCCGCTTCACATAGAACACTGCCCAATTTGAGGAGCTACGCTCTCATAGCGTCGAATGTTTCCCATTGTCCGCAGTATATAACTTCTCTCTCAGAAAATATTCTTTACTGGCATAACTGGCGCCATCATGATTGTAAACTTGATACTCGGAGTTCTGCTCGCCGCTGGCCCAGCACGCTCCTCTCTTGACGTACAGCTCCCTTCTGGTACTTTCACGGGACAAAACATCAATGGCTTGGATCGTTGGCTGGGAATACCATTCGCTCTTCCGCCGGTGGGCGATCTAAGGTTCAAAGCTCCGGTTCCTGTCCCTACGAATTCCTCCCGGGTCCAACGCGATGCCACGACCTTCGGGAACGCTTGTCCCCAGCCTCCCGGTGATCTTGGCGCCAGTGTTAGTGAGGACTGTCTCTTTCTCAATGTGCGTAGTTTCGTTTACTATGACCGTGATTTGCGGATGAAGCGGAACCGGTAGATCTGGAGGCCAGAGGAGATCAATAGTAAGGAAGGACTTCCCGTTTTGTTTTGGATCCATGTACGTGTAGGATCAGTTCGCTTGTGCCATTATTCAATGACCTGTACTTAGGGCGGCGCATATACCAACGGGTGTGTTTTCTTGCCCTTGTGACCTACGCCACATATAGAAACTTTGCTTAGCGCAGCGTCAAGTCCTTCTTTTGACCCTACCCGTACGTGACTCATAATCACTCATACTCAGCATCCAAGGCAAGCCCTGTAAACAGGTATCCTGAACCGAAGTATCGAAATCGGAAAACCTATTTTGTTCGTCTCTACGTTAGTACCCCAAGCCCTGTTACTCTCGCAAACCAGCAGCTCATTTCTACCTAGGAATTACCGGCTCAATACCTTTGGCTTTGTACGTCAATCGTTTCTGCCAAAACGACTGACAAATCCTGAGAGGCAAGAAAGCTGTCTAGCGCCAACGTCCCTCCGGAAGACCTCAACGCAGGTTTGTTGGATCAGCGGCAAGCCCTAACATTCGTTCATGAGAATATACGTGCTTTTGGCGGCGATCCGTCCAAGGAAAGTCCCATGACCCCGTCCCTAATATCTATATTTCATTCAAGTATATGAACAGGTCACGATTTGGGGACAGGTACGCTGAGCCCTTCTTCAAATGAGTTACGAGGGCCGATTCTCCTCCATAGTCCGCTGGTGCCGGAAGTGTCGAAGCCCACTTTGTGTTCCCTGCCTCTTTCGCGCTCTTCCGGGCTGGAATCGCAGACTCATCGACAGGACCCTTGTTCGTTAACGTCAATATATGATTTCCCTGCACTCTCCTCATTCTCAAACGTTATAGCAAAAACTCCCCAAATGCCAGCACATATGATAAACCAGGGAAACCGTTTGACAGATTGCTCACGCAGACGGGCTGTGCTGTCGGTTCAGGATCTGTGGAGTGTTTGAGGAATGTACCTTTTGAGGTGACTAGCTTTTCGGACTTGTGCGCATGGTGCAATACTCAATCCTCTTTTATCAGACCTTGATGAGTATCAGTAACACGATGATTGCGAATACGCTCAATAGTCAATTATGGCAACCCTCCGTCGGACCACCAGGCAGTTTTGTCCCAGAGCGAGCATCAACTAAAATTCAAAGGGGTGACTTCCTACACCTCCCCTACATTGGCGGTACAAATGTAGGTATAACGTGTAACTAGTCTTTCCTTTCCTCACTCTTCTCAGGTGAACGAAGGAGCCACCTTCAGCGTCAGCTTACTCGGCCTCAACATTTCTGCCAGCGATGAAGATGCAGCTTTTGACAACTTCGTGAATCACCTCGTGATTGACAACAGCACTCTTACCCCAGATCTGTTCGCGGAACTCCACCAACTATGGCCGGCCAATGATTCTTCTCTCGGAGCGCCATTCAACACAGGAGATTCCCTTTTTGACAGGGGAGAGGCGTGGTATACCGACGAAATGTTCCTATCCCCAAGGAGATTATTCTTTGAACACGCGAGTTCATTGCAGCCGATGTATGCTTATTACTTCAGAGAGTTCATACCAGGGAACAATCCGGTATTTGGCGGTTAGTAATATTGTTCCACCTCGCGTCCAAATACTAAAGGTCTCGGAACCAAGTATCGCATGCGTCGGAGTTGCCCTTGCTTTTCGGACCCGTGCCTACGGATGTGGAGGATGTGTTCGCCAATCAAATGCTGGACTTTTATATCAATTTTATTTGGGATCTCAATCCCGGAAGTGAGCGTGTCTCCATAGTCCAATGGATAGAACCTGGGGTGCTTACGGCCCTTGACAGGTGCCTGGAAACGGTATACACCGACGTCAAAACATGTCTTGCAGCTCCTGCGAAACAACATCACCATGATTCCCGATGGTATGCACTCTTGTCAGTTGTCACCTCCTTGATAAGGCTAAGGCTGTTTTTTTCTTAGATTGGGATGTGGACAAGACGGACTTTTTGAATTCGCCGTTTGTTTTGAATGAGTTTGAGAAATGAGGTTCTAATTGCTCAGGATCATCCCGCTGATGGCGGATAGCTCTTGATTATTTGTAAATGCAATCAACCTCGTACAGCCGCGCCCTTCTCCGTATACGTACAAGTCTTGGTGAGTAGAAGGGACTGGCTTCAGTCTACCCTAGTCGAGACTTGCTGTGCTTGACGTTCAATACGCGAATTACGCGAATAAGGTGTCCAAGTCGTCCTTGGATATTAATTGCATATGTGCAATATTGTCTCGAACCGGGATGTGCCATAAGGTACCCTGGAAATATGTGGCTTTCCTAAAAAGGCTTCAACACCTAGCAACACATCATCGTATGTTCTGATATAACGATGATCGCTGATCTCTTCTTCTCTTCTAATAAGTACGAAGTAGATCCGAGTCCTTCCGTAAGTTCAGGAGAAAGAAAGTGATCAATTCAAAGTCTACAAGTGGTTTGCATGAACAACCAAGAATCCCCCATAAAACCGACATAGGTGAAGAAACGAATGTGTTAGTATACAGCGAAATGTACATCGAAGCCCGGTTCGAACTAGTGATCCCTTGCGCATCCAGTGATCCTGCTATACAATCTAAAAAAATGATGCGAGTTGGAGATCGCACATAACGCTCAGGCCGTAATGACATGCGAGATGTGAACGTCGTTGAAGAGGTTCTTCGTGCCCGCTACCTCCCCCATATGGCTGCTACTACTGTTATTCCGCGCACGCTCCCTCAAAAGCCCCCACTCAACCCACCAGTTATCCGCATCGTCCTCTGCGTCATACCCAAATACCTCCTTGATTTCCACCCATTCAGGCGTCTCTTCGAGATCACCCGTAGCGTCAAGGATGCCAACACCAGCCTGCTGTTTTGCCCGCATCATATTGTCACGAGCGGACTGGAACTCTCCAGGTTCAGCGGTCATGTAGTGGATAATTCCGGCCTCCTTTCGGTGTACAGCTGCACAACGCGGCTGCCGCAGATCTTGGAACGCCCACAGGAAACTTTTAATCTGGTCTTTAGAATGAAGATGTGAGAATAGTTTTGCCAGCACAGCGCCGTCTTCCACTGTTAGTGCGCATTCTTGGATCGATCCGGGCTAGCAGCATATGAGTAATGTATCTGGCTTAAAGGGGAGATTGCGTACGGGCATTGGATGGACGGCGGCTCCCATGACGACCATAAATCCGTCTACCCAGTCTTCAAGAGGTGCTTGACCATCTACGTGTACACAAACCGTATTTGTGGCTAGTTTGCTAAGTCTGAGCAACCTGGTCAATATTGTGTTAGCAACAAGTATTACAGCGACTTCACGATGTTTTTACCTTGGTTCACTAGATGCGAGCATGCCACGTAGACCAGGTAGTGGGGCGGGTTCGTCCCAGGATCCTTCATATTTGTCCTGGGGGCCGTATGCACACAATCCAAACGCAGGATTCCTTCCACCCTTGGGACGCGTCAGATTGATTCCCCACATTCCGATTGATTCACGTTACCAGGGGCATTCCAAGCACAGCGTGTTTATCGCCAAACCATGTGTACATCGTGGGCTACGAACAATGAGTGCGAAGTCTTTTGGGCAAGATAGTACGCACAATTTGATGGTCGTACAGCTCTTTCAGTTGAGGATCTTTCATGATCAAAGTTTTGGGTATCGTCGTGCTGAGGTACATCAGTAAAAGCATAGAAAACAGAAGCCGGAAGGAGTAATCACCAGTACATGCTCATGTTTATTGGCACTTCATCATCATATTCTTCTTGTTCTATCAGTAACACTTGTCTGGTTATGCCAGAGGGTCCATCGCAGCCTACGATAACGTCTGCTTTAAGCACCTCTCCGTTGGTGAGGGTCACCGTTTGTGCGTCGGGGTTTACTGTTTTTACCCGCGAGCCCAATCGAACATTTGCTCCTACCGCCACGGCGGTATCGTACAAAAGCCGTCGCAAGTCGCCAATCTTATCGTTGGGTCAGATCGATCATAGAAGACAGCACAGAAAATGATCGGCGTACATGAGCTAGGGAAGCTAGGGCATGAGAAAGATGACGGTTCAAATGTCCGTGTCATAACGCACCGAATATAAACTCGCCCCGGGTCTCCCTCAGTACTTCCTCATCCCAAACGTGCTTCCCAAGTAGCTCTCCAGTATTTTCTTGAAATGAGATACCATAGATGAGGAAGAAACCATGGAAACATCCGAAAAACTCACGAAGACAAATATTGATAGCTCCAGATACAACACCTATCTTCCTCAATTCGTCTTGGAGACCCCAATGATAGAGAATTTTGCTGAGGTTTGGGGGCATCCGGCACGGACCCGATATCTACAAGGTCTTTAGCGCATTCCGACGGTTCCACAGCATATTAGACGAACCGATGGAAATGTAGCATCCTTCTCAAGGACAAGGACACGATGACCCACTCGTCGTAGGGCTACGGCACAGGCAAAACCTGCGATACCGCCGCCAACAATCAAGAAATCTATAGGTAACGCCGCTTGTTTCGGCCGATTGCTAAATCCCTTTGTCAAAAGTAGAGTCAGGATTTTGAGTAGAGAAATAGAGGCAGGCAGAAATACTCACCGGGATTCGCGCCATAGCGATTGACGGAAGCTGTCGCAAAAGGTCTGTTCACGACGACGTGATGATGTATTTAATAGGAAGAGTAGAGCATTTGAAATATTGCGGTTGAGGTCCCAACGTGATGTGGACGGGAGAAAAATGGTAAAACATAATTGCACAGAGATCCGATCGACGCCACCGAATCTGGAAAAGAATCTAGCCCTCTTGGAAGTCCCGGTTTCCCCCAGAACTGAATTTCGAAATGCTGCATGCGAGCTCTGCAGCTTGGTGTAAGGCACATATCGGATATTCTCCCGATTCTGCGGATTCCGAATGTCTATGCATAAAAGAAGCGGTCAGTCTCCAGCCTCATGCCTCTGATAGGACTGGCATACCATCAAATTTTAGTATTCCATGTGACGAGTGGCAATAATGATGTTCAGCAAGCCGCAAGCGACTAGCGCTTTAGCCCATTTGTTTCAAAGCAATACTTGGTTTAGGAGCTGCTCTATCGTCATCTCAGTGAATGTCCGTGGAAAGAATAATGTTACAGCAGTCCCTGATACATACCTCTATCGAATGATCTTGTGCTACGGTAAACTCGAAGTCTCAATTATATGGGCCCTACCTGTCGCACTTTAATTGAACGACGCGATAGCACATTGTATTGTAGCTATCGAAGGCCCCTCGCTTATTGAAGCGGATGTTGCCTCTAGATAGGAAAGAAAATTCCTGGAAAAGGCGCAGCGACAGATGCAGGGCGTTGAATGTTCGAAGCGCAGTGATAAGCGTTCGGCTTGAGCCGAAAAAGGTCAGGGTGATCACCGGAGTTATTTCCCTTTGAAGCAATCCCAATTTTTGCTCTCGGATAACGGACCGTAGCTCAATTCCTTGTCTATTCCAGTGGCAACATTTTCAGTGCCATCTACGACAGCAATGACACTATCCGGATCAGTGTTGAACGCGAAAGATCAAGGAAATGTCCATTTTAAGTCTGGACGACTCGAAGAGTGGTTCAACTCCACTCTTTTATTGTTTTAAAAATATTTCTGACGCCGTGATTCTTTGCCAGAGCCACGAAATTGTACGGGAAGGTTCGTAATATCCCAATGGCACAACTCTCGATAGCCTGACTTCCCACAAGAACGGAGAACCTGGATCCAAACAATGCAATATATCCTTTGAACTCGATGCTGCTTACTATGAGTTAGGGGACTATGCCCAGGCATACCATGCTATTGTCGCTCAGCAAAAATGATGTCGGCCAGTGAACCAAATCCTGCATTTGCCGTCAAACACGACTTTATAAAGCATTAATGCATTAAGTTGCGGTGTTCAGAGTGGCTCAATAATGCTAAAGATCTTGAGGTCAACTGTCAACTATCAACGAACTTTGTGTCATTACAGAGACTAGTGCTTTCACAAGCAACTCCAACCTGTCACATGAAGCTTCGAGTGCATGGGATGAATGGAAACGCGTCGCTCAAGACTTCGAAAGAGTTAAGAATGGGGCTCAAGATGCACGCTCAAGACTTGCCGCTCTTCCCTTTGGGAGAAAAATTGTGTACGTATACATCATTCAGCTTTATTTACGTTTACTGACGCTTCTCTACCAGAAACACGGGTCTGGAATACTATACTGTACACAGCGCCGAAATCGACCCACGTTTCCCCCTCGAAGGATTCACAGGTCGGTCAAGATCCGCCTACGTCGATTGTCCACGATTGGGGACCGCAAGACAGAAGCAATTCCTTGGAGCTTGGAATATTGTCAGAGGTCTTTTGTGTGTGGCGCTTCTGTGGGGCAACGTTGGTGACGGTAAGTTCACGCAATCCACCTTAACTCGTGTTAAAGCCTCTTCCATAGGTCGACACGTTCTAAGTTCAATAATTGGACTTCATCAAGCTTCACAAAATTTAATCCAAAGAAGCGCAGGGCGCTGAAAGTCCACTTTACCCTTATCCTAGGACATTGGCGCACGACCTTTGTCTACTATTCTTGATCGAAGACCCCATTAACGCGATCACAAGAAGAGAGCAAACTCAAAGAAGCCCAGATTAAAGCTACTACTGTCCTTTACATGTGGGCAGGATTCATTCTCATATGCCTGCCTACTACCAGACGCGGTACATGACCAGGGAATCCCTAGTCTGCGAGTATTCACTTCCAGATATACAAAAATCATGGAAGTTTTACTCAACCGCCTCCAAGAACAGTCGCCGTCGGATCTGCCCGCTTGGATCTACATCACTGAAGAGGCCGTCTCAGGAATTATCGACCGCTCAAGTATTGGGACACCAATATATCTCATGCTTCGCCACCTGGCTAGAACGGCCAGGACTCCTGTTGACCATTCCCACTTCCTTAACAGCCCCGGCATGGCATCAAACTTTCTCGACACCTACCACAAACGACAGGAAGAGAAACGGGAACAGTTTCGTCGACGTTAGGTTGTCCGAGGAGCAGGTAATTGGTATGGCGAGTAAACTTATGCCGACGCAAGAAGTGGTTGGCCGACACGCGTGGCCGTGGTTAATCTTCTTTTGGGAGACAAAGGAGACGAACAGACAAAAGTCCAGCGCAACGAAATTATCTTGGCGGAGGGTCGGTATCAAATGACCCAATGTTTCGTACCGCCGGCTATCTTGAGATCGGCTTCGATGAGCTCTGGGACTCATTCACGGAGGAGTGCAAAGGAAAGACTCGCGCTCCAGACAGCTTGGACGATAAGGTACTGTTCCTTAATCGTTGCGAAATCCCGTGTTGAATGTTGTCCAGGTCCGCAATCACATAGAGACAACTTGAAAGCTCAAACCATCGCTTTTTGTGCGTACCTTACACCTCGAGGCCCCACGCGCTCACTAATGAAGACCCATATCTGTGTAGGACCCTAGCCAGGAACCAAAGCGATCCATCATCGCAATGGGATATCCCGACAATAATCGTAATACTTTTTACATTGGTGTTCCTCATAGGACCTTTTAAAGAGCGAATGCGCCTCGTCAAAAGGTAGGAACATGCATGCGCCTATCAACCAGGATTGCCCCGCGTATTCGGTTATCTCCGTCTTCTCCGATGCGGTCGTCGATGCTCTTATTGCCTTGAAGGGACGGATTCTGCTCGAACTTATCCAGGATGACATATCTTCAGCGCTAGTGAAGATGCGGATTGGACTCGACGTTTCTAGACCCGCCCATTTTCCAAGAAAATATGGTCGTATTTGACTTAGCAACGTCCATAGGTCGGAAGATGGTTTTCCCCTCCTTCGAGACTGATCCTCATCCCCACAGTGATTCTACCCACAGACTGTTGAATACCGCATCTACATTATACCAAACTTAGAGTGCGAATCCTACGCCGCGTTAGCTTTCAATTGCATATTCAATAGCGGTGTCTGGTAAACGGCGACCACCATGTGCACAAGTAAGACGCTTTCAATAAGTCTGTCTTCTTGACTGACATCTTGTAATTAGCTACAACACTTCTCTGCGTGAAGGACTACGCACGTTTCTTTGGCTGTCGCGTCCTAACCATGGATCCTGGTTGGAGTAACATAGAGTTTGCGCTTGAGCCTGAGCCTCGTCCACTCTCCACTCTCCCTTCTCGAGAAGAACTTACTACCTGGCTGATACGTGTTCTCCTGACCACAATGTTTCCTCCTGCGTTCGCTAATCCTATGCAACAAATACTCCGCGTCCGTTACCCCAGCAACGTAGTCGCCTTCATCACTCTATTCCTGCGTCTCTACGAATCGGCTATCCACCACATTGGCTCTCAGAGTATCTGCAAACGATTCTTTCCGACTCACTTGTGACAGACATCGCACCATACGCCGGGGAGAACCTCCCATCCCCCTGTCAGAGCTCGGCCGACGAGGGCCCACCCGTAGGCGAATGATCCTCGACCCTTGAAGGGTCAGATTTGAGACTATCCTTGCTTTATCGTACGGGGCTCTGCCATTTCCGTTGAGATTTCGCACGGTGTCAGGACGATATCGGGATTTTCGAGGCTCCGTTCTCTGGACTCATGTTCGATACGGCGGCGTCGATGGGTATACCAAAACCGCAGTTTGAGCCCGCTCTTTCGCTTGTTTTTTTTATAGGCAGGGTCTGTCTCCCGCGGCTCGTGGTGTGAAACAAGCAGTGTTGCGATAAGTCGCAGAGGGTGACCTGTACACCTTGACTTCTTCGAGACTTTGAGTTTGAATGCAGGCGTCGTGAGGTGGAGGATGTCGAAAGTAAGGTTTCAAGCTATGAAAGCGGTAAATGGTGTTTTGTTACGCACAGGTTTGACTCTGATGCGAACGGTGAATATCAATATAAGATCTTTACTAATTTAAGTACTGATGGTCGTGTCGTTAGGCATACCGATATCATCCCAGGAATAGGTAGAAGTGAACCCGATGGGGACGAAATTGTTGGCCCAAGTTTCTATTAAGTTCATCATTCATATCAGTGATACATATTGATAATATATACATACCTTTCTTGCTTGAACTTAATGTAGATTATGTTTCCTAGTTCTTCTATTAGGGTCGCCTGATCCAAATGTGATTGCATAGATACGTCGACACGTTGCCCTACATGAGCAGTGTGCTATCTTTGCATAGAAGCTATTCGAACAAGCATTCGCCACCCGCCGAAATCACTGTGGCTTTAGTTTCGAAGCTGTGGTCAAGGAGATCCGAAGCTTCCATTGCTTGAATACCGTATTAACTAGAACAATGTTCCTGCGGTCAAGTAGCGCCGGGGTAAACCGTTACCCGTATACTTCAGCTGCGCAAGCGGTCCGTTTTAACCCCTCTGTAAATTAGCACAAGTTCGCCTTTTGAGTTGATGGCGGCGCGTCGTTATGCATGTTACGACGACTTTTTAAATTTCTTGCGGGTTTCCCAAGGCACCAGCACCTTTTGATGGCCGGGACAGACGGATAGGGCCTATCGGGAACGGAAGACAGTAACTTTAGTGACATATGTGTGGGGCAAACGAGGGCATCGCTGTCTCGACATTGCCGCCGCCGCCGTTGGACTTCCTACCCGTGTCGAGCACCTTGACTCGTTCTCCTCGCCACTAGACTTGAAATGACTGGAGCGGCCATCGCGCACCCCCCTCCCAATAAGTCAATGTCCGCCAAGATCAGCCCCACGAGTAAATCGGGCTTTGCTATGAGGCACAAACCGGATTAGTATGATATGAAAAGGAGAGAACAAACGTACTTGCCTTCCTCTTGGGGCCTGCCTTCTTTCCCTACGAGAAATTTGCGGGCATTGATCGCGCGTAGAATTGCTCTTGCCGTTCCAACTCCGTTCCCGCTCCGTGCCTCCAGAACAATTTTACAGCGACACAGGCAAGATGGATAAAGCTGCGGATAGGTCACAAACGATAGATTCTCAGGATCTGATCCACACGAAGTTCGCCTCTTAAAGACAAATATACGTAAGAAATCGCTGCGTTCGAGTTGTCCTACGGTCTATGTATTAGTCTTGTTTTACAGTAGTTTTGCGCTGTCGTAAGGACGAGGCAATGTCGTTGCCCAACCTATACATAGTCAAGCTGGATATTGTGCACCAGACACTAGAAATTGATCGCATGTTACGTTAACGGCGTGGCGCAGGGAAGGACTGAAGCAGACTTACACGTTTGGGCATACCCAATAAGCCAAAACGTCAACAAAGTCATTGTGCCCTATAGCACACCATCCGCAATAGTACTCCTGCGCCAAATAGAGAATTGTCTTGGCCAAAGTCACCGTAGCACCAGTATAGCCAAACAGCGGCGCAATATCAGACTTGAAAGCATATACAAGAACGAGATACGTTATCTTGATAGGGGAGTTGAACAGAAGGGTAGTTCCGATAAACGAAGCTACGTACCGCGGCAAAGTTTTCGAGAAGGTTGAGAATAGCTGGTGGCGCACACAACAGAAGTGAGAAGTTCAAAGCATGAATCGAACGTGGCAACAACGTACCTGCGGCGTTAGCGAAGCCATCGCCATCCTCAAATGCTTTCACACCGTAGATCTGTATTGAAAAGAAAAAGAAAAAATTAATGACAGGTTTTGAGCTAGAAGAATACAACCGGCGCACCTTGTCTATCTGTCCGTAAAAATCATACAACTTCCATGCCCAGTGCAAGTCGCCGCCGACCATTGAACGAGGTCTGGACACGAAAAGCGATGAGCAGAAATACAGCTGGCGAGCCAGGATACTCGCACCTCATGAGACAGTATCCAGCATCCCATATCATCAGCGGGGCAGTGAGCATGAACCATAGGGTTATCCAAGTGTACACCTTGGGAGCCATTGAGAAGGGGGGGAGCAAAGAGCTATGCGGAAACGAGCCTAGCGGTCTTTAAACCTATCAAAACGAACACTTTTTGAAAGAGAAGAGCTCTTCGCCTGCTTCCTGGAGTTTAATTAACAGCCTTTTAAACGGATCTGACGCGGTTTACGTACAAACCTGGACCGTTAGATAGGCCCTTCCATGTTGAAAATGAAAGCCAAGGTATTCGAATCCGCACGTTATGATCCTGTTATGTTCAAACGAATAATCGACCGGGCCATGCTTATCCTTCAAATCCTCTCAATATTATCGGTTAAATGAGAAATTCTACCGCTCTGCTCGCCGGCATGGCCAAGATTCCCATCGTCAGCTTGAAACTGCAGTATTTCGGCTCGAGGCTGATGCCAAGGTGATGCAAAAGCACATGGGGAGACCACTGGAGACAAACTCAAGACCAATGCTCAATAAGTCCCTTGATTCCCAGCGTCCTTTCCAGGGGGGTCATACGCCGATCAGAACATATCGTCGCCACGGAGTAATACTGGAGATACGATCACCTAACCGGCTCGCCGGTCCTGCCTTGTTCGCCCCCAAAACTGTGTGTTTTCCTCGCAAAACACATCATGACATAGAAGATCGGCCCAAAACAATCCGAGCCCATGACATACCCCAAGATTTCCTTCCCCCTTTGGGCCTGTTAAGCATCACCCAGGTTAAAGAATCATTTACCGATTTCGAAATGTTGAACAGGCACCAACGTTTGTCGACGTCGAAGTACAAATTCGTCCCTTCGCCGCTTTTCGAGGATCTTCGCGAGACGCGTGGATCAGGTCCGTACGCCGGAGCACGGTCGAGACTCGAGAACCAATGTGATTGCTGCATCCGTTCTACTGGCTGCCAGCCAATAGAATCGCTTCGGCCTTCGAGGAACCATGTGAAGCTGCCCAACTCAACTCAACTGGTGCTCGTACACACAAGTTATCAGGGTCGAAGCGGTGTGTGTCGGTTGGAAGTGTGGACACATGACAACGGTAGGCATCTGAGATCTGGCTGCATCTCAGGCAGCTGCAAGGTCAACGACCCTAAACGCGACCCTTCGAAGATTCCATTCAACG
This sequence comes from Desarmillaria tabescens, assembly GCF_030435595.1. Classification (NCBI taxonomy): domain Eukaryota; kingdom Fungi; phylum Basidiomycota; class Agaricomycetes; order Agaricales; family Physalacriaceae; genus Desarmillaria; species Desarmillaria tabescens. The sequence continues at coordinate 3,161,569 of NW_026848300.1, forward strand.
CTCAGCACTAAGTTTGAACACTAACTGCTGGTGTGGCAAAAGAACCGAAATAGCAAATGCATCCAGTGTCCTTATTCCCATTTCTCTCGGCTATCAAAGAGCCAGCATGGTGCCTTGGAAGCAAATGAACCCAACAAGAAGGCAATTTTAAAAAGTTGCAGAAATCCCGAGGCGTTGACGTAGAGATGTCCAATGAACAGGTCCGGTTTGTCACCTCAAAACAGGGCGCCGTACTTGAGGTCATCAGGGTGCCATAAGCGCTGAGTAAGGGCCGGTGGAAGTACGCGATTGCCGCAACGTCATTGGCTCATTAAACTCGAAAGAATATCTCCAAGATGCAAGTCATCAGTCAGATATCTCCAGCTGGTCCACTGTGCCCCCCTGCAGGGCTCCAACCTGTTAAAAAACTATCGTAAGTAAAACCCTCTTGGATCTTGAACAAAAAGCCCAGGAAGATAAAGCGCTCGAAAATGTTCATACAGGGACGGTCGACAGAGAAATATTGATGCAGGGTATAAAGCCAGAAGCATTGGAACCACACGATAGCGCGACAGAGAAATGACCAGAACCATTCAATCCACCTGTCAATCACCAATCAGAAAGCTCTTACCGCCTCATGTCAAAGAAATTTAACACTAACCATGAATTTTCACAGCACCTTGTGCTAGCTCCCCCCTTCATTGCGCACCTAAGAGATTATGGCATCTCTTCGCCGGTCATCTGGTAGTAGAATCTTCATATGTCATCGAATCGATAGATCACAGTGAACCTTTCAAACTGCAATGTATCTATCGTCATCTTGGTAATTAAACTCTCAAGATCCCGGTTGATATACGTCGCCGAGGCGGACGTCGCTACCAAAAAAGGATGTCGTAGACTCATGACTCGGAGGGTCGACAAAGATTGTGCAAGACTGCAAGCAACGTTCCTGTACACACATTCAGGACAATGAAACCAATCACGCAAAACCACCCACTACATCTTCGTCGAAAAAATGCACCGAATCGATCCAGAACTCGCGCACGCCACGTAGCCAGCGACATAAAGTGGCGAACTGGGTAGTCTGCACAAAGTTATACGGTAGCCGCACCATCTCCACAGAACACGTAGTCCTCTTTGGCACTTCCAAAGCGCGAATCGGGGGGATGTGAAATGTATTTCTGCCACCCGACGTCCCGGCAGGAGACCACCCACGACGCCGCAGCATTCAATCTCGCAAGCTTCGGCAAAGACGTATTCCTAACCGCCAAATGGAGAGGCAGCGAGTGCGCATAGGTCAGATCTTCAATATCACAGTAGCAGTCAAGAAACACGAATAGGTCTTCGTCCGTGTAAAATTCTGCCCGGAACGAAGATAGCCTAAAAGCATCTCGACAACCGTTCAGCGCCCAGGAACCCTTGCACAAGATGTGTAACTTTAAGTGGCGCACATTACGGAGGCACGGGAGGGTTTATGCTGTGAGGGACAGGTACCCTCTCTTCCTCGCATCATCATGCCGCCACCGAGCATCGGTCAACTCTAAAAAGCCGACCCGTTCCGCGAGACCTCGGTTGCTGAACGGGACAGGAAAGGCTTCCGTTGCATTGGGATGCCGTATAGCAGCGTATAACGCCCATATAATCCGTTTCTATAAACAAAGACGGAGAGCGGGTAAGTCCTGGAGCAAAATGCAGTAAATAATCTCCAAGAACGTGTCAATGGGTATGGCGGCAAGGATGATTGAACGAATCTAAGAATGAATGATTGAATTGAGTGTTTTATGTATACATGACAAAAATCTGTAACATCTGACTCACCGCCTTTATTAATATAATGCTGTTTTGCGGCTATGCAGCAACCGCCTGGAAGCGAATACAACAATACGCATATTCGGCGGAAGGGCCGTCGCTATAATGGTGTCTATGAACAGATTGGGTAGTGAGAGTGCAAAACTTCACTAATGGAAGTGGCATCAGCGGCCCGTCACGGAAACTTCCTAAGTCTAACGCTTAACTTTGAAGTTTGCAAATGAACGTGCGCAGTCACGATTGAAAGACAGTGCCACATCTGTCAAGGGTAGTCAGAGCGCGAACAGTGAAGTGCACATGCAATGTGTAGTGCAATACCTTTTATATAATTTTTCCATTGCCCACCTATACAACGCTTCCAGTTGACCGTCCTCCCCCGTCATCAGTCCGATAGAGCACAGAAAGGTGTCAAACTGCGATACCTCTATTGCCACAATCGAAATAAGCTCGCCAAGATCCTGCTCGCCGTCCCAAAACGTCATCACCATTGTAACCACCAGTCACCTCAAAGATGTCACCGTATCCTTCAGATGCTGTCTCCTCGACAGCGTCGCATGAATTCTATATGGTAGCGTACATCAGTTACTTTCAATCTAGAATCGCCTGGAATCCACTCACGTCGATGTCACCAGAATACCCCCTAATACCCCCAATGTATCCACAACTCGCGCGCGGTACTAAGACAACGGCACAACACCGAAATCTCCTTGTTCCTCAAATAGCTGCATGGCAACCGTATCGCGCAGGACAGGCAGCCCTACGCAAAACGTCCAACCCACCGTGTATGGGGAGGACATGCACACTCGCGGCTGGACGGTCCGGTAGCAAGCAGTCAACCCACATGACACAGTAGCTCACAGTAGCAGCCTGGTAGGCTTCGGTAACGACGAGGCTTTCGCCAGCCTCAAATAGCCCGCAATAATCAGTTGTTCAATCCCCAGATGGCGGTCGAGAGACACGACCTGACTATGAGTGAACACAACTTGAACTCGTTTCGGCACTGGGTGAGCGTTCATGAGTCCATGAGCAATGCTCATAATATGAAGTTTCAAATGCTGATTGCGTCGTCGCTTATCGCTCAACTCGAGAACGGTAACGCGCTCTGCAAGACTTGAATTAGTAGACACAGTAAGAAAAGCCTTGGCTGCTTTGTCCCTGCAGTCTGAAATAAAAATTTTGCAGGAACGGACAGGGTCGCATAAGTCTAAGAAGTAGGTACATCGAATGATTTTCGAGAGTGTTGCCTATGATTGAAGCACGGATAGAATAAACATGAGTTGACAGTGTTCACAGAACATATAGCAACTTACCATTGTGAAAATATCATGACATTGATAGACTAAGACAATCCAAATGAAAGTGGGGATAATGAAGGATAACGATATACCTTTCAAGCTTCAAGCTTCAAGAATCGAGAGGTGCATATATGTCCACAGCAACCACACGGTGCTAACCTTCTGATGAAACTGAGAGCGACGTCAACAATCGAGGTGATGATAATTATCAAACATGTGTACATCTGCTTTCTATCGCAGCACCTTGTGGAGAGCCAGACAACCGAACCTGCTGACGATTACCCCTCAAGTCCAGATCCTTCTCGAAGCTTGGAATAATTTTATGCTTGGGGGACTGAAGAAGACGAGGAGACATAGGTTCACACTTCCGATTGAGTGAACCGCGCCTCCTAACGCTCGACTTCCTACATTTGATTGAACGCGGTGAAGATATTTCATATAGCGATGCAGAAGCCAAGTTTGGCGACGCTGTGGGAGAATGAGGAACGACCAGAGGTACGGTAGAGAAGCTGGCAGGGGAGGACGTCATTAGTGAAGTTGTCCTTTGGGGTATCGCAATACTAATGCCTCGTAAATCCTGTCCAGAAGGAACCACGAATCCAAGCCTAAGCCCGCTGAGATATTCACCCAACGATTCGGCAGCCTCGTCTACAGACATTGACAAGAGAACTGGCGATACTTGATGTACTGTATCGAGAACAAAGTCAGCGCCAGTTTCGCCCAGCGGAAAATCACATTTCATGGCGCTGATAGAGGGCGGCGGGAGTAAGATTGGAGAAGGAGAGTCCGCTAGATCGACGGCAACTAGACGAGGTTTCTCGGGAAGAATAGGCGAGTCGTCAGGTTTACTAATAGTAGCGTCACCGGAAAGAGAATACTGTGAAGGGAGGCCTAATCCTAGACCAACTACTCCTCCAAAAGGCGTTCCCTAAGTAGGAAGATAAGGGCTGAAGGCCGAGACAGAAGAGATATAAATGCCGTACCTGGGCACTGACTCGTCGAGCACCAGAGCTTCTTCGACCCTCACGTTTCTTCGTATAAACCTTGGCTCGAGTCCACGATGGTGATTTGATACGCTCCTCTTGCTCTGCCTCGTATCCCAAATCGTCGTCTGACGATAGAAAGGGCACCGTCTCCGCGTCAGGGCGTTTCCTATGAGTCGAATGGGGCTGAAACGAGACCCGCTCATACGTAAATTCGACTTCGAAGACTCGCTCAGATGTCGATGCTTCACTAGTACATCGGGAAAGCGATGAGGAACAGTCCGTTTGAGAAGAGTCTGAGGACGTGTTATGCTCGAATAGAGATGAATTTGCGTGTGATGACGCAGAAGAGCTCCAGAGTGCCAGACTCAGAGACATAACAAGGATAGTAGAATGAGACGAAGGATAGGAAATGTGGAGGAGAGGTAAAGGAAAGGAATAGAGACGTTCAGATTGTTTCCTCGCCGTTTTGAGGTCGGAGTTTAAATTCGGGCCGTACCATCCGTTGAGACTTCAAAATTTTGAAATTGTCATTTAAGGTGTGCAGATGTTGGTTGTTTGTACCGACGTAGTAGATTTTTTCTGTTTACCACTTCGCATACGGTAAGAATTTACCACTAAAGAGGTATAATATTAGTTCCTGATACAAAAAGGCAAGAGAACAAAACATACTCGAACGTCAGAACGACGCGATCCCCTTTGGGATCCGGTTTCTTCGCTACATTGATCTTGCAATCAATCATGGACATGATACCATCTCCAAACTGTCGTGAAATGCATTGGCAATTTGTGAGAAATAGAAGAGAGCGTATGGCGTACTTTCTCATGTATAATGGCCTTCAGTTCATCTGCTGTGAGAGGAAAGTCACATAATTGTGCCGGACAACGTACCTTGATCGCATGACCATATACCAAGACACTCTGGTGGTAAAGAAAACAATTAGGACACGGACCATCTACATCAGATGCCGATTACACACACCTCGTACAACCGATAGATAACAGGATCAGTGGGAGGCATAGGACCAAGTCCACGATTCGGCCACCAATGATCACCCAGCCCACCAACCAAATCGCTGCTCGGAATTTCCAGCGTCTCGGCTACTTTTTGTAGTTCTTCCGGAGTGAACTTTGCCTATCGATGTCTGAGATTCAAATTCTGCGGTCATCGAAATCATGGACCTGGCCGTAGAACGCAGCGGCAAGCCAAACTTCATCCTTCCCTATAGCTTGAGCAATTTGATCGAAAGTCAAGCCTGTGAAGTCAAAGTTTGAACTCTCTTCTTGCAGAAGAGGCATTTATCTCAACCTTTCTTCGCCTTGGCTTCGAATAGTTTCGAGTTGATAGGAGGAAGATCAGCATAAGGCGCGTTGTTAGAGGGAATCGTCTGTTCAATCAGGAGTGAGAACTGCAAGAAGATAATGGCCGTAGACTTAATTACCGCTGCTTGAGCCATGGTTGCTAAAGACAAGGGAATAACCTATAGGATGACACATGATCTTATATCGAAACTCGATAACGTGACAGTCGTCCTAAATTTGAGCCATTTGCTCAGGATCCCCGACACGCACCGAAAGGTAGAGTACAGAGATATATTACATGACATCTAAAACCAGCCGATATGAGGAAGGTCGGTCATCGTAAGGAGATCATGCTTACTGTGGTACAAAAGTAGGACCTAGGACAATTATACAGCGACGAGATTACTGTTCTTTTGGATCCTTAGATCCCTGATCATCAACAGGCTTCCACACGTCCTTTGTAGCATTTTTCAGTTCATAAAGTTGTCCCAGCTGCTCCCCAGACATCTACCACCGGTATGTGTGTCAGCTATGAATCCGAGGACGAATAAGGACATTCACTTTCTCTATCAACTGAGGGTCTAACTTCTGCCCAGTAAAATTCTCCGGCTCAGATTTTCCAGGCAACTTATCCAAGTACGCCTTCCACTGAGACAAGAAGCCAATAATATGCAAGGGGTTTGTCACCTCTCGATGGCGGCGAAATTCTGCATTTATTAGCTCGGTTTGGAGCTGAGTCACTCAAACCTCACGCACCAGCTTTCACATAGGCATCTCCCAAAGAACGCATACCCTCTGGTAAAGGACGATGAGCCCTCAAAAGGCGTCGGTACAGCCTGCAAAGAGGTAAGATTTCAGCTTCATCTCTTAGTGGGAAATCAAACCTACACAATTGGAGGCAACAGCGACGCACTGGCCTCCTGCAATCTCAGTGGCCTTGTCCCAACGGACTTCGCGAGCCTCTTTACCGATGGCTGCATTCAATTTTGAGGAACTCAAAGTTCGGAAGGAACCGTAAAGGTACCACGTGAACAACGGAGAAAGGCACCGGGCGCTCACGATCCGATTGCGACCACTACTAAGTCCTCGCGGCCATCTGCTGCCCGCTGCCAGAACTCAGAACTTCAACAGGCGTCTTTGATATCTTTTTTCTGCATCTTTTCTGGAAACTTTCGAATTTTTCTTTCCAGGGTCTGCCGCCACTTCGTCCCGACTCGGCCGATTGTCGCTTTCCGGTTTTCCCGGCTCGCATTGGTGGCGTCGAGTGATTGCTTGTCGAGGACCCTGCTTCCACCAGCCGAGCTCATGGAACTTGATTGCAAGCGCTAGCTGTTCTGTCTTGACCTACACACACTTTGGGTTTTCTTCCTCATAGCTGTTCTCTGAAAGACCTACAGTGTCCAGCTGACGCTCGCGGTTCCAGTCTCCTAAGCAAGTGACACAGATACAATATTAACTCCTGGTATTGCTTGCGGCGCAGAAGCCCCTTCTTCATGGATATCGATTCCTATCTAGATTAGACTTGACCCTGAAAAATTGCCAGGAGCTCGTTTGCGGATATGAAACAAACTTCCCCACTTGTGAGATGATCAAACTAGGTTTCCTATAGCATAGTACGTACATCATTCAGATCATTTTGCGGGTACTATTAGGTGAGAGGCCCTCGCTAACTGAGTACCAGGTGGACTCGAACCTTGACTTACCGCCAAAATCAAATGCATATATTACGCCGTAAAACGAAGGGTTTTTTTTTGGCTGCGTCGAAGCTCTGGCCCTTGCGAACATCACAAACTGTACCATAGAAATATGCAATTGCCTGTATCCCCCGGGCTTCTTGGTCTTATCGAGCCGGTGGCAAAGTGACGAAGTCTGCAGACTTGATCTTCAACTGAACATGGCCGCGGTCGGTTCCATACCGAGGGGACTGAAAGATGAATTCACAAGGCCGAGTCTCGACACACGTAAAACTTTTTCGCTTATAAATTCATTGCCACCACCGGGGAAGTACCAGTTGTCTCCGAGCGATTTCTGTTGGCTTCATGGGAGCAGTGCCATAAGGACTAAATATTGCCCTCATAGCTTAGGAAGACACCCAAGGATCTCCCTATTGGATCGCACGCTATCTCTCCCTACACCCGTATCCAAGATGGCTGCTTTGGAAGCAGAAATGTTCATGTGCACCCCGAAGATGTCACAGCTCCGGCGTCGACGCACACTCCCGCAAGGATTATGACCTGTGATTTGCAGGATGCGACTCATTTTCTGGCATATCTCCTCTGCTGGTCCTCCTTCAGGAGCTTTTTGTCCGTAGATCTAACCTGTCGTCCGTGAGTCTTATTTCCCTAGATTGCGGAAACGGTCTTTCGATTAAACACTCATTTGTCACCTCTGTCTCTGATCGATGATCATCTGCCCGGTGAAAAAAGGTACAAACTCTTCCTTCCACAACAATGGGGATAGACATTCCGAAATGCGTCGAATCGCTCCTTGGCAATTGACTGCCTAGTACTTGTAAGTCTTTGGCACGTCTAGTACGATACGGCGTGTTCAACTGATGATGGATATGTCAGCATTCCTTCGCCATGGACCGTAACATCCGATTCAAACGTCTCATTTCATGGATATTCCTCTTTGTTTGCGCGGGTAGAACGGTAAGCAACTACAGAAGTACGGAGATAGCCCTGACATGACACTTCAGCTAGACCCTTCCCGGACTCGACAAGTACAGAAAGACACAGCTAAAACGCATATCTATAACATGCAACGAGGACGCAAATGTCACGGCTAGACAGTTTGCGAAGATGAAAGTTCAGAGCTTTTGTTGGATACTCGTAAGTTATTTCGGTCGGAGTGAAAGGGCTTACTTAGTCGTTTCCCTTGTTGCTGTTTACCACCGTTTACCCACTACTGTCCGTGATTTAAGTGCCGCTTAGAGAGTGCTTCTCGTGTCTTGTACCGCCCGGCGGCGTTACCATAATTACTTATAGTGAAGTGCATTGCCGGTTCCTCCAACCGTATTTTAGTACTCAATGCTGGGCCTTTACCAGAATAAAAAAGAGACTTGTTTCCAGATGAGAATTTCCCTGAATAGGAAATGACAACGGCGTCAGTGAATTCTGACTTGGCTTGCTACCACCACCTTCTCTTTTCACCGCCATATGATCTGTGCTAAAGTGCAGCAGTAAGTTATTCTAAGTCTTCACCGTGACACCTCGCTCTGACTGTGGCGCGCGTTTTCCTCGACATTAACTCTGGGTTCCCCGTTCTTCTAGGCATCTCGGATATTTCTGGTCTCTGCTGTAGTAGTGCACCGTACCATCTTCGATCTTCAATTATGCTGTCGAATCATGATGCATAAGCCACGCCATGAGCAATAGTGCCTGCGTTGACTGCCTTTGGCTTCGTCAGCAATATACCTCGTAATACTCATTTGATCCCCATGGTACAATCATCGTAACTCGTTCCCCACTATTAAATCGCTTATAATGCAGTCAGAGGTATACATTTCCATCGGACTCATAAATTATAGTAGTGGCTCATATCTGGCACAGATTATTGCCAACTCCTGCAGTAATGTCATGGACGACATCACTGAGATCGATTTCGTCTCCAAGGAGCCAATATGACACGAACGCCACCGACTTTCATCATTATCAACCTGCTAACGGCTCCGCTTACACAAGTTCCCGAACCTTCCAACTTTCAATTTATGGGCACATTATCTCTCGACGCTCCCGACGGGCGTTATATCCGTTGCATTAGTATTCGGAGGGTAACAATGTCACTATTCTCAACGCCTCTCTGAACTGCCGTCTTACTGCTGTCTACTACTACTCCACAATCTATGCTCGACTGTCGAATCGACCTGTCGAATTCTGACAGTAGTCTCTTTCGTAAGAAGACGAGTAAGCCTATACAAAGACCTATAAGTATGGCAGCCGCAGCGGTTTGTCTAGTAGGACTCAAATCTCTCCTTCTTTCTCCTCCCCAAGGTCCTAAGAGTTTGTCTTGTCATGACAGATCCGGTTCTTCTCGGTCATGGTGCGACCCTTACTTTCCCTTCCTGTGACTTCCCTTTGCCTACTACTGTCATCAGATATCTCGGTACAAACTCAAACGACGATATTCAATAGCATCCTGGTCATCAGTCTGGTTCTTCTGACAGCTGTGCTGCTACCTGCATTGATCTCGAAACATATATATCGCATGCGGATATGGTATGCGTTGATATGCTCAGCGATAGTGTATTGCGTATCGTTTTTCCTTCTCGTTGGGTACCAAATAGGCCCTGAAGAACCGCCGTTCGGTCTGTGTGTAGCTCAGACGGTGATGGTTTATGCAGCACCTGTTTTGTAGGTTGATCCAGTTCGAATTCGTTCAGCACAGTTGATCTGTTTCAATATCAGAATCGTCTCGTATGCGTTATCCTTCTCAATGGAGGTAGGCTTCCAGCACTCTTCTGCCAATTGCAATGACAGTGATGAGGCTGCGACGTGTAGTTACTCCTTAGAATATGGGCTTATTCGCGGGGAGAGGAAATAAAACCTAGTACACATATAGCTGTAAGTTTTCGTGCTGGATAACGTCCGTGTACTGATTTCTTATTGCAGCTATTAATGTTCCCTCTTTTTGTATATATCGTGATTATTATTGAAGGCTTGGTGGTCTGTCTCGTCTCAATATCTTATCATTCATGCGATCCTCGTTAAAACTTGATTGTAGCTGGCACTTACGAACAAGAACGAAGTTGAACGAGATCCGACGATGTTTTACTGTCATCTACACTCGAGTACACCGTCAGCGACATTCCAAGTACCCATGCACTATAGGACTGACTGACATATCGAACCCCAGTGCCCTGATTAGCGCAGTTGTCATTACCATTGAAGCTGGACTGATGATCATTCTCGAAGGTACGTATCTGGACCGATGGAGGCGTACACGTTCCATGGATTGACGCGTCTTCCTTCTAAAGCGATCACGGGAATACTACTCTATCAGCGTAAGACGCAGCTGGGCAACTCAGTGACTGCGTCTAACACTCCCTTTCCAATCGGCCTTTTTGTAAGGAAGATTATCTACACTATGAACATCGGATTCGCATTAGGGTACGTGAATGTCATTTGCATCAAGTTACCAAGTTACCATGGTAAGTTAATCCATCTTGTTTCACAGGCTGTACGCATTTATCTTGGCTAATCCGAACAAGTCGAGTGCGAAATGGTCTTTACTTCTGACAGGACGTGAGTGACCACTATTGAATAGGATATCAATTGAAATGCGACTGACGCGTAAACCTCGGCAGCACCTCTGGTAACTGCATTGATATTTGGACCTCACCATGTACGCTTCCCAGGATCTCCATGTTGCACCTTGATTCTGACACGCTTCCCTTCCAGGACATAACCCGATTCTGGTTTTGTCGACGACCGAATACAACGGAAAGCAGCGGCTCCGTTAGCGAATCTGGCCATGGCTTGATACATGACTCCAAGTTTGACGAAATGCGCGGCAAAATTCCCAGTCCTTTGCCGCTATACGAACCCACGATGAGAATAGACTTGTAACGCCGGTATGAACAATCTGTATGGTAGTAGACGCTTGGACGATACAACCAAGATACGATATCTGTGTACCACATCCCTTTGTATGTACTATATAGGTTCTCCTCTGCTCCGCGGCTATATAGCCGAGGATTTGGTTCGGCAGGAGTACCGAGTTGTAATTGGTGACTTCCAAAGCGAAAGGAAGTGCGAGGATGGGAAAAGAATGGGAAAACGACGCGTGTTCGTCATGCAGAGGAGACACGAGAGTTATCTGGTGCTGACATGTGCTAGAGTGATGTCGTTCTCGTGCTACCTATCCTTATCAGTAATTTCCCACTAGCAGAGAACGGACGAGATGATGCAGGGAAGTAGGGGCTTAGTGAGCTAAGCATCGTCACCAAACGATAGCAAGGTTTTGTTCTTGGCCTTCTTTGCTTTCTTCTTCGATGATGCTTTTGATGAAGAGACACCGGCATCCTCTAGAGCTCCAATATGCTTCCTTTTCAACGTGGAAGACTTTATTGCAGTGGTCTTCGATGAAGAGAAAGACAGGCTCGGTTCTGGCTTTTTGCCTTTGGCAGTAGCACTCTGTTTGAGCGTAGTCTCGACAACAGGAGCCTCGGTGTCGCTCGTAGAATCATGAGGCAGTGGAGGCAACCCCTTCTCTACAATCCCCGTCAGTAACGAGGGATAAACGTGAGAATAGCGCACAAATACCTTGCCGCTTAACATTTTCAGCCTCCCTCTCCGTCAAATGTTTCCCTTCCTTCAAGACTACGACTTGAGGCTTCTCATCTCTATCATCTTCGTCTTCACTTCCAGGCTGGCTTTCAGGGCGCTCTGGAATTGCCGGTCGTCGTGGTATCGGGGGACGCCCTGAACCATCATACTCCCACTCGTCGTCATCCTCGTGGTCAGAGTCCGGTATTCCGGCTATTCGATTCTGGAGCTTCTGCAGAAATGCTGGTGTATGCTGGCTGTAGGATAGCCGTGAAGAGAGCTGTGCGCGCGTTGGCTCCTTGGGCGCCATCGTGGTTGATGACTTGGCCTCGTGCGCAGATATTCCCACGGTTCTTTTAAGTGACCGTATATCTCTTGCTCTTTCTCATGCCCCACAAAATCCCGTTGACGGAGCAATTTCTTAGCCGGACTCTATTGTTAAAGGAACGAAGTAAAAAACCAAGCTTACTGAGCATTTTTGACGCCTGTAATACCAATAACGGTTGGGTGAAATTGAACTTGCGGACAAAACGTTGGAAGGGAAATATTGACGTTCTGGAGTGTTCGATGCGTGTGTGTCAAGAGTCGTGTTGCTGAAACGATTCTTGGATGACACTCAGATCAGGTTTACGCGATTGATGCCGAAAACTGGCAAGACTAGGCGACGTACAGAGATCTAAAGCTTCGCGTTCGGGCCACCGACTCTCTTCTTGAGCTGAGTCGCATACTGCATGTTTCTGTTTACTTCACACGCATGCTCTTGATTCTAAGCGAGGTAGACTCGTCTGAGATCTTTTTTGCTTTTTAATTTCCGCCATCGGCACAACCTGAGCATCGGTGCAGGAACCTCTCCTGAAATGCCGCACACATTCAGCGGCGCATAGGCTGACAGCGAACATTAAGATTGTTCATTCGTATCGGCATATCCGTACGCTTATTCAAGAGGTCCACCAAGACGTGGTTCAATTCAGGAACGAATGTCGACACGACATTCAGGTTAACTATTGTGTCTGTGCGTCTGCTTCCTTTTCTTCTTGGGATCCCGATGGGTATATATGGTGCTATCGTCTGCACCCTTCGTCTACGCTGTCAAAGTCATGCATGATGACGACGAGGATGACGAAGTTTGGGACTCGAGCATTCAGTTCCAAGTGGCGAATAGTGAGCCTAAATGTAGTCGCTCTCCAAGGTCAATGGCGACACTGAATTTAGTGAAGCCTGAGCCTGGATACTCCATGCGATGCAGGTCCTGCAGTGGGAATTCCACTTGATGATGCGTAAGGAACCGGTTACAATGGTCTTTACATAGCAAATCGACCGATCCAAGCTCATTACACACCCTCAAAAAATTTCAATGGCATGGAAGGACTAAAAATTACGAATAGATACAAGGCATTGGCACCACACTGTAGGAATCTCGCGAAGCTCTTGTTGAGAATCGTGACGGGGCAGGTCTAAGTCACACCCAATGCGGCGGTGCCGCAGAATCCAACCCTTGCATTGCGGCCTGCGAATTATGAGTCCCTCCGCCCAACACTGCCGTATGCATGGTTCAGAGTAGTCGAGTACGCAGCATGTTGGCAGTTGGCCAAGAGAATACTCCGGATAGCCTGCCATTCATTGAAGAGGCCGAGTCGAGCCACCTATAGAAAAAAATCGTGATCTAGGAAGATGGCAGGTCGGGGCCGCCGCCACGACCATATTTGAATTGCAAAATTTCCAGCTGCATGCACTTGATGTTTATAGAAGTCCTAGGCGCCGCTCAAAGAAAGAAATGAATGGGAGGTACCTGGTAACGTTGTTGAGGCGATTAGCATGTACGATCTTCGAAAATAAACTCGAACAAGTGTAAGGGTAGGCGTACATGTGGGAATTCGAAGACGGGTTAGCACAAGTACCCGGACTTATCTTCCCATGTATAGAGCCTAGTCCCTGATAGCAAAGACCGGTGCTGTATCCAATACTATCCAATACGAAGAGACCTGACGGCGAAGATTATGAGATTTAACCCTTGGCGATCTGATATTTAATTTTAGACGAAGACCTGCAGAGAATCATTGATAATAGGAATGTCATTATAACTGATCCAAGATAATGAAAGCCGCGGAGTTGTTGATATAAAGGAACGAGGTAACGAGGAGCTACACGACCATCTCGGTAGCAAGGCGGACGTCCCAATCTGACGGAAGGCGAGAGCAATGTTGGAACACTGGCAAATCCATTTGTTAGAGAACGTCCACCCTATCCCCAGGTCTCCCAAGTAAAAAAAGGCAAACAGCGGTCTGGATGAAGTGCATCAAAAGAAAGTAGCCTGCCTCAAGGTTTATGCGAAAGACTGAGTCCACGGAGATGGCGTTTGGTGAAAACCGCATTGACCGTTCAAGCGCCAGCATTACAGTTTGTTAACCAAAGCACCAGGGGATATGACCGCGATGCCGGCTGCTTGAGCCCCAGACGGACTTGTTAATAATAATGAAAGTTGTTGAAAGAAAAAAGAATACGTAGCATTCAAACACATACTTGAATTATTACGCAGTGATGAAATTACACGCCGATCATTTTCCGACTCTCGCGAAGAAGAGTACATAGCCAAAGCTGTGAAAAGTAGTGAATACACCTTTTGAAGAGATACTGAGCATAGCCGCGCTAGGAATTCGATCCGAAGCAGCTGGGTCATCAAAATAAGGTTTATGAAAACGCGCATCCGTGTGTGATGTAGCTCAGATAATTACCTGCATTTACGAGTCCGCACGGAAATATCTTGAATGCGAACCTCATGCAGCGGAGACGTGAAGGGACCAAAATTCACATTCCGCTCTCCTCGTGGTAATGTAGCTTTCGTTCAGAACGGACCAACCTAGAGAAGCATTTTGTTCCGAGTTCGAAGGTTCTGGAAAGCAGGGTCTAAGTATAAGCACTTCTGTACGAAGGGGCAGCAGCCTCTTAACATAAAAGAAGGCTGCGGTGATGAAATCGAACCAATGGCAATCGACGGTATTTCATTATTTTTCCAGGAGGAAGCTGTAAAGAAGCCACCCGCCTAATGAAAAAAGGAACCTACGGGCCGGATATAGACAGCGGAACAAGTTTACGCACTGTGAGCCGGGACCAGGAAATCTACGCGACAGAACTGCCGCTGATGAATGGAACGGAATGACTGAACGAGATTATCAAAATGATTTCACAAATGCACATGCTGCGCTACTTACTCCGATTGCCCTCGGTGAAATTGCTCCTCAAGTATTTTTACTGAAGAGTGTCAAGGACGTTTCAAGGTGTCCTGAAGCCTCGAGGGTTCAACGAGATGTAGCTTAATGTGCCCAATACCATTGACCCTGAATTTGGAGCCCTTTAAATCAAAAATAAAAGATATCTCTATCCATATGCTTAGCAGTCACTCACACGAGGGTATTGGTCCAATTAGAATCGCACAGATACAGGTTTGACTCGATTTGGCGTGTACTGGGGACGAAGCGGAATATAATTTGGAGTATCGGATATGTAAGTAAAAGCCTTAACAAGATACGAAACGCCGGATACCTATGCAAGCGTGGCGAACAAAATGTCGAACTCGGAGCAGTCAGAGAAGTCGGTGGCAGACTGGCAGACTGTCTGTGGCTGTGCAAGGCATCCCGCGATTTCCAGTCACGTGCAAAGACGCGCCGGGTCACCTGATCTTGTTGATCAGGTCTTGGACCACAACGTCGAGCTCCATCATCTTGCCATTGTTGCGCTACCTCAATCTTAACCTCGCCGACGGTGCAGACGTCTTTGAGAAAGTTTTATTCGTGCGTCGCCGCCTTCTGCAGAGATCTCAGCTCACGGTGTCTTACAGTCAGTACTTCGCGATGCGACGCCTACAAGAGATTAGCTTACGACACCTTCCCGATATCTCTGGCTCTACCTTTGCATTAGAAGACACGTCCTTCCAGATACCGGTCCTCAACGAAGATGGAGAAGACCTGCTCAACGATATTGATAACGACTTTTTCCGCGGCATCGATGGGCGCTCGAGTTTGGCAACTCCAGCGCCAGCGAGAAGACATGTACACGACGACCTGACGGTCAGCCAACTGACCCCGCGGAGGCTCAACGTTTCACCCTCACTACTGCTACGGCCTGACTCGCCTTCGAAATCTAAAGCCACTTTTTCAGCCACCCCAGGACTACGGTCCGACTCGCCCTCTAAAGCTACACCCAAAGCCTGTTTTGATCCGAGGGTGGCGCGTCACGCCAAAGCAGATACTCCTTCACATCCGTCCGACTCTCCGCCAACATCGACGACTTATGAATCGGCGGTCTCATCTACGCCTGTGAAGACGCATATATCGTTCGCCGCGGTAGATCCTTTCACGCCACGGAGTATTGAGAACCTGCGAGCCGAGGTGGATACTCTCACATCAATGAAGTTCAGGGACGACCTCGCGTCGACAAAACCCAGGGACGCGCCGGCTATCTCTTTGTTGAATGTGTGTCTATTTTTTCATTTCTTCTTTTTTGTATTGACATGAATCAGCCTGTGAATGTGAATGTCAGCGTGATTGACGAAAGTTTTGATACGGATGGAGCTGCAGGGCGTCTGTTGATGTATGGGAGCACGCTTGCAGGGTGTGTTCTTTATCTCTTCTCTTTGAAACCCGACCTGATATTTTTAGTTTTGAAAACGTTGCAACAACTTCATCCATTCCTCCACGCCAAGAAAGGTTGACATTCTCAAAGCATTTTCCTCAGAAAAATGTTACTGTCACACGCGAAGTTTCCCCCATACGGGCGGCGGCGAAGCGGCGGGCATCCACGACAGACGACAGACCACCAAAGCGCGAGAAGAGACCTCAACCGAAAGCGAAACCTCCCGTCATCACAAAGCCGACATCTTCGCGCAGCAAGGCCTCGACCAGCTCATCAAAGCCTCGCCCACAGCCACCTCCCTCACGACAACCAACTACGACTACAGCCTCCCTGGGTCCGTCGCGCTCACGCTCCACCTCAGCGCGTAGCCAAAACGAGTCTAGTTTGTCGGCCGAAGCATCTGGGATATCCAAGTGTGAGGTACATGTCGATCTTCGATCAGTTTCACGTGGGATTTTTTTTTTTTCGTTTCCCTTTGTCTGGAGTTAATGAGGAGTTTATTGTTGACTGTTGGTATTTTCTAGACCCCGTCTGTAAATGCCCAACCGACCGCGAGTACGAACAAGACATTGTCGTCATCTTCGCGACGCTATCCAATCCCTGATTTTAAGGCACTTCATGCCGCTGAGGAGGCAAAGTTGGCAGCTCGGAAGGAACATATCATTCCTGTGAAGCCGATAGCAAAGGAGTTTTGTACGGATGAAAGAATTAAGGAGCGGCGTATGTTTGATGAGCGAATTAAAGAGAAGGAGGCGGAGATGGAACGGGCATTGGAGGAAGGCAGGAAACAGAGGGAGCAAGAAGAAGAAAGGGAGGTCAGAGAATTGCGGAGAAAGGCGGTGCCCAAAGCTCATGAAGTGCCGGAATGGTATAAGGATGCACCCAAGCGGGTGCGGCCGACGGAGTAGGTGTGTCTTAGTCACATTTTCTTTGTTGTCCCATGGTTTATTATTTTGGATTTGGCTGTCCTCTCCCCATTATCTGTTGTGAAGGTCTACTCGCTTCGGATTATACGTGTGATGAGGCCGAGACCCTTTCCGAGTATAGCGGCGCTTTCCTTCTGCGAGTAGTTCGACTGGTAATTCCTATTCTTACGGCGGTTCTATGATGTAGGTTCTAGCTGTGAATACACTAACTATACTTACGCCCGTTCTCGTCATTATTAGGTCAGAAACTGAATCTCGATGCTACGACTCTGCTTCTCAATCCTAAAGCCAAGCCCAAGGCTATTGTTCAATGATGATCGAACGACCGGACTCGGAGGAACCCGTCCGCGTTTTTTCGGTGTCTCATTCTTGAGCTCATGTCTCTGTAACTTGATTCATGACCTAGAGTTAAATCAAACAGGTCGCCGGCCTCATGTTGAACACACAGCCAGCGTTTCCTGAGAGCCTTTCGGAGTCAAGGGGATTGTTATCTTGATCGGACTAGACACCCTATTAAGGAGTGGGAAAGGAGTGGTCCCGGGCGCATCTGGATCTTGATTCGTGATTGCGACAAAAAAAGATTTTGAGAGAAAACTGATACTTACTTAGGCGCCACCGGGAAACAGTTAAAAGGCAGTTGAGTTTGTAGGGACTTTCCTCAGTCAAGCCCCGCTTCGTATCCTGCATTCCTATCAATTCTTCTGCAGACCTCCTTGCTACTACCCATCCCAAACGCCAATATGTGCTACTCTTCGTCCCATTCATCCTCGTCCTCCGTCATGGTCAACTACCAGACCGGCACCGAATTCTCGTC
Source organism: Desarmillaria tabescens (assembly GCF_030435595.1). Lineage (NCBI taxonomy): Eukaryota > Fungi > Basidiomycota > Agaricomycetes > Agaricales > Physalacriaceae > Desarmillaria > Desarmillaria tabescens. The sequence goes on from NW_026848300.1 coordinate 3,179,572, forward strand.
TAAGTCGTTCGCCCAGGAGACGACGACTCCCGTCAATCAAGCCGGAGGATCCGCTCCTCAATGCTGCCACTGCGGCTGGCGCGGGGCCCATGCTCCCAACTGCCCATTCAAGTAGATCATGGAGCTGAAACCTAGATCCCACGAATCATTTTTTTTCTTTGTCCTGTGTGTTCAGTTTCTTTGTTCTCCCCCTTGCCGTTGCTCACGAGGTCTCTCCTTGCTGTCAGATCACATTCCCCCACCACGCGTTCGGGCGTCGTTTCCATCATGACATCATATTCATCGCCTCTGCTGTCTGTATCTTACCCGCACCCGCTTTCTTGTTTCGTCCTAGCCATGCTTGCCTATCTTACCACCAGCTACTCACCGTTATATTTATTCACATACCCTACATATACGAGGAGAAGATGGAGGTGTCGAAGTAATAGTCCTGGTCGTGAATAATTGTATACATTCTCTCTTTCCGCATTCCGTGTTCCGTCGCCAAGATGAATTTCATTATTGATGGATTATCCGTGGAGTGGGAGTCGTTTCGTCATGGTTACCCCTGCGGTGCCTGGACCCCGCTTCCGTCATTGAGGAGAGCATGAGGTCCATGTGTATTCCATATCGCTTCCCTGTATATGACAAAAGTTAACGACGACGCTGGATTCGAAGATACAAGTATTCCCACACCTTTACGGAGCTATCAGCGCCGCTTGATGTTCTTAGTGCTGGCACTTCATTTGCCTTCCATTCATTTTTAATCATCACAACTTCTCCGGTGATAATGCACCAATTCCACACCGGTATCACCGAAAACTTGAGTCAAGGCGGGTGCGACAGGTTACATATGCCGTGTTTGATGTAGAGCCTACAGCGCATCGGCGCTAAACAGAGCGCCGGGGAGAAGAGTAAACTGCACCGGAACAACCATCAGCTATTTCTGCTGGAATTTGACGAACGTCGCTGTGAATGTCTTATCATTATTGGTATTTTCTTGTTCTAGCGTAGTCAGATGGGATAGATTTATTTGGCTTTCATTACGCTGTATTCGGTGCCACATTCAACGGTTCAGACCAAACAAGTCGAAATGCAATATGTCTTTGCTCGCTTGTGACTGAACTTTTCCTGACTTGAGAGCGATGGGGACTCCACGGTGTCAGTTTCTCTCAAACTGATTCTTGATCTCTCCTGGCAATGGCAGGCACAATCGGCAAAAAAAGATTTGAAATAAAACTCTGCTATCACACCGGACAATTGCTGTTCTAGAGCACGCAACGAGCACGTTCGTTCTCAGCTATCTAATACCGGAGCTTGCAGAACTAAGTCCTATCTTCAAGACCATTACTCATTGCTTCAAAAAGTCCAAGACGTATTACCCAGAAATGGTATAGAGAGGCACATTGAGCGTAAAGAAAGACGATAGAATACACCGGTAGTACCAGAAATATACAACCCTGCAAGATGTCCTCTTCGAGTCAAACCTCTGTTAACATCTTCAAGAACTCCTCCTGTGTCCATTCCCCACGGGAGAGGTCCGCGCAAGCTTCCTGTAGTCTGTCCTCCGTACTGCTGTCCATGGATACATCAAAGTCATGCGTGATTTCTTTGCCGGTACTAGACCCGAAACTGGCGTTGGGTTGCGCTTCTTGCTGTTTGATTGCCTGCATCAGCACCACTGACTTCCTTAACGTAAAGGGGCCGTGTCGAGGACCAGACAACGTTCGTGAGAACGCAGCACTTCGATACGAATCTCGCTGAGGAGACTGTTTGGAAAAAGATTTTCCACTGAAGTCTGATCTTCGCAAGGGCTTCCTTGTACTGTTCATACTGACGCTGCAGAGACTATCATTTGAAGGGAACTCAGAGCTGTACATGCCAAAGTCGAATAGATCTGGATAAGGAAGGAGACTGAGGTGCTGCGGGGAATCCGAGGCGTCGTGCGAAAGACATCGACGGCGTGGCGGGCTACTTGAGTAGAGAGGCAACGGCATATTGTGCGTTTCATCAGTTTTCGCTAGACTAGGATCCCAAAAGTAACTAGACATTGCGGAAACAGCGCTAGTCGCATATGCGGTAAGAGGGAGAGCTTTGGAGAGACCAGCAAGAGAAGAAACAGAACGTGTTTGTACGGAAGGCTCTTCAGACTTGATTGTGATATTTTCTTTGGTGTTTTCCGTAGCAACGCTTGATTTCGGGCCGTCAGCGCTATTTTCGCTATTGTTGAAGGGCAATCCGGAGGACGACAAGTTGCTTGGTGACAAAATCGACGAAGGTGAGTTAGGCGATGGTAGTTCAGAGTTCTTAGCAACTACAGACGGAAGAGGGGGGCCATTGTCGGAACACTCTGTAGGAGGCAGTTGTGAAGGAGCAGTCGAGGATGTCACTACAGTGTTCGAGGAGGGTGCAGCGGGTGAAGGCGGTGTTGATGAAGTTCTGCAAGGGATTTGCGGTGAATTCGACGAAGCAGCAGCGCCAGAACCCGGAGGAGGTGGAATGGTAGACAACGTCGGGATGTACAAGTCAGCCATGTTGATCCCAACGGTACTCCAATCCTGAATACATATCTCTGGCGGTGGCGAGCGAGGTTCATGACGAGCACGAGAGTGTGTCTTCCCAGTCTTTCCTGACACAGGCGTGGTACTTTTCTGCTTCTCAGGAAGTGTTGTTGCTACAGAGCAATATCAGCCGTCAAGTTTATCATAAATATCGAGAAATATTACCGCTTGGATCCGTTTCTTGGGTGAAATTTTCGACTTTTTGCGGCAGAGGTTGTGCATGAATAGGATGTAGCAATGATCGTTGCCGACTGGGAGGCTGGACTTTGGGTTCGACCGGTGTGGTAGCGATGTGGGTAGGAAGTATCGGTTGCTTATCCATAGAAGGAGAAAAAACCGACACAATAAACGCCCAAATGGCGCGAAATAGCTGAATAAAAGATGCCATAGTAATGCAGTAACGACAGTGGACGACGACGAACGTGGCGGTTGGAAATCACAACTTGCCGCGGCTTACCGGTGCGGACATCCGACTCTGACGTCAGAACGACCTTCATTGGTGGTAACTCGAGGGTTTAGTACTGGATTCGACAAAAGACAGTCTGGCTGTCCTACACAGGTGACAAAAGCCTATTAAATAATTTCATAGCACAGAGTTAGTGGTATATTCAGCACCCTTCGAGTCCCAGGATAAATAAACGACAGGAATCTCGAAAGAGCGAACAATAATCAATCTGATGATCCGGGCCCATTCACAACCGGCTTAGTCTTGGAGAGCTGCGCGATAGTGGCATCATCGAAGTCCAGATGCGCCTTTACCAAGTCCGGCGGAGTCAAAGCCAGCCACTTGGGGATTCGGTCAGTTACGACTAATTCAAAATGATACCGTATTTGTAGATAGCCCACCTGATTTAGACTGATATCTTCGAATCGGTCTGCAGAATCATGACATGAGATACAAAGCTTATCATTCCATCCTTATCAAGACGTACCCGTGTTGAAGATTTCCAGGTATTTCATCGTCGTGTTTCCGATGTTTTCAACGTAGTGCCCTACCCTAGGTGTCAACGGTGTCTTATTCTGGGCCAACTTCCGTCGACTTACCCATAGAAGCGGGAACATAGCCTAATAATCCGCCAGCTGAGATAGTAATCTTAATTAGGCGTACAATAAACTTACCGATGTCTCCAGGCTGGTAGTTGAATGTCCTAGCTGTGCCTTGGGACGCAAATATCGTCACTCTGCCTTCTCCCTCACTGGAATTCGAATTCAGTGTGAATTCACAGATATCTCATGAGACTCACAGGAAGAGGCTCCATTCGTCTTGTGTTGGATGCCAGTGCAACTCACTGCGACGATAAGTATTAGTAGGGAAAAAAACGACGGGGTAACCTTCGACTCGTACCGGATGGCACCGGGTTCAACCGTGACCTCAGCCATAGCGATAGTAGTCGAGACTGTGAAAGTTGTAGAATCCACAATTTTGACTGAACCACCCGCCAACTGCGTGGCGTTTGCCTGGGACAATGCAAACGAAAATGGATCCGGGACCGTTCCTTGCGGACTTTGGGGGGCAGATGCATCGTCGGCAGGCGGAGCTGCGACAGAATCAGTATCGCAGCGCTTGGGGAAAGCGAACGAACGAACTGCTCGGGAAGATGTAGAGCTCCTGAGCCGGAATGTGTGCGAAAGCCTGGGAGTTGTTGAAGAGGAAGTTCCTCTCAAGGACTACAGAAGCAGGGTTTCAGATATGGTTCCGTTCAAGTACAGAAAACACACCTTCCATTGGAACATGAGCAAGCCAGTCAGTCAACTTCAATCAAAGGTCAGTGGTTTACTAGGGTCTAGTAAACAGGATATTTATTCACCAAAAATGTGGAGTCCTCGCTGAATGCTCCATCATCGAAGATCTATGATAACACCGTCAAAATCCAGAAAAAAATCTGAGACAACCAAAAACGTACCAGGATGAATTCGGAACCACTTGCATCATCGGCAGTAGCTTGGAGGGAGTGTGGGATACCAGGAGGGAAGTACCACAGATCGCCGGCACCCTAGTGAATATATACGTTCACCTGCAGATCAGACCTAAGTAAGGATCACAACTAACCACCGTAGCAATGTAGTTTCGACCCTCGGTATCAACAGCAGTTATCTGCGTAGAACCCTAGGTGAAAGTGTCAGCGTTGAAGAGCTGTTGATATTGAAGTCACTCACTTTCAAAACGTACGCCCACTGACAAGAATCAGTTATCAACTCCAGGAAAAATCGATCCACTTACTTCCGAAGTCTTGTGCCAGTGCAGCTCACTGAGTCCAGTGTGAGCTGTGTACTGATCAATGTCAATGTTTACGAGATCAACTTACCGAATGGCCCCAGGTTCCAATCTCATATTGACGCTGGCCATTTCTATACAAAAAAGAGTGAGTGTATGATTAATGGATTATTCAGTACTTACGGGTGGCGATTGGCATCACTCCGACTATTAGATTCATAACGGTAAGCAGCGGCAAAGAATCAGTGGGAATAGAATACAATCTTACTGTTCTCCTGACGGGCCCAGCCCCCCGTCTGCAAACGATTGTGGCTCAAAGAGAAAGGCCATTTCGCGTTCGAACTGGGATTTTCAATTGAGTCCTATTTCGGGAAACGCGAGCAAAGACAGAATCCACTTACATGGAGCCAGAGTCCGTGGTCGGAGGGGCTAATAAGTCGGGGTTTTGCAAGTCAATAGGAAGGTTGTCGGGGCCAAGGACGGATGCTCCAAGCTTGCCGCGTTCCGCAGTGACGACCGAGGGATCACTGGTCTCGTTCCAAAGTGCCAAATTTGGATCCAAACTGGCAAAAGGAACAGTCGCGGTTGACGACGCTGCTGTGTCCGTCGACGATGCGGTGACCGTCTGATTCGATACAGTACTAGAAGGCGCAGAAGTCTCAGAGTCAGTCACGCCCGAAGACGTAGAGCGCTTTCCAGGCGCAGCATCGACGAGCGGCGCAAGGAGGATAAGTACTACTAAGACAGTAGAGATTTGGACCATCACGATTGAAAGAGCTGACAGATTGCTGAATAAACTGTGGCTGAGTTTTTGAGAGGCTTTTATACGTTTCTTAGAGACTCGACCGATGCCCTGTTGACCACCTTGTAGGGCAGCTCGGGTTATCGTTACCCCAATTATGGGCAAATTAGGAAGAGAAGGCCACTAGAAATGGCTCGTTCTCAGGGCAGTAGACGACGAAACACAGGTACTGAGTAGAAGGGATGATATTGATGCGTCGACTGGATTAAGAAGACGACTATACGAGCGTAAGATGCAGACGGTTCAAGAATAGGTCGAGCTTACGCGAAGAAACCATTTCAGCTATTGAATAGAAAATGGGTCCATGCGGAAGAAAATTGTCTTAAAACTACCGCTTGAACCTGTAGTTCCAGCGCCAAATGGTCATGTAGGACGACGGGTGTTGTAGAATCGCGGACGGCGTAAAGATATTCATCCTTGATGCTTAAAAATAGTGAAAAGTAGCATAAATTCGCTTCTTCAACAAACAAGTTGGCATATGATAGAAGAAATCATGAAAAAAACCCACGAGGAATCGTCCTTGACAACGATCGAAGAAACATCCTCTAAGCCATCCTAGGAGAAAGAGTCCGAGTACCTAGATAAGGACTGTAGAAGAATTTTACGCAGGATGACGCTCTCGAAGGAGACAACAAATCATGTGACTGTGGCAGGCCGGCTTTCTGGGTTTAAATTCGAAATTTCGTCCCAAAAGGTCATGATCGGATTTTCGTGTGGGAAAGCGGGAGAAAACATTATTTATTCCGTAGCGTCCACGAAACGTCGGACTTGCGTCGAACACTCTTCAAACTCACCAGAGTATGGTATAAGACTCTTGAAATAATGTAAAATCCGAACATCTAATGTTTCTATCTTCTTGTTTTGTCTTTAGCTTCAATTCGAATTTGTTTCGGACCAATTCATAACATAAACATCCATCTCGGAGTTTTGGGATCGCCTTCGTGGTTATCTCGTACAATTTTTGCAAAACGCAGGTAGTTGTCGCGCAAGAAAGTCATCGTTGTGAGTTTTATGCGTCTGTCAGGCATTTCAGCAGAGGATGAAGGTACTACACCAGGCACGTAAAACACGGCATCGAGTAGGATTGAGAAATGCTTGAGTAATGCTCTGAATGCCACGAGAAAATCCGATCATAACCTTTCGGTGTAGTACTTGAAAACCCCTGGAAAGACCAAACTACGTATCAACAGCTCTAAGAGAAGGTATCTTACTCTACAAGGGAGGTGCTGTACGCCTTCATTGCCCGCGAGCACCAAAGTAAGCATGTACTAAGTTTATCGTGGAACACGGCCCGGCTGCAATAGGCCTTTCTGCATTTGCGATGGTATGCACATGGGCAGATATTCTTGATGGCATCTTCACCACAGTTTTCTTTGAATAGGCGAATCACCGTCTTGAAACCATCGAGGACAATGAGGGATGGAGCGCAGGTCAGACGACTTACTACAGTCTTTGAAAACAACCGGTGCGATGCTATGATCCAAAAATCTATATATATATATCATTGTTTCATCGTTGAACTCACCTACTGTCGCTATAAATAGAATCGGCAACGGTCATGAGCGCTACCAGTGGATCCAGAAATATTTCAAGCATGAACCTGAACAACTATAGTAAAACCTCATGAGAAATATCAATTATCAAGTACCCTGGATTGGACGATCTGACGGTAAATCTAAACAGGAAGAAAGTTGGAGCGGTGGTCCCTTTCACTTGCTCTTGTGACTTTGCACAGGCTGGGAGAATTCCTTATCTTGCCTTCTTCGCCGTGTACGACGTCCTACATGAATAGGTGACCTGGATCGGCAGAGGTCTATACACAGCTACGGGGGAACTACTAGCCTTGCTGTTTTCACACAGGCTGTCATTTGGCTGTCATGGTGAGGCGCTTCAGAAGCACACCACATCCGCGAGACGGACGAGCTCACGTAGGGATTAACCTGCGATTGATAATAAATCTATGAGAAACGCTCAAAACACTGCTCCATCCTAAAGAAATGGAGAGAGCTGACCTATCGTGGGCAGTAAACGGCGGGGATGAACAGTTGGAACGATCAGGGTAATTGTGAGCTGGACAACACAAAGAACATATGTTTCAAAATAGCAGTAAACCATTAAAAAATAAGTATTTAACAAACCCCGACGTCATAAGCGCGTTTGACATTGAAACAATGGAATATGAAGTCCAAATCCAACGATAGGCGTCTCTATCTGTTTCACTGTAGCGTGGGAGATGTCACAGCCTTACCGTGTTAACAGGCCGCAGCTCTTTGGCCATCATCTAATTAAAACGATGCTGCGGAGATGAACATCGCGAAGTTATTGCGAGGAACCAGGTCACTGACTCTCTATCTCGAGACAAGCAGGGTTCTGCACATCAGAAGGGGAATGCTTCAGGATGGCGGCACATGGTGAGAATGAATACACGTCTCTAGATGTATAGTTCTCTATTTCTCCTCTGCTCCAGTATTTGAGTATGGACGTTGCGCGGTCAGAGTTGATCATTAAAAAGTGGCACCTTGCAAGAGACCAGCCAGCAGGGAAAATAGACAACTATCAAAATGACGTAGTGAATAAGGTTAGGCAGTACAAGGCGAAGCGGCGGGGTCCGATTCTTTTGTGGATAGATGCCGAGAGATGATCAGATTCAGTGTGTGGTCATAATCCGTAGTCAGAGTATGTGCAAGGTTGACCATGACAAAGTCAATAAAAGTTAGAAAACGAAAGTATGTATTTTTCTAGAGCAGCTCCGAGAAATTAGAATTGCCAGAGTAGCGCGAGGGCCTGGCTCTTACTTACGTTTCAGCGAAAGCACCGTGCCTGGCAAAGCATATCGGAGTCGCGCATATGGTGGTGATAAAGGATATATGATATCTATAGATACGTGATGGTAGTAGCGACGAAAGTAATGAGGTGGGATGCTGATCAAATATTATTAGACCGGGCCGTAGGCGGACCGCATGAACTATTTTTGCCTTGATGCATGGGCGACGCACTACTAGTACTCGAAAATAGGCGGCAGACAGTAGTTAATCCCAAATGAATAGCAAACAAACCGTACATTTTCTTTTTACATTTGGCACTCAAACAAAAATTTCCATGTTGGATGAGTGTTAGAATCGCGGGGCCGTTCTCAAACGAAGTGATTGGCAAGAATAGCTTACATCTTTGGCAAACGCGACATGGGGACTGACTACGGAATCCACAGCCCTATATACTAGAAATCCCCGAGGAAATAAGCAAACACGTAAGCAAATCCATACGAGAACTCAAACGGCGACTGTCTGTCAATGCCATAAGAAGCTCGAAATCTCACAATGACTCCTCACTTATGAATTTATTTATGTCGGAATCTTTTCAGAGCAGAGCTAATCAAAGCCATATCGAAGGCGACAGCACAGAGTGTTTTAGGTAGAAGGTTAAACATATTTTTCTACTTTTGCTTTACATCATTGCCGCTGAATGATATCTCTGGAAGCCGATGAGACTGCTCGGTTTGTTCCAGCTACTTTGCTTGAAAGAGGTATTTTCCAACGCGTCTTCAACTATTCTTCCCAGCGCTTTATCGCTGCTTCTGCGAAGACGCAAAATGAACGTAACAAAGTGATAGACCTGTAAAGGCGAGAAGATATTAAATGCTCGTACATTCCGTTCTACGATAGAAACGGCCTGTAAGAACTTTAGTATAACGATCTATAAATTAGGAAGGGCACGAACGTCTGTCGATATGGAGCACCACACCATTAAAACCGCGCCGTTGACACTATTTGTCGCGAGACCAAAGACTGCACGATTGGCAATTCCAAAACTGGCATGGAGCCTTACCGAAGTCTCGAGATACATCTTGGTCTGGCTAAGGGCCTGAGTAAACGAAGTGCGTGGCGCCTCGTATTTCACGGTCAAGACGGCGAATAATAGTTTGGATTTAGATTGTTCAGTGTTCATGACGATGAGGGGTAGCTTCGGCTCATCGGGACCAGATACGGATTCTGAACAAGTGATTAAGAAGGTATTGAGAAAGTCGGTCTCGGGCTTCTCATTTCCATGTTTTTTTTTGCCTTCTTCGGGATAAATGGTCCTTTTTTGATTATTGCTAGTGCTTTGTCAACCTCGGTCGACAATTTTTCGACAACTCCTTTAAAGATATCTTCAGAAGGATGTTCGTCCTTATCCGTCCTTGCCAGTTATTCGACACCTTCGTGTTGTACCGAGATCGGATCTTCAAGCTGACTTCATCCGTCCTTGTAACCTGTTGGAAAGGACCGACCAACCCTCAAGAGGTGCAGCCTGACTGAGCGGAAAAATTGCCGAATTTCCGCGATACGAACAAGGGGCTCCACAACTTCCTCGAAGTGATGCGTTGCCAGGTTACAGGCTTCTCTTGCTACCAGTGCATCACTAAGGTACATGTTCCTCATCGGTTCGAACAAATTCTTTCACGGAAGTGATAAGGAGTGTCGGCGTAGTCTATGAACTCTTTGCGGCTAGGCTTTCCGGGGGAATATATCAGATCCGCGAGGCCATTGCACGAAAGAGACGATAACCATTCGAGTCTACCTGAATGTGAGTATGCCTTTGGAACGACACCAACGGACGAACCTACAACAATCTTGTCGGGTTGCGGCGCTGTCCTCCCAGCTTCTGTGAACACGCTCCCAAAGAAGCCAGCTAAAAGTAAGAAAAGATCCGGTGATTCTCCAATCGTCCTGGGAAAGCGCAGTAGCGTTCTTGTAGCAGCTCGAAATAGCCTTCATCTCGAGTTCGCTATGGACTAAAAAGAAGTTCATGAACCTGACCCTGTAAGTGAGAATGATGAGGCTGAATTAGAAAAAAAATAATCATGCGTGACTGACAGGATCGGTGATGGTAGTTTCAAAGTCTTGTCATGTCCTCGTAGAAAGTAAGATTGCCACTAACTTCTTTGAGAAGTTCGGAATCGAGACCGTGCGCGTCATGAGAGTACTTGACGTTGGCGAGGCTAACCATTTTACGATCACGACATAGCCAGAGAAGGAAAGGGTAGCCCCGCGCATAGCTACACCGGCAAGGGATTTTGCACCCGACCTAAGCATACGATGTCAGTTGCGACTTCAATTCATGATAGCAAAGGACGACAAACACCGAGCATGATAAGCAATCCACGCATTCTGATCTATTGCTATTCATTCCCGAAGAAGGCTTGTCCTTCTCATGCTCTCCTCTGGAAGGACGCAAGAGGGGGACAAGAGACAACTATCATAGGGGACTCGTACCTTCTATTCTAGATGTCGAGCTTGCCCTGGAAGAGCAGTGCTACGGAGACTCAAAAACGAACTGTTGTTCATAATGTTCTTCTCCGGCAGCAAAAGGAATAAAAGAGCAACGGAATGCAGATACAGCCAGTATGGGAGGACATGCGCGCATCAAGAAGAGTACGAGATGATTAAACCGATGTTTGACTCTCCGTAGAAGCCTCCATATGCTCGTAGCCGGTATCATTTCGTACAAAGTGTGTGAGTGATATTCTTCATACTTGAACTTGCCATCCGAGTGATCTTCCGTATTATCAAACGTCAGTGTAGGTACGTTGCTTTCTACCGTTGGTCTTGGTGGTTGGATATCTTCGACAGTATGGGATATCAGCAGCGACGCATAAACGTCTTCCATAATACTGTGGTGTGCGATAATCGTGGTCCAACAATCGGAGCTTCTTCCTTGAAAAGGTTGTCATCGAAGTGTGTGACGCACAACTTCTTCACACTCACCTCGCATAATAATCCTCATAACCGACAGACACAAGAGGTATTATCAGCTATACGACATTGTGCTTCAATATAAGAGCCCGGAGCGCGCTAACAGTAGAAAACACCAAGTCAAGAATGTCCAGGACTTCCGAATGTGCGTCTGATTGGGAAAACTGTCCCGGAGAGCGCTTGTATAAAGTCGCTAGTTCTTGAAATATAGGAGATGTTCGAGAAGAAACAGAGGGGCATGACTGGGAACCACAGGCAAGTTGTGAAGGAATTAGATAGTCAAGTGAACCGGCGAGACATTGCATTTCTGCAGGCCATTCTGCAGCATCCAAAATCAAGAGATCCAGGGGAGACATTCGGAGAATAGAGAGTAAAATGAGGCAGAAAATGGAGGTTGTCAAGATCAACTTTACGGTTCCGGGTACGGACCGGCGGCGGTAACTGCCTAATAATATATCACGTGAGCGTCGTGTCCAATTTTAAAGTTACCGACCGGTGACAGAGATACCGCGTTTTTTGCCCACTGGCAGGGCCCCGGAGTGTATATCATGTAATATATAAGTAAAGTGATAGAATCCGCGAGCCTATCCATGAGCACAAAAACTTATTCTACCAAACATGGAGCTATGCATAATCCATACAGTAATACAACAGAGCTAAGCAGGAACAAAGGATATCAGTGGTATCTTGAAATGGGGGGTAGTCTATAGTAGCTACAAGTTCAATAATTACATCGTAAAGGTCATCATCATGTCGTGTATAGCTTGAAATGTCATTTGCCGAACAGCCGATTCTTCAGTCCTTTCCCAAATTTTTTGACCTGTGAACGAACTCCCAAACGTGGTTTGGGGCTCATATCTTTGAATCTAAAGGAGCCTGCGTCGTCTCCGCTCGCTAGCGCCATCCTCAACTCCGCCTCTCCGCTCATCGAGAAGCCCATATTGTTGAGCTTGTCGACAGGTGGAATGTACCCGAACTCTCCCGGAGAATATGCCGTTGATGCAGAAGGGAAGGTGCTAGAATAATCGAGATCTGGTGGCGTGGGGAGGTCGAAGTCGTGGCCCAGGCTGGAGGTCCGTCCTGAGAAGGCCATGCCGTGCCCAGGAGATGAGGGCCGTAATGACATGGGAGACGTTGGTCGGCTTTCGCTGGGCTTGCACTCGGGTTGGGGAGAGGTAGGACGGGACATGTCTTTGCGAATGACTGAAGAATAATATGGCCTATGGGGGTGGCCCAAGCGGGGTATATTGTGGGACTGCGAATTGGAACGGCGAGGGCCTTGCAGTTTTGTGATGGGTATAGACAGCGAAATGCTGGATGTAAGAGAGTCATGAGACGATTGAGGGGGTTGTGATGCTGGTCTCCGTGAGGTTCGCCCTTCTGCAGAAGCCGGACGGGTTGGAGCGGGCGAGGCTGGCGCTGACATGCGAAGTTTTCCCATTGGTTGCTTCCTCCGAAGAGCTCTCTGTCCTGCTGAGAATTCTTGGACAAGGGCATCGTGATGGGAATGGCCTGAATGGGGAGCAGTGGAAGGACGTGAAGATATCGTAGATGGTTTGACGGTCATAGCGTTCATGGCAACTTTATCAGTGTTCCGATGATTAACGTCGTTGACCGACAGTGCACATTCCAAGTCCGGTGGAGTCGGCGTCCCCTTCTCGACCCTCAGCCGGTTGGTGCTGCGGCCAGTTAGTTTGGCGAGGGTATCGTCCCTCACCTTCTTGTGGTAAGACTAAGAGTGAGCTGTCAGTTTTAACCGGAGTAGGCCATATATATATCGCGCACCGAAGCCGTCACTGTGGCAACCTGAGGACATTCACTAGCAACGGTCTCATTGCATACCGTACTGGGGTTGATGAGAGCATGTAGCTGATCAGATGGCCGATTCAAAGTGGGTAACGGAGACAGATTCAAATCTGTTACCGCGGGATCGTCTTCCTCAACGCACGGAAGTAAAGGTCGTTTGTTGTCCGCGATAACAGGGGCAGTAGAAGATAGCAACCCGGTCCACTGATCGACGGTGATGTTGCCTGCCTGGGTCCAAGAGTGACGCAGTCTGTGTGGCGATGCGGGTGGCGGTGTTGAGGGTAGGAGATGAGGCACATGTAATCTTTGATGTACAGATACATGCAGCTTCCCTGCTGGTGCACATAAATTGACATGTTCTCCTGTGGAAGCTGTGAACGTCCATCTACGGTGTGGAATGCGTCCAGTCGCGCGCTCAGATCCTTTTTCAGAGTGGCCGTACATGCAAGGAGGGGATGTTGTACTCGAAAAGCCGCACTTGATACAAGTGAAAAACGGTCGGTCGGTCGGAATTAGGCGAAGGACAGGGAGGGATGTTGATTTGTGCAAGTTCTTGAGGTGCATTAGCCTATATGTAGGAAGGGAATGAATCGTAATCTTATTCACCTTGTTTAATCTATGCAAATATCGCCTGGTTAAATTTCGGCGAAGGCGAGCCTCTGATGGGGACCAGGATGAATATGCCATGAACGAGCCGTCGTCAAGATACTCAGTCGTGATAAGTCGTAAACGTCGTAAGTAAGAGAGAGGCCAAGCGGCGAGCGCTTCGTCACTAAGCCTTATAAGAGGCTCAATTGAGAAGGTCGTGGTCGAAGGAGAAGGTTAATGATCAGGGTCGATACTCCAATGCGGGCCGATAAAGAACCCCATTGTATAGCCTACAATGCGGATAAGAATGGTATAAGAAGCTCACCATAAAGGACATTATGAAACTCGCTGTTTCCTCACCAAAAGAGCGTGATCATGAGCCGACATGAGGCGGTTCGCCAGGCATTTTACTTTGCGGATGTGATCGTCTTTTTCCTATCTTATCCATTCCGTCTGTGTCTCGGCCACATCTGCATGTCCCATGATTAAATCGATTTTCCTTTACAAATGTTGTATATTTCATCAGCGGCCTGGGATGAAGGAATAAAACATAGGGTGAAAGAACGGGCGACCGAATCCGGACGCTTGGGGCCATGTGCTGTACGGCACGGGCACTGACGGCGAATTACTCTCTGCATACCCACGCAAACAGTCCACAATCTTACAGCCTTGCAATCAATGGCACCTGCATTTTTAAGTAAAGGAAAGTACTGAAAACATCAGGTCGTTTCCGTTTTCGACGGTCAAGGCCCAATCTGCTCTGACAGGCTCTGACAGGACATCCGCTGGTAATGCACACAGACAAAGCCAAGCGCCTGGAAAATCAAATCATGTGCCTGCACTTACAACGAGGCAAATATACCGCACCAAAGGATCCCCATCGTAAACAGCCACAGAGATTTGTTCAGCGAGATTCAGAGACCAAAAGAAGGTGGATGAAAATGAAAACACGTTGGTTAGCTATAACACGTACGGAGGCATAGTACGGTTCCCATTCTTCATAAATCCTGACATAGATGGCGGAAGACGCCACTATTCTAGCTTTCAAGTACTGTCAAGTTTTATGTTTATTAGCACGGGATGAGAGCGGAGATTGCTCGCAACACAAATTAGGAACCCTGAGCTACAGCAGAAAGAGGCCGGAAACGAGCAGACAGCCCAAATAAATGTGGGGAATGCACCGCTTCATCATTATGTGGAGACATCGAGGGTCCTGAGTACGTACGTGTTGATGGTCGAGGCCGTACTCCGGTGCTGCTGACCTTCTGCGAAATCGGAATGAGAAGACATGAATCAGAGCGTCGGAAAGACATACCGAGGATTCCTTGTTGTGAATGACTGTTAAGGTCATATGAAGACTTCGCATCAGATGTCAACTCATAAGTCGAGTACAGCAGGCAGCAGGTCGGCACTTCGACGAGTGGCCAACGAGGGGGGTAATAAGACTACATCGACTGCGTCTCGAGGCTGAGAAGTCCATGTAGTTCAGAGGTGTAACGGACGGCGAAGCAAGAAAGGATAAACTGCAGCGGAATCGATAAAATTCAGAGAACGACGCAAAAACTACCAACTGAAAGGCGAGTGATGCGAAGAGTCTGCAGACGCAGCGATAAAAATACTGAAATGGTAAGGTTTGGCGCACAGGTGGAAAGAAGGAAACAAATAACACACAGAATCCAGACGTGGTGGAAGTCAAACACGAGAACTCAGAACGAGTTTTCTTGACGGAATCACGTGGGTATCGGTCCGACCTCCGAGGCCTTGTTGAACTGTTGAACAGAACTGTGTTCTGCTTTAGCCTCGCACCTCACTAGTATGTCCGCGGGATAAGTTCTTCTCTGGATAATCTAGCGCGGAGCCTTGCGATGCTACCAGAGTAGCTCTCAGAAATGTTCAGGCAAGGCGGAGACGATGGGATTCATACTTCAGTGGATCCTCGCCACCCTCCGACGATACTGTCACCTTTACAGTTTATCACTACTTTTTGCTAATTATCTCGTTAATTTTATTTGCTGATTTTGTTAGATTACCACAGCGTTACAGGTGCTGAATCCGATTTAGGCTCGGGATGCCACCAAAACAGAGTTTTCATCCGTTTACGCGTACAGATGTAGAAATGATGCTCTGCAATGACGATGCCTTCCCTGTAATCTACGTTATGGCTACCTATATCTTTCTCCCCACCACGCATCTAAATAACTGAGTGCTCGCGGATGCGCCCTTCTAGTGACGATCAGTGATAATGGGTCTTCAGGTGATGCAGACGCATTGCCGAGTAGCTGAAAACTCGGGATGGATGTTTCTATGTGCGCGATGCCGCAGTCATGCTCTTTCTAATACACCCCATTCATTGGTTACATAAAACAGAATCTATCAGAGAAGAGTACGCACCTTTCGTCTTTTGATTGCCTCTTTTGCTTCAAAGGAGATAGGTTCAACAGGCATGATGTATCTCAGGAACAAGTCAGGAGTGTTTAGCTCTATGTATAAGGAGGATATGATGTGGTTTCCGTGTGATCCTCGGTCGTCGCGACTCAGGGGGAAAAGGTGGGAACTTGAAAGGAGTAGAGTGGAGTTTCCATATTCGGTCATCACCTCCTACGATCATCGTCACTTTCAGAGTGCTTAAGCACCGATCTACGCACTTTGAGAGGGTTGAACCCATAATTTTTCAGAGATCTGAGACACTCCTAAATTCAAATTGTATTCCTTGAGCCTCAAACTTGAACAGATAGGTAGATCGACCGAAGTCAAAGTCACTCACCCGCGGTTGCGCTAAGAAGCGTCTAACAAGGGACATCCTAACTTTTTGCCCTTACTACTTGGCTGTAGTTAGTACCTTGTTACTTAGTGAAGGAATATATCCTTATCGTAGAACAACGTATATCAAACACTTTATTAAATACTATATCGAAACAAGCCGATTCCAACAACGTCAGCTATCCGAGATAAGATATGGAAAAAATTAAACCTTGGTGGAGGAATCGTTGGAAGGTGCTAGCCCCGACCCCGACTCCTCCATTTGTCGAGTTGTTATGGTATGAGCAGGCTTGAGCAGACTGTCAAGTTGATGTTTAAGCATTAAAAATTACCACGTACAGCAGGTTGGGCAAACATTGGACGCGAAAGTTCTGTTTCGTGTTTCGACATCGATGGGTCCATCTTTTCTCGAAGGTATTCTCTAGAATTGAGTCTAATGGATGATGAAGCTGTAAGCTTTACTCGAAGTATTGCAAAAGATCAGACTTACATAGCTAAAAACGAGTTCAAGTATGCTGGAAGAGATGAGAATCAGTGAATGGAAGGAAGTTGAGGAAACAGACCCTACATTTTGCAATTAAGAAAAATATTCCCCCGTAGATTGTCGCATCGGGAAGGACCAAGAACTGGAGGTATGTTTGTTGAGTGCAAATGTAGACCTTCGCATTGAAATCATCCTACCGTAACCAGCGACCCTACTGAGAGTAAACTATCGGCGAGTTTCAGCGGCGATGATATACAGAGGCGGCAGAAGTACTGACGTCGTGATAAGGTTCGTGTTGACAGTGAACAATGTAAGGAGAGTGATAACATGATCACTTCTGTACCGGAAATATCAGATAACCGTCCATCGTGAGACCAACTTAGCACACACCTGACGACCCCTGATCGAGCTCGTTGAAGAGACATAACTACAAGACAGTTAGATCGTCACTCAAAACAGACGAGACGAGCTAGTCACTCATAGCCAGAGTCATGATCACGTCAAAGGCTATTCCACTTGAAGCCGCAAGTTTAATCACAAGCTGGAAGATGTTTGTTTTACTGGCTGGTTTCTATAAATAATAGTTACTCACAGTAAAATTCGGCGCATTGGGACTGTGTAAGGAGTGCTGGAACCCAAAGATGCCCATAGCTGTGAAGCATCAGCGCCGGTTCAGATTTTTCCCGAATGTATTTACGAACCAACATATGATGCTGAATTCAAAGGACCAGTTAAGTTCAATAGTAGTAACAAGCATTGTCGCACTGACCAAAGTTAAAAAATGCCAATGGAACCTATTGTGGGACATGAAGACATCACACCGGGCAAAAGGTATAGCACAATACGCTCACCATGATAGCTACAAAGCTGATTCGCATCCATACACTTAGCGAAGAAGTGCTGAATCTCCATATGCGCCAACAGAAGAAGCTATGAACTGGCATAAATAAGACGAACAGTGGTGATAAACATTTACTCGCAGCTGTATGAGAAGCACCGAGCTGACCTGGTCCTATCGTAAGCATACTGAGAGAAGACTAAGAAATGATGCTGACCCCGATAATGGATTCATCCTGTCGTAATATTAGTATCAGAAGTAACCCCAAACTGAAAAAAGTGGGACTCGCATATGTGGTCAATCTAGTTAGCTTGTTAATGAGACGCGGCTAAATGGATAAAGTACGTATACGTACGCTTTACCACCACCAGCTCCTTTTCCTTCCAGTGCAATTGGATTGGCAAAGTCGCTCACCAAAAAGCGATACATGCCAGCCACCATCATGCCTTGGTTTACGGTATCTAATCCCTGCCGTGGAATAGGCAGCTGTAGGACATGAGGCTGGGTGAAGGACTTACACTGTAAGTAAGGTAAGTTACATTCTTGTCAGCGTAGATAGAATACCGTCACTTACAATACAACGAACACGAAAGTCTTTAACCACCAACGGTCAGATCGGGCCCGACTTGAAGTTATGTAGAGGAACGTCTGGACGCAGATAACACCGTACAATCTTCCACACTATTAGAGGTGGCGATAATTTGTGAGAGGGACGTAGTACGTACAGCGTCGAGAGACAGGTGCCAATGTATAGCGCCCCGAGAGTGTTGTCTAGAGCAGGAAGCGCAATGGGTAAAGCTGGTACTGCTGACATATTGGGTTCTGCGATAGTGTAAACCGACAAAGAGGAGCGTTTAAATAGCATCCTCTGGGCCAGAATATACCACCAGGCCACCTGTGATTCGACAATCACACATCTGGACCTAGTGAAGATGGACGATAGGATTGAAAGCTTGAAGGCTTGATGAACTGGAATGTTGCTGGAATGTTGTTGAGAATTAGAAGATTGTTAGATTAAGCAAAGTATTCACAGGACCGTGGACACCTCCAGCCCTCTCGGGCGGTGATACAGCCCTCTGATGTGGTCTGGTCGGCGGCTACAAGTTGGAAGAAAGTTGTTGAGATGATATCGGCAAGAGCAACAACCGATTTGCTGGATAAAATGCCCCACGAGCTATGAATAGACGATGATTCTTCTCCTCATCAGTGAACCACAGGATAGGTGAAAAAGATCAACATCAGTTCTCATTTACAGCTCAAGTTCTTATGCTCGCCGGAACAGGCTGACGTGAGAATAGTTGATGTGATCTTGTTTCGAATGTACATCCAGGTACATAGTTGCATTAATATCCTTTCCATAGCTCGAAATTGTGAGTCTCTCGAACTAACGCGTTTATCATTAGATGAGTACATGCATTTGGCTTAATTGCAAATGCTGACCATACGAGACAATTCTTAGTATTGTGGTAGAGACGTGAGCTATTGATACGTGCCTTCAGGAAGCACTTTTTTTCTCGTTGAGAGCGTCCCTTGCACATTTCTTGATTTCAAACTGCGCCTTCAACTTTAGTCTTTTCTCTTCGTTCATAAATTTCCCCTGTAGCGAATGTAAATACCAGCTTAACAGTTCCTCTAACTGACTTAACTCACATACGCTGTCCTGCTCCTCTGTCCAGGCCGCGTCGGTTTAGCGGCGATCATTCTGCCCTTATTTTCGCTGTAAAGATATTCAAACATCTCGCATCCTCGAAACCGGTCGTACCTATATATGTTATTCAAATAAGGATGGTTTCGCCGAGATCAAGTAGATCTCACCGACTTTCTGTCCATCACTGCTTCCTTCTTCAATGCCACCATCGTTACATCCGTTGCCTGCTCAACAAGCTTGGTGAAGAGGGCGCTGCCCATGGTTACCTTGAGCCTCACGAACAACGGGCCTATGTATTCGTACTGTTGTGTTTGTCCCGTAGCAGGAATGTCGTTATCTGTGTCGACTTCCGTAGGCGAACCCGAATCGAACCCTCCAGGACTCTGCACTTCAGTTGGACTTTCCGTGTTGTCTGGGCTTTGGACAATTGTCCCATCATCATTGGTACTAGGGGCGGTATTGCCACTTGTATCGATCGTGCCAGGGCTTCCGGATTTAACCGGACTGAGCTCCGATCTCGTTAGCAAGCCAGGCAATCGATAAAGTGCTGGAAACTCACCTGGCTTTGCACGTCCACGAGATAAGACATAGAGTGAAGACAAGGACGATGGACTTGTAGTAGGCTTTCATATGCGTTTAGGAGAGAACCAGCTCTGTCCCCGCATGCCCAAGAGACCGCGCATTTAACTTGTACAGTTACGAGTATGTCGCATAAGCCATTGAGCTCTTTTCTGTTGATGATTGCGGCGGTGTACACCGACCACATGCTATGCTTTTCAGCAACCCTTCCTATAGTAAAAATACCTACCTTACAGTAGCAACTACGTTAACGCATATCCATAACAACCACAATAAATCGCTTGATTGACTCACAAAGGCCTCAATAGCTATGTTGAATAGTCTAGCTCAGTCGGCCCCAAAACTCGATATCAGACCGCTAAGAAATGCTGAGAACTAGCAGCCATCCGAGCAATCTAACATCCGTCCCGTACACGGCTGGGCACTCCTTGCTCGTGGTGACAGCAACTTCAGCATCCCCTGTCCCTAAGCTCTCTCTCCTTGCGAGTGGGAGTGTATTGCAATTACCGGTTACAGGTGAGCGAAATCGTACTCTTGGCAGGCCGCAGGCGAGATGGTGCTAAATGTTGCAGATATCGCTAGGATTATCACTTGTCCTGCTCTCCTCAGAGCCATTCGTCGCGTATACAGTCGACAAGCTGTTGAAAGAAGACCCGCATTGGAAGCTAGGTTTGCTGCGTCTTCATGTGCAGATAATGTAGCTTTGCTGACACATTCTAAGGATATTGAAGAGATAAGTTCGAATAGCCAGAATCGAAAGCCTCCAGTAAGGCGAGGTTGATTGGGACACAGTGTTCACTGTTCCTTGGACAAATTACGGCGCGTCGTAGTCGCTAACGTGAGAAGGAGCGGAGAGGAAGCGGCGAAAAGAGAAATTTAAACTCCGAAACAAGCCGTGCCGACGCGACTGTCCCTAATCGCGTCGATCGCGTCACTGCGCCAGTACTACGCGTAACGCCCCGCTAACTTGAAATAAGCTGATCAATAATACGGGTTTGTCTTAGGCTAGATCCCGCCGTCAGGAAGGCTGTTCACCATTACTCCTGTTATTAAGATGATAATCACCTTCACTAACCGCTAGTGAAGAAGGGGGGGGGACATGACTCCGCCAAACGTTGATCCTCCCCATTACTTTAACTGTTTATCGGTTCCTGGTTTGTCTATTGAGTCCTATGGAATGGATGGCGAGGACGGAAGAGCGACATCCCTATAGGTGTCCGATGGCATCGGTTTAGAGGCGATTGAAACCGGCTCACTTCCGCTAGGAAAGAAGAAGACTATGGAAGAGACCTATTCCTTCGATTGAAATGCGCTTCGGACCTCCGTACTTTTCTCGGTTCTGCTTTGCGGTCCAACTCTTTTCCGTGCTGTCTCGCCTGGAAATGACACTTGACAATCCTGATTCCTTGTACAGTCCCTGTACGGAAACCCATCACCACAACCTCGCAGAATATCTCGGGTCCATCCCGCGCACTAGATGCGTCTGACTATGCTGTTGATGTAAACTCAGTCATATGTTCACCAAAGTGGTCAAGACTTTGTCCAGCTACAGCAGAACGTCTGGCCGAAGCAAAAACGCTTGAAATGACTTGCTTCAACGGCCTTTGTTGAAAGAGCAAGGATTTATCAAATGTTCCCGAATACCGAAGTCCCGACGGACTTTGTTTCCTCCGTGTCGACCCACTTTACTCTCTTCACACGGAGACGACAGATGGCGTACATGTATGTGCACATGTGCGGAACATTTCGACCTCACGGACTGTCTTTCACCCTGTCGGACGTTCTCATGAGTCATAGGTTCTCACCCAGATGTGTATTTGCACATACGCAGCGGAACAATAGATATGACCATCGGAAGTACTCAGTACTCAAGTCTCAAGAAGTTCTCCGCCTCCTCAACCGTTTAGGAGCGCGCCGGGAGAATGGGTAGACCCAGACCAACCCATAGGGATATCTTTCGCCCATTGTCCGGGTCCCGCTCTCATTCCCGCGACGAATGAGCGTGATTTCCCTCTGTATTATCAATACCGTAGCCTTGCCCCTCTCAGATTTCTCCCTTCCTCCATTGCGGAGTACGCTGCTTCCTTTCGTGCCTCTCCGTCCTTCCTTCCTTACCTCTTTATTCCGGTATTAGGAGTAAAGCTCCCTACATAAGCTCCCTTCTTAGTTCTTCACTCTTCACTCTCTAATCCGGGATTGATAACCTCCAGTGAGCCAAAAGATCGCGTCTTGGATGCTTAGCAGCTACAGAGGCTTACTACTAGTTCGATCCTCGTAGTGCATCCACAACGCAGTTTGCTTCGTTGATCAAGGTTTTTCTCTACTTCATATTATGCCTTCCAGAATATCAGTACATTTCCAATAACGAGTACATCCATCAGTAAAAGTACAAGCGCAAATTCTGTTTCGCTTCTTTAATCACCTAGAAGAAATTGTATGCCCTTGAAAGGGGCAGCTTCTCAGCCGGCGCGACATCCGCCAGCTCTCCATTCGCGCACACTTCATACGTCTCCGGATCCACCGACATTTTAGGAATGAGATCATTCCATCTCATATCCTTTTTGGTGATATTCCTGCAGCCCTTGACAGCTACTGCGTCTTTTTTGAGATCATAGGAAGCTATCGCGCCAGATGAGATGGAAATTTCCGATACGAATGCCACAGAATTTAGAGCTGCCGAGCCAGGCTTGGCACCCCACATTGGCTTGGAGTAGAATGGCTGTACGGAGGGTATGGATGCATTCGCATCGCCCATCTGTTGAAATGAATTAAAATCCAAGGATGAAAGACGCGTAAGAGAGGTACCTGAGACCAGGCAATGACACCGGATTTGAGAACCATCTCAGGTTTAGCACCAAAGTTTTCAGGCTTCCAGAGCACTAGATCTGCCAGGGTTCCAACAGCAACATGGCCCACAGCGTGACTGATTCCATGAGTTATCGCACTAGCGAGCCAAAACGATGAGATTTTGTTGACAAGAAGGAAAAAGAGGACCCACGGGTTTACGGTGTATTTGGCAACATATCTCTTCACACGAGCATTGTCAACACCCTCAGAGTCACCTAAGGATGTCAAAGGTCCACGGAACTCCCGCATCTTGCTTGCAGTCCTCCAGGTCCTACTAACGACTTCTCCCACACGTCCCATGGCCTGTGAGTCAGAACTAATCATCGCAATTGCCCCGATATCATGAAGGACGTCCTCAGCGGCTACGGTTTCCGCTCGAATACGAGACTCTGCGAAAGCGAGATCCTCAGGAATGGACTTGTCCAGGTGATGGCAGACCATAAGCATCTACGATCGGTACGTCAGACGAAGCTACGTGGGATCAATTGGGAGGAATATTCACGTCAAGATGCTCGTCCAAAGTGTTCTTAGTGTATGGACGCGTTGGATTTGTAGAAGAAGGCAAGACCTTTTCTTGGCCACAAACGACTATGATATCCGGTGCATGACCGCCACCTAATGACGTTTAGATGATATCGCGTTCACATGAACACAGAGCATACGAACCTGCTCCTTCACTGTGATATGTATGAATGGTCCGGTCACCAAAGGCCGCAATAGTGCCTTCAAACATTTAGAACACTTATAGAGTAACGACGGAACGACTCACTTTCCACGAATCCACTCTCATTTAATGTGTCGGTATGGATATTAACCTAGAATGAAGATTTTCATCGCTTGACTTAATCATAGAGGAGAAGATACAAACCTGAACGTCATACTTATCGCCAACATCCAAGCAATTGGTAATAGTAGCAGGCGTAGACCCCCAATCCTCGTGCAGCTTCAAACCTGCAGCTCCTGCTTGTACAATTTCTTCCAGAGCTGTAGGCCCAGCATCGTTTCCCTTTCCTGTAAACGCAAAGTTCATGGCCAAGCCATCCGTAGCACTCAGCATGTGTCGAATGTAGAACGGACTCGACGTGCATGTCGTCGCATTTGTGCCCGCACTCGGCCCTGTACCACCACCGATCATAGTAGTGGTTCCGGCTGCCAAAGCCTCCTCGACCTGCTGCGGACAGATATAGTGTACATGTGCATCGACAGCTCCGGCAGTGATTATGAGTTTTTCCCCTGCAATAACCTCGGTGGAAGAACCGATAATGAGAGAGAGGTGAACGTTCGCCATAACGTCCGGGTTGCCTGCCTTGCCAATACCGCAAATACGACCATTCTTGACACCAATGTCTGCTTTGTAGATTCCAGACCAGTCTACAATAAGGGCGTTGGTGATGACGAGATCGAGAGTCCCCTTGCTGGATCGATTAGTGGCCTGTCCCATGCCCTCTCTGATACTCTTGCCTCCACCGAACTTGACTTCGTCGCCATACACGGTCTCGTCGTGCTCAACCTGGATCCATAGAGCTGTGTCACCAAGTCGGACTCTATCACCAGTTGTAGGTCCGAACATGGAGATATAAGCTTCGCGACTGATCTCTGTGTCTACTTTGATATCCAATGCGCCTGGCTCGGGGACATGAGCGAACCCCTTTTGCACCAATGCATCGATGATCTGGTCTGATCTACCCAAGTCGACGACCCCAGAAGCGAGACGGTTCCCGCCCGAGAAGATTTGGTTTCCAGCGATAGCACATAGGGTCACAGTCTTGACATCACCTGGCTCGAAGCGCACCGCGGTACCTGCAGGTATGTCGAGTCGTTTACCGTACGCCCTGACTCGGTCAAACGAAAGCGCCGGGTTTGTCTCGATGAAAGGGTAGTGTGAACCAATCTAGGAGAATGATAAGTGCTGTATTTAGAGCTTAATGTCCTTAGCCTACTTGAATAGGACGGTCTCCATTATTCGTTACACGAAGGGATATTCTTGCTCTGCCCTTGTTAATGATGATAGGTTCCTTCCTGGCAATAATGGCGCCCGGAGCCTTCTCATGAGAATACTCTGAGACATCTGCAACAGGGAACGCGTTATCAGCAGGGATAGGGAGGAAGGAACCGTAGAGCGCGTTCTCAAGGTTTCCATTTTCCGTGCAAATAGGATCGTGAACCGTTACGAGAAAAACGCTATGGATTATATATGTTAGCGAAGAGGAAAGAATTATAAGAACTATTTCCATACCCGTCCTTAAAGGTTCCTTCGACTTGAATCTCGTGCAACAGACCAGCGACACTTGGAAGGACATGACGGCGACCAAGCATATCCTTTCCATGCTGCATAAGCTCGGCTACCGAGTGGTTACCATCCCGGATTCGTTCTTGTAACTGAGAGGCAATAAGTGCTATCGCCTCGCCCTGGTTGAGCTGCAACCCCCTGGCGAGTCGTTTTTGGGCCAAGAACCCTGCCTTTATTTCTTTAAGATTATCTCAGGTAGAATCCCATTTCGGATTTTCATACCTGGTGCAAGAGGAGTTTTACCTCTTCCCGGGGAAGTAAATGCATGAGGCGGTTCAAGTCCCTAGGGCGGAAAATCGGGCCGTGATTATTCCCGATGACAAACAATGCCAAAGGCTGAGTTAGAGCCACTCGTCACTGCCACGCTTGATTTCCTTTGTACTTCGACCACTGCTTTCACTCTACTTTATACCTCCATCATTCTATCTCCTAGGCGCCTCTGTTATATCTAGCGACAATCTACCATGTCTGGATTTGCGGCTCTTATGGCTCTCAGTGCCACCCAGACTCGGGAATCTCAGAAGAGCGTAGAGACCGCCCTTGCCGAGCGCCAGCGTCGAGAGCGGGAGCGACGACAGAAACAGGATGAAGCTGACCGGAAACAAAGGGAACTGGAGGCGAAGTTGCGCTTAAAGCACTTCGAGGAGGAGAAGAAAGAGAAGGAGCGGCAGCGGCTGAAGGAGGAGAAGGCCAAGGTTTTAGAGGCTGCTCGTCTGCGGCGTGAAGAGGAGGAGCGGGATCATCTGCGGTACGGTGCAAAGAAGCCTGGGAAGTCGGACGCGAAGTGGCCTTCGTCGTCGTCGCAGACTCAAACGCAAGAGAGCGTCCGCAAGAGGAGACTTCCTTCTGAAGACGATGAAGCGTCGGGTGCCAGCATTCTCACCCGGGAGGAGAAGCGTCAGCGCAGGGAACAGGCACAGTATCGCAATGAGTTCCGGTCACCAAGACGTACTCCGGCGAAAGGCTATTCTAAGGCAGGACGTCAACTGCCTGGTGGCGCCATAGATGTGATGACAACGACTCCTGGACTTCCCTCATTACCATCGTCTGCTGGAATGACGACGAAGGAGCGTTTGACTGCTGTGCCCATGCATCTGATTAAACTTAACACTAACAAGCGCGATACCCGGACCATTGACGAGATTGTAAAGGATATGCAGCAGGAAAAAAAGAGGAAAACCCTGAGCGGAGAGGATGCCAAAGCCTTCAGCGACTGGTTCTCGGATAAGAAGAAACCAACAACGGCCTCTGCGACTCCCAAGACTGCTGCGTCTGCATCTTCTTCCCGTGAGTCCATTACCATTATTGTCATGGTTTTCATCTTAATCTCCTTTCAGAGAATAACAGTCAGCGAAATACTCCTATATCAAGTATACCGAGTGCTCCAAAGAAAGCGACATCAGTACCACCTCCCAGAACACCATCCTCGTCCTCTAAGCCTGTCACGAAGCCGGCTGCTTCCCTTTCGTCGAAGCGATTCGGGTCTACCGACGCACCCAGATCGGCCTCGTCAAAGCCTCCTACAAAGGCTGCTGTCCAAACTCGTCCTGTTGCGAAGAAGCGTCCTCGCTCTCCGAGTAGCTCTGTATCCCCACCTCCGCCGAAGAAGCGCTCAGGTGGCTTGGACGAAGATATGCGAAGCCAGATCTGGGCTGCACTCGGCAAGAATCGTAGCGCTTATGTTGGGCACGATGACTTTAGCGACGACGAAGATATGGAGGCGGATGCATCGGCGCTAGAGCGAGAGGAGCTATATAGGTTTGTTACATTCCGGCGGCCATGGTGTACTGCCACTGACATTCTTCTAGCTCCAAGATCGCCAAACGCGAGGAAGAGGAGGCCTTGGCTGCTGAGCGTCGGCATGAAGAGGAGAAAAGAAAGAAGCGGTTGGCGAGGGAGAGGCGTGGTGATTAGGTGCGTTACTCTGGTTGGTTCTCATGGACCCTTTCTGTTTTCGCTTCTGGTCGGCTGGAGGATCTTCATGACGTGCATATCTGCTTTACTACACAATTAAACTAAGCGCATTCATTTTTATCAGCATACACCATTATATCCCTAGCACATATGTACTTTAGTTCCTTTTCCTCTCATTATGAGTGTGATCTCTACAGCATCTTCCATCGGAGATAAACATCGATATATAATTGGTACCGTGGCCTAATAAAAGAGCTGCGAGATATCGAGCTTGCCGAATAGGCTGCCACTGACCGTAATCATTTCGATGAGTGTTCCGCATTACGGCCGCTTCAATTGCTTTCTCATGAATTTTTTACTAGGCGCTGCCCCTTCCTATCGAACTAGGCTCCTTTTGGTTTTGTTCTTTGGAACTGAAACTTCCACGAAATGCGACGGCTTTTCCCCCTTTGACTCTGTCCTCGGCATTCTGGGCGAATGAATAACTCCAGAGTGGTTGGACAATCCCACGGGTCCCGGAACTCTATCTATTTGATACCACGTACCACCGTCGGTTTACCATGCACCATCATGACGAACCCCCATCTTCGCTTCGTTACCTACCTACCCTACCATATCCAGTTCCTGTCCCTTGCTATGTCCATTGCTCTTGTCGGTCTTGTGATCTTGTTCCCATATTCCCCATCCCATTTCCAGTTCCCGTCCCTTGCTATTGTCCATCATTCTCATCCCCCCCCCTCGGGCCTATACTGCTACCATGTTTCTGGTTTTATAGGCTCTGGCACTGCTACAGGCTCGCTGTTTCCTGTCGAAATGCTCCTCACGGTCGCCAGATGCTTGCGTTGTGTCGCTGCATAGGTCGGGCACCGCTACAGGCACGCTGTTTGCTATGCAAATAGCAGGCTTGGTTGTGTGTGGTTTGCTCGACACCTGCGTTCGCTGGTTTCCATAGGCTAAGGCTTGAGCTCTGCTGTACAGGCGCGCTGTTCCGTGAAATCGTATGCTTCGTCTGGCATGTTCACCTGCTGCCTGCGATTCCTTCCCGAATGTTATCTTCCCCTTCCCCTTGCTCTTTTTCAAAGTATGTTTATGACGTATTCCACGTCTTTCAATACCTGCCTGCATCACTGCATCTTCGTTTCGAATCTTAGCTTGCTATGTGTAATGCTTTTGGGATTGTTCGTGCTTTACATAAGAATCATTATGCTTCACTGCTGTTCTTCATTGTACCCCATAAAGATTCCCTACTCCGCGACACGTACGCAACGGTGCGAGCCTTCATGGCTACGGCGCATGGTTTGACAGGGCTGTGGACCCGGCCGTTCTTGATTGGGACCTTGTTCCCGTAACAACACAGACACCAATACCTTATGAATATCGCAATTGTATTCTACTAGTAGCATTTATAGATTCGTGATAATATCATTTCATCTGCTGATCTGTACAAATGAGATTGTTGAGTTTCTGTTCTGCCATGACAGCCAAGAATCGACACCAATTGATTCAAACAAAATTTAACATGTACCTCAAGGCGACAAAAGAAAAGTCCTATGAAACGGAGGGCGCCTATGTACCCAAAATGGAAAGCCTCCTTCCTTATCAGGATAAATTGTAAACAGCCTGGACCGGCGCGGCGTCTAAATCTCACTTGCACACTAACCACATTTTTGTCTGACTCACTCCGTACTTAGCGCTCTGTGATCTGTATTTATCCGTGGAGGGTAAACGGCCTGTATCGGTACTACACCTTGTATCCGTAGTATTGCATGTAAGCACCTCGGTCGCGTGGCGTCATTATAAAAATTCTCAACAACTTTCAGTTCTGTTTGAGCCGCGCCGTGTCAGCTATTGTATAATTAATGTCGGCCGTCAACATTGAGCGAGGCGGGCAACGTGAGGTGAGTTTATTGTCTTCCTTATACGGATCGTATTGATAAAGGTTAACCTTGAGCTTGAAATGTCGTCACCAGAGCCGAAGATAGGCAACAAACGACCGAGGGAGGATGGCGGTGGCTCTATTGAAGGGGGATCAAGCCAACTGCGACAAGCGATTGTTCCAATCGGTCAAAAGGACGCGTTGCTCATTAGCGACTTGCAATGGGTTCGTATTTCTCGGGTCCTTACGTTGGTAGCGCTGATGATATTAGATTAGTGGACTACAGATGAAGACCTCCGTCAGGTTGCCCAGAGCGTCGGTGTAAACATTGAACATAAGAACGTCACTTTTTCGGAACATAAAATTAATGGGAAGAGTAAAGGGTACGTACAAATTCATTGTGCTCCCTGAGTAGGTGTTGAATCAGTTTGATTCTGTAGACAAGCGTATATTGAATGTGGGTCACCCGAAAACGCGGCCATCCTTAAGAACTGGTTCTCTACCAAGTACGAGGAACCGTTTTCATGTCCTACTATGGGCCTGATATCATAGCCGTTACAGCGAATTCCAGAAACGTTGGGTTGCGGCCGAGTTGACGTCCAGCGGTTATGGTAATCCATACCGTACATTGCCCAAGGGTAGGTCTTTTTACCTGGGATTCATTCCGTAGTGCTGAAGCCACATGTTAGACCCGGTTCCGCGGGTGCAGCAGAATGGAAGCATGGGCAGGGGTGGTAACCCCAACTTCCGTGGCAGGGGTGGTGCTGTGCGAGGAGGCATGGTACCCAACCCGGGAATGATGGGAATGCCGAACATGGGGATGGGCATGCTCAATATGGGTATGGGCGGGGGTTACATGATGGGCAACGAATTTCAAGGCCAGGATGGAATGATGAACCATGGTGGGAGAGGAGGCATGATGAATGATCGTGGCGGTATGGGTACGGATTTCTAGTTTTCCTTTAGCTGCTGTATCATTCCGTGTTGTGCTTACGTCGTGCTTTTGTGCTTTTGTTCGTTATATTAGGTATGGGAATGATGAATGCTATTCAACGCGGAGGTATGCCTCAAGGTCGTGGAGGACATGTTAATCCCGCTTTCATGCGAGGTGGTGGCAGCGGTATACCGGATGGGCCACGGAAGAGGACACGATTGGATGAATAAAGATGGGGATTTGGAACTGTGTTTTACATAATTTCTCTGGATTGTTTTTGCTGTCCTGCATTTGCTCTCGCTCGTACATACCTGCTATCTACGTACTTCTTACTCCCACACACCTCTTTTTTGTCAAGAAATAATGACATATCTACTCTCTTAATCCAACTATTTAAATTTGCGGGTTGATTTCCTTTCGTAGATATATCAGCTTTCTGGGACGAGTAATGTGAAGCACAGTAGTGGCCAGCCTCCCAATCTAGGACTCGGAAAACAGGAAAACTAGATTTATTGGCCACCTCTGCCTCGGTAGCTCATTGTGAGTAAAGTTACACGTATAAAGGGAAATGGTCAAGACGATAATATAGGAGAAAGGACGGTAACTGAATGGCTACAGTGTTGTCGTTCTTTTTTGTTGCAGCCGGACTTACCCTTCGCTTGTGTCCCGCCCAAATTCTCGAGAAATTATCCGGCCCGAGCTTGCCGGAATGTTTGCCAGTGATCTGCATGGCCTGTCGCTCCTTGTCTTGGCACCACCACCTTCCCCCGAGCTCGAGGGAGCTCGTGTATTCTCGTCCAGTGTCGAGTACTTCCGAATGCCCAGGTGACTTTGACTGGTAAAATTCCAAGTTTTATGCATCTGAAAAGTTCAATAGATCTGTCGAACCACTTTTACGGAAACACAATTTCTAAAGACTAAGCAGGATAATCGTCGTGCAAAGAGGAGCTATGGTTAGAGCAAATCTGACTCTGGAGGACCTGACGGACGATGATAGCGAGGTCGACTTGGGGTCAATACAGACGGCATCAGCATTCGACACCGGCCGTTCTCGATCTTCTTTATCTCTTTCCTTTGACCTACCACCTTCATCTCCTGCGATATCCCTGAAATCGGCATTCGGTTCGCCTTCGTCTCCAGAACTGATCAAAGTATTACGTCCCAACGCCCTATCGCGTTCTCAAACATTGCCACGCGTTCCTCAAACCGAGGTCAAACCAAGGAGGGGGCGGTCTGATATAGAAGGACTTGTGGTAGCCGATGATGTACTGGAAAAAATCAGACGGTGGATTTTGGGTATAGCTATAGGTTCGTTTCTGCAGTGTCCAAAAGCCTTTGTTGATGGCCTTTTTAGTCGACTTTGACATCGACTCGGGTCCTGTCGTCAACGGGATATTTCCCCCCTTGTTTCTTTTACCAGAAGAGTCGGAAAACATGTCAGCAGAATCTTTCTTCTGCTTTACGATGATCTAAACAGTGCCTAGCGCATTTTTGTCGTTTCCTGATTCGTTACAGTTTGATCAAGGCTCGCAGAACCATTCTTTCCGTATCCGCGAGCATCAACTTTCAATATCAAGTGAAAAACGCCCGCCTCCCATTGATGGGTATATATACGGCTTTTCTCATTTTAGTCAAAGACGAGATCCTGCATCGAAGCGGGGCTATGAGCAAGTACGTCTCCCCTTTTAGTTCGTGTATTTAGGCTCATATTCTCTTCAGCGCTCCCTCGTATTTCTTACTCATCTCCCTTATCCGGCGCTCTTCACATCACTATGCTCGATATTCGGCCCACTGTTTTCAGCGCATGGGCTACCGATGCTAGAGACTGCCTGTCATAACATCGCTACATGGTACCCCTTACTATTTCCTTGCTAGAAATAAATACTGATGCAGTCCGCGAAGAAAAGGTCGGACCCGACGCCCGGAGCGACTGTCGAACTGGGTTTCTTAGGCTCGGTACTCCAAGTGGAGGTACCACATTCTGCCGACGAACAACAGCTTACGGAATGTAATCCCAAATCCCATGTAAACTCCACTCATTCTTCGGTTGGGGACACTACTGACACTTCTCTACCAGATCCTAGCATCGTCATCCCCGTTCTTACCCCCGCCTGTGCTTCTCTTTGAAGCTTCCCTCTCACATCTTTGGTCAATATGGGAATGCCTGGTTCTTTGTGAACCCATATTGATATTCGGCCCATCTCCGTCTCAGACAAGCCAGGCGATATGGTGGCTCAGGGACCTCTTACGTCCTATTCCTACTGCTGGAGACATTCGACCGTACTTCACTATCCATGATAGAGATCATAGTGCATTGGTTAACAAACTTCCTCCGAAGTCTGGTCTGCTTCTCGGAGTGACAAATCCCTTCTTTGAACGATCGTGTTTGCACTGGCCGCATGTTTTAAGTCTAGGACGACGAATTCCGTATGTACACGTCTCCGACGTAGGTCAGCATTAGTGCTGATCTCATTGCAGACCCAACACAGCAACGAAAAGCGCCATGTCGAACGTTACTCCTGGACCTTCTCCGGGCTGGAAGACCAAAGTACATAAACGGTATATATCGAAAGACCATGCCCTGTTGAAACAGCTTGAATCGGCATGTCGTGGTACCGAGCAAGAACGTACGAGCGCCGCCTTTCGTTTACTCACACCTCTGATCGTTACAGCAGGAATGTCCGTATCATGGGCTTTGCGGAGACATTTCTATTCGCGCTCAAACGAGCTTTTGATCCCTCTAACGAGATATCTGAATACTCTGATACCTACGCCCTCGGAGGTCGCTGGACATCAGCATAACTCACGTTTAGGTCCTCTTCGACTCAAACCGTTCAATACGTCTGCGTTCTTCGCTTCATTGAAGATTCATGGAAGTACCCTGCCGTTTCGCTCAACGAGTAAGCGGAAGGACTTTTATGAAAGGTGAGTATCCGTTTATTCGAGGAAGTGCTTGGTTTTGAATGTTCGTAGATGGCTCAAAACACCGTCTTTTGGACTTTGGCTTGCTCAGCAGGAGCAGATTGTTCAGGGTGTGCTGAAGCAGAGTCTCGATACCACGGCATAGACCTCACGTTGTAAAGTTTCTTATAAATATATACCTTGTACATTTTGGAGGACATAATGACACAAATGTTTTACTTAACAGCTCGGCACTTCTGATTGAATACAGACTAACGAACTACATATTCCGACGTAAAGAGCCAACGACTTTAGATGCTATGGGGAAATTTATAGCCTGCGGCGACCGAGCCATCGTCCGTAGGTTCCTCTCTTGACAGCCGCACCGTCAGACCCGTCGGCGGTGGCACCATCCGAAGTATCAGAAGTTGCGCTGGTGTCAGCGCTTGAATCTGTAGCAGTGTCTCCAGTACTTGTAGCTGGGTCTGTAGATGAGTCGGTAGATGGGTCCGCAGATGGGTCCGCGCTAGGATCTGTGCTCGAGTCTGTGCTCGGGTCTGTACCATCGGAACCAGTGGTAGAGTCAGTAGAACCACCGGTTGATGAAGGAATGCCTGCTGAGCTTGTCGAGCTTGCGGAATCCATTGCGGGTGCATTCTGTTGTCCTCCAGGTCCACCGCCCATTCCCACTGAAATATTTCATTAGCACCAACCGAGGTAAGGAAGAGAGAATCATGATCTCACTTTGTTGATTACCTCCTCCCCCACCACCGCAGCAGCAGCAGCATCCATGTCCATGTCCACCATGACCACCGTCTTGGCCACCATGACCACCGTCTTGGCCACCTTGGCCACCCTGACCAGAGCTACTAGCTGAATACTGATCGGAGTCAGGACCTCCAGTGGCGTCCGAGTCATCCGAATCGCCATCAGGAGGCCCACCGGCACCATCCGTGTCTGAATCACCATCCAGACTGTTGGTGGGCGTTGGTGCACCAGCCGATGCTGAACCAGTGCCAGATGCGCCCGTAGCATCGCCACTTGCAGACGTATCCGCCACTTGACGACGAGAGATACCGTTAACAGCGCGACGAATTTCTTCGAGGGAGCGACTGTCAATAGTACGAAGTGCTTTTACGAGCTCAGCGCGGCGTTTCTTTTCGGATGTGGAGACGGCACGCCTCTGTGGGAGACGCATTCCGGAAACTTGACGGGCGTTCAAGTCGTTGTTGTCAGCGCCACGACGGCCGACAGAGCGAGATTGTGCGCTGCGAGAAGAGATGGTAAGTTAGCGAAAATAAGAGAGATTGGATATGTCATACCCGTTGGTGCTGGCGCTTACAGCAGTTGCGGCGCTAAGAGCCAATGTGGCGACGAGAAAGATGGAAGACTTGTTGAACATGATGAGATAGAATAAGAAGAGAGTTTTGTGGTATTATTAACTCTAGACTACCTGCGTCTAGAGAAGAGTTGGATGGGTGAGCACAGCTGGGGTATAAAGCTCGCATATCCATGGCTTTTATACATTGTCGTTCGGAAATGAGACCGGAAGAGGCAAGAACATATGTGCACAAGTCAAGCAGTGTTGGGAGCCTTGGATTCCTGTTCGTCTTGGTGATGGGTATCGCATCTCAGAGCTTAGCGACCAGGCAAGCACAGAACGACGGAAACGATGGTACTTTTCATCAGTTTGGCGGGGACCAGTTTAATTTTAGCAAAACTGTGGAGCAGCAAGCCTGAGTATCCTGGTCGTATCCACGAAGTTAGCAGGCATCTCATGTCGTTTCAACAATAACTATCAGAGATGAACTGTTCTCGATGATGGGAAAGCGGCAAGGCTTGTCGGGGTTTGTTTTTCGCTTCCCTGCGGGTAGTGCCGATCCTCGGAGTCTTAAATATCCCTTTCCGTATATTCGGCACTCGGCACAACATCTCAAGTGACTATTTTTATGTTCTTAACACTAAATCCGTAGTCACAACTCGGTGGAAGGTGAAACCGGAAAAAAACCTGTAGGCTACGCACCTTCCTATGTTTCACGTCTCGAAAATCGGTATGTACCAAGTACCGGTTCGCACTCTTGCCGCTCACAGCGCCCCTCTTATGCCTGTCTGTATTTCCGATGGCGAGACGCCGATATTCATATCTGTGGCGTCGAGAGACATTTGCGTCGGCACTAGGCAGCGAATTGATCGTGGCAGACAAATGGGAGTGAGGTGTCATGTCGGTCCGCCGCTTCAGAGTCCAGACATGCCATGGCAGCTGTCAGTGTAAAAATATTAATGCAAAAGCGAATAAATAGGAATACAGACATATCAAGTTCATACGGGCACGGTCATCAGTGGAACGGCCCCCAAGGCTGTGCAAGTTACCCGAGCGTTGAATGACAGGAAGGACACTTCATCCCGCTGCCAAAAGAAAGTAGAAATTGTCATACCGCTACATCGTCTAAGTATATGTTTAGTACATTTTCCGTCTAATTATCCGCTGATTTGAAGCGTTTTGGAATTTTGAAGCCCAACCAAAGCAGGACCAAGGTCAGAACCAGAATGATGATGTACACCAAGAATCCTCCTGCGAGTTGGCTTTCAAGGGAGATCGAGAACATGGAAGAGGCGAAATATGGTGCGAAGCCGCGAATGCCAGAGCCGGCCATCTGTGCAAAACCGTTTGTCGAACCGAGCGCAGCCCTGCTTGTAGCGCTTTGAACAACGAGAACATGGGTCGCAGCTGCAGCATGATAAGTGAAACAAAGGGCGTAAGATCAAGGAGTGAACATACCAAAAGCAACGAAGACCATGAGATTACAGGTCAGTTGGATAATTAAAAGCGCGATTACTCTCCCGTCAACGCGACCCGCTAGCCTTGCGAAGTAACTCTCGAAAGAGAAGGCTAATATGGCAACAAACATGAAGCCGATAGAGACTATAAACATCCTACGAGCACCGAACATCCTCAGCAATCTTCCCGTAAAAACAGTTTGCACGATAGCGTTTGTCAGCCCCCATGCTGACAAGATTTGGCCAATCTGGAAAGGGCTAAAGCCAAGACCACCAACCGGTATGGATGTCGAATACATCAGGGGAATGAGCGCATCGTACGCGGTTTCAACGAAAGAGATGAACATGTAGTTCATCAAGACGAGTAAGAACTGGGTCCCTAGAACTTCTCGCATGCTAGGAGGTTTGCTGGGGATGTAATCAGGCACTGCGTCATCTGGTGCGACAGTTGTGGTGGAGGTGGATCCATAGTCTGCCCCTGTGCTATTCGCAATCAGGCAAGTTTCCTGTGTGGGTCGCAAGCATTTAGATTTTTTACGTGCAATAGTTGCAGGATGTGTCTGAATTAACGAAAATGAGCAGTTGATGTAAAAGAGAGCTGATAAGTCAATTTACCTCTTCAAGACCAATGAGAGTAAGTAGAAAAATCGCAAAAGAGAACAGGCCGGCTACAGCGCAAGGAAGGAAATATGGATGGTCACGGAATAACGCGATTCGTCCAAATGTATTTGGCCATGTATCTGCTGGATGCACCAAAAGACCGCCTATGACAGGGCTACGCGGGGGAAAAAAAAATCAGAATTAACGGTCTTCACTGATCACTAAAGTGTCCTTACCCTAAAGTAACACCCAGTCCCCACATTAATGGTATCAAGGCAAATACCTCTCCAATGTTGGAAGAATCCGTGATCTAGTGAGAGCATTTAGCGGTCCAATACGATCTAATGCCACCCGGATGGCATAACACACCTCTGCCAGGACGGTCTTCGAAACACCTATCTCCGATCTCATCATGAATTTTCCACAACCAGAAATCGAAAAGAAGACATACCGATATTCCCATTGAAGACACCCTGAGCACATCGGAACAATACCAACGACCAGAAGTTACTCGAGGCCCCAAAGCCGAGCATCGCAAACGTCAACCCTAGAGGGCCCAAGAGTAAGATGGGCTTTCGGCCGAACCTATCAGATAAATGACCCCAGTAGAACACGGTCAAGGATTCGGCCAGAAAGAAGGCAGATTCCTGGATCACGCGAGCGCGTCAGGCGAATCCATTAAAGAACCAAAGAAAGAGCTCACGATAAACCCAGCATAGTACCCTGTCTTGCTCTCATCCCCCCCAGTGATCCCCGTCCTACGGATGAACTCAGGAGCAAAGGGGAATATCACCGTCGCTGTTATGGGTTCCGCAAGTTGGATAAGGAACACGATAAGCAACTGCCATCTGGGAAGCGGAGTTCGCTTGGTCTCGGTGGTTTGGACACTCTCGCTGACTTCGCTGGCAGTCATAGATGGTGGTAAGAGGACAAGAAGGCTACAAGCACCGATTATGTAGTTAAATAGATGCCAGCTGACTCAGTTTTCAGGGATTGAGAGCCTGGGGAAATTACCCCGACGGCATCTCCGCATGGTTTATCGCTGAATGAAATACGTCAGAATGAAATGCCCGTGCCAGCATGTATCCGATTCGGCGGCATTGCTAGGCAGCTAGAATTTTTTAATTTACCTTGCGGAAGTCATGGTTGGACAGATATCGCGGTTTTAACTGGAGAGGACTTTCTTAAACGAAAGGAGATCGCTCCGAGTCACAAAGTTTTTCTTCTGATGGGCGCTCTTGCCTTTTACGAACTAGTTCCTCTTGACGGATCCGAAAAAGTTGCACATGTACAGTACAAGACAAGACGCTGTAAAGTAGCTGAATTCGAAGGCGTAACTGCACCTGCAACTAGAGATTGGTGTATTTCTTTCATTATTTCTTATTCACTGGACGAAGAGATCTTCAATATTCGATTTGTCCGGCAATTCCGGCTCCCAGCAGCCTGTCTTTCTCCTGTCTTCTTGCCTCTGCGTATACAGGTGTCACAAACTTGCACCGATTTTCTTCGGATGCGTCTTCTCCGACTCCGAGTGCCTCGTAAGCCGCACAACGTCTTGTATATACACGTGTTGAATGCAAACAACTTGAAACAAGACTCTTTAAAGGTCCTCTCATTACAACCTATCTGGAAAAAGCGCTCTGGTATAGGTGCTATCAGGTGCTACATAGCGTTATGCAGGATCATATGTATGCAGCTAAAACGCGGATATACTTAGAGAGTTATATGTTGTAGGTCCATTAGCCAAGGTACATTTTCCAGATTTGAACCTTTCGTTTGATGATCCGACGCTCTTCAAAAAAATACATGTATATCTCAATGACTATATGCAACGACATGAATTGTACAAACGACAAGTGGTAACGAGAGCAAGCTCTCCGTATCTATCTACCTTCAAGGTAACATTCAAGAGCGATGATGACAGCTAAGTACAATCGGCCTAAGCGACTATAAACAATGTGGGGTATAACTAGCAGAAAAGACAGC
This sequence comes from Desarmillaria tabescens, assembly GCF_030435595.1. Lineage (NCBI taxonomy): Eukaryota > Fungi > Basidiomycota > Agaricomycetes > Agaricales > Physalacriaceae > Desarmillaria > Desarmillaria tabescens. The sequence goes on from NW_026848300.1 coordinate 3,217,690, forward strand.
ATTTAAATCCAGTAAATCAGAACGTGTAAGCGTCGTAATCCATATGACGACGGTGGGTACGACGGAAGCGAGAGGAATGATCAATAAAGTCGTCACGGCGTGATTCGCGTCTGCACGCGCCTGAAGAGGAAGAAGAGGAAGAGGAGGCAGCGGCGTGGTCGTGAGTGTGATGAGCGTGACCACCAGCACTGGTGCTCGACGCAGACGAGGATGCGGCAGGAGCTGCAACCGATGTCGACTCCGATGCGTCAGAAGACGACTCTGTAGATGCTGATGTCGATTCCGTGGATTGAGACGCCGCTTCCGTTGACGATGGCGCTTCTGCAGAGGCTGATGTCACTTCTGTGGACGAGGGTGACGACTCCGTAGACGATGACGACGCAGTTGTCTGGATGACAGCGCCAACGTTACCAATGCTGGTGAAAGTCGAGGAAGCAGAAGAGGCAGCAGCTGATCCGGTAGATCCTGCAGCAGTGCTTCCACCTTCCGTAGCGGTAGCGGTAGCCGTGGGAGATGAACCAGTGTATACATAGACAGGTTCCAAGAATCCGGGTACGTCATCATCGGTGTAGACAGTTGCCTGGATGCCGGCTTGCTGCACAGGGTTGTTGCCAGGAAGCTTGGTCAATAATCCGCTCGCTATAGAGGAGTAAGCAAACTTTTCGTCGTCTTGAAAAATATATGAACATACTCTTCTCATCAACGATGTCCGTAATGTAACATTCCTTGCCTTCTTGATAGGTGAAGATACCTTGATCGGCACAGCATTGCGGGCTACCGTACTCATCTAATAGCGCTCTATCATGAGAGTGGTCTTCGGTCGACTATCGAAAGCACGTACCACAATGACAGTTGTCAACGGCCTTCTGCAAGGCACCGTCATCCCAGCCGTTGATGAAATCGGCGTGGTACCCATACCCGGTGGGATCGCCGAAAGAGAAGCTGACGGTCAACGTTAGCCGTAAGGACTAACCATTGTTGAAGAAGAAAAACATACACAAATGGCTGCGTAGAGTTCTTCGCTTGGTCACGGAAGCTATCAAATTCGCCAGAGCTCCAGTAAACCTCAAGGAAAATACGGGGAAGTCGAACGGGGAAGTTGGGGTCCTCGCAAGTTCCTGAATCGGGACCACCGCTAAGGAATGCGACGTGGGATTTGTGGTCCGTGGAGTCGGTGTTCACGCCATCCCAGCAGCTGGGGAAGTTCTACTATGATTTAAAACCGGAGGTCTTACAACATCGGGGAAAGTATTCTCACGATCTGAGCCCGAATGCCGCTGGCACACGCCTGGGGAGGAATGCTGTTGAACTTGGTAGTGGTGCCAGTGAAATCGAGACACAAAAAGGTGACCGCCTGTTGAGCGTAGCTGCTGGCGTTGTATGTGCGCAGAGTGGGCGTCCCAGAGATCATCCGGAACTGTCATTAGGATCATAGAATTAGCGCTATCGGAAATTCGGTGGAGACGAGCACTGACATCATCAGGGAAAGCAGTAACATTCTTCTCAGCGGCATCGTCGTCAAACAAATAATCTGTAGAAGATGGGAATGAAACATTGCACGGTGTGCGAACCACGCAAGTTACGTACAGCTGCGGTGACGATGAGCAAGCAAAAATAGAAGTATAGCGAGATCACGCACATAACGTTGCCACCGGTAAGGGAGCTGAAGGAACCATTGGCCCATCTGAAATTGCGCTGTTAGCAAATGCTGCGACGCGGAAAACATATTCCGTACTCGAAATACAAGTTCTAGATTGAATCCGAGTTAGCAATGCTGGGAATGCCGAAAATAGGCATACGAACAGGATACCAATAACTGGACTTGTCTTCTGCGATGGGGGTAGTAGTACATTCACTCGAGCGAAGAGAAGCAGTGTCTGTAGTCTGCCTAAAGTTGCTTCCGCCCAGTACTAGGAAAGCAGTCAGAAAATACAGACACAAATACGTTTAGATAATGATTGATCAGGCAGTTCTGCGGTCAAAAAAATCTCGGGGGAGGTGATATTTCCACACCGAGAACGAACAACCTTCGAGTCCAAGGACAGGCGAATGATACCACAGCAGAGACGGCACATCTAGGGCCCATCTCGCACAGTTGGCCTCTGCAGAATATCTTGTTCCAACTCGAATTCGAAATGCGAACTATTCCTGCAGTACAGAAATCCAACAGTTCCAATGATCGGATCGCAATTTCAACGCGCAGAATCATCGAGAAATTTTATGCGATCTCGAGGGGGAGAATCGCCTGTCCTTGGAGTGATAACGCCACAGAAACCGAGGCTCACCATAATGAGAATGAGATGAAACTGCGCCGGGAGAAAGAATGGGGTCCACGCGCTGCGGCTCCGGCGTTAATGTTCCTGCAAGTAAACGGTCAGTATCCGAGTGCAACATAGGTTGGCGAAAGTAACTCACCAACACTCATGAGCCAGTAGGCGTTCACGGTCGACGACAAAGTCGCGAGAAAGAAAAGAGACTTCATAACTGCCCTAGAGAACGTGAACAAAAATGAATGGACGGCCCTATGCAGATTGCGAGGGTCAGGTTTTATAAGAGAAGGAGGGGGAGAAGGAGGAGGAGCAGATGGCAGAAGGAGACAGAAGAGAATCCATTTCAAGCGATCCGTTGTGTGCCACTATTTGCGTCGAACGAAAGCCAGAAAGCCGGTTTCCAGGCCCGTTTTCTATCGTCGCTATGTCTCCGACTGACAGTCATCATAGATCGGAATCGATTTTCGAACATTACAACCCTGGTGCCTTGTTGGTGATGAACTCATGCTGTATACTGCCGTACCAAGCCATACCGTGGCAGGCCAGGATACGTGTTGGGTAAGGATCATGGCCTTTTAATCTTCGCCGAGCCTGCGTCTTCTCCATGAGTCAATTCAATTCAATCCTTCCGATAGCTGTAGCCGTGCAGAAGGGGTTCAACATGCCATGAGCGTTAATTACTGCGGCGGTTACGCTTTGTAGAATGCAGAATTCACATATGAAATCAAGAATTCCATTTTCATGAAAACATCGTTGCTCTAGCCTGAAGATTCAAGGAAAATAGATTCAAGCTGGATGCAGATTATCAGAATGGTACTTCGAATCCCACGCAAGACGTCAGAAACGCCACCTGAGAGGTTCTTTCCTTCACAGCGTGTTATATTAAATAGTGGAGGGAAACGAGAAGTATAGCCGTCTTGCCTGAGAGTAGCAAGATGTCAATAATGCTAACGCTCAGAGTGTCTGAATGTTAACGTTACACAGCTGCTCCGCGCGGTACGGAACCTTGGAAGGTAGTAATCCAGTAGCAATGACCAGAAAGTGCAGGTCACGACACCACGACCATACGACGAGGAAGTCGTACGTCGGCAAGCAATTGGTCTTCTGAAGCCTAGGAATGCATGATAGAGCCAGAAGGCATCCACAGGAGTGACTCAAGACTCAACCTCGGGTGTGGGAAGTATCTCCATGGAACACCGGTGACAGGGCGCTGAATAGGTTTCCCCTGCCATCTATACAACAACCGTCAATACGTATGCCCCCATACAAGTCACGGCGTCAGCGCCCAGGGCTGCATTCAAGGAAGGGCTAGAAATTCTGCTTCAAGCCTCAATCCGCAGTGGAACCTAGTAGGAAAGACTGCATGGCCCCACCATTAAGAAGGACAAGTCTTCGCCAAAAGGGATGGAATTCGAGTCCAGGTTTACATTCTTATTTGCGAGTACTCCCAGGCTAGACAAGAGGCCCTGATCCCGTTACCAACGAGCTACCGAGGATCACGCCACGGGTCGGTCCCCTAGTTCGAATCACGGAGAAAAAAGATGAACATAAGGCGTTTGCATGATTTCCCAAGACAACACCAGCGGTAGTTCCGAAATTCCCAGAGTTTTGAGTTATGAGGTGATTCTGCCGTGGAGGTCCGGAACAGAATGATGAGATTAAATAATCAATTGATAATGTCCGTTTAAAGGAGATAGCCACGTGGATTCAATTATGTGATCCCCGCCGGCCGAGATAAGCTATAATTAACTCACCAGCTTATCTCTGCGCTGCGCCGTCATGAACGTTCAATTCATCAACAATCTGGCGTCTTCAGCAGCACCTGGAGAGCATACTCATTCCCATGAAGGTGTATCCCACGAACACGGTCATGGCGGAGAGCATGGCCATACCCACGAACATTACAATGATGCCGGTACTTGTCTCACCTTGAATTTACGTTCATTGGGATGGTCCTGAGGATAGATAAGGGAAATATTCTGACCGAGATATGCCTGATTATTCTTCAAGAAATTTCGAAGAACGTGGTTTCACTATTGGCATCGGAGGGTCAGTTGTGTTCTATTTCGAGACCATCAAACTTCCATTGACATTGCTTCTAGTCCAGTGGGTTCAGGAAAGACGGCTCTGACGCTGGCGCTATGTCAGAAGTTCAGGAAGGAGTTCAATTTGGGTTGGTACTCGTGCTTCGTAGCTGAATCCATCGTCTGATGATCTGGAAGGCACGGTCACGAACGACATCTTTACGCGTGAAGATCAGGAATTTCTTATCAAGAACAAGGCGCTTCCTGTTTCGCGAATTCTTGCCATTGAAACTGGAGGATGTCCCCATGCAGCTATTCGTGAAGATATAAGCGCGAATATGGGCGCTCTAGAAACCCTTCAAGCGAAGTTTGGCTGCCAGCTGCTTCTTGTGGAGAGCGGTGGTGACAACCTTGCTGCTAACTACTCCAGAGAGCTTGCGGATTATATTATTTACGTCATAGACGTGTCTGTAAGTGTTATTCCGTCCTAATTAGCCTCGCTTAATGACTTTCCAAAGGGAGGTGACAAAATTCCACGCAAAGGGGGTCCGGGCATATCCCAATCTGATCTCCTCGTCATTAACAAGGTCCGTGTATACGCTTTCCATTACATCTCTCATGAAGCATCTGATGCGCGCTAACAAGACGGACTTGGCACCGTATGTCGGTGCATCCCTGGAGGTCATGCAGCGCGACTCGAAGCTTATGCGGGGTGACGGTCCAACTGTGTTTACAAGCATCAAAGAAGGTACAGGCGTCGATGATGTCGTGAACCTCATTTTAGCCGCATGGCGTGCTGCGGGGAGCCCCGGAATACCTGGCGCAGTAGGAGACGAAGCTTGAAAAAGTAGATATGAAAAACGTATGTATCTGTCGCAAGAAGAAGAACAAAATGTGGTACGAGCCCGTTATTTTTCGAACGTAAATAACACGAAGTCTGACCGCTTATGTTTCTATTGTAAAGTAGGAACCGGGTGTAGAATTAATAAAAATTGTAATTTTTCAACGGACTCCAAACCCGATGCATTCAGTTTCAATCACTTATCGTTTTTGGCATGTGCCAGATGCAGTCACTGACTTCAAGCGAAAGACTCCCCCCTCAAATCGCCTGAAATATACCCATACATAGGATGCCTAGTAAGAATGCTTTTCGCCTACAAGTAGCTCCCGTCTCGGGCTCTCTAGTACCTGGCCGTCATGTGCATTCAACACTTCACCCAACGTTTTGCGTCCAGCGTTTCCGAATAGTAGTCAAGGGCCTCGCAGCTAGCGCCGCGTATCAGTCATACAGAAATCCTTTCTATCACCCTCAGTTACAATCGCCGCCGATCAACAATACACGGAGATTATGCTGCCTACACATTGCCCAAGCGTCGCTTCCAACCTGCACAAGCGACGCTTCATCCTTAAATCCCCGACTACCGAGCCCCTCGGTTGTAGACTCTCGGAGCCGCCATGACGCTTTCGCAGTCGAGTCATAGTCCGTACGTCGAGCTCTTGGCCTATTCGACGCTTCGCGCAGTAGTACTGTGCAATACGAGGCTATACTTGTCCCTCCAGCTTTTCAGCTAGGCCATCGGTGGCGCTCTTCTGATGCCGTTGTGGGGATCCTTCGTTAGCCGACCATTCCTACAACGCGGTACCCAACTTCCTTCTGGGCAATATCTAGACAACTGGCCAGTGGTTTATCCGATTATTGAGTTCCGCCCTGTGGGTGTCGAGAGCTCCAACAGGGAAATGCACCATACCCTCGAATGTCCTCGTGAACTAAGAATGGATTGCCTCGTGTCCGATAACGCCCTGCAGTACTGCTGTATTTCTGATGCACTCCACGCGCAGCCATAGATTATCCAACATAATTCCCCTGCGGACGGGGCGCATCTGGGCGGTCACTTCGATGCAACGTGAAATAATATCAGCCCTTCATTCACCGAAAAAAATGGACCTTGGGGATATACATCTATCATTCCAGATAGCACCGTAAGCGATTCCAGCGGGATGACGCATCCTCTCCTTTTACAGACATTCCGCCCATGGCGGGATCCCCGGTGAGGCCGAGAAATATCCTGTTTGTTCCTGGGGTCGGTGCAGTCATGACGCCATTTACTAGGGCTCGGAGCCGGGGACGACAGGATTGATCGCTCAGGAATATCTTTGGGGGGTTTCGAGGCTGCGCGTCGTGGAGGAAAGAACACCATGGCCAGGCCTAGGCATTTGTTACGCATTCAAGAGTCATCATTATACATTACACTCTTTCGTGGGAACTTCTCCATTCTATCATCACTCGTCCTTCTTAAACACTCCCTGATGTCTTCGTTCAAAAATATCGTTCTGCGCGCCTGGAGAGAATTAAAGTCAGTGACCTGGATTAGCGCAAGACTACACACCAGAAAGAAAACCGCATTTCGTATTGTATCCCGGCGACTTTGGACTACCCGATAGGTCGTAACCGGAGACCTCGATGTTGTTACCTTCGGCTTGATGCCAGTAGAGCATCTGCTTAGGGCCAGAGACGCATTTTGATCGATCGTCTTCGCACCAAACTGGGGGTTGGCCCTTCGCAACCGAGATCCTGCTAGTTGCGCCTGTTACTTTGCATTTGTAAGGGAGCATGTACATATTAGGTTCACCGCAACTACTCCGTGAAAAATGAAGGTCAGAAGGTATTGGAAACAAAGAAAGGAGATAATTTCTTACCCGTTCGGTATCTGCACATGTAAATAAATTCCAATGAGAATGAACGCATCTAGCATGGTGCCATGCAACATACCCAGCCCCACTGTATGGTTCATGCGGTTAGAATGACTGCTTACAAGTAACAGATGATACTATACAACTTACAGCGCATGTACATCCATCGGGCGGACACGCAGGCAGTGCCTTCGGCACCTCATAAATAGCGATACGATGCCAGGGAGTCCTGCATCGTGTTTAATATGCGCCAAGTTAGTACAAGATAGGAGTATACCCACTTCTCGAGAACACTGAAGACCACCAAGTTTTCGGGCGTGACATTGCGAAGATCAGACTAAAGCAGCTAAATGATTGTTTGATAGTCCACGAATAAAACTTTCGTACCTCATAAGAGATAGCAAACGCAGTCCCAGCTGCCATCAATTGGTTTTGGGTATGTACTAGAAGAAAAACAGAGCGTTAGAGTGAAATGAGTTGCGTGATATGACCCTCCCTACAGTTCGGAGAAGTGATGCATGTATCATGCTATGTCCAGGAATAAGTCCTGGGATGAACAAAAGAAGGGTTTCAGACGTACGTATCGACTGTATTCGGGATGTTCTTGACCATCGCCAAATGTACCGACCATTCGCCCATCATAAGACAAAGTGGTGAATGCTTGATTAGTGGCCAGCTCCACAGTGAATGATCCACCTGCGGGTCTGCGGCGATTGTCATTGAAATTACCAAGAGAACGCGGAGAAAACAACTTACATTTCCAGAAAATCATCCTTGGAGGGAGGTCGTTCGTCGCACTGCCCTCAGTCAATATATAATGGCGGACTAGAAAGTAGCACACACGTCGGAGTAATGTTGCACTGTAGAACAAGATTAATATCATAGCATGAATTAAAACGGCAACATTCACATACTCCACCATTGATCCTTGGCCAACATGAAGAGAGGATTGACAGCGTCTGCAGCGTTCTGGTTGTTCCCAGAAACTCCCTGGATACCCTGTTCAGCATTCTCGCCACACGGGTCAAATAGCATGTACGTTTTGACAATACATGCCTTGCGCGAAAGCGACAATATGGCCATTGCTAACGGCAGCGACACATAGCAGCAGAAGGAACGCAAAAGCCATTGAGAAGTAAACGTGAAGGAGAAAGCGATAGACTGTAATGCTAATGAGACCCGTAAATCGCGACAGACTTTATACTCGTCCAGCATGACTAACAACTAGATAAGAGAAGGACACTGGCAATCGCACGCAGGTATTTGCAGGCATTCAAAAATTGGGTCGATCTGGCAAATTCAATAGGAGGGTAAACGAGATGTCAGGCAAAGAAGAGATATGGTCTTTGAACGAATCATTTACATTCAAAATGCATCATAGATAGCAATAAGCGAGTGGCCGAAATAGTGAATCTACCCCCATTCGAACCCAGGATGATCATAGCGCAGATCATCCGTGTATTCTCAAGTGGATCGTTGAAGGACGAGCAGTAACTCGTGTCGCCTCGAGCCCCAGTGAAAGAGCGGACGAAAATCGGTGTATAAACTTTCTCGAAGTGACGGCGAAAGCATATTACCAGGCGCTTGATTCTTGGAGCGACTCGGGGTGCAGAACCCATTGAACGAGCACCTCCATGGTGGAGTCGCCTTAAGGTCTCGACTCACGAAGAAGTATCGAAGTCATAGTCGTGGTATCAAGTAATGCAAGGGCAGACGTGGTGTACTAAAGCGCCAGAATGAAACAGATTATCGTACAAGGGAAAGATGCGATAACATCTCGGGCCGTAGCCCGGATCGTTGGCTTAGTGTCCACGTGGCGCCGAGGCTATGTGCCGAAGTTCGAACCGAAACACCCACGACGTCTGGATTCTTGCACGCTCATGCAGTCAGGGGAGTCCCTACCATCAGGTAACACACTGAGCGCGTCGCAGACGCGCACAAAACGATCCAAAGTGCAGTCATGTGACTCATGTCGCAGATGTAAAACACGATGCGAAATTCTCAACCCCAAACGCAGTCCTGTACGATGTCATCGTTGCAATGTTCTCAAGATATCTTGTTCCTATGAATCTAGGGGGGAAAAGGCTCCTGCACCAGAATATTCTTCAAATTCGTCTGGCTTAAATACGGAACCTTCACTCCAGGTTGTCTACGCTTTAGGAGTGGATACTAGGCAACTTGAGATAGACCGGCCTCCTGATGCTGACATCGCGTCTGGTGCTGGTAGCAATGGTATACGGCCCGTAATCTGGTCGTTCGTCCGTCAGAACCTTGACTGGTCGGCACCCATTTTGGCAATGCAGGAGCTGGCGAGACAACCTTCCCAAGAACAGTCGCCGGTGCCTGTCATTGTAAACAGCCTACTTCTTTCCAATATTCTCACTCGAGTAGAAATTGAACATCTCCTCAAATTGTACGTCTGACGTAAGCTTCTATTGTCTCTGGAGGTGTTAACAGTGTCCTCGCACAGATTTTCAGTCAATTATTCTCCTTGGCTAAACTTCTATTTAGTCCAAGACGGACCTACACCATTTCTAGACCTCGTTTGCTGCACGATTGCGTCGCGCTACCTTGACCTTTCCACCCGGTCTGTTGTTGGACCCCAGCTTCAAAAGTTGACGGAAGACACTATCGCTAGAGTGGTCTTCAATCCCGAAATGTTTGAGTCCGAAGACACAATACAAGGTCTCATCATTTTATCATTGTGGGCTCCTATCTGCGGTTCGACGAAGGGTGGAAGTGGTGACGGTAGGATGTTAATAGGCATGGCTATCACCATGGCCATGAACCTTCGATTAGGCGAAGCGGTTGCGACCGCAATCAGTCTGCGAAATAGTAGACTTCTAGGCGAGGGCGACCAAGCAGCCTTGGAGAAAGCTCTCAATAAAGCTAGACTAGTAAGTGTATGGTCGAACAGTGAACGACATTTCTCATTACAGTTCACCACTGTAGTGGATGACACTGTCTACGACTGAGTCTATGTGAGTATTCGACGTCCTGCTAACGGTCAACCTTGGTTTACTCAATATGAAAACGTCTCAGGCTCTGTGTTGGGACACGCCGTACGCCCTTAACCAGTCGGTCTGCTTTCGACTGGACGATATTTCCCATAATATCACCCTCGAATTCATCCGATGGACGCGATTTGCGGATACGACTGCTCGCAGAAATATTCGATTCAACAGAACAGGGTTTAAAAGTGCAGTTCGCAAGTCGCGCAGACATGGAAACTTGGTTCAACGAAGTAACAAACGTGCTCTCAGCCATGGATAGGCTCTCGAGACTGATATCGCCGCTGTCAGGTGAATACCTTTTTTCTTTCACCAATCAGAGCTCATAGTACATTTCAGTGGTCTCGAATCACGACCGATTCCACTATCACATGCTTTTTCTGCTCCTTCAATGTTGCCGGCTTCTAGTTCTCTACAACGCTATCTTCATAGCGAGACATGTTACCAGTACGGCACGGAGATGGTTTTTAGAGATTCAGCCATACGACCTAAATATCATCCCAATCTGGTCAAAGGAATGTTTCTCTATAGGGGAGGCTATCATGGTGTCGCTTCTACAATGCGACAAGAACCTTCTTCCAACGACGCCGGATGTCCTGTTCACCATGATGGCGTTTGCGGGAGGACTAATCGTCGGGGCTAAATTGCTGATGCTGGACAAGAATGGGATAGAGTTCCTCGGATGTGGAGATGCTTTGTATGAGCAAAGTGTGCGGGTGCTGGGTGATGCGGCGATTTCTCCGGATCATGCTGCTGGAAGGTGTTCGGTGTTGATGGGTGCTATGCATGCCTCGTGGATGGAGAGGCGGAGGGGATCGGAGCTGGAGAAAGTTTATCTGGGAGCGCATTCTCAGCCTGTAGGGTCAGGTCTTTCTCTCGGAACTAAGGCGGAAGCAGACAGGCTTGGCGACCAGAGTGCGAATATCGACATGTTTCAGGACCTGGAATTTTGGTCGACTTTCTTTGGTGGGGGGATGGGATCAGAATCGTCGGCATTCTTCTCTCAGGACAATTCCGGTGAGATGTATACCTAGAAGTGTGATTTATCGAACATTATGTATTATCTATTTGTGTGTAACTGTACATATTGCAAGTTAAGTTGCTTGCCAATGCAAGTGTCGCCGAAGTTGCGTATGCAATTAACGGCACGGACGTGACGCGTTTTCACCTTAACTCCCCTTCGCACCTTTCAAAGTTGACGTGCTCAGGTCTCCAGTTCTCAATAAATGAAGTCCACCAATGATAAAGCTCCTCCATTCGGCATCTTGATGGTAGGCCTTGCACCGCCTTGCACAGCTGACGGTGGCGGTCATCTTCGTATATGTGTCATAGGCATATGGGCATCTGGCGGCCATGGCTATACTAAAGCAACAAGATAAATATTATCGAGACTTGTTCAAGCATACAGATGTCCAGCAATTGAGGAACTCCCTACTTCAAGGCTGTGAGAAATTCCCTGTGATTTTGCTGAAAATTGACTTAGTCAAACTTTGATCAAACTTTGATTTGAACTTGAAGGGAACAAAGACTTAGTCAGCTGACTCGAGCGGCGCCTTTGGCTGAATTCTCACGACGCGTCTATCTTTCCCTCACCACCGCGAGGAGACATATCACGGGAGGCTGTTGGGAACAGGTAAAAGGGCTTGACATGCCGAAGTGACTCACGGTTTGTCTTCCTATACAATAATCTCTTAACAATAGTCTCCCAACAATAATCTCCTGCATATATAAGCTGTACGTTTTTGCCCAATATTTCAACAACTCAACTCACTGCATTAAGATAGGCTGCTTTACTATACTTAGTGTCTTCTTGCCATGGCATCGCGAGACCCCTCCGCAACGACCACAAGGGCCCGTAAAAGCAACGGTCGCAAAGGGAATTCGAGAATCGGCGCTTCCGTTACAAATGACGACGTTTTCCAAAGTGGCGCAGCCAATGTTCGTCGTAGCCGACCGACCCAGCTGTCGACCCCAAAGCCAGCAGCGTCAAACTTGAAGATTCCTGAGAGCAAACCGCCTACTACGTCCTCTTATCTACCAACACCCAGGGTCACCCCATCGGCCTCTTCTCGTGCAGGATTTCCTGCGACTCCAACTCCCTCGTTTAAAGGTGCCAGAACCTTGACAAAGGCCGAAGTTGGCGATGAGTGGGACGAGATACGCCCAGCATTCCCGACACCACCTCGCTTTCTCGGGCCAAAGACAAACAGGGCCTCCAGTTATGCATCGTCCTCAGCCAATCTTTTCGGCGTAGACGCGTCAAAATTGGACTGGGACGATCCCAAACCAATTAGCGTGTCTACCACCGGCGACGCCAAATACCCAAAGTTCCCACCCTTATCCACTCCTCAGAGTCGCCCGTCGACCGGCTTGCAGACACCTGCGAGCTCTTCCCGGAAGAACGGTGGCCGATTTGTCTCTGCTCGGCCATCAGCAGCAGCCACAGCTTCAGCTTCACCCTCTCAGCGTCGAGCAACAGCGCCGGCTGCTTCCTTTCCAACGTCTCCCCCCAGTAAACGCCCACCAGCGAAGAAACCTGAGACAGAGCCACAATCCATTCCAATCCCGGCTGAGTGGACTAAGCGTACCGAGCCACTCCGCCCTGACTTCAGCATAGACCTTCGGCCCCATCAGGAGATATCTCGCGTATGGATGAACGAGTGTGAGACAAAGTACGGCGGTGGAATCTTGGCCGACGATATGGGGTATGTGTTCAACACCTTTCCTAATTTTGGCTTATCAATATCTTTGGTTTAGATTCGGCAAGACACTCCAGGTTCTGGTAAGGATCATTGATAATATGATGGACCCCAAGGCAACATATAAGGGCCCAACACTGTACGTCCTCCTGTCTTTGATGAGCGGCATAACCTCATCGACATCAGTATTGTATGCCCGGCGTCTGTGATGCTTGTATGGGAATTGGAGTGTTTCCGTGTATCTGGTTCTAGGAAGCTGAACTACTATCTCTATCATGGAAGTAGTAGAGAGCAAGGTACAGTTACTCTCTATCTCAGAGCAAACCTTCACCTGATGCGTTACTAATAAATCAAGATCCCTCCAAGCTGAAGGCTTATGACGTTGTGATCACTTCGTACGACACACTGAGATCGGAATACGCGAAAATCTGCAAGGTCGAAGAAAAGGGTAAGGGCAAGAGCAAGAGCAAGAAGTACATCCCTGGCAAAACGGAGACCGGTCCTTATGCTGTTCTTTGGAACAGGCTTGTTATGGGTATGTGTTTGATTTCAACCCTTCAATCTTTATATCTGACGTTTTGCATGCTAGACGAAGCACAGATGGTTCATAACAACGAAACAAGAAGATATCTCTCGTGCTATGGGTTGTCGTGTGGCTTTGTCTGGGCAGTGACAGGCACTCCTGTGTAATTCACACCCCTTCTTGCATTAAATACGCTTACGTTTTTCCACAGACAGAACAGGCTGCAGGACATATATTCTCTTCTCAGTATGTTACCAAAGCCGTTACAACCGACGGAGATTCAAGCCCCGCCTCTTCCTCCCGGGCTTGCTCGTGGAGTTGTTATACCGCCAGGTTTCAAGGAGGAGCTTCATGTAAGCTTTACAAGATAACATTTGGGCGTAACTTATACTTTTCTCAGGCCTACTTGTACAAAGTCATGCTCCGGCGGACGAAGAAAGACCAGTACTTGTGGGTTGAGCTTCCTCCCATCGAGATTATCACCGTCGAGTGCCCGTTCAGCGATGCTGAGGAGCAGTTATACAACGCTGTGGAGGGGCGAAAGGGTGATTTCATAGTCTGGGGCAAATATGTACAACCGATTACTTGTCCCTTGACTAAATTGCTCCGGTTACTTCAAGGTATGTCTGTTTTGCATTCTACTTCATCGTTGCAGCATTTCATTTCCGTTACCTCTCAGCTTGCACCCACTCTGACACGCTCTGTAAGGACATAGATAAGAAGGACGACGATGGCGTTCCTGTTGATGGCGTCGAAGATGACATCAACCTTGCTGATGTAAATGAGCTGGTTGGAGATGATGTGTATGTGTTGTGGTTCATATATTGTCGCCTAACTTTAACGTCTTTTTGTGTCAGCTTCGAAACATCGCGTCGAGAAACTCTCCGAAGCCATCAGTCTAAACCTGAGGTGCTCGATATCCCCCCCATCGAGTCGTATCCCACGAAGGTAATCGAGATGCTCAGGATTCTACGCGAGATACGCCAGCGAAGCAGACGGACGAAAATCAAGGAAAAGACAATTGTGTTCTCTCAGTGGACGGGTGTTCTAGATCGTCTTAAGCCGGTTCTTCTCAAGCATCGCTTCAAGACTGTCATGTGTGAGCATTGGATCCTTCCTCAGTAGTCCGTCTTCTCATTGAGTTGCAGATGATGGGCGCATGGGTAAAGCTGGGAAAGACTTCGCGATTCAAGATATCACTGTAGCAGAATCTGATACCGATGTAATGCTGGTATCACTCAAGGCTGGCGGGACTGGTATGCGATTTCGTTCCATTAAGATGGAATTCTTGTTAACGATGGCGTCCCAGGCCTGAATCTGGTTGCGTGTAACAACGTCATCTTTATGGACCTCTGGTGGAATCCAGCTGTCGAGGTATGAGAACATTAATGCTTGCTTTCTCTGCTCTCACAACTGACGTTGGCTATGACTTGCATAGGAACAAGCTTTCAACCGGGTACACCGTATTGGCCAGACAAAGCCTGTCCAGGTGTATAAACTTGTCGTTCCCGATACGATCGAGGACAGCGTTCTTCGGGTACGTTTCCAAACCGCTACCTGGATCTGAGATATTTCACTCACTGTACTTTACAACGATAGATGCAAGCAAAGAAGAGACGGCTTGCCAACGAAGTTCTTTCGGTTGCCGATTTATTGAACAAAGATCTGTTACACGGACTTTGGGGCGTCAATGAGGAAAATCCGGTGTAGCCTTAGGTGTATGTTTTTCTGTAATCTTGCTTTTTATGACTCCGTGTAGTATACGAACGTTGTATGAGGACTTGCTTATTTATTACATTGTAGCTCTCCGTCCGATGTGAAGATACGTAAAGGATACTTGTCGTGAGTACTGACGTCCTTCTTTAGGCTTTTTATGGGATATCGCACCGCATAAGAGACCTCCTTATGTCCGACACTTCATCTTTAGTCGAAAGTTCGAGTGGGTTACGGTGTCCTTTTCTCCTCAGTTTCATCCAAGTCCGACCGTCTATCATGACAGCTCCATCATTCTGCACATGTCCTACTTGTGTTGGTGACCTTGCCATGTCTTCCTCATTCGTTTACTCTTTCCGATGATGCTTATTACAGTCTACTCGTCGAATGGACTAGACATCAAGCCCGACGAACCATGCTCGTACATCTATCTGATCTCAGAAATTAATCTATGCTTTCGTTGCGCATGAATCGAGGGCTGTCTGTACTTCTGTAGCTTCAGTTGTGCTTGGCCGGTTTCCCATCATGATGGGTTCTTCTAAGATGTTATGAACGTAAGAAACAAGGCACTATAGCCAAGTGGTTAAGGCGACAGATTAGAATGTGGTTGGTGGAGTTGCCCAGCGGCTGGGCGCGCGGCTGCAACCGCAGCGTCGTTGGTGGGCGGGTCCTGACCACAGATTTGGCACCTTCGGATGCCCGATTATCTGTTACTCTCTGAGTGCGCAGGTTCAAATCCTGCTGGTGTCGTCAGTTTTTGATATAATCAGTGATTGCATTTGTTATGCAATGCATAATTCATATATAGTGCCCAGAGGCCAAGTTAGGACTCATAGAAAACCTCCAGAGTCCAAGGGAGGCATTAGATAAATGCAATTCACCTATAGAGATTGCTCGTCTATGACTATACTCTGTCAACGGAATATACAACTAAAAGTATTGAATTACTATGCTCAATTGGCTGTCACACGGTAGGTAAGTTACTTCGCTGAAAATTCCTCCAGCAATGTTGTCCGGTCGGCAGGCCCGGGACCGGGCCGATCGAAACCGTGACCAGGTTGTCAATTGCCGATTTACTTTCTATTTACATCTCTGGTATCTGCAGCTTTCTATTGACCTTCCTTGTATGTTTTTTCCTTATTCTTGCTGTTCGCTGACTTGGGCTGACTAGGGTCCTGCCTGTAGGTTCCCACACTTGATAATGGACCTCTACTATACAGACCCTTCTTCGCGAGAAAATTGTTCAAGTTATCGACGTAGATCGAGGGAATCGTGTCAAGGTGGCAGAAGTGGAAGGGGGACTTGATCACCAAGTACGGAACTGATGTACGTGCAGGCGAAGGCGTCGCGATGCATGTCGTGGCTAGTGTTGCCGCGGCTCAGCTTATCTCGGCTTAACGCCGAAGTCGGTTTTGAGTCGTTTGCTCTGACTGCACCAATGTTCAAAATGACAGACAATTTGATGTCTGCATTTACTCACAAGACTTATCGGTATTATCAGCAACTGTGTTCTTGTTCATCCTATCCTTCTGTCCTCGGCGGCTCAAAATCGACTTCGGCGTTAAGCCGAGATAAGCTGAGCTGCGGCAACACTAGTCGTGGCTGCAGACCTCAATACCACTTCCGAAGGTTATTTCTATTGTTGACGATGGAGAAATGACATATATCGTCCAACGAAAGCTACCAGGCATCCGTCTCTCTGAAATCATCAACGCCCTTGATGAAACAATTGGCTTACAGATCGCGGAACAGCTGCGTTGTATCCTGGCACAGCTCTCTGACGTTACGCCCCTTGAACAATGAAGAGGGCAAGCAGCTCGCTAATCTGGGAAAACCGCTGGTAGAAAGAGAGGATGAGACTGGGCAGGTCGTTGTCGGAGATCTTGTCGGTCTCCCAGAGTGGACGGACGGTGTATTCGCAGTCTTTCAGCCGTCCCGATTAACTTCACTTCCAAAGTCTCTCGGTACCACCACAGACTTACTTGCCAAGTTACAAAAGATCGGTCGCATGCGCCCCGAAAAAGCTCAAAGGCACCTACCATATATCGACGTCCGTCGACCTCATGTTCTGTCATGGCGATTTTTGTCCAGAGAATATACTTATACACGGTGGTGCCGTGTCTGGAATCATCGATTATGAAACCGCTGGCTGGTGTTGGTGTTGGTGTTGTTACCGGCACAAGGTCCCAATAAGGAACGGCCGGGCCCACAGCCCTGACATGGCGAACCATGTGCTGTGGCCACGAAGGCTCATACCGTTGTGATCACGCTTTTGAGTGTGTCGCGCGGAGTAGAGGCTCTTCATGGGGTACCCAAAAAAAGTCATTCACGAATAATATAACGGTACGGTACTAAAAATGCGGAAAACGTTGAACATATTTAGCGAGAGCTCCAACTATTTTTACCCATACTTTTGGACTGTGTGGTTCGGCGCTTCCACGGGGAACTTTATCTCTCACAAGATTTGGTCTGATTGGCGTTCTCGCCTAATCGAACCTTATGACAAGGAATGCATTGTATTTGGTCACATCTTCTCTCAGGCAGAATCGTGGACTCCGTAACGTCTTCGTTGTTTGGTACGCCCTGCAATCGAATTTTGATGAAGTACTGCTTATCGGTATCCCGACAGCATCTCGACGCCTTTTATTCCCCCGAGGCTACCTGTTCCTTCTCTAGTATTCTTATCGATGTGATCAACCTCATATACCAGAAGTCTGTGGGAATGTGGTGGATATTTACCCATCTGGCTTCTTGTTAATTGATGGCAGGTTATCAAAACGTGTTTGTGGCATGTAATTGTCTTTGGGTTCTCCATATTACTCCTCCATACACTTACTTATCCACTCATTATTGTGTTTCAGGTGCATTATGTTACGTGAACTCGGGAACGAAGACGACATCCTCCTCCGACAGTCTTATGAACGAGACGGTCCTGAGAAGCTCTACATCGCCGTAACACTAAATCCTGTCACTTGGTCTGGAAAGTATATGCAATATCAGATGGCAATCTCGGATGCAAAAGCGTCGAGGTTAACAAGGACCAAGGTGTATGGGAAGACGGATTCGTTTTTTCGATTCAGTATCCGTGATACACAGGCAAAACCTACCGGTGACAGAACTTGTTTGAGGCGGGAGTTCTCGACAAGTCAACCAGAGAGACTTTGCATAATGTGCTGCGGAAAACAGCCACAGCCGACGGCTACCGGCGGTGATGGGGGTAACGTGAACAGGAACTATATTTCCTGTGTTGTTACGCTACTCATGGATAACGTCCCGGTATGTCTTCGATATGATTTCAATATTGTAGCGCCGGAAGTTTAGCTGGGCTTGCAGCTTCCGATGCTCTCACATCCATCAGTCCGGAAAGCGGTCACTGAGGCAAATGTGCGATTCATTATGCATGTGTCAAAGGGTATGTCTGCATGGGCATACAAGAGATTATAGCCAACTGGTTGAGGCGACAGATTCCAGGGTGCGAGGGGAATTGTTTAGCAACGTCGCGCGCCGTCGCTGGACACTTGTTTGGAACCGTAGCGGCGATTTCTGCAGTTCGCAACGCTGTAGTGGCCGTTTCGATTGGTCTCGTAACGGTACAAGTTAAATACCCGGTTTCTTGAGCATACGGAGATAGAGCTGGTTCTCTCCTATCGCATATGAAACCCCACCACAACTTCTTCATGGACGAGCAAAACCAGGTAATCCTCCGACACTTTATCGATTGCCTGGCTTGCTGACGATATGGGACCTCAGTCCGGTCGAATCTGGAAGCGCCGGCGCTATCGATACAAGCGGGAATACCACCCAGCACCGGTGATGATGGGAAAGTTGTCCAATTAAAAATCCCAGACCATGCGGAAAGTCAGACTGAAATGCAGAGTCCCGGAGGATCTGCCTCCGGCTCGCCAATAGAAGTCGACACAGATAACGACACTCCCGCTACAGGATACCGCAGTACGAAACCATAGGCCCGTTGTTCGTAAGGTTCAAGGGTGATCCTGGGCAACGCTCTCTTTACCAAGCCTGTTGAGCAAGCAACAAATACGACGATAGTCGCATTAAAGAAGGAAGCACGGATCTGAACAAAAAGTCGGTGAGATATACTTACTCTTAACGGAGTCATCCTTATTCGAACAACATATATATATATAGGTACGAGAGGCTTCGAGGACGCACAATGTCTGAATATCTTGACAGCGAAAATAAAGGCAGAATGATCGCCGCTAAACCTATGCAGCCTGGGCATAGGCCCGCAAGCTTATGTGAGTGAGTGTCAGTTTGAGGGATTTCGAATAGTGTTTATGTTCGTTACAGGGAAAGTTCATGAGCGAAGAGAAAAATGCCGAGGTTGAAGGCGCCGTTCGAAAAGTAAAATGGCACTTGATAATCCAAGTCTTTGCTGCCATGCTAAGGGCTGTCGTCGCAGTGCCAGAGGTTACATTTAAGTTAAATGTATCAACTCACTCAATTATAAGGACGTTAGTTGGAAGGACCCACACAATTCGAGTAGCGCATTCTCGACTTGCGAAGCCGGAATGTTAGTGCGAAGACGTACATTCGAAACAAGATCACATCAACTATGCTCACGTTAGCCTGTTCCGGTGAGCATGAGAACGTGAGTTGCAAATGTGAACTGATGCTGATATTTTTCACTCAGCCTACGGTTCGCTGAGGCGATGAAGAGAAGCAACATCTATTCATAGCTCGTGGAACATCTTAGCCGACAATTCGGTAGTAACTCTTACCGGCGTCAGCTCAAGAATTTTCTACCGACTTGGAGGGCCAGCGACCATACATACCAGCGCTACACCACAGCACGAGAGGGTAGTGGAGGTGCCCATGGTTCTCGTCCCAAGTTGAAAATCCTTTGCTCAGCGTAATAGTCTTCTAAAAATCAGAATCCTTCAAGCTCATCGAGCCTCCATCACTAGATCCCATCACGCATCTTCACCAGCTCCAGATGCGTGATTGACTCATGTCAAGTAGCAGGTGATCTGGTGATATTCTGACCCAGAGGATGCTATTTAAACGATCCCTCTTTGTCGTTTTACACTGTCGCAGAACCCAATATGTCAGCAGTACCAGCTTTACCCGCTCCACTTCCTGCTCTAGACAACACACTCGGGGCGCTATACATTGGCGCCTGTCTCTTGACGCTGTACGTACCAAGTCTCTCTCGCGAGTTATCACTACTTCTAATAGTGCGGAAGATTGTATGGTGTTATCTGCGTCCAGACGTTCCTCTACATAACTTCAAACCGGGCCCGATCTGACCGTTGGTGGTTGAAGCTTCTCGTGTTTGTTATAGTGTAAGTGGCGATATTCTACATACGCTAACAGCAATATAACTCAACTGATTGGTAGTGTAAGTACTTTGTTCAACCCCATAGGTCATGCATTCACCTATCCCGCAATAGGGATTAGATACTGTGAGCCATGGCATAATCTTGGCTGGCATGTATCGCTATTTAGTGAGTGACTTTGCCAATCCAGCTGCGCTTAAAGAAGGGGGGGCTGTTAGTGGCACGCTGTACGTATACGTCACTGATCACTTAGACGCATCTCATTGGAAAAATAACTAGCTTGGTCACGTATGCAAGTCTCACTGTTTACACCGTGAGCACTTATGACACTAACGTCACGATAGGAGGAGTCTGTCGTCGGGGTCAGCGTCGTTTCTTGATCTTTTCTCAGTGTGCTCATAGGACTAGGCCTGCTCTGTACTTCTCATGCAGCTGTAAGTATTCGTTTATCATCAATTTGTTTCATTTATGCCAGTCCATAGCTTCTTCTGTTGGCGCATATGGAGGTTCAGCGCTTCTTCGCTGAATTTATGGATGCGAATCGCCTTTATGGTTATCACGGTATGTGTATTGTGCTATTCCCTTTTACTATGTGACGTCGTCATGTCCCACGATAGATTCCTTTGGCATTTTTTAACTTTGGTCAGTGGGATGATGCTTGTCACCGCCATTGAACTTACTTGTCATTCTTTAAATTCAGCATCATACGTCGGTCCGTCATACAGTCTAAAAAATCAGAACCGGCGCTGATGCTTCATAGCTATGGGCATCTTTGGTTCCCAGCACCACCTACACACTCCCAATGCGCCTGAGTTTTCCGTGAGCAATTGTTATTTATAGAAACCAGAACAACAAACATCTTCCAGCTTGCAACTGAACTTTCAGCTTCAAGTGGAACGGCCTTTGACGTGATCATGACACTGGTTATGAGTGAGTGGCTCGTCTCGTCTGTTTCAAGTGACGACCTAACTGTCTTATAGTTACAAGTCTTCATCGAGCTCGATCAGGGATCACCAAGTGCGTAGTCGGTCTCACGAAGAACGGTCAATTGATATTTCCAGTACAGGAGTGATCATACTATCACTTTCCTTACACTGTTTACTGTCAACACGAACCTCATCACGACGTCAGTACTTCTGTCGCCTCTATATATATCATAACTGTTTCGACTCGCCGATAGTTTACTCTCAGTAGGGTCACTGGTTACAGTAGGATGACTTCGATTCGAAGTCTACATCTGTACTCAACAAGCATACTTCCAGTTCCTGGTCCTTCCCGATGCTACAGTCTACGGAGGAATATCTTTCTTGATTCCAAAATGTAGGGTTTCTTTCCTCAGTTTCTTTCCATTCACTGATTCTCATCTCTTCAAGCGTACTTGAACTCATTTTTAGCCATGTGAGCTTGACATTCTTTCGCACTTCGAGTAAGGCTTGTAACATCATCATCCGTTAGACTTAATTCTAGAGACTACCTTCGAGAAAAGCTGGATCCGTCAATGTCGATACACGAGGCACAACCTTCGCATCCAGTGTTTGCCGTATTTACTGTACGTGGTGACATTTGTTCTTAGGCGTCAATTTGACAGTCTGCGAAAGTCAACTAATGCCACAACGGCTCGGCAAATGGAGGAGTTGGAGTTGGAGTCAGCTCATGCGAATGATTCGTCAACCAAAGTATAGATATTCTCATATGATCTATCGGATAGCTGACATTGGAGGAATTGGACTATACCTGTCGATTAAGTATTTTATAAAGCCTTTGATGTGCGTCGTTCTTTGATGTTGTCAAGATATATCTCTTCACTAGCAAGGCACTGAGCTAAGGGAGGCGGACAATTAACATGAAGAAGTCGCGAGGGATATCTGATATCGGCGAGCAGGCGCGACCAGAGGGAACACTGTCAGAATGAGCTCCAGGTTGGTTATGGACTCGAGCAATTCGTATCTTCTGAAGGCGTCGAGGGACCGGACAGTCCTGACCATATATGAGAGCGGCATGTAGCAAACGAGTACTAGGAACAAGGACAATCTCCCTCTCCATTTATATTGGTGTGCAAGACAAATGTCGGCAGCACAAATGCCACCCGTTCAAGGTATATAATAAACCTCCACAGCTTTGTCCTTCCTCAGTCTGCCGCCCACGATGTCGTCCTCCAAATTCGCCCTCAACCTTAACATCAAATCCCTCATCTCGAAACCACAGCCAGTCCCCGATCTCTCACCTGAAGTCCCCAAAGTCCGCGTACGATGCATGCACCCCGACTGTGACGTCGTGTCAGACTCTCTCGATGCCACTATCGGTCACTTTGACAGGAACCACTGCGTCCCCCTGCCACCTTTCGTTCGGTGTCCCTACTTTGGATGCACCGTGGTCAAGCGCATACCGGGTTATTTGAGATCGCACTTTAAGGAGACGAAACATCTTTTCGAAACGAGAGTCCGGTGTAATGCGTGCGGAAGAGTTTTTGAGAGACGAGACCAGCTGAACAAACATGCGCAGGCGATGAAAGGGAAATGTAGAGATGATAAGGACTCGTTCTCGGAGGAGGAAGAGTTTTAGGGCTGTAGTTGATCTGCCGCTGGATCGTTTCCTGTGTAACCGCATTGTTATTCTCTAGTGGATGTGTAAAGAATGACATGAGGTTATCATCGGTCCTACAAAAGTAAGACGGCCATTAAGTTCAGGTCATCCATCGGCCTCAGTCCGGGAACCCGGTCAGTGCTTGAACAACGGCGATGAAAACGTCATCAAAGGGAAATCATCCACATGTACGCGCTTCGGCCGTTCTGGGCGGTATTGAGACTAGGGAGTAGAGGCAGAGATCATCAAGCAGGCGCTATTAAAACGAAGGTTAACGGCAATGCGCGAAAGGACGTCAAGGTTGGGTATTAGGACACTCGAATTGGCGTTACTGCCACTGTGCGAACTGCTGGACAATACTACCCCTCGACGAACCGGTATCCAGTATGTACGGCCGTCCTACACGAGCGTTGCATCGTAGACATCCGCTAATGCTGGCGTTGAAGACAAAAGGGACCGTAGGGACCGTTTCCATTATTTGGTGACAACATCACACTGGGGAACTTCTTGGAAAGGTCAACAAACGAAATATAGCTCAAACAAAGGTCGACGTGCCAGTACTGACTACCAGGACTTGGTGCTAAACGCAATGGCGAGATGCCTTGACCCAGGTTCCTTATCCTCGCGTAACAATGATTTTTCTCTAGCCCATGCTCATTCTCCGAACGTGCAAAAGGGAAAGATATCACTCGTTTCCCAGCGATGGCGCTCTGCTGTCCAGTATCTCTGCCGGTACCACGCTAGAACGAGGAAGATGCACTGACGAAGCCGTCCTGGAAAATATTGGAGACTTCTGGGTCGTAATAGTGCTCAATACTGCCTCGGCGGCACCTTGTCGCCTGACAGCAGCTGAGAGCCTCCTGAATGCAGTAAAGGAAGGGGTGAAGCACAGCCACATGAAGGGCTAGCGTCCTCTAGCGTCCTCCATCTCCTCGACGGCCGTTATTCCTTTCAGAAGGTAAAATTCATTCTCAATTCCTAAATGTTGCCTGAATGGGTCTCCATTCCAGCCGTATGTAGCTCTGGCTGAAGCGTCAATGGCTTAACCTTGCTGCCAAATCCGCGACGCATTCTCAGTTGGAATATTGCTGAACTAGTCTTGTTTTCTTCTACCTCTCGGCGACAACATGCAAAACGAAATGTTCCTACAACTGTGGCAACTTCGAACACGGAACGTAACGCTAGTCTTCAGACTAGAAGGCGATCCAACAAAGGCAGACATCCCTTGAACTTTACTGGCGACTCGTTATAGGCAACTTTTCCTTGGCTGTATGATCTCCAGAGAACGACGAGATGCTTTTGGTATAACTCTAGGATACTGGGTTTGTCTGGGACATCATGTAGGCTTTCATCGTTAGGACCCGCGACCTTTGGTTCGTTGAAAAAGAGATTCTATCTTGACTTGGCTTGACTTGGGAGACTTCCGTCTGATCTCAATACACTGCTCAAAGGATGATGGTCGTTCTACGTTTCAACCGAAATCAGCCTACTGTTTTCGGGTTCTATTCACTCAATGCGACGATCTGGAACTTTCGGCATAGCCTGGTTGATGTTTCTGTTGGCATGATATGTGTATATCTCCCCAATTTTCTCAGAGATGCTCCTTATCCCTTTTGTTTCGCTTCTCGCAGGATACCCCAGGTCAACGCCCCTGACGAAGCTCGCATCACGATCATCGACCAGCAACACGTATGTATGTCTTGTTTGATATCTCCCCAATTATTAGGAAGAAAGAGCCCTGGCAGTCGATGTTGCTCCAGTTTTGAGGCTTCCCGCTTCCCTCTGGACCCAGTCAGGTCTGCTTCACCGATGCTTAGCTCAATGGAGAGCTTGTAATGATCAGAAGAAAGTTCGTTCATCAACGAGATAGAAAATTCATTGTTGATGCAAAGTCATATCAGCGGCTTTAGAGACACGCGTGAGTAATAATCATTCACCGCTATCACCTATCAAAGATGCATTACAACTACACAGGTTTTTCCTTGCTTAGTTCTTCGGCTAATGATCCTCCTGGAATGTGACGAGAGGTATTCACAGTCCCATGGGAATATCAGCATCACCTTAGTGGACCGCGCGTGGATGGTACATGGAGTTGGTACGTGATGCGAAAGTTCAACGACGCGATTAGCCCCGGCTTTCCTCCAGCGGCGGGATGGTAAGCTCCTTGGAAGTTGACTCGCCTCAACTGGTTACAGGGCATGGAAAGCACTGACTTTCAATCCAGGAGTGAACACCAGTGCGGGAGATTATCGAGCGAGTTGCGATGATGAAGCGTGGTTACGGATCAACTCTGGGCCTGCGTGCTATACACCAGTCAAAAAGGTACCCTGATGCTCGCATGTACCAGCGGTTGTTCATTCACAAACAAAAGGTCGATCAAATACGTTAGCCAATCACGCAAGTCATATAGCCAGACCAGAAGTCTTCAGCGGCGCAAGTCTTCTATTCGCGAAATCAACATTGACATTTCCAGTGCAGGACGGAGATATCACCGTCCACTACTCTTCATCGACAGATTCACTGCAGTCTACGCGAAAAGGTACAAAGAAAGAGCGTGGTGTAATGTATTCATCCAAACAAGTCTGGGAAGAATAGCACGGATGCCCATCGGGAGCGATACACCAGAAAATCTGCGGAAGAAAGCACTGCGGGCGTGTAATTGCAGTATCTGGCTCACATCGGCAATGCTCTGAAAGGGTGGCATTTCTATCGAGCCCCAGTCCTTCGTACACATGTAGTGCAGGCACTGACTAAGACTTAGTCGACATCTCGTCTTGGCCATTTATTGACCCGACGACATCCGACTCGGAGCTGCTTCAAGTCGATCGAGACTCAGAGCGCCTGTTCTAGTCGTCACTGGCTTATCTACAGTTTACGCACTCGCGATAACAAGGACTGGCTGGAATTCGCCAATACGTATAGCTTGAGTTCGGGTAACGCCGCTTCAAGTCAGCTGAGAAATGAGGTTAAGCGACTCGGACCTAGTCTCGATATCTCCGCGACGGATTTTGTTGTTTAGTCAAAGGCTGTTCCGAGGCGAGTAATAGTATTATTCCCTTTAGATAGACGTAAAAAAAGAGCAATCGGTACACGTGTTTTGTGGTGTTCTTGTGGATCACGACGTTGTAATAGTTCTCGAGAATACGACGGCCTTATCACCAATGAGATGATACTCGGGATCTGATAGTGACGAGTGAATCATCAATTGGTCGGCGTCAATACGGGACTCTCCTTCGTGACACCTTGTTCTGCATACGCGACCACAGACCGGCTGACGCATGGGGGTAGCTCCAAGCACTCCACACAGTTCTGTTAGCCTGATAAGCAGCAACGTTATACAGTCAGATGTGATTGCTGAGAAAGAAGTACAAGAGAGCAGTTTTCAACACAAAAGCATGCTGTGGTGATGCCAAGACTTGGTATAATGAGAGTTCTGAGTATGGTCCCGTCACCCATGAGGCTTCTCATGCAAGATCATGAATTCG
This sequence comes from Desarmillaria tabescens, assembly GCF_030435595.1. Lineage (NCBI taxonomy): Eukaryota > Fungi > Basidiomycota > Agaricomycetes > Agaricales > Physalacriaceae > Desarmillaria > Desarmillaria tabescens. The sequence continues at coordinate 3,243,989 of NW_026848300.1, forward strand.
AAGACAATAATGTTCGCGTGACCGATAATTTTCGAGAAGAAAGTTGGAACTTGGAAGAAACATCATCACAGAGAAAAAGAAGGATTTGGCACAGCCACTCGACGTCATTTCGAAGTTTGCTATGCGTCATAATTACAGATGTGATTCGTGCTCATGGCAAAGCATGCGCGTGCACGGACTACCACGAGATAGATTATCGGGGCATTCGGAGGTTCGTCGTTGCGACACTCGATTTACAGACTTGGCATAAATGCATCAGGATTCAAAGTGACGTAGATAAGATGATTATCAGGGATTTCCTGTATCTAGATCAAACATAGAATAATGTTGGTGATAGTGACAGTACTAATTATGAGGGTCGCGCAGATAAGTGGAGACGCGATAGGCGCGCAAGTAAATCATACCGTTATTGAGATGTATGCCAAAGGAGATGGGAAATGCCGGACAGGTCTCGTATCAATAACGGACAGGACAAGCGGAGGCGATCACGCGTACAAGAGAAAGACGCGTATGGGCACAAGACTCCAATCAGAGATATTGCTCAAACAATAGCATCACAGCCAAGTCTAATTCAGGAGAGTTGAAAGAAGAGGAAAAGAAAAAGATGGCATCTTCTTCCGACGTACAATTAATAGAAGCCAAGAATTTGACGAAGATTCATAAAAGTAGCTGCGGAGACGCAGCAGACAAGAACCGTGAGTTCCAGTGTCATTTGACGAAGACTCTAAAGAGAGAGTCTCTGGTAATCACGATTCACCTAATCCCTCTGTCACCGTGATATCCAGGGGTCATCACTTGGTAAATGGAGTAACCAACTCGCCCGTTAACGGCGCTGCTAGTCGTTTATAAGGCGTAAAGTAAACTTGACGGTCGATCGTATCGGACGTCAAGCCAAGGGTCGTTTCTAGGCAAATCCGGGGAAACACCAAGTAGATGGACATTCAACGTTCATTTTGGACGTCAAACATCTTCCAACCACGCTGGAGGAAAATTAAGAAGACATAGTTTTTCCTCTACAGCATCCATACGCTTCACTGTCGTCCCGGATCAAGAAAAGAAGTGAGAGTCGGCGTGAATTGAAGATCAGGGATGGGGAGGAGTGCGGGGTAAGGGAAATGGTGGCGCATCAATACGCCCGGAGCGTCATGAAGGGTCTTGTTAGTATTCCTCCTATAATTCGGAGGATTCCGATGAACATCTTCCGCCCCCAGGTCTCATTTTAGTCCAGGGTCGAATGAACAAATAGCCAAGCCTGAAAGTCGGCATTCTCGGAGAAGCCAGGAAACGCGGGAAACGAGTAAAACAGCAACGACGGCGTCGCACTAGTGTCGAGCCCTTGGAGCGAACTGCCGAAACGTCGAGACCACCCTGGTTGTACCGTTCCGATTAACCAGTTTTTATTCCGGAGTAGTCATGTGGGTAGAGAGAATGCTCGCGGTCGTGTTTTGTTTTTAAACAGGATAAATTAGACGCGGAACCGTCCAGAAGGAATGGGACATGCGGATCCGTAAGAATTTAAGAAAGGAATCACTCCAGTCTCCATTCCGGATCCCACAGTCAGGTACGAGGATGGTTCCTCAACAAAAGAGAATAAGACAATGTGGCGCGACTCGAGATCCAGCCACGAGAAATTTTACTGAAACCAGAAAAATGAAGGTTGAGTTGTCTTCGAGTTCCGAACCTAAATTAAACACGATATTCTAGAACGAAGTCAAATGGAATCCGGAGGAACGATGACGATATGTGAACGAGGCTCGACTGGCGTGGTACAATGCGAGGAGAGGGAAAGCACTAACAGAGCCAGATGAGGAAACAAACGTCGTGGCTTGAAGGTGGAGAATGCAACAAGGTACAGTACGCCCACAAGAATAATCAAGACATTGCCGAATGGGGTGGACTCGGAGAAGATAGCACGAGAGAAAGGAGCGCTAATCGACATGAACTGTCCAATATTGTTCCTCGATTGTTCCAGGACTTTCGTTCCTTGAGAAGATCAGCCTCGATGAAACACATCGACGATGAAATGGACGTAGGACCGAGAGCTAATGCTATGTGGCCTGACATCGAAAAGAGCCAGCACCGTAACAGACGAAGAAACTGCGCCGTCTCGAGGACTAGAGGGTAATTTGTCTACGTCCTGACATGTTCCAGCCAGAAAGATTTGAAAAGAGGTAATTTATCGTCACCGTCTCGAGGACTTGGGGGAAGAACCCGGGGGATGTTCTAGAACTTTAGCGTTGACAGGAAAACATGCGGACCCGCAAGGCCAAACTCGTGCAATGAGGTACGGCGTGGGGAAACACCCGAGCTAACATGGCCGGATCAGGCAAGCATACGGGACCGCGGTGTCTTCCCGAGTCCCGACAAGCCGGCCCCGTCATAGGAAGGCAGGGAACCAATCAAGGATGGTGTATGAGTGAGAAGTAGTACTCTCAGTAATCGGACGTATCAAAGAAGATGTTTACCCTGGGGGGAAGGGACATGCAGCACTTCAGTAAGAGAGGGACACAATTACTAGCTGAATTAGGAAAATGTAGACGAGGCTACTAGTGGTGTTGGAAGTACAGAGGAGAGTATGTGAGAGAGAGAATTAAATTAGCCTCTCGAGGGAGAGGCATCGTACTTAAATACAAGTTGTACTACTTCTAGAATTTACTACGGATTACTATATGTGTCTACTTTTGCGGTTAAACGTTCATGCTGCTTAGTCATGCCGAAGCTTCGAGTGCATTCTAGCACTAACTCGGGATTGCTATCCCAACAAGTGGGCATGAGAGTGGCACGCCCGGTCCCGGTCACTGAAGGAAATGAAGGGGTGCTACTAGGTACAGGACGTCAGGAAGAGAAAGCTGCTCACGATTATTAAGACAACAAATGAAGGTCGAGCTCATAGTAGGAACCAACAAAGCCGGATATGGCGACTTCATCGTTCAGGTCTAGAGTCAAGCCGCCAGGGACCTAAAATCTGTTCTTCAGCTAAAGTGTAATGAGTCACCTCGATGTCCCAAATAGCTCGGTGGGGCCTCTCCAGCTACGCCACGATGTAAACACGTTTCCATGGTTGCCGGGCGAAAATCTTCCAACGAAACCTAACGGGGCGAGTCGTGCATTGATTATCGGCGAAAAACAAGTAAATGATGGCGCTAAAGTTTTCCATGGTTCGCGCAGATCATTCCGATAATCGCGTCGAGGATTGGGTGTGCTTTGGACAAAGGTTCCTGTTCTATGTTCCTGGGTTGGAGTGCTTGACTCTGGTAGCCAGAGTAGATACTGTGTTTGGTGGAGGGACTGGTCTTGGCCTGCAACGTGCGTCTCATAGCCATCGAAATAAATATATTTCTAGGAAGTTCAAAGATCAGTCAAGTGGTTTCCATGGTAGCAAGGTAAAAGATCTCCGGGATGTGCAGCTAACAAAACCTAACTGAGCGAGTGCATGATTATCGTGACCGGAATGAAAACATACCAGTACGGGTGATGAAGTTGAAGTGTTTCCATTGTGTACTTGATCATTATGATAATCAAAGAGTCATATCTACTCCTTTGTAATGAACGTCCTCGTCGATAACAGTTCATTGATGTCCTAATCTATGTTCCTGGGTTGAAGTACCGGTGGCCAGAGTAGATACCGCGACCAGGAATCGAATGCAGGAACCCAGGTTGGAACTTGGGCTATGAGTCCGTGACTAGCGTGAATGTTTCGGCAAGAACAGTTTAGTGATGGCAGTTGCTGTTGGACGTGCCTGGCATGAAGTAGCTAGCACGAGGCCAGAGTAGATAGCGCGGCAGGAGTTCAGGTCGGCCTGATCTTAGAGAATGATTGTCAGGACTTTGTTGAGCTCGCGTACCGTCCGGATGGTGGCAGTACTTGCTGTGTGCGTATAGAATCCGTCTAAGTATACGAATTGACGTTATTGGCACTGTGCGAGCTGCTTGAATAGTACTGCCCCTCTGTATGACCGTTCCGTACGAGAGTTGTTGCATTGATGCATCGGAGGCATCCGATAATGCTGGCTTTAAAGACAAAAGAGCCCGTTTCCATTCTTCGCGATGAGGGACTTGGAAAGGTCGACAAACGAAATATAACTCACGCATAGGGAAGGCGTACCGCAGCCGCCAGTATCGACAACCAACACTTGATGCTAAACGCAATGGTGGGACGTCTGACCCATGCTCCTTATCCTCACGTAAAAATGATTTTACTCCAGCTCATCACTCGTTCTCTGAACGTGCAAGATGGAAAAAATATCGCTCGTTTCCCGGTTATGGCACTCTGCTGTCCAATATCTCCGCCAGTACCACACTAGAACGAGAATAATGCACTGACAAAGTCGTCCCGAGAGATATCGGAAACTCTTGGGTCGTAACGGTGTTCAATGCTGCTTCGGCGGTACCTTGTCGCCTGAGAGCCTCCTGGACGCGGCAAAGGAAAGGGCGAAGCACAGCCACATCGAAGGCTAGTAGCCTCTTCCGTATCCTCGACGAAGTTCGATGTTCCCGACCGTTATTTCTTTCAAAAGCTGGAAATTTGTTCTCAATTCCTAAATGTTGCCTGAATAGATCCTCATTCCAGCCGTATGTAGCGGCTCTGGCTAGAGCGTCAATGACTTAATCTTGCTGCCAACTCTGCGACGCATTCTCAGTTGGAATAGTACTGAACTAGCCTTGTTTCCTTCGTGACTACCTCTCTGTGACACCATGCAAAACGAAATGACCCTAGGACTGCGACAACCCCGAGAACGGAACGGAACGTAGTCTCCAGGAATCCAACAAAGGCATACATTCCTTGAATTTTACTGGCGGCGGCTCGTTATAGGTAACTTTTCCTTGATTGTATGGTTTTTTTTTTTTGGTTCCATTTATACAGAACTGTACGTATATCCTACACGCTAGCGTATGGTCGGATCGTCCTGTCGCATATGCTATTCGTCGATGGGTATGAGAGGACGACGGTATGCTTTTAGTATACTTAACTCCGGGAAACTGGGCTTGTCTGGGACATCATGTAGGCTTTCATCGCGACGTCGCAGTTCAGGATCCTGACCCGCGACCTTTGGTCAAGGAATCTAATACTTTCAATGGCAGGACTTTACGGAAACATGGGAAAGGTACTCGAGGGTAACAAAGCTGCCGCCGCTCTTTTAATACTGGCCTAACCAGTGTTTACAATGGGGACAATTGTACGTCCAAGCCCAAGTTCACAAATGGTTTTATATATATTATATAGAACCCATCGCCCTACCGGTACTATCGACGCCAATCAACGACATTGTAAATCGACGGCACCTATGTAAGTTAACCTTAGTGACTCTGGTAGAAAAAAACTGACAAAATCACCAGGAGATTGTTCTAAATGTTCGGACTGCCGCCTGGTTGGTCATGAAGACTCCATCCCACCATCAATTGCTCGTCAACTACAGTGACATCCGAAAAGTTTAAAGGTAGATTGCTCTACAGAAGCCATATCCAAGTTCAGAATCTACGATTCCCTGAAAGAAAAGCTTGCACACACCATTTCGTTGGTTTTCAATGGCAGGCAAAAGTTTGCATGACCGCATCTATCACCCGGCCGAGGAGTCCATGCATTAAGCCTGGTGAAAGTTAGAGCGAGTGGAGCACCAAGAAAGAAGACTGCAGTTACATTGTCAACAGAGTGATTATGTATACTAAAAAGAATATTATGAGCGAGACTATTTCATTGCAAAAACGAGGGGCTTACGCCTTGGTATGGGAAAACCAATTGCAACAAAAATCAAAGTGTTCGGAAAGGTGAGAAACTACGCAAGTGTAAGAATAGACTCCGTTTCAGAGGATGATCAAGACAGAACTACTACTAGCATCAGAATCGAGGCGGCACTGTTTCATTTATCAGGCGTTATAAGATGCTTGTAACTAAGATAATGCTTACGTTTTAGCCAGCCCGGATATCAACACGAGCCGCATCAAGACGAGCAGAGGTCCGCTCGTTCTATAAACCTTAGATAGCTCAGGACTGCGATAACCAACAAAACGAACCTAGAAGATATGGTAACCGCTTTGCTCTTGTATAAATAATAACTCGTTGCAAGACATATGGCTAAGTCAGCAGCTGCTCCGACAGCCAATGCCCCGTCCATTATCTTCTATATATCGTAGTGAGCACTAGGAGCAAAGCCAAGATATCAGACGCACTGATATATCACTGAATTGATGGAAGCTTGAAATGGTGTACACCTCATAAATCAAGACTGAGGCGCTTCATGAGCCATCAAGCAAGACCGGCCGCTGCTATCAGCACTTACAAATTAGAACAGCTGATCAGAATGAGTATCATGTTGGGTCAATAGTGACGCGCTGATTTTGACAATAATCAACACCCACCAACGACACCCGCGACTGTAAAACTCTACATCGTACATCAGTACCTTGACTTCAAGTGAATGAACGGAACTTACGACAATCCACGGTACGATTCGGTGAAAGAAACGTCCGACTTTGTAGGGTTTCCGTTACTGTGAGTTTAGACGCTACGTAAGATGCTACTTACGGATCCATAACCGTACAACGCAGACGCTAAGAGATATCTGAGCGTGGAAGAAATTACGTGAAGTGATTTACCTACATGTCAACACCCATAAGAATTGCAAGCTGGAAGTCGAAAATGAAGATAAGCTTTAGCTCGAAGAAAGGTCCCTTACGTGAGTAGAAAAGTCAAGCTGTGAAAGTATCTCGGTCAGCGGTTAAACGTAAGGCTTCTGGTTGATAAATCTCTGCACCTTGAAACTCCTGGAAGGACTTGTCATAACTGAACGGAATCCGGAAGGCAAAAGACGTACCACACCATGTTCAATAAAGCCGGAGAGTCTCCAAAGGAGTCAACTAGATAGAAGTACAGGATGTGAAGCGCTAAAGCAAAATGTAGAGCATCAAAGACCCTAAAATACACATGAAAATATGAATATGCGCTTCCACTGCTATCTGGGACTTCACGTACCAGAGTATAGCGAGCTTGTTAACAATTAATCAGTGTGGAAAACCAATATCTTGATTATGAGACGCACGGAAATTCGATAAAACCATCGATCCTGAGAGTACCGCTTGTAATACACGAAAAACAGCATGGTGGTCACGCCGAATAGACTATGAGAGATTAGAAAGAATCAAAGAAAAGAGCGTTTTTCACATACGCCGAGGCCAATGTTGCTCCAATAAGCACTGCACCAAGCGTTGTGCCCATCGAGAAGAGAGTAAGAGAATCAGTGGACATATTGACGTATTGCTAACGACGTATGGACATCAGCAGGGACTTATAACTGGCCAAGGCCGTCAAAACTGCGATCACAATTATTGAATTGAACCTGTATCTATTGGCAAATCATTCAGACGATTTTTCAGCAAGAGGCCGTATTATAGCAGTCGTCGGCATTGAATGTGAGCTAATATCGCAGGATTGGATTTATAGAAGCGGGCAGAGGCTAACATCATTGATGATGAGGAGAATCAGGGCATCATTCTCCGAGACACGCCAGCGTATGTGAGAACTTGCTGTGGTTATTAAAGGTCTGTCGAATACGAAGTCAGTGGAGAGTCGAAGGAAGGCAGTGAATGCCTAGAATCGGTGACTCTAAAAGTATGCCCAACAGATTTATCAAAGTTTCACCAAGACGTCAGGGCATATGAGGTGCGATGCGATTCAGAAGAAACATCATACATTTCCATCATTTGTCATGATGAGGAAAGCAGGCAACACCGGAACTAAAAAAACGGGACGTCTTTTTAGATGCACAGTCCACATTGGAATACGGGGGTACTAAGAAGATGACCTGACCGAGAAAAAGTACTCACCAGCAAATGTCTGGTATCATGCAGCGCCTCTTTCGGAGTATTAACGGGGAGTGACTTGGTCATGTACCCGTCGAACAGGTGTAGGTGCAGGTATTCACCCAGTATTTAGAGTATACGCGCAGAGAGTGGTGGTAGCCACACAGTTGTTTGGAAGAGCAGGAGAGTTTCAGAGCGGTTTCACTGCCCGAAAGCCCGAACAACGAAAAGTCAAGTACAACCGCTCAAGATAAGAGACCTGTCAGATACCCCATATATCATTCATTCCATGTTGTTGGTCGGTGTTCGCGCGAGCGGGTACTGTGATTAGGAGAAACATGTTCATGATGAAAATTCAGGAAGAGTGAAGAATTCGTGCACAGCCACCAGATCGCGCTGCACGGTCTCGCGTCGCTACCACATCCGACTTTACGCCGAGTCTAGCTCGATCCGGCTACTTGTTCTTTGAAAACTCACATGCAAGGGATGAATATATAGATGCTCCATGATTTATTAGGAGCACCACCGCAAGCCTTTGTTCCTGCTGTTACCTACATCATCTAGCCCCATGATGACGGATAAAATTTCGTTCCCATGAAGCTGAATGATCACTGTCATCGTTCAATATCTAATGTATGAATGATACATGGAGTCGACGGGATGGTATCAATACCTTGACGACATAATGAAAACCTCCGAGAATGAGGTGGAGCAGTTATTTTGAACAAAGTTCGCCCTGTATTGATTGAGAACTTGATCTAGAACTCACTTTGGCCGTATCTTTTCATGAATTGAACCGTACAATTCGCCTTTAAGACGCCGACGGCAAAGCAATGGTCTCTGGGCAATGATCAGCAGAACGAAAGATAATCATCCGAAGCGAGATGGCGAGGTAACGGATCAAACCCCTACATGAACGAACTCATAAGACGAAAGAGGTACAGGGCGCATGATTCGCATGGTGCCGACCGTCGTCCGCCCGAGAGAGAAAGATGGGAAGCATTCAGCCACACGAGCCCTGTCGTAAAATAGAGCTTCTTCCGAGGACACGCTATTCGAAAGTCAGCGGTGATAACCACATGCCGGTTTTCTAAACTCTAAACACTTCAGTATTGAATGGAGATATCACTGTATGATATTTACGCGCGGGAGACGTACTGCGCATGTCTATGAATCCATCCATGTTTGATGGAAACACTACTTGAGCAGCGACAATTTAGTAAGTCCTACCGGGATGGTCGAAGTAACTGCGCCCGCGAGATCGAGATCATCACCTTGAGAGATTTCGAAGCCATGACAGATAAACTGGAACGGACGATGATGACGTCCCATGGTACTGGAGTATCACTGTCACCATGAATTCTTAGATACACCAACGAATGATGTTAATACTCGCGAAGCCCAATCGACTTAATGAAAACCCCCTGGATCAGATTGTGGGAACATAACAGCATCTCTTACATTAGATGAGAGATTGACCGACTGGCTGCCCCAGGATGTGCGACTGTTGTTCGACCTTAACACTGGATCACCAGAACGAGAGATAGGCCAATCGAGTTGAGATGGCGAGATTCCCCACACAGATTTGGAATACGAAGAAAGTACAGCATACGGAGTGCCGACCGTTGTCCGCCCGAGAGAGAAAAGATGAGAAGCCCAATCAGTCCATACAAGCGGGTACGCCCTGAGACTTCGATTCAACAAGTCAGTATTGAGATGAATATAAACGGAGACATCACCGCGCTCTATCCAGAGTGGAGTTGATAGCGCGCAAAGATTCGAATAACATTACGCATACCAACAAACCCAGTTGGATAGAAATAGCAGCAACCACATAGAATACAGGCCAATCTCGGCTGACTCGACGGGCGTCTGCGAGATCAAGAACATCTTGATTGCGTTCGTGAGTTGCCAACGCCAACTTATCTGATCCCCTGATCGCGAATTATGTGTAAGCCGGAGGGGACTCGGACGGGAGTTCTCAGCTCTGATATCATGATAGATCATGATTAAGCCTTGGACACCGGATCAACAAGCGACCATGGCGAGACGAGGGGAGCCTGTCTAGTCTGTCATAGTCAGACGATCGATACGCATCGATTGATGAAGGCACAGTGGAGTACACAACAGAAAGGCGAATCTTAAATTTTAATTTCGCAGGGTCGGTCCTGTGGCGTAAAGGAACAGAGAGATAAAGAACGCCTGTTCTCCCAAGTTTCCTGGATAAAGCATTTCCAACTTTCAACGCGGATTCAACGTGTATGCAACGAGGCCAAGATCTGCTGAAGAGTGCAGCTCATGAGGCGGGGAGTAGCTACCATGTGGTGCGCCATCCCGGCAGCATTGAAAACCTTCTACTTAGTTTGGCGAATTCGTGACTGTGGCCGCATTTCTACGTCATTTCCATCGAAAGTTTTAGTATCCGTGGAGTACTGCATCTCAGCACTACTACTCTGAAATTTCTAAGAGATACGACGAGGAGAGAAATTACCATTCAATTGCCGGAAGAGGCCGGTGTTCGACTCGGAGTTGTCAAGTTCGATGCATCGAGCACTTTCAAGCAAAAGCCCGTCTGGGTGCAAGTAAGGCTTGAGCCAAGATGACGCTGATACTTATGATTCCCATACGTATCCCAAATATGTTACATAAAGTAGCTTGAGTCGATTTCCGTGCTTGTGTGTACTTCGATATTATTGACTTGCCGAGATGCCGACTAAATAATTTGATGCTGGCGGCACCATTGCTATTCGCGTTGGTTAGACTGGGTCCCAAACCCACTGAAGAAGTAGATACTGGCAAGATTGTGCTAAGATAAACTGGCGCTAACAAGAACGAGGACTTTTGGTATAGCCGGACAGGCGGTTGCATTTCCTAACCGACTCCGCTTGGCACACTCGGCCTGTCGGCTCAAGTCATGAGTTGTGCTGCGGATACACTGGATTAAAATGAGCCGTGGTCTCTAACTCGGCATAGACAGGAGGCGGAAAAGAAAGCGGAAAAGAGACGGTCCGCCCTGGAGCGGAACGCGGATAAAAAAAAAAGTTCACATGGGACACGCCCGCCTGCACATGAATTCGAAGAGGCGCGTGGTCCCGCCACGGTGCCACGGGGTCGATGGGAACGAACTGCCGGGCGCTGTTGATAGTGACCGTATTGTGATTCTATAGATAGTTTGTCCGTTGAGTTCGAGTTTCAATGGCCATCAGCATCTTGATCCTGATATTGTTTAGAAGCTCAAGCAATTGAATAAGGGAAAACCGCGTTAAACCCGAAAAGTATACGTATCATTACAGTAATTTGGTAGTATGTGCAAGTAACGTTACAGCAGTGAGAAAGCAACAACAGCATAGATAGATAGAGGAATAGATACGAAACCCGAAAGTGATGCATGCAAAAATACAGATGAATATTCCAAGAAGCCCCAAACCCAGATAATTGCGCAACGAAGAAAAGGGGGAGAATCGAATGCTTGGCGGTGGACGTAACGCGAGGAATGCAGGTAATTCCGAGGCCCTACGCGCCGCAGTGAATCATCTCCCAATCGTCACTTCTCGACACATTGACCCATGGTTCGGCCGTCGAGTCCCTCATGACAATATCCTCGTCTGAAGCTCGCGATTCCATCCCCTGCTCTGTCACAATTCGCTCGAGCTCTCGCGTAGCATTCGCGATGCTCATAGCAATCCGCGGCCCCATATTAAGGACCTTTTGACCCTCGGTTGTCGACCGCATACACGTCTGGATGGCAATTCGGTGGAGATCAGGTTCCCCCTTTCCTTTCCGAGGACGTGAGAACGGCGTGGTGTATGAAGAGGGGCGCGAAGAGGGGGACAGAGGGGAAGAGACGCGTGGCGCCGAGGAGTACACAGGGTGGGAAGGAGTGGCGCAAGACCCTGAGGATGTCGTCGTCGATGTTGACGCGACTGGAGCAGGCGGCGCTGGTCGCGCTCGCTTCTGCTGAGTGTTGTAAGGGTCGGTAATAGGCGCGAGGCTCAGGGCCATCGACGCCTCCAGAGAAGCCCGAAAATCGGCATTTGCTGGCGGGGCCATGCTGAGTTTCCGTCCTCGACACCTTCCCCGTGTGGGTGCTATGTATATCGACTGCTGCTGCTGGTTGGGCAAGTCCGTAAGAGAGAGGTAAGAATGAGTTCTCCTGAGGCTGGACATGTTTCGTTGCTTCTTGTAGGGTGGCTCGCCTTCAGAGATGGTAGTGGTAGTGGAAGAAGAAGGGAATAAGCGCTTGTTATAGCTGGGCAGCGGAGCAGTAGTGGTAGTTGAAGTGAAAGAGCAAAAAGACGTGGACATCAGAGAGAAAGGGCTGTCCCGTCCTGCGACATTTATAGCCATTTCTATATTCCACGGTTGCTGTAATCCCGGATGACATAATCCGGACATTTCCCGTGGGTGGCTGTGTATCAAGATCGATCTCTTAGATGAATCTCCTTTGTTCTCCTCCGTTCTTTTTTGTTCCGCTTCTCTATTCGCCTGATATTTGGCGCTTGTTCACCATATGGATACATGTTTGTGAAATGAATGATTCAAGACATCCGCTGGTCCTCATTTCTAGGCACTGCGTGGCACTCGATGATATTGCCACGATGGGGGGATATCTATAGAAGCCGGTACCCATGGGACTCGGTGAAGTACGGACGGATTCTGTGGGAGCGCGTCTTTCAAATAAGCGCAGCCCGGAAGTACCGACCACTCCCGCCCTGCATAGACGGTACTCCGGCTATTCTAACCCGGGACCATATGCCCCCGTATCCATGATGTCGAAACCTGATTGCTGGCTGTGATAGTGTTGTTGACGAAACATGCTGTTCCTCTAGACGGACTCTATACGCACACAGCAAACACCGCCACCATCCGGACGCTACGTAGATTAGCCCGACCTCAACAAAGTCCTGACAATCATTCTCTATGATCAGGCCGACCTTAACTCCTGCCGCGCTATCGACTCTGGCCTCGTGCTAGCTACTCCATCCCAGGCACGTCCAACAGCAACTGCCATCACTAAACTGTTCTTGAAACATTCACGCTAGTCATAGCCCAAGTTCCAACCTGGGTTCCTGCATTCGATTCCTTGTCGCGGTATCTACTCTGGCCACCATTACTTCAACCCAGGAACATAGAATAGGACATCAATGAACCGTTATCGACAAGGACGTTCATTACAAAGGAGTAGATATGACTCTTTGATTATCATAATGATCAAGTACACAATGGAAACACTTCATCACTTGTACGGGTATGTTTTCACGATAATCATGCGCTCGCTCAGTTAGGTTTTGTTAGCTGTACATCCCGAGAACCTTTTACCTTGCTACCATGGAAACCACTTGACTGGTCTTTGAACTTCCTAGAAATATATTTATTTCGATGGCTATGAGACTCACGTTGCAGGCCAAGACCAGTCCCTCCACCAAACACAGTATCTACTCTGGCTACCAGAGTCAAGCACTCCAGCCCAGGAACATAGAACAGGAACCTTTGTCCAAAGCACACCCAATCCTCGACGCGATTATCGGAATGATCTGCGCGAACCATGGAAAACTCTAGCACCATCATTTACTTGTTTTTCGCCGATAATCAATGCACGACTCGCCCCGTTAGGTTTCGTTGGAAGATTTTCGCCCGGCAACCATGGAAACGTGTTTACATCGTGGCGTAGCTGGAGAGGCCCCACCGAGCTATTTGGGACATCGAGGTGACTCATTACACTTTAGCTGAAGAACAGATTTTAGGTCCCTGGCGGCTTGACTCTAGACCTGAACGATGAAGTCGCCATATCCGGCTTTGTTGGTTCCTATTATGAGCTCGACCTTCATTTGTTGTCTTCATAATCGTGAGTAGCTTTCTCTTCCTGACGTCCTGTACCTAATAGCACCCCTTCATTTCCTTCAGTGACCGGGACCGGGCGTGCCACTCCCATGCCCACTAGTAGTCTCGTCTACGTTTTCCTAATTCAGCTATTATTATGTTTCTCTCTTACTGAAGTGCTGCATGGCTTCCCCCCGGGATAAAAATCTTCTTTGATACGTCCGATTACTGAGAGTACTACTTCTCACTATGTACCATCCTTGATTGGTTCCCTGCCTTCCTATGACGGGGCCGGCTTGTCGGGACTCGGAAAGACACCGCGGTCCCGTATGCTTGCCTGATCCGGCCATGTCAGCTCGGGTGTTTCCTCACACCGTACCTCATTGCACGAGTTTGGCCTTGCGGGTCCGCATGTTTTCCTGTCAACGCTAAAGTTCTAGACCATCGCCCCGGATTCTTCCCCCAAGTCCTCGAGACGGTGACGATAAATTACCTCTTTTCAAATCTTTCTGGCTGGAACATGTCAGGACGCGAGACAAATTACCCTCTAGTCCTCGAGACGGCACAGTTTCTTCCTCTGTTACGACGCTGGAGCTTGTCGATGTCAGGCCACATAGCATTAGCTCTCGGTCCTACGTCCATTTCATCGTCGATGTGTTTCATCGAGGCTGATCTTCTCAAGGAACGAAAGTCCTGGAACAATCGAGGAACAATTGGACAGTTCATGTCGATTAGCCTTTCTCTCGTGCTATCTTCTCCGAGTCGACCCCATTCGGCGGTGTCTTGATTATTCTTGTGGGCGTACTGTACCTTGTTGCATTCTCCACCTTCAAGCCACGACGTCGTTTCCTCATCTGGCTCTGTTAGTGCTTTTCCTCTCCTCGCATTGTACCACGCCAGTCGAGCCTCGTTCACATATCGTCATCGTTCCTCCGGATTCCATTTGACCTCGTTCTAGAATCTCATATTTAATTTAGGTTCGGAACTCGAAGACAGCTCTTCATTTTTCTGGTTTCAGTAAAATTTCTCGTGGCTCGATCCCATGTCGCATCACATTCGCTTGTTCTCTTTTGTTGCGGAACCATCCTCGTACCTGAGTGTGGGATCCGGAATGGAGACTGGAGTGATTCCTTTCTTAAATTCTTACGGATCCGCATGTCCAGTCCTTCTGGACGGTTCCGCGTCTAATTTATCCTGTTTAAAAACAAAACATGTCGCGAGCCTTCTTTCTACCCACATGACTACTCCTGAGAAAAAAAACTGGTTAATCGGAACGGTACAACCAGGGTGGCCTCGACATTTCGACAGCTCGCTCCAAGGGCTCGACGTCGACACCAGTGCGACACCGTACTCGTTTCCCTCGTTTCCTGGCTTCTCCGAGAATGCCCGACCTTCAAGCTTTGTCATTTACCCTGGATTAAATGAGACCCGGAGGCGGATGCTCATCGGAATCCGCCGAATTATAGGAGACCCTTCATGACGCTCCGCTCAAATTGACGCGCCACCATTTCCCTTACCCCGCACTCCTCCCCATCCCTGATCTTCGATTCACGCCGACTCACACTTCTTTTCTTGATCCAGGACGACAGTGAGGCGCATGGATGCTGTGGAAGAAAAACTATGTCTTCTTAATTTTCCTTCAGCGTGGTTGGAAGATGCTTGACGTCCAAAATGCACGTTGAATGTCCTTCTACTTGGTGTTTCCCCGAATTCGCCTAGCAACAGGCCTTGGCTTGACGTCCGATACGATCGACCTTCAGATTTACTAGGATTTACTCTATACCTTATAATCGACTAGCAGCGTCGTTAACGGGCGAGTAGGTTACCCCATTGACCAGGTAATGAGCCCTGGATATCATGGTGACAGAGGGATTGACCAAAAAGTGATTTCCCTTCTTTGAGCCTATGTCAAATGACACTGGAACTCGCGGTTCTTGTCTGCGGCCTCTCCGCAGCTACTTTTATGAATCTTCGTCAAATTCTTGACTTCTATTAATTGTACGTCGGAAGATGTCATCTTTCCCTTTTCCTCCTCTTTCAACTCTCCTGAATTAGACTTGACTGTGATGCTATTGTTGAATAATATCTCTGATTGGAATCTTGTGTCCATGCGCGTCTTTCCCTTGTACGCATGATCGCCTCCACTTGTCCTGTCCGTTATTGATACGAGACCTGTCCGGCATTTCCCATCTCCTTTGGCATACATCTCAATAACGACATGATTTACTTGCGCGCCTATCGCGTCTCCACTTATCTGCGTGACCCACATAATCAGTGCTGTCACTATCACTAACATTATTCATGTTTGATCTATATACAGGAAATCCTTGATAATCATCTTTATCTACGGCACTTATGAAATCCTAACGCGTTCATGCCAAGTCTGTGAATCGGGTATCGCAACGACGAACCTCCAAAATTTCTGATAATCTACCTCGTGGTAGTCCGTGCGCGCGCATGCTTTGCCATGAGCACGAATCGCCTAACACTGCATCTGTAATTATGACGCATAGCAAACTTCGAAATGACGTCGAGTGGCTGTGCCAAATCCTTCTTTTTCTCTGTGATGATGTTTCTTCCAAGTTCCAACTTTCTTCTCGAAAATTATCGGTCACGCGAACATTATTGTCTTCGAATTCATGATCTTGCATGAGAAGCCTCATGGGTGACGGGACCATACTCAGAACTCTCATTATACCAAGTCTTGGCATCACCACAGCATGCTTTTGTGTTGAAAACTGCTCTCTTGTACTTCTTTCTCAGCAATCACATCTGACTGTATAACGTTGCTGCTTATCAGGCTAACAGAACTGTGTGGAGTGCTTGGAGCTACCCCCATGCGTCAGCCGGTCTGTGGTCGCGTATGCAGAACAAGGTGTCACGAAGGAGAGTCCCGTATTGACGCCGACCAATTGATGATTCACTCGTCACTATCAGATCCCGAGTATCATCTCATTGGTGATAAAGCCGTCCCGGGTAAGTACTCTCGAGAACTGTTACAACGTTGTGATTCACAAGAACATCACAAAACACGTGTACTGATTGCATTTTTTTCACCTCCATCTAAAGGGAATAATACTCTTACTTACCTTGGACCTGGCTTTGACTAAACAACAGAATTTTCTGGTACGAAGATATCGAGACTAGGTCTGAGGCGTTGAACCTCATTTCTCAGCTGACTTGAAGCGGCGGTACCCGACCATCAAACTATACGTATTGGCGAATTCCAGCCAGTCCTTGTTCTGATCGCGAATGCGTAAACTGTGGATAAGCCGGTGACGACTAGAACAGGCGCTTTGACTCTCGATCGACTTGAAGCAGTTCCGAGTCGGATATCGTCGGGTCAACAAATGGCCAATACAGGATGTCGACCAAGCCAGTGATTGCACTACGTACGTACGAAAGGCTGGGGCTTGACAGAAATAACGTTCTTCCAAGACTTTTCTGATGCGAGCCAGATACTGCTATACTTAATTGCACGCCCGCAGTTCTTCCTTCCGCCTATTTTCTGGCATATCACTACCGATGGGCATCCATGCTATTCTTTCTGGACTTGTTTTGGATGAATACATTACACCACGCTCTATCTTTGTATTTTTTCGCGTGGAACTGTGAATCTGTCGATGAAGAGTAGTGGACAGTGATATCTCCGTCCTGCACTGGAGATATCAATGTTGATTTCGCGAATAGAAGACTGTGACTTGCGCCGCTGAAGACTTCTGGTCTGGCTATATGACTTGCGTGATTGGCTAACGTATTTGATCAACCTTTTGTTTGTGAATGAACAACCATTGGCGCGCACGAGTATCGAGGTACCTTTTTTACTGGTGTATAATGCACAAGCCCATGTGAAGTTGATCCGTAACCACGCATCGCGACTCGGGCGATCATCAATCTTCTCCCGCTCTGGTACTCACTCTTGGATTGAAAGTCAGTGCTTTCCATGTCCTGTAATCAGTTAGGGCGAATCAACCTCGAAGGAACTTACCGTCCCGCCGCTGGAGGAAAGCCGGGGCTAATCGCGTCGTTGAACTTTCGCATCACGTACCAACTCCATCTATCATTCACGCGCGGACCATGAAGGTGATACCGATATTTCCATGGGACTGTGAATACCTCTCGTCACATTCCAGGATGATCATTAGCCAAAGAGCTACGGGAAAACCTGTGTGGTTGTCATACATCTTTGATAGGTGATAGCGGTGAATGATTATTACTCACGCGTGTCTCTAAAGCGGCGTTGAGCGCTGATATGTCCTTGCATCAACAATGAATCCCGTTGATGAACGAACTTTCTTCTGATCATTACAAGCTCTCCATTCAGCTAGGCATCGGTGAAGCAGACATAACTGGGTTCAGAGGGAAGCCTCAAATCCGGAACAATATCGACTGGCAAGGCTCTTTATATCCTGACAATTGGGGAGATACCAAACAAGACTTGCATGTGTATGTTGCTGGTCGATGATCACTGTAATGCGAAGTTCGTCAGGGGCGTTGACCTGGGGGATCTTGCGAGCAGCGCAACAAAAGGTATAAGGGGTGTCTCTGAGAAAATTGGGGAGAGATAGACACATTAGGCCAATAGAAACATCAAGCAGGCTATGCCGAAAGTTCAAGGTCGTCACATTGAGTGAATAGAACCCGAAAACTGTATACGCTGATCTCTGTTGAAAGGTAGAGGGTCCATCATCTTTTGAGCAGTGTATTGAGATCAGACGGAAGCTCTCCGACTCAAGCCAAGTTAAGATGGTGTCCCTTTTTCAACGAACGTTAATGTTTGGCCGATATAAAGGAAAGCTGTTTGGATTTGACATGCCAAGCTTCATCTTCGAACAAGAAAGTACGATCTCCTAGTTTCGGAAGCTGTAATACAACGCTGCCTTTAAGCCGTCAATTCTTTATATGGAATTGAAGTGGTCACATCTTCCGGGATAGTGCCGTCCTCTCTAGACCCAGAACGAAAGGCAAATAGATAGCTGAAGCTCAGTTAACGTGAAAGATGATTCTGCGTTGGACCCCTTCCCTAGCTTGACCAGCTAGACGTGCAAAAGTCTTAAGAAAAATATATGGATCCAAAGACCCGCGACCGTTCGCACCGGACATGCGGCAGAAAAAGAGTGCCTGATCAGCGTAGATTTCCTCGAATTTGTCTCGAACACAAAGGTGACAGATAGAGACAGACAAGAAAAGCCAGCCTTCCCCTAAAACTCGACAAAGCCAATGTCTACCGTGCTTCAAGCTTCAAGAGCTAAAGAATGCTGGTTCGTCGACATAGTAACGCTTGGGTGTAGCGAGACAGCGCGCCAAGACTGTCAGCAATGCCAATGGCATAGCGTCGATCTGAGTGACGCGGTAATTGCCGAGACCTCTCTTCCCACCACCACCATACACCTCCTTGCTCTGCGACCTGCCCAACTTTCTCTCCTTAAATTACTGCATCCTCCTAGGTATAGTTCTCAGCTTGTATAATATTTTTGCTGCCTATTGAGGTACAAATTTTTAGGATGCACTCGTGCACGCACTGTGGAAACATCTGTCCATCCATTTACCCCTATACCGATACAGAAGACGCAGAAATCTTCAACCGTCTACGACTCAATATATTTCCCTCACAAACGGACGCTGCTCGTCTGAAATCCGATATCACTTTTCTTGAAGAGGAAATACGGGATTTGAACTCCCTTCTCGATAAACTTTGGCACGAAAAGCAGATGCGGGAGAAAGCGAAAGAAATTCGACAGTCTCTACTCTCGCCCATACGTCGCATTCCTCTCGAAATATGGGCTGAGATCTTCCTTTACGCCATCCCAGAGCCGCTTCCTTTCCTCGATTTTAAGGGAAACTTGATCGCTGAGATGGACTCGGACATCACGACAATGGATTCACCATGGCTCCTTACGCACGTATCCAGCTATTGGCGAAAACTTGCAATCTCCATCCCGTCCTTGTGGGCAACTGTATCGCTCACGCCAGACATAACACCCCAGCAGGAGGCGCTTGTGCGACTTCAGCTTGCTCGCTCGCAGGACTGCCCCTTACACCTTCAACTCCGAATTGAGGAGTACGATTCTGAGGACATTGGACATCTCAGAACACTCCTTTTTCCACTTTTCCATCGTTGTGCTACACTCGAGTTGGCCACACCTAACACGGCGATCATTGAGACCTTGTGTTGCCACCCTGCAGGTTTACCATCGTTACGTACTTTAACGATTCGCCGTGTGTCTGGAGCTCAGCCCGACAATTCAAAGATGCATGATGAACGTGTCAACGTATTCATGAAATCCCTCCACCTTCGCGCCGTTAATGCAGACTTCTCCCTCGTCGAACTCTCCCTTCCTTTAACTAAACTCAGGTCACTCGTCCGAGTCCCATTGGCAACGTTTGAACAAATACAGGATATCGTGAATGCCGCGCCGGAGCTGGAACATCTAGAATTCTCGTTCGTCGAGATGGGCTCAGGCCTCAGCATACCGCGGTGTGAAGGTTTACCGATGATTACGCACAATAGGCTGCGGCGACTACATTTGTCAACAACGCCCTCCGAAATTCTCTCATCTCTGAAGCTTCCGGCACTGCGGCGTTTGTCGCTTGAAGAGGGCGGGTTCATGAATGGTCGGATGGAGACGTTGCTTGAGTTTCTCCGAAGGTCGGGGTGTGTACTGGACGATCTCACTATCATGCATACGCAGGATATATTCCCTCTTCTGCGTGCAGTACTCGAGCACTCGTCGCACACGTTGACACGGCTAGCTATCACTGTGCCGTGGGGAACCGCTCAGGACATATACCGTCTCCTCACATTAACTCCCGGATTGGAACTCATGCCCAATCTACAGAAACTATCCGTACAAGATTGGCCCGATTATGTCCCCACTGGCATGACGACCTTCTTTGGGCCGGGGCCGAACTCCCGTTCATTTTATGAGATGGTTTGGTCACGGAGGTCAAGGCTAAATTTTGTTTCCCTCTTTTCACGGGAATTGCACAGTCTGACTCCTGAACTGGAGGCACACGTATCTCGTCTTCAGGAAAGAGGCATCACCGTTGAACTTTTTGGCGTTAGTTACTCCACCCGTCGTCGTATCTTTCCGTGATGATTCGAGGAAAAGTCTTTTGGTTGCCCGAGTCCACTAGCTTGAGCAGCTATTTCTTTCGCTACAAGTCCTATTTTATGTATCTTATGTCCAATATGTGATGTTACCATGTCGTTCAAAGTAGAGTGAAATCGTTCCAGTATGCATGCCGATTATATGAATCGGTTACCCATATGTGTGAGGTAATTTCAGCGTTTTGATTGACCATCAAGAATAAAAACACCTGAGCAATTCAAACGGATATCTAACCCTCGAACCCTCGCTTCAGAAATGACAGCATCGAATGAATAGAAATCCACCATCTTTCGAACGGCCTTCACCCTCACGTTACTGACTTCCAAGCAGAGATAGCGGAGGCGGGAACCCGACGCTTTGGCCCATCTCGATCGAATCATCGCAAAGACTTCGTTGTGCGTGTCCATAAAGACAGAGAACTTTTGGGAAGGACGATACTCCTCAATGATTTCCAAACGCATTAACATGGGCAGAAAGTCGGGTGCTGAGAGGGCGATGAATATGTCCCTGGCATTTTCCAGGTTGATGGTAATATGAAGCTCGGTCAGGGATGATTGGGACCGGAGAATATGAATGAGCGTCGATGCAGGGAGAACGGCTCTCAGGACGAGCTTCTGGAGCTTGCACATGGAACGTTCGACCAGGGCGGATAATTCGTTGACACTATCTTTGGCAATGTGGCAATCTGAGCAATGCTGGAAAATCTCCAATTCTTCCAGAGATGGGAAGTTAAATGTCTCCACCCATGCCAACTCAGACTGTAGAACCACGAGTCGGCGGAGGTTGTTGTGAGTGAGGGGCTGCACGAGTGAATCTGAAGCTGGGAAGTGGAAAGACATTTCCAAGGTATTAAGGTTGTGCGCTTTAGATACAAACCGGTGCAGCTCCTCAGCGGTATAGAAGTCGCCATGAAATTCGCGTATCTGTGAAGCAGGGAGGGAGATGTTTGCCACGGTGTACAGGCCGAACAAACTGACACCTGTAAGTTTCGGCGCAGAAGAAAATATGCTGAACGTGTCCTCCTCTTCAAAACCGTCTTCATCATCCGATGAAGGGATGTAAATATCCAGAAACCGCAGTTCGGGAAGGTTCTGCGCGAGGTCCATCAGCTCCCAGACTCCTTTCTGCGGAATAAGGATGCTAAGGCCTGAACAGCGAGGCAAGTGGGGGGAGAGTATGCGAAAGACGCTTCGTATGGCTTTTCTGGAGGCTTCTTCATCGAATGTAAGGTCAATTTTGAAGAGGGACTGATCAGAGCGCCGGAGGAAATGTTTCAGAACACGGAGAATTCTCCGGTCATAGCTGTGCACAGGTAAAATAACCATGGACCACAGCCATTTGACAGATTTTATTATGTCTCTCCATGACCTGCAGACATGACCGAGAACCCAAGGCGCTTGAGTGATATCGGCGTGATTATCTGCACTCCATGATAGCCAGATAAAAATCTCGAGCAGGAGATCGCGAGGAAGGAGAGAAATGAAAGGCAGCGTGGCTTTTGGTGCAGTTTTGTCGATGAGTAGGTTGTTTGCACTGCAACTTTCGACGCTGGCTCCCGCCAATACGGAAGTCATGATGGGAAAGGAAAACAAAGCCAGTGGTGGCTGTGCGACTTGGCGGTACTTCAACGTCGTCATTCTTTGGCGCTTACCCAAAATTTGCCTTTGAAGAGCTTGAAACTTGAAGAGTTGGTGTTGAGTTTTACTTGGAAGGTTGATTATTAACTATCTGTTGGCCTCTACTTAGACAGGAACAGGAAACCGACCAACGACCCGACCACGACTGAACTTTGACCATTTTCCTTCGTCGAACCAAAAGCTACGTATAATATAATCCCAGGGTCCACCCAACCTGACGCATTACCGGAGCTCCATGATCACTGATGCTGATGTGATCGAACATTCATTCTGTCGGACTCAGTTTGATTGGTCAGTGATCGTTGGTATAGAGTCAATATAACTTTCCTATCGACGACCATCTCTTACACGTCCAGCATTGATTTCAGCAACCCGAAGCGACTCGAACACATATACACTGCCATTGCCTGTTCAGTTTATCTGTATACTGTATATTCTTGGTCCTTTACCGGTCACCGGTCACCACCGAAGCTTGAAAGTGCGCTTTTTTGTTTGTGTCACTATGATCTATTAACTCCAGTCGCAGCCTTCCTACCGCTGATACTTCCTCATACCATGGAGCAAACGTATACAGATACGCATGAACTCCAAATCTACACCTACTTACGATCCAACTACATCCCCGCAGATGATGAAGGGGTTCGAGTCCTTGATGACATCGCTTTCTTAGAAAGGGAGCTGGCGCACATTAACTGCCAAGACAGAGAGAAGAAAAAGAATGCTTTGGACATTAGACGATCACTTATAGCACCCATCCGCCGACTCCCCATCGAACTCTTACTCAAAATATTCTCTTTCCTTCCTCCGGAGCGTCCTCCTAGCGATCGCGATCTCTCATACTCTCTACCCTCGCGTCCATCCGGCACCCAGGAAATGCCATGGGTACTCAGTCATGTATCGAGCTTCTGGCGTGCCACGTCTCTTGCTTCTCCCTCACTATGGACGCATATCTATGTTGCGTCAAAATACGTGAAATCGGAGCAGTTTCTCGTGCAAGCCGCCCTTTCTCGCTCGCAGAATTGCTCATTAGATCTCTGTCTCCAGATGGATTTGGATGGTGCAGATCGTGAAGAGATTGCCTTGGAAATTCTTAAACGAGCGGCACCACGCTGCAAGTCGCTGAGGCTAGACATCCCCGCCTCAACGTTGATGGGACTCCCTTGCTCATTCCCCCTACTTCAACAACTGGAATTACATGTCGAACCTCACTCCTATAATTTGACTACGAGCGTCAAGATGTTTATGCAATCGCCGCAACTACAAAGCGTGCACTTCATGGAAGTCAGGGTACCGGGGGAGATCCAGCTTCCTTTCACGGAACTGCATGAACTGTCGCAGGTGTTCATAGACTCTTATGATCAGCTCGCAGCCATACTGAAAGGGGCGAAGGATTTGATGTCGTTAGAGGCTTGGCCTTCAGGAGCTTATAGCTCGATGTCTCCTATTGGGTCTGTAGCTGAAAAAATCACCCACAACAAATTGGCCTACTTCGATACAGGGTTCTCAGCTCTAGAACATCTCACGCTTCCTGCTTTGGAAGGTTTGACTGTGGATGAAGACGATCATCAGGACGGCAACGAGATACGTATGGAAGAGAGGATGCGGGTCCTACCCGACTTCTTGGAGCGATCTAAGTGCCGCCTTCGTCGTCTGGGTCTGGGGTACCATGATCGTGTCGCGAAGATTCTACCGTTGATCTTCGGTTCGCCTTCGTTGATTGCGCTTACGCACCTAGAGATATATGCGGTATCTGCAACAGTGTACGGGCTCATAGGGGACACTAGGTTGATGCCGCAGCTCTCCGATTTGTCGATCCGTGATGAGTTTGAGCTTGAGAGTGGGGAGACGTCATTCTTCGGTGTGGCCGCGGAGGCATTTGATGCGATGATTGAGGCACGGAAGGACAGGTTAAAGCGGTTGACGCTTACTTCGCTCGAGGTCGAGAGGATGAGCCCGACGCTGATGGAACGCATAAAGCAAATCGAGGATGATGGTATTGAAGTCACTTTCCTAGGACCTGGTTTATGTCTTCTTTACCCTCCCAAAATGAGTAACTGAAGTAACGAACTTTCATCTATTCCTGTTTTCTTTAGTCCCCAAACACAGATGGCATTACAGTCGCCTCCTTAAATCGAAACAAACTCCAAGCTACTTCAGTTACTCTGTCTCCATCAGCAAAACAAATGTTGAATGCTTTTCAGTTTGAACTAGGGTTCGGTTGAGTAACAACGAATTATAGTATCAAAACTTCCTCTTTCAGGAGCAGCCCAAAAACATTCAGGAATCAGGTCCTCAGGATGCAAGACGCAAGGAAAATGGAATGACCTAAAAATTATGACCACCGCAGGACTCGAACCTGCAACCTTTTGGTACCATTCAGCAGTCGAAGCCAAACGCGCTACCATTGCGCCAGGAAGCCCACAGTATCTCTTTGCCCATTATTTGATTCCATAAGTGGAAAACTGGTGTGGGCAATGACGAAAACAACAATTAGAAAGCAACCTAGCAATGTACAGTAGCATATACAACCAAGATCTAAGCATGCATGTACAATATAACCAGTATGTAAAAAGCAATTTTGTCCGAAGTATCAGAAGAACATTTTCAGCCTCCTCTTCAATGGGGAAGACTCATGTTTGGGTGTCGAAGGCACGGATTCAGGTATCACAGACAAGAGCCGCGAGGGAGATGTCGACCCGCCCTGCTTGAAGAAACCGAACGAGAATGGTCGGCGAATGCGCTTCGTAAAGACGTCTGGCGCTAGGACGGGCTCGCCTATTGATAAGCGAGACCTTGTTAAGCGTCGAGGAACGGGGGAGGGGATGTCGTTTGAGTCTAAGAGAGACTTGACAGAATGCTGGGGAAGAGGAGTAGGCGAGGGGGGAGGCTCGCGTATTGGATCTGTGGCGGGGTGAAGGACCTTGATTGGTCGATCGGGGGTGATGCAAGGGGATGGTTCAGAATCGATGGATGATTCAATCACAGGAGGAAGGGGTTTCGATAGTGCACGTGGGGTGGAGGGGGCGATATATGAGGATGAGGATGTAGCTGAAAAGGGATCTACAACGGTAGATGAAGTCGTCGAAAGAACTTCCCATTCCGAAAATGCCAGAGACGGTCGTGGCGCGGTGTCCCTTGACCGCCGGCTGTCTCTGGACATTCGCATTGCTTGATCTCGAGTTAGCTTCAAAGTGGGCGTTCTATGCTCTTCAAAATCTCCAAGGAGGTCAACAGCGTACACAGGGAGTGCTACCGGAGGAAGATCGGCCAATATGTCGGCGGTGGTGCGTACTTTGACAGCAACTGGCGTATGGATAGTTGCTGTACCACATGTCTCCCTGACGGTAGATTTGAGTCTGCGTGATAGTGGCGAATTGGATGGGGAGTGGCTAGGTGTCACTGGAGTAACTTGATTGATTTCGTTTGACGTATCAGAGTCCTCATCTTCAGTCAGCACGTCTAACGACAGGGAATCTGCTGTTGAGATGTGCTTCTTCAGCATTTTCGGCTCGAAATCCAGCGGCGAAGTTGAACGCTCGCGGGGCTTCTGATCCATGGACAAGGATCGAGCGTGCCTCGACCCGATGGACATACGGAGGCGCGCCGGCGAAGCTTCGCAAAGCGTGATCCGTCGGGCAGCACGTTCCTCGACAGCGGTATGCATTGGATGGATAGGCCGTCTGGTATTTGAGGATTGGAGGTATCGAAGAAGGTTTGCTTGGTGTCTCGAGGAAGTGACAGGGCTCTCACAGACAACGTCATTGCCTTTGGTCAGGGAGGCTAGTTGCATATGTATAGCCCGGGATTCCTCCTCCGCCAAAGCCTTCCGACGTTCTTCCATCCACCGTTCCCGCTTGAGAGATTCGAACGTTGCAGGATCTGTCTCCCGGTCGTTCAGCAGTGAACGAAGTTTGGCTGAGCGTTCCCGTGCGTCCTCCAAGCGGGAGTTAAGTAGGGAAGCAGCTTGTTCGAGGGTACGGATTTGTAGCTCCGTCTGGGAAGTTTCCTGAAGCGTGAGCTGGGCAGTGAGGGCAAGAGCTTCCTCGGCCTGGGAGTAGCGGCGCTGACGAGCTATTTCGTCTCGCGTTCGGCGTAGAGGGGACGTCAATGGAGGAGTAGGAGGAGCTACCTGGACGGTGGTTGGGTTCGGTACACCAAATGTATAGCTGGTATTTGGGTCGGGAGTGCTGTACAATGGTTAGCTAGCTCAGTAGAATTAAGAGGACGACTCACTAGATGAAAGACGAACTTGAAGCAGAGGTCCAGCTGCTCGAATTCGTGCTCTCCTTCATTGGGGAAGTCAGGCTTTATTATCTCGAATTGAATGCTCTACTCACCTGCAACACCTGCGAACCTCCCCATTTCGCCTGAGAGACATTTATCGTCAACGGAGCCATTTTTTCCTGCAAGCACCGTCGCTTCGGAGGCTTTCCTGCTCGTTCCAGATCAAGCGTCGGGCCCATCATCCGCGTTACTATCAGAAATCGCAAATCAGATGGATGAAAAAGAAGAAATATAGCTGTCAAGGCATGAATCGCTCCACAAATGAGAATGTCCGGTTAGCTATGTGTCGCTTTGACCGTCGCTGCGAAAGGTTGGAGAACATCAAAAAGGCAATTCGACGGTTGCCGGGGTTGCCGTAATACGGTAATGGCGACGAAATAGTCATGTGACCGCGGATATTACGCGTTCCATCCACCTTCCGCTTTGGGAACAAAGGGCTATTGTTCGCAAATTGTTCGACATTTGACCCTCGCGGTATTGTTCTGGGCATTTTGTATAAAAGGACAGTCGAAGATGTTGATGATACTGTTCTTCCTCTTCGTTTGCCCTGGTGGCCTGCTTTTTACGACAATATTCTAATGACGCTCTTCAAATTCTTCACAATTATTGCTACGTTATGCAGTGCAGGGCAATATGCAGCAGGTCATGCAGGTTAGTTTTGTTCTCAGTATGTGGCGCTGAACTGATTTCCCCTCTAGCTTTATTTCATCCGAGCATGTAGTATGTCCATACATAAATCAAGTTAAATCCTTTCTAATTTCCTTCTCAGCGGCTTTAATGTGACAGGCGATACATTCCCTTATGATAACCGACCCGTCGCTCCTCTAATGGACATGACCTTTGACCAGTGGTGGTTCCATGGTCACCTCGATTATCCCCCCAATGATGGAGATATCTTCGACCTCCCAGCAGGCCAAACTGCAACAGCTGAGATAGCCTGTAACAAGGGCGCCACGAGCTACTTCGCTTCATCCGATGGAGGTGACATTCGGGAACCAGACAACCCGAACAACGTATGTCCGGGAGCCGGCATGGAGGAGTACCATACGACAGGTATCGACGATCTCACGGGATGCGCACTTGCCATCGCATACAAGAGTGACGCTCGATCTGTTGTACCGGAGGACTTCACAGTTTTCAGTGTGAACCAAACCTGTGTGTGGACCCGGTTCACAGATTTCCAGGTGCCGGCCCGCATGCCGCCTTGTCCCGACGGTGGATGTACCTGTGCTTTCTTTTGGATTCATTCGGTACGCTCTCTTCCCGCTGTTGCGTTCTAGGTGACATCTGACCATTGCAACTACTCGATTGTTTAGCCCGACAGTGGAGGCGAGCAGAGTAAGCACGCCTTGTCAGGCGCTCTGGTGCTACAATTGACTTACCCGACGCGTAGATTATATGAACGGCTTCAAGTGCAACATCACGGAATCGACATCAACGGTCGCCCTTGCCAAGTCACAGGTCCCTAGGCGATGTGGTTCGGATCCCGTCAACAACAAGCAATTTGCTTTCCCTGCGAATTGTACTCATGGGGCCAAACAACCTTTCTACTGGTTCAATCAGGAGCAAAATAATGTCGGTCCCATCTCTACTTTCTTTCTTAGGTGCTGATGCAAGGGGCTCTAGATGTTCGAGGGCACCTATTCACCACCCATTTACACCGATCTGTATAACTTTTTGGATGGTTCCCAGGACGATATCTTTGAAGACTCTTATGATTCCCTTCCGACGCCCTCACCGACCGCACAGATGCCGGTCCTCAAAGTTGCTGACAATTCAGGTTCTGCGTCTAAACGCTCCTGGTTCGTGACATTCTCTGTTCAGGTCCAAGCTTCCCGCTGATAATAGAATACCCCTCTCAGGCGACACAAAAGGTCACGGCCTCGGCGGCTTGTGAACAATGAATATTATTGACCTTCATGCCACCTGTATTTATGTTTAATGTAATATCAATTTCTCGCTGAAAATCGAGCTTCAGTGCCATAGCACAATTGACTTGACTTTCGCACTCCTCTTCGAAGCACGGATCTCAGAATTGTCTTTTCCGAAGACTAACAAAGGCGTGCAGTTCAATGGTATAATAAGGATCGTCACTGTTTAAAAGCTCCCTTGTTCTTGCTTCGCCGACATTGTTTGACCACCATGGCTAGTTCTAAGAACTATTACACTCCATCCTACGGTTTAAACACCCGAAGCCTGGCCAAGAGATTCCCTATTCCCGACGTAGGTGTCCTATTAGCGCGTAGCCATCGTATAGTCACTGACCTGCTGCATGCTGTCTAGATGACTCTAAAGGACAAATCGATTCCTGGGTTGATGGCTCCCTGTGTAACCCAGGAGGATGTTTACAACTATTGTATCGCTCACGGTCTTATGAAGCAAACAGAACCCAAGGTACCAGATACCTAAGCTAATGCAAGTAATCTACGAAACTAACATAATCCTCGTTTTCAGAAGGAGGCAGATCTCTACCTTGAAGATCTCATTGAGGAAGAAAAAGTATTCTTCAATTACTCATGTCTAACAAAATGGCAGCTGAACTGTCTTTGACGTGTAGCTATACTTGAAAACCCACATCCGGCGCAATACCTTTGGTCAATGGTCGTACCTCCCCCCTCCCTCTCCGGGAGTCTCTTTGATGAGCAATTTTGACAACTTAGATACACAAGTATGATTCTGAAAAGACTTCAACGTGGACGTATATACTGATCTCCTACCCTAAAGATCCATCCCACAACTACATCTCGCACCCCCCGAAGTCACCGTCGCGCAATGACTACCTCGCACCAGAATCAGCGTATGAGACCTGGAGCCAACAACTGCGGCGCTCGGTAAAGACGATTCCCTGCTATTTATTGGCTCTCTGTACTGACCTCGAAGTTATAGTTTGATGGCAGTGAAACCACTCCTTCAAAGCGCTGGTTCCCTTCCAATAGTGCAGGCTCCCTGAAAAGAAGCAGTCGGCCTCCCCACGGAAATCACAGTTCTTTCGAGTACACCGGGTCTCGCGACTCCATTGGTGGTGCTCCCTGCTCCACTGAACCCATTGACGCAGCCTTTTTGGTCGTATCCGAAGCCTTTTATATGTGGTCCCCACCCGACCAGGAGAGATTTCTTGGTACGAATGCTCCCAGGGGTCCAGATGGGAGCTACTTATGTTGTGGAGAGAGGGTCGGGTTCAAGGCTTTCGTCGAACATAGGCGGTCTTCGGATGAGCATGGAGGTTTTGGACAGAGTTCAAAGAGGAGGTCGTGAGGGAAATCTCTCTTACTGTTCCCGGTTGTCGAGAAATTTTCATAGTTATATACACGTACATGTCATGACCATGATGTCCCCAATACTGTTACATTTGTACTATCACACATACCAAACCACGCACTCACTTCTCCAGTTCTGGTAATCCCGCTGCTTTCAGATCCGTATTGATTTCGTCAAGGTGGTTCATGAATCTCGCCTGCAGCCCATCCCACATCTTCACGTCGTGCTCTGCCCAAGGGCATCAGCTCGGAGTATTTTTCTGTTCAAACGATAGGACTTACCATGAATTTTACCAGAACGGTACACAGCGTAATCTGTGAGCGTCAGCGTCATCGCAGTCTCGAACATAACAGCTTCTCGAAAAATTAGTATATCAACCGGATGCTTGTTCCTCCTGACGCACCCATAGTCCCTTCGTGAATCTTGACCGGCTTGAGTTCGCCTTCACTTGCAGCCTTTTGCGTCTCATAGGACACTAATCACCATCAAATTGGTCAAGTCTTCTCTACCTCAAAACGTTCCCACTCACCTCCATGCGGACAAAACACCGTCTCGTGACTCAGACTTCCAGGCATGAACTCATCACTTCGTCCTTCATAACTACCATAGATCAGACCCATGACCTCCGAAGCGTTGTTACGGTGGTAATACTACGTCGAAGCAGTCAGCGATGGAATGGATTCAGTAATTGTAAATGTCGTACTGGAGGCCGGAAGGTGCCTGAAGCGACATCCCACCGTTCATAGAAGAGCAGCACATCCGTGAGTGGAACTCCAGGACACTTGGACTTGGCGGTGAGTATAATGAAGATGGAAGGGTCGATGTGGTCTTTGGAGATGCTTCCGACGAAGATAAACTTCTCCATATTGTATTTGTACGGTACGTAACTGGAAAGAGGATGGGAATGAAGCATAATATAAACACTTGGTGGCATACGTACTTTCCATGCCACGCGACAACGTCAAATGGGGTGTGTTGCTGGGAGCAGGAGAATAATTTACCCCCGACTCTGTGTGTGTACTTTGGTTAGTAGGAGAGTAGAGAAGAAAGATTTGACGGCGGACTTGTAGGTGACTAGAACGTGAATGTCAAATGAATCAGTAGGGATCGAAACTAAGTCATAGGGACAGCCGCACTTTTCCACGGGGACTGGTCGAGGTCGAAACTTGCTACTGGGAATTCGAAGTCGCGAGGATTGGCTAGACCATGGCCTCCGACCGGACCCAGGTCGGGAAGCTCATAGTGAGAACCGTAAATTTCTTCAATATCTATTTTTTATCAATCATAGTTCACTGGGATACGTTCGCCGTTTACTTACATCCGCGGGAGGGTCCATCGGGGAGCAATACTTTGAACTTTATTCCCCGTTGAATTACCACAAGCTCGCCAGGCCTGACCATCAACCTGGCAGAAACATGAGTAAAGGTAGATGCCTGAGAAACAAAAAGGCGCTTACTTCCCGAACTCGGTTTGTATATCCAGGCGCCCTTGTTGGGGCATCATCAGTATGTCACCATCGTTATTACAAAACGCCCTTTTCTGCATGGATGCGTTTGCAACATATATATGCACGGCTAAGCCTTCGTGCAGTGTAGGGTCGCCGTTCCCCGCCATAGTCTTTATACCGTCGATGAAATCCACCTCGGTGGAGTTGGGCGGGATGTCGAGAGGGCGCCATGCGAGCTGTGTAGGGCTTACGTGTACACGGGGGTTGATTGGGAGAAAGTTTGATTCCAGCTAGTGAATTCATTTGTGAGATAAGGTTCGGAATGATAGGGAGCGTAGACTCACATCGGGGTTTGAAGGCAGTGAGGTGAATCCTTGGTGTGCGACAGATGGGCGGATGCGGTAAAGGAATCTGAGATATGGATGGTCAATTTTTGTTGATAATGTATAGGGAACGATACTTACGCATTCAGAATATTCGGCCGAGTGCCTACGAAGGGGTTACCGGTCAACTGTAGAGATGTTACTTATAAATTTGGACATGAAACGCGATCAACGCACGCCTTCGTTATACAGCTCATATTTGCATTTCTGAGGATGGTTCTGTGCATGTGGGAGGGTTCCTGGGCTAGCGGGACGGTTTAAAGTGGAATGCTCAGTGTATTGTCGAAGGCACCTACATAGCTTCACTGGCAAAGCGATTGCCGAAGCCGACCTGATATTTATACGGGTCTGCCTGGCTAGGGTTCGTAGAGAAGGTTGCTGAGGCAGTGGCCATTGCTTTCACAGAGGATGCTAGATGGTGGGTGATAGAGGAACCATGAGTGCTAACCCACTTATATATGTGTACGAAATGCCGAATCAATGGAATGCTTCAGTCCTGACAAGAGTTGTCGCGGGAAAATCAGTCTCTTTCGGGATGCGGGCCCCGCCTAAGGCAAGCTTCAGAAGTTCACTTGTGGATATGTGTGGCCTTGTCAGATGACGGGGAGACACACCGGCAACCAAATGAGGACCAAGGCCCGCCAAATGGGGCAGTATTGTAACACACCAGTATATTGGAATTAGAGAAATTTTGAGAAGTAACATTTTTATAGCACCAAGAGCTGCGCAAGACGCCGTATTGGTGTATCTTACAGAGCTGAACGACGATATAGCGCACGAACTGCCAATGTACGGCTGAACGGAGAGCTGTAAGTTCCTGATGAACAAAGTGAGAGACAGATGCATCCGGGTTAACATACCTTGCATGGACGTTTTGTCGCACAACTCGTTCGAATCTAGATTTTGTCAACCTGAAGACGGAAGTAATCCCCGCTGTCCGACTGTCTGCTGGATGATAGATTATGCGATTTCAACCGTCCCGTCGCTCGCTTTGAGACCTTGACACAATTCCTGTAAATAGATCGGACTTGTTACCGTGATTAGGTTGTCGGAGCTCCTACTAAGGTAAGGCGAAAGGTACACTGTTTTCCAAACATTAAAGAGGCAGATCTTTGTCCAGAGTAGGAGAGATGCTAAGCATCAAACGATGGCCTCTCAATCGACCTGGATTAGTGGTCCCGATTACTTTCAGCAAGGTATTGCTGGATGGAAAATTGAAAGAAAGGCCGAATGGTGGCGATAGATTGTTGAATGTCCAATATTCGAAACGAAATGGTAAGTACAGGTGTAATTAGGGCGATGAAGAGTAAGTATACATATACTGGATCTTCACCAAGAAATACAGTGTCTTCAACGCTGCAAGCGAGAGAAGCTAAGTCACTGAAGTCGGAGGGGGAGATGAACGCATCTTCGAAGGACCGGGTATTTCCGATATTGAGTCGGAGCGTCAATCGGTGTTTTAAACCAATCCGCCCTTTTCCTCTGAAAAAATTCTTCGCAACTACAACTTCATCCAAGACTTCGCTCTTCGTGAATTCCCTGGTAAGCCATATTTGTCTTTTTCTCTCTCTTTCTCTCTTGTTGCTATGATACACATGATGATTCAAACCGATGCAATTAGGAAGTGCCGTCTGAATCTCTCCCTTTGGGAGTTGGATTTGTCGAGTCCCGGTTCTCTGAAACTTTTTTTACTCCCTCTGTATCATCGCTTTCAGACACTTTTCTCACAAATATCATTCCAGGCCACTTTGTAGGGCATCTTCTAAAGAAGAACGGCGGGCTGAGTGTATGTCCTCATCACCGTAGTGATCGCAGTGTCGAACCTTCAAATTTTCTAGTTCTATACAAAGCCAGCGAACTCGAGTCCGCTGCGACGTAAACAATTCAGGTCTATCACGGTTCAATTCGGTACCAGGCCTGCTTCGCTGCTGGCTAGTCGGTTGCCGTCTATTTTGAACCGTGGACCCTTAAGTTAGTTATCTCAATGAAATCTCCATGTGATCAATCACCAAGATCATTAATGTTCATTCAGCAAGTCACATTCTTCCAACGCAAGCGTTTTTAAGCAGCCGGTTAAAAGAGTCGCCATTTCCAATCTGATTACCCCACGTTTCCTCTTTCTCAACTACCACCATCATCATGACTAGCTCTTTCCCCATCGACCTCAGCAAATTCAAGAAGTAAATCAGTATTGGCCTTGCCATGCATGTCGCTAAGCCGCTTTTACAGGCTCGCTTTGGACCCGTCTAAGCCTAAGTTCTCTGAAGAGGAGAAAGCGGCATTGAAATCTAACATTCAATTGTTACGCGATGCTATCGTACTTTTCACCGCTACCGGTGCTGCCCGTGGGGTTAGTGGACATACAGGTGCGTAAAGGCCATTCATTGGACATTAATCAGGACTAATGATAACGAACAGGTGGCGCCTACGATACCGTCCCTGAAGTCTGCATCCTCCTTGCGCTGTTCAATCACTCGGACACCTATGTCCCTATAGTATTCGATGAGGCTGGTTCGTATACAACTTGTTCAAGGTTTGCTGTTACTGATCGTCCGCCATAAGGTCACCGTGTTGCTACTCAGTACATTCTCTCAGTCTTAGAGGGTGCATTGCCTGCTGAGCAGCTTCTACACTACCGAGAAGCGAATTCCAAGCTTCCCGGTCATCCTGAGCTCGGTCTCACTCCGGGAGTAAAGTTCTCTTCGGGACGTTTAGGCCACATGTGGTGAGTAACGGTAGTTTTTGCTTCGCGACTATTCCTGACGAACGTTTGTCTAGGCCTCTCGTCAACGGTGTTGCCCTCGCGAACAAGGACAAGACCGTCTTCTGTTTAGGATCCGATGGTTCGCAGCAAGAAGGGAACGACGCAGAGGCTGCCCGGCTTGCCGTTGCTCAAGGCTTGAATGTCAAGTTACTCATTGACGACAACGATGTCACCATTGCCGGTCACCCTTCTGATTACCTCAAGGGCTACGATGTTACCAAGGTGCTTGAAGGACACGGCCTTAAGGTGATTACCGTTCAAGGAGAAGACATCGATTCTTTGTGGGGTGCCATCAGTTCCATTGTCACAACTCCCGGACCCGCGGCTGTCATCTCTAAGCGCGTCATGGCGCCAGGTATTGCTGACATTGAGGGCAGCACCCATGGGCACGACGTCATCCCCGTCAAAAGCGCTATCAAGTACCTGGAGTCCAGGGGATACAGCACATTTGGCGAAATCCTGCTCAACATCAAGGGCGCCCCTCAGCCATTCTCTTACATTGGCTCTACCAAGGAGACTGGTGCCAACCGGGCCATTTTTGGTGATGCTGTCAACCTTGTCCTAGATGGTCTCAGCAAGGAAGAAGCAGCGAAGAAAGTAATGGTCATTGACAGTATGTTGCGTTGAGTTTCTACTCGGTCTCGCCTCATGTCCTCGCAGGCGACTTAGAGGGATCGACGGGCTTGAAGGTTATTCACCAAAAGCACCCGGAGGTCTTCGTCCCATCCGGTATCATGGAACGCGGAAACTTTTCTGCTGCTGCCGGATTTGGATTCGAACATGACAAGTTTGGTGTCTTTTCAACCTTCTCGGCATTCCTTGAGATGCTGGTATCCGAAATTACCATGGCTCGGCTTAACCACTGTAATGTGTTGTGCCATTTCTCCCATTCTGGCGTCGACGAAATGGTATGTATCCGCTTTCAGAGTGTTCTATGAACTGTTTGCTCACTGAAATTAAAGGCGGACAACACGTGCCACTTTGGAATTAACTCCCTCTTCGCTGACAACGGCCTTTCAGATGTCGAGTCATTCTTGTACTTCCCCGCAGACCCAGCCCAGATGATCGCTGTCGTGAAGCGCGTCTTCTTCGAACGCGGCCTTCGATTCGTCTTCTCCACTCGTTCCAAGGTCCCGTATATTCTCAAAGAAGACGGCAAGACCAAGTACTTCGGCGACGGTTACAAGTTCGTTCCGGGTAAGGACGAAGTCATCGTGGAAGGGAAAGCCGGATACGTGGTTTCGTTCGGTGAGATGCTCTACCGGTCCTACGACGCCGTGCTGCGTTGCCGGCAGCAGGGTATCGATGTAGGTTTGATCAACAAGCCCACGCTCAGTTCAGTGGATGAAGAGGTGAGTAAGAGAAGATCGCCACTGGATGTTTATTTATAATTTTACCAGGTCATCAAGAAGGTTGGATCAAGCCCGTTCGTTCTCGTTGTGGAATCCTTCAACCAGAAGACTGGGGTGAGATCCACATTCTCTCGGGTTCTATCTCCGTAACTGACTCGAAATTAGCTTGGGTCCAAGTTTGGAACGTGGCTTCTCGAACGTAGGCTCGCTCCCAAGTATGCCTACCTGGGAACGACTAAAGAGGGTGAGTTTATATTTTCTAATGAATGTTCTGCGGTTGACGATGCCTAGGCTGTGGCGGTCTTTGGGAGCAAATTCCCTACCAGGGTCTTGATTCGGATTGTACGTGACTAGAGCTTTTCGATCATCGCTTGTCAAACTGACCTCAAATATTAGCGATTGCCGCGAAGATTGTAGTGTTGGCCAACTAAGCGGCGTTGAAGATCGTAGTGTAAGATTAGAGAAGTGTAGGGCTGACCAGGCCCGGATTCATGTATGTACAACCAATATTAGATCTTTTCGCTTTGCTTCTCTTCGTCTTTCCCTTACTAAACTGATCCCTTTGACAACGGAAAAAAGGATGTCGATTGTACCCCTTCGTTTAACTGAAGGGTGTAGTGACTAAGCGGATATCAACCTCTGCAAATGACCGCTTTTCGATCGTTCTATCAGCATGCTAGCCGTACTCGATCATGAATATGCAGGTGGTTTCGACAATTCTTTCCCACAGAACTGGCCCAAGACTCGAAAAAGAACAGACGGTGAGGTGAGTTTACACTTAATGTTGACTGACGAAGTGTGTAAGATGACATTCATTCCCACTACAAAGGTCTCACTCAATCTGATTACAAAGGCCAGAACCTGTAGCTTATGGCTGACGAGGGTAATTTAAAATTGGAGGTTATGGTCGAGCGATGAAGTGAATAAAGAGCGTGACACTACTGGCGCTGTTCTCATCCTCACATGCAGTCCCATACATACAGCGCATCAGCCAGCTACGTACCCTTACCAACTGGGGACCCGTACAAGTATCAGGTAGGGTCTGGAAACCGGTTTGCAAGCGAATCTATGTGAGCGGTTTGTTGCATGACTTTCAGCTGGAGTTGATGGCGATGCATCAACAGCCCTGGGACCCTTCCCACAAGGACAGAATCACTCTCAGAAGAATAAGTATGGTTTGTACATGGAAGGGGTATGTGTGACTAAGAGAAGATCGGAAATTTGTGTTTATGTCGTATCATACACTGACCGACAAAAATAAAGAAACACATGGTTTTTTTGATCAGAGTCGCAATAGCTCCTCAATGCTGCGATATTTCTTTGGACTTCCAGTGAGTGTAATGTAGCTTGATATCTGTAGTTTAATATTATGAAAAGAATGAGGCAAAAATACCAGTCAGTGAGCAAAGTAAGAGGGCTGCAAAACCACATGCCAATTTTGATGATGTAATGGCATCACATCAACGTCGGAACCAACTTGAATCTGAACCACCACCTGGGCCGATTGCACTGAAATTCCTATCATGTATTCACCTCCTCCTTGCAAACCAAATGTGCCTATTACCCCTATGAAAGCAGCCCATATTTGCACTCTCCTCAATGAAGGCCACACCTGCACTGAAATCAGCAATGTCATTGGATGTTTGCGCTCTACCATCTGCAAAACTGGCCACAAATATGAAGGGAAGGAGAACTACTATGCTCGCATTGAAGGGTGAGGCCACCCGTGCAAGATGGACGATGCAGATATTAAAATTGCCATGCAAAAAATCCATAGTCATGACTGCCGGACAGCAGTCGATGTTCAACGGAGGTATTTCGACCATCTTTCAGAGTGCACTGTGCAGTGCAAGCTTTCAGATGAGGGCCTGAAGGGTTACAAGAGGTGGAAGGTACCAATGCTCATGAAGGCTCATGTTAGAAAGTGAAGGGCATCAGTAAGTTCACATCCATGTGGTGAGCATGGGACGCATGACAGGTATATGAGATTTTGAGCCATGTCATGCCATGCATAGCCATGCACACAAAATATCATTATAGTGATCATGCACCTATACAGATGTGGTATGGTGGAGTGGTGTTGACATGGAGATTTTTTTCCTGAATGTTTGAGGTTGATTCAATCCCTGCAGACACCGGAATTGACATCGCGTTGGCCCTGGCAGTCAGCAGGAGATCTCACATAAGTATTTCGCTTCATGATCCCAAAATAGCATGAGGTCCGAGCGCAATCACATCATTGCATCACGTGCATGTTGAACTTCGGTCGCAATGGATCCTCTGACTTCTTGTCTTTTCCTTCCCTCCCTCATCTTTGACATGCCGGCTCAGACTTCTGTCCTCCTTCTGGTACGTATTTTCTTAAATGTTATTCATATCCTACCATTGGAAACCCTTCACAGGACCTCAGACTACTCTAATATGTCGAGCAATCTCTTTATTTTTTCCTGCCCCTCCGCAATGACCTCAGTACTGCCAAGGCTATACTTATGCCATCAAGACCACAAACGTGGGAAATAGCGGTGTGCACCATGTGCTAAGGTATTGGGACGGCCTGCGAAAGGGATCTGATGGAACAAGGTGAGTGGTTCATACTCGCTGCTGCTGTTCTTGGTCCTCATTTTTGTTTTGGTAGCATGTGCAATATCTTTCACTTCCGAATACGGTTCCAGAAGGTGTATCGCTGCGTTCGGGTGAGTTGTCTTCCTTCTAACAGTGTTTGGCACCTAATATATTTCACAGTTCTGTGTTGAGCACATGAGATCCATTCAATATCCTGGGTCTGCTGGTAGGACGTTCGGGCTGGATAGCGAAGCTTGAAGAGAGTGGTCACTGGTGCCTTGTTACTGTAGTATACTTATGATGTTATGTTGTAGGATATATATTCAATGCTATTCTTTCTGTACCAAGCATAATGAACAGATATGAGTCGGATTTCTGGTGCAGCAAATGCAGGTATAGCATCACCAAAACCTCAGCCATGTGTTCTGGTCCAGGTCGGCCTTATCTGGGCAGCGGTACCAGCCAACAATGATCTGAAGTGCCCTGTCTGATATGATCAGATCAGGGCTGGTCTGATCAGAATACTCCAGACCTCGATAGGATCTGTGTGGTCTACTCAAGGGGAGATAGACCTACATAGAAGAGGCCTGAACCAGAAGAGATCTGAAGTAGTCAGTCAATGGCTCTCAAATTGTGTCGCATCAGCCTTATCAATTATAATTATGTTAATTTAATTTCAGTCTAGTAAGAATTACAGAGCGGAATATCTGAAAAGCTCATCATCATCAAACTCATCATCTTCTTCAGGCTCATTTAGCTCGACATAGTCATCTGAATGCCATGAGCTGTCACTGT
Source organism: Desarmillaria tabescens (assembly GCF_030435595.1). Lineage (NCBI taxonomy): Eukaryota > Fungi > Basidiomycota > Agaricomycetes > Agaricales > Physalacriaceae > Desarmillaria > Desarmillaria tabescens. The sequence continues at coordinate 3,283,200 of NW_026848300.1, forward strand.
CTTCATCCTCAATGCTACCATCGATTTCAGCATCAGAGGTATCCGAGTCTGCTAAGTCTGCTGGCGCATGACCCAATTCCGAAGTATTGGCGCCAGGTTCAGCGTCATCCTCTTCTTCTTCAGCATCCGATTCAGCGACTTCAGAAGTATTCTCCAATGTAGTGATCCCCAAAGCATCGAGAAGCTCTTCCCACAATCCCCATGTATACTCTCGTGTATTGCTGTGGCCGATGCCATTGCCGCAATACCGCATGAACATGTCACGATCAGCAAATCTGCTCTCTGATTTCCAGTCAGATCATAGATACAGAATGATAGAATTCGAGGATGGACTTACATATCCACATAATAGCATGCCCAATCCATGTCATTCTCGTTGAATCTCCTACAAATTGAGGGTGGAAGGATGTCCGACGTTTGACCATAGACATAGGCAGGCATAATATGTGATGCACGAAGAACATCATTAGGATCTACAAACCCAAACGCCTGAGGATCATCACCTGGGAGAAAACCAATGCATGGCAAGCGCTTTGCCCTAAACCCAGAAGGGATGCTCCTATCAAATGCATACCATCGGACCCATAGAAACTGAAGGTTCTTTGTGGTGCGATCAATGGACTGCAGGCCAACATGACGGACCATCACATGAAAGATACCGATAACTCTGGCATATAGATAAGGATGAGAATTGTTATCGCTATCCAAATCAGTCTGCGTAGAAGGAGAAAGGGCCATAATATCGGAATGAGTACGAGGGTTGATAGAATCTTGATTTCGACGAGCATCATAGGTAGTATAATTGATACGAAGAATTTGATGTGAGTAGAGGCAGTTGTCGACAATGATGAGGTTCTGGCGATGAAGATCCGTGAATTCATCATTACTATTGAGAATTCGAGAGAGTAAATGGTCCTTGAGCTTTCGAATAAAACCCTAGAAGTGATGTCAGATCATTATTACAGGGAGTTTAGATGATCCAGGATTAGATAGCTCACATTACATGCAATGTCGCTGCCATTCTCATGAAGCCATGGAGCCAGATATATTTTTGAACTTGTAGATGGTGATATATGATGGTGGTGACTTGGATCTGTGTATGGGAGCACCTCAGAACCATCCCTTGCAGGCATAGGGTGACTTCGGTGTTTTTGGTCCTTGAGATTGATTTTTCGTTGCATTTCTCGGAGGCGTTCTTGGCGTTGAACATGATGTGATATCTGCTTCGCAAAGGTCTTGTTCTTGTTGGTCCACCCATAGAAACGCTTGACTCGCCGATGCTCAAGCTCTCCCTGAAATAAAATGAGCTTAGCGTGGCATAGAAAATTTGGAGGCTTACCAGCTGAGTACTATATGAATCTGTGGTTCCAAATGCACGAATCATTCCAGGATAATCACCCATGGCATGATATTTATACGTTGAAAGATTAAATCTTTTCTGTAATTTCGCTGTTGAAATTTTACCTTTTGACATGCTGTTCCCTTTCTTCTTCATGTTATTGATATCGCGCCGTGCCCTAGCTTCACGTTCCTTTGGAATCTCACGTGTATCAATTTCATCAACCTCCTGCTTGAATTTTCTCATGAAGGACCTGAAAAGCCACGTTAGACGTTCGAACACTCGGAGTGATGACTCAGTATGCATCCGAAGTTTAGCATTCACATGCCAGCAAGCAAACAAGAATAGCAAGTCAAGGACAAGCCTGTCCAATTTCGGAGGAAAGAGTCCTTCAAAGCATGGCATGGCGCACTACAAGTGATAGATCCAGAGTCAGCACTGAGATATGTTAGAATAATAAGCTATATACCTGAAGAATATCTTCGAAATCATGAGCGGCAAAGTTTTTAAGGTCGGATACATTATTCTTGAACCTTCGTATAGTTCCTCGTCCAAATGTAGGCATCATTCGGAACCTACAAGCAGAATTAAAGACAGTGATATGACTAGAAACATCTAAAGAGACATACCTTCTATTTAATTCCTGTATAATATCGCCTCCGTAAAACTGACAAAGCCATAGAAGATGAATAAAGAGCGCCTTCCATGTTCCGAGTTCAATCTCATGCAGAGGATCAATGACGAACATCTGGTAGAAGTTGAAGAGTGAAATAAACACTGAGGAGAACGCATTCTAATAGAACATTAGCATGGCATTATCCTGATGAGACCACTATTGACTTACTCGTGTTGGTGATAGAGACTGGCAGTTCAGTACATCGCTCACTGCCTTGCCATCAACAACATTGCCATCCTCATAAATCCAGCTGCGAACTTTCTCAATCCAGCTTTGCCGTTGTGTTGTATCCACTCTAGCTTTTTTTACACGGCGCTTCATGTCATTGATGGTACCCATTTCTGACGCTGTTTCCTTGGTTACTAAGCAGCGTGGGCATAGAAATTCAGCCATTGACTTAATACTTGCGAGTAGGACTCTGTAAAATAGATGAATTAGAATGTAATAATAGAAACTAATACTAACATACTTTTCAGGGTAGTCAGCTGAGTATAGAAAAAAGTGAGGGTATACATGGTGGTAAATATTATCAGCACAGAAGATTACAACCCCATTTATATACGCATCCATGAATTCTGGTGAAAGAAGCTTTGCCCAGATAGCATGAACGAGCTCCCGTTTCAGAAAAGTTAGGATTGCAGGGGATGCACGCTGTCCAAAGTATTTCAGATAGGCATCTTGAATTTTATCCGGAATCTGATTGATATAATTCAATATAATCAGTATTTTAAATGCAGAAGACGAGGTAAAAACAAACGGTAGGCATGTACACAATATGATGTGATGCTCCTGACGTTGGTCGAGCCCGCATGTACTTGGAGAGTAGGCCGAACAACAGGTAGATGGGCTAGAGTGTGGCTGTCCTGAAATTAGTAAGATGCGTTGAATCTGAGTACAGCATGCATGGCGCAATAACAGTTTCCAATCCGTTTGGGTCAGGTGTCAGGCGAACTTCGTCTTCCATTTCAAGAAAGATATCTGAACTATATACCTCCCCATATACTCGTTCCGGCTGGTCATCGTTTCCAGGATCCCACATTTCCTTGAAACCTTTCAGATGAAAGTCAAGGAAAGCGGTGCTCTGGAAGGCGGATACAATCACGTCCAAAAGGTTCCAGTGGTAAATGCCTGTGACTTCGAACTCGGGAGCAGACTCCTCAGAGATGTGTTCAACACCGGTTTGAGGCAGCTTGATGGTTACTGAAGTCTCATGCCAGCCATCAGATAAAGAAAATGGAAGACAATTTTGTTGTTCGCCAATAGTATCGAGCACCTTGATCTCCTTCGCAGCATCAAAGTTATCGGTAAGATGCTCGGGATCAAAATCTGGTGCCCATAGAACGGTTCGGACAAGGGAGGTGACGTCTGACAAAGATTTAGATGTTGACTGATAGAACCACAAAAAAAGGCGGAAGATAGTCGCATTTGGGAAGGGATAAAATGGATCAGTACTGCTCTCAGGTGCATTTGCGAGGCAGTCGGCATGAGAAGTGAATGTTGAAGCATCAGAGACTTCATCGAGACCACCTCCCATGGTAGGGTCAACAGTCGGCCACTCCTTATAACACCGATAAAGACCCATCTCATTTGGAGCTGTCTCGAGATATACAGGTTCGGGTGGTGGTGAGGCTGATGGAGAAGGTGACCTGGATGGTGACGGCTGAGGCATGGCAGGTGGGAGAGGTGGTTTTTGCTCCAGTGATGCAAATAGGCAAAATCCAGTAGGTTTAGATGGTAATAGATCGTGCAGGCACTTTGGAAGGATGATATTTCGCTTCGGGCGGCCTTCTGAAATGACAGGGATGGGAGGAGGGCTGGCAACTTGCTCATCTTCGTCTGGAATGGCAGCATAACTAGACGGTCCTGCAGTTGGAGTATGCGGCAAGGTCCTTGCTGTTTCATTCATGGTTGCATCAATTTCGTGTATCTAGAACAAAATTTAGACTGGGAGATGTACAACGAACATCATAGGCATTACATACAGGTGCATTGTCTCTGCTAAGGTCGATACGACGCCTCTTGGGTGAAAGACGCTCATGAATTGCCTGCAGTCTTGTCCCAGCAGAAATTGGCACCATCTCCGAGTTTGGATTCTCCTCCACATCGGACGGGGATGTGACATGCTTTCGAGACCGAATATGGACATTCTTTCACCTTGGGCACCTTTGCTCGTGGTTTTTGCAGGCCACAGCATTGTGAAAGGAGGCATTGCAGAAAGAGCATCTTCCCATAATAGCCTAAAACAGATTTAGTTAAATTTCCACAAATAAAAAGTTGTGTTACCCAGTGAAAATGAGAAATAGAGGGAGAGATGCAGGAAGAGAGAGAAACACAAGAGGTAACTGGACTCCACAGCTGAGAGCGAGTCAGCGCTGTGATGGCGGTGGTGGTGGAGATCACGTGTTACAAGAATCACATCGCGACGCGTTATATACTGTCACGCTTGTCCTTCTTGCCTTTTACTTCATCCTCCTTCGAAGTCAACCATGAAGCCTGCTCCTCTCCCGGCACCTCTGAAGGCAAAAAAGGCCAAGACGACAACTCACCCACCTCCTGCAACATCTTCCAACAAAAAAAAATCGAAAAAGCCTATCAAGCAGCCGAGGATAGCAACACCACCACCATGGCAGCCTGTGCATAAGACCAACCATTCTCGCAAGGTTGTGTCCTCTGATGATGAGGACCCTGTTGACGCCCACCACCAACAACAAGTATCCGAGGATGAGGACGAGAATGACAGCGAGGATGAACAGGATGTGGAGATTCAAGATGCAGATTCGCTGAGGCTAGGCAAGAGGAAGAGGTCACCAACAATTCGTGGTCTGTCTCCTCCTAAATCAGTGAAGTAGTCATCCTTCCTCTCTACATTGTTCTGGCTTTGACGAAAAATACAGGAATTTTTCCGCCCTCAAGAAGTACTACCGGCTCATGTCAAGAAACATTCCTCGATTTATCCATCCCTGGGCCAATGTACAGGGAATCGTACTCCACGGATTTATGGTTAAGGGGATTCTCGAATCGCTTGCTGAAGATGAGGAGGAAAAGGCTGAGGACGATAGCGACAGTGAGACGAAGGAACCTGAGACGCCAGAGTGAGTACCAAGTGCATATATTGATATAAATTACTGACAACCGTGTAGAAATTTCCGATTTATGCACTTCTATATGCACATCACGACATTCCTCTTCCCATGTTTCAAGATGCACGTCAGTCAACTAGAGGACCTGGGGTCAGACGATCCATTGAGGGCAGTCTTTGAGATTTTTGCAGCGGTATTTGTCTTTTCCTCTAAAGTACACTAGCTGACTGTTGATAGATAAACACAGGAGCCCATAGTGGTTGCTTGGATGATACGACAAAAATCAGTGATAACATCATGCGTCTTTCAACCAAGGACCTTACCGATGAGACGCTGCTCCCAACTCTCAAGAAATACCAATGTGGATTCAACCACATCCACACGGCTCGCCTTCTATGCCCTCAGTGTTGGTTAGATCAGTTTGATGAAGATCCTCAGTATTGATTTCGTTCCTTCTCATTGCTTAATGACCCTGACTCTACCCTTGATAATAGTGCAATGATGGTTAAGCTGCAGACCAAGGTAACAACGCGATACCTTCCGTCGTATCTGTATGATTCAGGGCTTGTCGATCCTTCTGATCCTCGTAAGGGTCTCTTTCGAGGCCATACTTGCATTCGGGTTTGAGCTCCTCACTTAATTTGTAACTGGTACTAAAGCCTTTCTAGTCATTCCATGCAATTTTTCTAGGGAATGCAGAACACGATGCATCCGGCTTACACAGCACTGTCAAAGGAAAGCTGAACCTCAAGACCACGTCGGAGGAAATGATTGTATATGCTGCTGTACAGGTACGTTTTTGATCTGTTATCAATATGATCCTCATTCGCTATGCTAGGCACGATTCGCGTTATCGTCTTGCACTACATGGGGGGATCAGAGTGACGGCTTCAACCTCAAACAGTATAACCACAAGTTATCAAGAGTTTTCCTGGATTCGATCAATGAAAATGGCGATACATGGGCGCAAGAAACTGTTGAATTCTACACTACGTACGTCTCCACTCCTTCATCAATTCTGGTTTACAACATTGTCTCTTTATAGTGAGATCTTGAAACCCAAGACTGACGAGGACCAAGAAGAAGTTGACGATGATGATGACGAATCGATAATGAAGAGGAACCGCGAAGCACGCATCAAAGAACGAGTGGCTGTGGCTGCAGCTGCTGATGAAGAACTTGGCGATAACGAATCCAACGCAATGCCTTGATGGTTCAGAGGTGAGTTGTGCTCGTATAGTCTAGTGACGTTGTGCTAATCTCCGACTCTACTTAGCTTCAACTATGGTACTCGGCCCTGTTTCTGTCCGACTTTGCTTCTCTCACTGGTGCATGGACTGCTGTATGACTCGTTTGCTCCCTTTAATGCTCTCGCTCCGCTTGCTGCTTACCTGTATGCTTATCTGATGCTTTTGTCTTTCTCTGCTCATAACTCAGTGTACTGTCTAAAATTTCGCTGTGTTAATAAATTACTTTCTAATACATTGGTGACGTCAACTGCAAGAGAACCTGAGGGTGTGCAGCAATATGTCTACCCATCCGTGAGCTGTCAGTTCCTATCGGATCCGGCCTTTCTTACTCGAGCGAGTAAGCCTCGCAATACTGATCGAGATCGTAGCAGAACGCATAGAACACCACAGAAGTGCCCTGATCGCACTCTGATCGTACCCAGAACAGACGATATGGGGGTCAAAGGTCTGGGACACCTGTGGTTGGCGGCCAAGATCCGTAAAGATTGCCCAGATCAGGTCAGGGTGACTTGATCGCAGGCGATGGTATCGGTCTGACCAAGATTGCATGGCTCAGGTTTTGGCGATGAGAGTGGTATATGGCATGGATGTGTATTGTGCATGGCAGTGTATAAGGTGCTATACGCGGTGTATAAAATTACATAGGTACCTTATACAGCCATGCACATGTATAGCTGTATAGTTCGCATGGTTTACATGGCACCATGCGAACCATACGGATGTCAACTTACTGATGGGTGTGGGCAGAGACACATGCAGAATGGGGAGCAGAAAAATGGGGTACTGTGCTCTACTCAGATGAGTCCAAATTCAACTTCTTTGGGTCAGACAGAGTGCAGTGGTGTCATAGGGGTCCTGGTGAGGCACTAGATGTGCATAACATGTTGCCCTGGTTGAAGCATGGAGGTGGGGGGTGATGATCTGAGGATGCATGATGAGTTTGGGCTTCGGACGGCTGATTTTGGTGGAAGGCACTATGAATGCTGTCCAGTACTGCCAGATACTTAATGAAGGACTTCTTGGCACCCTCCAGGACTATGAACTCTCAGTCGACATTGTCCTTTTTCTGCAGGATAATGACCCCAAGCACACAGCTCAGCTTACGAAAAAGTGGCTCGCCGACCAAAACATCTCTGTAATGGACTGGCCACCAAACAGCCCCAACCAAAGCATCATAGAGAATGCTTGGGCTACTCTCAAACATCGTCTGAACAACAGACCACATCACCCAACAACGACTGCCACATTATTTGCCATTCTGCAGGAGGGGTGGGCTGCACTTGGAAAAGAGTATTGCAATGTGTTATATGGTAGTATCCCATCATGAGTGAGGTCCTTGATATTGGCAAAGGGCAGGCATACTAGATATTAGGTTGTTGGACTTTTCGTCAGGTCAATTATCTTGTTTTCTCATTTTACTTACACTGTTAAAAATGACACTCTCGGCTAACATATTTATATCTCATCATTTTTTTCATGTATATACCTCATCCTTTTTCTAACAATAAACTACATCAATTAAGCTACATTTCTCTCACTGAAAGTCTGAAAAAATATCACAGTGTTGAGGAGCTATTGCGACTCCAATCAAAAAAACCATGTGTTTCTTTATTTTTGTCGGTCAGTGTAGGTGACAGGCTTCCCCATTCATTGCACCCCAACATCAAAATCTCCATGCGTACGTATGCTACAAGTTCTACTATTATTGTGATAGGACTGATCTCAACGTACACAGATTCATGTATCGTATCTGGCCTTCTTTGGACCACAAGAAGCTCGTCAGACTCCCTGACAACCCAGATGTACGTGCGTGCTGCGATACTCTGTGTAACTGAACTGTAGGCTGATGATGATCTTTAAGATGGAATCCAACTTCCTTCCTATCAATTCACAGGTGCATATCAGTCCCACATGGCTGGTATGGGGACCCTTTCCCCTCCCTTCATCGTCAGATGAAGTAGACTTCATTGCAGGTCTGAAGACAATTGGAGGGAATGGCGAGCCTATGTCCAGGGAGGACTAGTGGTGCATTTCTACTTAGCAAATGTGGATATGAAGAGTAAAGCATCTTGTAACAGCGATGGAGACATGCTGGTGTTACCACAGCTGGGGAGGTTGGATGTACAGACCAAGTTTGGGAGGTCAGTGCTTCCATCCACAGGTGTCACCAGTTCTGAATTGACATGGTAGAATGATGGTACGACCTGGGGAGCTGATGGTTGTCCAGAAGGGTATGAAGTTTAAGGTGTCACTACCCGATGGACCTTCCAGAGGATGTGAGCTATGGACCTTTCCGAGTCCTATGAATATAGGATATCGGTTATTATGGTGTCATGAAACCCTGTGGGAAATTCTATTCATGGAATCAGTGATGGCGGCGTTTGCTGTCCCATCCCTGTTTCCTCTGTGGGTCTCTTGTGGGAATAATTCTATTCATGGACAGCTATTCCTGTTTTTTTTTCATGCTCCGCGGTTTGCCCTCGTGCCACATCGCATTTCTCTAGCCTGCTTCCTGTTCACATTTTGTTTTCCATCATTTATATTCTGTATTCTCTTTAATTGATGTGTCTGTCTTGATCAATCTTATGTCTGGCCTTCACCTTCTTGCTTGTCTCGTTTCACTCCCGGTCTCTTCATCATGCACTTTTCTTAATTCAGAATTCATGTTTCTCATTCGTACATATATCTGTGTATCATGTCGACATCATGATCTCTTCCTCCTCCTCTGTTTCTGTCCTATTAAACCTTTTTGCCGTGGTCTGTATATCGTCCTCCTCATCTTCAAAACCTATCTTCCTCTTTGTTTTCACCACCGACTGTGGCGGTGTATTGGCCGTGTTCCTTCTTTCTGCATTCACCTTCTGTGACTTTTTCAGCAACATTTGACGTACATGTTGAAATGCTCACCGATGAATGGTCTGAGTTTACGAGCAATATGGCTCTCAATATCAATGTGGTCTTTGTGACACCGTCATTGGTCTTCATGAACACCATAGCACACTGGGCTTCCACAATATCACCTATTCTGAACATTTGGGGCTTCACCGTCACATACGCATTCACAAGGTATGGTCGGCTCCGTTCTTAGCACATACGTGTTGATCTCGCTTACCTTTTCTTGCCTGCTTCATCTATCAGACCCCTGAAGTATCCCATCTTGTTGTCCTCAGTGTGCACCCATTTTCATTGTGCTATCTTGACTAGGATTCCCATCAGGTCAACGTCAGGCGAAAAGGGTATGTCCTCCTCATTCGAGTTGTTCCGAGGTCTGAAGTATCGGTTCGACAGCTCCACCACGTCCAGATTCTTTACCTTCGTTGGCTTCCATTCTTCCATCTCGCCCTCCCTGAACTCTCTCCCATCATTTGCAGACTCTTTATAGCAGATACAGCTTCGTCATACCCCTTGCTCCTGAGACCTACAAGTCGTACCATTTGGCTTAGGAATCTCACTTTCTCTTTTTGCATCCTGACCATGACTTTCGTGAGTACACTGCATTCGTTTGGACTGTATCATCTGCTCACCTTGTTTCCTTTGTGACGGGTGGTAGATCCATCGCGTATATTGCACCGGTCATCGTGAATACCACTTCTTCTATTGCGCCCTCTCCTGCAGTCTTTCGGATGATCCTCCACATACCTGCATCCTCGTCTCTCTTGATGCTTGCCGATTTGATAACGTTGTGTTCCTAATATGTCTCTTCAGTATGATTCTACCTTGCCGTAATTGATTCTTACCTTCATAACCCATGACAGGTGCAGTTTGTCTTTTGCCGTCCTCTCGTTTATGAGTGCTTCGATCATGTCGCCTGTGCATGCCTATGTTAGTCATTTTCTCCAGTCTGTTTCAATTGTTACTTACTTGCTTTGTCTCTGTCATAGAATCGATCGATCCTTTCACAACAAACTGGTTGTGGATTTGGTACCCATTCGCCATTCTATATTTCTTATCCTTCTATTACTTATCGCCCCGTTGTCTACTGACGTCTACCTCTGTCACAATGTTTGTGTCCGATGGCACTGATGGTTGTCTTCTGGCTTGACTCTCGTTGAGTTTTCGTTTCTTTTGTCCATCATATCTCCTGTTGTACCTTGTGTTCATCTCCTACGGTGCTATCTGATCCTTGGTTTTACCTGCTTCCCTCAACTCTATTCATATGTTGTGGCAGCCTTTTTCGTGTTTTTGTTGTCTCTATTACCATGCTGGGTTGCCCATGCACTCATCCGTGTGCTTCGATTCGTTTGTTTCATGTATGTCATTATTAATTTGCTGTGTTACGTATGTTCTTTTCATTATATTTTTTTTTGCTTCTTTTGATTCTATGACAATCAGTGTATTCTCTGTGTGTTGTGCAGTCCCCTTCAATTCTTTTGGACATTTGCTTGTCGTCATGGTATTTACCCCCGGGGGTGAAGGCTCAATTGACCTTTGTGCCTTGATGCGTTCCATTGCCCTTCTCCCTTGACTCTCACGATCCTCAGTGATGCGACCTTCCGTTCGCGCATATCCCGATCCCACATCCACAGTCAATGGAAATGCATGTTATCAACTAGTGGGTATCGTATATTTCAGAAACAGTCATTTTACAGCCAGGTATGTCGATCCCGACTGTGTTATATGGTTCAATGATGGTATGATTCAAGGGAGACGTGCAATATGAGAAGGTGGAATCGATATCACTGATATGCCCCTTGATCCAAACGGCAAAACTCCGGATGCATTCATATACAAATGATGCACCGGGTAAGGTGATTGATCTATCTGACAAACATAGGACTCGGAATTGCCACACGTATGGGATGGCCCTCACCTGCTAGTATTAAAGTGTGTCGTTACTGACATTCATTGACATACAGATGTGCAGGAGATCTTTGGTTCGCACTTCGAGCTTCCTGATCTCGGACCCATCGGAGGACACGGAATGGCTAACCCGAGAGATTTCGAGGTACCGTTAGCGAGTTTCGAGATTGACGAAACGTCATGGGAGGGTAAGTGCTGTCTTAGCTTTGCATGTTGCTTGTAGTACTGACATCTTTCGAGTTGTTTACAAGTGAGTCCTTTCAAGACGACAGAGGTCCAGCTCTGATCGACTAAAAACTACAGGATCGGAGGACAACTATTCTCTGCCGCACAAGACCACATGCCCTTTGACATGGTAGCATGGCAGGGGAAGTGAGTGACACCTTACTCTCTGCTACTGCTATTTAAGTGCGGTTTTAGCTATGTCCCGTACAAGTACACAATGGAAAGTTCATCTTCCATCAGCAATTTCACATCCATATAGAGGGTATAGGTGGTATAGACAGTATAGGGAATTTTGCAAGTATCCTGAGTCTACGTCATCTATATCACCTATACCACTATACATCTATAGACAAGTCCTATCAAATCTATATAAAGATATCAGTGTAGCCCTTCAATTAATAAATACCTATGATTATAGTTTTAAGGATGTGCATACTGACAGACAAAATGCGAAAAAGTGTGAAAAAGACCGGTGTCAAGCCTAGCGTCCCCAAAATGGAAGTGGTCTGTGCACAATCGCGGCATATGGTCACGTGTATATTGAACTTCGCTGATTTTGCTTCCTCTCTTTTCTCCCACTTACTCGTACTATCTCCCTTTCGTGTCTGCGCGATACCAGGCACTTGGTAAGTTTACTTTATTACATATCCTCCTTGCTACAAGATACTCATCTATAGGATCTCATTTGCGACCCCACCCACATTGGATGTCATCCAAACTGTCGAAGATATAATACAAGACCGCCCGGATAAATACGCGTCAGACGCCAGTGGGGATGAAGCGGAGGTATACCTCAGCTCGACGAACGATGTGGTGATATGAGGTGTGTTATTTCTTGATTGTGTGTGACAATCTGATTCTCAGCCTTTTCTTAGCATCAGTGGTGCAGTGTCCTTTATCGTTAGTCCTCTTCCAGGCTTAGGACGTACTATCATCGTGAGTGGCCCCCCCTTCTGTTATGAATATTTTCAACTGACAGCTTTTCTATTAGTCATTGCCGTTTCATCTGTTGTATTTAGTGAAGGATCGGGATTGATGACGGTGGATAGAGGCTGGTGGTATCATAGATGTAACCTGACGTACCTAGTATCTCACTGTACCTGTCGCATTGCTAATAGATATCTAATTCTTTATATTCCTGAGAAATTTAAGTGATATAGCATTCAGAATCAATTGCGTTGCCGGTACAGTCTGGCAAATGATGCTGTATAGGGATGGTATAGCCCTATGAATGGGGTTTATAGGAAACATGCATGTCCCTTATAGCCCTATACCGTGTTATAGGGTATAGGGTGCTATAGGAGGCATGTCTCTATACGTCCTATACCAATTGTGAGATTGCTGATGTCGTGGGGAGCCCATCCAAGGACCATATCGACCCTTCAGTCTTCACGGTCCTGACGGCCAAGTCCAAGGCTCCTGGCATTCCGCTCGTCAACGTCCTCGTCTTCGCTGAGAGGTGGAATGTTGCGACTGACACTTTCCGACCACCAGTACGTAGTCGTATCCTGCATATCCACCAGAGCCCTAATTCATTGGCATTTTACAGTACTATCATCGGAACAATGCCACCGAGATTGTGGGTGTAATATTCGGTGAACATTGGTGATCGATATGTACCTGGAGGTACCCGTTTACAGACTGTGTTCTGTCCTCATGGACGTGAGTTGGTCGATCTGATTATCTGCATTGTAGAGAAGCGATTGTTAACCTTGATCGATCTTCTAGCGCCTCCTGAAGTGCACAAGGCTGCGAGCGTGGTAGAGCTCAAACCGGAGCGAACCACCAAAGACTCGATAGGTGAGTGGGCTCCTCGGCATGGTAGTGATTGTGTCGCTCAGAAGCAATAGGTATTTTGTCTGAGACGCCAATGGTGTTGACGATGACTGATTATGCCATGAATCGGGCTGGGACGGTTGCTGGTACATGCTTAGGCTTTTATGGTTGTTCAAAACACGACACTCATTTAGACTTTCAGAATCCGAACCACTGTCTTTCCCGCCAGATTTTATTGCCCATCTGGATGAGATTAACGCTGACCTGAAGGCTGCTGGATACGAAGAATTGAAGAAGAGATCCGACTGACTTCGATGATTATGAGAGCACCATCTCAATTAGCATTTCGATCATCGCTAGTCAAGAAACGAGCAGACCAGAAATTATGTATGTACAACCAATATCAAATCACATTTTCACCTTGCTTTGCCGCATTTTCCCCACTGAAACGTACTGATAACGGGAAAACGGAGCTCTGGAGCATCTCTTCGAGTCTTCCTTGTGAGTGCTGGTGACTGGCGAATAATAATCTGCGCATATATCCACCTTTCGATCATCGCCCTTCTGAATCTATCAGCAAGGCTGACATATGGTCACGAAATCACAGTTGCTTTCTATGTTCTTTCCCACAGAGATGGTCCCAAGACACAATTTGATGACAAAGAATAGACGGTGAGGTGAGTTTCATTCAATGCTGACGAGGTTCCGTTGACGAAGTGCATTCATTCTCACTGAAAAGGTCCCGGGACTCAACTTGATTACCAAGAATAGTGCCGTAGGGTACGGCTGACGAGCACCCAGTGACGAGGATCATCCACTCGGGGACCGTTGATGAAGGGAATAAAAGGCCTGCCCTAGCACCAGCATTTCTCACTAACAGACAATGCAGTCCCACACATACAGTGCATCAGCGAGTATTGTCTCTTCGCCATCTGGTGACCCGTACAAGTATCAAGTGGGTTTCGGGAATCGCTTTGCAAGCGAAGCTATGTGAGTTGCTTGTTGTGCCCTCTTGACCTTAAGTTGGGTTAATGACGAACCACCAATAGCCCAGGCACCCTTCCGCAAGGACAGAATCACCCGCAGAAGAATAAGTATGGGTTATACATGGAAGGGGTACGTGCAAATGAGAGAAAGAAAGGACGTTCTCGCTAACGTCGCGTTATAGATGACGGGCTCCCCGTTCGTCGCGCCCCGACCCCAGAATCTCCATGCGTGCGTGCACAGCCGCATATTCCCTAAGACTGCCCCGAGGCTGACCTTATTGTCTGTAGGTTCATGTATCGCATTCGACCTTCGTTGGATCACAAGAAATTTGTCAGACTACCTGACAGCCCAGACGTGCGTGCCCATCCGGATGGCTAAAGCTGAAAGCTGATGGATATTTCTCAAGATGGAGTCCAATTTCCTCCCTATCAATCCAAAGGTGCACATCAGTCCCACGCAGTTGAACTGGAGTCCCCCTTCCCTCCCTTCGTCGTCCGATGAAGTGGACTTCATCGCGGGTCTGAAGACAATTGGAGGGAACGGCGAGCCTACGTCCAGAGAGGGCCTAGCGCTGCATTTCTATTCGGCGAATGCGAGTATGCAGAATTAAGCGTTTTGTAATAGCGATGGAGACATGCTGGTAGCGCCGCACCAAGGGAGGTTGGATGTACAGACCGAGTTTGGGAGGCGAGTATTTCCGTCTGTCGGTATTGCCGGTCCTAAATGTCCTGACAGAATGATGGTGCGGCCCGGGGAGTTGATGGTCGTACAAAAGGGTATGAAGTTCAAGGTCTCGTTACCTGATGGACCTTCCAGAGGATGTGAGCCGCGGATAATCGTTCAAGCGCGCCATTACTGAAGCTCGCGGACACAGATGTACAGGAGATCTTTGGTTCGCACTTCGAGCTTCCCGATCTCGGGCCGATTGGTGGACACGGAATGGCAAATCCGAGGGATTTCGAGGTACCATTGGCGAGTTTTGAGATTGACGAAACGTCCTGGGAGAGTGAGTTGTGCCATAGGTCCGCAGGTTGCTTTTACTGACGTCTTTCGAGTTGTTTACAAGTAAGTCTTTCGATGACGGAGGTCGAACCGTGACCGACAAATTGATAGGATTGGGGGACAACTTTTCTCTGCCGCGCAAGATCACACACCTTTTGATGTGGTGGCATGGCAAGGGAAGTGAGTAACATTAGCTTTCTGACTTCGGCCGCCGCCAGGGTTTAACTGTGCCTTTAGCTATGTCCCGTACAAGTATGCGATGGAAAAGTTCATTTTCGTGGGAAGCCTGTCCAAAGATCATATTGACCCTTCAGTCTTCACGGTCCTGACGGCCAAGTCCAAAGCTCCCGGGATTCCTCTCGTCGAGGTTCTTACCGTCTCTGAGAGGTGGGATGTTGCGAGTGACAGTTTCCGGCCACCAGTATGAAGTCTCGTCGTGCGTCTATGCCTGAGTCTTTGCTCACTGACGTCTTGATAGTACTATCATCGGAACAACGCCACTGAAATTCTAGGTGTAATCTTCGGTGAACGTGGCGGTCGATTTGAGCCTGGAGGCATCAGTCTACAGACGGTCTTCTGTCCTCATGGACGTGAGTTTGATCTTCCGTATGATTGTGGAGATGTGGTTTTTGACGTCCGTCTTCTAGCGACTCCTGAGGTACACAAGGCTGCAAGCGTAGCGGAGCTCAAACCGGAGCGAGTATCCAAGAATTCGATGGGTGAGTACACACGCAGGTACAGTGAATATTACTCACAAGTAATAGCTATCGCGTTTGAGACTCCGATGGTATTGGCGATGACTGATTATGCCATGAATCGTGCTGGAACAGTTAGAGGTCCGTGCTTGTGCTTCATGACTACTCAGGGCATGGATACTTATCTAAACTTTCAGAATCCGAACCACTGTCTTTCCCACCAGAATTTATTACCCATCTGGATGAGATCAATGCTGACCTCAAGGCTGCTGGATATGAAGAACTGAAGAAGAAATCTGGCTGAAGGGATGGATAACGATTGTGTTAGGACATTATGGGAGTGCCGTCTCAGCTGTTTTACGAAGAAATGGGTATCTTTCAGTTCGTATGGTATGTAATCTAACCCAACAAACGAGGACGTTTTTGCTTTTGGTTTCAAGGAATCCCTGCGAACTTTCTTTCCCCTTTTCATTCAAAGGATCGCTCTAATATGTACGCAGATCCAAATCAATACAGATGGTTTCTGCTACGCAATAAGCAAGTCGAGTCTGAATTGATTCTATCCCTTCTCCGTGACATGGTGTCCACTAATCTAGGGCATTTAAGCCGATTATTGCCTTGGGGCAAGAAATGGTACGCGCCGTTTCATCTTTGACTGAGCCTGTCCCAAGTTCCTGGAGTAGCATGATTGTTCTCCCCTGGTGCCGTCCTTGAGGTCCGTGTTCACTGTTCGCCGAGTCCCTTTATCTCCTGCTTGCATCGGTGATTAACTTGTGCTTCCCTATGCTTCTGGCTTCATTGATCCTATGATATTCATTGGGGCGTTCGCACCTGAGCCCATGTTCCCCGACGGGTATGGGATGCGCATGATTGAGTTAATCTTCGCACGAGCTGCATAACGCACTCACAAAGACCGCTGTCTTTTGTATCAAGCTAGCCCTTAGGCTTTTCTTTAGCCTCGTGCCATGTCATCGGAAATTAAGCAGACGTACCGCATAAAATAACATGTGCACTCCGACCGCTCCTGTAGTACCTTCTTAAAATTCATCACGTCGCACACTTAAGAATTCAATATTCAGCTCCGCGAATTCGGCTAACAATAGAAATAACGATTTTTGAGCGATGGGAGTGGCACGAGGCATTATCATGAATTATTTTGTCTAATTATGGAGTTATTGTGTCCCAAGATGGAAGGACTAGATTCTCACGCCATAAATCCCACATAATCACGCCCTCATCGACTACCTTCAAACAACCTCTCTCTATTTCCTAGCAGATTCTCTGTGTCTATTTGACGGACGGTGGAGAACTGTATACATTTATCTACATTTTATCGCCAGTATTGGTGCATCTCGAGACAAATAGGTAAGCCATCAGTTTCCAGCAGTTTTTCAATCAATTTTACCTCCTATTTCCCTATTTTCCTCGGCTGTTCTTGAGGATATCTTAATGATTTACTTTCGAGATTTACCTCGGAATATATTCGTTCCCATCTATACGTCTTCGTTTCCACGGACGCTCATCATGACATTACAGGCAGTAGTCGATGGATTCAGTGGCGGGTTCTTCTGGTCACCAGCAGGTCATCTTTCAGAACGAGAACATAACTGCAGCGGCGGCAGAAAACCAAGGGCAGGGAGGAGCGTCGGCGCCTGTGCAGGAAAAGCGTAGGCCTGGGCGCCCGAAGGGTAGCGGGAAGAAATATCCAGACGGTGCTCCTCCAAAGATCAAGCGTCCTGTAGGACGGCCTCGTAAAGACGGCTTCCCAGCAGGCTCAGTGAATCCACCACGACCGTCTCGCAAGCCTACACAACCTGATTCTGCTGTCCTGGCGCTCATTGCCAGCGGGGTGCGTACGCTGCTCTGGTTCTGTATGCGCGGTCCTTGACTCTTCTTTAGAACCCTTACTTTCCCGGCCAGGATGTGAAACGACCCATGTTCCCGACTCTTCAAGACCCAAACTTTGACGGCGAGGACTGGATGGAGCTTTCTCGCACCAAGCCCGGCGTTTTCATCAACACTCTCATCGGTTTTCTCGCTGAGCCGAACCCCGTTTCCCCAGCCGGTACCGTGGAGGATGCATTCAAGACTCACCTGGGTTCTCTTGTATCTCCAAGGAACCAGAGCCAGAGTTTACCTTCCTTGTACTCGGTGCTGAGGACCTTCTGGCTCCCCATGTCCCCCACATACTTTTGTTTGACTGGTGCTAATACTAGTCGTCCCCTGCTGGAGTTCAGATTTTTGTACTGGGATCCCCAGCCCCTCGTATTTAACGGGATATCCTGCCCCA
The DNA here is from genome assembly GCF_030435595.1 of Desarmillaria tabescens. Classification (NCBI taxonomy): domain Eukaryota; kingdom Fungi; phylum Basidiomycota; class Agaricomycetes; order Agaricales; family Physalacriaceae; genus Desarmillaria; species Desarmillaria tabescens. Next base: position 3,301,320 of record NW_026848300.1, read on the forward strand.
GCTGTACGACTCCTCTCATCAACAAGGGCCGTATCACTTCTGGTCCGGTCAAGATCTATGACTTGGAGCGACCGTTCTTCGTCATCGGGTGCGAATACGTTTGCAATAGCCCAGCTTGTATGTCGGCTTGTCCTGAAGGCCGCAAATTTGCTAGCACTGATCCCGCCATTTTTCGCTCCCTTCCCAATACACTAGCGGAGGAGTTTCCAGCTCGGCTGCGGCAGTTTGAAGGTGACTTGGGAAGCGGTCCCGAGGTGTGGAATTGGCAAGCGATAGGCGTCTCCAAGGCACTCTGGAATATGGTCCAGGGATCTTTACGATCCGGTGTCAGGAAAGAAGTCATTCTGCAGATCATCCATTCTATCCAGCACGGCGTTGCAGAGCCAACGACTATAGTGGCAGAGGAAGAGGAAGAGGAGGAACCTCAAGAACAAAATCAGATGATGGAAGACACTGTGCAGCACCCGCCGATGGCACAGGGGGTGAGTGCCTTCCCCTAGTTTTCATGCCAATCTTAGAGATGATGATGGACGCTAGACCCCTGCGGAATATGCTGAGGCTTGGAAAGCTCATGCAGGGCATTCAGCCTCTGCAGAACCCGATACGCCTTCAGTAGCGGGTTCATCAGCAGGCCCAGGACCGGCTTATATGTATCCTCAACCTCAACCTCAACCACAGCCACAGCCCCAAGGAGGACATTTCTCCTCTACCTTCCGCGTACCGCCATATTTCGCACCCAGCGCGAAAGTAGGTCAATCTTCATCCTCCGCGGTTGCGAACTCTGTCACTACTACTGGCCCCAGTAATCCGAATCCGATTGAGCCGCCGCCGCCGTTGGGGAATGAACCGCCCAATCCCCCAGCTAAGCGAGCGTATCCTTTCTTGGACGAAGAGTCAGCTTCTGTTGATGGTCCACGGAAACGGAACCCAAGACACTGTTCAAAATGCGGTTCGGCGGATTGTAAAGGCAAGGGTGGAAGGTCTTTCTGTTTAAATGCGTGCAGGGACTGCGGAAAGGTTGATTGCTATGGACGAACGAATCGGCGGAATGTGTGCGCAAACAGAGGGTGGGGTACGTGATTAAAATTGTGTTTGTTTTGAGATTATTTTTCCAGGTGTAATATGTAGGGTTGTATGGGTATAGCCTAGTTTTAATTATTTAATTGGAAATCCAATGGACCCGTGGAAATTATGATCCGCAAAGCGGTGCAAAGCAATGCCCTGACGCGGTTTGACGACATCAGGGCTCTTTTGTTTATCCTTCTTCTATATCACCTCCACTCGCCTGACCGCCCTTCACCGCTCCCACCATCTACGATGACAACCAAATTGTTCGAAAAGACTGGCAAGAAACTGTTTGCGAAGCACCTGGAGCAATACGCACCTGTGGATCCCCTGTACGAGCATTATACGGACGACCGAGGTAAGCAGCGCAGGAAAAAGGTGCGGATTTACCTTTTTTGGAGAATGGAGCGACGCTGAACTGGATATCTAGCGCGACCTGCCCCCTGGCCTATCGAAACGCGACATGAAGATACTACGATCCATCAAACACCGAGCTCATTACCTCGACAAGGGCTTCTCTATCTGCGGTTTCAGATTTGGCTGGACTTTTGTCATCGGAATTATCCCAGGAGCAGGTGACGTGGCCAACGTAGCGCTAAACTATCTCCTCGTCGTACGGAAAGCACGTCAAGCAGAGATACCCAGCTGGTTACTGCAACGCATGTTGGTGAACAATGCCGTCAGTGCTACTGTCGGTTTTGTTCCTCTTGTTGGCGATGTTCTTCTCGCCATTTGGAAGGCCAACTCACGAAATGCAGCTCTCTTGGAAGAGTTTCTGCGCATCCGGGGAGAAGAGCTTTTGAAGCTGCAGGCGGAAGCGGAGGAAGGCTCGAAGGAGGCTGGGGTTAAGAAGTCTGATGCTGAACAAGTCAAGCCTGGTGCAGGCAAAGCTGCCGGGGAGACGATACCCACCGGCGGAGGTACCACTCCGCTAGCTCTGGACCCCGGTGCTGCTGGTGGAGAGTCCCCAGGTCTCCCGAGCGCCGGACCGTCAGAGAAGAATACAACGGGCAGTGCCTTGAGCACTGGAAGGAAGAGTTTCAAGTCTTGGATGAGGCGGAAGGCACCTGCGGCTGGAGAGAAAGGCCGATTTGTAGAGAACATGGATAGCAAGCTGTTAAACGCGCCGGGTGGGAGCAAGATACAGAAGGACTGATACCCTTGTTTTGTTTCTCTGGGACATTGAAGGACGTGCGTCTATATGCACACATACACGTTGATACCCCCTTCCCTTATGATGCTTCACCGTACACGCGAAACCACGATATTCACGACAGATATGTATTTTTATGTCGGACGGAAACCTACAATATCGTAATTTAATTCTTTTATATTTTTATCGTCCCTGCAAGGGCTTACAGCCAGAATCTATTCTTGAGCTCTCTACCGCCAGTTGCTGGCAGTGGACGGGCACATAAGAGTCGAAATTGGTCGCGGCCCGGTTTTACATCGGCAGTATCCGGCCCGATCGAAAGCCAACACTGCACCTTGCACGTTTCGCGAGGTTTCGCGTCGTGATGACCAAATTTTCTAGTTTCTTTCCGTTCCTTTTGACTTGCTTGCTCGTGAGTTCTTTCAAGCTCGTGATCATCGTTATCGCTAGGCTGCTGGTTGATTCTAAGTTGGGCTGACTAGAGATCACGTTGCGTTTGTATTACTTGACGATGGACCGACCCATCGACTGTAACTGGCGTTCTTCGCAGGAAACAATCTGAAATGTTTTGATATATGAAGGCAATCACACCAGGATACCTGACCACTACAAAACTGGCGTAACGTACGCGCCGGCGAGGGCTGCGCAAACCTTGGTCCGGTTCTCAAGGTCACTTCCATTGTCGAAAGCTTGGAAGAAACGGCATATGTTCAACTGTCTACCACAAGCTGGTGTCTGTCTCTTTGGCGTTCTCGTCAAAAACGCTTACTTACGGATGTGGCACAGCTGTATGTACCTGTTGTGCCTACTTTCCTTGTGAATTCTCGCTCATGTGCCCACGAAAGCCTTCTAATTGCTGGTATTGAAATACTACACATCAAACTCTCCGGGTTTCTACCTTCATACTCATTACGTGTCGAAGATGTAACCTGACTACATGGAGGGCCCACTAGGCCAAGGTGCGCCTAGTCTAAAGACTATATCAGAACATGTGTAGCCGCCATTGTCAGCTAAATCAGAGGTATCATATAGACTCTTATTGATTGTCTAATTCAGGTATTGGTCCCGGATATATGTACATTCATCTTGTGACGCAAGTGTATAGGACCACGGAGTTTGATCTGGGTTTGAAGCGAAATCCTACGATGGGAATCATCTACCGACCATTCGTCGTTTCGTCCTTCCACATGAAGAGCAACGCTGTACTTTTTGGAGCTTTCGCAAGCATAGGTGGGAGCATCCTTCATTTTTCTGACGTGTTCTTATTCAAGTTGCTGTTGCACAGGATTGTTACTCCTTGGGTGTGTTGGAATTATAATCTTATCAAGAGCGGCAGACTGAAGGACACGAAAGATATGCCATGGTGATTATTGCCACGAGCATTATCTATCAAAGTTTTAGAGAATGTGAGTTCATCGCCTCGCTCTTTCCATTATTTAATCTGCTTTGTAGACATGGGAAATCCAAGCGACGCAGCTCTGGGGGCGATCGTGGCAGCATACGTTGCTGGATTAGCTGTCGGGCACATTGTACAGATCTTTCTGGGGGACTTCTTTGGAAGAAGACGTTACATGCAACTAATGTGCATTGCGGTATGGTTGGCGGCAAAGCCTGTGTACTATGGGAGTCATGACGCTTATTGCTTAGGCTATCATTGGAACTATCTTCCAGACAGCGGCACAGAGCTATACCATGTTCCTCGTGGGACGAATAGTCATCGGTGCCGCTACGTAAGAATATTTATTGACACAGTGTGCAAGTTCTAACGAAACATATCCATAGGGGAGGCCTCTCCGGCACTGTTGCCATATACAACTCTGAAATATCGTGTGTTTAGAGTTCGTTCAGCGATTCTACTTAAAATTTCAACCCTGTCAGACCGCCTGTATCACGCGGATTCATCGGAGGACTCACGGGATTTATGTTCGCCTTTGGCAGCTTTCTTGGTAGGGGTGCTCTGCTAAATGTGATTTTGGAACTGTACTTCTCACGAGTGTCACTAGCTAATTGGGTCGGGTAAGGCGTCAGTGCTTTAGCACTGCAGGTGATAGAATTTTTGTAGATTTGCTTGTGGGTACATGCCGGCGACGAGCACATTTCAGTGGCGACTTCCTACGTCTCTTCAGATACCACTCAGCATCATACTCTTCCTTGGCCTGCAATTTTTCCTCCCCGAGTCTCCCAGATGGCTGATCAGTTTAGGGCGCCAAGACGAAGCACGTGTAGCCTTTAGACAAATCCAGGGCAACCTGTCTGAAGTAAGGCTCGTTTACTATTTTCGGGCTTTTGTTGACATTGAGTGCAACCCCAAGGTGGCTTTGCTTAAAGAGTTCAATGACATGCGAGAACAGATACTTTTCGAAAAGGTACGTCGAGCAACCGTCCTTGAAGCTGACCAAGTCTGATTTATTCTCTCAAGTCGACGGGGACGAGGACGTTCTTGGAGGCCTGGTCGAAGTACAAGAAACGTATACTCATTTTGCTTTTCGTGCACATTATGACAGCCCTTTCTGGAATCAACATCGTCAGTAAGTTAGCCTGGCGCTTCTTCCTTATGTCAGTCTCATGAGTTTTCTAATACGGGATTCAAGACTACTATCAACCGATGCTCTATAGCCAGTTGGGAATAAAAAGCGAAACGGTACTCGTATTAGCAGGCATCTATGGGACTGTGGGACTCATGGCGAATTTACCCTCTGTACGCAGTATCTACTAGCACCTCGTTCATCTTGCAGGCGAGCATACTGATTTATCTATAGATATACCTCTTGGACAGATTTGGTCGCGTCAAGCTTTTGAAGTGGGGCATGGTCGCATTGTGCATAGACCTGATTTACTGTGCTTTAATGACCCGCTATTTTTCTGGCTCGGATAACAACATCGGCAAAGGAATGGCGGTCCTTGGGATATATATGTTCACTGCCATCTTTCGTCTGTCTCTTCCTGGCCGTTTGTGTTGTCTATCCTGATGAATCGTGCAAGACCTGGGTATAAACAGCGCAATCTGGCTGTACAGCACCGAGGTTCTTCCTGTTGCTTTGCGCAATAAGATGTACGTTCGCCTATTTGCTATTGTCGGACCTTTGATTTATCAATCACCGACAGTGTGGCGCTGGGATTAGTACTTCAGTATACTTGTAGTGTTGCTGTCACTGAGTCTGGTCCGATCGTTGGTTCTTTTCACTCTAATGTCGGTTTCGCTTGTATTCTGAATTTTCTCGCAGGCACTCGCGAACATCGGAGCAAACTTTTATTGTAAGGCCTTCTCATAACTCACCTGCATTAATCCTGATGGTACTTCTTAGACGTCTTTGTTGCTACGACATTCGTGTCTGCAGTCGTTATATCCATTTATTTTCCCGAGTAAGTCCTTCGAGCTTTGGCCTACAAACGTCATTAAGTCGCATCGAACCTCTATAGGACCAAAGGCAAGACTTTGGAAGAAATTGCGGCATCGTTTGGAGACAAAGTCGTCTATTCTGATGATGCTATGGGTATACGTGACTGCATCACAGAAGAGTCAAAATGAAAACTCGGACTTCTTTGCAACTGATTGCCCTGTCAAATAACTTGATGTAGTCTTGAACGTCATGCAATTCTTCACAGACATCTTCGTCCTCTACATATAACACCCTACTAGCGAGACACCGCTCGACGTGCCCATAAATATCTTGGCTGACCTCTCAATCATAGCCACGTCAACTCTGATGTTGCGTAGGCTCCCCATCTGGATCATATTTGACGACTAAATCTTGGTCCGCAAACTTGCACATGACCTGAAAGAACGCCGAATAGTCAACGAAACCTCCTAGTGTTGCATTATCAAACTCTTTGAGGGGTGTTCCGACTGATCCTGATGGCCGGGAAGATAAGAACTGAGTAAATAGACTCTGTGGCTTGCTCCGGTGGTATGCGTTTTCAGCAAAAAAGTCTGCGCTGATCAGACCGAAGCAGAGCGTAAGCCAGGATTGGAAGTTAGAGAAGCTGACGGACACTGGGAGGAGTGTATCGGGGTTTTTGGTTGAGTCGATAAAGAAATTATACGTCTTGTCGTAGAGCTCCGGGTACGTCATATCGTACCAGCTCTCAAATGGAAGATCTGGTACATGGACGAGCTAGTCTTTGCCTTCTGGTTCCGGTGTTTCTTGTTCTCGTAGCGGCAACACAGAAGGACGAGGATGAAATATGGACTGGTGGATCCGTCTTGAGGAGATCGCATGCATAGTATGGTCTCGTAGTGCGACGTAGAGCTGATGCACTTTTGTAATCACAGTATGAGGACAAGTCGAAATCGTTCAAAACGCCATAAATGACACCATTCCTCCTCCGCCACATGAGGTTCATCATGCTGATATCCCGATGGATGATTCTTGCGTGGTCGTAAACCCATCTGTGAACTACACGCAGGTCATAAAAACTATGTTATCGCATAGCTGGGAAAACAAACTTTGCAAGATGTCAAATATTCCTTGAGTGTACTGCCGAGGTTCACGGAGACTCGTGATCGAATAGAGCTTCTCTTGTACCATGATACGACACACCCGCTCCTCGTACTCAAATGAATCACCATCCGCATAGCTGGCGGTGTCAAAGTACGCCTTGAGTCTCGCCTGCGGGGAGTCTTCTGCCATCTCAAAGTCCTGGGACAAGAGAATATTGGGAAGGTGGTCGAAGACCCACTGATGCGATGTACCGTCCTTAGGCAGTTCATCTACCGCGTTCTTCACGTCGTCCATGAAGTCCTTCTCCGAGGGACGCGATTTAGCCTGCCAGCTAATCTTTACGATCGTTTCCATGCCTTTCCACTCCCCGCAATCCTCAGCAGTCGCCTCGACGAAACACGTATCCCGTCCAATAATTCCAGGTTGTCGGAAGATGATTTTTCCCAGCGTAAGGGCCACCGGATTTCCATCCGCCTTCTTCAGTGTCAGCTTTCTCCCTTCGAACAGCGTCGCGGTGTTATCCCGATGTTCCTGTGTGTATTATGCGTAGTCGCTGAGCATGGGGTCTTCAACAATACTGTGGATACCGTGCTTTTCGAGCGTGAGCCGATGCAAGCCGATTAGCATAGCGATGAGGGGGTCCGGGTCATCCTCTATGTCGATCTCTTGCGATACGATAATCGACAAGCGATCATAATAGAGCATCTGGCGATGAGTGCCACCAATCAAGGCGCCAATACTATGCGTCCTGAACCTGGCATTAGACCACACTTCCATCGCAAAGCGCCCGCATACAACGGTGGGTCTTCCTTGTTCTCGTCATCCACGCATTTCCATAGATTCGTGCGACGCCCAGACTCAGCCTCCTCCTGCATCCGACTCTGAATAGTTGCATCTTGCTCTTTCGATGTTCATATCGCCTTTCCGGATCGCAGGCTACGTGGGTCCACGTCGATTTTATGTCCCTTCACGACGCCCACACCTCAGGATCTCCGGGGTAAATTGAAGCCGGACGAAAACATCATATCTCTCTCGTCTGACGAGAGTGAAACCGTCGGCTAAGTTAACACTCCAAACGAAACACAAAAACTTACCTGCGAGGGCGACCATGGTATACTACTGCCATTATCCAGCTTTGTCATGCAAGTGTTTCTTTCGCTTCAAAGAATTCTTCCACAGGCATGGAAATTTTTCGACAGGAATGGTGGCGGTACCTCTCAGCGGTATCATGATCTAGCGCATCGATACGAAGGTAAACGGTGCTGGTGTTGGTGTTGTTGGTGCCGGACAAGGTCCCAATCAGGAACCGCCGGGGTTCAAACGTTCGAGTTGGCCGGCACTCGGCCCGATCACCGAAGCAGCGCCACTGGCATCCATCTCCACTTCACCAACTTTTCTACCTGTCTCCCTACCATCTGTCGTTTTCTGCCTTGATATTTGACTGCCCTTATGTACATTTAATTTTCTCAACTACTTGCTACGAAGAAGGCTGACTAGGAAGATCTTGTAGATGCCCCACATTTACGCTGGCCTTGACGATGGACCTATTAATTATATAGACCCTTCCTCGCGAGAACGAACGTCCAAAGTATCAACACCGATGGAGACCATCGTCAAGTAGAACCAACCTTGGTCATCAAGTATGGAACTGCCGGTGAAGGATTTGGTGGTCGCACAGGTAGTACCTTTACGATTTCGTGCTCTTTGAAGGCTGGGGAACTTCCACTGGTAAAGAGCTGAAGTGAGACTGAGGAAGTCACTACCGGAGGACGCAGGACGACAGTTTATTCGCATATTTTCAGCTATTCTGGTTAGGCGCTTCCGAGATTCATCAATTCTCTCATCGACTTTCTCCTGACAGTACAAAACCTCGGTTCTATGCGTTCCAAAATGGCTGAAAGCACCTAAATATACGACAGATCATCATTGAAACACAGTTACGTGGACCCTCGATCGCCTGTGCTATCCTTCCTACCAATCCTGGACTTTAACCATATATCCTGTGTCTGCAAACCTGGGGCGGCGTAAGAGAAGAAGATCGTGCGGATAGGATACAGAAACCTCGTTCCCAGCAGACCACGTAAGCGGTGCATGCTCTTCCTGAATCTTCCTTGTCGTGGCTGTGGATCCAGTCATTCATTGGGAACGGGAGATGAACGACGACTTGTGGTTTTGATGTCTCGCTCCCGCTGGGGAAAGTATTCAAATCCAGACATCAGTTGTAGCGGTGCCAGCACTCTAGGACCTTCGGGTTCGATATACCTTGAGGAGGAACTTGCAGTCGCTCTTGAAAGATGTACACGAAACTCAAGATCAAGACTCATGGCAAGTATTATTTCTATCGTTCTTCACTGCTTTAATCTGACCAGGTCATTATAGAGCATTGATCAAACCTTTGGACTCCCCCTTGTATTCGATGGAAACCAGCCACGCTGCAAGAATATACGCACCATTCCTGTTCCTCCGACCACAACCTCGCATAGTTTGTGTAATCGAGAATGATCCTGGGCCATCGCAACACACCAAAAGCTAATAGACGCTGTCGTCAAAGTTCCGTTCGAATGTCAAAGAGACCCAAGATAACTGCGGGAGGGAGTCTCGCTGGGCCTGTGTGCAGTCATAACTTGTCGTGGAATTCTGTTATCTAGGTACTATGTGTCCCTCGTAACAGTCGGGCAATACAGAACGTGCTGTGACTCTACGACGATGATGGAGCTTCTGGTTGATTGCATCCTTGTTAATTTTAGGATTTATTTCCCTTGTACAGGCACCAGTGTGTGTCTATCCAGACTTTCGGTGCTTCAGCGCTAGCCATGTCTCGCTATACCCACCCTACTGTATTCAATCCGTCATGATCTGGCGTCAATCACCTTCTCATCACTGTTCCAAAGGCTGTTGATGTCGTAACGCAACAATGCATAGCAGCTTCGAGCGACAATCTGGCCTGACCGCTTTCAGTGTTCATGCAGGTCAATGCACATATCAAAAGAGGTAGAACAGCGTGCTCATCATGGTCTGTCGTATGCGTCCAGATCAAGCCCGGAGAAGGTGTGCTCTCTGAGCAAAAGAAGAAAGCGCGGAAATCTTCTGATTTGATCTCATGAAGTAGGGCACAGCCGAGTAAGGCGGTGTATCACACATGAAAGGGTATGAGAACAACAGCCCTTGCACCTTGCTTCTGTATTTTGACCTCGTCGCTAGACAGCAACTCATGTTTCTCCCTCGATGGTTATTGAAGGTCCTTCAGCGAGTGCTTTGCAGTCGCGCTGGAGGTCTCTCGCCTTTGAAAGCCATTCTGCTTCTCTGGCGCTTCTTCTGGCGCTTCTTACGACGTTTCTCGCGTACTCGAGATGACGGAGCACCTGATGAACTGCCGCAGCACATACCTGACCAAGTTTCCTATTTACCCCAAGATATGGAGACCCGCGCGATGTCACTTGCGGTCGAAGATGAGCCTGTGCCAGCTGTCGTGTGCCGGATTATCACTCTACCTAATAATGCAAGGTTTTCCCATGATATGGCTCCAGTGTCCATGACGAGCCCTTCCCAGACCGGTTTGGCAGTCGAAACCGATTTGAATCCATCGAATGGGCATCCACCCCTCCACGGTCCTCGTCCTTCATCGATCATGCGATCACCAATTAAAGGTTCCTTTAATTCGTATGCCCGCTCCAATCCGTCAAATTTACCTCAAGATACTAGCGGTACAGTGTTCAACTCTGCCGCAGACGCGCATCTGAACCCATCGCATGCTCATTTGCCGCATGCCAGACGTAGGTCTGGCAGGGGAGGACTGTCATCTGACTCTGATGTTGAGACGTCTGCGGTAGCAATGTCATTGCCACCTACTGCTGCACAGCACGCTGATGGGCAAAATCAAGATCTTTTCACATTGCAGAAGGTACATCCTTTCTTCTTCCCCTTACATCCCAGAATGCATCGCAAGGTTGGGCCTAGGTATGTCCATTTTTATTGTAATCCTTGCCTATTCTTCTGACATGCACCAGACTAAGAAATCCATACGTTCCAAATGTACCCTGGATCGCTCCTTTAACTACCTCATTTACTCTGTACGTCTTTGTTTCTTCATTCAGGTTCTTATATTTGATGTTCGTGTCTAGCCATGGTGTTCCCAGCGGTTGGTCACTGCACACGAGTCCTCTAGGTGTTCGCTACTATGTACACGAGAGGATATTTCATACATCGGTCAATGCATTGTCGACGTCCTGCAGCTCTCTCCTACGAATTTTTACCTACGAAGATACTGTCTTACCAGAAGTCTGGCGAGAACTGACCGGGTTTCTGGATAATGTCATCAGTTAGATGCACGTCAAGGGAATTACTCTCCCACCCAAAGTAGATCTTGTTATGAGCTTCGGACGGGAACTTGAGGATGGCACCCATTTTTGCGGATATTACTTTGTAGATCACATGCACTGTTCTATCTTTTGGTTGGATGGCTTTAAAGCTAGCGGGCTGTTGGGTGTCAAAGATTACGACACCTCTGAGCCATCCCATCTTGCTCATGTGATAGAGGCTGAATACTGGTTCGTTGTTACAGTGATGCTCTTCATCATTTTGATCATGTAGAGGCTAATAATAGTCAGGTTGCATTATAGCTTGTTTCCCATACAACAAGTGACCAGCGATACAATTGAAGAGGCCAATGATTTTCTCATTCGTTGTATTGCAGGTAGGCTTTTAAGGCAAGAGAAACGATGCTTATTCTGATGAACATCTTAGAGGTGACCTTGGATCCGACTTGCACGACATCAGGACATAGCTTCACCCTCCCAGAATTGCAACAATATTTCAGTATCATGAATAATATCAGGAGTGAGGGTGAAATACTATAACACTGAAGAAGTACTCACCTTGTGCAAAAGATGTTGGAGTACGCTGTTCAGCTCAGATAAGCGGGACTCCGGGATTAGCAGGGAACCCTCGCAAACGCGCGAGGGGCTCGATTACAAGGTATCCTACTTTATATACTAATGCTAAATTTAGAAAATATACTACGGAAAGGAGGGGTGGCCGTCGGAAGCGCGGCGCATTTGGTATTTCAACACACCCCCGCAAATCGGCACGCAACAGTGGAAAGAACGGCACCCCCATAAGCTAAGCAGTCTAAAAGGGATATAAGGGAAGCACAGAAAACTCAGGTGATATCAAAATAAATCAAAAAAGGGCACACGAAAAATCAGTCTTCTTCAAGCAGCAAACTTTCTTCATCTGAATCAGCACCTTCAACCATTCCGGCAACCTCCTGCTTGTGGGATTCCCACAGCTTCTTCTCAGGACAAGCATCCTTGTAATGACCCTTCTGGTCACAGAAAAAGCAAATGATCTCAGATGCATCAGGGCGGGAACGACGTTGAGTAACAGAAAGGGCCTCATCAGTGGCTGTGGCATTCTGGGTGGAACGGTGGCGGTTCATAGACTGGCGAGTCTCATCATTCAGCAGTCAGGTGATAACGTGGTTGATAGTGAGCTGGTCGGGGGGAGTGGCATCGAAATGAATGATGATGGTGTCATAAGAGGAAGGAAGGCCCAGAGTAAGTGCCAAGATCACGTCCTGATCACTCACTTCAATCCCCGACATCTGCATGGCGAACGCCTGCCCACGAATCTCTCCAACCCAAGACTGAATCGACTGATTGCTCCGTTTCTTCGTCGTCAAGAACTTCCTGCATAATGCCAGCGAAGTCGCAAATCCTCTGGCTCGGTGGACACTCCTCAGCATCTCCCAAACCTCCATCAGGTCTCTTGCAATCATGTGTGGCAGCTGACCACTGTCAACTTGCAAAATCATCTCTGCACGAGCTTCAGCCATCTTCGAGGCTGCCCGCTTGGTCTTCTTCGTCAGGTACTCTTTCTCAACCTCATCAGCAGTCTTCCCATCTCCATCAACTAGGATCTCGATAATGCCAGTCCACAAGCCCTTCCGAATGAGCTCAGCTTCCATCATGATGCTCCAGGTCGCATAGTTTGAGTCATTGAGCTTAGGAAAGTGAATGGAAGAGTCATCAGAAGACATGGTGAAGGGGGATGGATGGAATGAGTCTCGTGAAATGAGGGGGGTCAACGGTAAGCCTTAGCATTCTTGTAGCTAGGCTGATGGTCTCGTAGGTCTCAGGGGCTGCAACGGTCTCGACGTTGGGCTATCAGTAAAGCAGCAGGTGGCGGCAGCGAGCGAGTAGAGCAAGAACTCGAAGGGTTATGCTGCGCGTTTGTGTTTCAACAAAAGATAACCCTGCTAAGTCATATTCTCGTCCAGGTTTGGTCCAGAGTATAGGTGAATATCAAAGTATTGATTGAAAACAGTCCACAAGCTAACGCAGCTGGAGAAGCTCTGATCCTGGAATGTCGTTGTAAGTTGATCTGCGTGTAATTGTGAAGTAAAATCTTATATTATCCTAGCTAGAAAACGATATCTAGACTTTTATGGTAAACCTAGTCCTTTCCTTGGCTCCACCCTCAGCGAACGTAAAGCACTCAAACCATTGCACACACCACTAATTGTTCTATTATCATTACTCTTATTCTTTGCACCTGATATACAGTACACTGCCCTCCGTGAAATCTGGTACACTCATCTCAGGAAAGCAGATTGGAGTGCTTTCATCTGGAAACTCAGTACTGAGTGGCAAGAGTTTGTCATCAATATGAGGATTGACCATGATAAATTCTAGAACTAGTCTAACATATCTGCAGGCTACTGTTTTGCTCAACGCCAACATTGCCTTCTTGGCCATTCAGAGCATTGATGACTTTAGTGATGATAAGGGACATTCACCCACCCAGATAGCAAGTTATGTCTCAACAGTTCTAAGCATCAGCAGTATAAGTCTAGGCTTGCTTCTATTGCAGAATAATCGTTATAAGAATCATGTCTACATACTAATAGACTCACCAGTAAGTTATGCCTTCTATCACTTGGTTTAGCATTCAATGTATATTCTAGGCAAACTTCCTTGGCATACAGAACACAGACTTAGGACACAGACTTGGCCTTGAGACTCTGGCTATAATGTACAGCTTACCTTGGGCTTTACTCATGTAGGCATGAGTATCTCCAAATTACTTTATCTTCTCGGTGGCATAGTAACCTAAATACAGGATGGTTTTCTTCCTGGCGGCATTCTGCCTTATGTGTTTTACTGCCTCCAGCTTATTGGTCTGAATGATTGTAGGCAGCACATTATTAGCCACAGGCATCATCATCTTCTGGTACCTCATGATATCACATGAACAATATGAGCTGCAGTGGTATGTGAGGGCACATGCTCATTTGATCAGTGCTTCAAATCATATGGCCAAGTTCAATATGAGTTGGACAAAAAGAATGCCATGGACGAGTTCTAACAATGTTGAAATGGTGCCAATGGGCATGCATACAACAGCAGCACTGGTTTCTGATGAGCTGGCAATGTGATCTCATAAAACAATGTCAACGAGTTCGTATGGCATGGTGTCAGTCTCAATAAGAATTTTATGTGACAGGTGTCATATTAAATGGAAAGAGGTGGATGAGCAAGAAAGTGGTGTCCTGGCAACCCTGCAGAGCTTCATTGTTTACTTAGACTATCTGTATCTGTTATTCCTGAATTCAGCCCTGCTTTGAAGGACAGATGAAGTAACAGGGTCAACCTTCATTAATACTGCAATCTGCTCTCCCACATCCTTCATCTTCCAGGAGTAGAAGAAGCTGAATAATAATGATTCATGAAACGCCATGCTAAACAACTTAAAGTAGCCCTAAACATCACATAACTTTCCAATAAAACCATATGGTCGCCAACTAGAAATATTTATTGGAGGAATAATTGTGGGCAGCCTTAATGAAAGTAGTGTCGTTAACTACTTAATCTCTTTTCCTGTGCAGACTTGGATGTGCTAGGGCCTATGCCACATGGGACCATTTGGGCAACTGAGCTTCTTGCTAATGATATGCTCATGTTAAGTCCAAAGCGTCGAGTGAGAGATCAATGAGAGAAAAAGTGCATAACACTAGTCTTTAAACAAATTTAGCCTCCAAACAACCATACATTTTCTTACTGCAATTCATCAATGATGCTTTAGGGGAGGAGACATATGTGTCGCTGGTTGAGGAGGATGCAGAGGATTGCCGCAGTAGAATCAACCTTATGCATGCTGGATGGATGAATGCAAACAGGGAGCAAGTTCAATTAGCGTCAAGCCTAAACGCACTAAATTGTACTTCCATTGCTCTTCATCCTGAAAAACTGACTGCTGTGCCATCCCATTATCAAGCTGCAAAACAAGGAAATTTGGTCATGCTGAGGGAGAAAAAGGTGGCAGTACAGCCATGCAAAAGTGCCCCTACCATCCTAAATTTCACCTTCAGGATTCAAACCTAGTGCATTTGTGTAAACAAACTCTACCTACGCACAATTCATATCCATCAACTTCATGAATGAGACAGCATTTAAAACAGGTACATTTCAGAAAATTTCTGTGAACTACAAATCGAATGTGTACACCTAAGGAGCAGAGGGAAATGCTCACTTCAATTGATGTGACATAGAGTTTCAAGTGTGAGAAGATTGACAAGAGAGTCGTAGTAATCTCACAATTGGTGTGAGTGTCTGTGGGAAACATAAGCACAATAACCTATAGATAAGCAAGCTGGGGACTACACACAATTACACACTGCCATCTCTTTGAATCAAAAGTGAGTGTCTGGCTCCCCTCTCCCGATCATTCAACATCCACGTGGTTTCTTGTGACCCATGCCTGATTTATTAATCATTTTATCAAACCTCACAATCCTGTGGCAAAGTACTGAGCAGAAGGTGTAGTCCCAAGAAACCCCTGCACACTCAAGTAGGAAGAGCTCCACCAGAAAAAAGATACTGATACATTATTCCACTTCCAGGAGTCGAACCTGGTGAATTATGCACATCCACAGGGTTAAGATGGACTGATACAGAAACAGATGTCCCTGATCAAGAACCTGGATCAGAGGTTGTTAGGAAGAGTCAGATGTTTGATCAAAAGGAAGGGAAATAAAATGTCCATGTCAGCCCCTTCTTTGTCCCTACTGTGGGCAGCATATTTGAATGGACCAATATCTTGAAGCAACAAAACTGTGCCACTTAACAAGAGTCCTGATACCACATGGGATCCTTTGGGCAACTGAGCTCCTCACTCATCTGACACATGACTTTAGTGTGATCCTCATCCTTCTTCATGTAGTTGGAGTACATTGCAATGATGACATCATAGTTGAGCGATATGGGATTCACATATCTGAGTGGCAAGCGACAAAGACATTGAAGATATTGGGTTATATCACACAAGGAGGATATGATGAGACCCCCTCTGATGTCCTTGGGATCATTGTTCTCTGGGTTCTCGGGCACCAAAACAAGGTTGTGCTGAAGTGCATAGTTGAGAAACTTCTGGAAGGTGAGACCAAAGTCATATTGGAAGACAGGCAGGTGGCAGGTAGGATCCGTGACTCTGTATTCCTCTGGAAGCACCTCCATAGCCTCTGTCCACCTCCCAAAACCAGCCCACCTCTAAATATGCATTAGAGGGGAGCACAAAAGATGGAATGCACTTATACCTTTCACCTCTTCATTGCATCCTTCTCTTCAAAAGACATAGACTTCTTGGGTATGCCACTGACACACTCTTTCAGTGCCATGGTGGTAGCAAGAATGGTGGTCATTGAGAATGAAGGTGTAAAAGATATGGGGTAAGCTTTCAGTCATGCCAGTTGAGTGCAAACCCCTTCTATTCACTGAGAATGGGTGTACACAATGATGGCATAAAGAAAGAAGCTTACTTATCATGTGCTACATAATGCTATAAGTAACCGGTCCATTACATATCCCTCTTCAAGATTGCTGTCTGGGATGACAGGAATCTTCAAACAAAAGATGGTAAGCCATGAACAATGAATATAGACACATAAAAAAATGTATGTAAAAGTATGTAATAGAGGGTGGGCCATGGAATAAGAATTGAAAGAAAAATGCTCATCTTCAAAAAATTTTCTATCCTTGACTTGAGGGTCTTCGATGCCTCAACTCCTCTCATCTCAGTGTGGTATACCATCCCTTCAGGATAGCCAAAGTCTTCATCCACTCAATGGACTCATAGACTCATCCATCTTGTCTCCTCTTACCTTAGCAGTATACCCCATATACTCCCCCTCAAAATTATGCTCTGGGTTCTACTATGATCCCCTCCCCCCTCAAAAAAAAGAGGAGATGCTATCCCTGTGGAAGAATAAGGATGGCATAGAATTCCAGCTGCAATGAGTGAGATACTGAAGAAAGGACATGCGCATAAGAGCATGATGGCAAGGGAGATGAATTAGATGAGAGAGGGGTGGGTGGAAAAGAAATGCGTCCCAATGAGACACTCTGCTGTCGTTGACACTCTACCATCGTTGACGACAATGACAGCATGATGGTGAGTGGGCATGAATCGTGGTTCCACATTTTGTGCATTGTGCAGGCACAGGCCAGGTGGTTGGTGTCAGTGGTGGGGCTGGTTGGGGTGAATCCACTGGTTTTGGTGGGATCTTTAGGGCTATAGATGCAGGTAGTACCAGTGAGCCAGGCACAATTGCATCTGAGGTTTTTAGGATGGTCTTAGCTTTCAGTTTTTGCTTGTTTGATTCTTGCATTCTCTGCCATATTTGATCACAAACAGTGAGGCAACACGAGGTCTTAGCCGCAGCTGATAGCATGGGGGGCAGTGACGAAGTTGGTGGTTGAGTGGTTGAGTGGTTGCAGCTCTCTGTTGACTGGGATGAACCAGGAGTGGGAATGGACATAAGTGGTGACTTCCAGGATGACGGAGGGACAGTCAGTGCAGTAGGAGGCTCTTGAGGTAGTAGGGACATCTGATGAGTAGAGTGGGCTGCAGAAAATTGGGCTTTGACCACATACCCAAGCCAGACCTTCTGAATCTCCTCTACTTCCTTCAAATACTCCCCAAATGACCCAATAGTTCCATCCTCCAATGCCCAGAAGAATTCCAACATTGATAAGCAGACAACATGGTTGACATTGATGTGCTTGGTAATGGGCAGCATGTAAATGAAACTAGCATCTAGATCATCAATCTAAATACTAAATCACACACACACACACTATCACCAATGTATATAAGTTTGAGGGTGAGTATGATAGAAGCACTCGTGATGTACTTAGATTTAGATAATCTAGTGGGGTTTTGTCTGAAAACAACTTCAATTCTTCTTTCAATGTATTTTACACAAAGTACACTAGTCCGTGATAGCAGGGTTTATGAACTTGTTTTGTAAGGTATAGTTGAGCAAGTTATACTTGTTTTGACATCATCTAGAAGAGCTTCTAGCGGACACTTCAAATAATCAAACAACCAAAGACTCCAAGGTCTACAAAGAGTGCAAAATCACTCTACAAAGAATGCATGGGTTCTGACTTCAAGTACAAGACTTGCAAAGAGTACACAGACTCTGGAGTTCCTTGAACTCGACAATTGTTTGAACTTAAAGCATTCTAGGGCTTATTTTACTTCAACTAGATGAGGTCTTTTGACTTAAAGTTGACTCAGCACATCTAGATCGCTAATCTTGGAGAGAGAGAGAGCATGAGGCCTTTGTCTGCTGTTATGATTTTCCAATTTTCTTACTGATTCCTGCTTACTCATATGTTTTCATCATACGATATCATCAGACATTCATTCTCACAGTACCATTATTAGCTTACCCATTGTGTATTTAAGTAGAGCCTACACTGGTGTAAACCCCAGCTACAGCTAAGGTTTAATCTACCCAGTCTTACTCCTTGCTATGTGACTATCTAAGTCTCGTCACCATCCTATTACTCAGATATCGACCTGCAAGTGTTCCGATCCACCAAAGTGCGAGTGGCAGGCCTTGTTTGATCATATTTGTTGGATTGGTGGCTAATATTTAGCTGTAGCTCGACACATACATTCCTCATTTGTTAGCCACCAACTCTACAAACTAGATCAAACGAGGATCGCCACTCGCACTTCGGTGGATTGATACACTCGCAGGCCTAAATCTGTATGGAATGAGTGGGAGCGAACTTAGATAGACGTGAAACAAGGAGTTCAAGTTGGGTAGATTAAACCTTAGCTGAAGCTGGGGTTTAGACCAGCTGAGGCTCTACTTAAATACACAATGATAGTGCTAATAATAGTACTGTGAGAAGACGTCCGTGGTGATCGCATGAGAGAAGCATATAACATAAGCAGAAAAAGGTAAGAAAATGAAAAAGAAAGAATAAACCATAACATTACCCGCTCCTTAAGACTCATTCGTCCCGAATGAGCCATCAGACTCATATTCTGAAGTGCTTTCCAGACGGATATCGTCTAGGTCACCCTTCTCACTTTTGTCCTCCCAATTTTCTGTAACACGTTGCAGCATTTCCACATCTGAGTAGTCGTCTTCTGGGGGATCGAAGAGGATAGGAGGATTTTTATATGGACACTTTTCTCTCCTAGAGTTTTCAATTTCGAGTTGGCATTGTTTGAGATAGGAATTTCGTACTCGGGGATCATCCAGTCAGGGGTCTACCTGACATCGGGGTCGAGGTGGAGTAGGGTCATAGGCTTCACTTGGATGTTCGTCTTTCCATTTTTTGTTTTCTTCCTGTAAGGCCCTGTCCATGGAGTGGGCGATCTCTTCAATCAATTCCTGGAAGGAAGATGTGATCGATATTGGACCTTTCCCTCTTCCTGTATCCGATGCGTCCACCTCTCCCACCACGTTGACTTCCTCGGAGTGTGCTTGGGCCAAACATTGCAATGAGTAGACCATGATTATGTCTGAGATACATGGAGTGTCCGGTTTGTGGTACTTGACAAGGTTATTAGGTGGTATCTTATTATCAATACCAACTGTCTTCCCTTTGTCATTGACTGTCCATTGAACCTTTTGAATGCAAGCCTCGTACTCGTTCACTAGGGCTTCTGCATTGGTCATGTCAGATCTTTTTACCCAGGAATTTTCTTCGGTAGGGTATCCTTTCCATTTGATGAGGTATTCCATGATGGTTTTGCGATTGTGCCCCCGCCCGACCACCTTGTCTCTCTCATTGACTATCTCCTCTATTTTGTATTCTTCCTCATCGTCGATTAGCTCAGGGGGCAGCCGTTCCGGTCGTGGTTGGTTCTGGAAGCTGGGAGGTTGATATGGTGTGAGGAGGGCCTCATTGAATCGGTTGTGGATCTTCCACTTATCTGGGAGTTTCAACTCGTAGGATGATGCCCCTTTCTTTGCCGTTATTTCAAATGGTCCGACTTGTCAATCGTCGAGTTTGTGTGCAGGTCGAGGGAGTCGAAGGTTGGTAGTATCCAACCAGACTTTATCACCCGGTTTATACTCTATTGCCGCTCTCTTTCCCTTGTCGTAATTTCGTTTCATTGTTTCTGCGGCCTTCTCCAGAGACTGCTTTGTCTTCTCCTGAACTTCTCGAATTCCCTCTATCAATTTGGAAGCGGCAGGGACATTTCCAGGATGCTGGGCCATGGTGATTACTTGCCCGTCCCTTCCGAAGACCACCTTGTAGGGTGAAAATCCTGTTGCCGAATGTTTTTGGTTATTGTGGGTGAAAGCCGCTAAAGGCAACCATTCACTCCAGTCATCTTGTCTGTAACCTACAAACATTCGGAGATAATTTTCTATCTCTTGGTTGACTTGTTCTGTTTGCCTGTCCGTCTGGGGGTGGTAAGTGGTGGATGGATTACCGGTGATCTGGAGAAGAGCATAGAATTCCTTCATAAACTTGGATATGAATATTGCTCCCCTGTCTGAGATGACCTTTTCCGGTAACACCCCATAGGGTACATAGATGTGATCCTGAAGGATCTTGGCGAATCCTAAGGAAGTGAGCTCTTCGGTACAAGCTATCGGAATCATGGTTTTCGAAAATCAATTGACAATGACTAGGATTGAGTCATACCCTTTGGAGTTTGGAAGCTTGGTGATCATGTCCACAGAGATGTGAGTCCAAGGCCTAACAGGTACTTCATTAGGATGGAGAGGGGCCTGTTTGGGTCTCCAATCCGTCTTGGTTCACTGACAAGTTTCACAACCCTTTACATACGCTTCTATGTCTTGACATATCCGGGGCCACCAGTAGTCTCGTAGGATGAGCTCCTTGGTTTTTTTGATTTCTGGATGTCCCACGGTAGCGTGGTCATGTCTGAGGGCTATGATCTCCCCCCGGAGTTGTTGATCTATTGGAACATATATCCTCCCATCGTAGAAGAGGAGGCCTTCATCTCGAGTAACTCCCTTCTCATGATTGAGGGAGTCGGAAATCCCTCTGTCCCATTTCCTCATGTCATGCATGACTAGCTTGATTTTCTCGTGTAGCTGCTTCGAGGTAGGCATGACAAGAGCTCGAAAATGCTCTGCCTTGAGCATGACTATATCATGATTGTCCTCCTTCCCTTGGTCATGATCGGCTCTCCTCAATAATAGATCCACTTTTCGATTCTGTGCCCCCGGTTTATGATGTAGGGTGAATTGGTACTCGGCCAACTCGGTGACCCATCTTGCTTGCCGGTGGTTGAGTTTCTGGGGTTTGCGGAAATACTGGAGGTTGGAGTGATCCGTCCATATTTCAAAGTCCTCCCGAGCTCCCATGAGGTAATGTCTCCACTTGTCAAGGGCTATCATAATTGCCAACAACTCTTTGTCGTAGATCTCATAGTTCCGTTCTGTGATGGATAGGGATTTGGAGAGAAACACCACTGGTCTCCATTTATCTTCTTGCTGCTGGGAGAGAACTGCCCCCACAGCTCCTTCACTTGAGTCCACTTCCACCCTGAACTTACCCCGGTCGAGGGGTATGGCTAGAACCATGTCTTCCCGGAACATATCCTTGAGCTTATCGAAGGTGGCCTGTTGTGCAGCCCCCCACGTCCACTCCGTTTTCCCAGTTAGAATGGTGAGGGGCTTTACATGTTTACTGTAGTCCCTTATGAAGCGTCAGTAAAAGTTACAAAATCCTGAGAAGGACTGTAACTCCTGCTTCTTTCAGGGGACTGGCCACTCCAGCAGTCCTGCGATTTTGACTGGGTCCATTCAGATCTTCCCTTCGCTGATTATTACCCCCAAATACTCTGTTTCCTCCACTTCAAATTTGCACTTCTCCACCTTGAGGAATAATTTGTTTTCGCGGAGTATGCATAAGACTTTTCGAACGATGCGCTTGTGTTCCGTCTTGGTTTTGGATGTGATGAGGATGTCGTCCAAGTATATGGTGACTTCCCCGGCGACTATCAGATCCTTGAATATGTTGTTCATCATCCATTGAAATGTGG
Source organism: Desarmillaria tabescens (assembly GCF_030435595.1). Classification (NCBI taxonomy): domain Eukaryota; kingdom Fungi; phylum Basidiomycota; class Agaricomycetes; order Agaricales; family Physalacriaceae; genus Desarmillaria; species Desarmillaria tabescens. The sequence goes on from NW_026848300.1 coordinate 3,323,307, forward strand.
CAGGGGAGTTGGTAAGGCCGAAGAACATCACTAGGGGTTTGTATAGGCCTCGATTGGTCCTGAATGCCGCCTTCCACTCATCTCCTTGTTTAATGCAAACATTATTATATCCCCATCTCACGTCCAATTTGGTGAAGTATTTAGCCACCTTCAATTTATCCATGAGTTCTCCTATTAATGGCAGGGGGTAACAATTTTTAATGGTCATTTCGTTAAGCTTTCGGTAGTCTTGGACTGGCCTTAGCTTTCCATCCTTCTTTTTGATGAAGAAAAAGGGTGATGCCATGGGAGATTTGGAAGAGCGAATCCTGCCCGTGGATAGGTTCTCGTCCAGGAACTTATCTAGCTCCTCTTGCTCCATGGGATTAAGGGAATAGATCTTGCAATCCAGGCTAGCATTCGCGTTGGGAATCAGCTCGATGGCATGGTCCCATGGTTTCCAGGGAGGCAGCTCGTCAAAACTTTCCTTGGCAAATACATCTCAGAACTCCCAGTACTCCTCTGGCACAATCTCCTCAAATGACTGCTCCCTTTTTTGCGCATTCGCCTTGGCCGCTAAATCATTTGCCTTTGTTCCCATGGCCCGAACTTGGAATGCCTCATCAAAGTCTACCACCAAAATGGTGTCTCCTTCCTCATACTCTTTGCCCCACCGCGCAGAGGGATCCTTGTCTGGTAGTGAGAAGGGTATCTTTTGACACCCGCATTGGGCCAGCGTGATTGATCCCATTTTCCAATCTATAAGGGGGTTGTGCTTTTGTAACCAGTCATGCCCCAGGAAGGTTGGGGTATTTCCCAGGTCCATGACCATCAGATCAATCCTCTCTGTGTGATCTCCAATGCGAAGGTGCACGTCTGTGTATTCGGTGATATCTTCTCCCTTATTTCGAGTTCCATCCACGTTGTAGACCGGGGTAGGTCAGGCTGCTTTCTGGACTCCAATCCCGTGGTCTCGGGCCCAGGTTCGATCGATAGCGCTCCCAGTGCATCCGCTGTCAACTAGCACCTTGACCGAGTGGGTGTCTTTCATGTCAAGGGTCTCTAATTGAAGGTTTACTGATACATTATGCCTCTTCCTTCCCCGAATATACATAGGAGGCTTCTTCAAGTCCTCTAACCACTCCCACTTGTCTCTCGCCTCTGAAGCAGTCTCCGGCTGCTCTTTGAGCGCATCTATTAATTCTGAGGTCACCTCCCCTTTTTGGGCAGGATGAATCCACCCGTTTAGGGTGGCTCGGGCAGTGGCACTGTTCGTGGCTAACCTAAGGGCTCTCCATGTCCAGTGGGGTCCAAAGGGCTCGTAGTAGTTGTCGATGACTTCCCTATGGCTGGTAAGGGTATCGGCATGAACGGAGTGGGATCTTCCTTTACGCATTACTGGAATATCGGAGAGGAGGTGGGACTCCTTGTCGGGGACTTCTTCTACTGTAACCTAGTGAGTTCTTGATCCTTGAGGCGGCATTTGGTCACTGTTCATCAAGGTGGAGGAGGAGGACTCTCTGTCCTGTCTTCGACCCTGGCCAAGGGTGCTTGTGCGCAGCATTGCAACCTCCTCAATCTGCTCCTGCTTATCCTCGCTTACCCTGGTGGTACTCCTGTTGGCCCTTCATGGACGCACACATATTGGCTCCCCAGAGGGGTCCCCACCTTTTGCTGCCGCATTCTGCATTCGTGTGGCTACTGAGTGGGGGTGGCCCTTCCGGTTCCTAGCCTCAGCTGCTTTTCCAGCACTGACCGTTGCTACAATTGGGGTAGGAGCAGCAGCCAGGGTCGTCGAACATTCTTCCCGACCAGGTCGACTGGGCCCAGTCTGATCCTGACATGAGGGCCTCTCCATTGCATCCGGAACTTTCCCTATGCTGTCAGGCAGGGGTTCCCGAGGTAGGACGGCCCCTAGGGGTTCATTGCTGGATGCAGGGCACATAGAGCAGCGGTAATCCACTCCTACACCATTGGCGTTTTGTGATTCTTCTTCCTTAGTTTCTTCTACTGTTAACGTGGCGAAAAAGTTTGTATATTGTTCGTATGGGGTACCTACATATGTATTATAAGTCCGACCAGCAGGAGAGCGTGCACCAGATAAAACTAAGTCTTTTGCTGACGCCATCGAATTGCTTATTTCGACGCCGGCTCGTCTTTTGACGACTTATTGTCCTTCACCTCTTCCACCTTTGTGTCTTTTCCTAATTCTTCCTTCTCTGCCTCGGTGAGTAACTGTCAAAGTCGTTGCGTGGGGATCTTCTTGCGTGGGGGGAGCTTGACAGGGATCCATTTGGATTTGTCCATTGGACATTTATGGTCCCAGCTCCACCCGGTATTTCTGCACTTGAAGCATCACTTCTCACTCCGCAACTTGTTGATCTCCATCGGCTGCCCAGCTCCACCATATGTCACCCCCGTGGCATCCTTCTTGTCGCTAGAACCCCCTGAACCTCCTGCCTTTGTGGAGGACTGATTTTGGTTGCCTCGACCTGAACCACTGTTAGGGCTTGGGGAGGGCTTACTGCCCTGATGCTGGGCAAGGCCGTACCGATAGTTGGCGTCGATCCTTTCGATTCGCCACTTCCACTTGGCATAGGTGGTGGGGTGCATGTTGTCCCCGTGCATGATAGTGTTGCGAACCGTCAGTCGTATAGTGGCTTCAATGGCCTCGAACATCTGCTTCTCATCTCCGAACTCCTCACACTTGTGGGCTAGCTCTTCAAACTTCGCAAAGAACTCTATAGCCGTCTTGAAGTCTGCCTGCCGGAGCTTCTTCCATTCCTGCTTCCAGATTGCTATCTCCGCCACTTCTTGGAACCTCATCGTGAGATCCTCGGTAAACTCCTGCCATGAGGGCAACCTCCAGTGTCCATTCTCATCGCGGTATTGGTAGTACTGGTCGTTCCACCACTTCTGTGCATTTCCACGTAAATAGGACTGGGCGAACGTAATTCGATAGGGGTTCTGCCCAGCCATATTAAGAGTGTAGTACATTGGGAACACTTGGAAGTGGAGTTCGCAATGATGGAGATACCGTGTGATATCCGAAGATACCCCAGTGAAATATTCTGGCTGCATGATCAACTTGGGTTTCACGTCATTCCAGAGGTTGTTGGTGGCCCTGGGGGCTAGCTGCCACCTGGGTGGCATACCGGGGGGTGACAGCGGTACCAACAGGATAGGTGGATTTGGGGGTCATGGCAATGATCGAAGTCTCGGGTTATGTCCCGGAGACGGATATCCTCCCGGCTTGGGTGGTAGTGGGGGCGGCAGCCCCGCAGGTGGCTTTTTCTGTACTGGGGGTACCATGGAGTCTTTCTCTTTGTCCATATTGGACGGTCCAGCTCCCTCGTCGTCCACCCATCCTTGGTCCATGCCCCCTCCAATGGCGAATTTGATGGAACCCAACAGATTGGGCATTGGTGCGGGTTGTCAGTAGGCCACGCATCCAGGGCATGGGTCTTCTGGGTTACATAGGTTCCAGACTATCGTGGCCCTATGCCAAGCATCCACTTCGAGAATGTTCCTCATGAGGTAAACATCTCCCGCATGCCGTGCATCAATGTAGTCTTCTCCCGCTTCAGTGAGAAGCCACTGTGCATCCTGTACCATGTCTTCCACTATAATCTCATACAGCGCCTCCCACTCTAGGAACACTAGTGCGGCCGGTACATATTGTACCGACCTAGTGAGAACCGCCTTCACCTGTCTCATCACTTCTCTGGCGATTGCGGAATTCGGTGGTCTCCTCGGCATTCCACTGCTGGCTTGCTCTCGTGGCCCACCTTGGCTCTCCTCCTTCTCGTTGTCGTCTTTCTCTGGTTGCTCTTTGTCTCTTCCACTTGGCCAGATCGGAACAGTCTTCATCAAAAATCTCATCGAGGAAGCGGTATCTGGCTTTGTCGAGACATTCAATGTTGGTGGTTCTTCGTGAGGCTTCGCAGAGTTGAAGCTCTGCTGCTCCGATTCTTCGATGGGCCTCCTCATCTGTTGCGTCTGGCTTGAGGGGGAGATATTCAAGGTCTCGTATGGTGTGGCGCTCTGCATTGCGGGTGCATGTGCTGCTTGTTCTTGCTTGGTCCATTCTGTCTGCTCCTTCTGGGGTGACCCTGGCAGTTTGAAGGTCAAAGTTGGACTCGACAAGCGTGTTGTACTCATCAGTCCATGGTCACTGATTGAAGGGGATGGGGGCAGTGAACGCTCTGGGTGCGACTGACGGGGTGAAAGCAGAGACTCTGGGGAGTTCGCTGGTGGAGGCACTTCCTTCAGCATCATTGGGTGCTGTATCGGGGTGAAGGTCTGGGTTGTACGACTCAATGGTATCCCAGATATGCTGCGCTGTCTCAGTGGGGAGGGCAATGGTCCTCGGGATGGGAGTGTCCTCGGGCCCTGCAGTTTGGGCTGATACTCCAGCCACAGGAGTTTCTTCCTGGGCGAAGACCCAACTTGTGTGGGGGTACCATGCCACAGGGATCCCTTGCCACTCTCTTCCACTGCCTGGTGCAATTCTTCCATCATAGGGGTCTGCAGCAGCTGCACCGGTGGTAGTTGCGGTGGAGGCCCCAAGGCCGAGCTCTCCACTGTCCTCTGCAAGGTCATCTCTGTGGAAGTACTCCCTGGTATTGGCTTCTGTGGCAAGCCACTCACTTCTGGAATAGGGATCAGACCCTTCTTCCATCGTGATGCCATCGAGGAGGTCTTGGAGGCAGATCCTTTCGAAATCGCTGATGTTGTTGCCTTCTTCGCCCTCATCCATAGTCCCTCCTTCCTCTCCTCCAACGGTAGGGAGGTTGAGGAGGCCTGGTATGGGAGTGTCGCTGTCTCTGAGATGGATTCCTCATACATCTGTGATGTCGATGGAGGAGGCTCTTGAGGTTGGGGAAGACTCCCTGGAATCTGAGGATGTTCCTCTGGGTGTGATGGGTCGTCCATCGTGCAAGGTAGGAATGTGTGGATATGGGTTTATGGGATATGGAATTGGTAGGTGTGGAACGTAATGAAATGGTAGTCGTGCCCTTCGGTGGTGGATGCAGCACCTGTATAATTGCCTCAGGGCAATGGCCAGGAGCACTCCTGCTAGTAATCCGAATGCTACTGCGATGGTTGGAAGCAGTTCAGCAAGCAGCATAGGCACTTGGTATTTGGGTTGAGATCAATCTGCGAGTAATCCATAGGCAACAATTAACAGTGTAGCCCTCAGGATTTGGAACACGGTACCTGTCACGATGATCAGTATTACTACTGCTATCGCAACGAGTTGGATTATGATGATGAAAAGTAACAGGTTGGATTTTAGATGTGGGTGCTTTCCCGTTGATCCACCCATAGTGTGCTAACAGTCATGAAACTGTCCTCATAAACACATGGTGGTGATCTCTCTGGTCAAGCGAGAATTATCGATAAAGGTATTGGGCAGCGTTCGTTCTCTGACATGGCACTGGGCAATATGTGACAAGCTTCAGCTAAATGTTAGCCACCAACTCTACAAACTAGATCAAATGAGGATCGCCACTCGCACTTCGGTGGATTGATACACTCGCAGGCCTAAATCTGTATGGAATGAGTGGGAGCAAACTTAGATAGACGTGAAACAAGGAGTTCAAGTTGGGTAGATTAAACCTTAGCTGAAGCTGGGGTTTAGACCAGCTGAGGCTCTACTTAAATACACAATGATAGTGCTAATAATAGTACTGTGAGAAGACGTCCGTGGTGATCGCATGAGAGAAGCATATAACATAAGCAGAAAAAGGTAAGAAAATGAAAAAGAAAGAATAAACCATAACATCATTGTCTGATGACGGTGACCAACACACATGCCTCTTTCCGAAATCCTACCAACTCTCAGCGTCGTGTTCACATTGTTTACAATCACAGTCCTGGTAATTATCTTTCGAGAAATATACTGGTGTTGCGCAAGAACACGGGAACGATGAGCAAGACTCCCTTTCCACTACATTCTGCATCTTCCAGTACCATATCCAGTAGTGCCATACCCGCACATAGCACAACCAACTCTACACAATGGATGACCCATCATGCCCAGAGGAACAGACGAGTCGAGTTCCAACTCCTACTGAACAGCCTCAGTTGACATCGCAGACATCTGGAGTGTACTCCTCGATGGGGGAGACGCACTCCTACCAGGTCTCTTTGACCAGCCTGCAGTCAGAGGAGAGCCAGGAGATGAAGAAGAAGGGCCTGTGGGATTGGGCCAAGGAGGCCCTCCCAACCTCTTCGACGAAGAAGGGAGGCAGCTCCAGAACTTCCTTGAGAACGATGGGGGCAGCAAAGAAGGGCCTGACTCCTATACCAGAAGCAAGTGGCTCCAAGCCAAAGCGGACACTCACAGGACAAGAATCAATGACATTGAAGATGATGATGGAGAGCTCTGTCTTGGGGCCTCCACTGCAAATACCACCAGAGCAGGTACCAGTGAGCCTGCTGGACACCGAGTGGCTGAGGGCAGCTCAGGAGAACAGAGAGGAATACCAATTGCCTGGTATCCATGCACTGGGTGGGTATTCACCCCAGAAGAAAGAGATGACGAGTCTGAGGAAGAGCCTACCACAGGAATGCCCACAGCCACAGGGGCCCTGGTCCACCAGCAGGGAGTTGAGGGAGTCATTGTACTTGACCTTGTGGCCCAGCAGCAGATCTGGAACAAGATCGAAGCCCACAACTCTGATATGGTTGGAACAACTTCCGCAACCCGGAGACTCCCCAATATCCCCACTTTCACCCCGTCAGTCCCACCATGGGCCTTCCAGGTCCCTGTCCCCATCCTACAGTGACCTTGGACTCAACCCCACCATGAGGTCATTGAGTCCGACTTCGATGCTAGAGATGCCAGGCTCCCCGCAGTTAGACAGGCCCAAATGGAGCGAGCAAGAGCATGGGAGGCACGCATCACCGAGACTGAGTATTGGGCCATCCGAGGTAACTTCGACTTCCCCCTTGAATCAGACGCAACCCCAGCTGAGGCAAGAGAGCAGATTGAGCTCGCTGGAAGGAGACTCCAGTATGCCAACCAGCGAGCCACAAGTTACAAGGAGTGAGACTTTGCCCTCAATAACTACTGCAATGAAGTCTGGGCCGAAGACTCGGACCTCAGAAGGTGGAGAGCCCAGAATGCCTTGAATGCCACCACATGTGGCCATACGACCAGAGATAATGAATCAGATTCAAGCCATCGTCACTAGGAAGGTGGAGATGGTACCAATGCTACTGTGGATGCTCCCGTGGGAGGAGCTATATTTAATCATAGCAGAAGATATGGTGGAAGACCTGTGTTAAGCACTAACTCGAACCTTCGCCAAGGCTGATCTCTATCCTGTCACTTGCATTCAGTGATTCAGTGTTAGAGAGGCATTTGGTAGATTGCGAGAAGTTAGGCGTCACTTTATAGCAAAAGCAAGGAGCTTGTAAGAGTTAGGAGTATATAACCTTAGCCGAAGCTGGGGTCCAAGGCCACAGCATAGGCTAGCTTAAATACATGTTAGACTCGTACTAAGAATAGTGTCTACAAGGGCACGTGCAGCGAGAAGTGCGTCTTTCAATGAATGAGGAGTGAGGACACTAAAAGAAGTGTACTCCTGACAAATGAGAGTAAAGAGCGCACATCACCTGCAGCTGCATGGGACTCCGTCTGAATAAGCTGCATCCCGTAGACCGCCCTCGACTGGCGGTCAACTCTCGTCCAATTACTAAGAAGCATGATGGCGCATGCAGGTCGCTGGTCAGCTGGGAGGCAGCAGCGTGAACTGGGGTGATGGCAGCCGGGTAACCGGGTAAAGAGTGTGCCGGCGGGATATCATGGGTCTGAGAGATAAGATAGGTAGGTCCGGGGCTCCGATGGATAAGGATAAGATAAGATAAGGAAAATAGGGGTAAAACCATAATAATACCCCCCAACTAAGACTGTTGTCCCGACAGTCCTTTAGCCGTATTCACTCCCTGAGTCGAGGGAGTTAATAGATTCCATATCCCATTCGTAGTCCTTGTTTTGTTTCCAAGCAGACATGCCCTGTTCTGTTGAAATAATCCTAGTGGGTATGGAAGCACACGAGGGATCAGGGCACGAATATGGGATTGACGCAGTACATGAGCAGTGGGTACGTAGTCAATCGAGTAAAGAAGAGGAAAGCGTAGCTACAAAAATTTACCAGTATGTACATGTGACTGATTACCAATAAACACGTGAGCCATGAGCTCGATATCCAACACGTTCTTCTAAGAGGAAGCTAGGGTCGGTCTGAGTCGTTAGAGGAGACATGGAGCACTCGTCTTTGAAGACGTCTTCATCCGTGTCCGATGAATAAAAGCTCTGCTCGTTGAAGGATAATGGATCGGTATGATTCCTGCTGAGAGTTGGAAAGAGTGTTGAGCTCTCGGTTGTTGAAGAGCCCGGAGATGATATGGTTATACATCCCCCTTCGTTTTCCAAGTGTCGCAAATCGTGATCCTGTACACGGTCTTCCTTGTTCTCGTATTCCTTGACGAGTTCTTTGGCATTGGCGAGATTGCTCCTCTTGACCCAAGTAGCCTCCTCCACTGGGTATCCCTTCCATTTGACCAAATATTCTGTTATGGTCCTCCGGCTGTGTCCTCGACCGACGACGCGGTCGTGGTCCTGAAGTAGTTCTTCTACTTTATATTCTTCCTTGCCTTCCACGAGTTCCGGCTTGGGTGGCGGAGGTTTTTCCTGATTGGAAAACTCCGGGGGGATGTACGGAGTTAGGTATCGTTCATTGAACTTGTTGTGGATTCTCCATCCTGGCAGTAGCTTTAGTTCATATGCAGAGGGCCCCTTTTTGGAAACTACTTCAAAGGGGCTGACGCGTTTGTCGCCTAGCTTTTTTGCTGGTTGAGGGAGGTGAAGGTTGGTTGAGTCCAACCAGACTTTATCTCCTGGTTGGTACTCCTGCGCAGGGCGAGTGTGTTTGTCATAGGCCTTTCTCATAACTTTGATGGCTTTATTCAGAGAGTCTTCTGCTTGCTTGCGTACTCTCTGGAGGCTTTCGATGAAGTCAGTTACTGATGGTGTTTCCGACAGCCACACCGTGGTCGGGCGAATTTCTCCATCTCATCTGTAGACTACTTTGATGGGAGAAAAGCCCATTGCAGAATGTTGGCAGTTGTTGTGAGCGAACGCTGCCCACTGCAGCCATTCGCTCCAATTGTCCTGTTTGTGGTTAACAAAGACTCGAAGGTATTTTTTGAGTTCTTGGTTAACCTGCTCCATTTGTCCATCTGTCTGAGGGTGATAGGCCATTGACAGATTTCCTTGGATATTCATCATCGCATATAGTTCAGTGATGAATTTTGAGACAAATTGTGGGCCTCGGTCCGAGATGACTTTGGAGGGGGTGACTCCAAATCGACAAATAATTTCGTCATGTAGGATTTTGGCCCACCCACTTGACGAGAGTTCCTTCGTGCATGGGATCAGCACAATGTATTTTGAGAATTGGTCTACGATGACTAGTACTGCATCGTAACCCTTGGATTCTGGAAATCCGGTAATCATGTCGACCAAGATGTGTTCCCAAGGTCGAGATGGTATAGCATTGGGATGTAGCGGAGCTGCTTTCCGCTGTGTATCAGTTTTCGTCCTCTGACACGCCTTGCATCCTCGTACATAGGTTTCCACATCCCTTCGCATTTTGGGCCACCAGTAGTCCCTTAAGACTAATTCCTTGGTTTTTTTGATGCCTGGGTGTCCTGCAGAGACATGATCGTGGTGATGGGAGATAAGTTCTCCTCATAGAGTGTGGTCATGGGGAACATAGATACGTCCATCATAGAATAGAAGGTGGTCTTTTTCAACGATCCCCTTCTTGTGGTTGAGGCTCGAAGCGATCCCTCGGTCCCACCGTTGGTGATCGCTTGTTGCTCTCCAAATTTTGCCATGAATTTCTTCTCCCATTGGCATTATCAAGGCATGGAAGAATTCTGGCTTTAAGAGGACAATATCGTCATTGTCCTTCTTGCCCTGGTCATGGTCGGCCCGCCAACTTAGGAGGTCGGCCTTCCTATTAGATGCTCCTGGCTTGTGGTTGAGCATGAAGTGGTACTCCGCTAGCTCAGTGACCCATCGCGCTTGTCTGCGGTTGAGTTTCTGGGGCTTGCAGAAATATTGCAGATTTGAGTGATCCATCCAGATTTCGAAATCTTGATGGGCACCCATAAGATAGTGTTGCCACTCTTCTAAGGCGATCATTATTGCTAGCAATTCCTTGTTGTAAATCTCGTAGTTCCGTTCTGTCGCAGAAAGGGATTTCGATAGGAATGCAATCGGGTGCCATTTTCCTTCCTGCTCCTGCGATAGGATGGCCCCGATTGCCCCTTCGCTGGAGTCTGCCTCCAAGCGAAACTTGTTATAGTTGTTTGGCATCGCCAAAACGACTCCCGTTGCGAATTGACATTTGAGTTCCTCAAACGCTTCTTGTTGTTCCTTCCCCCATGTCCAAGGGTTCTTCCCTGTGAGTTTTGTCATTGGTTTGATGATTGTGCTATAGTGCCAGATAAATTGCCGGTAGAAATTGGTGAATCCTAAGAAGGATTGTAGTTCCTGTTTTTTGGAGGGTGCTGGCCAGTCCATAATACCAGCGATTTTTACTGGATCCATTTTAACAGATCCTTCACTGATAATGACTCTGAGGTACTCTGTTTTGAGTACCTCAAATTCGCATTTTTCCACTTTCAAAAACAACTTGTTCTTGCACAGAATCCTTAGGACTTCCCGCATGATTCTTTGGTGTTCCGCCTTATCCTTGGTGAAGATGAGGATGTCATCCAAATAAATGGTGACCTTTCCTTGAGCAATGAGATCTTTGAAGATATCATTCATCATCCACTGGAATGTGGCCGGCGAATTGGTTAATCCAAAGAACATAACCATGGGCTCATAGAGCCCTCGGTTCATGCGAAACGTGGCTTTGAACTTGTCTCCCTTCTTGATTTGGACGTTATTGTATCCCCAATGGACGTCTAGCTTAGTGAAATACCTCGCATCCTTCAGCTTATCCATAAGATCAGAGATAAGCGGTAAGGGATAGCGGTTCTTGATGGTTATTTCATTAAGCTTGCGGTAGTCTTGTACAGGCTGCAATTTTCCATCCTTTTTCTTGACAAAGAAAAAGGGAGATGCCATTGGGGATTTCGAGGGTTGAATTTGGCCGGTGGCCAGGTTTTCATCGAGGAATTTGTCCAATTCCTCCTGCTCCTTTAGGTTCAAGGGATATATCTTGCAGTCTAGACTGGCATTGGCATTGGGGATAAGCTCAATGGCATGGTCCCAAGGCTTGCGAGGGGGAAGTTCGTCACAGTTTTCCTTGGTGAAAACATCAATGAAGTCTCGGTAATGTTTGGGGACAATCTCCTTGAATGACTTTACTTTCTTTCCCTTGTTGGCCTTGGCTGCCAAGTCGTTGGCTTTATGCCCCACCGCTCGTACGTGGAAGGCTTCCTCGAAGTCTATGATGAGGATGGTGTCTCCATCCTCGACTTCAGTTCCCCACTGTTGTTCTGGATCCTCATCTGGGAGGCGGAACGGTACCTTACAGCAGTCACAGCATGCTAAGGTTACCGAACCTGTATTCCAGTTGATAAGTGGGTTGTGCCTTTGTAGCCAGTCATGTCCTAGGAAGATGGGTGTGGTTCCTAGGTCGACAACTGCTAATTTGATACGTTCGCTGTGGTCTCTGATCTTGAGTCGGACTTCAGCGAATTCGGTGATGTCACTGCCCTTATTGCGAGTACCATCCGCGTTATAGACCAGAGTGGGGTGAGCCGCTTTATGCATGGTAATACCATGATCATGGGTCCACTGTCAGTCAATAGCACTTCCGGTACAGCCACTGTCGATCAGGGCCTTCGCAGAGTGATGGGCCATAGTATCAAAGGTCTCCAACTGTAGAGTGATTGTGATATTTTGCCCTTTTGCTCCGTGGATGTACTGGGGTGGTTTGGTAAGCTGGTCCATGTGTTCCAGCTTGCGGTATTCATCCAGATAGGACTCCCCGACTTGGTTCTCCAAGTCGGTTACCAGCAGCTCATCCACCTCCGTTTGTTGTCGGGGGTGGGCCCACTGTTTGAGAAGTGACATCTTCTCTCCTGGGGTCTTGGCAAGTCGCATAGCTCACCGAGTCCAGGCAGCTCCGAAGGGCTTCAGCCATTGGGAGCCCTGAGAGTACTCCACCGATGCTGGCAGTATCGGGGTCTTCCTCTCGTCATCACAGTCCATAGGCCGCAAAGGCCCTGCTCCTATGACCATGCAACCGGTCAGTTCCTTTTCACCTCGGTGCGGACACCCACTCAGGTTAGTTGGGACTTCACTGGATTTTGGAGAGTTCCGTAAACTCTTTAAATAACTAGGATCGTCTCCACCGTTAGTGCCATCCTTAAAGGGGAGACATACCTGAAATGGGGAGTCTCTCTCCCCTGTTCGACCTGCTTGTTCCTTGTGGGCAATTGAGCTTTTTTGGCTGGTGTCCTCTAGGGTAGAGGTGGCTGCTCCTCGGCTATCCTTTCTACTTGGTTCCACATGTGGTGCTGGGTTATCTCCAGAGGCTTTATAACAGTCCGCCATTGGGTCCGCTGGGCTCCACCGGCCCTCGGCTTCATCTCTAGGCTCGCCTGGACTCCCCGACCTCACCATCACCAAAGTGGTCTGTTGTCAGGGAACCTTGATACATGGAGGAGATGCCAGTTCACCATCGTCTGGATCCACTGCCGCTATATGCGACTTTTCCGGGAGTTGGACTTTGTAGTCCTCATTTTGACCTCCCATATGGCGGACGTCACCCGCAGGGAACAACGACGTCGCACCCCCAAGGTTCCACCCTTGGTTGCCTGTTGAACCAGTAGACTCCTCTGCATCATACATGTGCCCCAAAGGGGTATTTGCAGTGGCTTGGACACAGCAGGTACCATCAGCACTAGGACTTGGCTGATGGGGTTCATTGCTAATTAAAGCAGCGGAAATCCCATGTACGCTGTTAAGGGGCAAGTTCAAGGGTCCCCCTCCTGCTTTTATGCAAGCGTCAGGTGGAGGGGACAGGCACAAGTAGCCCTGTCAATCCTGGGCTTCGTTCCTGGTCATGCCTGGACTCTTGATCAAACGATCAAGAGTTGCTTCTGGATCCTCGATCGTTTGATCGAGATCCATCCCACACTGGTATGGCCTCGAGCTGCTAGTCGGGTCCAACCCTTTCGTGCCTGACCCTTGGGGTTCATTGCCCGATGGGCGGTGGTAATCCCCTGATACACCGTTCTTGTTTTGCGATTCCTTCATAGTGCGAGATGAATGCGATGTATTGTTACAAGTATCTACAGATACAACATAAGTATGAACGTTCATGTCATAAGGCGCACCATGATAAACCCCAGCTGACAAAGTAGAATCGCAGAGTCCTATGCCGGCGTCTCTTTTATTTCCTTGATCTCTGTCGAGCTAGCGAGGTCTTCTTCCTCTATTTCTGCTAGAACGGCTTGGAGACAGGTTGCGAAAGTCGATGGCTTCTTCTTCAGGAATTTCTGCCATTTCGACTTGTCGGGCAGGCATTTATTGTCCCACCCCTGGTGTCCGGTGTGTCCGCACTGGAAACATCGCTTTTCTCTTTTGAGACGATCGATGTCCATAGGTTCGCCTTCACCGCCGTAGGTGAATCCAGTGGCATCCCTTCTGCCCTTCGAGCCACTCGAAGAGCCCCCCGCTGTTCCAGGCTTGGAACCAGCGGTCCCGCTGGGATACTTCCCGCCTTGAGCGAGATGAACTCAGTAGTTCTCGTCCATTTGTAGGACCCTGCACCTCCACTCCCAGTAGGTGGTAGGCTGCATATTGTCTCTGCCCATAATGATCTCCTTGACCCTGGGTCGGATTGCGAGGGCGACGACCTCCTCCATTTCTGCGTCGTTGTCGAAGCGTTCCGCTTCTATGGCCAGCTGTTCGAACCTTTCAAAGAATTTGATGGCCATTTTAAACTGCATTTGTTGCAGTTTCTTCCATTGCATCTGCTTGATTTGGACCTCTGCTACTTCTTGGAAACGTGTTTGAACGTTTTCCTGGAAGGTCTCCCAAGTGGGAAGGCAATGTCTTCCACTGTGTGGGTCCTTGTAGTGTCATTGCTGGTGGACCCACCAGGTCATTGCTTCTCCACCAAGTCGGTGGCCTGCGAAGACTACTCGACTCGGGCCATACCCATAGGCTTCATTAAGCGTGAAGTATTGGGCAAAGACCTCGAAGTAGTATTCGCAGTGGCTGAAGAAGCGATCCAAGTCGCTAGCCTTCCCATAGAATTTGTCAGGGACCTCTATTAATGTGGGTTTTACGTTTCCCCAGGGGTTGGCCTGTCCGTCAGGAATAACCCATCCACCTGGCGGATCAGGTGGTAGAGGGGGATTGGTAGGTCACGGTAGTGATCAGAGATTTTGATCACTACGTGGTGACGGTGGTTGTGCTGGAGGTCGAGGTGGTATCAGCGGAGGTCCTCCTCCACCTCCTCCTGAGCCACCACTGCCTCCTCCAGGAGCAGCAGGTGCTGGTCCACCTGCTTTTCCTGTCGGCGCCAACTGGGAGGCTTCTCCAGCCATGCTATGAGCATGGAAGGTTCCTCCTCCTGCCACTTCCAGTCCTAAGGCACTGGAAGGTGCCCAGGTAATGTCAGGGATCAGATTTTCTGGGCCCACTATTCCCAGGTTAGGGAATGACTCCTCACCATAGCGCCTCCCTGGTGCTATGGGACGGTCAGGGTGTATTTTGTTCCAATCAATGGTGGCATAATACCAGGTTTCGGTGCGAAGTATCTTGTCTTCTAACTCGGAACCCAGTTCTGCAGCATTGTATGCTTGTCCTTGGTCAGACGTGGTCCAATCTACATTGTACCGTAGTTGTCTGCTGGTCCATTCTAACATTTGCTGCCATGTTAGATCATATATTTGTCGGTCCGTGAGCTCCTGTGCTTGAGCCCTGGACGAACTTGGGTGGGTCGTAGGAGGGGCTTCTACTGGGACGACTGGCTCCATCCTCCTCGAGTCGCTGGTCGATGACCATTCCGGCTCAGGTCCAGGGGTCTGTCCTGTTGTCATGGTCGGGTGGAAAACCGATGATCTGGTATTGGGAGAATATCCTGTATCCTGCATCCCAGTCATTGTTCCAGTCCCATACACCCCTTGCATATCTGTAGTACTCATTCCAGATCTCCAGGGCGTCTTCACATCTCCAGACCCAGGGCCATAGGTCTCGGAGTGGGAGAAAGCCGTAGTATCCATTGGGTAAGAACCCTCCTTCTGGGGCAAGGAGGGGTTCGAGCTCGACGGAGGGTTCTGCTCCCTCATACTCGTCGGCGGCCAAGGTCCTGAGACGTCGGCAGATGGAACAGTTGCAGTAGGAGTACAGATGGGGGGTCTGGTCAAGCTCCCTCGGGACGTGGTTCAGGAGGATGATAGGGTCCAGAAAGGGTTGGTCTCCTGCAAACCAGTCGAGGATTCTGTCTTCCTCTGGGGTGTCTCCTGGGAAGATAATCCACTGTCCCTGGCCAAACAGGGATCCTGAGTAGGTGTAGTACTCTGGGAGCTCCTCATTATTACTGTCGGAGTACTCGGTGAATATGATGTCCTCAGCTCGTCCGAGTATGACATCGGGTCCATTTTCGACGGCGTCATTAGTGGAAGTTTCTGAGATGTGGGCAAAATGTGGCTCTGCAAAATCTCTGAGGTCGGCAATGGTGATAATTGTTCAGGGTAAGACTTCGGACTCAGGACGGGGGGAGGGCCAAACAAAGTCTGACTCATGGATGGACTCGTCGTCCCACCAGGACGGGGGTCCTTCAACTCTGTAGGTTCCATCGGGGGTGTGTGACGTGAAAGAGGTTGGAGCGTCATGCCACTCCGGCTCAGGAGATTCATCTCTTCGATGTCCTCCTGCGTCAGGTATTCCCCATACTTCCCCTCATTCCCAGGCAGGGAGGAACAGGTTTTCACCTTCTTCGAAGGTGGTTCTTCACCTGGTTTGTCTGTGGATGATTTGATCGAATACGTTGTGGTAGAACCCACTTGTTCCTCTCCGGTAGAGATGCTCTCCATCATTGTCAAACCCTGGGATGGCTGCGGATAATTCTGTGGAGGCGATGGATGGCTCCTTGGAGTCATTGTTGTCGCCCCACGTCGTGTCATCCCAGGATCTGTCCGCATTGGTCCAGTATTCGGTGGTAAATCTGGGGTCGACTCGGTTGTCTCCATCGTCTGGAGGGATGCCAAGTCATCCGAGCTCTTCTTCCTGAAGGGATTCTTCGCCTTCACCATCTCGGTAATCCTCTCCCTGAAGCTGGAGCATGGGGGGTTGCTCTTCTCTGTTGGGTAAGGGGTGTCGAAATGTGTTTCGCTCCCCCCTTGGCTGTGGTGTGAGGGACCGGAGTCGGACGGTGCTTGTTGTTCGTGAGGTTCCTGTTGATGAGCCATTGAGCCCATGTACTCTCCCTCTTCCGGGGGTCAGTGCTCTTTGGCAGCGGGTTGGTCAGGTAAAATGGAGAACTGCAACTGCAGTTAGTAGTATCAAGGTACTGAAGGTACTTCTGAAGATAATGGCGGTGTGGTCTGAGGGGGTGAGTGGCATAAAGTTTGTTGTACCACAATGAATGTTTATGATCTCGGGGGATGGTGGGTGCCATTTTCGAATAACGGGCTGAAGGTTTCTTTTTCTTTGGAAGTATAACAGTGACTGCCTTGAAGCGGTACAGTTACCGTTGATGACGGTAAGGGTAGTAAGGGCAAGCTTCGGCTAATTGTTAAGCACTAACTCGAACCTTCGCCAAGGCTGATCTCTATCCTGTCACTTGCGTTCAGTGATTCAGTGTTAGAGAGGCATTTGGTAGATTGCAAGAAGTTAGGCATCACTTTATAGCAAAAGCAAGGAGCTTGTAAGAGTTAGGAGTATATAACCTTAGCCGAAGCTGGGGTCTAAGGCCACAGCGTAGGCTAGCTTAAATACATGTTAGACTCGTACTAAGAATAGTGTCTACAAGGGCACATGCAGCGAGAAGTGTGTCTTTCAACGAATGAGGAGTGAGGACACTAAAAGAAGTGTACTCCCGACGAATGAGAGTAAAGAGCGCACATCACCTGCAGCTGCGTGGGACTCTGTCTGAATAGGCTGCATCCCGTAGACCGCCCTTGACTGGCGGTCGACTCTCGTCCAACTACTAAGAAGCATGATGCCATCAAGAGAAGCATGATGGCACATGCAGGTCGCTGGGAGGCTGGGAGGCGGCAGCATGAACTGGGGTGACGGCAGCCGGGTAACCGGGTAAAGAGTGTGCCGGCAGGATATTATAGGTCCGAGAGATAAGATAGGTAGGTCCGGGGCTCCAATGGATAAGGATAAGATAAGATAAGGAAAATAGGGGTAAAACCATAATAGGCATGGTAACCCTGGCCCGATGTAACTGCAGAAAAATCCCTTTCTACTTACCCGATGAAGACCCCTCCATGAAGTGGGGAGAAGAATACGAGGAAGGAGACACCATATTAGTTGTCAACTTCAAGGAAGCCTTCCATGTGTGTGCAGTGGGGAGCAGGGCAAACAAAGTAGCGGTGAAAGCAAATGCTGCGAAAGACACCAAGATATTCAATGATGAGCCTAAACTTCTGTGGCAACGGCAAAAACCCAAACTCTAGAGGAGTTCACGGCAAATGGTGCATAGTGGCAATAAAGGCTTTGTTGTTGTGTGAGTGTTTCGGTGCACCTCCGTGCGATGAATTCCTCAAGAACACAAGTATACACTGCGACTTTTCAGTCAGCGAAGTAGTACCCTTAACAATCGAGTACTAGAAAATGTTGGCTGTAAGCCAGGAAGGGTCTCGATAGATGAGAAGGAATGGAATCCGGTATAACTGGGAATACCGGCAAACCATGAATGAAGTGACGGCAATTTAACTAGTAAAAGCCATGGGCGATGTTGACGGAATTAGAGAAAATGCCGTCAAAGAGAAATACCATTGGCAAGATAACAAATACCGTGATGGCAAGAGACGAAGACTGTAGTCGAGAAATGAGAAACTGGCAGTAAAACAAAGATAAGATGAACTGGCAATGATATGAGGGGGAACTAGTGACGGCAAAACAATGGCTGAGACTGGGCTGGACTGAAACTGAAACTATACTGAGGTTAACAATGGCAAAACGAAACTGATACTAATCCTGAGTCTACACAGAGACTATCCTATACTGAAACTGATGGCAAGATACCAAATACCATGACTGATGATCCTATACTGAAGCTGTTGACCGAAATTCCATGACAGATGCTACTGGCAGCAATAATGATTCTAATCTGAGTCCACACGGGGACATAATGATCCTGAACTGAGCTGGGTAAAACGATGGTGATGTAGAAGGTGAAAACTGATGAAAACGATCCTGGCTGGTGAAAGTGAAACAATGCTGGTGGATTAAAAGATAAAAGTGAGTTGTGGACACCAAATTCCATGTATTGGCACAATATGAGCATACACCAATACCGTTAGAAGAAAAGCCGTGACAGAGAGTATAACTTGGAGTGACTATGTTGTTATTGTCTATCTCCTAGTGAGTACAAGCGATAACAGTGGTCGATAGCATGGATGATGGCTAGTGTCCAGTAACTTCTGTCTAGCAACTACTACTACACTAGCTTTTATACTACAAGTCTGGAATAAAATTAGAATACTTGAAATGAGTCCTTAGTAAGTCCTTAGTACATCGATTGGTAAGAAATGATACAAAACACGTGCTCCCAGAGTTCTAAAGTAACAGCACCCACATGGTTTTACTGCATATAGACTTAGTGATCAGAAAGAATTCCACCGACATACGGATTCTTGGGCTGCTGTGTTGCTGCGGCAAAGTACACTGAAGGTAGTACACTGAAGTAGATGCATGCGGCATTGTCTTGGCATTGTAACAGCCTTAGTAAAGCTGGTGGAAAGGTCATGGTATTAAGTCTTTTGCCATGGAATAGGTACTTTGGTGGTGGCATTCTATTAAGTGATGCTTGATGCTGATGTCAGCAATGGCTGTGCTGAGCGATCAATGATGGTCCTAATTCCATGAGATCTGCAATCAAGTGCCTGGCAGCAATAATGAAGTGGCACATATTGATGCAGAATACGAGTTGGGATGGATAGTTGGTGGTAAAAGTGGGTATTGCTGTGATTGCAATTGTTGACTTAGTGAAAGTCCGCTAAGTGGACAAGGCATTTATTATAATGCTTAAAATCCGTGAATTCTGAGCGTACAGAGCCTTGAGGCTCATCATCGAGGAGATAGTACCAGAGGAGTATCACGAGTTCAAGGACATCTTTGATAAGGAATGCTTCGATGAACTCCCACCCTGCAAACCATGGGATCATGCCATTGAACTAATTCCCAATGCCAATGCCAACCTAGACTGCAAGGTGTACCCTCTCAGTCCAAACAGACAGGAGGAGTTGGACAAATTCCTGGATGAGAACCTTTCTACCAGGCGAATCCAACCATCAAAATCCCCTATGGCATCTCCTTTTTTCTTCATAAAAAAGAAAGATGGGAAACCATGCCCGGTACAGGACTATTGAAAGCTCAATGAGATGACGATAAAGAATTGGTACCCCCTCCCACTAATAGGTGAGCTCATGGACAAACTAAAGAGCACCAAATACTTTACTAAACTGGACGTCTGGTGGGGATACAATAATGTGCAAATCAAACAGGGGGACGAATGGAAGGCAGCATTCCACACCAACAGAGGCCTGTACGAACCCTTAGTAATGTTCTTCAGGCTTACCAACTCCCCTGCCACATTCCAATGGATGATGAACAACATCTTTAAAGATCTTATTGTGGTGGGGGAGGTCACCGTATACCTAGACGACATCCTTATCACCTCCAAGACAAAAGCCAAACACCGAAAGGTGGTAAAGAAGGTGTTGGCCATTCTGCAAGTGAACCATCTGTTCCTCAAAGTGGAGAAGTGCGAATTTGAAGTAGAGGAGACCAAGTATCTGGGGGTTATCATCAGTGAAGGGAAAATCTGGATGGACCCTGTCAAAATAGCCGGGTTACTAGATTGGCCTGTTCTCCATAAAAAACAGGAGTTGCAGTCCTTCCTCGGGTTCTGTAACTTCTACCACTGGTTCATCAGGGACTATAGTAAACACGTCAAGCCCTTGATGTCCCTGACTGGAAAGGCCAATTGGATCTGGGGCAAGGCCCAACAAGAGGCATTCGAAAAACTCAAAGAACTCTTCAAAGAGGACATCATATTGGCGATCCCTCTCAACAGAGGAAAGTTTAGAGTAGAAGCGGATTCAAGTGAAGGAGCAATAGGAGCTGTACTATCCCAAGAACAGGAGGGAAAGTGGAGGCCAGTAGTGTTTCTTTCCAAATCCCTTTCCACCACAGAGCGAAACTATGAGATATACGACAAGGAGTTGTTGGCGATAATGCTTGCCTTGGAAGAGTGGCAGCATTACCTGATGGGAGCAAGGGAAGACTTTGAAATTTGGACGGACCACTCAAATCTACAATACTTTCGAAAACCGCAAAAGCTTAACTGGTGGCAGGCCCAGTGGGTAACGGAGTTGGCAGAGTACCAATTTACTCTGCATCACAAACCTGGAGCCCAAAACTGCAAAGCGGATCTTCTATCATGCCAGGTGGATCATGATCAAGGAAAAGGAGATAATAAAGACATTGTGCTGCTAAAAGCAGAGCATTTCCGAGCCTTGGTAATGCCAACCGCAGAGGAGATCCACAAAAGGATTAAACTAGCCATGCATGACCCTTGCAAGTGGGATCACAGAATCTCCGATTCCCTGAACCACGAAAAAAGCATTACCAAACAACAAGATATGCTTTTCTATGATGGAAGGATCTATGTTCCCCAGGACAAACCATTGCAAGGAGAATTAATAGCGCTAAAACATGATCATGTCACTGCCAGACATCCCGGGATTGAGAAAACCAAAGAGCTTGTCCTTCGAGACTACTGGTGGCCTTGAATGTGCCGAGATGTGGAGGCATATGTCAAAGGGTGCGAAATGTGCCAAAGAATGAAGGCGGACCGTTGACCCAAATGGGCACCCTTACACCCGAATGAAGTGCCAGTATGACCATGGACCCATATCTCCATCGACATGATTACCAAGCTACCGAATTCCAAGGGGTATGACTCCATTCTCATCCTCATGGACTGATTCTCAAAAACCATTATACCCATTGCATGGACCGAGGAACTCACCTCCTTGGGCTTTGCAAAGATCCTATGTGACTACATATACGTCCCTTACAGCATCATGCCTGAAAAAGTCATTTCAGATCGAGGATCTGTGTTTGTCTCGAAGTTTATGAAGGAGTTCTACTGCTTAATCCAAGTAGAGGGAAACCCCTCAACAGCCTATCACCCACAGACAGATGGACAAATGGAAAGGGTTAACCAAGAAATCGAGAAGTACCTGAAAATGTTTGTCAACTATCATCAGAATGACTGGAGCGAATGGCTACCTCTTGCCGCATTTACTCATAATAACTGACAGCACTCAGCTATGGAATACTCTCCTTACAAGGTGATATTCGGAAGGGATGGACAGGTGATCACAAACACTCAACCCCCCGGCATGGTACCCATGGCCGCAGAACTAGTAAAAGGAATAAAGGAAATACAGGATAAAGCTAAAGCATCCCTGGAAAAGGCTGCAGAATCCATGAAGATGGCATACGACAAGCACAAGCATGAACCCCTCAAATACCAACCCGGGGACAAAGTTTGGCTTGATGTGACCAATCTACAGATCCCTCAACCTACAAACAAACTGGGGGACCGATGCATTGGACCTTTTACCATCGTTGCAAAAAAGGGTGCCTCTGCATATGAACTCAAACTTCCTACCAGTGATACGCCGTCTACGCGTTCACACCTAGATTTTGTGATTTTATAACAATACTGTTGCAGGTCTATCCTATACTAGTCGTATATCAAGGGCTATAGTTGAGACTTCGGACTGATAGTCAAGTTAGCATGCTACTAGTTGAGTCAGGACTTAGGAATGATACCACTAGTGGGTCAGCCCTACCAGCCGACTGGACTAGCACCTCCAAAGCTAGTATGACTTAGTAAAATACGGTCACTAGTAAAGAATACAGCTGCTAGCGCCCAAACAAGAAGTAAGAACCCACACAGATCTCGACTATTCAGTCACTAGTGGACCGATCTGGGCATGAACGCCTAAGTCAGGATGACTAGTCACGTGAGAACTTCTGAAAGGACTTAGAAATGAACCAGTAAAGGCATAACCCTTAGCCCAGATCCGGCTAGTGTGATACAGATCTCATACGATCGGCACTAGTATAGCTGGGCTGCGCCCCGATCACAATCGAGCAGTTGCTACAGGCACGGTTACCCGACTATTTGTATAGCCGTGTCACTAGTGGAGCACCCCTGGGCAAAGGGTGTGGAAACGACCCAATAGCGGAGTCCCTCGACCCGCTATCTGACAGAAAGAACAGGCTAGGCCGACTATTGCGTGATTATTCACCATAATTCATGACTAGCCAAGATATCCTTACCAATATTACCCCTAAAGAATCTATTTATATTTTATTCTGTACCTGTCTCTGTAGTATATAAGTAGTAGAAGGGGCAGCCTCGCAGGCAGGCAAGCCATCCCCGCGATTGTGACCTACTAGTCCGTATTCTAGTGCCCCAATTAAAGGCTTTTGTGCTTAACCTCGACGAAGTGTCTACTAGTCGCTTAGTCACCTATAGTATTGAATGAATTGAAGTGTCTTAAAGTTACTATTCCGTCTTGGAGTGACTCAGAGCATTTCGAAGTTAGTTAAAGTATTTTCTCAGAGTTAAAGTATTTGTTCTTAGGCCAAGAGTGCCACTAGTCGAGCCTAGGGTGCTGCTAGTCAAGTGTAGACCACTTGTGAGACCCAGTATTTGGCCTAGAGTGCCACTAGTTTTGAAGTATCAGAGTTAGACCGAGCGCAGTTGCTCAACCCAAGTCACTATTCATCCAATCGTGTCTTAAAACCCCGCTAGCGCGAGTATTACATCTTGTGTAGCTCACTAGTACCAAATATACGTCTTTAAACAACCTTTCCCTGATTTGTTGAAGTCTGCAGAGTGCTTCTATCGTACTTGAAACACCCGAACTCAATAATATTGGTGATTAGTGTAGAGTAGTAGAGGGTTTTGGTGTTGTGGTGTTCATATCCATTCACTAGCCTTTTGTCACTCGCCGTTACCGAGCACATCACCGGGTGGAAAATTCATAACCGCTTCAATAAATCACTGCTCACCCCATATGTAACCCCTGAGTTTCCAAACCAACCCCAACCAGAAAGACCACCACCGGAACTAGTAGACGAAGAAGAGGAATATGAGGTGGAAGAAATTGTAGACAAAAGGGACAAGATAGTGGGTAGGGGGCGAAACTGAAAAACCATCATGGAATATCTCATCAAATGGAAAGGATACCCCATAGAGGAAAACTTGTGGGTAAAGCACTCCGACATGGCAAATGCGGAAGAACTGGTCAATAATTATGAGGCCAGACAGGTGCAAGCTGAATACCAAGTTCGTCAATCTACAGAAGGGGACAAAGCCAGCCATAACTCGGATCACCTTAGACCAGTAGGTAATGCAGCCACATCCGATGGATACCCAAAGACCTTGCTCCCGACCCATGCTATCATCACAGATGAAGATTGGCCAGTGGTGGAGATGTTTATCAAGCAGAAAGCAAAAGAAAGAGATGCCGCACTGCTACACTCATATTCATCCAGTCCTGTCTCATGGGAACTAGAACAAGATGTACTTGCCCAACAAAAATGAAAGTTTAAAGCCACAGGAGAATACACGACTGACGTCAACTACCTAGCCCAGGTCGAGGAAAATTGGGAAGATGAAGAAGATCGGGAAGAAGCTCCATCCATGTACACCTACTCCAGAAATGAAGACGCTCGATCAGAGGATGAATCACTGGACACCTTGATGGGGACGTAAGGCTCAGTCAGGACGACTGAGCTTATGGAGGGGGTAATGTTATGATTTTCCAATTTTCTTACTGATTCCTGCTTACTCATATGTTTTCATTGTACAATATCATCAGACATTCATTCTCACAGCACTATTATTAGCTTACCCATTGTGTATTTAAGTAGAGCCTACACTGGCATAAACCCCAGCTACAGCTAAGGTTTAATCTACCCAGTCTTATCTCCATGCTGTGCAACTCTTTGTCTTGTTGCCATCCTTGTTATTCAGATATTGACCTGCATTGTCCTGACTCCACCAAAGTGCAAGTGGCAGGCCTTGTTTGATCATTATTTGTTGGATTGGTGGCTAACATTGGAATCAGGTCATGAAGGAATAGTACAAGCAGTGGAGAATTTTCATATAGTGGCACTGACCAAAGGGCCTGATGGGGAGATTGAGGTTGGTATTATCTGATTCCAAATGCAGGCAGTTAACTAATGATTTTCTAGGAGTTCCAGTGCCCCAGAAATTCAGTTTCGCGTCAATCTCAACACACTCAAGATTATGATGACTATGTTCTCAAGCCGACAGCTGCACCAAATGCTAGCTGTATTGGGCAGCGTATTGTTATTGTGGGTTATGGCCTGGTGCTCAGGGGCAAAGGGGGGTTGGTGATAGATGTCATCATCGAGGAAGGACTTGCAATGGTCATGGTCACATTGGACGATGAGCCTGATGTTCCTCAAATGTTTCTTCCTGGAGAGCTTACAATAGAGGGGTATATATTCATAGCCCTTGCTTCAGTATAGTGCTAATACTTCTTTGTAGACAGGGTGAACAGCTTGATATCAGGGAAACATCGAAAGCCCTTGAACAGATCAAAGGTCTCATCAAAACCACTGGCGAGACTTCTTAGATTGGGATACAGGTTACTGTCTTCCAAACAGGGCATCTACTCAGAAACAAGATCAGCACAGTCAGAGATGTGATTTGCGGCCAAGATAGCAACAGCAGACTGCATCTCATCATTGTGCTAGAGATGTATGACCCTGCAATAACAAATAAAGAGTATACAGTGGACTATGAACATGTTCTGCAGGTCGAGTGAGTGTCATCATTTCTAACTGTGGAAACAACCTAAAGCTTCTGCAGGACCAAGCTCCTCTTGAGATTGCATCAGCTGCTTATGCGTTCACAGATGGCTTTTCTTCCTTGACAGTCTTTTCTGCAATCCAGCTCTGAAGAATGCATGGCTCACTTGGGCTAAACCCAGCTGGGCCATTTTATCAGATACAGGGCTGCAACACCACCCTCCCACCTTGATCCGGCCTGGGATCCCTGTTCCAAGACACCTCTCTCCCTGGACAAAGCTCATCTGTCTCTGGATCTCAATTTCATCTGGGCTATGAACACCATGGTCATTGGGCCACAGACCCACAACTGCTAGGCCATGAATTGTGCATCAAAGTCAATGGCAAAGCAAAAACTCTCATCTTTCGTCAGGGCAGGAACAGCTCACAAGTGGAATGCTACATCTGTAAAGGCAAGAAAAAAATAGAAGCAGTCTCTGCTGAGCTCATAGAAGCCATGCATCCTGCCACTCCTCACAATTATAAACATTGGATTGTGATCAAAGGACAGCACACTGGCAAATATGTCCACTCCATTCGCTATGAGAAAGGGGCAACACCGAAAATGCCGATTTGGTGGACAGTAGCCATAGTCACTCCTGTGGAGGGCCAGGTAGATGAGCAGACAGGAGAGGAACTGCACCTAGAATCCACAGATCTATGCCTGGAG
The DNA here is from genome assembly GCF_030435595.1 of Desarmillaria tabescens. Lineage (NCBI taxonomy): Eukaryota > Fungi > Basidiomycota > Agaricomycetes > Agaricales > Physalacriaceae > Desarmillaria > Desarmillaria tabescens. The sequence goes on from NW_026848300.1 coordinate 3,349,085, forward strand.
AAAGAAAGCAAGTCTTCCAGGGAAACCAACATGCTGTTCAGCCAAAAGCTATAGGAGGAGGCGCCTCGTCATTGACACAGATCAATTCATAATGTAATATACCAATTGTACTGCCATACCCAATAATGTAATCTAGCAGTATAGCATATTGTAACTTAGGAGACATATTATTTTATCGTATGGGTACTGGCCCAACTTGGTTAAATCTGCAGATGGCAGAGAAAATGAATTTTGGGAGGATTCATATAGGCACAGTCATCATATTCTTACACTTTTTCTTCTTTGTTTCTGGCCTCCATCTGAAACACGCATGTCTCACCATTGTGTTTTATGGTATGTCTCCCTCTGTTGTTCATTTCATCATTCTGATGGGCTAGACAGGTACAGGGGGTGAAGACTCCTGTTGCAAATCTTATTGTTTGGGTGTATCCTATGTGTATTTAAGGGAGCCGTCGATTTTGAATCTAAGAATCCTTCCAATATAGTACAGGTCTACAATGTGACGTACAATGCTCCCTTGTTTCATGCAGGAGGTCACTCAGAACCCTGTGAGCAATTCTGGGCTGACTTGTTGGTATGTGCCTCTCATGATACAGAGTATGGAATGTTAACCATCTAGCAGCCATACATTCGCAATCACATGGTTTACAGACCAGGACGATCATCTGGTGAAGTGATAGAGAGGATTTGGGCAGGTAGTGCTGTAACAAAGAATAGCTCCTATAGGCTGGACGATGAACGAGTTGAGATAACTTGGGTGAGTGATACCTTTATGTGTTTACCATACGCATCTTGATATACATCCAGGCCTCGCAAATATCAGTTGACTGGCCTTTCCCCCACCTCAAGCGTGTTGTTGCTAAGGTCTGGAGCCTCAAAGCCAACTGGTGCACACATCTCACTCTCATTGACTTGCTGCTGATGTTTGCTTAGCAAGGTTACTGGCGAGGTCTTTCGTTGTCGTTATCTTCACAACTGAGTGCTCCAAGGTAAGGGACCATCCTCATCATTAGTATATGTCTGAAAATCTTTCAGACAATGCAAAGGAAGATAATGAGGCCATGTTGGCTCTGGGGGATTGATAATGCACGTAATATGCAAAATACATTCAAGAATAGTTAATAAATGATTGTTTTTGCTATTAATATAAGTAGTCGATATGAGAAAAATGCATTGTAAGCTCTTAATTTTGGTCTACAGGTAGAGCAGTGAGTTGTCTGCATTTCAGATGTACAGGAACTAATTGAAAGGGTTGTAGGTACTATGTGGTCAAAAAAATTCTTTGTTCACATCAAATCTGTTGAGCCACTATACAGATGCCACTTGTACCAAGAGCATACTGCCAGGAAGAGCAAAAACAAGTGACTCCCAGCCCATGTCAATCCATTTGCCATCCCAATAAATCAAATAATCCTTGATACTAGTCAACTGAGGATTGTGGTCCCTCAGGAGCTGTACATTGTCACACAAGCAGACTCTTCCTGCATGATTTGGAGTCACCAGAAAACTATGTGGTTCTATGCCATTCTGCATGAGTCAAGTCAGTTCAGAAAAACCTGCTAGCAAAAAGGTACTAACTTCATCCCACAGTAAGATGGTTACTTTGGTAGACATTGGAGCCTGGATCTGCACACGTATTTCAAGGAGACGGGTAAGCAGGTCTGAACCTCCAGTGAAAGGGGGGCTGATGGGTATTAGAGTACTGCAGACCAGAGAAGCTGACGGATCTTTGCACTGAAAATGAAACTCATGAGAATGATACACAGGCCATCTGAAGTTGGGGCAAAGATGAACCATTTGAAAATACTGCCCAAAGTAGGGACCTTCAGCAGTGCATATGATTGGCATGCTTGGAGGGTGAGGGGGATGCTCACTGAGCTGTACTTCGGGAGCAGGACCAACCAACTCGATGAGTTCCGCTGTGATGCTCTGTTCGATCCCCTCCTCAAGGACCTTCGGACTATGAAGAGGGTATTTTCCATGGAGATTGGCAAGTGTGAGAGACATGAGAAGTTAATGAAATGATGCAGTCAGTGTGGCTCCCCATCTCTTTTAAGAGATGCGATCTATGTTGATGCTTTGACCTCTAGATCAAAGCACTCAGGCACTTTGGCACACTCAAAGCCAAGTCAAAGCTCAAGACAATGGCAAGCCACTCCTTGTGTGGAGCTTTGGCTCTGCAGTGCCTGGCTTGGAATCATCTTTGGTATGACTTTTCAGTTGCCTTTGAAAGATCAATAACATTGTCTTTCTCTTTCAGTGTTGCTTATAAGCAGCAGCAAATGGGTGGCATGCCTTCTCTCTCTGACCAGCACCCATGGCACCAGCTTCAACGTATCCTGCAGAGGAGGAGGCCTGGATCCAAGTGAAACTGCAAGAGTATCTTCCAATGTTGGGCTGTGGAAAGGCCAGAGCTCAAGAACAGCCAGCACCTCAAGATGACAAGGATGCCAGCAATGCTGTCAGTCGTTTTATGAAGGAGTTTGAGCAGAACTTCAACTACAGTACCAAGACACCTAAAGAGCTGAAGACTCATCGTGCAGTATGTTGGTTGCTGCTGATATACTATGTCCTACTTATTCTTAATTGCCAGAATTTCAAGGGAAATTTTCATACTTTCAAATTGGCCAAACTGCACAAACTGCACAAACGAATCTACAATGAGTACTTTTCAACACCAGGTCCATCAATGAGTGTGGCTACATCTTCAGATGGGCCATCTGCCACCTCTTCCACCATTCCCATTGTAGTATCCACCAAAAATGACCACTCCAACACCATCTTCTCCAACTTGCCAGATCCTACTGGATGTGCCCTTTTCATCTCAAGCATCAGGAATGAGGTCAACATGGACATCAATGACTTTCGGAAGGAGAATGGTATTGGTGGCAGGAAACATGCAGGTCTGCTGCAGAACTGATTCAAAGAGAGATAGGATGCTCTATCAGTAGAGCAAAAAGAATGGGATGATCAGGCTAGGGCACTGATAGCTTCGAAGCCTAGTAGCATATACCAGTAAGTCTATTCATAACCTGCAACATTTTCTGCTTCTGATGTCACATAGGAATCAAGAGAGGCTAAACAGAGATCTCACTTCTGTTCTATATCATTTGAGGGGTCCAGATGCGCACCAAGTTGGAAATGCAGCATTTCTGGTTCTCTATGGTGTGCATTGATGTGCTCGGTAACAGCGAGTGACAAAAGGCTAGTGAATGGATATGAACACCACAACACCAAAACCCTCTACTACTCTACACTAATCACCAATATTATTGAGTTTGGGTGTTTCGAGTACGATAGAAGCACTCTGCAGACCTCAACAAATCAGGGAAGGGTTGTTTAAAGACATATATTTGGTACTAGTGAGCTACACAAGATGTAATACTCATGCTAGCAGGGTTTTAAGACACAATTGGATGAATAGTGACTCGGGTTGAGCAACTGTGCTCAGTCTAACTCTGATACTTCGAAACTAGTGGCACTCTGGGCCAAATACTGGGTCTCACAAGCAGTCTACACTTGACTAGCAGCATCCTAGGCTCAACTAGTGGCACTCTTGGCCTAAGAACAAATACTTTAACTCCGAGAAAATACTTTAACTAACTTCGAAACACTCTGAGTCACTCCAAGATGGAATAGTAACTTTAAGACACTCCAATTCGTTCAATACTATAGGTGACTAAGCGACTAGTAGACACTTCATCAAGGTTAAGCACAAAAGCCTTTAATTGGGGCACTAGAATATGGACTAGTAGGTCACAATCGTGGGGATGGCTTGCCTCCCATGCGAGGCCACCCCTTCTACTACTTATATACTACAGAGACAGGTACAGAATAAATATAAATAGATTCTCTAGGGGTAATATTGGTAAGGATATCTTGGCTAGTCACGAATTATGGTGAATAATCACGCAATAGTCGGCCTAGCCTGTTCTTTCTGTCGGATAGTGGGTTGAGGGACTCCACTATTGGGTCGTTTCCGCACCCTTTGCCCAGGGGTGCTCCACTAGTGACATGGCTATACAAATAGTCGGGTAACCATGCCTGTAGCAACTGCTCGATTGTGATCGGGGCACAGCCCAGCTATACTAGTGCTGATCATATGAGATCTGTATCACACTAGCCGGATCTGGGCTAAGGGTTACACCTTTACTGATTCATTTCTAAGTCCTTTCAGAAGTTCTCACGTGACTAGTCATCCTGACTTAGGCGTTCATGCCCAGATCAGTCCACTAGTGACTGAATAGTCGAGATCTGTGTGGGTTCTTACTTCTTGTTTGGGTGCTAGCAGCTGTATTCTTTACTAGTGACTGTATTTTACTAAGTCATACTAGCTTTGGAGGTGCTAGTCTAGTCGGCTGGTAGGGCTGACCCACTAGTGGTATCATTCCTAAGTCCTGACTCAACTAGTAGCATGCTAACTTGACTATCAGTCCGAAGTCTCAACTATAGCCCTTGATATACGACTAGTATAGGATAGACCTGCAACAGTATTGTTATAAAATCACAAAATCTAGGTGTGAACGCATAGACGGCGTATCACCGTAGTAAATTCTAGAAGTAGTACAACTTGTATTTAAGTATGACGCCTCTCCCTCGAGAGGCTAATTAATTCTCTCTCACACACATTCTCCTCTGTACTTCCAACACTCTGAATGATGTGTGTCTCAAGCAGAGCTGACATAGATTTCTGTAGCAAAACTGTCAATTACATGCAATGCAAAGGGGCTAGAGGATGGGTATATGTTGATGCATAGATGGGCTGCAAAATTTCAGAGTTCAGCGGTGTGTTGCAACGCTTGTCATTTTAAGGGAGCGGAGGGTCAGAAAATGGCATGTTACAACAGTGTTGCAACACGTAGATTAGAAAGCTTCATAAGACAATCATATATATTAGACAGTAATTACAAAAAATACATTGTTGTAACACATTGCAACAGTGCAAACGTCTATGATGTTTTTTGTTGTAACAAAATCGGTGAATTTACTGTGCACCGTTCTATCTTTTGGCTGGATAGCTTTGACGTTGGCCTGCTTGTAGACATAAAACGATTCAACACCTCTGAACTATCCCACCTTGCCCACATGATAGAGGCTGAATACTGGTTCATCATTACAGTGATGCTCTTCATCATTTTTGATCATGTAGAGGCTGATCTCATCAGGAAGTATTCTAACTTGTTTCCTGTGTGCCAAGAAATGACCAGTGAGATAATGGATGAGGTCAACGATTTTCTCCTTCATTGTATTGCAGGTAGGCTTTTAAGGCAAGAGAAACAATGCTTATTCTGATGAACTTTTCAGAGACCACCGCTGGTTTCTCAACTGCCTGGCATGGCTTCACCCTCCCAGAATTGCAACAACATTCAAGCATCGTAAATAGTATCAGAAGTGAGGATGAAATATTATAGCACTGAAGAATTACTCATTTGTTAATATTTAAAACAGGTAACCCTAGGTCATATTCTTGTCCAGGTTCAGTATGTAGTGTAGGTGAGTATCAAATATTGATGAAAAAATGGTCCACAGGCTAATGTGGCTAATATAGCTTTGATCATGTTGCAATGTTGTATGTTGATGTTTGTGTGTCTATGCTTGAAGCATACCGAGTCTTATTATACTTTCTAGCTTGGAAATGATATGTGGACTTTTACGGTGAACCCGGTCCTACTCTTGACTTCAGTAATGGTGGCAAACAAGGCTATGTTATATACAAACAAACACACATGGGACTAATTACCCTTTTGTCACCGCTCTTATTCTTTGCACCTGATATACATTGTGCTACCCTTTACGAAGTCTGGAGCGATGGTATCTCTAAAATGGAATGGAGTGCTTTCATCTGAAAACTCAGTTCTGAGTGGCAGGATTTTGTCATCAATGTGAGGATCCACACAATAGACTCTACAGATAATATAAAACATCTACAGGCTACTGTATTGCTCAATGCCAACATCGCATTCCTGGCCATTCAGAGCATTGACGAATCTAGTGTTTATAAGGGATGTTCACCCGCTCAAATAGCGAGCTATGTGTCAACGATTATGAGCATTGGCAGTGTAACTATGGGCTTGCTTTTACTGCAGAAGAATTGTCACAAATCTCGTGATTACAACCGCACCTCAGTAAGCTATGTCTTCTATCACTTGGTTTAGCATTCAATGTGTTTTCTAGTGGGATTTCCTTGGCATACAAGAAGGAGTCTTAGGAAAGAGACTTGGCCTAGAGACCCTGGCTATAATGTACAGCTTACCTTGGGCATGAGTATCTCCAACTTACTTCATCTTCTCAACAGCATAGTAACTTGAAATCCAGGATGATTTTCTTCCTGGTATCGTTCTGCCTTATGTGTTTCACTGCGACCAGTTTATCGGTCCGAATGATCGTGGGCAGTGCATTATTAGCCATCGGCATCCTCCTCTTCTGGTACCTCACGATATCACGCGAACGGTACGAGATGCGATGGTATGTGCGGGCACATGTCCATGTGGTTGATGCTTGGTATGAATTGCGCTGGGCATTGTCGGAATATTTTGCAGCCATCTCGGATTGGATGAGAAGAATGCCGTGGATGCCTTCGAACGATGTTGAGATGGCGTCAATGGATTCGCATACCACGGCGTCACTGGAAGTTAATGATGGATCAATGGCGTGCTCTCATGGGGCGATGTCAAGAAGTTCGTATGAGACGGCGTTAGCCAGTTCACAGGCGACAATGAGCTCTTACGATACGGCGTCGATGAGATCCATATAGCGAGTGCTGACGTGTAACGGTTGACTGGAAGGGGACAGGTCGATGAGCGAGCGGTGTTCTGGCAACCTTGTAATGCTCGGTGTTAGAGTATAGCTTTTCCTGCACGAACTTTGGTACGCTATGCTGGGGCTGAATTAAAGTAATATATAAATAGACGTTATGGGCGATAACGAATTTTGAGTGAGAATCAGTGCCTTTGTAGAACAATTCATCGAGATGACAAGTGAGAGACCTGAGAGAACAAGTTCAAAAGGTATGAGAAGCCGCGTCTTTTTCCCCACCTTTGCTGTCAACGTCTCGTAAATATGGAGTGGCCGTCGTCGTGAACTGGTGCATTTGTTTGAACAAACTGGACTATCTACGCGCGATTCATATCTACTAGCTTTGCGAACAAGACAGCACTTAAAGCAAAGGTACATTTCAGAAAATTTCCGTGGACTACAAACCGAACATATAAACTTACGGAGTGGAGGGAAATGCTCACTTCAACCGACACCACATATCATTTCAAGTACGAGAAATTTGACAAGAGAACCACAATCCCATGATGGGACTGAGGGAAGACTAAACATAATAACCTACGGACACTGGGTGAGTTGGGGGCTAGTACACCATGACGAATACGCACCGCCATCTCTTCAAATCAAAAGCAAACTCCGTCCAGCTCTCTTCTCCCGACCATTCATTCCCATGGTTTCTTAAAACCCATGGCCCCGATTAATTAATCACTCGTCAAGCCTGGATACTATCCGCAATCCTGCGGCGAAGCACTGAGCAAAAGATGTAGCGCCAAGAAATCTCTTCATGCCAGAGTAGGAAGAGCTCCACCGAAAAAACATACCATTGCAAGATTCCACCTCCAGGAGTCGAACCTGGTGCAATACGCACTTCCGCCAGGCTACGATGGACTGGCAAAGAAACAGATGACACCGATCATCGCTGTCAAGGACCGTAGTTCCAGCATCATAGAGAATAGAAGCCAATGCGAAAAGTCGGTTATTCAATCGAAGCGATGGAAAATAAACCTGAACTCACCATCTTCGTTGTTCTTACCCTCGGCAGTGAGTATGAATGGACCAAGATCTTGAAGCAATAAAATTGCTTCCCCAAGCATTGAAGACCTGCATTGAGGCCAGACAGCACAGCCAAGCAAAACGCGCCTCCAATTAAGTTCCCCTCCAAGACTTGAACCTGGTCCATCCGTCCGTGTATGCAAACATACTAGGCCGCGGGAGGTGTCGAGTTAAGACGAGATAATAGCGGGGCAAGAGCAAGGTAAGGGCTCGAGGAGAGGGAACATCAGATTGGAGAGGATTGTTCTTGAAGGCGAAGGAGGGATCGTTGATCTTGATCAAGCTTCAAGTTGATATGTGTAGGACGGGCGAGTCCTGAGCGAGACGAGCGAAAGAATCAAAGGGGGTACCGGTGAAACTGACCCCTTGAGTTACGTTCAAGTGTTCAAATGTTCATGTTAACGTCAATGCCGACAAATTGTCACGCTTTATTCGTCGGAGGTCTGTGCGGCGGTGTGTGGGAGTCAAGACAGAGATTGAAGTCGCCACATATGTGCGAGGGAATCTGTCATCTTCGGGGATGTGCATGTCACAGTTGATACAGCGGAATAGCACGCGTGCGCAAACCAAACTTCGAATACTCTGCAGGCTCTCTCGCTGGTGGATTTGAAGAAAGACCAAGGCGTCCTCTCATCCCAACATCATGTCATTAGCGGCCCCTCTTGCGCGTCAACAAGGCGGAGGCCAGATCTAAAAAAAATGAAGGCCGTTTAGTAGGCTGTATGTGAACAACTAGCAGAGACGCACCATGAATACACACGCGTCATCTTGCATCCCCAGTCAAGATCCACAGGCACTCACATCCTCCCCTGCAATCTACTCTATGTACATTGATCCCCGATGAAAAAACCATATCCCTATCGTCTGGTGAGTGAAAACGTCGGCTAAGTTACATACTCCAACGCAACACAAAAACTTACTTGTGGTGAGGACTCGAGTGGCATACTACTGCTATTATCCAGCGTAGTCATGATCAGTTTGAAATCGAATCACTGCAAGTGCTTCTTTCACTTCGAAGAATGTTTCGGCAGGAATAGCTGCACCGCTCAGCGGTATTATGGTCTAGCGCATCGATACGAAGGTGGATGGTGCTGGTGCTGGTGCTGGTGTTGTTGGTGCCGGACAAGGTCCCAATCAGGAACGGCCGGGGTTGACGTTGAGGAGGAATTCCCGGGTGAGTGTTTCTCATCCTCCCCTCATCCTTCTTCTTTCCCTCTCCTCACCCTCCTTCCTCATATGGCTTCAGACATCCCAGGGAATGTCTTACGAGTGTCGGGACTATTGTCGGTGAAGTCCTCGCTATCGTACGCGTCGTCTGTGAGCTTGACGTGTTTGATCTCGTGATTGTCATGAGTTTCCTTTTTGGATTTTGCTCGATTGACTTTTTCCGCTGACGTTCATTACAGCGAGCTCGCTATCGGTGAGTCCTCTTCACTCGTTGTGTTCTTTTTGTCTCTGATCATCGTTTAGGTTTGTTTCTCAAGATGGAGTTCGCAATGGTAAGTGCTAATTGTGATCCGAAGCTCGGGTTTTTTATACTCAGTTTTCTCCCTCCAGTGACCCAGTGGCAGACCTTCCTTCCCTCCTCCCAACCGCTGAGCTCGCTACCGAATGAACAGACTTGTACTCACGTACTCAAGAGGGGAATTGTCGGGATACCAGGTACGTGTCCCACTTGGACTCGTCTATGCTTGCTAACGATATTGTAGGGTCACGCTCTCACCGAAATCACGGCCACGACATGGAGCCATTGATGTGGAGCATCCGCTCCTTCAACGAACCTCCCCCGACTTGCCGAGCATGACACTACCTCCAAGCGACGATGGCACGATCCTCGAAATCGATGGCGGAGGGCGGGAAATTACTTGTATGAGATGCTCTCTCAGCCTTAGAGGGCACACGGTGCGGGTGGCAGAAGTTCTGGGCATTCTTTTGGACGAGGTACGTATCCTTGATTCCGTTTTTTATCTTCATTCTAACACGCCATACCAGGTTCTCTACCCGAAGATAATAAGATAGTGACGGCGGCGGAGTACGACGACGAGAGGACATGTCTTGACGAAGGGGAGGGGAAGAGACGGGTGCGAGCACAAAGGTCAGGCCATGGAAGGTATGTCGACTAGCCCTTTTCTCCCTTGTGCTATCCTCACCTATTTCACCAAGATCCTGGACCTCTGTACGACGCCCTACCTCGTTCAACAAGTTTTCATTGGAGCTCACTGGCGCCGACATTAGGAGCGGCTGCGACGGGGGACGAATGACTGGAATGTACTAGGTGCGTCTTCTCGCCTATTCTTGAAGGGCAAGCTAACAGTGTCAGCGTAGTGAGACTGGACTACATGACCGAGTAGTACACGCAGAGTAGTGTAGCGTGCGGGAATGCGGGCTCGGGCGAATGGGATGGGAGTGCATGCACGTCGACATCGCTAGGGGAGTGGTGGGGCAGTAGTAGACCATGCATGGCTTGAGCAGCGCAGACGTGCCTTGACGTGGAGGCGCCGCGAACTTGATTCTCATGCAACAGAGGTGTCGTAGATGCCGGGTGGTGTTGATCAGGGAGTACACGAAATAACTGGTGTCCTCTCTTCATCTCTTGAATGGCATATCTCGTAATACCAGTGCGGATTCGGCATTATCTACCAGTGACTCATTACATAACTATGCGCACCAGCATCATCAACTCATAGAGGAATCCAAGGGTGACAATCCGGAAACCCCAGGCCGACGTACGAACCACGATCGTTTTCCGTCGTACCACACCACCTCCGTCGTTTCTATGAATCGTTTGACTATCCCTTGTCCCCTTACTTATGCGAATGACAAGGGAAGAGTTTGATCTGAGGCTTGATTGTGAAGGGCGCCGTACTCTGGTTTTCTCCGAGGGTTACGCAAGTCCAGCTGGCGTAGAGCGTGAAGTTGGCGCAGAGGGCGCGGAACTATGAAGATGGGATTTTGGTACGGGACTTGCATCTGTGTCACTTTGGAATTTACATGAGTATCCAGGTTCTAACGTTCACTACCCGATGACCAGTGTAATGAAATTGTTATTTTTTCGATGCGAGTTTCGACGCAACCTTGGGAACAGATGATGAAGAGGCGTTCCTTACATCCGTTTATCGTCGTCTGAACTTGCCGCCTATTTCGCTACAAGCTCCCCATTGACGGCCGGTGCCTGTTTCAGACTCGGCGCGGTCTTGATTGTACACCTCCCCGGCTAATACAAACCACCGCCACCAATTACTCCGTGTCTTCGACGTCACCTACCAATGGCTAATCAACTATGTGCGCCAGCTCATAGAGGAATCCGAGCAAACCTCGTCGGGTGCTCCCTAGTCAACACCGCCCAGCATCTCCAACACCTCTGTCGCACGAAAATCAAGTTTACGTGCCCCATTTCCCTCGACTACGACGTGGTCCTTGCGTTGTATTCGAACCACACCCAGGAGGACGAGTAGCTTGAAGATAAGGCTCACGCTGAGGTTGTGGAAATACCCAGCAAAGAGCTTGAATGTCCTGGGGGACCTATGAGATTTCGTGGGAGGACATCGCTTGAAAATTCTGTCGTTTCGCCGGGCTAGGTGTGTATGCTCACCTCTGCACCTCTTCATACCAATGAAGGTTCCCAGATATATGGTACACGAAACCCGAGATCAAGCCTCATGGCAAGTATTATTTCTATCGTTCTTCGCTCCTTTAATCCGAACCAGGTTGGTACAGGACATGAATAAAACCTTTCGAGTACCCTTGTCTTCGATGCTCTATGAAAACCAGCCACGCTACAAGAACATACGCACCATTCCTGTTCATCCAACTGCCGCCTCGTATAACTTCTGTAGTCGAGTATATCCTGGGTCATCGAAACACACCAAAAGCTAATAGACGCTGTCGTTAAAGTTCCGTTCGAATGTGAAAGAGACCCAAGATAACCATGGGACTAGGGCCCTTGTAACAGTCGGACAATACAGAGTCGAACGTGCTGCGACTGTACGACGATGATGGAAGTTCTAATCAATTGCATCCTTGTTAATTTTAGGATTTATTTCCCTCGTACAGGCACCAATGCGTGTCTATCCAGACTTTCGGTGCTTCAGCGCTAGCCATGTCTCACTATACCCACCCTACCCTATTCAATGCATCATGATATGGCGTCAATCACCTTCTCATCACTGTTCCAAAGGCTGTTGATGTCGCAACGCGACAATGCGTAGCAGCTTCGAGCGACAGTCTGGCCTGACCGCTTTCACTGTTCATGCTTGTCAATGCATATATCAACAGAGGTAGAAAGCGTGCTCATCATGGTCTGTCGTACGCGTCCAGATCAAGCCCGGAGAAGGTGTGTTCTCCGGGCAAAAGAAGAAAGCGCGGAAATCTTCTGATTTGATCTCATGAAGTAGGGCACAGCCGAGTAAGGCGGTATATTACACATGAAAGAGTATGAGAACAATAGCCCTTCTACCTTGCTTCTGTATCTCGACCTCGTCGTTGAACCGCAGCTCATGTTTCTCCCTCAGTGGTTACTGAAGGCCCTCTGGCGAGTGCTTTGCAATCAAGCTGGCGGTCTCTCGCCTTTGAAAGCCATTCTACTCCTCTGGCGCTCCTTCTGGCGCTTCTTCCGACGTTTCTCGCGTACTCAAGATGACGGAGCACCTGATAAACCGCCACAGCACATACCTGACCAAGTTTCCTATTTGCCCCAAGATATAGAGCCGACGGCCCGCGCGATGTCACTTGCGGTCGAAGATGAGCCCGTCCCCACTGTCGTGTGCCGAAGCGCTACTCTACCTTATGATCCAAGGTTTTCCTGCGATATGGCCCCAATGTCTGTGGCGAGCCCTTCCCAGACTGCTTTGGAAGTCGAAACCGATTTGAATCCATCGAATGGACATCCGCCCCTCCACGATTCTCGTCTTTCATCGATCACGCAATCACCAATTGAAAGCTCCCTTGATTCGTATGCCCGCTCCAATCCCTCACAATTATCTCAAGATACTAGCGGTACAGTGTTCAACTCTGCCGCGGATGCGCCTCTGAACCCATCGCATGCTCATCTACCGCATGCCAGATCTACGTCTGGCAAGGGGGGACTGTCGTCCGACTCTGAAGCTGAGATGTCCGCGGTAGTGATGCCATTGCCACCTACTGCTGCACAACACGATGGGAAAAATCAAGATGTTTCCACATTGCAGAAGGAACATCCTTTCTTCGTACCCATAGTTCCCAGAATGCATCCCAGGGTTGGGTCTCGGTATGTCCATTTTTATTGTAATCCTTGCCTACTCTAATGACATGCACCAGACCAAGAAATCCGCACATTCCAAATGTACCCTGGGTTGCTCCTTTGACTACCTCATTTACTCTGTACGTCTTCGTTTCTTCATTTAAGTTCTTATATTTGATGTTCGTGTCTAGCCATGGTGTTCCCAGCGATTGGTCCCTGCACATCACCCCTGCAGGTGTTCGCTACTATGTACATGAGAAGATATTTCACGCGTCGGTCAATGCATCGTCGACGTCCTGCAGCTCTCTGCTACGAATTTTTACCTACGAAGATACCGCCTTACCAGAAGTCCTGCAAGAGCTGACTGGGTTTCTGGATAATATCCTCAGTTACATGCACACCGAGGGTATTACTCTCCCACCCAAAGTAGATCTTGTTTTGAGCTTCGGACCGGAACTTGAGGATGGCACCCATTGTTGCGGATATTACTTTGCAGATCACATGCATTGTTCAATCTTTTGGCTGGATGGCTTTGACATTGGCATGCTTTCAAAGGTAGAACGGTACAACACCTCTGAACCATCCCATCTTGCCCATGCGATAGAGGCTGAATACTGGTTCGTCGTTACAGTGATGCCTCCATCATTTTTGATCATGTAGGGGCTGATAATAGTCAGGGTGCATTATCGCATGTTTCCCTGCCAAGAAATGACCAGTGATATAATCGAAGAGGTCAACGATTTTCTCATTCATTGTATTACAGGTAGGCTATCAAGGCAAGAGATATGATGCTTACTCTGACGAACTTTTCAGAGACAAACTTTGGTTTCTCTGCTAAACATGGCTTCACCCTCCCAGAGTTGCAACAACATTTCAGCATCGTGAATAGTATCAGAAGTGAGGATGAAATACTATAGCACTGAAGAATTACTCATTTGTTATGTTCAAAACAGGTAACCCTAGGTCATATTCTCGTCCAGGTTCGGTATGTAGTATAGGTGAATTTCAAATATCGATGAAAAAAAGGACACAGGCTAACGCGGTTGGTATAGCTCTGATCATGGATAAACGCTGTATGTTGATGTGTGTATGGCCATGAAGCATAGTCTTACACTTTCTAGCTCTAACAAGATACATGCACTTTTATGGTGAACCCGATCCTTTTTTTGGCAACAATAACAGTGACGAACAAGGCCATGTTCTATTTAAACGATTTCGCACACCACTAATTACCCTATTATCGCCGCTCTTATTCTTTGCCCCTGATATACATTGCACTGCCCTTCACGAAATCTGTATCGATGGTATCTCTAAAACGGATTGGAGTGCTTTCACCCGAAAACTCAGTACTGAATGGCAAGATTTTGTCATCAATGTGAGGATCCGCACGATAACTCTAAAGATAGTCTAACATGTCTACAGGCTACTGTATTGCTCAATGCCAACATCGCATTCCTGGCCATTCAGAGCATTGACGAATCTAGTGTTAATAAGGGACGTTCACCCGCTCAGATAGCGAGTTATGTATCAACGATTATGAGCATCAGCAGTGTAACTATGGGCTTGCTTTTACTGCAGAAGAACCGTCACAAATCTCGTGTTTACAACTGCACCTCAGTAAGCTATGTCTTCTATCACTTGGTTTAGCATTCAATGTGTTTTCTAGTGGGACTTCCTTGGCATACAGGACACAGACTTAGGACGGAGACTTGGCCTAGAGACTCTGGCTATCATGTACAGCTTACCTTGGGCATTACTCATGTGGGCGTGAGTATCTCCAAATTACTTTATCTTCTCAGCAGCATAGTAACCTGAAATACAGGATGATTTTCTTCCTGGCAGCATTCTGCCTTATGTGTTTCACGGCCTCCAGCTTATCGGTCCGAATGATCGTGGGCAGTGCATTATTAGCCATCGGCATCCTCCTCTTCTGGTACCTCACGATATCACGCAAACGATATGAGCTGCGATGGTATGTGAGGGCGCATGTTCATCTGGTTGATGCTTGGTATCGATTGTGCTGGGCATTGTCGGAATACCTCGCAGTCATAGTGGATTGGATGAGAAGAATGCCGTGTATACCTTCGAACGATGTTGAGATGGCCCCGATGGGTTCGCATACTACGGCGTCATTCGTTAATGATGAGTCGACGACATGTTCCCATAAAACGATGTCAACGAGCTCGTATGAGACGGCGTTAGCCAGTTCACAGGCGACACTGAGCTTTTACGATACGGCATCAATGAGATCTCACACAGCGGATGTTGACGTGTAACGGTTGACTGGAAGGAGATAGGTGGTGGGCAAGTGGTGTTCGGACAACCTTGTAGTGTTTCGGTGTTGTATCTAGAGTGTCCCTTTTCCCGCGTAGACTTCAATACCCTAAGCTGAGGCTGAATTGAATGTAATATATAGACATTACTATTGACGATAATGAGTATCGAATAACAACCAGTGCCCTTGTATCACTGATGAGAAATAATTCATCGAGGTGACGAATATACTGATCAGTGGCGCCTAACAAGAGTCCCGATACCGGTAACCAAGCTCCTTGTTCAGCTGATGAAGGACTTGAGGCGTGATCCTCATCGCTAAGCTCCTCGACCTCCCTGTTGTAGTTGGAGTACATCGCAAAGATGACATCGTGGTTGAGCGAGACAGGATTCACACATCCGAGTGGTAAACGACAAAGGCGTTGGAGATATTGAGTTATGTCGCACAAGGAGAATATGTTGAGATCGCCTCTGATGTCTTCAGGATCGACATTCTCTGGGTTCTCGGGCACCTTAATCATTTATCAAACCTGGGTACCATCCGCAATTTCGAAACACTGAGCAGAAGATGCAGCACCAAGAAAACTCGAGTATCCACCGAAAGAGGAGACGGAAAATGCAATTTCACCTCCAGGAGTCGAACCTGGTGCATTACGCACATCTACTAGGCTATGATGGGCTGGTATAGAAACAAATGACACCGATGATCTTTGTCAAGAAGTTAACTCGAATCGGAGGTCGTTAAGAAGAGTCGGACGTTCGATCAAAAGGAAGGCAGATAAAACGTCTGCGCCAGCCCCTTGTCCCTACTCTTAGTAACGTGTTTCAATGGATTAAGATCTTGAAGCAATGAAACTGCATCCCCAAGCGTTGAAGATCTCCATCTAGGCCAAGCAGCACAGCCTCGCAAAATGTGCCTCCCCTCCAAGACTTAAACCTGGTCCATCCATCCATGTACGCAAACATACTAGGCCGCGGGAGGTATCGAGTTAAGGCGAGATAAGGGCTCAGGGAGAGGGAATATCAGATTGGAGAGGACTGTTCTTGAAGGCGAAGGAGGGATCATTGATCTCAGTCAAACTTCAAGTTGATATGTGCAGGCCGGGCGAGTACTGAGCGAGACGCATGAATGAATCAAAGTGAAACCGACTCCTAGAGTTCAAGTGTTCGAACGTTCGTGTTAACATCAGCACTGACAAATTGCCACGCTTTATTCATTGGACGTCTGTGCAGCGGTGTGTGGGAGTCAAGGCAGAGATTGAAGTCACTACATACGTGCGAGGGAAGCTGCCATCTTCGGAGATGTGCATGTCACAGTCGACTCTACAGCGGAATAGCAAGCGTGCGCAAACCAAACTTCAGATACTCTGCACGTTGTCTCGCAGGTGGATCGGGAGAAAGACGAAGGCGTCCTCTCATCCCAACATCGCGTCATTCGTGGCACCCTCTTGTGCGTCAACAAGGCGGAGGCCAGATCTAAAGAAAACAAAGGCCGTCAGGTAGGCTGTATGTGAATAACTAGCAGGAAAGCACCATGAGTACACACGCGTCACGCATCATCAGAGGAGATGTGAGTAGAAGCCATCTCCGGAACTTTGGCTCGGTAGTAGTCATGGTCCAGTCTTCAGTCTTCTTTGCGGGATCGCATTACCACACAATTCAAAAAGATAGCATAAACCACAGCAAGTGCGAGGGTGACGACTGAAGCTGAAGGCCCATAATGGCTGTCGGTTGGCAAGAAAGATACAGCACAGCCACTGCAACGTGCGAGGTCGGAGGCCAAACGAATGCTGGAACTCACGATCCTGATATTATTCTTGTGGACTAACAGTGAAATTTATAATCTGAATACATATGAAAAATAGAAAGACAGGAGGGTAAATTAATACAAGAGGCTTTACTACTCGATTATTCTACGCTTTCCCCGTCGGCATCTTTTTCTTGCTTCTGCTCCATTGTTTTTGTCTTGTCCTCAAGGAGCAGCAGCGGGTGGAATACGTTGAATGTATAAAGCGCCAGTACAACCATCATTCCATCGAGCACATCTAATTACCTGGTCAGAACGTCGGGCAGCCCAAAGCAAAGACACAAAGCCTCACTGAAATAAACTTGGGTGGTAATGATTCTTCCTGTCCACCCATCTGACAGCTCAATCGTTCGATACACAGCTCTGTTCGACTATCAGCTCCGCCGCCAAGTACCAAGACCCAAAAAAAGGACGTACCGAATAAATAGACAAATCGTGCTAAAGGCGAGAGCTGCGATAAGGAGTATCAATTTCACGTTCAAGTGTCCTCTGGTATGTCGCGTCCGCGAATAAGCTTATCAGCCAAGTATCTTATAAGAAACTCGCTACCCAAGATGGCGTATATCGTGATGACAGCTGCTTCTAGTCAGAGAGAAGGTCTTGTAAACGACGAATCGATGAACACACCCAATTGGAAGGCAATACCACCTAGCATGATGTGTCCTCCCTGGCCAAACCACGAATCGTTAGATTCCAACGCCAGCAAGAAGATGGTTCCTAAAAACCTTTTCGGGATTCGTGTTCTCCGACACAGCCGTTGCTGCCAATCCACCACCAATCGCTTGTATCACAAGGGATATCACATCGCAAGAACAAAAGAGCATAATATCTATATAAAAAACCAGACGATGAGCAAGACGATAAGAAGCCCCCATGGGCAGAAATTACACACAGGCTCTTGGACTCAAGCGACTGTAACCGGTTCCGAGACGCTTGATCAACTTCTCGGGGATCACAAAGTTGACGGCCAAGAGCGGCGTCGGCGCCAAGATAGTACAGGTCAATCTATTCTCATAATTAATCAAAAGACGTTGGGGACTGGACCAGGCAGTGGTACTCACTGCATCTCGTAAGGATCTGGGAGGTCAGGATTAGAACTTGACCACAGCCGCGCACTCCAGCCCAGGATCTCGAGGAAGCCGCATAGGACAGCGGTAGCCAGTAGCCACCATGCGTGAGAAAAAACTGCTTGGCCGGTGTGTATCACTGCGACGAGTCAAAGAGGTGCATATTGAGCCACGAGATGAAGGTATCATACGGGTCGATACGGAAAAGAGGATTAAGAAGAGTATTGAGATCCCTCTGTCGGGAACATATCCGTAGAAACCTAGGTCGTCCACTTCCGCAGCGCGTTTGCCGAAAACAAGTACTGTAATACCTACAGGTTAGGACAAAGGACGTTGGATAAATCAAGAGTGACTTGCCTTTGTCTGGCATCATGGAGATGGTCGCTAGATGGAAGCAGGCACCATCCTTCTCTTATACGCTCGCCAAGATATCATGCAGCTAAGGTTGGAACGGGATGAAATGGCGGACTTCGGGAAATTGTTAGATCATTGTGCTATGTGTGGGAGGGCGCCTATGTGGATGAATTATTAGGCTACGGCGACGGGCACAGATTCCTCGAGAACCAATACCTTTTCCGATGGTGCCAGTTGGCATTTGACTCCCATTGCGCAAAGAACGAAGGTCCGGATAGACTGGACCTGGCTGCAGAGGTGTTCGACAATGCATGCAAGTACTCGTCAGGCAGAGTCTAAGTATACGCATGTCGTCGACGTCAGACGAACCTTAAAATGAATCAAGTGGGAAAATCAATCACCAGAAAGGATGGCTGTGCACGTCTTCTTTGCTCCCGTGGTGCACCGGTTACTTGCCCGACCAATGATGACGCCTTTCGATTGATATCTGTCTTTGGCAGCAGGCCTGTCTAAAGGCGTGCGCGTCATTACATTGTTCTTGAGCTTTTGTGAGGCACCTTCTCGTACTATGAGCAATTCATAATGGGAAAGAAACAGTAACTCACTTTCAGGGTCAACAGGTTCTCTTATCTCGTCCCCAGATGCAGCACCGCTCAAATTTCTCCGTTAGACGCCGCGAACACTTGAAATTGAATGGTGCACGTTGTGGCCGTGATTATCTCTCGGGGTCGTTTCAGCGTAAGGAGAATCAACCACGGTATCTAGCATATGTTCAGCAAGGATGGAAAAATAAGTCGATACAAGTATGCACCGAGTACTGTCCCGGAGTTCGTGTTCGCGGGGTGTAGCACCTTATTATATAGACCTTTCATCACGAAGATCAGTCCCAAGATGACAGCACAATCGTGGGGGGAAATTTGACATCTACAAGCATAATAATACGAATATGTTAGTGAGTAGCATCGGAATAGCGATGGGATACTTAGTTTACCCAGGCATTAACGCAGTCTTCGAATTCGAAGTAGGGGACATCCAACTAGAAAACATTTATTCTTGAAGACATTGAGGTAGCGAGGCGTTCCAGTCTCGAGGAAGTGCGCGCCTAGAAGGAAAAACACATCAGCGACAATAAACATGGGACAAGAGAATGTTAGGAAGGTGGTCGAGGACTCACTGATGGGATGTCCCAGTCTTAGACGGTTTGTCCACCGCGTTCTTCACGTTGTTCATGAAGTCTCCCTCCGAGGGACGCGATTTATCCTGCCAGCTAATCTTCACAACCATTTCCATGCCTTTCCGCTCTTCGTAATCCTCTGCCGTTGCTTCGACGACACTTGTATCCCGTCCGATAATTCCAAGCTGTCGGAAGATGATTTTCCCCAGCATTAGGACCACCGGATTTCCATCCGCCTTCTTCAGCGTCAGATTTCTCCCTTCGAATAGCGTCGCGGTGTCCTCCAGATGTTCCTCCGTGTATTCTGCGTAGTCGCTGAGGATGGGGTCTTCAACGATACTGTGAATACCGTGTTTTTCGAGCATGACTCGATGCAATCCGATTAGTATAGCGATGAAGGAGTCCGGGTCATCTTCCATGGCAATCTCTTGTGATACGATAATCGACGAGCGTTCATAATAGTGCAGCTGGAGATGAGTACTGCCAATCAAGGAGCCAATACTGTGCGTCCTGAACACGGCACTAGACCACACTTCCATCGCATAGCGCCGGTACTGCAACGGTGGGTCTTCCTTGTTCTCGTTATCCACGCATTCTCATAGATTCGCGCGACGCCAAGACTCAGCCTCCTCCTGCATCGTAGTTGGATCTTTCTCTTTCGATGTTCAGAACGCCTTTCCAGATCGCGAGCTACATGAGTCCACGTCGAATTTACGACCTCCGGGGTACATTGACATCTGAAGAAAGCATCATATCCCTCTCGTCTGGCGAATGAAAGCGTCGGCTAAGTTACATGCTCCAACGAAACACAAAAGCTTACCTGCGGTGAGGACTCGAGTGGCATACTACTGGCCATTATCCAGCGCAGTCATGCTCAGTTTAAAATCAGATGACTGCAAGTACTGCTTTGGCTTCAAGAATGTTTCGAAAGGCACGGTAGTATCTCTCAGCGGCGTCATGGTCAAGTACACCGATACAAAGGTAAATGGTGGTGGTGCTGCTGTTAGTGCCGGACAAAGTCCCAATCAGGAACGGCCGACTGGCACTCGGCCCGGCTACCGAAGCAGCGCCACCAGCATCCAACTTCATCAACTTTTCTACCGTCTCCCTATCATCTGCAGTTTTCCGCCTTAGTCTTTGACTGTCCTTATGTGCGTCTCCTTTTCTCAACTACTTGCTACGAAGAGGGATGACTAGGGAGATCTTGTAGATGCCCCACATTTACCCCGGCCTTAATATTAATGTTGGACCTCTAGACTATACAGACCCTTCTTCGCGAGAACGAATGTCCAAAGCATCGGCATCGATACAGACCACTTTGAAGTAGAGCTAAACTTGATCATCAAGTACGGAACTGCAGGCGAAGGGATATGGTGGCCACACAGATCGTACCTTTTCGATTTCGTGCTCTTGGAAGACTGGGGAAACCTCTGCCGGTAAAGAGAAGTTGAAGCGAGACCGAGGAAGTCATTCCATGAGGACGCAGGACAACGGTTTATTCGCTTATTTTCAGCTATTCCAGTTAGCTTCGCTCCTGAGCTCCATTAATTCATCGATTCTCTCGCCGACTTGCTCATGACAGTACAAAACATCAGTTCTATGCGCTCTGCGATGGATGAAAGCGCCTACGTATACGACATACCATCATCATCGTACGTGGACCACATTAACATCGTTTACACTATCCTCCCTACCAATCCTGGACGTTAACCTTATATCCCGTGTCTGCAAACTTGGGTTGGCGTAGGAGAAGAAGATCGTGCGGGCAAGATAAGGAAATCTTGCTCCCAGAAGATCACATAAGCAGCATGCTCTCTCCCTGAACCTTCCCTGCCGTTGTTGTGGACCCAGTCGTCCGTTGAGAACTGGACGTGGATGATTTCTTTGTGATTTTGACGTCTCGCTCCCGCTGTGGAAAGTGTTCAAATCCAGACATCAGTTGTGGCGGCGCCGGCGTCCTACGACCCTCGGGTTCCCCGGTGATATACATCGAGGAGGAACTCGGGGTAGTTATTGAAAGGTGTACACGAAGCTCGAGATCAAGCCTCATAGCAAGTATTATTTCTATCGTTCTTCGCTGCTTTAATCTGAACCAAGTCATTATAGGGTATTAATAAAACCTCTTGAGTTCCCTTGGATTAGATGCTTTATGAAAACCAGCCGTGCTGCACGAACATACGCACTATTCCTCTTCCTACCACCACCTCGTATAATTTGTGTTGTCGAGAATCATCGACATCCTGGGTCATAGCGTATCGTGGAATAATAGCTTGCTTATTATCCTTATGCCCACACTGCTGCGACCCTTACTAT
Organism: Desarmillaria tabescens; assembly: GCF_030435595.1. Taxonomy (NCBI): domain Eukaryota; kingdom Fungi; phylum Basidiomycota; class Agaricomycetes; order Agaricales; family Physalacriaceae; genus Desarmillaria; species Desarmillaria tabescens. The sequence goes on from NW_026848300.1 coordinate 3,371,119, forward strand.
TCAATCTGTCATAACCTGCCGTCAATCGAGCCTGGGCTCGTCAATCGCCTTCCCGTCACTGTTCCAAAAGCTGTTAATGTTGTAACACGGCAATGCATAACAGCTTCGAGCGACAATCTGGCGTTACCCCCTGGATACTTGTGCGGGTCAACGTATATATCCAAAGAGATAGCACAACATGCTCATCATGGTCTATTGTATACGTCTGGACTCGGTCCGGAGAAAACATATTCTCGGACTGAACAAAGGGCACGAAATCCTCCGATTTGATCTTGTGAAATTAGCTACACAGCCGAGGAAGGCCGAACAATACACACGAAAAGGTGGTAAACAACAGTCCTTGCCCCTTGCTTCTGTATTTTGACCTCATCGCTGAACCACAGCTCATGCTTCTCCCCCAATGGTTGCTGAAGGCCCTTCAGCGAGTTCTTTGTGGCCGCGTTGGAGGTCGCTCGCCTTCGAAAGTCATTCTGCTCCTCTGGCGCTTCTTCTGGCGCTTCTTACGGTGTTCCTCGTGTACTCAAGATAACGGAGCACCTGATAAACCGCCGCAGCACATAACTGACCAGGTTTCCTATTTACCCCGAGATATAGAGCCAACAAAGTGCGCGATGTCGCTTGCGGTCGATGGTGATGCAGATGAGCCCGTACCAGCTGTCGTATGTCGTGCCACTCTACCTAACGATCTAAGATTTTCCCACGATGTGGCTTCAATGTCTGTGGTGAACCGTTCCCAGACTGGTTTAGCAGTCGAAACCGAGCTGTCTACATTGAATGGACATCCACCCCTCCACAGTCCTCGTCCTTCATCGATCACGCGATCACCAATTGAAGGCACCCTTAATTCGTATGCCCACTCCAATCCATCACAATTATCTCAAGATACTAGCGGTACAGTGTTCAACTCTGCTGCAGATACGCATCTGAACCCATCGCATGCTCACCTGCGGCATGCCAGACCTACGTCTGGAGTGTTGTCTGACTCTGAAGCTGAGACGTCCCCAGTAGTGATACCATCACCACCTACTGCTGCACAGCACGATCTGAAAAATCAAGATTTTTCCACATTGCAGAAGGCATATCCTTTCTTCATACCCATATGTCCCTGGATTCTTCCCTGGGCTGGGTCTAGGTATGTCCATTTTTACCGTAATCGTTACCTACTCTAATAATATGCACCAGACCAAGAAATCCGCACATTCCAAACGTACCCTCGATTGCTCCTTTAACAACCTCATTTACTCTGTACGTCTTTGTTTCTTTATTTAAGTTCTGATCTTTGATGTTCGTGTCTAGCCATGGTGTACCCAGCGATTGGTCTCTGCACATCAATCCTCAGGGTGTTCGCTACTATGTACATGAGATGATGTTTCACGCATCGGTGAATGCGTCGTCGACGTCCTGCAGCTCTCGGCTACGAATTTTCACCCACGAAGATATCATCTTACCAGAAGTCCTGCGAGAACTGACCGGGTTTCTAGATAACATCCTCAATTACATGCACGCCAAGGGAACTAATCTTCCACCTAAAGTAGATATTGTTTTGAGCTTCGGATCGGAATTTGAGGACGGCACCCATTGTTGCGGATATTACTTTGCAGATCACATGCACCGTTCTATCTTTTGGCTTGATAGCTTTGATGCTAGCATGCTGGCACATGTAAAACTGGGCAACACCTCTGAACCATCTCATCTTGCCCATGCGATAGAGGCTGAATACTGGTTCGTCGTTACAGTGGTGCTTTTCATCATTTTGATCGTGTAGGGACTGATAATAGCCAGGGTGCATTATCGCATGTTTCCCTGCCAAGAAATGACCAGTGATATAATCGAAGAGGTCAACGATTATCTCATTCATTGTATTGCAGGTAGGCTTCTAAGGCAAGAGAAACGATGCTTATTCTGACGAACTTTTCAGAGACAACCTTTAGTTTCTCAACTGCTAGACATGGCTTCACCATCGCAGAATTGCAACAATATTTCAGCATCGTGAATATTATCAGAAGTGGGAATGAACTACTATAGCACTGACGAATTACTCATTTGTTATATTAAAAACAGGTGACCCTAGGTCATATTCTCGTCCAGGTTCGGTATGTAGTATAGGTGAATTTCAAATATCGATGAAAAAAAGGACACAGGCTAACGCGGTTGGTATAGCTCTGATCATGGATAAACGCTGTATGTTGATGTGTGTGTCGCCATGAAGCATAGTCTTACACTTTCTAGCTCGAGATCGATACGTGAACCTTTATGGTGAACCCCAACCTTTCCTTTGCACCAATAACAGTGGTGAACAAGGCCATGTTATATATAAACGATCACGCACAGGACTAATTGCCATACTGTCGCCGCTCTTATTCTTTGCACCCGATATACACTGTGCTGCCCTTCATGAAGTCTGTCATAATGGTATTTCTAAAACGGATTGGAGTGCTCTCATCCGAAAACTCAGTACTGAATGGCAAGATTTCGTCATCAATGTAGGGATCCGCACGATAGACTCTAGAGATAGTCTAACACATCTACAGGCTACTGTATTACTCAATGCCAACATCGCATTCCTGGCTATTCAGAGCATTGACGAATCTAGTGACGATAAGGGACGTTCACCCACCCAGATAGCAAGCTATGTGTCAACGATTATAAGCATCGGCAGTGTAACTATGGGTTTACTTTTACTGCAGAAGAACCGTCACAAATCTCGTGTTTACTTCCTCAACAAGGTAAGCTATATCTATGGTCGCTTGGTTTAACATTGAATGGGTTTTCTAGTGGGAATTCCTTGGCATACAAAGAGGAGACTTAGGAGAAAGACTTGGTCTAGAGACTCTGGCTATCATGTACAGCTTACCTTGGGCGTTACTCATGTGGGCGTGAGTATCTCCAACTTACTTTATCTTCTCAGCAGCATAATAACCTAAAATCCAGGATGATTTTCTTCCTAGCGGCGTTCTGCCTTATGTGCTTTACCGCCTCCAGCTTATCGGTCCGAATGATCGTGGGCAGCGCATTATTAGCCATCGGCATCTTCATCTTCTGGTACCTCACGATATCGCGCGAACGATATGAGCTACGATGGTATGTGAGGGCGCATGTCCATTTGGTCAATGCTTGGAATCGACTGCCCCGGGGACTTTCCGTACGCATCCCGGTCAAGTTCAATATGGGTTGGACACAAAGAACGCTGCAGATGAGTTCGAACGATGTTGAGATGGCGCCGACAGGTTCGCATAAGACGGCGTAACCGGTTAATGATAAGTCGACAACATGTCCTCATAAAACGATGTCAACAAGCTCGTATGAGACGGCGTTAGCCGGTTGACAGGCGACAATGAGCTTTTATGATACGGCATCGATGAGATCTCATGTAGCGAGTGTTGACGTATAACGGTTGACTGGAAGGAGACGGGTCGATGGGCGAGCGGTGTTCGAACAACCTTGTAGTTCTTCGGTGTTGCATCCAGAGTATCCCTTTTCCCGCGCGAACTTTGGTACGCTATTCTGGGGCTAAATTAAATATAATATATAGATAGACGTTATGGACGATAACGGGTTTTGAATGAGAATCAGTGGCTTTGTAGAACAATTCATCGAGATGACAAGTGAGAGATCTGAGAGAACAGGTTCAAAAGGTACGAGAAGCCGCGTCTTTTCTCTGCCGTCGACATTTCGCAAGCATGGAGTGACCGTCGTCGTGAACTGGTGCATTTGTGCGAACAAACTGGACTACCTAGATGCAATCCGCACCTATCAATTTGCGAACAAACAACGCTAAAACAAAAGGACATTTTAGAAAAAATTTCCTTGGACTATAAATCGAACATGTACACCTACGGAGTGGAGGTTCAATCGACGCGACATATGGTTTCAAATGCGAGAAGATTGACAAGAGAGTCGTAGTAATCTCATGATTGGTGCGAGTGTCTGTGGGAGGCATAAGCATAATAACCTATAGATAAGCGAGCTGGGGATTACACACAATTATGCACTGCCATCTCTTCGAATCAAAAGCGAACGTCTGGCTCCCTTCTCCCGATCATTCAACATCCGCGTGGTTTCTTGTAACCCAAGCCTGATTTATTAATCATTTATCAAACCTCGCAATCCTGCGGCAAAGTACTGAGCAGAAGGTGTAGTCCCAAGAAACCCCTGCGCACTCGAGTAGGAAGAGCTCCACCAAAAAAAAGATACCGATACATTATTCCACCTCCAGGAGTCGAACCTGGTGAATTACGCACATCCACAAGGCTAGGATGGACTGATACAGAAACAGATGTCCCTGATCAAGAACCTGCATCAGAGGTCGTTAGGAAGAGTCAGACGTTCGATCGAAAGGAAGGGAAATAAAATGTCCATGTCAGCCCCTTCTTTATCCCCACCGTGGGCAGCGTATTTGAATGGACCAAGATCTCGAAGCAACAAAAATGCGCCGTGTCCCCAAGCATTGAAGATATGTATCGAGGCAGCCAAGATGTACTTCCGATTCAGTTCACCTCCAGGGCTCGAACCTGGCTCGTCTATCCGTGTATGCAGACATACTAGACCATGGAAGATGTCAAGTTAAGGCAAGATAATAGCGAGGTAAGAGCGAGGCAAGGTTTCAGGAAAAGCCAATGGCATCAGAGAAGTTCTTGAAGGCGAAAAAGAGATCAAGCTGATATGTTCAGGTCGGGTGAGTACTGAGCGAGATGATAATAGGGTTTGAGTGATGCACGTTTCGAGTGGATGGGACGGCACGCTAGTCAGGACGAGTGAGTTTCACCCATGGAGTGACACGGTGGCTTTCGGCAAATACACAGCCACTTCCCGATTCTTTCCGAAGAATGAGGAAACGATAGAGGGTTATTATCGGGGCGCCTCTGCTTTCTTCGCAAGCAATCAAGGGGATAGCCCAAATACCGAGCTTGCATCCGCAAGCTCCATCACATTGCGGGAAGCGGTAGGCTAAGAAAGGATGCTGAGGATGATGTGTGTGGGGGGTGGTGGAGGTTCAGAAGTGATGAGCGAACCGCAAGGTCAGAGAGCAGGTGGTTGAGTACGTCGTAAGGCTGCCAATTCAAATTCAGCACGAATAGCAGGATGTTCCCGCACATATAGAGTCCATGCCTTGGAAGACCACCGACCCAAGGCCTGGATAATGGCCTCTGACAGTCCGAGCGATGCGTAGAATGTAGCTCCACCCACTCGCAATGAGTGACCACCGAAATCTTTTCCCATAAATGTGAAGAATTTTTTGTCAAACCAAGAGCGAGTTGGGATAGAGCCATCCTCGCAAAGAAACAGAGGAGACCGTGGGCCATGATGGGAGTCCCGTAAGACCACATAATCATATAGGAGTTTAACGGGGTCAGCAACGTCTTGGTGCGTGAATAAGACATCAGACCCGTGATAGAAAGGGTCTGATTTGTGATAGGGCAGATGATATTGTACGCGGCCATTGTCAAAGAGAAGTGAAGAGCGCTTGATCACCTTGCGATAATCTTGGAGCTGTTTATTGTTATTCCAGACCAGTTCTCCGGATCGATGACAGCCATAGAAGCCACATGAAAGAATAGTAATGAACAGGAGATCGTCGTAAGACCCTGACATTTGAGCCAAGAGTTGAAAAGTAGCGAGATGTGATTGGCGGAGGGGGAGCTTCCTCTGAACGGGGTCCGCCCAGACCTTTTTTGATCCTCGTATCGTTGCTTGTACTAGGGGAGAACGTCGACTGTCGTCAAAGTAGGGATAAATGTCTCGAAGAAAGTGTCGGACTCCTGAAAGATATTTCGGGCTGGAGGCAATGAATTGTGATGTGTATGCGATGTAACGGCTAAGCGTTAAGGGTGTTGGGTCAAGGGGAAGATGGTGGGAAATACAAAAGCGTGCATAGTCCCTTGCACCGGTAGCATAACCTTTAATTGATGCCAATTCGAGAGCATGGAGCTGAAGGAAGAGAGCCCGTTCGTCAATAAATGACAACGAGTGGACTGGGCGAGCTGTGCGTGGAGCACGCTCACCCAGGGCAGTTAAAAGCACTCTCTCCATCGCACCGGCAGAAGCTCCCTTGGCGGAGTGAACATGCGGACGTGGTCTGCAGGGAATTTCAGATGGTATTCATCTATCAAAAGATGAGAGAGAAGATCAGCATGGATATTGTTCTTGCCTTCAATATGCCGAACTCGGATGTCTATTCCTGACTTCAGGATGAGGGATGCAACAGCCTGGAGGGGCGCATTATGCATAGATTGTGCCACCGCTAAGGAATTGAATGCCACGACAGAGTCCAGGCTATCGGTGAAGAGAAGCAACCGGCAGGGTGGTTTAGGAAGGGACGTGGCATAGTGAATGGCGGCGAGGATAGCCATGAGCTCCAGGAAAAAGATGTCAATAATGGTACCAGGAGGTGGAGGGTGGAGTTGATACACAAAGCCATTGCCAGCGAACACAAAGGAAAGCCCCAACCTGAGAGCAGCATCAGTCCAGATGATCATCTCGGCTTGACTATCCATCCAATGTGTAGAGTCAATGAAACGAATGCCAACTGCATCAGGAATCGTCATCGACAACCATGTCAGATCTTCATGGACTGCTGCGTTGATAAAGATCTTTGTAAATCTGAATGATTTTCCTGCCATCTTCCTATATAGCTCGGATAGGGCAGGATGCCCCCAAGGAAAGACATTCAGAGCCCAATTGAGGTAGCCAGCAATGCGTTGCCACTTTATGAGTATAGGAGCACGACCGGGTGTTGCGAGGAAGAACTCGATGTCGGAGACAAGATGGTCGATGGAAGTTTGATCCAAAGAGATGCTTCCTTTATTGGCATCGACCCAGAATCCTATAATTTTCAATGTTTGGCCATGTAGCTGCTTTGGATCGTCAAAGAGGCAGGAGATAAACTCCCAGAAAATCAGTAATTGAACCTGTCGGCTAGGGCAGAGCAGGCCTCGATAGAACATGAGGTTATTTGCGAAGTCCCATCCGAAAAAATCATCCATATAAACATGGAGGTCCAGAATGTTCAACTTATAGATTCCGATCCAGCAAAGCAGACTGGACACTGAGCACCAGATGCGAGGTGATGCCCGGTTACCGAAGACTAGTCGTCGAACAATGTGATACCAGCCGTCGACAATGACAACCTGTCAGATTTGCCAGAGAGGATGTGCTGGCAGATTCAGGAAGGCTTTTGCGATGTCACTCTTGTAAAGGATGAAGTCTGCATCAGGATAACGCTGTCGAGCATTATGCAGTGCTTCTCCAAAAGGGTGCATGTCATCATATTTCACATGAGCTTCTTCAGGAGGAATTCCAGCATTGAGACCAGAGGCAGTATGGTCAGTAACCACCCTTGGCTTTCCCTCTTGCCACACTATGAACATTGGTGAGACTTTCATCCCGGGCAAGAGTTGGAAATTAGGCGGTAGCGCAGGGGACCATCGGCCGGCAGCAACCTCGCGATCTCTAAATGCTCGAATCTCTGCAAGATCCGCAGGGTCTGATGCATAGTTTTCTGAGTTATCCCTGCTAGACTCCTCCCATTCTCCAAGGTCAAGAGGCCAGAAGCCATCTCGAAGGCCTCTGATAACTGAATCAACAAAAGGTTTATTAGGGTGTAGTGAGAGAATGTTCTCAAGCCGGTCAACGTTAAAGGGAGTATCAACAAGTATATAATCTTTGAGAGCGGCAAGGGTAGACTGTAGTTGTGGATCGTTAAGCAACTGTTCAGGGGGTGATGGTAGAGGAGATGCAGACTCAGTAGAGGCTGCTGCTGGGGAAACAGGCTGCATAGGTGAAGAGGATGATGATTCGGACCATATATAACCACGCTTGAAGTGAGGACCCGCAATTTGATTATCTTGCTTATGCTTCATCCCTGCCAGCGATTTAGGACCTTCCGCTGCTGCTGCTACCCTCGATGCTACCTGTTCCTCTTCCAAACCTTGTACGACACTGGGCCTGGAGGAGGGAGGCACATTTGCTGTTGTCTTTTGCTCGGTGGTTAGCTCCACACTCACTACAGGTGCCATGGCGACAATGATTCGTGCACGGCTCCAATGTGCAATACCCCAGGTTCCAATTCTCGCAAGGTACTGCCGCACGCTTCGGATTTGGGAAGGAGGAAGAGGAGGGGCGCTTCGTATTGCACTGCGTAATCTCTGGGCGGAAGATCTGAGATAGCAATGGGATCTGGACCTCATTCTTGAGATCCATCCTGAAAGGGCGTTTTGCATAGTGTGACCGAATATCTTCATCAAAGCGAATCGCAATTGCTGGGTCATGCGGGACAGCCCTAAAGAGTTCGACAACAGTCTCACAATAAGTGCTAAGCTCAGCCTCTCGATGAGGGTAGAGGGACACAACACCCTTTGACCAGGCATCAAAAACACGATACCAGTCCGCCTCGGACGTAACTGGTCGTTTTGCAGATGAGGTGTCCTTTTTAATGATCGCAAAACCTGCAAATAATTCCTTAGCATCCTCATTGTGGTCGTAGCCTCGATCCATGGAGGCGAAGAACTTTGGGAAGTCAACGTAGTGGTCCTGGATGATAAGACACCAGAATGGGCGAGCAATGGGCTCCTTGAGAGGAAGGGCCTGAAGGAAGGCGATAAGGTTGTCGAAAGACTTCTCAGTGGCATAGAGTTGGCGGAGATGGAACGTCTCTGCAATATGTGGGTCAGAGATGCCAGATGAGACAAGTGTCGCAATGTGCGGTGCTTGCGCGAGAATAGTAGAAGAGATTGAAGTTGACTTCTGAGCAGAGAATGTGTCGAGACCAAGAAGACTGGCAAGTAAGCTTGTGGCATCTGTGCCAGGCTTCGCCAGCGATCCTGCAGTCTTGAGTGTGCAGAGCTTCGCATGCAGACTTGCCCAGGCCGTGTTGACACACGTGCAACGTGTTCACACATGTAATTTTGTGAATTCTAGGAATGCAAACGTGTGTGTGCCCCGTGAATAATATTAGAGTGCATGTAAGGCATAGAGCGCTACACACTGAGGCAGAAAGCACTATAATAAAAATAATATGAGTAGAGCGCATGGCTTAGACTTAGAACGGCACACTTGTGTCATTTAAGTGTGCAGTCTCAGTGCTTATACACACACACTGTGCCCTCCTCTGCAGTGTATCACTCAATTAAATTCACTGAAGATAATATATTGAAGGTGCTTTGCGCTACATTGATCTATGACGCGTGAACCCTGCCGATCCAGCAATCACCGAGAAACGTCATCCTGAATGAAGAATCAACAAGTCTGAATACTCTAAGGAGTTCTCGGCCAAAGAGAAATAAAACCCGCTGCCCATATGAAATATTAAACTAGAAATGGTTGTGCAGCAACCAATAAAATAAAACTCGCTCACTAGATAAGTTGCGTGGCACTGTAATTAAATCCGCAGAGCCAATAAGAAGACACATGCCGCATGGCACAATGAGGCTAGGCCTTGCCAAGTGGAGAAAACAGCGGTAGCACACGTGCTGACATGGAGTGCTGAGTAAAATAATGATTACTATCACTATGGCTGATGCGGCACGCAAGAGAAGGGAGTCCAAGGTGGAGCATTGTCTATTTTCAGTATTTACATTTCATATAGTTAACGGTAAATATAAGAGTGGTAGTTACAGGTAGTTAGCAAGTTTTCAGACCCCCGCAGTTGTACTACGAAGCAGCGCGCTTAGTGTACGATGAAAGGATTTTATTTGAAGCTTTGAGCAAGAGAGTATTATTGAACTTAGAATTATTTTGAACACTTTGAGAGCTCGCGAGGCACGCCATGCTCAAGCACGCTTGATTTGTTCAAGTAAAGTACAGTAATTGATTGCGCTCTACTTAGAGAATATTGTATTGTGATAACTTGAATGTGCATTTGTGTTTTTTTTGGAACTTGTTTGTGAATTCCGAGTTATTGCAAGTGGCAGAGGTTCGAACCCTTTGGCTTGTCAGTAATCTCTGAGGTTTTTTTGGTTCATTCCCAAGTGGCATAGGTTCAAACCCTGTGGCTTGTGGACGTGTTTTCTGTGTTTGTGTATCTCTGGATCACATAGGTTAGAACCCTGTGGGTCTATGAACGGGTTTTGAAGTGTTTTCTGCTTGGAGCACAAGGCTTTAAGTTGTGTTAAGTGTATTGTGAAACGTTGTGGACACTTGTGTGTTGCGCATGACATATTTTGAGGGTTATACGTTCTTGTAGAACATTTGGGGGCTTGCGAAATAATACTTTTGCCTTGAGGCCGAGTGATTCTGTCGCTCACCTCCTGTTCCAAAAGCATTTGGACTTAGAAGATTATTATATTGCTAAGCACGCTATATTATATTGTAACGTGCAAGGATTATTTCAATACTACTGCTATTGTGTGCTTGTATTGCACATCACCCCCAAACTACTGAGGGTTTGTGTGTGTGTGAGTGTGGGTGTGGGTGTGTTGGTGTTATATACGCTAGTGCATTTCTAGCTTGGCATGCACAGAGCCTCTTCAGCATCTTCGACTGCACGCAGTCTATTAGCCTCTCACTCCTTTGCCTCCATGGCCAACCTCTGTTCTTGTTCCCTCCGGAAATTTTTGACTTGTTCTGCGGTGAGACCTGCTGGTGTCCTCCCTCGCTCTGGCGCGTCAGCGTCATCTTCATCACCATTGCCCTCATTGTCGTCGTCTTGCCAATTGTCTCCAGATCTTTTGGGACCAGCTTGTGTGAGACGCTGCTGCAGTTGCTGGACATAGTCGGCCACGACCTCAGGAGTGATCCCCAAAGCCTGAAGCTTGAGGGCAAAGTCTTTGACATCAAAATCTCCGTTGACGCAACCTTTGAGAAGATCTTCACATTTCTTAGCAAGTGCAGCAACATTATCAGTGCTTCGTTCGTCCGGCATGAATGATATTTAGATTTCGAAGGAGAAATGAACGAAAAAGTGAAACGGTGAAAACTTCAGGCACACGGGGGCTGATTAAAGGCTTGTAGAGTAAGAGGATAAATAAGTAGGCAAAGCCTACTGTGCAACCTTGGATTGCTCCTTACCCTTGGAACCCATGTTTACGATGATAACTGTCTTGAGCAGTGCCAAACTGTCTGGACAGGGGCTATACTCGGGGTTGGCTTAGTAATTTTTGGTGATAGGTGATCATCCAGCATGCAACGGCTTATTTGCTGAGCGGTTGCCGCTGTGGCTGAGAAGTCTTTCTTTCCGAACACTTCCTATTGGTTTGTGGGCTGGTCAGAAAACTGTCGACATCAATTTCCTCTTCATTTCCTCTCACCTACTATCACCTTTTTTGCTTGCACATTGCAAGTGATTCCTACTTTCACTGTCCTTTTTCTGCTCTGTGACTGCAGATGCCCTCAACTACTGTCTGTTCTACAGCCCCACTCAGCTGCCAGTGGGTTAATAAAAATCTTGCAAAAATCTGCCTCAGTGCTATCGCTCTGGTAACGCGTTGTGGTATTATGCATCCACTTATCTTCAATGGAGTTTCCTGTTACATCATGTAGATTTGATATAGCGAGAGAATTCAGTGTTGATGCAAACCTGCAGATCAGAACATTTTGCTACAGCAACTGCAACTTGCAAGTAATGTGTGCTGATTGTTATGTCTGGTTTTTGGGAAGTACATACCCTTTCATGGTCAGACTTTTACTGCCATATAACAGTTTGATGAATGTTGTGATGTGTTCATTGTGGACTAATCGACCTTGTGATGGCATAAGGTGTGCAGTATTAGAGATTTGAATATTTTTTTTCTTGTGATGGTGCCAGGTGCATAGGGCATGTAATTATAAGATGCTGTTCAGATGCCCATAGTCTGGCTGGGGTCCGGTTCAGGACCTTGTGGACCGGGTCCAAACCCGAACCGGACCTGCAGGTTCAGGTTCGGTCCAGGTCCAGGTCCAGCATAGCCACCTAGGTCCAGGTTCGAGGTTCAACTGAGGTGAAAATTGCGGACTGGGTTTGGACCTGGTCTGAACCTGCTGGACCTCGAACTATTTTCACTGCTGAAAATGGACCTATCTGCTATGATGTGCGACTATCTCACTGTCCCAGGATCATCTACATCATCAGAGCATGCTTTCTCACATGCAGGTCACACTGATTCTGACCCTCATTGATGAAACCTTGATGCAGAGAAGTTGTTAGGATCGTGCCAATAGGATTGTGGCAGTAAGTGCATGTAGCGGAATGCCATGGGATGCATCGGGCATAGGCAAAGCTATTAGCAACATCACCCCTGAGCTGAAGCCCTAAGATGGATATAGACAGAAGTCCACAGAGTGGCAGAGATGAGGTAAGAGATAAGTCCAACAGATCGGAGTTCTGCAGACTGGAGAATGAGAGTGTGACTTAGAGTCAGAGAGAGAGATTGGGCTGAACCAAGTTGATATTTGAACTGAGTATCTACAGTGTAATTCTAAGGCTTATATACTAGTTAGGAGTCCAATCTAGTTCCTACTCGGAGTGGTCTACATTCTAGGGTTGTCAGAGGATGTATTCTACTGGTCGGTAGCTGATGGGGTCTGATGACATGTTGGCTACCGATGTCAGGCTATTGATAAATTGTAATGGAGAAGTGAAATATAAAATGGAATATGAAATGGAATATGAAATAGAAACTGGGAATTGGAGTCCGTAGGTTTCCAGGCTGTGATTTGTTGGGTTGAGTGGAAGTCGGGTTGCCATCAGCATGCTCGTTACAGTATCCCCCCCTTAGCGTTCTTGCCCTCAAGGATGCAGATCCCGATGGCTGAGTGTGTCCACGTGGAATTTTTTCTGGTTGGTCATGTGAGTTTTCAACTCTTGACCTGTAACCACCACCATCTCCATGTCTTTCCCTAACTCTGTCATCAACATTTGCTATGTCCTCTAATGTTGAGTATCATTTGTCTGTAACTCCTGAGCCTTATGAGCTCGCCCCAACACCCGACAATCTTCGCCCAGAAGAACTAGAAGTTTTCTTCAATGAGTGGGATGCCATGGAAAAAGCAAGGGAGGATGCCGTGGAGGCCCATGAAGCCTGGAAGGCACAAAAGCTGAAGGAGGAGAAGAAACAGGCCCAGGAGTTGGAGAGATGGGAGAAGAAGTTGGCATGGGAGAAGCAGGTTGCTGAAGCCAAGGTGAAAAAGGAGCAGGAGGAGCAGGAGGCCGCAGAGAGGAAGTGACAAGAGGAAGAGGTGGAAGCGAAGCGATTGGAAGAAGAGGCAAGGGCTTTGAAGGAGAGGAAAACTGCAGAGAGGAAGTTAGTGGATGAGGCCAAGGCCAAGGCCTTGGAGGCTTGGAAGGCCATGGAGGCTGAGAAGGAGCAGGCAAAGGAGAAGGAAGGTGGCAATGGGAGTGAGGGGAGCAAGGTTGGTAGCAGCTCTGACAGAGATGACGAGTGGGAGAAGGAGACGAAGGGGAAGGTGTTGAAAAAGTTGGTAAAGCAGAGGAAGGATAGGAAGGGTAAGGGTAAGGCGACAGATTCGGAGGCTGCAGGGAATTCAAAGAAGAGGAAGGCCAAGTCCAGTGTGGTGGTATTGAGTGGAGAGGAGGAAGTCGCAGGGCTGTCGGGGTGGCCATTGAAGAAGTTGAAAACTGAGCCTGAGATGCAGGCAGATGACAAGGAATATAAGGATAATGGTAGGCTCCCCCATGGGTTCCAACTATTTTGCTGACTTGGTGCATAGAGCGTTGTGGACGTTGTAAGGTGGATGATGTAAAATGTTTCATTTGCCATGGGCATACTTGCGAACAGTGCAAATTGAAGAAGAGCAAGTGTGTGTTTCCACAAGGTGAAGGTTCAGGATCCACGGGGTCCAGTGAGGTCATCGACCTCCTACAAAAACTTTGCGACAAGATGGATGATTTCCAGGAAGGCTTGGAGAGGGTAGAGGGAAAGGTGGATTTCCTCAGAAGCCACGTTGATGACTTGGTCGACAATTTTCCTGAGGGTGATGCTCTGGAATGGCCATCGGATTTCATCAATGAGGAGTTTAAGGAGGAATGGGTGGCATCTAAGGTTGAGCTTGGAAACCTCAAGAACGTGAACTCGGAGGCCCTATGGATCATGATGCATATGCAACTTGACAAGGATGTTGCCCAGATGTGGAATGCCCACATGATGAGTACTGAAACCCTCGATGCTGCGGATCCCTTCAAGGTCGCCAACATGCAAGTTTGGTACGGCTGTCTCAGGAAAGATGGTCTTCAATTGGCCATCAAATGTTGCGACCATTTCTTGGACACAAGGGATAAGTTCTATGCACTCAGAGGCCGTCGGATTGAGTGGGCATTGTGGAAGAGGTATTTGGATGATGCAGATGAGTTTTTGGTAGAGGATTCTGAGGAGAAGAAGAGGGATGAGATGTGCCCGAGTGTGGGTGTGTTACGGTTTATTCATTTTTCTTTTACTCAGCCTGATTACTCATATGCGATCACCACAGACAGACTCTCATGGTACTATTATTAGCATACTCAATGTGTATTTAAGTAGAGCCTCAGCTGGACTAAACCCCAGCTTCGGTTAAGGTTTAATCTACCCAACATTGAACTCTGGGTTTCACGACTATCTAAGTCCTCCATCAACTTATTCCTTCATCTTTGACTTGCTAGAGTATCATCCACCGAAGTGCGAGTGGTGGTCCTAGTTCGATCTAAGTTGATTGAAGTTGGTTGTTGACATTTAACCAAAGCTCGTCCTACGTTGCCCAGTGCCACGTCAGAGAACGAATGCTGCCCAACATCCTACCCATATTAATCCTGGTTGCAGTAGTCCTTTGGGTCATACCCATTGTACTATCTGATCCCACATTCCCAATCCTAACGGCAACCCTCGTTGTGATCATCATCCGATTTTATACTGCAGCACCAGTCCTAGCCAGCATACTCCTGGTCGCATATACTGGATACCTTCGCATCTGAAGAAATTGCCCCTCTCCTACCGATTACCCCCTGCTTGACCAGAAGAGGTCTTTGTCCTACGTTCGTGAGGACAGTCTCGAGACTGTTAGCGTACAACAAGAGGACTGACGGAAAAGCACCTAACAACCCTGGCATTTTATGCCACCTTTCAAAATTGCATTTTCAATTACCCTTGCCATCCTAGTGGCCTCGACTATCGTCATCCGACGGATTCTATGCCAACATTGGAACTCATCCCCACCATCTCGGTCACCTTTACCCTCTTTACCCTTGCAGTCCTACTCCTCGCCATATGACAGGCCTGGCATTGCTGCTGTCGTAGAAGAGAGGCAAGAGCACGGCTCCCATTTCATTATATTCCTCCTTACATGCCACAGACGGTCGTAATTCCCCCCACCTCACAAACCATGCTTCATGATGGATGACCCATCACACCCCCAGGAGGAAACTCCAGCACAGAGTCAAGCACCGACAAGTCGAGCATCAACTCCTACTGAACCGCCTCAGTCGACATCACAGATACCAGGGGCATACTCCTCGACCGAGGAGACAGTCCCGTACCAGGCCTCTTCGACCTCCCTGCCCTCTCAAGCAAGTCAGGAAGCGACGAAGAAGGGTCTGTGGGATCGAGCCAAGGAAGTCCTCTCAACCTCTGGGACGACGAAGGCAGGAGGATCCAAAGCTTCCTTGAAGCGGACGGGCTCGGGGAGGAAGAAGAATCTGACCCCAATCCAGGAGATCAGTAGGCAATCAAAGAAGTCCAAGGCGGCATCCCAGGAGATGATCTTGAACAAGATGATGGAGAGCTCGGTCTTGAGGCCTCCGCCGCAACTACCACCAGTGCAAATCCAGCAGACCCCTCTCGACCAGGAATGGTGACAGGCAGCTGGCCAACGGAGAGAGGAATACCAATCGCCTGGTACCCCACCACCTCCTGGGTCTTTGCCAGGGAAGAAGCTCCTGTGGCTGGAGTATCAACCAAAGGGGCCACGACAGAGCCCGCCCAAGAAACCACTACCACCACCACCCTCACCAATGAGGAGAATCAGTGGATCTGGGACCAGATCGAGGAACTTAACCCCGATCACGCTGAGCCAGGTCCCAGCACCCTCGAACTCCCCCATATCCCCAATTTCACCCCAGGAGTCCCACCAAGAGCCTTCACCATCCCTGTCCCTCAGTACCAGTGACCATGGACACTTCTCTACCACACGCTTGTCGAGTCCCTCCAGCTCACTTGAGCTGCCAGGGTCTCCCCAGCTGAGCAGGCCAGAATGGACAGAGCTAGAGAAAATGATGCACAAATCTGATCCGCAGAGATCACCTATCTCCAGGGCCTCGACGGCAACTGGAACCTACCCCTTGAACCTGACACCACAGAGGATGAAATCGCCAGAAGGGTTGCCACTGCTGCCCTTCGATACACAGGAGCAGTCCAACGAGCTGGAGTGGACATCGAGGAGCGAAGATATGCCTGGTGGAACTACCAGAATGAGCTCTATGATGAAGGATCCAACCTCTACCTCGCTGGCTATCGCGGAATTGCGCCCTCTTTGTCCCCTGACTTTGGCGATCGCCCCAGAGATCCTGAGGCAGGTCTGAGCCGTCGTCACTAGAAACGTGTCCGTTCCCCCCGCCCTCCTCTTCTTTACAAGCTGGGCATTCCTATATGAGATCCTGGCAGAGGACATGATACAGGATCCCCAGTGGCTCCTCACCGAAGGGGGGGAGGATTATTTAGATGCTCGAGACCAGGGAGACGTTATTATGATGAAGAACATAGTAGAAGTGGACGCCTAGCACCAGACGGCTCAGGTATGGAACCTGTGCCACCCAGACGATAAATGACAAGGGTGCACGCCATACCGAAGGCTGGCGATAATGCTGAACCCATGGGAGTTGGAAACGCTCAGAGCGGGTGCCAAAGGCAGGGCCGGACCAGTCAGTCCGACCAACCCAGGGAAGGGGAAGGGAACGAACACTCCACTGTCACAACCCCCTGGGCCTCCTGACCCACCCTGACATGGTCGTCCCAATGGGTACCCATCCCCCTGCCATAACCGAAACCTCCATTTGTTACCATGACCCCTGAATCCACCAATGCCTCTGATACCCCCATCGCCCCCCAACACACCACCTGCATGGCAACTAGGGCCCGCCGATCCAAACCTGTGGGATGACGTTAAACCCAAACTAATCTCCCTGCCGGAGTTTTTCGTCAGGGAATCTTTGGATATAACCTGCTATCTCCATCATTGTGAGTTATATTCAAGTATTCCCGAAGTACTACACCATGAACAACGAGGGGCAGAACCCCTACCGAATCATGTTTGCTCAGTTGTACCTGAGGGGCAAAGTGCAGGAGTGGTGGACCAACCAATACTACCGGTATAGGGACGCTCGGGGGCACTGGAGATTGCCATCATGGCGAGAATTCACTGATGATCTCACCACCCAATTCCGCGAGGTCACTGAATTGGCAATCTGGAAACAGGAGTGGAAGAAGATCTGACAGTCGGACTTCAAATCGGCTATGGAGTTCTTCACGAAGTTTGAAAGGTTGGCCCACAAGTGCAAAGAGTTTGGGGACAAGAAGCAAATGTTCAAAACTGTGGAAGCTGCTATACGTCCCATGGTCCGAAACACGGTAATGCATGGGGACAATACTCGCCCCACCACCTATGCAGAATGGAAGCATCGCATCAAAAAAATTGACACCAACTATTGATATGGCCTTGCGCAGCAGCAAGGCAATAAGCCCTCCCAGAACCAATCAGGTTCCGGTCGAGGCAGCCAGAATCAGTCATCAGGGAAAGCCGGGGGACAGGGTTCGAGTGGTGATAAGAAGGATGCCACAGGAACAATGTATGGGGGGGGCAGGGCAGCCAATGGAAATCGACAAACTGCGGAGCGATAAGCGGTGCTTCAAGTGTGGGAATACCAGGTGGAACTGAGACCATAAATGTCCAACGGACAAATCAAAATGGCTCCCTGTCAAACTCCCACCTCGCAAAAAGATCCCCACTCAACGACTATGCCAGTTACTTGCAGAAGCCGAGAAAGAAGAATTAGGAAAAGACACAAAGGTTGAGGAGGTCAAGGAGGAGAAGTCATCAAAAGACGAGCTGGCGTCAAAATAAGCGATTCGACAGTGTCAGCAAAGGACTTAGTTTCTAGTGGTGTGAGCTCTCTCTATGCTGGTCGGACTTATACTACGTATGTAGGTACTCTGTATGAACAATATCATAACATTTTCGCCATGCTCCCTATCGAAGAAACTAAGGAAAACGAATCGCAAAACACTAATGGTGTAGGAGGGGATTTCCGCCGCTCCACGCAGCCTGCATCTAGCAAAGAACCCCGAGGGGCTGCCCCACCTCAGGAACCCCTGCTTGACAATATGGGGGAAGTTCTGGAGAACCCAGCGAGCGCCCCATGTCAAGTCCAGACTAGTGCCAGACGTGGTTGCGGTCGCCCTGGCAGGGAGAATCGGCCGATGACCCTGACTGACGGGCCTTCACTCGTTGTTCCTCCAGTCAGCAGTGGAAAAGCAGCTGAGGCCGAGAACCAAGAGGGCCATACTCGACATGTATTATGAACCCTTTGGGACCCATTGGACTCGCCAGGCATTGCGACTCGCCCAGGACGAATCAGCTGCATTTGCCACCCTAAAGCGGTGGATACACCCTCAAAGGGCTGGGGAAGTAACACTTGAAATGTGGGATTCACTCAAGGAGCAGCCGGAGACAGCAAAGGAAGCAAGGAACAGGTGGGAGTGGATGGAGGATCTGAAAAGACCTCCCATGTACATACGAGGGAGAAAGGGATGCAATGTATCCATTGACGTACAATTGGAGATGTTAGACACCCAAGACACATTTGCCCTCAAAGCATTAGTAGACAGCAGGGCTACAGGGAGTTCCATCGACCAAAGTTGGGTTCAGGAGCACGGAATTAACCTCAAAAAGGTGGCCCATCCCATTCTGGTTTATAATGCCGATGGCACCAGGAACAGAGGAGGTGACATCACTGAATACGCCGAGGTGCGATTGCGAATTGGAGACCACATGGAAAGAATCGAGCTGGCCGTAGTTGATCTCGGTTCCATGCCCCTCTTCCTCGGGCATGATTGGCTACAGAGGCATAACCTGCTAATTGATTGGGATATGGAGGCCGTAATGTTAGCCCGTTGCACCTGCCATAAAATTCCGTTCCATCTTCCTGACACAGATCCATCAGCACGATGGGATGAATACGAGAAGGGAGATACCATCTTGGTCATAGACTTCGAACAAGCCTTCCATGTATGGGCCATGGGGACTAAAGCCAATGAGTTAGCCGCCCAGGCCCATGCAAAAAAGGCTACAAAGTCCTTTGAAGAAATCGTACCTGAGGAATACCAGGACTTTAAGGACATCTTCAACAAGGAAAGTTTTGACGAACTTCCCCCCCGAAAACCCTGGGACCATGCTATTGAACTAATCCCCAACATCAACGCCAACCTAGACTGTAAGGTCTACCCTCTCAATCCCACAGAACAAGAAGAATTAGATAAATTCCTAGATGAAAACCTCTCCACCAGTCGCATTCAGGCTTTGAAGTCTCCGATGGCATCACCTTTCTTCTTTGTCAAGAAAAAGGATGGAAAGCTATGCCCGGTACAAGACTATCAAAAACTGAATGAAATGACCATCAAGAATCGGTACCTCCTGCCACTTATCGGGGAACTGATGGATCAGCTGAAGAAAGCTAAATACTTCACCAAGCTGGACGTGAGGTGGGGCTATAACAACATTCGAATCAAGCAAGGCGATGAGTGGAAGGCAGTGTTTTGCACCAACTGGGGGCTCTATGAACCCCTAGTTATGTTCTTTGGGCTCACGAATTCCCCCACCACCTTTCAGTGGATGATGAATGATATCTTCAAAGATCTCATCGCTGCAGGGGAGGTGTCCGTCTATTTAGATGACATTCTCATTGCCTCCAAAACTAAAACCGAACACAAACGCATTGTACGAAAAGTGCTGAAAAGACTGCAGGAGAACAATTTGTTTTTGAAGGCCAAAAAGTGCGAGTTCGAGGTCAAAGAAATGGAGTATTTGGGGGTAATCATAAGTGAAGGGAAAATTCAAATGGACCCGGTAAAGATTGTGGGACTGTTGGACTGGCCTATTCCTTGGAAAAAGCAAGAGCTGCAGTCGTTCCTTGGGTTCTGTAATTTCTACCAAAGGTTCATATGGGACTATAGCAAACACGTCAAGCCTCTGACCTCACTCACCGGGAAGGTCGAGTGGAGGTGGGGCGAAGCCCAACAGAAGGCCTTCGAAAAGCTGAAGGAGTTGTTCTGGGAGGACATGGTATTGGCAATCCCGCTAGACAAAGGAAGGTTTAGGGTCGAGGCTGATTCTAGCGAGGGAGCCATAGGAGCAGTGCTATCGCAGTTCCAAAATGACAAATGGCGTCCAGTGGCTTTCCTCTCCAAGGCCTTATCCGTAATGGAGCGCAACTATGAGATTTACAACAAGGAACTTCTCACCATCATGATAGCGCTAGAGGAGTGGCACCAATATCTTCTGGGCACCCAAGAAGACTTCGAAATTTGGACGGATCACTCCAATCTCCAATATTTCCATAAACCCCAGAAACTCAACCGACGGCAAGCCCGATGGGTAACGGAGTTGGCGGAGTACCAGTTTATCCTACATCACAAGCCGGGAGCACAGAACTGCAAGGCAGACTTACTATCCAGACAAGCAGATCACGATCAGGGCAAGGAGGACAATAAGGATGTAACTGTCCTAAAAGCTGAGCATTTCTGGGCCCTAGTCATGCCCACCCAGGAGGACCTGTATGAAAAGATTAAGCTAGCCACTCACAACCCCTGTAAGTGGGACCGAGGCATTTCTGATTCTCTTAATAACGAAAAGGGGGTCTCTCGAAATGAAGAACTACTTTGGTATGATGGACACCTTTATGTTCCTATGGATCGACAACTGTGGGGGAAGATCATAGCCTTACAACATGACCATGTAATGGTGGGGCATCCTGGGGTAGAAGAGACAAAGGAGCTTGTTCTACGAGACTATTGGTGGCCTTGAATGCGCCGGGAAGTAGAAGCATATGTGAAAGGATGTGAAGTTTGTCAACGAACCAAAGCAGATCGCCGACCGAAAAAGGCTCCCCTTCGCCCCAATGAGGTACCAACCAAGCCATGGACTCATATCTCAGTCGACATGATCACCAAACTCCCCGACTCCAGGGGATATGACTCCATTCTGGTCATAGTTGATAGATTCTCCAAGACCATAATTCCGATCCCCTGTACCAAAGAACTCACCTCTCTCGGCTTCACAAAAATTCTACGAGACCATGTCTACATACCGTATGGGGTAATGCCCGAGAAAGTTATCTCTGACAGGGGAATGATTTTCATGTCCAAATTCATGAAGGAGTTCTATGCCCTTATCCAAGTCACAGGCAACCCCTCCACCATGTATCACCCGCAAACAGATGGGCAGATGGAATGGGTTAACCAAGAAATCGAAAAGTACCTCAAAATGTTCGTAAACTATCGACAAGATGACTGGAGCGAGTGGTTGCCGTTAGCCGTGTTCACCCACAATAACCAAAAACATTTGGTGACAGGCTTCTCCCCATATAAAGTAGTCTTTGGAAGAGACGGGCAGGTCATCAAAACCACCCAACATCCTGATGCCGTTCTAGCCACCTTGAAACTGGTTCAGGGGATTCAAGAGGTACAGAAAAAGGCAAAAGAGTCATTGGAACAGGCTGCTGAATCAATGAAGAGGGCCTATGACAAGCACAAGGACCAAGCCATTGAATACCAAGTTGGTGACAAGGTATGGTTGGATTCTACCAACCTAAACCTTCCTCGACCCACCAAGAAACTTGGAGATCAACGTGTAGGACCCTTCACCATCGTGGCCAAGAAGGGTGCCTCCGCCTATGAACTCAAACTTCCAGTTGGCTGGAAGATTCATAACCGGTTCAATGAATCCCTTCTGACCCCGTACCATGCTCCCGAGTTCCCTGATCAAACACACCCTGAAAGACCCCTGCCAGAACTTATCGATGATGAGGAAGAGTACAAAATCGAAGAAATTGTGGAACAACGAGACAAAGTAGTCGGCCGAGGGCAAACTCGTCGAACTATAACAGAGTACCTAGTCAAGTGGAAGGGATACCCGATGGAAGAGAATTCGTGGGTCAAGCACTCGAACATGGCAAATGCAGAGGCATTAGTCAATGAGTACGAGGCAAGGGTTCAGTGAATAAAGGGAAAGATCAAACGGGCTGACAAGGGACTATCTTATAATGGTAGTACCCAACAAGACTCTTATCCCTCTTCCCAATCTTTGCAACCCATCGATATAAAGACTCAAAATTGGCATCCAGCATATAACCCGGAACTTGAGGATGACTTTATACATTCAAAATGGCCCACAGTCACCACTGACAAAGCAGACAGGATACCAATCATCAACACCGACGAGATTGAGAACGAGTCAGAAGTTAATATCGAAAACTTACAAAGGATCCATGAAAATTGGGAGTGGGATAGTGACCAAAATTCCACCGAAGGAGAGTCTGACTCCTATTACACTGAATCACAGGACACGGAGGAGGACATGGACTCATTCAGGACGAACGAGTCTTGAGGAGGGGGTAATGTTATGGTTTATTCATTTTTCTTTTACTCAGCCTGATTACTCATATGCGATCACCATGGACAGACTCTCATGGTACTATTATTAGCATACTCAACATGTATTTAAGTAGAGCCTCAGCTGGACTAAACCCCAGCTTCGGTTAAGGTTTAATCTACCCAACATTGAACTCTGGGTTTCACGACTATCTAAGTCCTCCATCGACTTATTCCTTCGTCTTTGACTTGCTAGAGTATCATCCACCGAAGTGCAAGTGGTGATCCTAGTTCGATCTAAGTCAATTGAAGTTGGTTGTTGACAGGGTGCCATTGGAGTTCCAGCACTGGATGAGTTGGAGCTTATTGTCATGAGTGATGAGAAGGAGGAAGGAAGTGGAAGGGAAGATAGGGTAGATGAGGATGTGGTGATGGGAGAGTTGGTGCACGCAGAATCCTAGGCACCCTTCTTGGACTTGTTATAATTTTTTGGATGTTGTGTCTTGTACATGGTTTTGATAGCATAGGCCCCAGTAGCAATAATTATATATCTTGGCTTGTAGGCTTGAGTGAGTAAGAGGGAGAAGGCAAGCAAGAAATAGGCATCCAATGGGTTCTGTTCCCAATTAGGAAGGTAATTTGCAATAGTTTTCCAGGATTTGATTTGAAATTCGAGGAGCGGAGACCATAGGGAGCTGATAAGTTATGGGTAGGTCAAGAAGCAATGGGCAAGGGTTTGAGGGAGACTTTGCGGATGGTGACTTTGGATAGCGGTCCTGGCTTGTCTGGGTAACGTTGGTGGAAGTCTTCAATGTATTCATCCATGGAGAATTCTGTAGCAGAGATCCAGGCAAACTCTTCATCGGTACTTTCGTAACCCAACCATTGGACTCGGTATAGGAGTGGACAGCAGAACTGATGGTCAAGTTTAGAGTTGAGGATTTGAGAGATCTCATACTGTTCTTCACTGTCGACTTCAACTGGAGGTAGTGGAGGTTGGGTATGGTTAGGGATAGTATTGGTCTCCACGGGTTCAAGTTGGGAGACATGGAACACAGGGTGAATGGAGTGGAGGTCAGATGGGAGTTTGAGAGTGAAGGAATGGGATCCTGGCTGAGCGATGATATTGAATGGTCCTAGAAATTTCTCAGCAAATTTCGCAGTAGGGCAAGTAGTTCTGATATGTTTGGAGCTGAGGTAGACCTTGTCACCTACTTTGAAGTCAGGAGCCGGGGACCATCGCTTGTCTGCTTGGAATTTGTAATGGGACTGAGCATAAGTGATTTCATCTCAAAGGAATTGGTGGAGCTCATCGAGGTTAATGATGAAGTCAAGGGCCCGAGCGGAGGTGATGTCACATTCAGGATGTACAGTGATATTGGGATGATAGCCTTTGTTAGCGAAGAATGGGGAGATTCCAGTAGAAGCGTTGGGAGCATTGTTGTAGGCAAACTCGGCAATGGGTAGTAAGGTATCCCAATTGTCTTGTTGGTAGGAGCAGTAGATGCGGATGTACTGTTCCAGAGTTTGGTTAGTGCGTTCAGTTTGTCCGTTGGCCTCCAGGTGATATCTGGAAGTGAAGTGAAGCTCCATATCCAAGGCTTTGGCAAGAGCACGGGTGAACTGGGAGACAAATTCGGAGCCATGGTCAGACATTATATGATTGGGGATGCCATGTTTAGCAAACACATGGTTAATGAATAACCGAGTGAGCTCTTCGGAGTTGATGGTATTGTAGGTAGGAATGAAAATTGCTTGCTTACTTGTGCAGTCGATGACTATGAGGATGGCAGTGAATCCGTTGGAATCCAGTAGTTGTTCAATGAAATCCATAGAAATGGAATCCCATGGGCATTCTGGGACCAGCAATGGTTTGAGTAAGCCAAAAGGGTGGTGTCTAGGTGTTTTGTTATGTCCACAGGTAGTGCAAGATTTAACATAGTGGCGAATGTATTCACGCATCTGTGGCCAGGTGTAATTCCGTCAGACAAGTTCGAGAGTCCGATTTTGACCAAAATGACCTGCCAAGATGTGGTCATGATTGTTTTGGAGAACGCGAAGACAGAGATCATCGGAGTCCAGGACATAAATGTGATTGTCAAGGCATAGTAGTCCTGATTCATCCATGAACCACCAAGAGTAGTTGGAAAGGGAAGATGCATGTTGGAGGCCTTTGGTGGCAGTGGAATCCAATGGCTGTGCATTCTTGATATCAGAGTGTAGCTTGTCGATTGTCAACAACCAACTTCAATTGACTTAGATCGAACTAGGATCACCACTTGCACTTCGGTGGATGATACTCTAGCAAGTCAAAGACGAAGGAATAAGTCGATGGAGGACTTAGATAGTCGTGAAACCCAGAGTTCAATGTTGGGTAGATTAAACCTTAACCGAAGCTGGGGTTTAGTCCAGCTGAGGCTCTACTTAAATACATGTTGAGTATGCTAATAATAGTACCATGAGAGTCTGTCCATGGTGATCGCATATGAGTAATCAGGCTGAGTAAAAGAAAAATGAATAAACCATAACATTACCCCCTCCTCAAGACTCGTTCGTCCTGAATGAGTCCATGTCCTCCTCCGTGTCCTGTGATTCAGTGTAATAGGAGTCAGACTCTCCTTCGGTGGAATTTTGGTCACTATCCCACTCCCAATTTTCATGGATCCTTTGTAAGTTTTCGATATTAACTTCTGACTCGTTCTCAATCTCGTCGGTGTTGATGATTGGTATCCTGTCTGCTTTGTCAGTGGTGACTGTGGGCCATTTTGAATGTATAAAGTCATCCTCAAGTTCCGGGTTATATGCTGGATGCCAATTTTGAGTCTTTATATCGATGGGTTGCAAAGATTGGGAAGAGGGATAAGAGTCTTGTTGGGTACTACCATTATAAGATAGTCCCTTGTCAGCCCGTTTGATCTTTCCCTTTATTCACTGAACCCTTGCCTCGTACTCATTGACTAATGCCTCTGCATTTGCCATGTTCGAGTGCTTGACCCACGAATTCTCTTCCATCGGGTATCCCTTCCACTTGACTAGGTACTCTGTTATAGTTCGACGAGTTTGCCCTCGGCCGACTACTTTGTCTCGTTGTTCCACAATTTCTTCGATTTTGTACTCTTCCTCATCATCGATAAGTTCTGGCAGGGGTCTTTCAGGGTGTGTTTGATCAGGGAACTCGGGAGCATGGTACGGGGTCAGAAGGGATTCATTGAACCGGTTATGAATCTTCCAGCCAACTGGAAGTTTGAGTTCATAGGCGGAGGCACCCTTCTTGGCCACGATGGTGAAGGGTCCTACACGTTGATCTCCAAGTTTCTTGGTGGGTCGAGGAAGGTTTAGGTTGGTAGAATCCAACCATACCTTGTCACCAACTTGGTATTCAATGGCTTGGTCCTTGTGCTTGTCATAGGCCCTCTTCATTGATTCAGCAGCCTGTTCCAATGACTCTTTTGCCTTTTTCTGTACCTCTTGAATCCCCTGAACCAGTTTCAAGGTGGCTAGAACGGCATCAGGATGTTGGGTGGTTTTGATGACCTGCCCGTCTCTTCCAAAGACTACTTTATATGGGGAGAAGCCTGTCACCAAATGTTTTTGGTTATTGTGGGTGAACACGGCTAACGGCAACCACTCGCTCCAGTCATCTTGTCGATAGTTTACGAACATTTTGAGGTACTTTTCGATTTCTTGGTTAACCCATTCCATCTGCCCATCTGTTTGCGGGTGATACATGGTGGAGGGGTTGCCTGTGACTTGGATAAGGGCATAGAACTCCTTCATGAATTTGGACATGAAAATCATTCCCCTGTCAGAGATAACTTTCTCGGGCATTACCCCATACGGTATGTAGACATGGTCTCGTAGAATTTTTGTGAAGCCGAGAGAGGTGAGTTCTTTGGTACAGGGGATCGGAATTATGGTCTTGGAGAATCTATCAACTATGACCAGAATGGAGTCATATCCCCTGGAGTCGGGGAGTTTGGTGATCATGTCGACTGAGATATGAGTCCATGGCTTGGTTGGTACCTCATTGGGGCGAAGGGGAGCCTTTTTCGGTCGGCGATCTGCTTTGGTTCGTTGACAAACTTCACATCCTTTCACATATGCTTCTACTTCCCGGCGCATTCAAGGCCACCAATAGTCTCGTAGAACAAGCTCCTTTGTCTCTTCTACCCCAGGATGCCCCACCATTACATGGTCATGTTGTAAGGCTATGATCTTCCCCCACAGTTGTCGATCCATAGGAACATAAAGGTGTCCATCATACCAAAGTAGTTCTTCATTTCGAGAGACCCCCTTTTCGTTATTAAGAGAATCAGAAATGCCTCGGTCCCACTTACAGGGGTTGTGAGTGGCTAGCTTAATCTTTTCATACAGGTCCTCCTGGGTGGGCATGACTAGGGCCCAGAAATGCTCAGCTTTTAGGACAGTTACATCCTTATTGTCCTCCTTGCCCTGATCGTGATCTGCTTGTCTGGATAGTAAGTCTGCCTTGCAGTTCTGTGCTCCCGGCTTGTGATGTAGGATAAACTGGTACTCCGCCAACTCCGTTACCCATCGGGCTTGCCGTCGGTTGAGTTTCTGGGGTTTATGGAAATATTGGAGATTGGAGTGATCCGTCCAAATTTCGAAGTCTTCTTGGGTGCCCAGAAGATATTGGTGCCACTCCTCTAGCGCTATCATGATGGTGAGAAGTTCCTTGTTGTAAATCTCATAGTTGCGCTCCATTACGGATAAGGCCTTGGAGAGGAAAGCCACTGGACGCCATTTGTCATTTTGGAACTGCGATAGCACTGCTCCTATGGCTCCCTCGCTAGAATCAGCCTCGACCCTAAACCTTCCTTTGTCTAGCGGGATTGCCAATACCATGTCCTCCCAGAACAACTCCTTCAGCTTTTCGAAGGCCTTCTGTTGGGCTTCGCCCCACCTCCACTCGACCTTCCCGGTGAGTGAGGTCAGAGGCTTGACGTGTTTGCTATAGTCCCATATGAACCTTTGGTAGAAATTACAGAACCCAAGGAACGACTGCAGCTCTTGCTTTTTCCAAGGAATAGGCCAGTCCAACAGTCCCACAATCTTTACCGGGTCCATTTGAATTTTCCCTTCACTTATGATTACCCCCAAATACTCCATTTCTTTGACCTCGAACTCGCACTTTTTGGCCTTCAAAAACAAATTGTTCTCCTGCAGTCTTTTCAGCACTTTTCGTACAATGCGTTTGTGTTCGGTTTTAGTTTTGGAGGCAATGAGAATGTCATCTAAATAGACGGACACCTCCCCTGCAGCGATGAGATCTTTGAAGATATCATTCATCATCCACTGAAAGGTGGTGGGGGAATTCGTGAGCCCAAAGAACATAACTAGGGGTTCATAGAGCCCCCAGTTGGTGCAAAACACTGCCTTCCACTCATCGCCTTGCTTGATTCGAATGTTGTTATAGCCCCACCTCACGTCCAGCTTGGTGAAGTATTTAGCTTTCTTCAGCTGATCCATCAGTTCCCCGATAAGTGGCAGGAGGTACCGATTCTTGATGGTCATTTCATTCAGTTTTTGATAGTCTTGTACCGGGCATAGCTTTCCATCCTTTTTCTTGACAAAGAAGAAAGGTGATGCCATCGGAGACTTCAAAGCCTGAATGCGACTGGTGGAGAGGTTTTCATCTAGGAATTTATCTAATTCTTCTTGTTCTGTGGGATTGAGAGGGTAGACCTTACAGTCTAGGTTGGCGTTGGTGTTGGGGATTAGTTCAATAGCATGGTCCCAGGGTTTTCGGGGGGGAAGTTCGTCAAAACTTTCCTTGTTGAAGATGTCCTTAAAGTCCTGGTATTCCTCAGGTACGATTTCTTCAAAGGACTTTGTAGCCTTTTTTGCATGGGCCTGGGCGGCTAACTCATTGGCTTTAGTCCCCATGGCCCATACATGGAAGGCTTGTTCGAAGTCTATGACCAAGATGGTATCTCCCTTCTCGTATTCATCCCATCGTGCTGATGGATCTGTGTCAGGAAGATGGAACGGAATTTTATGGCAGGTGCAACGGGCTAACATTACGGCCTCCATATCCCAATCAATTAGCAGGTTATGCCTCTGTAGCCAATCATGCCCGAGGAAGAGGGGCATGGAACCGAGATCAACTACGGCCAGCTCGATTCTTTCCATGTGGTCTCCAATTCGCAATCGCACCTCGGCGTATTCAGTGATGTCACCTCCTCTGTTCCTGGTGCCATCGGCATTATAAACCAGAATGGGATGGGCCACCTTTTTGAGGTTAATTCCGTGCTCCTGAACCCAACTTTGGTCGATGGAACTCCCTGTAGCCCTGCTGTCTACTAATGCTTTGAGGGCAAATGTGTCTTGGGTGTCTAACATCTCCAATTGTACGTCAATGGATACATTGCATCCCTTTCTCCCTCGTATGTACATGGGAGGTCTTTTCAGATCCTCCATCCACTCCCACCTGTTCCTTGCTTCCTTTGCTGTCTCCGGCTGCTCCTTGAGTGAATCCCACATTTCAAGTGTTACTTCCCCAGCCCTTTGAGGGTGTATCCACCGCTTTAGGGTGGCAAATGCAGCTGATTCGTCCTGGGCGAGTCGCAATGCCTGGCGAGTCCAATGGGTCCCAAAGGGTTCATAATACATGTCGAGTATGGCCCTCTTGGTTCTCGGCCTCAGCTGCTTTTCCACTGCTGACTGGAGGAACAACGAGTGAAGGCCCGTCAGTCAGGGTCATCGGCCGATTCTCCCTGCCAGGGCGACCGCAACCACGTCTGGCACTAGTCTGGACTTGACATGGGGCGCTCGCTGGGTTCTCCAGAACTTCCCCCATATTGTCAAGCAGGGGTTCCTGAGGTGGGGCAGCCCCTCGGGGTTCTTTGCTAGATGCAGGCTGCGTGGAGCGGCGGAAATCCCCTCCTACACCATTAGTGTTTTGCGATTCGTTTTCCTTAGTTTCTTCGATAGGGAGCATGGCGAAAATGTTATGATATTGTTCATACAGAGTACCTACATACGTAGTATAAGTCCGACCAGCATAGAGAGAGCTCACACCACTAGAAACTAAGTCCTTTGCTGACACTGTCGAATCGCTTATTTTGACGCCAGCTCGTCTTTTGATGACTTCTCCTCCTTGACCTCCTCAACCTTTGTGTCTTTTCCTAATTCTTCTTTCTCGGCTTCTGCAAGTAACTGGCATAGTCGTTGAGTGGGGATCTTTTTGCGAGGTGGGAGTTTGACAGGGAGCCATTTTGATTTGTCCGTTGGACATTTATGGTCTCAGTTCCACCTGGTATTCCCACACTTGAAGCACCGCTTATCGCTCCGCAGTTTGTCGATTTCCATTGGCTGCCCTGCCCCCCCCATACATTGTTCCTGTGGCATCCTTCTTATCACCACTCGAACCCTGTCCCCCGGCTTTCCCTGATGACTGATTCTGGCTGCCTCGACCGGAACCTGATTGGTTCTGGGAGGGCTTATTGCCTTGCTGCTGCGCAAGGCCATATCAATAGTTGGTGTCAATTTTTTTGATGCGATGCTTCCATTCTGCATAGGTGGTGGGGCGAGTATTGTCCCCATGCATTACCGTGTTTCGGACCATGGGACGTATAGCAGCTTCCACAGTTTTGAACATTTGCTTCTTGTCCCCAAACTCTTTGCACTTGTGGGCCAACCTTTCAAACTTCGTGAAGAACTCCATAGCCGATTTGAAGTCCGACTGTCAGATCTTCTTCCACTCCTGTTTCCAGATTGCCAATTCAGTGACCTCGCGGAATTGGGTGGTGAGATCATCAGTGAATTCTCGCCATGATGGCAATCTCCAGTGCCCCCGAGCGTCCCTATACCGGTAGTATTGGTTGGTCCACCACTCCTGCACTTTGCCCCTCAGGTACAACTGAGCAAACATGATTCGGTAGGGGTTCTGCCCCTCGTTGTTCATGGTGTAGTACTTCGGGAATACTTGAATATAACTCACAATGATGGAGATAGCAGGTTATATCCAAAGATTCCCTGACGAAAAACTCCGGCAGGGAGATTAGTTTGGGTTTAACGTCATCCCACAGGTTTGGATCGGCGGGCCCTAGTTGCCATGCAGGTGGTGTGTTGGGGGGCGATGGGGGTATCAGAGGCATTGGTGGATTCAGGGGTCATGGTAACAAATGGAGGTTTCGGTTATGGCAGGGGGATGGGTACCCATTGGGACGACCATGTCAGGGTGGGTCAGGAGGCCCAGGGGGTTGTGACAGTGGAGTGTTCGTTCCCTTCCCCTTCCCTGGGTTGGTCGGACTGACTGGTCCGGCCCTGCCTTTGGCACCCGCTCTGAGCGTTTCCAACTCCCATGGGTTCAGCATTATCGCCAGCCTTCGGTATGGCGTGCACCCTTGTCATTTATCGTCTGGGTGGCACAGGTTCCATACCTGAGCCGTCTGGTGCTAGGCGTCCACTTCTACTATGTTCTTCATCATAATAACGTCTCCCTGGTCTCGAGCATCTAAATAATCCTCCCCCCCTTCGGTGAGGAGCCACTGGGGATCCTGTATCATGTCCTCTGCCAGGATCTCATATAGGAATGCCCAGCTTGTAAAGAAGAGGAGGGCGGGGGGAACGGACACGTTTCTAGTGACGACGGCTCAGACCTGCCTCAGGATCTCTGGGGCGATCGCCAAAGTCAGGGGACAAAGAGGGCGCAATTCCGCGATAGCCAGCGAGGTAGAGGTTGGATCCTTCATCATAGAGCTCATTCTGGTAGTTCCACCAGGCATATCTTCGCTCCTCGATGTCCACTCCAGCTCGTTGGACTGCTCCTGTGTATCGAAGGGCAGCAGTGGCAACCCTTCTGGCGATTTCATCCTCTGTGGTGTCAGGTTCAAGGGGTAGGTTCCAGTTGCCGTCGAGGCCCTGGAGATAGGTGATCTCTGCGGATCAGATTTGTGCATCATTTTCTCTAGCTCTGTCCATTCTGGCCTGCTCAGCTGGGGAGACCCTGGCAGCTCAAGTGAGCTGGAGGGACTCGACAAGCGTGTGGTAGAGAAGTGTCCATGGTCACTGGTACTGAGGGACAGGGATGGTGAAGGCTCTTGGTGGGACTCCTGGGGTGAAATTGGGGATATGGGGGAGTTCGAGGGTGCTGGGACCTGGCTCAGCGTGATCGGGGTTAAGTTCCTCGATCTGGTCCCAGATCCACTGATTCTCCTCATTGGTGAGGGTGGTGGTGGTAGTGGTTTCTTGGGCGGGCTCTGTCGTGGCCCCTTTGGTTGATACTCCAGCCACAGGAGCTTCTTCCCTGGCAAAGACCCAGGAGGTGGTGGGGTACCAGGCGATTGGTATTCCTCTCTCCGTTGGCCAGCTGCCTGTCACCATTCCTGGTCGAGAGGGGTCTGCTGGATTTGCACTGGTGGTAGTTGCGGCGGAGGCCTCAAGACCGAGCTCTCCATCATCTTGTTCAAGATCATCTCCTGGGATGCCGCCTTGGACTTCTTTGATTGCCTACTGATCTCCTGGATTGGGGTCAGATTCTTCTTCCTCCCCGAGCCCGTCCGCTTCAAGGAAGCTTTGGATCCTCCTGCCTTCGTCGTCCCAGAGGTTGAGAGGACTTCCTTGGCTCGATCCCACAGACCCTTCTTCGTCGCTTCCTGACTTGCTTGAGAGGGCAGGGAGGTCGAAGAGGCCTGGTACGGGACTGTCTCCTCGGTCGAGGAGTATGCCCCTGGTATCTGTGATGTCGACTGAGGCGGTTCAGTAGGAGTTGATGCTCGACTTGTCGGTGCTTGACTCTGTGCTGGAGTTTCCTCCTGGGGGTGTGATGGGTCATCCATCATGAAGCATGGTTTGTGAGGTGGGGGGAATTACGACCGTCTGTGGCATGTAAGGAGGAATATAATGAAATGGGAGCCGTGCTCTTGCCTCTCTTCTACGACAGCAGCAATGCCAGGCCTGTCATATGGCGAGGAGTAGGACTGCAAGGGTAAAGAGGGTAAAGGTGACCGAGATGGTGGGGATGAGTTCCAATGTTGGCATAGAATCCGTCGGATGACGATAGTCGAGGCCACTAGGATGGCAAGGGTAATTGAAAATGCAATTTTGAAAGGTGGCATAAAATGCCAGGGTTGTTAGGTGCTTTTCCGTCAGTCCTCTTGTTGTACGCTAACAGTCTCGAGACTGTCCTCACGAACGTAGGACAAAGACCTCTTCTGGTCAAGCAGGGGGTAATCGGTAGGAGAGGGGCAATTTCTTCAGATGCGAAGGTATCCAGTATATGCGACCAGGAGTATGCTGGCTAGGACTGGTGCTGCAGTATAAAATCGGATGATGATCACAACGAGGGTTGCCGTTAGGATTGGGAATGTGGGATCAGATAGTACAATGGGTATGACCCAAAGGACTACTGCAACCAGGATTAATATGGGTAGGATGTTGGGCAGCATTCGTTCTCTGACGTGGCACTGGGCAACGTAGGACGAGCTTTGGTTAAATGTCAACAACCAACTTCAATCAACTTAGATCGAACTAGGATCACCACTCGCACTTCGGTGGATGATACTCTAGCAAGTCAAAGATGAAGGAATAAGTTGATGGAGGACTTAGATAGTCGTGAAACCCAGAGTTCAATGTTGGGTAGATTAAACCTTAACCGAAGCTGGGGTTTAGTCCAGCTGAGGCTCTACTTAAATACACATTGAGTATGCTAATAATAGTACCATGAGAGTCTGTCTGTGGTGATCGCATATGAGTAATCAGGCTGAGTAAAAGAAAAATGAATAAACCGTAACATCAATGTCCATGATAGCACTAGCACATAAGACAGGACCTTCAAGGAATGTAGTGCAGAGTGAAGCGGAGAGTTGTTCTTGAGTGAAAACAGGTCGGAAATTGTGAGGGCTGACTTGAGTGTATTGACTATCCCCCTCTTTAGGGTAGATGTCCCATCATCTAGTGAGGGCATCCGGTTTCCCACCAAGTTTACCCAGTCAGAACCGAATAATGAGGTTGAATTGGGAGAGGAATTCAGACCAGCGCACT
Source organism: Desarmillaria tabescens (assembly GCF_030435595.1). Classification (NCBI taxonomy): domain Eukaryota; kingdom Fungi; phylum Basidiomycota; class Agaricomycetes; order Agaricales; family Physalacriaceae; genus Desarmillaria; species Desarmillaria tabescens. The sequence goes on from NW_026848300.1 coordinate 3,404,664, forward strand.
TGACGTTGTTGTGACTGCAGCCTATTTACATGTGAAATTTTGCAATCTAAAGTGTTTTACACACATACTGAGATATAGTGAGTGAGCGGACTAAAACTATGCGTTGACACTAATGCTACGCGGCGCAATGATAGGGAATATAACTTATGGCATAAGAAGCAACAGGATTCTAAACAGGACTTAGTCATGGCACTGTACCTGATGGGCATGCGTGATGAGAAGGCCAAACCCTATACCCAATGCCTTAGGCTCTAACTTACAAGCACGATCGCAGGAGCTAGATAAAACTTTGAAGATTGCAGTGACACTGAGAACACTTAGCGTGCTCACTAACTGTGATGCGTCATACCTGAAAATCCGAGGAAATCCTTAAGCGAGATGACAGATATCACTGGCACGAACTTGGGCAATGGGCTTTGGCTGAAGTCCGTGAGCCCATGTCCCATTGTTCTGAGTCCCATTGTCAGAAGACTCACTTGTTGCCATGTCTACGAGAAGCCTCTGTGAATCCAAGAAAGAAGTCTTGAACGACATATGCCAGGACTGATAGTTCTGGGTGCCTAGACCTGTCAGTCACTAGAGAACAAGCCCATGGGTGTCGAGAGAGCACCTCTTGGCACACATTTAGCAAGCTCACTATAGAAATGAGACTAAAACTGGGAAGTCCGACTCGGATGCTCAGTAAGGCGGCGGTGGCAACGTGCTATGCATGTAGGAGTCTGGGTACTGTGCGACGTTTGTAATTCTAATTCCCCTGTAGTATAAGTAGGCTGGTTACAGTAGGTAGAAGCCAAGTTTCAAGCCCCCGAGTTCCCATGCATGCGTTGAAGGTGGTACTGTAACAAAGGATCAGTTTGTGACTTCGAGCTGTGCATAGAATTAGCAAGCTCACTCAGAGAAATACGAGATACCCTTTTGATAAGATTTTTGAGAACTTAGTCAGAGTGAATACGAATCAGTGACACTGTTTCTGTTCTGTTAAGTGTGATAAGTCTGTTCAGAGAATGTTTGAGGTGGAAATCTGAGATCTGTTCTGTTCTGTTCTGTTTCTGTAATGCACTAACTTGGATTGTACAATGGTTGCCTCTAAACTGTCACTCACGTTCGGTGATTCAGTTGTGAAGAGGGCATTGCAATCGCTAGGTCAGAAACGATAGTCCTTAGTTTAGGAAGCAGGGAGTTTCTGCATGAAAAGTTAGGAGTGTATAACTTTAGCTGAAGCTGGGGTATTAAGACCACAGCAAGGCTTGGTTTAAATACATCGCGGTATGTACTAATAGGTACTTGTCCCAAAGCATTGCTGTCTTCTAGGCTGGCCCGTTTGGTATGTTAGAAGCTCCCCTGTAAGTAAGAAGGCTAGCGTTCGTATGGTGCTATCTTCTGGGAGGCATATGTGGCATCCTGTCTGTCCTAGGATGTGATCAGAGTCAACCTAAAGAAGCGTGACTGGTTGAAGGAGGGTCAGGCCCATAGTCGTGTGATCAGATCTATGGGCCATCAAACAGATCATGCATGTGATTGATCAGGTTATGAATGATGCAGATCAGGTACGAGGAATGTTGATGAGAGTCAAATGATGAGTTGATGAGATAAGATAAGATAAGCAAAAAATAGGGGTGATTCATGACATTACCCCCCGACTAAGACTTGGTCGTCCTGACTGAGTCAGTGTCAGATTCGTCCTCGGATTCGGTGTGTGATAGAGGGGATATTGAACTTTCAGGTGTGGTTCTATAAGCTGGATCCAGGGAATCCAGGAAGGAAGTTGAGTTCTCGGTCACTGATGTCATGACCGATTCATTGTCCTTGTTTTCTTCCTCATGTATCGCTGCCAAGTGTTGCTCGTATTTGAGCACTAGCTCCTCTGCATTGGCTAGTTGGCTGCGTGGTACCCAGGTGGCTTCTTCAATCGGGTATCCTTTCCATTTGACAAGGTATTCGGTGATGTGTTTTCTTCGTTTTTGTTTTCTTTGTCGTATGGCTGTTTCCCTATCTTGGAGGAGTTCTTCTATCTCGTATTCTTCTTGTCCTTCAATTAGTTCGGGAGGAGGAGGTCCCGGTTGTTCTTGATTCGGGAACCTTGGTGGAGAGTATGGAGTCAAATAGACTTCGTTAAACTGGTTGTGGATTTTCCACCCAACCAGTAATCGAAGTTCATAGGCGGCTGATCCCTTTTTGGCTATTACTTTGAAGGGTCTGACTCGTTTGTTGTCCAGCTTTTTTGCTGGTCATGGTAAGTGTAGGTTGGTGGCGTCTAACCAAACCTTATCTCCTGGTTGGTAGTCTCAAGATGGTTGTTGGTGTCAATCATACACTTTTTTCATCGTTTCCGCTGCTTTTGTTAAAGCGAGTTTCGCCTGTTCATGGGTTTGGTGGAGTGTTTCCACCATGGTGGCTACTGAAGGCATAGCAGTAGCTTTGAGTGCGATGGGTCGTATCTGTCCGTCTTGTCCAAATAGAATTTTATACAGGGAGTATCCAGTCGTGCTATGTTTTTGATTGTTGAGGGCATAGGCTGCTATGAGCAGCCAGTCACTCCAATCATCCTGTTTGAAGTTAACAAAGTTATGCAGGTACTTTTCAAGTTCCTGGTTAACTTGTTTGGTTTGTCCATCTGTCTGAGGGTGGTATGCGGTAGAAGGGTTGCCCTGAATGTTTAGTAGGGTGTATAGTTCTTTCGTGTATCTGGACACAAATTGCGGGCCTCGGTCTGAGATTATCTTTGATGGGGTAATTCCAAATCGACAGATAACCTCGTCTCGGAGGATTTTGGCCCATCCGGTGGAGGTGATTTCTTTTGTACAGGGTACAAAGATGTTGTATTTAGAGAATTGGTTGACTATTACCAGGACTGCATTGTAGCCTTTGGATTCAGGTAGTCTGGTGATTAGATCGACTGATATATGTTCCCATGGTTGTGAGGGTATCGCATTAGGGTGGAGGGGAGCAGCGCATTTGCGATGGTCTGGTTTAGTTCTTTGGCAGGCCTCGCATCCCTTCACGTACTTTTCTACATCCTTTTGCATGTTAGGCCACCAGTAGTCGCAAAGTACCAATTCCTGGGTTTTCGCGATTCCTGGGTGTCCTGCTGTTATATGGTCATGGGCGTAGGAAATTAGTTCCCCTCATAGTGGAACATCCTTTGGGACGTAAATTCTCCCATGATAGAATAGAAGGTTTCCCTCCTGCTGAACTCCTTTTTCGTGGCCGAGAGAGTCAGAAACTCCCTTATCCCATAGGTGAATTTTGTCGGTGGCTTTAGCTATTTTTTGGTGAACCGCCTCTTCTGTAGGCATTATCAGAGTCCTGAAGAGTTCAGGTTTTAGGATGATGATATCATCATTATCCTTTTTGCCCTGATTGTGGTCCGCCCTTCGGCTAAGTAAATCTGCCTTTTTATTTGCCATGCCTGGTTTGTGGTGAAGGGTAAACTCGTATTCCACGAGCTCAGTGACCCAGCGAGCTTGTCAACGATTTAACTTCTGGGGTTTTCAGAAATATTGGAGATTGGAGTGGTCCGTCCAAATCTCAAATTTCTGTATGGCGCTGTTGCGACTGCAGCCTATTTACGCGTGTAATTTTGCAATCTAGAGTGTTTTACACGCATACTGAGAAATAGTGAGCGAGCGGACTAAAACTACGCATCGACACTAAGGCTACATGGTGCAATGATATGGAATATAACTTATGGCATAAGAAGCAACGGGATTCTAAACAGGACTTAGTCACAGCACTGTACCTGACGGGCATGCGTGATGAGAAGGCCAAACCCTATACCCAATGCCTTAGGCTCTAACTTACAAGCACACTCACGGGAGCTAGATAAAACCTTGAAGATTGCACTGGCACCGAGAACACTTAGCGCGCTCGCTAACTGTGACGCGCTGTACCTGAAAATCTGGGGAAATCCTTAAGCGAGCTGACAGATATCACTGGCACAAGCTTGGGCAATGGGCTTCGGCCGAAGTCCGCGAGCCCGCATTCCATTGTTCTGAGTCCCATTGTTCGAAGACTCACTTGTTGCCGTGTCTACGAGAAGCCTCTGTGAATCCAAGAAAGAAGGCCTGAACGACATATGCCAGAACTGATAGTTCCGTGCACCTAGACCTGTCGGTCGCTAGAGAACGAGCCTGCGGGTGTCGGGAGAGCACCTCTTGGCACGCATTTAGCAAGCTCACTATAGAAATGAGACTAAAACTGGGAAGTCCGACTCGGATGCTCAGTAAGGCGGCAGTGGCAACGTGCTACACATGTAGGAGTCTGGGTACTGCGCAATGTTTGTAATTCTAATTCCCCTGTAGTATAAGTAGACTGGTTACAGTGGGTAGAGGCCAAGTTTCGAGCCCCCGAGTTCCCGTGCACACGTTGAAGGCAGTACTGTAACAAAGGATCAGTTTGTGACTTCGAGCTGTGTGTAGAATTAGCGAGCTCACTCAGAGAAATACAAGATACCCTTTTGATAAGACTTTTGAGAACTTAGTCAGAGTGAATATGAATCAGTGACACTGTTTCTGTTCTGTTAAGTGTGATAAGTCTGTTCGGAGAATGTGTTGAAGTGGAAATCTGTGTTCTGTTCTGTTCTGTTCTGTTTCAGTCTGTTCCGTGTCAGTTCTGTTCGAAGTTCCGTTTCTGAATCTGTTTTCTGAGCACTTCTGAAGTGTTCTTGAGTCGAGATAACCTGCGGGAGTTAGTTGGAGAACCCCTACATACAGTTGTGTAGCGAGCAGGCTAAGTCAGTGCTTGCCTGTGGTGTTCCTTTAGCGAGCTCACTAAAGTTTCGGCATGTATTGCCTCTGTTTCTGTTGGGATCAGTGTCCCTTGTGTATTATAACTCAAATCTGCCTTGAAGGTTGCATCGCGCCAGTGAACGACCTTCCTGTAAAAAGTTCCTAGACTTAGGAATTCATTAGAGAAAGCTTAGCTTTGCTAAGAGCGCTGAGAATAAGAGAAACTCTTCGAGATATTGAAGTATAGTTGGATCGCATTAGGAATAATCGCTCCCCCTAGAACTTACGAGGGTGATTGTAGTTTGTGTAGTTGTGTGAGTGTGTGTGTGGGTTTTTGAGGTTCACCTTTTAGCCTGCTCACTATTCCACAGGTGCCCACAGCCAGCCTCTTCAGCGCCCATGAGATAGTGGTGCCAGTCTTCCAGGGCCATCATAATGGCTAGTAATTCCTTATCGTAGATTTTGTAGTTGCATTCTGTGGTGGAAAGTGACTTGGAGAGAAATGCAACGGGTCTCCATTTTCCATCGGCCTGTTCTTGGGATAGTACGGCACCAATGGCACCTTCGCTGGCATCGGCCTCTACTTGGAATTCCCCTTCGTTACTTGGAATAGCAAGAACAACATTTTCTAAAAATTGTTGTTTAATGGTTTCGAAGGTGTCTTGTTGCGCCTTTCCCCATGTCCATGCTTTCTTCCCAGTAAGTTGGGTTAGAGGTTTGACATGGTGACTATAGTGCCAAATGAACCAGCAGTAAAAATTGGCGAATCCTAAGAAGGATTGTAATTCCTGTTTCTTGGTTGGCGTTGGCCAGTCCAGGATTCCTGCAATTTTGACAGGGTCCATTTTGATGGATCCTTCACTGACAATTACTCCTAGGTATTCGGTTTCTTCTACTTCAAACTCGCACTTCTCAGCCTTTAAGAAGAGTTTGTTTGTTCAGAGTATTTGCAGAACCTTTCGAACTACGGTTCGGTGTTCTGCTCTGGTTTTGGTGGCAATGAGTATATCATCCAGGTAGACACTGACCAATCCCTGAGCTATCAGGTCTTTGAAAAGGTCATTCATCATCCATTGGAAGGTCGCGGGGGAGTTTGTGAGCCTGAAAAACATGACAAGGGGCTCATATAGGCCTCGATTGGTACAAAAGGCTGCCTTCCATTTGTCGCCCTTTTTGATGTGAACATTGTTGTATCCCCATCTCACATCTAGTTTCGTGTAGTACTTGGTGCCCTGTAACCTGTCCATTAGCTCCGATATGAGCGGGAGGGAATATTGGTTCTTAATGGTCATCTCATTAAGTTTGCGATAATCCTGGATGGGTCGCAGTTTTTCGTCTTTCTTTTTGACAAAAAAGAAAGGTGAGGCCATGGGGGATTTCGATGGTCAAATCCTTCTGGTGGACAAGTTTTCATCTAGGAAGTGGTCCAGTTCACTTTGTTCTTGAGGATTCAAGGGGTATACCTTGCAATCCAGGCTAGCATTGGCATTGGGTACTAGCTCAATGGCATGGTCCCATGGCTTTTGTGGGGGTAATTCATCAAAATTTTCTTTGGTGAACACGTCTATGAAGTCTCGGTAGATCTCGGGTACAATTTCTTCAAAAGTTTTTTCTTTTTTATTGAGATGGGCCTGGGCGGCTAGACTGGTGGATTTAGTCCCCATGGCTCGTATATGGAGGGCTTGTTCAAAATCAATTACTAGGATTTTATCCCCTTCTTTGACTTCAGTTCCCCATCGTTGGCTCGGGTTTTCATCGGGTAGGCGGAATGGAATTTTCCGGCAGTCACATCATGCCAGGGTGACGGTTCTGGTGTTCCAGTCGATTAAGGGGTTGTGGCGTTGTAGCCAATCATGCCCTAAAAAGATTGGTGTGGTGCCTAGGTCGATCACGGCCAACTCTATTCGTTTGGTATGATCCCCGATCATGAGATGGACTTCGACATAGTTGGTGATGTCACCCCCCATGTTCTGGGTTCCATCAGCATTATATATGGGTACTGGGTGCACAGCGGTTCGGGTGGTGATCTGGTGCTCCTTGACCCACTTTTGGTCAATAGCACTCCCTGTACATCCGCTGTCTACCAAGGCTTTAACCGGGTGTTTAGCCAGGGTATCATACATTTCTAGTTGAATGGAAATGGTGACGTTTCGTCCTTTTCTTTCCCGAATATATTGTGGTGGTTGTTGGAGATCGGCCATCCATTGTGCTTTGTGGCAGGTCTCTGTCCACATCTCATGAGGACATTCTAGTAGAGCCTTTACTAGTTCGTCGGTTACTTCCTCGAGATGTCGAGGGTGAATCCACTGTCGTAAGTGGGCTTTAGCAGCATTTGGGGTAATGTGCATGGCCCTTTGGACCCATGCTGATTGGTAGGGTTCCAGGTACTGTTGGTCCGAAGGGTACTCCTCTGACGAGTACTCGAGGTTTCCCTCTTTTGGCGTCAGGGACTTCCCCTTGTCGCTGTTCGCTGCAGGATTTGTGGTCCTTTGGTCTTCTGCAGTTACTGAGCTTCCTGCCTGTTCGCTTGCACTACTAAGGTCTTTTCCACTCGGGGATGGCCTGCACAGTCCGGATTTTTTAGAGTTCCGTAAACTCTGTTGGTAACTGAAATCGTTTTCGTCGTCAGGAATCTCCATTATGGTTACCTTTTTATTTGCTTGGTTGCCTCGAGGGGAGAACCAGCTCCCTGAGGACTTACTCCCCAGACTCCTTGTCTCTGCCTCGAGCAGTATGGCTTTTGCCCTGCGAGGTCTTTGTACTTGAAGGGTCCTCACCCTGGTCCTTTACCCCAATGGGTAGTTCAGTAACCCTTTGTGGATGCACACATGTTGGCTCACCAGGGGGTCTTGTGGGATTCCCCTGGTTCCTCGCCTCAGCTGCTTTTCCAATGCAAGCCATTGCTACAATTGGGGTAGGAGTGGCAGCTCGGGTTGTCAACCAATCTTCACCAGGGTGGCTGGGCGCAGCCTGGTCCTGATGCAAGGGCCTCTCTGTTGCATCCAGAACTCTTCCTGCACCAGGCAATTTCTTCTCCTCCGCTGGGAGCTTGATCCAAGTGGGGGTGTCGGTCCTGCTTCTGGGGGTAATGGAGGTTACTGCCAAACCTTCATCCAGTAGCTCTATTACGCTGCAGGCCTCTATCATCCCTGTGGCATGGCCCTCCGCTTGTCTGAGGGGTTCCCTGCCATCACAGAGGGGCCTACTTGTTCTTGATCCACCACCGCCAGCAGCAGTGGGTCACTTGCTCATTTCTGGAGTTGCGCATGAGTCGCACCTAGTGGGGTTCACTGCCAATACAGTCATTGTACCGATGGAGGAAATCCCTCGTACTCCATGTCTTGATCCCTCCAGTGTCGACTCGGTGAGAACCAAAGTGCTTGTGTCCCCTGAGGGTTTTCCTTCTGCTTTAAAACAGTTCAGGTTTGGGTCCACTAGGCACTCATCGCCATCGGCTTCATCCCGTTCCTTACCTGGACATGCGCTCCCAGGGGTGAGTGGTTCGAAAAAGTAGAATCTTCTGGCCTCATCTTCTGGACCTTCATCCAATAAGCCAGCACGAACCCTACGAGGGTTCTTGACTTGCCCGCCACATGCCTCCTTGCTCTGGTTTGTCCTCGGGTTTGGGTTCCATCCATCCCCCACTTGGGGCCTCTCCGTTCGACTGTTTGGGACCATTCTTTCCCTCCAGCCTGCTGGAAGGTTGACCACATGTTGTGGTCTGCCCGAGCCTGTTGCTGTTAGGCTGCTCGGGCTCGCTCCTCAAGGTAGCTGTACTCGAGTTCTATTGCCTGTTGAATTGACTTCCGACATTCGAAAGCCTCCCACCTGAGGACTTGGCAGGTGAGGTTCTTTATCAATTGACTGGTCCTGGTCAATGTGAAGGCGGAAATCCTGTTCTATGCCATGCTGAGTTCGGGATCAAGCATCATCTTGGCGAATATCACCCTGTGATTCAGTTTGGGTTTCTTGAGAACGTGACAAAATGAGTATATTGTCCATCGTAGTTCCTACATGTAAAGTATCAACGTTAAATTTCATAATAGGATGCATACCATTGGAAACACAAGTTCTGGTTGACCGAGGTGAATCACCTAGTCCTCGGTCGACTCCTCTTTTACCTCCTCAACCTTTGTCATAGCGGGGTTTTCCTCCTGTTCGGCCTCTTCGATTAAGGCTCTTAGGTGCTGTGTGAATGGTGTCGCTTTCTTGGTGAAGGGTTTCGGTTTCGGTTTCTTCATGCTGCGCCACTTGGACTTGTCGGTCGGGCATTTGTTGTCCCGACTGATGTGTCCTGTATTACCACATCGAAAACATCGTCTCTCCTTCTTGAGATGGTCGATGTCCATGGGTTCGCCTTCGCCCCCATAGGTGGTTCCAGTAGTATCTCTTTTATCGCTTCTGCCTCCCCCTGAGGTGCTGGCTTGTCCGGCAGATCCCGATTTGGACCCCTCGGTTCCTGTGGGGCGGCCCCCACATTTGGCTACCCCTACTTGGTAGTTCTCGTCCATACGGCTGACTCTGTCTTTCCATTCATAGTAGCCTTGGGGTCGATGATTGTCACTTTCCATGATGACTTCTTTGACGTGAGGTTGAATGGCCAGTTTTACTACTTCTTCCATTTGGTCCGCATTGTCAAATCATTTTGCCTTTATGGCTAACTCTTCGAATCTGTCAAAGAATTCCATGGCTGACTTGAATTGTGACTGTTGGAGCTTCTTCCACTCGATTCGTTGAATCTCGATTTCTGCCACTTCTTGGAATCATCTTCGTACTTCTTCCTCAAAGGTTACCCATGCGGGGTACCGATGATGAGAGTTGTGGGAGTCCCAATATTTTCGTCATTGGTCCACCCACCACTGCTTAGCGTTTCCCTTGAATAGGGATGCTGCAAATGCTACTTGGTTGGGTCCATACCCATATGTTGTGTTGAGGGAAAAATACTTTGAAAACATTTCAAAGTAAGCGTAGCAGTCGCTGAAGAACTGGTCGAGATCATGGGATTTTCCATAGAATACGTCCGGTTTTTCTATGAGTGTGGGTTTAACATCTCCCCAAGGATTAGGCTGTCCTGCTGTAATTGCCCATCCAAGTGGCAGATCAGGTGGTAGTGGTGGATTTGCAGGGCGAGGAAGTGATTGGAGATTTTGATCACTATGCAGTATAGGTGGCGCCGCTGGAGGGGGTGGCACTCCACTGCCTCCGCCTCCGCCTCCACCTCCGCTGATGAGCCTCTAGGCTCTGTGCGCTCTGAAATCATGGACACAACCTACAATTTATCACCTTTGTCCCTATAGCGGACTTTCCCTAATTCAATGATTGCAAGCAAGATGCAATTTAAACCAAGTCAATGGGTGTTCAGCATGCGAAGTTAGTGATTCGCGTATGATGTCATCAGCATCGGCCCTATCAATCCTTCCCTTCTCCCCATGGACTTTGTGCCTCGCAGTCTAGAACTAGCACTGCCACCCCACATGAAACATCCCTGCAGTCACAAATTATCCACGTGCAGCCTTGCAAAATGCGTCGCATAGCTAAAACTACAGCAAGTCAGCCGCAGCCGTAGGAAATTATTCATTGAAGTATTGGAGATCTGGTTAGTGAGAACCCTTAGTCACATTAGTATAGCCATAGGTGCAGTAACTGTGCATACTTACCAGCCTTTGCTAAGTAAGTACTTGAATAATCTATGCTATAGTAATATTAGTGCTAGAGTAAGGTAGCTTAGTTAGCCAGTGTAACTAGTATTTAAGCTCGCAAGTTGGTAGCCTGATAGAGGAAGAAGGGAGACCCCAGATTATTCTCTACACTTACCTTCAATCTCTAACACCTACACCCTACAACATACACCCTTGAAGTAGCGCAATAAAGACATTTTTTGCTGCTAGAACTTCATCTCGAACCTTTATTTCTCTAAGCAACGGTGAACCTTTAATGGTTACTTGTGCTTACAACCCATCCCTCTCTTCTACGCAAAGTAATTAGGAGTCCCGCCACTAGGAAACTCTTTTATTGCTTTGCTTCACAAACAAATTTGCTTGCTTCCACAGCTAGGGGACAGCGTTTTCATCCCTCCCATCAATGCCTTCTCTTTCTCACAGCCAGAGAAAGTCTCGTCAAGTATCAGACCGATCCTCATCACTTCGATTCAACCTTACCATGTGAGTTTAATAATTCGCTACAGCCTCTGGGTTCGCAGCTAGAACTTGGATGGCCTCTTTAGAGCTCTTATTCGTTGCACTCACAGCTAGAGTTGCAACAGGAACAAGGTATAGTCCTTGTATGTTTACTGATTCGTTTTAGGGCTTCTTCTAGGATCCCTTTCCCAATTACTTTCCTTCCTGCAAATTTTATAGTTCACTACCACCCTCTACACTACTAGTAGAGAAATTCTTTTATCTTTCCGAACTTAGGAGGCTTTAGTCACCGCACGGAGGTGCCCTGACTAGACTCGCTAGAACCATCCTTCAGATTCCATGTCTGTTAGCACATACTGCACTTAGGTTTTGTGTTTCCACCCACGGGAGTCTATAGGTTCATCACCGCCTCTGCCTCTGCCTGGTCCTCCACCTCCACCTCCAGGTGCAGCGGGTGCTGGCCCGCTCCCTGGGCCAGAGACAGGGGTTGTTGCAGTGCCTCCCATGCTTCAGAGGTGTTGGTCTAATTGTTTTCTGCCTGCAAATAGTCTTGAAGTCTCACCAGGCCTGGTGATGGTGGTGGTTTGGAGAATCCCTAGGTTTGAGAATTCCGATTCCAAATCTTCGGTACTGGGGATTTCATAATGGCCTCCTTGAAGTAGTTGTTGGTCGGGGTGTAGGATATTCCAGTAGTTTATGGCAATGTACTTGGTTTCCTGCAAGAGTATGTCCCTTTCTAATTGGGAGCCAGGCTCCGCTTTTTGATAGGCTAGCCCCTGTGGAGTGGTGGACCAGTAGGTTTCATAGGGCAGTTTGGCATGCATATGCCACCAGAACTGGTCCCAGTTCATCCTATAGAGTTCTTCGTCGGTAGGGTCCCCTACTGGATCCCTGGACGAACTCGTCACCTTCTTCATTGGAGTCATCAAAGAAGGGTGGGTCGTTTGCATATGCTCCCATACGGGTGAGCCTGTCGATTTGTATCTGGGCTCTAACCCACAGGTCCAATCGGTCGAGATGGTCGGTTGGGTGAAAAATGGGTTCGTATCATAAGAGATAGGGATTTCCGTCGATCCATATCTGGTTCCAGTTCCAGACATATGTGAAGTACCTTCGGTACTCTTCGAAGATTTGTTTGAAGTCCTCTCTATCATAGACCCACCACTGAAGCTCCCTTTGTGATATAAAGGGGGGTTTGACGTAGAAGGTGGGTTTGGGGTTAAGGAAGGGTTCGAGGTCTGGGTGAGGTCCAACTTTGTTATATCGGGCTCAGGCCAGGTCCTGTAGTCGCTGACAGATCCTGCACTGGCAGTGGGGCCAGTCACCGTGGTTCGCCTGATCAAGCTCGGTCTCGACAGGATTTGATATGTTGGTAGTTCCAGTGAGGGATTGGGCTCCTGTGAACCACCAGAGGACAGTGTCCTCCTCGTTGATGTCTGTGAATAAGACCCTTCGCTCCTACAGCAGGGAGTCAGCATGGGGGTGTTGCTCGAGGAGCTCGTTGGCATCCATCTGCTCTCCCCATGGGTCTTCATTGCTGGAATAGTATGGGGTCTGGGCCCTAGAGGGTCTTGGAAGTGTGAGAGGGATAGGGTTTTCTTCCTCAGTGATAGTGTCGAGGGTTCCCCCGATGGTTGAAGTGGATTCGACTGGTGAGATTCATGCAGTCGTGGGCTCCCCGAAGGTGTTTGCCCAGGCTCTGAGGTCTGCGATGGTGATCATATTCCTGGCTGGGGCGCGATGTCCCTCTTCTGCCCATTGTTCGAGCTCTCTGGGGTCAGGTTGGATTGGAGGGTCTGGAACATATCGATCTGAGCCAGGGATCGGCGACGAATAACTTCGTGGAGTGTCGATCCCGTGGACTCGTCGAGTCCCGTCTGCCGAGTACCAGGATAGCCAGCTGGAAGAGCTGGTTGGGGACCCAGGGCCTTGGATTCTTGGCTCTGGGGAATCCCTCGTCATATCCCTTGACTCACTTTCTGTTGTTGCGCCGCTTCTCGCCACGACGGGCTCTCCCCAGGACTGCTGGCTATGCTCATCTGTTGACCGGTTACTTCCGGGGTCTGAACTATCTGGGCTGCCGCTGCTTCTTCCCACATTGTGCCCAGCATTTGGTCGTACCCACTCTCCTTCAATGGTTTCTGGTGTTGTACTTGGGAGGCATATTTCATGGCCTTGGTCAGTAAGAATTCTTCCTCTAGTGACATCAATGTAGATCCTTCGGGCTTCTCATACATGTAGCTGCTCTCCAGGATCGTCTCCATTGTTTGGAGAGATGCTGTCTCATCTGGTGCCTTCTTCCTGAAGGGAAGGCCTATCTTCTTCGCCCCTGCTGCCATTTTGCCCTTCCATGTCTTGCTGTGAGAAGACGTGGTCGTCTTCTGGGATGGAGGACTGCGGCATGCTTGGGCAGAGTCTGATGGGAGTGAGGTGTCCGATTGAGGGTTCATTGGAGTCCATTACTCACTCACTCAGGAGGGTCGGTGCTCTTTGTTGTGTTCATTCTAGCTCGTAGGCGTATAAGAGGAGTGTTGATTCAAGGGTAACCGCAGAGTAATAAGCTTCGTGGTTTTCAAAGTTCATATGGTTGCCATCATCGATCAATGAAGGTGCTGGTTACAATTAACAGTATGACCACTGTTATCATGGAAAGTTGGAACAAGAGTATGTAGAGCAACAGTGTAGCTGTTGGTTTGACGGCGAGGATATGCGAAGCAAGCTTCGGCTAATTGTAACGCACTAACTTGGATTGTACAATGGTTGCCTCTAAACTGTCACTCGCATTTGGTGATTCAGTTGTGAAGAGGGCATTGCAATCGCTAGGTCAGAAACGATAGTCCTTAGTTTAGGAAGCAGGGAGTTTCTGCATGAAAAGTTAGGAGTGTATAACTTTAGCTGAAGCTGGGGTATTAAGACCACAGCAAGGCTTGGTTTAAATACATCATGGTATGTACTAATAGGTACTTGTCCCAAAGCATTGCTGTCTTCTAGGCTGGCCCGTTTGGTATGTTAGAAGCTCCCCTGTAAGTAAGAAGGCTAGCGTTCGTATGGTGCTATCTTCTGGGAGGCATATGTGGCATCCTGTCTGTCCTAGGATGTGATCAGAGTCAACCTAAAGAAGCGTGACTGGTTGAAGGAGGGTCGGGCCCATAGTCATGTGATCAGATCTATGGGCCATCAAACGGATCATGCATGTGAACGATGGATCATGCATGTGATTGATCAGGTCATGAATGATGTGGATCAGGTACGAGGAATGTTGATGAGAGTCAAATGACGAGTTGATGAGATAAGATAAGATAAGCAAAAAATAGGGGTGATTCATGACAGTTTCAGTCTGTTCCATGTCAGTTCTGTTCGAAGTTCCGTTTCTGAATCTGTTTCCAAGCACTTCTGAAGTGTTCTTGAGTCGAGATAACCTGCTGGAGTTAGTTGGAGAACCCCTACATACAGTGGTGTAGCGAGCAGGCTAAGTCAGTGCTTGCCTGTGGTGTTCTTTTAGCGAGCTCACTAAAGTTTCGGCATGTATTGCCTCTGTTTCTGTTGGGATCAGTGTCCCTTGTGTATTATAACTCAAATCTGCCTTGAAGGTTGCATCGCGCCAGTGAACGACCTTCCTGTAAAAAGTTCCTAGACTTAGGAATTCATTAGAGAAAGCTTAGCTTTGCTAAGAGCGCTGAGAATAAGAGAAACTCTTCAAGATATTGAAGTATAGTTGGATCGCATTAGGAATAATCGCTCCCCCTAGAACTTATGAGGGTGATTGTAGTTTGTGTAGTTGTGTGAGTGTGTGTGTGGGTTTTTGAGGTTTGCCTTTTAGCCTGCTCACTATTCCACAGGTGCCCACAGCCAGCCTCTTCAGCATATCATAGTTGAGTTCAGCATCGTGGAGACTCTGGGACAAGAAGGAGATTGGATGGATCTCACCATCTTCCAGGTAAATGGATAGGATGGCGGCAATAGCATAGTCAGATGCATCAGTTTCCACAACCAGTTGACAGTCAGGAAGCCAGTGGGTAAGGATGGGAGCATGAGTAAAAGCCTGCTTCAACTCATTGAAAGCAGATAGGCATTTGTCATCGAATTTCCACAGAGTTCCTTTGCGAGTGAGTCTTGTTAAGGGCAGGATGATCTCACTGTACTCATGAATAAAACAGCAGTAGAAATTAGCAAAGCCAAGGAAGGATTGGATATCCTTGACCTTGCGTGGAACCGGCCAGTCAGTAATAGCTTTGACCTTGTCTTCAGACATGTGTAAGCCTTCGGGCGAGAGGATGTAACCAAGATATTCAACGGAGTCCTGATGGAATTCACATTTGGAACCCTTGCAGCAGAGGCCATTGGCTCAGAGTCTGTGAAGGACTTCGCGTATGTGTTTTCAGTGATCCTCAGGATTGTCGGAGTAGATAAGGATGTCATCAAGGTATACGATGACAGATACATCGAGCATATCAGAAAAGATGTCATTGATGAAGCGTTGGAAGGCCGTGGGGGCATTGGTGAGTCCAAATGGCATGACACACCATTCAAAGGAGCTGTAGCAGGTCCAAAATGCGGTTTTCCATTCATCACCCTCGGCTATGTAAACAAGATGGTAGGCATGACGAAGGTCTAGCTTGGTGTAGAGATGAGCAGAACGCACAGAATCGAGGAGGTCAGAAATGAGGGGCAAAGGGTAACGGTCTTTTTTAGAGATTTTATTAAGTCCATGGTAATCTACACAGAGTCTAAGTTCACCGGTTTTCTTCTTGACAAACAGTACCAGAGCTCTGTGCGGAGAGCGGGAAGGAGTGATGAAACCATTATGGATGTTATCATCAATAAACTTGCATAAGGCTTTTAGTTCAGATTCAGAAAGGGAATAAATGGGTCCGAGTGGAGGGGTGGAGCCTTCCTCAATATTGATCTTGAGGTCATAGGGGCGATGCTTGGGGAGTTTTTCAGAAAGGGAATCACTGAATACATCAGCAAATTCATGGTACTCCAGTGGGACATCAGATAAGTCAGCGGGAGCCGCAGAGGTAGACTTGCCACTAACACTAGGCATAGAAGGTTGTAATGTGAACTGCTGGGCCCCTTCTTCTGCGCAAGCTTGGGCAAAAGCAGCAGCCAAAATAATAGATATCTTGGGGGTGGCCAAAGCACCAAAGGAGGGAATGGTAGGGTAGGAATAGATAGGTTCATAAGGCAGTGGAGCCCATTGGGATCTCAATTTTGGAGTGGAAGATGGTGATGGTTGGATTGGACTGGAAGAGTCTGAGCAGACTGGCACATGTGTGTTGGCAGCCACGGAAGCGTTTGAAGAAGAAACAACCGATAATGGTGAACGGAAAGTGATACTGTGCTTTACCCAGTCAATCAACAGATTGTAGCAGGAGAGCCAGTTGTATCCCAGAACGACGTTACAAGATGAATCTAGACGAGTGACATAGAAGTCAATAGGAAGAATGTCTCCAGAAGGGAAACGGATTGGGAAGGAAATAGATTGGGAGATGTGAGATCCGATGGAGCCATTAAGAAGCCGAAGTTGGATAGGGGGAATGGATTTGGTAAGGAGATTGTGATCCTCAACATACTTTGAATCAACAAAGCAGTGGCTAGAGCCAGAATCAACGAGTGCGAGGAAACAAAGGATAGTAGAAATGGGAGAACCATCAGACTCCGATCTGGAGCCGACTTCAGATGAGAGAGAGACAGTTAGGGAATGATTGGAAAGAGTGGCAGCATTGAGGGTTACGATCTCCAGTACACTGTGACAGTCAACACAACCCTGTCCTAGTGCAGAGGATACAGGGTTGCTCTCTAGTTTTCTGATTCCAACGGAACCGTTTCAATAGAGGCAGTGGACTTGGGAGTAGGGGCAGGGGTAGCTGCAGCTGCATGACTCTGAGCAGAGGCCGCAGCTTTGCACTTGTTGCAATCTTCAGTCTTGTGCTTACCTCTGCAGAACATGCAGAGGTTATTCTTCCGACAGCGGTCCTTTTCTTCTTGAGTAAGACGGCCATCTTTGCCTAGCTTGTCAGCATAGGGCTTAGGGTTGGAAGAGGAAGAGTTGTTGGGGGAAGATGAAGATGATCCCATGGAGCCCAAATGGGAGGACTTTTGGCTCATGGAGTTGGAGTTGAGGGACGAAGAGTTAGAACCCTTCGCCTTGTTGCTGTTGCTGGAAGAGGAAGATGGGTTACTGCAGTTTTCTTGGGAGATTTCAGCTTTCCGAGTCCAGTAGCGAGCATTGAGCTCTTGAGCGAGATTCCGCATATCATGGAGATTATTGGGTTTTCCGTTGATGAGCCTCCAGGCTCTGTACGCTCAGAATTCGCAGATTTTACCAGATATTTAATTCCCCAGCCACCACACAAACCTACTATTTCAATCCTGGCAATATTGCTTAATGCTGCCAATTATCCTTCCCCACTTGTACCCCACATCAATTACGTGCCCCTTTCATTAATTCTGCCAGTCTTCTTTCATTAATTCCACCAGGCACCTGATTGCAGATCTCATGGATTTAGAATCCCATCTGATTGCCTAGCACAGCCGCAATTCCGCAGCACAGCCACAATTCCGCAGCTCAAATAGCAATTCCATGGCATTAGCTCTAATGCCGTGACCTTTCCTCAGTCTTTACTAAGGCTGTTATACTGCCAAGAGATTGCTGCAAGCATCTACTTCAGTACACTTGCTTCAATGTACTTTGCCGCAGCAACACAGCAGCTCAAAATTCCGGAGATCGGTGGCATTCTTGCTAATCACTTCATCTATATGCAGTAAATCCATGTGGGTGCTGTTACTTTAGAACTCTGGGAGCATGCGTTTTGTATCATTTCTTACCAATCTATGTACTACAGACTTACTAAGGACTCGCTTCAAGTATTCTAAATTTATTCTGGACTTGTAGTATAAAAGCTAGTATACACCATGGAAAATAGGGGGTTGCTACACAGAAGTTACTGGACACTAGCCATCATCCACATTATCAACCACCGTTATCGCTTGTACTCGCTAGGAGATAGACAATAACAACATAGTCACTCCACATTATACTCTCTGTCACGGCTTTTCTTCTAACGGTATTGGTGTATGCTTATATTGCGCCAATACATGGAATTTGGTGTCCACAACTCGCTTTTATCTTTTAATCTGCCAGCATCATTTCACTTTCGCCAGCCAGGATCGTTTTCATCAGTTTTCACCTTCTATGTCGCCATTGTTTTACCCAGCTCAGTTCAGGATCGTTATGTCCCCATGTGGACTCAGATTAGGATCGTTATTGCCGCCAGCAGCATCTGTCATGGAATTTTGGTCAACAGCTTCAGTATAGGATCATCACTCATGGTATTTGGTATCTTGCCATCAGTTTCAGTATAGGATAGTCTCCATGTAGACTCAGGATTAGTATCAGTTTCGTTTTACCATCGTTAACCTCAGTATAGTTTCAGTTTCAGTCCAGCCCAGTCCCAGCCATCGTTTTGCCATCACTAGTTCCCCCTCATATCATCACCAGTTCGTCTTATCTTTGTTTTACCGCCAGTTAATCATTTCTCGACTACAGTCTTCGTTCATTGCCATCACAGTATTTGTTATCTTGCCAAACGGTGTTGCGACTGCAGCCTATTTACGCGTGTAATTTTGCAATCTAAAGTGTTTACATGCATACTGAGATATAGTGAGCGAGCGGACTAAAACTATGCATCGACACTAATGCTATGCAGTGCAATGATATGGAATATAACTTATGGCATAAGAAGCAACGGGATTCTAAACAGGACTTAGTCACGGCACTGTACCTGACAGGCATGCATGATGAGAAGGCCAAACCCTATACCCAATGCCTTAGGCTCTAACTTACAAGCATGCTTGCGGGAGCTAGATAGAACTTTGAAGATTGCAGTGACACTGAGAATACTTAGTGTGCTCACTAACTGTGACACGTCGTACCTGAAAATCCGGGGAAATCCTTAAGCGAGATGACAGATATCACTGGCACAAGCTTGGGCAATGGGCTTCAGCCGAAGTCCATGAGCCCATGTTCCATTGTTCTGAGTCCCATTGTTTGAAGACTCACTTGTTGCCATGTCCATGAGAAGCCTCTGTGAATCCAAGAAAGAAGTCTTGAATGACATATGCCAGAACTGATAGTTCCATGTGCCTAGACCTGTCGGTCACTAGAGAACAAGCCTGCGGGTGTCGGGAGAGCACCTCTTGGCACGCGTTTAGCGAGCTCACTATAGAAATGAGACTAAAACTGGGAAGTCCGACTCGGATGCTCAGTAAGGCGGCAGTGGCAATGTGCTACACATGTAGGAGTCTGGGTACTGTGCGACGTTTGTAATTCTAATTCCCCTGTAGTATAAGTAGGCTGGTTACAGTGGGTAGAGGCCAAGTTTCGAGCCCCCGAGTTCCCGTGCACACGTTGAAGGCAGTACTGTAACAAAGGATCAGTTTGTGACTTCGAGCTTTGCATAGAATTAGCGAGCTCACTTAGAGAAATATGAGATACCCTTTTGATAAGACTTTTGAGAACTTAGTCAGAGTGAATACAAATCAGTGACACTGTTTCTGTTCTGTTAAGTGTGATAAGTCTGTTCGGAGAATGTGTTGAAGTGGAAATCTGTGTTCTGTTCTGTTCTGTTCTGTTTCAGTCTGTTCTGTGTCAGTTCTGTTCGAAGTTCCGTTTCTGAATCTGTTTCTGAGCACTTCTGAAGTGTTCTTGAGTCGAGATAACCTGCTGGAGTTAGTTGGAGAACCCCTACATACAGTGGTGTAGCGAGCGGGCTAAGTCAGTGCTTGCCTGTGGTGTTCTTTTAGCGAGCTCACTAAAGTTTCGGCATGTATTGCCTCTGTTTCTGTTGGGATCAGTGTCCCTTGTGTATTATAACTCAAATCTGCCTTGAAGGTTGCATCGCACCAGTGAACGACCTTCCTGTAAAAAGTTCCTAGACTTAGGAATTCATTAGAGAAAGCTTAGCTTCACTAAGAGCACTGAGGATAAGGGAAACTCTTCGAGATATTGAAGTATTGTCAGATCGCATTAGAAATAATCGCTCCCCCTAGAACTTACGAGGGTGATTGTAGTTTGTGTAGTTGTGTGAGTGTGTGTGTGGGTTTTTGAGGTTTGCCTTTTAGCCTGCTCACTATTCCACAGGTGCCCACAGCCAGCCTCTTCAACAGTATTTCTCTTTGATGGCATTTTCTCTAATTCCGTCAACATCGCCCACAGCTTTTACTAGTTAATTGCCATCACTTCATTCATGGTTTGCCGGTATTCCCAGTTATACTGGATTCTGTTCCTTCTCATCTATCGAGACCCTTCCCAGCTTACAGCCAACATTTTCTAGTACTTGATCATTAAGGGTACTACTTCGCTGACTGAAAAGTCGCAGTGTATACTTGCATTCTTGAGGAATTCATCGCATGGAGGTGCACCGAAACACTTGCACAACAACAAAGCCTTTATTGCCGCTACACGCCATTTGCCATAAACTTCTCTAGAGTTTTGGTTTTTGCCATTGCCATGGAAGTTAAGGCTCATCACCGTGGTGGGCCATATCATCCTTGATGCAGGAGCAAAGGCCATGATAAAAGGCGTGACAAAGGGAGTCGTCACCATAGCCAATAATGGCAGCATACTGATTGAATTTGACAATATACTTCATGATGCGGTCTTCGTCGCGCATCCGAAGGTTTTCCAGTTCATCTTCGGCATCTCCAATGGCATCAAAGGGGCTGAAGTTGGTTCGAAGTTCTGAAAGGAAGGCAGCATAGGAGTATGCCCAGGCAGGAGGGTTGTGGTGATTAGGGTAGAGGATATCCGGTTTGAACCAGTCAAGTGCGACACCGGAAAGGAAGGAGATGGCATAGTTGACTTTGGCCATGTCTGATCAGAATGCATCAGGATGGTCGTTGAAGTTTAACTGGAGGGAGACAATGAAGGCTTTGAGTTTTTGGGAGTCCAAACCGTCAAAGGTATCTGGTTCCTTGACCTTGGTGTGTACAGCATGTTGTCGATTGCCATTGACAGCATCGGAGATGCCACAGAGAACATTCATGAGTTGAATGAGGATCTGGGTGTCATTATTGGGAGGATTAGGATTGTTACCAGGATTGTTGTTAGGTCCTCCTCCAGGACCACCAGGACCACCAGGACCTCCGAGGCCACCAGGATTGGGTGGGCCACCGCCAGGATTTCTCACTGGGTTTCCATGACCATTCATTGGCGTATGAGGGGGGAATTCCCCGTCTTCTGAACCTTGGTCATCGTCATCATCGCAACCTTGGATGTCATCAAACAGAGAGGTAGTTGAATTCCATGGGGGGTCACTTTGATACTCGCCCCAGCCATTGGATTCTGATCGCTGGGCTAGGAAGGGGTTAGGCGATCAGTTGGCATCAGATTGGCGAGCAGTGAAGCCACTGTGAAGGTAGGTTTTCCTACAGGATTGTTGGCGAGGGGCAGAATCCAATCCAAAGAGAAGGGGACCCTCTTTTGAAGCAGAGGCAGAGATATCGTCCATGGTGTAGGTTCAGTTGTTGACCGTGGAGTTGTGGCTGGTTTCTGGAGGAACAGTGAAAGTAGAAGACATGGTTAGGAAGAAAATTTCGACTCAAGGGTTTGAGTTCGAATATACTGTTAGGATCATGCCAATAGGATTGTGGCAGTAAGTGCATGTAGCGGAATGCCATGGGATGCGTTGGGCATAGGCGAAGCTATTAGCAATGTCACCCCTGAGCCGAAGCCCTAAGATGAATATGGACAGAAGTCCACAGAGTGGCAGAGATGAGGTAAGAGATAAGTCCAACAGATCGGAGTTCCGTGGACTGGAGAATGAGAGTGTGACTTAGAGTCAGAGAGAGAGATTGGGCTGAACCAAGTTGATATTTGAACTGAGTATCTACAGTGTAATTCTAAGGCTTATATACTAGTTAGGAGTCCAATCTAGTTCCTACTTGGAGTGGTCTACATTCTAGGGTTGTCAGAGGATGTATTCTACCAGTCGGTAGCCAATGGGGTCCGATGACATGTTCGCTACTGATGTCGGGCTATTGATAAATTGTAATGGAGAAGTGAAATATGAAATAGAATATGAAATAGAAACTGGGAATCGGAGTCCATAGGTTTCTGGGCTGTGATTTGTTGGGTTGAGTGGAAGTCGGGTTGCCGTCAGCATGCTCGTTACAGAAGTTTGGTACCATGCAACACTTGAAGAAGGCTTATCACGATGGTTGCATGACTCCCCAGAATGAAGCTTAGATGGATATTGGGCCTTGATTTGATGATGAGGACTTGGATATTTAGCTAGTTGACAAGTTCTACTTGTATCTACTATCATCCCTTCTATACTCATTGTATACAGCAAAAATTTTGCTGAACCCGGTCCAAACCCGAACCGGACCTGAACTGGACCTCTTGGACCTGAACCTCAGGTCCAGGTTTGAGGTTCGAGGGAGTGGAGAGTGAACCTCGAGGTTTGGGTTCAAGGTTCAGGCAAATGTGCCTGAACCTGGACCAAACTGGACCCTGGCCAGACTAGATGCCCACCAACTTGTGATCTCTTGCATACTAGATGGCAGACTGAGTTACATTCACCTTCCTCGGGGCCTCTAGTGTGAAATGACAATTCATCAATGAGTTCAATTTTAAGGCCAGAAATTTTATCGTTCTTTGTAATCTTAGTATAGGTTGTTGAATGGAGCGCACTCAGGTGATTAGATTTAGACTGTGCAAAATGTGAGCTGGTGGTGCAGCCACTGAGCAAGCTTTTTGCATTACCACTCTATTGAGCAGCTTGAACAAGCGGATATACATGTACATGCTGTTTCTTCACCCAAGGGAAAAAATCGGGGACCCAGCAACTGCCACTACTGGATGACTACCTGACGTCAAATTTTAGAGTCTGTTCGGCTGCCAGATAGTTGGGCCTGGATAGTTGCCATTTTGGGAAATCTAACACGATCCAACTATCCAGTGCTTTTCTGTGCTCGTCCTGCATGGCTCTGGGGGTAATTTCACTTCTGAAACCCAGTGGATGTGTCGAAAGTGCTCAGATTCTTTGTTTACAAGAGTCAGACCTGAGTTCCGCCACTTCATGTCAATTGACAGTCATGTCATTTGAACATCATCAATAGTATCTATGGACTTTCCCTCTCACAATAATACAGCTCTTGTCATATCTCAAATACTCATGTACCTTAGATATGTCATTCTGTGCATGTTAGACTGACCGGGGTTCAGTTCGGTGCAGGTTCGGGCACTTTTGCCTGAACCTCGAACCTGAACCTCAGGTTCGGTTTGGTTCGGTGTGATCATGTGACCAAACCCGCAGGTTCAGGTGCAGTTCAAGGTGCACCGGGTTTGCACCTCCCGATGCAGCAGCAGACAGAAAGTCGAGGCTGGATGCTGTACAGCAGGGTGGGATAGTTCTAGCAATGTCTATTATACTGTATATTTATTCAACTTATAGTATATCACCCAATAAATGTCATTTAAGGCCAGATATGAGTGAACTCATCAATGAGTATGACATCACCAACGCTAACCATGACTCAATTCCATCACAAACGTGGCCAAAGGAGGTGCAAAGTAGAAAAGATGCACCAGAAATAGACCTAAATGATAAATAGTACAGAAAGGCATCTCAAAGATATGTATAAAAGTCCTAATAAGAGCAGTTAAAAATGTATAGTGGTTCGGGGTTCAGGTTCGGGTGCACCCATCTGGCCTTGTTCAAACCTCGAACCTGCACCCATGTAGCTACAGCGAACCTGAACCTGCACCACACCTGAACCTGAAGGTGCGGTTCGGGTTCGAACCGGGTTCACGAGGTTCTGCGCCAAACCGTGGTCAGACTAGTGCATGTGAGACACTGCTGGGACTCAATTCAGCACACATAATTCTAACTGTGATACTATGTTCTTCCTGCTTGTGTGTTCTGCATCTATGTACCCTGGTTGACCTACAAGTCAGGTTCCTTTGACTTCTTTTCCATCTTTAGCCATGTCATAACTGTTTCTTTTTGCACCGGTACACTAAAAATCATGACACAGAGCAGGACTTCTTCGAAAGACTTCAATTGAGTTCCGCAGTTTACAGACGGTAGCACACATAATCTGGTATAGAAAATAACTTAATAGTTACATGATACACATTTAACATGCTCTTGCTGTAAGAACTCGTGGTTCACAGGTAAGCACAAAGAGGAACTAATGTTCACGGCAATCACGCTAGCGATGCCCTACTAACTACACAGCTTTTATACTACCAGAATACGTAGAATGTACTAGAATAAATGAGTAATGTATCACTAATAAAATGAGTAAGCGTCCCGGGGAATATGGGGAGAACGAGCGAGAATATTCATGCAAGCTCGCTCTTCTAAAAATAGCAATCCATATTCTAACACTTGCGCCCAGTATCAAGCCTAGAACCGCACAGGACGAGCACAGAAAAGCGCTGGATAGTTGGATCGTGTTGGATTTCCCAAAACGGCAACTATCCGGGCCCAACTATCTGGCAGCCGAACTGACTCTTAGTATTAACTCTAACCTCAGTCTTCCCTCAGGAGCTGCTATCAATATTCGCGAATCGCGACCGTCGACAATTATGATTGTTTTTTGTTTAAAAAAAAAAGACCCAGGACATATTAACTCAACAAAGAGGCTGCGATTACAGGACGATAGGCAACACCAGCAGGATTTGGATCTGCGCACTCAGAGAGTAACAGATGGAATTTCTATGTGCGTTTATTCTAATCTGTCGCCTTAACCACTTGGCTATAGTGCCCTAATGGGGTTCTGACTTGAATACTAAATGATGCTGGAGTAGTATCTCCAATAAACTTGAGGGCCGACGCGCTGAAGAACCTTACCTAGCTTGTGCGGAATCACCATGTCTGTATTCTCTCGCTGACTCGACTGTTTTGGAGCTCGAAGTCCGGATGCAAATTATACACCCGTGCAGATCCGGTATCAACTACGCCCGCTACCATCAGGCTCATCCCAAGAGCGACGACCCCCGAACAAGCCTCGTTCGTTATGTTCTCTTTGATCAACACAGTCCGCCATCTCCACTGTACAATAACCAAGTTCGCGTGTCCCATTTCGGTTGACTAGGAGGACGAGAAGATTGGGGATAAAGATCATGCAGAGGTCGCGGAGTGCCCGAGGATGCCGCCCATTGGTCAGTGGTCAGTGCACAACATCCTCATCTCGAACTTCTCATCAACGCTTGCTTTTGACATTATGCCACCCAGTTCTCATTCTCCGCTACGAAGAGCGTGCTAACAAGACCTGGCCGCGTACTTACGTGTGAAGTCAACAGTGCTCAGATTCTTTACTTCTGCCAGCAGAAATTCTCATCAGCTGTGGGGCCGGGCGGTGTTGGTATCAGTGGTATCAGAGGCACATTCTCATTGATGAGATCGTTACCCTCCATTCAGGGCATTCTGTAAATCGAGCTTTCGGACATAGGATGAATGGAGCCTGTTGCCCCCGGGATGACTTGTCCGCTGGTTTATGCAGAAAGAGAGGTCCAGCACTCGCGAACTTCTCCATTATTTGTACAGAACATAGCTAAAGCCAGACTTAAATACTAGTAGGCGGCCAGAGAGCGAAAAAGTGTCACTCACTTCCCCTGCCTTGCCATGACGTCAAAGGGCGTGTGGTCTTGTGCGGCAAAAAAAAGTTGTCCTCCGATCCTCCGATTTTTAGTTGATCAAGGGCGAACTTCTGTCGTCTTGTAAAAACTGGCACCGATGGATTCGCATACGATAGCGTCACTAGTTATTTAATGACAAGTCGAGGACGTGTTCTTAAAAAACGATGTCATGAGCTCGTATGAGACAGCGTTAACCAGTGCACAGATATCAACGTATAGCAGTTAAATGGAAAGAAGCGGGCAGATGGCGTCAGACTTTGGTGTTGTAGCCAAAGTATCCCTTTTCCTGCACAGACTTCAGTATGCTGGGCTGAATTGAATATAATAGACATTATGGACGATAGTAACAAGTGTTGAATGGGACCAATGCCTTTGTATCATTGATGAGAAACAGACCATCGTGATGACGAATATACTGACCAATGGCGCTTAACGAGAGTCCCGATACCACATGGGACCCTTTGGGCAACCGAGCTCCTCACTCATCTGACGCACGACTTCAGCGTGATCCTCGTCCCTGAGCCCCTCATCCTCCTTCGTGTAGTTGGAGTACATCGCAATGACGACATCATAGTCGAGCGACACGGGATTCACGTATCTGAGTGGCAAGCGACAAAGACGTTGAAGATATTGAGTTACGTCGCACAAGGAGAATCCCTCTGATGTCCTCGGGATCGTCATTCTCTGGGTTCTCGGGTACCGTAACAAGGTTGTGCTGAAGTGCATAATCAAGAAGCTGCTGGAAGGTGAGACCAAAGCCGTATTGGAAGACAGGCGGGTGGCAGGTAGGATCCGTGACTCTGTATTCCTCTGGAAGCGTCTCCATAGCCTCTGTCAGCCTCCCCAAACCAGCCTACCTCTAAATATGCATTAGAGGGGAGCACAAAAGACGGAATGCACTCATACCTTTCGCCTCTTCATCGCCTCTTTCTCTTCAAAAGACATGAACTTCTTGGGTGTACCACTGACACACCCTTTCAGCGCCGTTGTGGTAGCAATAATGTGGTCATTGAGAATAAAGGAATAAACAAACATGCATAAACACACAAGTCTGAACTACTTGGAAGGAAGATCTACTCAGATTGTGATTCCTACACACCGAGAAAAAGTAGAAACCACGAGAACCATGGTGTGGCACGCAAAAAAAGGTCCTACGAATTATAAGATTTCACCTCCAGGACTCGAACCTGGTATTACAGATCCACTACTAAGCTACATGCGCGTGTTGCACCCCTTCAGCGTCGCGTGATGGCTCTTCCCCTTGCCAGAGACAACGGGGGAGTCAAGGCAGAGGGCAATGCCACTACACCCCACCTTTCCCGGTCGTCTGGTGAACCATGCAACTTTACAGTGGGAGAAAAAGAAGGCACACAGCAAAATACCATGGGTCCCGGTCGGGGGGTACGATCTCACCTCCAGGACCCGAACTTGGTGCATGCATGCAAGCGCAGTAGGCTACGTACGGATACTAACTTGTGAACGTTAGCGCTCAAAACACCAGTAGTGTGCAGAAAAATTACATTGCTTACCTCTTTGCCCAAAGTCCACCACACGGAATCGATGACTCCTTATATATAGTGGATGGAATGGTTACTCCAGAGATGACTATATCAAGACGGCGGAACTACGAGTGCACGGGAAGAATAAGGACCGGCATTAATGCAGATGACATGTAGTAAAACCCAGCGTCGCGTCGTTTTACTTGGAGTAGCAGCTTTCAGCTCAGTAGTAGTCCTCTTCGCAGGACCACATCACCACATAATATAAAACAACGACAGTGCTAAGGTTGGAGATGTGTGTTCTGAATTCAAAAGACTATGATAAAGAGTCAATACACCAGAAAAAGCTTTAAATCACACCTGGCACGACACTAGCAGGATTCGAACTTGCACATTCAACCTCGACCGGTGACTACTTGGCTGTTTAGTGTCCTTTTACAATGGGGAACAATGGCAAATGTAGACCTGTGACCGGCCCCTACAATGAGCAAGCGTCGATGTAGGGCAGGTCTATGGCAAATGCTGTGTATCCGAAAACGACACACTGAGAAAGGGTCAAGTCGAACGAAGTCTTGAGTTCCAACGCATCTAGTGGGGGGTACAAGTCACGTCTCTTTCCCTAAACGTTCAGAGGCGAAGAACTTGAAAGCCGTGATGATATTCCAACTACGCATGGAGGGGAGATGCCTACAGCGCAGGGAAAGTGGGTTGATCCACGCACGAGGAAAGATTCACGGAGAGCTGCGACATAGTCTCCTTCGCCGCGGAAGCTGATTTTAGGAACATGCCGAGGTGAACATCTAGCCTCCAGGAATTGAGCCGAGGACCGGATACGATGATATAGACGACGAGAGAGGTCCGTTTGGCAATGGTACTCGGCGGGTCAGTATGCTTCGAGTTGGTGGGTCGTGGAGGGACCAAGAGCAGATATGCCAAACCCTGGGATGTGGTGAGTACGTGCATGCAAGATGTACTAATGGCTCCTTCTAAGCGTGCCTCGCCCATGTCGTGTCCAGTACGGCAAGGACAGTACTAGTACGTGCATGTGAACCAAACATAAGATAGAGTATTGACGTTTGGCGAGCCGGTGTCGAAGGGAAGGGGAGGTGGCGTGCGACATTTCACACCAGTACATCGGGAACATCAGATACTTTGCACGTCGTCTTGCTAGATGTATTGAAAGTCGATAGGATCGCAACATCGTGTCCTTCGCAGACCCTCTTGCGCGTCAACAAGGCCAAAGTCAGACCTAAAGCAAACATACTCAAGTGGGCCATAGGCGAACAGCTAGCATGAACGCACCAGGAAATCCACGCATCCCCCCCAGTCGATGGAACTAACCTCCTCTATATAAGTAATATCCACTGAGAAACCGTTATCATATCTTCGGTTCGGTCTAGTCTTCTTCGTGCGACCACATTCCTTGTTCTCGTTTAAAAAAAGATTGCATAAACCAAAGGCAGGTGAGACAGTAGCGGTTGAAAGGTTCAGCACAGCCACTGGCTACGTGACGCATCCAAACGCGCCGCGCAACCATAATACTTAGGTATCTCTCTCCCACTTGCGCCGATCCCAAAAATCCAACTACCGCATGTGCATGGATAACAAGCCGCGAAACCCAGTAAGTATGTTGTATCGAGAAGAAAAAGAAGGAAGCACAGCCACATTGCAAAATGAGGCTCGTAGACAAATTTCCCTTCCAGGACTCGAACCTGGTGCGTTACGCATATCCAATGGGCCACGACGAGCTAGAGGAGAAACCTAGGTCAGAAAGAGCTGTAAATCCAGTCCAAACGACGGGAAGATGTCTATCCCTGCTCTCCACCCTGAAGAAGCCAAGCAGCCGTAGAAAGATTCTACCGCGTCTGAAGCAATGCAGAGCAATGCAAAGGAAGGTTCAGACTGGGCAAACGTATCGAGGCTGCAGTCCCAAATACGTAGTGCTAGAAGCAATGGAAAACAAGTTGACAATGGGGATGGAGCCAAGAGGCTGTCGGTCATGCGGACGTACAAACGAGCGCGGGCGAAGGAAAGGCTTCCTTATTCTCGGGTGGCCCTTTCATTCATTGATTTAACTCAAGCAACCCGCTAAAAATGAATGAATTAGAGTGCAAGTGGGAGGAATGACGCTACGTACCAAGTATCTGTCGTCCACCCCGCGTCTCGTTCCCCCTTCTGTTTCTACCATCGATAACAAAAAATTGGCCTCACGCCGCAGAGTCGTCATCGCCACCCAATTCGACACCAGATCCCTCACTATATTTGTTATGCCACCTGGCAAGGCATCTGTACTCTACGCAAAACTGCGAGGTAAATAATTATAATGTATAAGAATAAAAACACAAACTATCATGCTTTGTGCTACGTGCCCATTTGTACCAAGTGCATAAGTGGGCTCTCAGCAACAGAAACCCCATATCCTCTCTCTCGTCCCTCAGGCTCGTCCCTACGCCCAACGCATTTCAGATACTTCGCACGAAGATTCCTACCCTGGATATACCTCTGCAAACTCGACTGCTCGAACCGACTCTGCCAACAACTTCTACACTGCTTAATGAACGTATACCGACGGAAAAGCGGACTGGGGATAGCTCTACCAGCACATATCAGTACAAGCACCCCATGCAGATAAAAAAACTGTCTTACAACGTCTCATTCACATGCACCCTCTCGATATTCCAGTGATATTTCCTCTTCTCCGGTAAAGGTGACAACGCCCCACTCTCCCACCAAAAATCCGGAGGAGCTTTGGCTCGGAGAGGGTTCAGAGGGGACATGACACCTGGGGCGTGGCGGTTTTTATCCCGGATGTCGTCCACGAGATCCCAGAATTCGTCCATTGGAAGAACCGTTGTAGCAGCTGGCTCTGAGTCCGGGTAGCTATAGTCTAGTTCGAAGGGATCATAGTCGTCTTCTTCCTCCTCCTCCTCGTCATCATCATCCTCCTGGGAGGCTGCAACAGCTTTGTATTTTCTAATCATGGACAGTCATCAGTACAAAACGGGAATGAGTCTAGGAATGGGGGCTCACAGCAACATATCATTCAGAGTAGCCATTTCGCGCTTAATATCGTTCGCGAGTGTCCCGAGATAGGGTTCCGAATCGGCGGGGACGGGGGCGTAACGGAAAGATAGACTCTCGAGTTCGTCGCATGCCGACCACGGGTTTCTTAATGGTGGCGCAGGCTCCCAGATGTCTGCTGTGGCACTCAATCAGTCAGGGTCTACAAGCTGCATACCTCGAGGGAAACATACCTTTGCAAGTGGCATCAGGACTGGAAACATCATGACGACTCCCCATGTGAGGTAAAAAGGTGCCGCGGTAGTTATAGATCAGGGAACAGAGAACCAGTCGTTCGGAGGTAGACCATAATAATGCTTCATTTTAAAGGGAAAAATCGAGTATTGACACACGAGTGGTTAGTTTGTCTCGAAACCATCATCAATGATCGACGATTTCAAATCCGAGAGAATAAAGACAAAGGTTTAGCGAGCGCCAAAAGTCTTTGTTCGCTATCCTGCCACTCCTGGCAGTATACCACGATCGATCGAAGGGCGCCCAAAACGGTGGGAAGGTGGGATAAGATTGCGTCCGTTTTTCAGTGGGATTCGTGAAATCTTCTGGCCTGAGGCTCTTTTTCGGTGGGATTGAGTCCGGTACAAGCACCGCATTCTCCGGGTGCCACGCCCAGCCCATCGAGGGTACCCGCTCTGACCGCTGCCTCCGGGAATTCATCTGTTTCCCCTAGTGAGTTTAGGTTGGCTCTCGGCGTGCAGCTTATTGACCCTACTGTTAAGCTTCACGCCGCCGCGTAGCTCTCATGCTGAGTTCGGAGGGCCTGGTAACTGGTTAGAGTTCTGCATAACTCAACGAATGCGGGGAGAGCTGTTAAGCGCCGGTGGCCGGTAGCACCTAGTATGCCGGCACAGCCGTGCAGGGAACCAAGAATAAGACTAAGTCAAAGCCTTATACAGGTAATCACACCGAAAATCTCCAATCCCACTGAGAAACAGCTGTGCCACCAGAAGTTATCTCCGTGGGAATCCCACCTTCCCACTGTTTGGGGGTATATTCCGATCGATCTTTGGTTTCGAAGGCCAGTTACTGTACTATCCCACGTCAAAGACAAAGATGTCAGCGGATGCGATAGAGCAGATAAGAGCAATGCGATTACAACATCCGAAAGTGGCGATAACGCACATCCATCAGGATCATCTTGAGGGCCGGCTACAGGTTCGGTTCCGCCGGCACTGTGGAGAAAAACAGGGAATAAGTATATTGATCAGTGAAAGCAGAATACAGCAAAAACAGCTCGTCTATGGGATTGCAGTGACCAAATGCAAAAAAAAATCGTGAACCAGTGCTGTCCAAGTCATGTGTAGGTAGATAAAACTTGGGGTTATCACCTACTTTTCATTAAGCAATCGCGGTCTATTCATCATCCTCTTCCCAGACCTCCATCGGCAGCTTCACTGCCAAGCCCAGCGCAACGACCGACAACACCACGAACAAAACATACGCTCCGTACCCCCCAAGCACGTTCCTCTCCACAGAGAGCGAAAACAAAGACGTCGCGAGCGCAGGCCCTATAGCCCTCGCAATCGAGACAGTAGTCTGCGAAAGCCCATTCGTCGCGCCCAAAGACGCTTTACTCGGCGCAGAAGCAGTGATGAACATGAATATCGCGCCGTATGCCATATCCATAATGATGGATAACACGACTATGCATCCTATCCCTACCCAAATCCAGGGTGTACCCCCGCAGAAGCTGATGATAGGGAACAGCGTAAACATGAAGGGAAATGCAAGCATGCCGTTGATGAACACCCGGCGTTCGCCTAACCCTCTGACTATCTTGGCGAAGAAGAAAAATTGGAAGATACCAGTAGAGGCGCCGTAGACGCCCATGATGTAGCCAATAGTCGAGGGAGGCATGCCCAACCCACCTATGGAGGGTGGCATAGCGAGGAAGAGAGGGAAGAGTGCATTGAAAGCAATATTGAGGAAGGCAAGTGTGACATAGTTCGCCACGGATATCAGGACGGGAAAGATGAGCAAACCACGGAGAGGGACTGGCTCGTCGCGCTTTTTTAAGGAGTTTTGTGTTTCTATGGAGTCGTAGGATCGGGACCGACGGCGGTGTTTTGGTACAGTCTGGAGAGGAGCGAGTTAGTCAGGGTAGAGTTGGGAAACTAAGCGTTCTGACCTCTTTGAATAGGACAAGTGTTATTAGAAAGGCGAGGAAGACGAAGAATGAGGAGACGAGACATGGGAGAAAGTAGGGATATTGCTTCCAAAAGGTGCCTGAGAAGATTTCGGGAAATCGTTCATGGGGACGCGCGAACGTTCCGCCGATAAGAGGGCTGCGGTAAATTCCAGTTAATGTTGTGACCAAAACAGGATGACGAACGTACCCCATCGTTGCCCCAAAAGACCATACGACAGGCATTAGTGCGAATCCTTCCGCACGGTTAGATGGGTCTGTCAAGTCGCCCATGACACTTTTCATAACGCCTGCCCAGGAATGTTTCATTCATGCTTAGCGTCGAGAACCGAGGAGCACGTACCAATATTCCCATTCAGTAGTCCAGTGACGCAGCGACTAATGACTAGTGCCCAGAAGGTTCTTGACAGACCGAACGATAGCATTGAGATGGCTGACCCGACCAGTCCAATCATCAGGACGGGTTTTCGCCCTACGGTATCAGAGAACCGACTCCAATGGAGAACCGTTATAGCTTCGGTCGCGAAGAAGAGGGACTCCTACAGGTGTTCTTGTTGGCAGATGAACGCGAAAACAAAAGCGAGACATACGATCAAGCCAGCGTAATATCCGACCCGCCTATCGTCCCCTCCAGTGATATCCAGCTCGCTCACCAGCTACAGGGCAAAAGGTCAGTCACCCAGCGGTCCACGGTGTCCTGGGACGACGCACCTGATTGATGTAAGGGTAGATACTCTGGCTTGTTATCGGTTCGCATATCTGCAGCACCAGGACAATCCATATCTGCAGGTGTGGTAGAGGTGTCGCGGGTCGTGAGCGTCGCTTTTGGGAGGAAAGAGTAGAGGTAGAGGTAGGAGTGAGGAGACCAGTTTCCTCGGTAGGTGGGCAAGGCTCCATTGAGTTGAAAGAAAGTTTGCCCTTGCAGTAGATATAAATAGTAGGGCGGCCTCAGATGCTCGATCAACGTCATGTGTCTGACATCCGCACTGGTGTTCTTCGCACTTTCCATCGGTTTCCATCTGAAGCTCTTCATATCAGCATGAAAGCTTTACGTTTTTTTATTGTGTTCTCCTTGGTTCTTGACTTGATGCTGGTGTCCGGAACTTGGTTTTTTCCAATGAACGCTATATTCTGGGATGAAACAGGTTCAGTAGGTCATGGATTCTGAAAGGACTTGCCGGTGGTGCTGGCATCGGAATGCTCGCGGAACTCTCTTGGTACTCAACTGGTCACCGGGCGACAATCGGAAATGGTCCTTGAGATCTTGAGGGCTCGCCCTGACCGTTAAACGTACTACTCGAATCGAAAACTGAACAGTCGTAATCCATTTCCCTCGTCGACCCTCCCAGTTGGAGTCTGGCTTTACGTTTACTTCTCTTCGCAGTCATCTGATATCGATTTGGATTCCCGATTTTGCAAGCCAGTTGCAGCAATACACGTCTGCAGTCAAGGGTCAGCAAAGTCTAGCAGAGGCTCATAATAAGACCGAAAAACATGCGCTCTCACCTCTTATCGCTATCGTTGATCATGAAGGGCAGACGCCTATCTGAACACCTAGTTTACGTACTGCTCCGACTTGAAAGTTCTGGCATCAAGAACCGGGCCGAACTTACCCAGCTGAACCATCTTAGGTCGGTGGGACATATGCAGTCTAGACCCACCGTCACATATCTAACTGCATCCTGTATTCTCACTCAGTCGAAACTGCCTTCCCTCCGTTGAATGCGGGTCCTGTGTTCAAACTGTCCTGTGGCTCGGCCGGCGATAAGTCAAAGAGTGAGAATGTCCTAGATACTGTTTAGTGCTGTGGTTACACCTGACCATAACGTTTCACGTTTCCGAGGACCCAAGATCAACAACGAACGGGCTCAGCCATACATTCTCCCGTGTCTTCTCACAGTCTTGGGGCACTACTTACCAAAGCCTCTCCATACACCCTCCAACGGCAACTCTGTGACGGTTCTCATGACTCCAACTTTCATTTATAGGCTTGTGGACACATTATACAGCTGTTCTCATGTCCGCCACCATGATTCCACCCTCGACATCCACGGTCGTCGTAAAAGCGCTAAACGTTGGACAGCTAAAATGTCTCCCTGCTTCTCTCTTCTTTACCCCAGTTGTTGAGGGTCATGAGTTTTTCTCAGGCCCGATTTACGCGTTTCTCATTGAGCACCCGGTGAAGGGAAGGGTTATGTATGACCTTGGATTACGCAAGGATTCTGAGAGCCTATCTCCCGCCGTGCATAGGCATATCAGGAGTCTCGGAGGCCTTAGTGTACGGGAGGCGATGGAAGCGTCTACGGATGTCCTAGAGAAGCTCACGAAGGGAGGTGTAGATCTTGGGAGCGTTAAAGCCGTCATATGGAGGTGATAGAGTTTTAAGTCATTATTCCCTATTACTCCTCAATGACTGAATATTTCGTCAAGTCACACCCATCTGGATCATACTGGTGCGCTGATGACATATTAAGTCTTCGTTAACACTAACCATTTACGAAACCACAGGTGACATGTCCAAATTCCCTCAAACCACCGAACTCGTCGTAGGACCTGGCTCGGATCTCAGGACCTACCCAAGTGACCCCAACGCCACATTAATCGAGAGCGACCTCGCGTATGTTCCCATATCCCGTCTTGTAGATTCCTAACCAGCTACATGCACCTCAGCGGACGAAAAGTGACCGAACTCTCCTTCTCGAAGGGATCGCTACGCATCGCGGATCTTCCTGCCCTGGATTACTTTGACGACGGAAGCTTCTACATCCTCCATACTCCAGGGGTTGCGTACTAGATCTCTACCTTTCTCGAGTCACATCTGAGAATACTCACAGCATCTCGCGGGACACGTCTCTGCTCTCGCACGTGTAACGCCAACCACGTTCATTCTCCTAGGCGGGGACTGTTGCCACCATACGGGGGATATGCGGCCCGCCCCTCCTTACGAGACTCATTTCCCACTTCCTAAACATATCGCCCAAGACGTTGCTCTTCTGCGCACGCCCATGTTGCGCATCCCATCTCGGTCAGTGTATCAGGACGTACCAAAGACGAACGAGACGCTCCGCAAGCTGACCAAGCTCGATGCACATCCAGATGTCCTGCTCTTAATCGCCCATGACAGCACGGTGCCAGGAGTGATTGATGAATTTCCGGCGAGTTTGAATGCGTGGAAGGAGAAAGGCTGGAAGGACAAACTCATGTGGGCGTTCTTGAAGAGGGAAAGCAAGGGCTTTAGATTTGGAAAATCGGCGAAGCTGTGAGGGTATTCAAGGCATAAACAGTTCGTACTATGCGCTCACTACTACTACACACATGAGGTACATCGTAAGCCAAATAGCGTCCAAGAATTAACGAGAAAAGCAAAGACTTCAAAAAGAACATCAACAACCAACTGCATGTAACTTGTTCAGCCTATTTTCCATAATCCTCAAAATATCGTATCAGCGGGGCTAAATCCTCCTCCATAACTGCATTGTTATACCAATCTGAGGGCATTCCCTGCGCCCTAAGAGCCAGAATGTTCCCCGCCCAAGGGTGTACAGAGTCGCCTCGAACAACACTCTGAATACACCGATTGATCGAGGAGCCGTTGACCAAAAAGTTATCGTCATATAGGATTGCAAGAGTGCGACCAAGGGATGGTCCATTAGCCCCAAACTTCTGAACATATAGCGTGCGGATAAAGCTATCTCTGCCCTTAAACCATGGCCCGTCGTCCAGATTCTGCCAGCTTCTTCCTACCCCCTCTTCAAGGGGACCCCACGTCCAAGGAAGTTTGATGAGCCTTTCATTAACGCCAAACAGAATAGCGTCGAAGGGGTTTGTTCCAGCTTCGCTGATTCGCTTGCAGAATACTTTGTGAACGGGCCAGTCCTATACAAAGTCTTGGTTAGAACACTTTCGCGATACACAAGGAAAGATGCACCTGCGCTATGTGCGCCTTACTGCAATAATAGACGCTCTTGCATCTTGCACATCGTGTATTGGTCGGGGTGTTGCAGACGACGCAAGTAGTACTCATGCCGCAAGATAAAGCTGTGACCAATCCAAATTGTCAGCTTGGAGGACTCCGATCTTTGACGATGAGGCCCTACCTCTGGGGTGATAGTAAGAGTCTGAACGGGACCGTGTGAAGAAGACTACGCAGCCGCAGTTACTGTACGTATACAAGCACTGAGCATTAGGCGCGCTGTGATGGCCTTATTTATATCCTCCGGAAGATGCTTCTGGGTATGCGAGGCGCCTGAAGAAGGCCATCAGAGTAAAGATTTCTGATATGGAATCTTGCATTTGAAAACTAAACCACTGAGAATGTAAGAGTAGTATGAGATACGAAAGGCTCACCAGTGCAAGAGGACCCCGGGTTACAAGCGCTGTCGGCGTGTCTATTCCTGGGATGCCCAATTCCAGCTAGCTTCGCAAGCTTAAACGATAAGGAGTCGAAGCGTTCAGGCGCCTACTTGCATCGTTATCATATATCCATACAGAGATGATTCCTTGTATAACACGTCGTGCATTGGAGATCTATAACCTCATTCAGAGGATGCCACCCGAAGAACGAGACTCACCGTAACGTAGGGTGAACCAATAAACCGAGTCCTCCAGCTCAGCAATCATCACCAACGCATACACGGCACGGTTCTTGTTGCCCATAATAATCGTTTGCGTGATTGATGTAAACGGACATGATGATGAAGGTCTGGATTGGTGACCCGCAACACGCCTCGTAGTGGGCGAAGACGCGGGGGTACAGTACTCTACTGCTATGTATGACTGTACCGCTACTCGTTGTAATACTAATCTACTTGTCAACTCTATGGTATGTAAAACTCTCGGGTAAAATTCTATGTAGCTTCGTGTGTTTTAGGTGTCTATTCTTCGTTGCGAAAATCATTGTCTAGGGAAAAGAGATAGGGAATAAATACAAATAGAAAAAGAATAAAGGAAAAGAAACAATGGGGGGGCCCGGTAGCGCTGCGATGTAGTGTTCTATCCATCATCCTCTTCTTCATGCGGCTCTGGTTCATCTTCCCAGAGCGGCATTCCCACCTCTCGCCTTTGAGTTCCGGTCTTTGTAAAGGCTCCAGACTCCGCTAGGAACCTTGTGACCGCTTCGATGCCCTCTGTCGTGCCCAAAAGGTCGCACATCACTAGATTCTGTGATCCTTCGCGTAGGATCTGTCGATGGTCGTTGTATCGTGGGCAGGATCGTATGATGTGATCTCGCGTTTGTAGTCGCTCGCCGCATTCGCAGTCCGTCGCCTCTGGGATGTTAAACAGTTCGTAGAACTCGCCCATGTGGGCGTGCCCTGTTCTACACTGTACGAGCCTTCCGAACACCTCGCGTGGTGTCTCCTTGAACCTCTGGGTTGGTTTTAGCTGTGGTTTGAGTCGGTTTGCGAGTCCAAAGCGGCCAGTAGGGCTTGTCCTTTCCCACTCCTGTACCCATTTCTTCTGTACTCGTTCTCGCATCCTTCTCCTTGCGTTTGCATATGTGCGCTGTCCCATGTCGAACATTGTACATGCCTCCTTCGCCAAAGCGTCCGCTTTTTCGTTTCCAGGTATGTCCTGGTGGCCGGGTGCCCATGCTACCTCCAGCGATGTTTCTTCGTCCTCTTCCAAGAGCTCCGTGGCTATCTTGAAAAACACTGTTGCATGCTGTTGACCTGGTCCCCGTTTGGGACGTATAATGGAGTCAACTGCAGAGGAGTTATCGGCAAAGTGATGTAAACGGACAATAACATGGCGGCCCTCCTTGCTGTCCATCAGATCCAGGCCTGATGACGATGAATTCACTAGAAGAGAAAACTGCTGGAACCTGATAAAATGTTCGTTGACAACACGTGAGAAGATACATACGTACCTTTTCTTCCATTTCCTACCCAACGACACGCAACGATGTGCCACATGCAGTCATTGACAAGTGCGGCCGCCGGCTGTCGGATTGGTTTTGAGGCGGCCATTGTGATAGTGGCTGGCTGAGACGACCTCTGGTGCTTTTTCCTTGACCAAGTGCCTCCGTTGTCTGGTAGCAGGAACGCCAAAAGGAAAGATAACACGACTGCCGGAGCTGGTTACCATCTCCTCTCGCCTGCATCTTCCATGTCATTATGTTCACCATCAGTTCCTGCCATCGCGCCCCTTAGTTCGCCGTCGAGAGGTCATAACATTGGTTGCAGGGCGAGGAAATGTCTCGTTACATTTACTGGCTCTGCAATCAGAAAACGAAAGTCAATGTCCAGGAGGAAGAGCAGAAGATGGATTTCTCGAGACCAAAATGCCGTGAGCGTCAAAGCAACGAGCAAAGCAAGCCGGGCCGGATGGAACCGGACGCTGCTTCCCTTTTCGCAGCCAACCTCGAGGCTGCCTTTGATCTATTGTCTTCGTTGTATTTCCTGCCTCTATGTAGAAAATTACGCGTCGAAAATCTTCTAAAGTCCTCGATGCGTTGCGTTTATTAGAAGTCCGGTCGGATGGCCAGGCCCGGGAGAAAGCTCAGAGAAACCTCGCGTACGGAGCTGCTAGAGGTAAGCAGAGTGCTCTGCCAGTCTTCTCGTCGATCTGCATATCACTTACAATGATTTTTTAATCTTCTACACCTAGTTTCACTCGATGATTCTTTTGTGTACCATCGGTTTTCAACTAGAACAGGATGACACGTGCACCCTCTCCTCTCTGGCGACCCCAAAGTTGATATGAACTCAGTCACAATATCCTGAAGAGGCGCGCAAAGTCTCTGTCTTTATGGTGAAGGCAATTGACTTTTGTATTACCACAAAACATGGAACGTCGGATTGGGTATGATGAACACAGTTATCTTCTAGCTATGATTTGCTTACTCTTGCTCTCCTAACCCAGGGACCTGACATTTACAGCGAAATTTCTCGGGCTCCTCCTATCGCAATGCCTTTTTTGAGCACCTCATTCAGGCTTCACTGGATGTAAAGCCTAACGGAATTATGCGAGGTGGGTGAGACGCGTCTTTGAGATCAGATTACTGTCGCTAATTTTTCTGTGTCTTGCATAGGTTAAACAATTGACGAGTATTAAAATGTGATTTCATACCTCCGGTATGATCTAGGACTAACGTCGTAATGGTGCGTGTATCAGCAACTAAGCGGACAGGTAATAAATAATGTATTCCCAGGCACATCGGGCGCCTTTTCAGTTATGAAGGTCTTCCTGAAGTCACTATCTCCGCCGTATCTGAGGTCAGTGGAGAAGAATGTTTTAGGTTCCCAAGCAACTGACTTATACTAGCCAGAATTTGTCACAACATCTTCTCTCGCCTGTGCACCTTGCCTCAGCTCGGAGATTGATATGCTCGTAACACAACCCAATGCTACCCTTGGAGTATCATCATATAGATGGATCACTAGGTTTGCGAGTTCATTATTTCTTCTCGAACCCACATCTCGAACGGTTACAGTTTTGGTACGGCTTAGGTCCGCTTCCCTGTGGGATACAAATCATATATCTCTTTTGCGGACACCCTGGACAATCGCACATGCATTTGCAAAGTCAGATCTCGAGCGATCTCATCATCCGTTTTACGACACTTTCCCAAGACTGAAGAGGCTAAGCTACCAAAACATTCCCGGGATCTCCCAAGTAGGAACATGTTCATTCTTGTGGCGTTTAATTGTGGTTGTGAAAACCACACAAACGCCCATAGGTCCATCTACTGTGTCGGCTGTTGCAGCCTAGAGTCGGCGACATCAGACAAGATGGAAAAGAACAAGATGGGGATTTACTTGATTGACCCTGATTCGACCCACGCGTAGCCCACATAGCCACCAATATCATAGCCGCGTTGCTACCATTGCCGTATCCGAGACCAAGCTATCACTATAATTCTTTCTCACGCATGCGCTTATCCTGCAATCGATTATCGACCTCTCTTCAAGGCAGGAATAGTGTCGTACCCTCCCATGGCGTGCCGCATCATTTAGTCATCCAGCTCTCGCTCGGCATGACGCGTCTGCACGAGGAGCCGATTTTCTAGCAGATCTCTACCGCACAGCCTGTGCTAATTATCGCAGCAATACCCTAATGATCTGTCATCTCGGCGTTTCCAGCGCTTCCTACTATGGCATCTCACTTGCTGACACACATGGTGACCTTGTGTAGCGAACCCGAGCTAACGAGATCCGTGCTTTGCTTTGGCCAGACAATACACTCGTTTCCCCCCTCATGTTGCTTGGGATACGCCTTGTACTTGTTGGGAAGACGCCGTTTATAGCTGATTACTTCTTCTGTCACATTCATTCCAGTTGTCTGTCAGTTTGCCGCCTATGATCCTATATAATGCGTCGCAGTCCTAAAACCCAT
The DNA here is from genome assembly GCF_030435595.1 of Desarmillaria tabescens. NCBI lineage: Eukaryota > Fungi > Basidiomycota > Agaricomycetes > Agaricales > Physalacriaceae > Desarmillaria > Desarmillaria tabescens. The sequence goes on from NW_026848300.1 coordinate 3,445,238, forward strand.
CGATATTTCCGTGCAATTATTCAACACCATGTCGCCATTTGTTGACTAACATCCGACTCTATTCTCGGCCAACCAAACTTGAAGCATGGATGACTTGGGCGGTATGTAAGGTTACTCCTTTTTCACTTCACACCCTCATTCCATATAGGTATTTTATCCCCTGAAGAGCTGCTCTTCAATACAGTGCACTGCTGGGAGGATGTTAGACGTCAAGGACCCGAAATGGTAAGTAGCCTGGAACATATAGAAGGACAATGCAAAGTAATTAACGAATACATGCATAGATGCGACCGCCCCGGAAATTCCGCGAAGTCACTCTCCACGCTGATACCGAGAACGACCAACCTGATGCGGTATCATCGATTCACGTTCCAATGCAGCGGGTATATACCTGTACAACGTACCCCGTCCTAACAACCTATTACGCCAATCAGCCCTGCACCGATTTTACCGCTGCTACGCTTCTCAATGAACTCAATAGCTTCCTCGGAACCTCGGAAAGACGCTCCCGTACTCGACATTCTTTTTTGGATACCTACATCTCAAGGAGTTATGATTTTGGCACCACACTTGGCCATCTCCGCTCACTTTGGTACGACGACATTAATACTCTGGCAAACACACTGCGAATCCGCGAAGCGGAAGACCATGCAATGCGACAGAAGGCGCTTGCTAATTCACGCATTATCAACCCAAAGACCCCCCCTCGACGTGTCTGGGATCTCTATAGTAATAGAGTGGTGCCGTACTGGGTTATCAGGAGTACGATGAGGTCGAAGCTTTGGGCAATATCACATGCTTGGATGGATGAGCACGATCGTTCGAATGTGATGACGCCCATCAATGGACGCGAATGGCCCGTGCCCATGCCCAAAGGTTCCAGCCTGAATCTCATCCGCATCGAGATGCTGGGTAAGGGAGCGGAGTATGTGTGGTTGGATGTCCTCTGTTTGAGACAGAAGGGCGGGAAGAGGGAGGATCTGCGCGAGGAAGAGTGGAAACTCGATGTGCCTACCATCGGGCACGTCTATCGCATGGCTACGAAGGTGGTGTACTACTTTAGCGGGCTGGGTCTGCCTTTCAGATTTGAAATAGACAGCCTGCAAAGCAAGCGGTGTTGGTTCAATCGTGCTTGGACGCTACAAGAGATTGGCAGGAATAGGATTGTTGGTGGGCTTACGGATGGTACTCCTTCGAGGAGCGCCATGCAGACGAGCAGGGAGGATCATCACGCAGGGGACAGACTCAGAACATTTTACCAGAAACTGGGGTGTTTCGAGAACCTCTCCTCCACCACCCACAATGTAGTTCATGCCCTGGCGCTGATGCAGGATCGCGTGTCGCAGAACCCTGTAGACAAAATAGCAGGGCTCGCATTTCTTCTGGAGTCGAACACAATACCAGCGTACTACGAGACGCAGTCTGTCGAGGATGCCTGGACGGCGCTGGTGAATACGATGCAGAAGAGGTATCGTGCTCAACTGCTTTTTTTATATCCAAATCCCGGCGACGGAGACACAAGGTGGAGACCATCATGGAAACAGGTCATGGCCGAGGTTCCGTCGTTTGAAGAGGACCCATGCGTCTACGGTGACCTTCGTTGGGATGAGAAGATGAATGTTGACACGTTTAAAGGATACTGTATATGGAGTGGCGGCTATGTGCGAGGGCTGGCTGTGGGAAACCCAGAAGGAGGATTGCGACACGGAGAACTACTTGTTAGAGATTGGCGAAGGAAGCTTCACACATTCCAAATCGTCGCTACCCACCAGCATCCCATACCTGACGGCCCATATTCACTGTTAAGTAACAACGGACTAGGAGTGCTGTATTCGGACAAGCATTGGGTAGCTGGGAAAATGCGGCCTGGGAAGGTAGGCCCGAAATTCGAGAAAGTATCGGTGTTCGAACTTCCTGATGAAGAAGAACTATTGAGACTGATCGCGCTGGGCCTCGCCGAAAGGGGGCGTATTAGTCTGATGTGATCCCGATGAAATAGTTAAATAATCGCTTTAAAGTCGTCGAAATGTGTATCCGATAAGCAACCATTATTATCGTAAGCCAGTGATGGCAGTGAGAATAGTCATGACGGCTTATCTTTCCCTGCGCAGTGACCTCCTCGTGCCAAGGTATTCCGTAACACCGACAGAATAAATTTGATCATGGCAGATCGCAAGGACCACCTTTTTGTTACAGTGTGGTAGAAAATCAAGAGTTTTCACCTGGATGGTGCTGAGTGAGTTACTGACTTACCGAATAATAAGTTATAACAACGACCGACAACCGTCGACAATGCTAGTATTAAAAATCATAAGCTTGACTCTTGACTCTTACGGGCCACGGCTTGAGGCCTTTGGCCCTTGGAAGTTATGAGTCTGGGACCTAGGGTAGCGCACGAAACCTAGGTTTCGATACACTTGGGTTTATTACCGGTAACTTACTGGTAACCACACCCCCCTCGCCGGAGGGACTTTTGTGGAGGTAACTTACCTGTCATGTGACGGGTAGTTGAGCAGAATAATTTGGTACTATAACATGTATATTTCAATTTAGGTTGTCTATTCACAGATGAGTGGTCTTTACAAATGAACCACCTTTTATTACATCAAGAAAATGTATAACAACACGAAAACAAAGGTTTTGGGCAATGCGGCGCGTCAGGCATGTGATAGTGCACGTGATAAGGTAAGTAACGGTAACTTACCGTAGCAAAACCACCCCCCTGGGGAGGGGTCGGTAACAAACAGTTACTTAACCCCCTTGGAGGTTTCGTGCGCTACCCTTAGCCCTATAAGCCGTGAGCGCTTGACTCTTGAGCATCCAGGAGTAGTAAAAATATAAAACACTATGCAGTAGCAACTCAATGACCACCGCAGGACTCGAACCTGCAACCTTTTGGTACCATTCAGCAATCGAAGCCAAACGCGCTACCATTGCGCCAGGAAGCCATAGTACATACTGGCCTGCTCCAATAATCAGTGCTTTAAGTGCAATCATCGATTCAAATTACTTGGTCTATAAAATATACAATGTATTATGAATAAAAATGTAACAAGATCTTTTGATAGATCATACCCCTCCTCGAGTACTCATCGAATAACCAATTCCCCCAACCAGCCAACCACAGGACTGTCCACATCATTCCGGCCACCCCACCGACCTTCCTCCCAAAGACGTACGACCATGCCCTCTCCAGCCCGATACCTAACGCATTAACCGCGAAGAACCCTCCCATTGGCCACCAATGTGCGCCGTTACCATATCCCCACACCCCAAAGCAATGGAATACGCCCGATATCAGGAAGGCTCCAAACAGCTGCACAAACTCGGGCAGGGGTAAGAGCAACAAGGGTCCAGAAAAAGTCTGCCGAAAGATCTGGTGGTATCTGTGGCCCCAAAACTGGGCTAGGGATGTTGAGAGTAGGATATTATCGTAGAGAGGCGGCCATTCGCTGAGCGGTTGCTGGAAGAGGGCGACACCGACGAGGGTGGAGACGTCATAGATGATCTGGACGGAGCTGTAGATGAGGAAGAACGAGAGGAACGAGATACAAGTGGTCTTGAGGTTTGGGTAGCCGGAAGGCGGGAGGATGGGAGCACCCCAGGGAGACTGCCATGTTCCTGGGGCGATGCATCCGGTGATTATATGTACAGTGTCGAAGAAGATGATATGGAAGAGAACAGACAACACTGTAGCGATAACGAAGTGCATGGTGGAATCCGTTGGGCGCCATTCTCGCGGTGCGCGGCTTTGCGGTAAGCCCCAGTTCCAGCCGTATCCCCGGAGGCTCAGGCAGAGTTGAAGAGGCGACAATGGTAGAGATGGATCTAGTCGACGTGGTGGTATTGGTGTGAAGGTCCAAGTGATGATCCGTGAGGAGCATAAAGTCATGGAGAGCTATAGGAAATGAGCGCTAGTTTTCAAGTGTGGCGTTGCGTAGACGTACGACTAGAACATCGTTAAAGTACCTGTTCTTCACGTTCTCTGTTCCCGGGGCGAGGTCGAGCGATGTGGCGCATTTATACGTGGTATAGATCGCTATCGGAAGAAAGGCAATTCGAGTTAATATTGCTCGACCGGTTATCGCGAGACGCGCTGCGAGATAATATGAAAGGAAAGGCGGGAGGAGTATCATAAAGAATGTCCTCGCTGTGAGCGCCGACCTGGCATCTGGAGGTATTGGGGGCAATGATAAGGAAATGATTTGTGTCCTGTCCATACGATAAGTTTGGATAAATGCCCACAAGATGCGACCCTCACCATATTCTTTGCCTAAAGTAAAGGTAAGATGAAGGAAATAACGACCAAGTTCGCCACGCACCACAGTCCAGGATCCATGGAAGAGAGAAGGTAATAGTTTTAGTCCGGTCGTTGATTCGAATTTCGCCCACAGTCGGAGTTGTCCGCACGCAATTAAGGGTGGCAGACGCATCCTGGGCGCTCCGGTGACGTCGGGCCCTCATGGATAGTGTCGGCGAGGATCTCCAAGCGCAACATCAACTTTGCCTCTATGTTCGTGGAGAAAGTTTTGAGTCAGTCGACGCCTGGCCATTAGTCACACTTACGTTTACCACCATGACTTCTACTACGCGTCTAGCCCCAGACCTCCAGTGTACCCTGAAAGACGCTCGTCGACAGCATCTTGGCTAGAAAATCAGGAGGGACAACGGCAGTGGACGTTTGATTTAAAGCGCCGGACGGAACTTTCTATTTTCCTGCGCAGCGTCATCACGGTGTCATTACACGACGTCAGCTCTTCTTCTCAGTCACACGCTCGAATAATCTCCTACAAAATACAATTTCTCATTCAACTACTGATACAATATTCTGCGTTCCTAACATTCAATTCAACTTTGTGTTTAAGAAATCGTGATCTTCTTCGGCGCCGTCTCAGCAGCGGCCTTGGGGAACTTGACCGTCAACAATCCATTTTCAAAGGAGGCCTTGATTTCGGATTCCTGAAAGATACATATCTCAGTCAAGGAACTTGCTCAAGAAAAACTAAATCATCAACTTGCCTTGACGGACTGAGGAAGCCTCAACATCCTCGAAAACTTGCCGCACTTGCGCTCACGAACAGCGTAGCCTTCCTCCTCGTATTCAGAGGAGGTCTTGACCTCTCCGGAGATGGTGAGACGACCATCGTGCACGTCAATCTGCACGTCCTCTTTCTTGAGGCCCGGCAGCTCGAAGGTAGCGGTTACGGTGTTCTTGGCTGTGTCTTCGTGCAGGTCCATTCTTCAAATAGGCGCAGTCAGAATTTCGATGATGTCATAAATAATGAGGACGACTTGCTTTGGCCTGAACACGGACGTCGTAGGCTCATTAGGCGCTGTCAACTGCTGCCCGATGGGACGACTGCCGAAGGCGTCGAGAAGACGGTCAAAGTTGTAGAAGGGCTCGTAATAGTAGACAGACATCGTTGCTTCAAGTTTGGATGATTGCAGAACTAGTAAGGCGACGCTCTTTTATATCCCTCGCCATTTCAACTCGAACCTTCCGCTGCAGGTGACCAATACACCATGAGACACCACGCAAGCGGTAGAACGTTCTCGAATTTTCTATGAATAGTCCTCAATGCTACCAGTTCCACTCTTGCCGTCATATTGTGGGTCAAGTATATTGCGAGTCTTGAAACGTGCCAAGAGTGCACTAGCTTGTACCAAGAAAGTGAGACTTAAACCGATTTCAGGCCAGGCCCGTGGAAGTCACGCATACCACGTGACCGTTCCCTAACGCGACCACTCTGAAGTCTGGACCCTTTTTGTCTGGAGCTTTCGAGATTTCCGGAGCATTGCTTTAGTCCTGGCGAAGAACTTGAGTTAGGGAAAATGTACATGCGAGACGGAGCTCCGTTACACGGCAGTCGCTAATGAGTCGTTCCTCGGAACAAGGGACGTATAGCACTCTTAAACAGGACTTGACTTCCGCGCTTCAGCTTGTATTAATGGGTTCCATTCAATGTACGCTATCAAATTTGGATAGTTTCAGAGACACTCAGCTCACATACTTCCACATACGCGGCAAGTAATTGAACATGAAACCGGTTCCGCCGGCATCTATCGTGAGAAAGCCCCCAAATGGAGGTTGGACCGAGACCACCACCTCGATTGCAGTCGTCTGTCGACATCCATCGACGAAGGTCATTTACACGTCATCCAGCGCTTATTCTGCCGAAAAGCAACCCGCTGCGAAGTTCCGACATGTTTCTCTCACTCTTGAAGACGCACCATCACCTTAGATTGGCAGTAACTGGCAGGTGAACAGTTCAAGAAGGACGAATATTCATGCGGTATGCTCTCAGGAAACTATTTTTACGAACTAACTTTCACTGATTAGACCAAGATCAAGCGCATATAGACAATACGGTCGCTGACAGTGCAGACACAGCGCATCCTGCACAGTATGTGCCTTTCTTTTCTTTTCTTTTTCGCTTACAGCTCCCAATTCATTGCTGATGCATCTCGTAGACGTGAAGAATATAGCCCAAGCACGGCGCCCCCTCGTTCTAGAGGCCTATTTCATGCCTAGGCGCTACACAATCACGTCTATATGTTGACATAACATACAGGTAAAGGTGTGTCAGGACGCCCATGCCAAAAAAAACGTCGTTTATCACTTATCTCCCAGTGTCGGCGCCATCAAATATCATCATGGCCGCGGAAGCGATAGCGACAGCGTCCTGATATTGTTTTTCCCTTACCGTTGTTATATCTGTCGACGTTGAAAACTTGCAACCCTCTCCTCAGTACGTCACCGCAAGTGCTCATCATCTTCCCTGTCTGGTGATGCCACGGTATCTATTTAAATCACTACTATAACTTGTATCGCAATTCCGGAGTTTCAGCAAGACTGCACAAGTTCTCCGATCGCAAGGTGAAAACCTGCGATTCTCTATCCCATATAGCTGTCGAGCTATCGTATACCAATGATCAAGCTTTCGCGGAAGGTATCTTCGCTGGCTGGAACCTGAGAGTTAATCTTTGGATATGATTCATGGATCAGCTCCAACTTTGACGCACCTGGAAGGTCATGATTCCAGGATAAAGTAAGATATGTACGTTCTCTTTTACCCGCATGTATAGTCTTGAGACCTTCCTAACTTCCTACTCAGCAAATGATCACGGAGAGCACGGGGCATTCGTCAATATTACTTGAGGCTGCAGAAACCCACGGACAAAATCGTGCATTATACTTCCCCGTTCTGATGGTGCCCCGCCAGTCAACTGACTGGCGTTTGTTTGGAGTGACTTCGGGTGCACTTGTTCGGGAAGGCGTCCAATGATAGGTGCGCCGTTTATCTAGCCCCCGTTTATCAAATGTCATTTACGGATCCCATTCTCTACAGGTAACTGTTTCGCTTCATATCTACGTCACGAATATTCTTCGGATACAGATTCGCACAGTTTGATGACGATGGTAGCAGTCATCAATATTCGTGGCGCGCTGGCTGCCAAGATTCATCTCAAGAAGCTAGGTGCGGCTGACATGGCTGACACTATTCACTTTTTAATGATTTGTAAAGGAGAAGTAACTAAGTTACTATGGAAGATGTACGGGGAATTGTGGATCCTGCCCTGTCCTGCTTAGTGGATCGGCGTTGTGTGACCTGTAAAAGACCTTGTCGCGATGTAGGATGTCACGGAACCCCATGGAATAATCCTGGCGTATATAAGCGCGCCTGGAGCATCAGCTGTAGACACATCTACCTGCCATGGATACTCTGAACCCATCTGCCCTGCACCTCGCCGCCCAGCAGCCTCTTACCACCCCATCCTTGGATCTCAACAACATCCAGGGCGATACTCTGTAAGGTGTCCTTTCATCTATGACTATTACGCGCTCACCATAACTTCAACAGCGGCGGGTTACCGAAGAAGACAGAAACCTGTCTCTTCTTCCAGATCACCAAAACCAGTTTATTCAAGGCCCACCTCAAGCTATTCATTCCCCTTATCAAGACGACCGCGCAAGTCATCTCTGACCGCAAAGCTATCGATGGTCTCAAGAAGGTGACTTCTCCTGGCCAGACACCCATTCTCCTCCCTATGGTCGGTGTTAACATCGCCTTCTCGCATTTCGGTGTTGATAAGGTACACCTTCGGCACTCCTTGCTCAATGAACTGGGTCGCTAACACTTTCTTCTGCCCAGCTTGGCATCGCCGACGCTGACGCGCTCGGTGACTCGGCCTTCAAGACTGGCCAACTGAAAGACGCTGCTGTAAACCTGGGTGACAAACTTGGGCATGACTCTCTTCCAGACTGGGAACCCGCTTTCAAGGAGAAGATAGATGCAGTCATCCTCATTGCCGGGGACAGCCATCTTACCGTCAACAAGAAACTGCTGGAGATCCAAACTCTTTTCGGCACTTCCATCCATGAAGTTACCCACATCCAGGGGGATGCCAGGCCAGGCGCAGTGTCGGCACATGAGCAGCAAGTTTCTCGTCCTGCTTCATCTCTTCCTCGAAGTCTTACGTGTTAACTAATAGCTTTGGCTTCCTTGACAATATATCAAACCCATCCGTCATTGGATTTGATAAAGATCCACCTCCGGGTCCGAAACCTGTCAGGGCGGGTGCTTTGCTTGTCGGGGAGGAAGGAGATTCGAGGGCGGCGACTAGGCCGGGCTGGGCGAAAGATGGGAGCTTCCTCGTCTTCCGGTACTTGTTCCAGCTCGTGCCGGAGTTTGATGATTTCTTGAAGAAGCATCCAATTACTGGCCACGGGCTTTCTCCCGAGGATGGTAGTGAGCTGAGGGGTGCAAGGATGATGGGAAGGTGGAAAAGCGGTGAGTCTACTTTTGCTTCTCTTTCTCGTGCATGGCGTCTCATTGCATCTGCGCTAGGTGCACCCATCGGTATTCTCATACAATTGCTTGAATTTTTCGTATTCTCATGTAATGTTTATAGACCTCACGCCACACAAAGATGATCCGGAATTAGGCGCCGATCCTCAGAGGTCTTTGTCGCACTCATTCGATACCAGGAACAACAACTTCAGGTTCCAAGGGGGGCGCGATGACCAGTCTCGGTGCCCATTTGCTGCCCATGTTCGCAAGACCCTACCTCGCGCTGATCTTGAAGACGCCAACCCTCCGATCTCGCTTGAGAACAGACGAATCCTCCGCCGCGGAATCCAGTTCGGACCGGAGGTAACCCAAAGCGAGAAAGAAGAGGCAAAAACGCGGCACGAAAGAGGGTTGCTGTTTATCTGCTATCAGAGCAGTATTGACGATGCATTCCAGTTCATTCAGAAGAGTAAGCGCGCCAGAACTTGATGATCGTTGTAACGAGACTGATCCTGACGTAGAATGGGCAAACGAAGTCGGCTTCCCGCCAGTTGGGGAAACGCTTCCTAAGCCTGGGTAGGGATAGTTATCGTTATCCCTGATAATCCGGCACTAATTGATGTTATCCGTAGATTCGATCCTATCATTGGGCAAGCTGGGAACGGAGGAATCAGAACGTTGTCGGGAACTGACTTTGCTGATCCCAATGTTGAGATTAACTTGACAGATGAGTTTGTTGTTCCTCGTGGCGGCGAATACTTCTTCTCGCCTTCTATCAAGAGCTTGAAGAAAACCTTTACGAGAGTTTGAGCTTTTTCCTTATTCTTCAATGTACAGTATCTAATTCTCGGTCTTCACTTGTCCAAGTAGTACTTTTCCTGTTTGTACTAAGATATGCAGACGCTGCTAAGGAAAACATCAGTCCTGTCATGCCCGTTTTTTCCCGAAGTAAAATCATGGCAGTGTCATAAAATTTTCCTTAGAGTTTTCGTCTGGAGAGAAACTGAAAAGGAGCGGAAGCTTGGTGCATCCTACGATCGCCGACAGACAAAATCCTCTGTTTTACAAGCCTATTCAACGATCTAGTAGGAGTCACCGCGACGACTTTGCAGTTTGGCAATAGAAACGGGATCTATCCAGTTGTACACTATCATATCTGGATAATTTCACGGACAATCAGCTTGCATACCTATCACTAGTGTAACATTACCCCCACTCCCAAAGAAGGAATATTAACCAGAAGCCGTCCAACACCAGCGTCATCCTGTCCGGGGGTCAAAACATGAAGGAGGTTTATCAAATCGTCGGGGAATCTGCTACAAATGTCCTCCATGCCATCCCATGCTCGAAATGCGTCAGTTCCAAGGACGGTACAAGTTGGCGGCACAGTCCGGAAGTCAATCTTGGCGCTTATATTGCCCGGGAGGTTCCTGGCGGCCCGCCTTGCAAGGAAGGAGATGAACTGCTCGTCGATCGGAGAAGGAGCCGGCAAACGGCATCCAAGCTTGTGTTCCGACCAGTCTTCTCTCTGGCAGTCCACAGAGCAGTACACCGAGTGTCGACATCTTGAGCAGACCTGGTACTGGGTCCCTTGGATAGTAGTAGCGCACTGACAGAGGGGCTAAAGTTAGAAAATGGTAGTTTACTGAAGCAAGAGAGTTGGACAGACCGAAATATCAGAGCAACGTATTCCTTCCCAAAGATGCTCCCGCTCCAGCGCAGTCCTCTCTTCCACGATATCCTTCAGGCGATTCCACGCTTTCAACACGTCGCCTTGAGAGAGCCCGACATCGAGCTGCGTTTGTTCCGCGGATCTGATCCCTTTTCCGATACGTTGCAGTGCCGATCGAAAGACAGTATACTTGGCTATCTCATCCAGGAGTTGGGAAAAGTACTTCCTTGCATGGCTGGCGTCTTCTTGGATATCCTGCATCCCGGAAAGGAGTTTCTCGCCTCTGAGAACAGATCGTATCACGGTGGACGACATGCGGCGTAAGTCGTCCCCGACATGCTCGATGAGGAACAGAGCGCCGGCCATCAAGCATCTCTCGACATGGATCTGCGCGCGAGGAGCATAGGCAGACTGTTGAGATGTGAGGCGAGATAGAACAATTCCCGTCCAGCGAACAGCGCTGTGGTCTAGATACGCCTCACGTAAGGTCGGTGAAGCGGCAGCAAGGCAAGTCATCAATGTATATTGCGCTTCGAGGTTGACAACGTTCAGCTCGGGTCGATGTGCTTCGAGGAGAAGACACGTCAGATGCATTCGTGCAGTGTCCATAGCTTGACTTTCGAGCTCCTGAATGATAGCGGCGTGTGGAAATACGCTGGGCGCGTTGATGTCGTTTTGTCCATGCAAACACACGCAGAGAAAGGCGCATATGCAGGAGAAGTCCACCCAACCAGGCGATCTGTCAGCTGTAGAGGGCCACAGCTCTAGAGCCACGAGGAAAAGCGCGCGAGAGGACGTGACGAAAGGGCGGGATTCAGCAGGCTCGGTCAGGTCAATAAGGAGAGAGAGGACGCGGGTGAGGATATTGATTTGGTGGCAGCAGCATCCGCATTGAAGGAATTTTTGGCGCTCCTCCTTGTCCAAGGATTGGATGCATCGTAAGAGATAAAGCGACCATGCGTGAATGTCCAGCCAGAGTGGTAATATGATAGAAGATATGAGTCTCTCTTGGCCTGTGGTAGCAATCACTTGAAGACCTCGATCCAGAGAATGAATGCACTCCAAAGCAATGTTTATAGATCGCCAAGATAGTGAATCAGAGGTGTGGTCTGGTAGTTGTCCGGGTATTTTATCACTTGAGAGGTGGGTGGCAAGTACTGGTGCATATGTAGGGTAGACAAGTGCAGCTGGGATAGACTGGATTGCTGTGGTCGATCCAAGCCTGACGGCATCCTATTGAGGAGTGAGATCTTGAGTACGGATGGCTTAACGATGCAACGTACCTTTAGGTTGGACGAGGAGGCTCGGTGGGAAGGCATGTACCAGGCGGGGGTGTAGAACAGCAGTGCAGGACAATACCGCCGGTTTATATAGAGACAAAGGTAAACCAAAGAAGTTGAGGTGGCACATAAGGCAGAACAAAGTTTGAAGGCTTTGTCAATGCCACTGATAGGACCTATGTGTACTGAGATGGAAGTCCGAGTCGCTGGCCATGAGCTGAGACGGGCTAAAGCGCTAAGACACCATGATAACACCATGCCTTTTTCTTTTCTCTTTGGCGCCGAGTAGTAAACTTGCGAAAGTGAGAGGTTCCTGGTAGATATTATATGATATTAAACACATGTTGCAGTGACATTGGCGGTCGGGGAATCTGTCGATACAACTTTATTGGGAGGTGTAAGTACTATAACAAAATTACAGGCCGATGAGAATACGCGAGGAAAGCCTACGCCTCAGAAAGCTCACCTCTCGGGCCCAAAAGAGATCAAAGACGTTCAAAAGTGATAACAACGGAACCAGAAAGAGCTCAAAGGGTCAGAACACTCCTCTTCTTGAGATCGTGGCGTTTTACCTGTAGGGTCCGTCGGTTATCTTCAAGAATTCGGAAAGGACGATAATTTCCTCGACGTTGACGAGAGTATACGAGAATTGTGGACAGCAGGTCTATCACATGATCCTGAACCATTTTGAGCACCGATCGCCGCTCGACACCGGGGATGCGGCTCCTGATTCTGTTCTCAACAGTTCAGGTCAGGACATTTGAGAGGAGAGATTGGGACGTTTTCAAAGGTGAGGGTTCGGGACATTTTAGAGGGGACTATGGGACATTTTGGGAAAGACATCAGGACATTTGAGGGAAGAGATCGGGATGTTTTCAAAGGTGAGGGGTTGGGACGTTTTAGGGGGAGTATGGGACATTTCGGAAAAGAGACCAGGACATTCTCAACACTGACTGTCAGGACATTTGAGAGGAGAGATCGGGACGTTTTCAAAGGCGGGGGTCAGGACATTTCAAAGGAGGGATCGGGACATTTTAAAAGGTGCTGACACAAAGGGATCAGGATGTTTTCAAAGGTGACGGGGTAGGGACATTTCGAGACAAGGGATCAGGACATTTTGAGGGAGGGATATTGATTCTGGTTCTTATGTCCATAAAAAGGAGACCAACCAGAGTCAGTACCACACATGAGCCTGCTACAAGGAGTTGGGGCATTTGAGAGAGGGTAATCCGGACGTTTTCAATGGTGAGGGATCAAAACATTTTAATCTGGTGCTCAGGACCTTCAAGTTCCATGCATTGCTCAATATCTGAGAACACACCATGTGAGAACTGGAGGTAAAATGTTTATTCATCTGCCATTTTACAGACCTCACTGGGGACAAACCCATGGATGAACGTCCCTCATAAGACCCTTTCAGCATATGGTTACTTAGGTCTCAAAGTTTAACTTCCCCAATCCTTTATGAAAATGTCTCTTGTCATCACAAAATGTCCTGAAGCCAATGAAAAAAAAATGTCCTGAACAGTCTCAGAAAATGTCCCCATCCCCCCATTTCAAAATGTCCCAAGCCCCTTCTAAAAATGTCCCAAACCCAACCAAAAAATGTCCCGATCTCCCCATCTCAAAACGTCCCCAGCCCTTCTTCAAATGTCCTGAACACAACCCTAGAAAATGTCCCCATCCGCCCATCTCAAAATGTCCTGAAGCCAATGAAAAAAAAAAAAAGTCCCGAACAGTCTCAGAAAACGCCCCCATCTCCCCACCTCAAAACGTCCCCAGCCCTTCTTCAAATGTCCTGAACACAACCCAAAAATGTCCCAAACCCTCTTGGAAAACGTCCCACCTCGAAGTCACCAGTTGGAAGTGGCTGTGTCCGGAGCGGCTGCAGTGGCTGTGTCCGGAGAGCAGAGAGCGGCTGCGGAGACGTCAAGTCCCTAATGCGTGTATGACCTGACGTTGACATTGGACATGGTTCGGTAGAACGGCTGCCGGAAAGTGCCGACTCGTGGTTAACTTTTCGGGTGTCGGGCCGGAGCTATTTTGCACTCGTCTTTTCTTGTCAAGTCCAACTTATTCCGTACTCAGCCTTGCGCTTTTACAAGCTCCGGGTCCTCTGGTCCGGGCCGTGACCTGCAATTCCTGCTTAAACTTATTCCCTTGCGACCTTCTCTTGAGTGCGAACACACGCTTGTTATCTGGAAGCCATGGAATAGCAACCGAAAGCTACATCGTGAGTGCATTCCCATGGCCTTCCCAATTCGCAAGGCGGGGCACCCAAATCTCTTATACCTTTAAATTAACCGCTCTGCCGTTTTACCTAGGAAAAACGGTATCTTTGCTCCATGGTATCACGGCATTCTTGAAAGCTTCACTAATCAAACGGACTTAGTACTACTAAAGGCGGAAGCTTTGCCGTTATTCTACTGTCCCCGTGAGCTTGGCACATAGGTCGAAGCAGCCACTATCCCCTGCTGCCTTGTCACACGCGACAAATCTGGAACTTTGTGCTATCAACACGGGTCGGGGATCCTCTCGACATCATCTCTATTAGCTACATCATGTATACGGCCTTATTCAAGTACAAGCTTCTCCGTGATGGAGCGGATGCTTGAAAGCCTTTATAAAGGAGCCTTCAGGCTTCTGTGTGTTGAACGACTTGTTTCCTTCAAACCATGTTTGCAGAATTCCTCTTCTTCTTCATTTTTGCGACTATCTATTTTACATATAAACGATGGTCGCGCATCTCTATTTCTCACATTCCCGGTCCTGTATCCGAATCATTCTTATACGGTAAGTCTCGATTCTGTTCCTTTGTATGCCCAGCGAACTGATCAGGCGCTCTACCAGGAAACTTGCCGGAGCTTCTACAGGCACAAGCTGGCGAGGTATGCGCCGTTCGTACTTCCCGTCTTCCTTCCCTTAACTTGTGCAGGTCGACTTCAAATGGCAGGCGATGTACGGAGATGTCTTCCGCGTACGTGCGCCTTTGGGAGTAAGAACTAGCTTTTACTGTGCAACACCATCGCCTAAATTAATATCCTCCCAGGAAGACCGTCTCTTCATCTCAGATCCTAAAGCGCTTCAATATATCTATCACACGGCGAGTTATAGGTTCCCTAAAGTAACCGGCCGGCGTCATCTATCACAATTATTGGTTGGTCCAGGACTCACGGCTGTGGATGGCAAGTTCTTTTCGTGAATATATATGTCTATGTATCACTCAACCTTGTCCTTGGATATTTAGGCGATGACCATAAACGTCAACGAAAAGTCATGCTCCCTGGATTCGGTGGCCCAGAATCTAAATCATTCTTCCCAATATTCTTCGCATGCGCTGAGAAGGTTAACCCATTCTTGCATGACTCTTTCATAATATATATTCATCCTTTTCTTCCAGATGGCCCAAAAGTGGACAGAACTCATGGAACTGAGCAGTGACCAGTCAATCGTTGTCAATGTAACACCTTGGATTTCTCGTGCGGCTTTAGATGCTATCGGTGAAGGTGAATGAACGGGACGTGATCTATCATTGTATTGTTTTTACTTATCTCATTTACCAGCCGCATTTGATTACCAATTTGGAGCCCTGGATAGTCTGGATAACCCCCTCACGAAGGCCTACACCAATTTGATGTAATTCCAATCCTCTCTTCTTCTATTACGTCTCCCAATTGACGGGACTGCCACCGCTCCAGGTTCGACACTTTCGGTCTGCCAACGAAACCCGCTATCCTGTCCCTCTCTATCATGGATAACCTCCCATACGACCTCGCAGGATTTATCATGGACAATTCCAGATCAGCACGTCTCGCTCACGCACAGAAGACGAATAAATGGTCCACCGTAGTTGCGAAAGACCTTGTCACGGAGAAGTCTAAAGCTCTACTCGAGGGGGACGGTCGCAGGGATATCATGAGCATGCTGGTCAAAGCCAATGCTTCTGAGAATCCCAAAAAACGATTAGACCAAAAGGAGTTACTAGCTCAGATGAAGTAGGTTTTCTTGATTATACTGGGGAGCATTTGCTCATTATGTTCGCTGCACCAGTACAATCATCCTTGCGGGTCACGAAACGACAGCCAACTCCATATCCTTCGCGCTTCTGGAGATGTGCAGAAAACCGGAAATGCAAGAGAGACTCCGTAAAGAAATACGCGCCACGGAGCGGGTTGTCCGCGAACGTGGTGGTAGCAGCTTCTTGCCATCTGATTTCGAGTCGATGCCTTACCTTTCGGCGATGGTAAAGGTTAGCTTTGAGTTTAGCCTCTGATGTTTATAAACCCTGCTAACGAGAAGCCTGAAGGAGACATTCCGCTACCATCCCGTAGTGTATAATATTTTCAGATATGCCCACCAGGATGATCTGCTTCCGTTGAGCACACCTGTCACCACTACTTCGGGGAAAGTCTTGCAGGAGCTACCGATCCCGAAAGGGACCCAGATCATTGCTTCTATTGCGGCGTACAACAGGTCGAGCTCACCTTATTTCATCTTTCTTCAAACCCATGTATTGACGAAACATTTGAATAGAAACAAGGAAATTTTCGGTGACGACGCGGATATCTTCAATCCGGATCGATGGTTGCGTGATACGGTTCCGAACACGAAGTCAGCTTTGGGTGTTTATGCGAGCCTGTAAGTGTATTATTTGACTGTCAACGCATTTCTAAATTCAGCTCGACGAAGGTTTACATTTTCCGGTGGTTCGCGATCATGCATTGGGTGGAGATTCGCGTACGTTGGCATTTTATAACATTGACGGAAGCGTGCTCATACCCCTCCAGCGTTATGGAATTACACGCATTCATGATTGAGCTTTTAGGAACCTTTGAGTTCTCGCTGGACGACAATGAAGAGGTTAGGAGGGAGTCGTCATTTGTTATGACTCCGACGGTTGAAGGACAGATTGAGAAAGGCTCTCAGCTACGTTTGAAGGTTAAATTGGCAGCGAGGGATGAATAATCGTTCGGATGATGTTCAATGTGCCCTATCATCCATCTTCGCTTCCACTCTATGTAAGGAGTTGTCGAGTGAAATCAGTATAATTTCTTTTCTTCTTTCTATATTTTCTTGAAGCACGCGCGGGAGCTTACTTTCCCTCGACCCCTCAACGCGGGTCGCCAACCGCCCCTATGTCTCCTTCAACGGGGTAGCTGTTCGGGCCATAGTGTAAGATATATTACGTAGTGGACAGTAGTTACATGCATGTTATTAGCTAAGAGAATCTTACCTTCTTACTCTCATCTCTGGCCGAAGTCGAAAGACTTCAGCAAGTACAGGAGTGAACCGGGTACTTAGCTCTGAGCTCTCATAGCGGCTTATCATCCAGCTCTCTTATCGCTCGATCGCTCCTTACTCAACTCTACACCTTTTCGCCCTCATTGCTCGGATCTTAGCTACGCAAAACCCAACTCGGAGGTCGAAACGTCGACCTACAGGAATCCTGTACCAGTACAGTTTATATAAATCACTGAATAGCGTGAAATATTATCAGACTGACTATTTCGATAACAGCCAGTCCGTCATCGCTCTCATACGCGCAGAATTTATTCCCGCTACCTTGGCAGGAGGTTATGGGTATGTCCCTATTGTGCTTCCGTTTGGCGTGAAAAAGCAATCTGTGGGCCAGCTATCTTCGGCAGTAAACATCCGACATTTCCTATGAAAGCTTCTGATTTGTATATCGAATACGTGAATTCGTTTCGCTTGATGCCGCCAGATGATCTTTTAACTGACTCCGCAGAGCTGGCTCTCCAGCATCTTCTACTGTGCGTAGTTATTTTTATACGTCTTTTTTATTCTTCACACTCTGTGTAGTTGGACGGCTCGCCTGGGCCCTACCCACTAATCTACTGATGCAGAAATTTCCCCTCAACAAGTACCTTGCGGCCAACGTAAGCGTACTTTTCTAATCGATGTCAATTCCGTTTACCTTGGGAATCTGGCCCGCAGGTATTCCTGTGGGGCGTTCTTCTTATGACCCAAGCAACTAGTCAGATTTTCACGCCGGATCTTGCGGTGCTACGGATATTGTCCGGTGCATTCGAAGCAACTGCAGACCCTTCATTTGTCCTCATCACTGCGACTTGGTACACACGGAAGCAGCAGCCCACTCGCATCGGTTACTGGTATCTGTACGCGGCCGTTTGTTTGTCTAACACTTTTCTTAGTGTCTGATTCTTCACTAGGACCAACGGTCTTGGTATCGCTTCGGGCGGTCTGTTTGGGTATGGCATCGGCCAGGTATGTGAATTATGGCTTTTCACGAGGACTGACCGTAACGTTGGATTACTCCCAGATCGTTCACCGTGATTACACTTTAGATGGAAGCCTGGTCAAGTGTTGGAGGCGATCATCGACCCCACAATTTACCTCTTCTTTTTGTGTGGATTCACGGCGAATGTTCCCGACATGTGTACATGGTAACGAAGCTACTTCTCCGTCCTGACGTACAGTTCTAGAGAGGTACATCTAATTTTGGCACTCTGATTGTCCAAGGGTAGTCTTTTTTTCAATTGGCTTTCACGAGGATTTCTCACCTAGATTTGGATTCAACCTGATTCAACACACTCCAAACAACATTTATGCAGATTCATTACGGCATTATCATATCTTCGATGTATGACCCTCCTTCTTTCTCCCACCCTTATCATTTACACTGGGGCTTTTAGCATACTTATCGCGATATTTATTACTGTTGAGATAAGCGGTAATTCTCCAGCCGCTCACCCGGATATAGCAGGGAACCCTCGCAAACAGGCGAGGGTTGTCTTCATTCGACTACCTATTTATCTACTCACCGTGTACACTAATAGAAGCAACAGGATGTAATAAACGAGTTCTTGCCTGACTGACCCTGACAACCGATGATCCCGACGTCAACTGCACTGTGATGCGCGACACTTGAAACTCCAACAATTACAGCATCAGTAAAGGTAGGTCGATGGAGTAGTGTTAAACCCGGAAGTTGGAAGTCAAGAACCCGTTTGAGAGTTCAAGTTACCAAGCTTCGCAGGTCCACTCGAGCACAACCAAAATAGTGGAAGAAGCATTAATATTTCACCTCCAGGAGTCGAACCTAGTGCATTACAATCTTGCTAGGCTACATGCAACCGCCCGTTGCCAAGTCCAAACATCAAGCGTGTCATTCTTACTGACGTATATCCCACTGAGTGACGGACGGTGAGACGAGCCGATAGATAAATTTCTTGTGTGTCCCAATCGTTCCTGGCTTGGCGAGATTCATCGACGGCGGAGTCCATCTTGAGAGCATTCATTGACCCAGCGAGACAAAACGAACCTACGCCACTGCACGAATCGAGCGTATCGAAGTCGCGCTCCCATTGGTGCATAGAAGCGACGGGGAGAAGGAGCTGGTATCTTTCCCTCCTGAATGAAAGGAGGGATAGACGTGAGATTGGTAAGAAAGACATCGGTCGGTGACACTGAAATGTGCGAGGCCCTTTCCTCCGAGTAGTTCAATGAGATGAATATCATTGATGTCGCCAGTGCACTGGTAACCGGAGTACCGAACGCTTGAATCCTTCGCTTCAGATCAAACTCCTTCCTCGAGCTCGTCTTCCATATAAAGAAGGGGATAAGGGATGATGAAACGATTCGCACAGATCATGGAAGGTCATATGGCGACGACAGGAAAAGATCATAGTGCGTAAGTACCTGGTGGTAGTAAATAAGAAAGAGATGTACCGCACAGCCACGGACAATCAACGGACCGTCATAGCCCCACGCTTGGCGCTGCTTGGCGGCGGATGCCCAGTGCGACAATCACATATTTTCCTCTCCAACCACCTCCGCCCTGATCAAATTCCAGACTCTATATCCATTGAATAGCTTACGGATCGTTGATTTTGGTTTACGAGACTACAAGCCATTATGTTCGTCCAAGATGACGCGTACTTTGAAGCTGAAGAAATTTTTCGGCGATAATTTGTATGAAATCATTCCACTCTTTTATTCTTCTACTGACTAGAATGTAGAGATGGACTGGTCTTGGAACTGGGACGCAGCCCATGAGAAACTTCCCCAGCGAATACAGAGTCACAGATCCCGAATACTCTCCGTATCGATACCAGTATGGATTCGGCGTTACCAACCATTAACTATGTGCGCTAACATCAACTCATACCGGAACCCAAGAGCGACGACCCGGAAGATGTTCGAGCGAGCCTCATCGTGTATTCCTTGATCAACACAACCCGGCATCTTCGACACCTGTCACACGAAAATCAAGTTCGCGCGTTCCATCTCCCTCGGATACGACGTGGTCCTGGCGCTCTACTCGGATCACACCCAAGAGGTCGAGAAGTTTGAGGATAAAGATCATGCTGAGGTCGTGAAGGTACTCAGAAAAGAGCTTGAATGTCCTGAGGGTTCTATGTGGTTTGAGGACGCGGCTTAGTGATCACTAGTGAGCGTATCTCTGTTGTCCTGAGAAATACTTCTCATTGGCGTCTGTCAGGTGCATATAAGATAAATATCACTGTCTCTATGCTCCCCAGTTCTCGTTCATCTTGCATCATGTACATACCTCATCTTTCGTTATTGCATTAAGCCCGAGCTTACTCCTGTCAGCATAACACTCAAGTTCATCGAGGAGTCACAGACGAAGGATACGTCGCCAATGAAAGAGTGTACCACCGGTTAGATCGCGCAATGGGTGCAATAATATTTCTCCCAAAGAACTGCCTGCGGACGCGTCATTTCTCGGCATGGCCTCCTTGTTTCAAGGACGTAAGGCACCAACCTCTCCCCTCATGATGGTAAACAAAGACTGTCCTTGAGTATTTGGATGCCGGAAAACTGACCTCCCTGTTCTTTGTTGTACAGAGAGACACGTCATGACTGAAACCTCCCCAACGAAAACAAGGACACTGGTTCCGATTATCCTCCGTGTCCATACCAGCATGGATTTGGCGTCACCTAAGTACCAATGGCTCATCAACTGCGAGCACCACCATCAACTTATAGAAGAGTCCAAGAGCTACGACCCCGAGGATGTTCTAGCGAACCTCGTCGTGCACTCCTTGATCAACATCGCCTGGCATCTTCGACACTTCTCTCGCACGAGAACGGCTTAGTGATCTCTGGTAAGGGTATCTCCGTCGTTCCGAGAAACAATTCTCATTGGTGTCTGTCAGGTGCATATAACACATTCCCGGTTAGGCTTAGGAAATCCAGAATCCACTGCTATGCATGTACATCGAACTCAGTTCACTCTACTGTCTTTGCATTCCCACTCACAGCGGCTCATACTCATCGATGACTGGCGTGCCACTGGTATGAACCGTTGCGGCACTGTTTCGTACCCGCCAGCTCTATGCACCAGACGTGAAGCGGATTTTATGACTAACTAGTCTAAAATTGTTAATTTCTCCGATGCGGGCTCCTACAGACGACACATATGTTCTTATACTCTTTTATCGTCATCTAATGTGACGAAGCTTGAAGAAGACCAGTATTGTCTATGGCAATATGATAACGATGCAAGTAGCTGCCCAAGGGCAAGGCCCTCGTACGGTTCAAGCTTCAAGCTCTTTCACGTTTCAAGAAACAGAAACAGAAAGGCATGTGGTGCTTCTAATATCTTTTGGTCATACTCACCTTCTGGATAGGCTGGACCTCTTCGTACAGAATTTACGCCAATAGTAACATTTGACGTCGTCGAAGTTGACCTGTTCCTCATTATCTCTTACTTCTATTCCTCTACGAAATCAACCTTTTGTTACGATCAAAATCGTCTCAGTCCAAACGGGTCGTTGGAGAAACGGGAAATAGTAGCTACACCTAAGCATTGATAGCATAACGGTGTGATAAATCCAGTGCTCTTAGGGTATGTGCAGAGTTCCTCGCTCATTTCTTTGATCTCACTCGCCGTTTGATAGACTCTATACCTTTGGAGGACTTAGCCCCGCTGATTCCGTATTTTGAGGATTATGTAGGTATAGCTGATGGTTAATGTTCTCTTCGAAACTTACTACGGCAGGACTGGCAAAAGGCAAAAGAAACGAGGTACATATTTTTTCTACCGAACTCTTCTCTATTCTTACAAAACCTACTTCTCTTTTCACTAGAATCAGTGAATAAATCCAGTCGTTCGCCAATGTGCCACCCATTTTGCCACAAGCTCCCCATCTACGGTCGGCGCCTGCTTCAAACTCGGTGCGATCTTGGTCGTTTCTTCTGTCAAGAATACCATCGGCTTTCTATGGGACGGTCCATATCTCATACGGAAGAATGGCTGTCGAACGTCGGGTGAGTGACCTATAACCACCTACGAAGAAAGGTACTTACCAGCAACTTGATAGTCGGATTTTTCTTTCCATCTTCATCCGATTTGGCCAACCTCTCCACCCACTCGTTCTTATCTACTCGCTCGAAGTTCACACCAGAAGCTTCCAATCCATCAAGAATATCCTTCCAATGTGCCGACATGTTGGGATTCACAATATGATACACAGCCATAGCGGGCTTCGTCGCATTCAATACGACTTCCGTTATACTCTTCCCTGCGAAATCTACAGGAAGCCACGAAGGATTCTCGTCAACCTCGGGAATTGCGCCCACAGTGTTCGCACTTCTGAACATCAACGGCCACGCCTCCGTCTCGTTCCAAACACCGCTTCAAAGAAAAGTCAGCATACACTCGTTTCTCAAGGGCAGGACCACCCACTGCACAGAATCCCCGACCATCTGGCCTATCCGCAGAACGGACACCGGCACCCCACTCTTCTCCGCTGCGTGCTCACACAGTTTCTCCACGACCCATTTGCTCTGCGCGTAACCTGTTTCCGCAGCCGTCGATGGGGCGGGGGGAAAGTCTTCTGGACATATCTCGTCTCTTGATCCCTGCCTACAGCTGATGGACGAGCTGAATGCGAACGACGCAGGCTCCGAGAAGGGTGATTCAAGACACAGATTGATCAGGTTCACCGCCCCGCCGATGTGAGAGTCAAAAGACTCGATGTTGAGCACAAAGTTGACTGGCCAAGCGTTCTATTTTTGTCACAGTGAATACAACGACACGGAAGGGAGGTGAGGTTGTGACATACATGGATAACATCCGTCACCTCATCTCTCACGGCGCCGTACTCTTCTTCCGTCAACCCGAGGAGAGGCTCGTTAGCGTTTGCTGCATACGACGTAACCTTGCTTTCGTCGATGGAGACCTTTCGGGCAGTAATGGACTCCCTGATACGTTCCATAGATTCTGCATGAGACTTGGCACGGGACAAGCAGATGACCTTTCGAACTAAGGGGGATGCTGTTAACTGAGAAAGGATATGAGCACCGAGGGACCCCGTTGCGCCGGTAAGGAGCTATGCACGAGCAGAGTAAGTCTCTTTTGTTTTGAGATGTCAGGAATCCGGGCTTACGATTACGCGTGCGTCGGTAGGTTTCGATAGCGCAGTAGCTCTGACTGCGTGTTTTCCGATCTTGGCGCTCCATTTATCGAGCATTGCCAGCATCGTGGCTTCGTGTCCATTGTCTACTTGAACGCCACTTCCGCTTTGCAATTGCAGGATATAGTCTGCAAGTCTGGCGAAGCATCAGTGTTAAGACCGTAATCAAGGATGGAGAATAGACGCACTTTTCCACTGAAGGATGCTCATATACCACTATCGAGGCAACCGTGAGTTTTTCATCCTTCTGAAAGTAGAATGTTCTATCTTACCCGTCTGACCAAGGTTATGAGTCCCCAACTCAAGCTCCTTCTGCAAACTATTCCGTATCCTTGTCGCCTGTAACGAGTCGACACCGAACGCGAAGAGATCTATTTTCCTATCGAGCTTTGCCGAGCGACTAGGACCAAGAGCTTTAGCAATCGTGTCAAAGATGTACGCCTCCAACTCTTCCCGTGGTAGAGTCTTCTTCTCTACCTCGACATCAGTTCGGTCGAATCGGGCATAGATGCTCTCTGCAATTCGATTTAGGAGTAATTCAAGCAAAGCCGGATGGAGCAGCGTACCAATGAGTTCCTTGAACTTTGCGTAACATGCTGGTCGGAGTATGCTCATCTTGGTGGCTACTGGGATACCTGTACCATAACTTCGTTCTTTCTATCAGTTTCCGTCTCGCAAACGGCACAGGGACACATACGGCAAGAACTCTACCATCTCGGGTAGCAACCGTGAATGTGTCGGTGCTTCTGCGTTGGCTTGCTCGATGACGGGCCAGACTTTGGACATGAGCTCTTCTCGGGAGAGGCCTTCTTCATGTGCAAGGTCAGAGGGGAGGATAAGGCATCCTGTTTGAGGTTTTCCGGCTCCGAAGATAATGGCTGGGAAGACGTCAGTAGACGAAACTCTGTGAAGGACCCTGGCTCTACCTTCTGCAACATATGGGCTGTTTCCACGGATACAGAGTTCCATGGGAACTGTGTCGCTCGTCAGCAATGATAGATTGACTAGATAGATCCTTACCGGGGTTAGTCTTCTCCCCGAGGATATGGACGAGCGTGTCATCAAGCCGTCCGATGTATTTGTACAAGTCCTTGCGCTCGGGATGTCGGAGAAAGAGGTCCTTGGTCGCGTAGGATCCGTCGGGGCGGTTGGTCTCGATCTAAGATTGGCTGAGATAGCAGATCCCGAAGTCGGGGAAGGAATCAGCAAACCTTGGAAGGATACCCGTCCTTGACGACAACTTCAAAGGTGTCGCCACCTTGTGGTTCCCAAACGAGGTAGTTGGCTGAACCGGTGAGAGGGCGGGTCCAGTTCCAGAGTTTGTCTGTCGCGAAGTCGCGGTTGGAATTCATCAGAGCTCCGGTCTGCAATAGGTGATTTGGGTTTATCGATGAGTGGAACGATTCTTACCTCTGTGGTTCCGTAGATGCTAAGCAAGTTCACTCCTGCTTGTATGAGTCTGTCACCGAGGTCATCCTGATTGCAAAAGGGATTAAACAAGGAAATGGGAGTCGCAAGTGAGGAGCTCACGGGGAGAGGAGCACCTGCATATCCGACGACATCAAAACTGGCTAGAGCGTTGACACCTTCAGGTGTTTCCGCAAGTAGCTACAATGATCGTCATGAGCTCAAGCTTTATTGTAAATGCGAAGGAAAATAAGACCTTAATAACATATGGTACGGCATGACATTGTCGGACTGGAGGAGACGCAGCGAGTACGGCACAGATGTTACTGGATGTTAGAGGCAGATGAGGCGGGAAGAGCGTCAGTGGTTGGCCAGGATAGATGCATCGGAATCTAAGGATCGAGTAAGTCAGTTTCGTCAATGGACCATAAAGCAAAGAAACTGACACGGCAAAGTGACCGTATCCATGGAACACAGGCAGAGTACTGAATCCCGGCATGTTTTGGTTCAACGCGATGTTTGCAATGAGACCGTAGTGGGTAATGCGGACTGGTTTAGGGAATCCAGTCTATGTAGAAAAGGTCAAGGCGTGCCGGAAAACATCAGGAAAGGACTTACCGAGCCAGAAGAGTGCAGAATGACGGCAGGTCGTTTGCTCTCCTGTTCTGGTGTCAGAACGGCCGGGAAGGGCTTGATCTCGTTGTTCTCAACACCCTCGGATCCCCACAAAGGAAAACGTTTGTCTTCGACGAGCTCCACTGTGTACCCTTGGTTGTGAAGGACCTTCTGCGCGTCATGTGCTTCTTGGACGAATTTCGTGCCGTAAATAAGGTGGGTAGCATCAGTGAGCTTGGTGAGATGTGCCACTGCTGGAACGGAGTTGTTCACCGAGAGAAGGAGGGCGGTGAGGCCAAGCTTTGCAAGGGCGATCTCGAGAAGTGATTCGTCGATTGCTGTGCTTGTCAAGACAGCAATGGTCTGCACAGGTGGTACCTCGCCTAGGGCCGTTTTTGGAGCGAGGCCAAGGGAGGAGTAGTGCCATGCAAGCCGGTCAACGGCAGACTGGATTTGAGAAAAACTACAGGAGCGTTAGCGCGAGTTTACAAGAGAAAGAAACCAAAGGTACGTGAGCGAGCGCAATACTATTGCAGAACCATCCTCAGGCGACCCCGTATAGATAGCAGGATCATCCGGTTGGTCTCGTGCACGAATTGCAAGAAGTTCTGTGATGGACTTCACTTTGAAGGTTACTGCGGGCATGGCGACTAGGGAAACGGCAGATAAGGAAGGCTGCTGCTTCAAATACTGACGAAGGTTCTGCGCAAGGAGATACGGACAGTAGCGGTCCGTATCCGGATCGTATTACCGTCTGAAATGTCCTCTGATACGGAGCGGTTGTCAAATCCAAATATATGCCAGGAGGTGATCGCATTCAAACAAGTACAGCCACATTCAAGCGATCACGCATCCCCGGGCCCCTACCCCACATTTTTTTGGTCAGCCGGCCATCCATGCCCCACATTTCTAACCGGGCCGCCTGAGCATAGTTCGGATGCAAAAAGGGCAAACAAAATCCAGGAAACGGCATATAAATAGTCTCTTTCTAGGTTCTCTGACGTCTCACGGCTGCCATATTTTTAACACCATGACCATCACAGCAGCTCATAGCGCTGCACCCGACGATGACAAAGCACATATCCAGGAGATCGAAGGGGCAAAGTACGATTTCTCCTGGGTAGAAGAGGTCCAGGTCGACGAAGATGTGTCGCCCGGATTTTTTGGTTGTTTCCTCAAGAAAAATCCTTCGGCAGCATTTATAGCTGACGTTGCAAAGATGAACACCATGGAGCTCGATCCCAAGGTCATCAGACGCTTGGAACGCAAAATTGACCTGCTTATTATTCCTGCTCTGGCTACGTGCTATATGGTGACTTTCTGGCTACCTATCATCCCTGGTTTGCTTATCAGCCCTTTCTAGTTCTATTACATGTGGGAAAGCAAACATCTCACTCTTCGCATGTCCTCACCTCTACTGCTTTAGCGACAAGACGACGCTTTCGTACGCAGCTATCTTCGGCAGTAAGCGTCCGATAGTTTCCTATGAAAGCTGCTGATTTCTATATCCAACAGTCCGTTCCGACCTAGATTTGGCGAAATCAGAATACGTGAATCCGTTTCGCTTGATGCCGCTAGATGGTCTTCTAACTGACTCCGCAGAGCTGGCTCTCCAGCATCTTCTATTGTGCGTAGTTATTTTTATACATCTTTTCTATTCTTCACACTGCGCAGTTGGATGGCTCGCCTGGGCCCTACCCACTAATCTACTGATGCAGAAATTTCCCCTCAACAAGTACCTCGCAGCCAACGTAAGGGTATTTTTCTAATCGATGTCAGTTCCGTTTACCTTGGGAATCTGTCCCGCAGATACTCCTGTGGGGCGTTCTTCTTATGGCCCAAGCGGCTAGTCGGAACTTCACGGATCTTGCGGTGTTACGGATATTGTCCGGTGCATTCGAAGCCACTGCCGACCCTTCATTTGTCCTCATCACTGCGACTTGGTACACACGGAAGCAGCAACCCACTCGCATTGGTTACTGGTATCTGTACGCAGCCGTCTGTTTGTCTGGCACTTTTATTAGTGTATAATTCTTCACTAGGGCCAACGGTCTTGGTATCGCTTTAGGCGGTCTGTTTGGGTATGGCATCGGCCAGGTATGTGAATTATGGCTTTTCACGAGGACTGACCGTAACGTTGGATTACTCCTAGATCAAAGGTGGGAAACCACCTGACTTCTGCATACATTCGCCAACCACCTGATTTAGGGTCTCTGCCTTCGTGGAAATTCGAATTCATTATTATCGGCGCTATTTGTTCTTTGTGGGCCATAGTTTTGTGGATATTCGTTCCCGACTCGCCATACCACACGCATTGGTTTACCCGCTCGGAGCGTCTAATGATAGTCAGTCGGAAACGTGATGACCAGAATTTGACTGATAATCGGGAGTAAGTCTCTAATTGTTTACTCTTCCAGCCGAAGATGTTCACCGTGACTACACGTCAGATGGAAGCCTGGTCAAGTGTTGGAAGCGATCATCGACCCCAAAATTTACCTCTTCTTCTTGTTTGGATTCACGGCGAATGTTCCCAACGTGTGTAAATGGTAACGAAGCTATTTCTCCGTCCTGACGTACAGTTCTAGGGAGGTACATCTAATTTTGGCACTCTAATTGTCCAAGGGTAGTCTTTTTTCAACTGGCTTTCACATTTCTGACGAGGATTTCTGACCTAGATTTGGATTCAACACACTCCAAACAACGCTTATGCAGATTCCTTACGGGATTATCATATCCTCGATGTATGTCCCTCCTTCTTTCTCCCACCCTTATCATTTACACCGGTTTACACTGGGGTTTTTAGCATACTTATCGCGATATTTATTAACTCCAAGCTGCCCAAAGGAAATAGAACATGGCTCATGGCCGTCACTAATGTTCCTACAGTTGTTGGATTCGCGATGATTGCCTGGTGCAAAGGCAAGGCCCCACGACTTATCGGATATTGTATGCCCTTTTCATTGTGAACGTGTATACATCCTTGTTGACATGCATTAATAGGGATGACTGGTGCCTCCAACGCTACCTTCGTTCTTGGTCTATCCCTAGTCTCTGGTAATGTTGGCGGTCAAACTAAGCGTTCAATTGCCAGCGCTGCTGTATTTTTAGGCGTCGCCGCTGGGTACGTCAAAGTCATACCCACTGAGCTTCTAGAAATAACGAAATGATTTTTTTAGGAACATTGTCGGTCCGTTCCTATTTAAAGACTCAGAAGCACCCGGATATCTGACCGGTGTTGTTGGGTGTATGGTTTCTCGGGCACTTGAGGTGAGTCAGCGTTGACCGATCTTCTTGTTCTATTTTACACATACTTATCGTGCAGATTATCATTATCCTTATTCTCCGTGCGATATTTGTCATTTCTAACAAACGACGGGACCGTGCTGCTGCAGAAGGTTCTGTCGAATATGATCCCAATCTCACAGGTTTGGAAGATATCACTGATTGGAAGAATCCTGCCTTCCGATACGTCGCTGTAAGTCTGGTCTTTTTCTTTTCTGATTAGACAATTGAAAACAGACCTTACGCAGTGATTTATCTATGTAATGGTCTGTGTAATGTATATGAATAGGTGTCTGTATGCGCGATGTGTAGCATCTGATTAGGTGTGGTTTCGGCTGCGTATATCCGGGTGGAAAGCTTTAAGCAGGTGTAACCTTGGAGTTCATAACCATTTCGGGTGACAATATCCACGTGGTCTTTTCAACTTGAATTCCGACAATTACGCCGACAATTAAAGATTCGTACTTACAGACCGACTCAAGTCTCGTTGAGCTCTCATTCTGGCTTTCGTTTAGCACTTGCCTAGTATGAAATTGGATCATACCTTCATTCGTCAAAACCTAATCGAATAAAAGTGGGTTTTGTGGCAAAAACAAGATAGCTTCAACGAATAAATTGACAGTACGTACTTTTGGTGACCGCTGCGTTGATTGTACTATGTCACTGGAAAAATCCTGACGGACTAATCACCGGCAACTAGGACTCAGTAACAATTCGCTCTTTTGGTCGAAGCATTTCGCGTATTCTTCAAATCCATGATACCATCGGGTATTGCTTACATATGCCAGTGGATAACATGTACGACGCCCGGTACCCAGTACTTTTGCGCCAGATGCGATTACAGTCTACAGGTAGATACATGGTAAGTAGTAAATACTCAAATATTTAGTCCATAACTGATAAAACAGCGCGGTATACCCTAAAGAACGGTAGCATAAGGAATGGGAATTCAAGTCCTTAGGACTGGCAGCAAACCTCAAAGACATGTCAATTACGTCCTTCTAGCTCTTTGCTTGATTGGTTGGTCTTCGGTATACCGACCTTTGCACTTCCCGCGAAATTTGTCCTGGTGCCTCTTCACAGGATCCGGCCGCTGGCACAGCCCTCCACAGTCTCCACACTTAAACCTCTTGCACTGATGGTCCTCCGATATCAAGTGCCTCCGCATATCCCCAACGCTACTCTTGATCTTGTCACATTCGAAATATACGCATCGGAAACGCTTGGGATTCTTGGCAGGCTTGGACTTCTTCTTAGTCTTGGGCTCTCTTTCGCAAGGGTGAGCCACAGGCATATGGTCTATAGCAGCGTTAACGCTCTCAAACTGAGCGGTACACCCTATCTCCATACAACGCACATGCTGTGGGTCATCGTGGAATGCATAGCGTTCGAGAGAGTTTTTGAAGTCTCCATTTTTGCAGCGTGATCGTCTAGTCGCACCGGTACGGCGGTATATGGTAATCGTCGCTGGCAACTCGGAGACCCGCGCACGCTTGCGACTTCCCGATAAAGACTCAGGCTCCTTGCACGCTGGTTCATCGTAGACGAGCTCTGCGTCGTCCGTGTCGGCCAGACTTGAAAGGGATGACAGCGGAGAAGATGGTGCTGAGGTAAAGCTCCTGCATTGGGTGAAGGGCAGAGGGTCCGTCGCGAAGTCGTCCGCGAAATCGGGATCAAGGTCGTAATCAGCATCTTCCTCGTTGAGATCGGTCGGCTGAATGTCAGATAGCACAGACGGAGCGGTTATGATAGGCGCGACGTCTGTCGGAGTCGCAGCGGGCTGTGTCGGGAGGAAGAGGGATGTAAATGCGTCGTAGGCCGGTGTCGGGTCAAGCACGTCACGGTAGAAGTCGGTTTGGAAACTATCCATTGACAAGAAGCCATTCTGGTCCAAGCCAAGTATCGGCTCTGGGAAGAACTCGACAGAGTAGGTGCCACTAAACGGAAAGGGAGCGAGCTCGTAAAACGAGTTATAGTCCTCCGTTGGTGGGAGATACTGAGGTTCTAGTGCGCCGAAGAGAGCCATCGGAAGTCGTATCAAACGAGGGTGGCAATCAAACGGGGGGGGGAGAGATGTCTTGGACTGAGGCATTCAGCCGCAGGGTTAAATATCTCCTCAGTGCATTCTTTGTCTTGACTGAAGCTTAAACATTGACTTTACCATTAACGTAAATTTCAACCCTGATTTGCGATGTGATCGAAGCTAGTGATGGTTGTCACTGATTGAACAAAGACAGGTGAAATCAAGTCGGATGGTACTCACTACTCAATGGTAAAATCCATAGGAAGGCTTGTCATGCATTGTCTAGATTTTTTCTGGCCAACAGTACTGTTTCAGTACCCGGTGGTTCTTGCCTTTCTTAGACTAGTACAACTATGATTTTCCAATGATTTTCAATTCATCCGAGTCGGAATTTTTTTTTTACCAGAGAGGGGGCTTATGGTTTTCCTTCCTACCAGACCGTTAATCGTGCAGAGTAGACGTCGGGGGTTTCTATGTACTTCGTGGTTGAAGCCATTGAAAAATCTTTTCGTCCGAGCCTCATTAGCATACTACATGTGCCGGTGCCGGCCGTCGGCAACTACGATCGTGCCTCGATGCGGTCATTGCGCGGTCACGTTTAAGATCGATGCTGACGCGCTAAGCCTTCAATTCAGTCTTGATTAGAACACATTTCGTTTTTGTGCATTATATTCAGTAATTAACTACTCAAATACAGAATCTCTTTTTTAAAAACAAAAACATGAAATTATTGGCCGGCAGTGGCAAGCACTGACCGGTCCTGTGGATTACTGTATAATTTTGATCAGAGCGAATGGCTTGTGACCTGTGACGGTCCTGGACCTTGCCGAATGAACGAATACGGAATTTGGGACTGTGACATTCGCAAAAAGTACGAATACGAACCCGAACGAAGGTTGATTTTATGGGTAGATCTTCGACCGTAAAGGGATCAGGATCCTTTGAAAACAGCGCAAAAAGCGCTTCCGGAGAATTCTACGCTATTTAGCATGATTTATGGCCCAATTTAGGATTTTTTGGCCGTCTGGAGCCCCGGAACCTATCCGAATGAGGCTCCTGTGACCTGTGACATGCCCTTCCTTTACGAATACGAATGCGGGCTCAGGACATGTGACATTCGATGTGATCGAAATTATACAGTACCTTGGATCTATGACGATAATTCGGTAAATTTGTTATTAACAATCATTATATGTAGTATGTGTTTTTGGACATCACGACCCAGCACAAGGAGCTCATCGAATCCAAATCTATTGTTGCCCTAATCTAGCTCCAGATCTCACTAGACTTCACGTTGTACAGTGTCAGGGACGGATACACAGCCTACTCCGAGGCTCGTAAATCGATCTAGTAGGTATCCTGAACTTATTACGGAGCCTAAAGCAAAAGTAACACCAGTTATTGCCATAGATTGGTCTATTGTCTCTCAATCTCCCTTCCATCGACTTACAGATCATCCTCTACTTTGCCGTTGCTACGAGACGTGCCCTTACGAAGTATGCCCGTCATTGAATAGGAAAGATCGCGCCTGATAACACTGCTAACTAAGGCCTTCATAAGAAGACTCGGTCCTCAGAATGCGATTTCGATATCACCGGGACCTGAAGGAAGGATGCGTTCTCAGCGCCAGACATGATGTCCAGTGGAAAGTAGCAGTAAGGTCGAGTGGCTACTAATAATGTACGCTATCCTGAAGATAACTTCTTTGTCTTGTAAAACATTTAGCCACATAAACGGAACTCTCATTGCAATGCTTGGTTACTAGGTCGTTTAGCCCGGTACAGAACGAAGTCAACTCGCGGCTAATTACAAAGGCGACCCAGCTCTCCAGCGAAGCCCATTACTGTGTTCTGAAGATCTATCAGTGCTATCCTTTAGCAGGAAAATTACTAAGTCTTTTCGACGTGGATCCAATGTTGACTGAACCCGGCCCGGGAATATGGGCAAAATACTCTCCCTTAGGCACATTTATGCATTCCTTGACTCCCAAGGAAAAGTTTGATTCGATGTGACGAGCAAAAGTGTCAAGTCCTGAAAAGCGGTCAGACCAGTCGAATGACGCCCGAAGGCGAGTTACTAATCAGACACCGACATTTTGCACATGGACTCATCTTCTGGTCAGTCACAGTGACCGCTCTGTAGAAAACTGGTCGAACAGCTTGCGAACTGTGTCAGCCGTGGAGACGGGAAGAAAATGCAAGAACAAATTTTGCGGTGCTCATCAGCCGCAATCCCCATTTGAAGCCTCAGACTCTTCCTTCAAACCGCCTTCGTTCTCCCCTCATTTTGCGATGAGCGCAATTCCCCTTCAGCCGTAGAGGCCATACCTCATTCACACCCTTGAAACGTCGTTTTCGCCGGCCGATGCAAGCTCCAGAAGCTCCCCCAGGCAGGACCCGCATTGTGGCACATTTTTGTGACCAAAACCAAGAAATTCCATCCGAGATGAGCATACCTTACTAGGGTCCTGTCTGCGATCCTGACTCGGATTTTGCAACGTGGAGATCAGTGTTTTCCAGAAAGCAAAAGAGCCATGGGAGAGAAGAGGTACAAATTATGGGGATCTGCCGAATCCCGATAAGCGTGGTCCGATTTTCGCTCAATAGGATTAATTTGCAAATTATTCAGAGCAAGATCTTACCTTATCATTACCGTTTTTCACTTTCTTTTTCTTCCCTTCACGTCGTCGTCGATTCTTGGCACACCATGCCTAGCTTCAAGCTACCACCAGATTTCAAAATGCCTGACCTCAGTACTCCAGTCGAGTTTCCTGTCAAATTTTCGGAAACAAGCATGTCCAGACGTGATTTGACGGACGCAGTGATGGCTGGGGTCAGCATTAAGCCAATGCTGTCAGTATTCTTACTTGATGACTTGCAAAAACAAGTCTAACCCAGACACAATGCAGAGATGATGCGAAATCCCTTTTTCGGCAAGGAAAATACCCGGAATCTGCTGCTGTTTGCACACCGGCAGCACGTAACCTTGTTGGGGCCAATTTTACTCTTCCCAGGGTAGCAGGACAGGACAATAGTGTGCGATGTAGTCTTTACGAATCCTTTAACCCTCACGTTCGGCGATACTTGATGGCTTGCTGTAATGGAGTAACGGGAGCTCTGGTTCATCAGAATCGACTTGAGGAAGTAAGTCTCAAAGAACTTTGCTTTTGTTATTTACCAGACTGCTGGATAGGCTTTGGCTTGGTATGAAGAGGTTGAGATCCTTCACCTTCACTGTACCTTCGAATCCCCAAAACCTCTTTTCGGTCAGTTTCACACGCATATTTTTTCTTCCTTCTACTCAAGCTCCATCAGACTGGAAAGATTTTCACTTTGATTTGCCCGATATGACTCTCCAGCACACCATCGCAAAAACAGCAATGGCAGACATCTATCTCCGGCTTGGAAATACTGGCCGCGCGTCGTACACCCGCTGGAGGTGTTTAACCATCTATCAAAGTATGCCGGCGCCGCATCATTCCGGGGAGATCAAGAATCTCAACAATATAGACTCCCTGGTAGACTTGCTGCAGCTCCGTCATCCGGATCCTTCTCGCACGCCAACTTTAGAAGTAACTGATCCGGGTTTGCAAATCCGCGGATCGTGGAAACGACTCCGTACTAAAGCGGGGAGTGGCATTGCGCCTCGCAGCAACTTTGCTAGCTTTATCTGGAAAGGTTCTTCTTCTCCTCGACTTGGTATGACGTGGTTCTGACTTTGGATAAACGCAGGAAAATTGTATGTTGCTGGAGGCTTTCAAGGTATCGCTATAGGACCTTATTACCGTGATATTTGGTGTTTGGATCTCACTGCACGCGACGGTTGGAAAGAACTTGCCAGATATCCGATCATCGAGCCGGAATATCGGTGTGTCATGCGAACTTGGACAATGAAGGTGTACAAAGACAAAGCATACTTGTTCACGGGTAAAAAGCAAGTTGATTACTTCGATTTAGAGAAAGGCCAGTGGGGATCAATCAACACGACGTACGAGCGCACCACTGCGGATAAACACGCGGGGATGGACAACTGGCTGTATCCCCACTCTATGGTGAACGACGCGTGTATGGAAATCGCGAACGGTAAACTATACGTGTTTGGGGGGACACATAACGACAACAAAGTTGGATGCAATCCTTTAGTGGAGCTCGACCTCGAGACGAAGAAGTGGCGCCGTCTAAGTGGACACCTCCACCCCAAAGCTGATCCTCTGGCTCCGGATCCACGCAAGACGGCGATGAGCTGGGTCAACAAGGAACAAGACAGGTTGTTTATTTTGGGCGGTGAGGCAAATCGCCCAGCAGCCACGCGAGGGGATCCGGTACACGCCAACGACAGCTTCATCTTTGAGAACATGTGGAGTTGGCACATACCCACGGAGAAGTGGCGTAGGGAGCGTATGTCGGGCAATTTGCCCTCTGCACGGTCTGAGGTTGCGCATGCCTTCGTAAGTGTCTGTGTGCATTCTTTGATTTCTCTTACGTTTTGGTGTCAAGAATCCTGTGTTGAACAAGTTCTTACTCTTTGGAGGGTATTCGACTGGCCAAGATAC
Organism: Desarmillaria tabescens; assembly: GCF_030435595.1. Classification (NCBI taxonomy): domain Eukaryota; kingdom Fungi; phylum Basidiomycota; class Agaricomycetes; order Agaricales; family Physalacriaceae; genus Desarmillaria; species Desarmillaria tabescens. The sequence goes on from NW_026848300.1 coordinate 3,480,284, forward strand.
AATCGTTCTGTCAGATGAGCCTGGAGGTAGGGGCATGAGCTTCAATTTCACATATTTTGCCGACACTTTCATGTGCGATCCCTCTCCGGTGACTGGTAATCCGGACGCAACACCAACCATGAAGGCGCCCAAATGGAAACATGTTCTCACAAGGGGATTCCCGACATACAGGTACCTGAGCCCAGTTCTTCTTCTAAGTTCCTGTACTGATGAGCAAATTCCCTTAGGTGCCAAGCGAACCTCATCGTTGATCCCGACAGTGGCAAGACATACATGTTCGGCGGATACACCAACACGCAGCTTGTGCCAATGTGTAAGCAGAACCAGGCGCCATACCTCAAGGCCTTCAACGATTTGTGGCAGCTGAAACTCGATACGCCTGGAGGTGATTTTGCGGATGTAGATGTTGAGGAGGAGGCACTGAACGCGAGGGCTGGGCCGTGGCGGAGGTGCTTCAATTGTGCATCAACAGGATATATACACAAATGTGGAGGCACGTTTTTCCCACATTATTTTCTAGAGGAAGTTTTGACTGTCTGTTGTAGGGTCTTGTGAAGGACGCGCCTACTTTTGTGGTAAAGAGTGTCTGAGAGAAGGTTGGAGGGCTCATAAAGAGCGACATCGCTGCAGGAAAGCATGAGTATGTCTGCGCGTTATCACTACCCGTCGGATATACGCTGCCTTCGGAAACCTGTTCTGTACTTCGATTATCTGAAATTATCTAGTATTGATATCAACTTGCATATACACAACAGTACTACTACATCGCAAGGTACACAAAAACATATATATATAGTACTTTTTCTGACTTGTACAATCAGCGTGGTTTGCAATCAGTATCCAACACTCGTAGTAAATGCTCTAGATAACGTTTCTGTAACAGAAGCTGGTGACGTCTCAAGCTGTACACATGGGCCCTACCCGCGTTGAGCATTCTAGTGACATGGAGGGCCCTCAGATCCGTGGGTTCCGGATCAAACGTTGTTTTAAGTAGAAGACCAATCTGCTCAATATCTGCCTCGATATGGAACAGTTCGTGGGCGACATCTTTTGGTTCTTGAGATGACGCCGAAGTGAAGAGACTGCATTTTGGACACATCCGTTGTTCGTCGATGGATTCCTTGAAGCAACGATCGAAAAGCAAATTCAAAGAGACGCCGGTCTGGTTAGTGGCCACTACAAAATTTTGTTAGTTAGAACAACGAGACGGGGGTATAAAACGCTCAACTTGTTAGAAAAAGACGTTTAAGTCAAAGATGAAACGAGATATCGAGTGGGTTGTAAGAAAGAAATCCGTGCCACTGCCTGGGGGGGTTATAAGCAAAATCGAGAACAAAGGCTCTCAGGATTGGGCCACAGGGTCTAAGCAATCGCCACCTGACGTCGGAAGAGAACAAAGGTAAATCGTTAAAGTAATTTGTTTTGATGAGGCCCAATCTGTAGCTTTGACTCGGCTTTGCTGTCGATAGCACTTTAGGGGCAACATCATGACTGGTCGAAGGGAGACTGCACGACAAAGAACAGGAAGGTCCGATTTCCGACATTCGAACATTCAAGGTTAGTCTTTGTTTACCATCGCAAAGGCTATGTCTTACACTCTTAAAACAGGGCGAAACGGATCCAGTTTTGAGAGCCAACAATCGAGATAAACTGGACCATTTTGTCAATATACATCCCATAACCAGCCAAGCACATAAGCTATGTTATCTTGGGCAGTTTTTGGGTCGTTCATTGGTGTTCAACGTTCAACGGTATAAGAATTGGTTTGAATTTGCCTACATAAAATTGGAGATCCGTGCGCGTTGCCAGCACAGCCATCCGAGTCGGCCTGGTTCCGATCCCTTTAGGAAATGTTGCTGTTTCGCATTCGTATAGAATTATATCATTGGTAGAACCGAGCATGATAAGATCTAACTGATGATGGGTGAGTTCGGTAAGTCGTCTTCTACAAAAAGGCGAATGTCGATCCACTCGTGAATTCTGCGCTCTCGCGCCCAGTCTCGAAGCTTGTCGAAATTGCGGCACGAATGTGCCTGGGAGCTGTATCCTACCACAGCCGAAAGCTGTTCGCTCCATTGCCAGACATTCACAGAAATGTCTGCACTACACCTGTAGAACAATTTCAGTCAATTTCGGGCTTCAGTGTTAAGACTCGCTCACATCAAAGACTGGCGAATCACATCGATACAGTGGGAGACATGTTCAGGATTTGCTTGAGGATCGTCGAAGTGATCGCTATAAAGAGCATGACGGACGACGTGCTATCCAAAGATTTGAGTCATAATGAAGAAGGAAGCAGGTTTTAGAAGCCCTACCCACAAGGCAATGAAGCTGATGGAAAACGTCCAAACCAGCTAGATAGTATCCATCTTCACCATAGATAGGATAAGTCTTATTTGGAAGAAGAGCGGCCTGGCTTTTGGGGATTTTCAAAAGCGTGTCTGAGATGAATATATTAGATCATAGAGAAAGACGCTATTGATGTAGATCACTTACGGTTGTAGAGATCACCCCAAGCTCTATCTGCTTCGGCGTCGAAACCTTGATATATCGTCTTTTCTTCTCGCCCAACAGTAAATACTTTCACTTCGTTTTCCAGAGCCTCTTGAGCAGGCGCTATTCAAAAGGCGACTCAGAAGGTTAATAACACCAGCTGATATGATGCTCACAATATAACAATGGGCGATCCACGAAGGCAGGCTGGCAATCGTTGGTTTCGTGAAAGCTGGTGATCAAGGAAAATGCCAGCGCGATAGCTTGCAGTAAGATGACCCCAATGTAGATCTTCTCGTAATTTCGAACGAGTCTCACGAATCTTCCGTGTGGAGTATGGGTCATCGTCAGGCGACGCTAGTGGGACATAACCTAGCGACTCATTGCCCATCATGAAGAAAATAGATTCTGCGGGATATAGGGAAGGGTTCCTGGTATGTAATACATCCCGAGCATCCAAATACTTTTCTAGAGCGTCAGGAAAAGCATGAACTTGGTATTTCAAAAGAGGAAGCGGACCTGAGGTAACAAAGAGTCCGCCCTTGATTAGAACTGTCGAATGCTTTGACAGATTCGCGGCTTCACGTAGCTAGACCCAATCCTTGATCCATTACGAGTTGAAAAATCCGATGCCATTGGCCAAGACGACTTGCCCATTCATTCGGCACGTAATTTTCATCTTCCCGTGCGTGTCTCGAAGCTGTCAATGTATAGACTCTGCATCTGGACGTTACTTGCTGATGATGAACAAGCAAAAGAGTACCTCAGCATGACCACACGATATCCCTGACGCATAGATGGCGGGAAAACGCTGTACGATAGTACAGATTGGGCGACATCGAGGTCGAAGACCGATCCGGGTCCGGAATAACACTTTGCCGACAGTTCAGCTTCGAGCTCGGTAAATTCCGTGGCATTCAACTTCGAATCCCAATTGTCTCAGAATTGCGCAGGATCAGTACTCAGTGTTGACTTCATTCTGTACTTCCGCATAGCCCACCACCCTCCAGCAACCATTAACCGTAAGGCAAAGCCATGATAACTCTGGAAACTTGTTTTCTTGGCAGTTTGTATCATGTGGCAGTATTCTGCCTCGTTCATAGTCTCTTGACTCTTTTCCGTGGACAAAGCCTTGCAGCAGTTTGACTCATGACGACAGCTTTTGTCCTTGAAGTCGAAAGAACCTTAATTCAATGTCCATATTGGACGGAGGAATGTTCCAATTGGTCGGTGACACTCTTTTGACAGATCCATCATGCAACTCGTCTCCAACCTTGACTTTGGAGCACTTATTGCGTGATCCATCATCCTGACACTGACCAACATAATTGACACCTTTGTCCGCGAAATTCCAGCATTTCTTCCCCGTGCTCGATCCAGAGAGCTATATAAACCTCAAGCTGCGATGAATCCACATCATTCATTCATTTCATTTGCAGTCATGAAGGTCACAGCTTTTCTATCCATTACCTTCTTCGCCTTCAGGGCAGTGAATGCCGGTATCATTATCGTACGCGTTTAATCTCCATACTAACGGTCTCAGACCGCTCCTCGCTCACTACATCCATTTAGTGTCCTCGTACTGAAGTTGATTCCGGCATAGCGTAAATTCTGGATTTTCCCTCCTTTCCTGAGCGACTGATATATACACATCTACCAGCTACGACAATGGACCGAGTACTTATTGGGTACGCGATGTCGAGGTACGTATACGGTATTCCTCCTAATTCCGTGTGGGTCATGGTCCTCAAGCTTTACAATATATTCTAGGCTCGCCAGAGAACCTCTCCGGAAGTATAGTCGTATGATTACATCGGCCTGCAACTAACTTTATCATCGGAATAAATAATTATGCCAATGGACCCGATACCTATTGGGTACGTGATGAAAAGGCAAGTATGTTTTAATATGGTCTACTATTCATAAGACAAGTTTCGGCTTCTTAGACCCGCGAAAAAGGCGTTGACTCTGCTGTACCGTGAGTAATCTAATTGAGACAACGATTACCGTCGGAATTGACATGACTTTCGCAGTTACGCGAACGGGCCTAATTCTTATTGGGTACGAGATGTAGAGGCACGCAAACCTTCATTTCGCCACCCTGTCCACAAACTTTTACGTACCCCATTCCACAGACTCGCCAGGCAGAGGTCGATTCAGCTGTTCCGTAAGGAGCCCGCTGATTACCGTCTACACACGATATCAACCTCACTTTGTCAGTTACGCTAACGGTCCTGATGCCTATTGGGTTCGCGGCTTGGAAGTCGAGGTCAGGCACTCATTCTCCAGAAGCCATCTTACCAATGTTCATAATGTGATTTATAGGCTCGTGAGAGTCAGTAGACGTAAGTAGGTCATCTTTGACCTAATTCTGAGTTTCATTGGCGGATCCTTGTTTTAGGTATGGTGGCGGTACGCAAGCCGCTTCAAGCGTTATGCGATGAAGAGGCGAGTCGCGTTCTTTGACCCCCAAAACCACAATTTTAAGCCATCGTCAAAAGATAAATAGTTTTGGTTGAATTAGCATCCTTAGTCGGAAATTGTACGCAGTTGCAGAGTTGTCAATCGAGTTTTTTTTCATGGATTTGTATGAGGTCCCTTGTAGGTCCCTCATCGTCGACGTTTGAATATTTTCTAGATTCTAGCTCGTCTTCACTTTATATGGCGTGACTACCTTCGAACAGTCACCTTGAACTATCTTGCCCCTGAATGATACCAGTCTTTCCTCTATTCTATCTAAACCTTCTTCCATCATTGTAACTGACCGTTCAGTCACCAGACCTTCAAACTGGAGGTAGGCCAGCATAGGCTAGGAGTAGAGGAAGAATCATGAAAGGCTGACTGCACGCCACGCCACCATACTGGGCGAGACGTCTGGTGACTCGTGTATGCGACTCGATAAGCTAGTTGACGCGGCCTTCTATGCTTTCGTTTAGAGGATATATTCTCCGTTACAGCTATGATTAAATACTATGCAATAGTTTCGAGTCTTTCATCTTACCCTTTGCCTAATGAAGCCCCCTCAGACTCAGAATGGACGACGTCGTCTCCAAAAGATGCAGCGATTTCCTCCAGTGTCTTTCCCTTGGTTCTACATATACGATGAGGAGATGATGACGAAGGAAGGTCAAAAGACTTACTCTGGAAAGTACACAAATATTCCAACAGAAGCCACGAAGGTTGTCGCGACGAAGACGTCTTCCAGAATGTCAGTATCAGTATCATTATTTATGGCTCGAGAAAGTGACTTACAATAGAAGTTCGAACCGATGTTTGCGAAAGCCTACCAAGCGAGCAAGTAAACATACACAAGAGGCCGAAGTTGGCTGAAGAATAAACAAACACTAGGTCCCGCTTCCGTGAGGGCTACATTCCATACAAAGTGCGACGTTGATGCCAATCCCATGCTGCGGAGTGAATTACAATTCAACGGACCAAAGATCAAAGACTACGCGTACGCACACTTTACTCCGTAAAAAGACAGGGAGAACTTCGACACCATACAACCAGGTAGTGCTATTCAGACCTAGGTCTTTTCGCAGCAGATTCAGAGGTGTCCGAGGAAGAAAGGCCAAGGAACTCACAATAAATGGTCGTAAACAGATAGATTCCGAGGACTGCAAATCCTTTTCCTACATTATTGTCGGATCCGGCGAAGTAGCGTGTCATTAAGGCAGAGTAAATGAGATCCACACATAAGGCAGATGTACCCCATCTCAGGAGCTTTACGCGACCGAATCTATCTAAAAAATATATCTTATCGTAAATTAGCAATTGTGTATGGATGGCTGTAACACGAACATAAGTAATGCGACTCACTGAGAATACATTCATGATGACACCCACAGTCCCATAGATACCAGCCAGCAGTAGAATAGTTTGACCGGTGATGCCCAAATTCTTGTAGAGCGTCGTTTGGTAGTAGCCTCAAATTCCGTGTTACAGATCTAACCACTGAAGAAATCAAGGATCAGGAGACTCACCAACAACATTGACTCCAGTCAACGACGTCATACTCTGTACGGCGACAGAGATGAGAATACGTTTCTTGTACTTTGACCAAGCTTCTGCAAAAGTTTTCACTTCCGTCGACTTAGAAATTAAGATAGTAAGAACAATATGGCTTTGAACAACTGTCGAACATACCTTTTCGAAAAGTATTTGTTCTCGCATATCATCGAATTCTTTGTGCAAGTCTTCCTAAAAATGACATCTCAATAGCGCGAAAGACTGAAAATGAATGTGTCTCACACCGGAAAGATCACCGCGAATTTGAGTAAATACTAGACGGGCTTCATCGTCGCGGCCTGAATTAATGAGCCATCTCGGGGACTCTGGGAGAAAGAATTGCAGGCCAAAGAAGAGTATGATCCCGGGTGGTATTTGAAGTGCCAGTGGGAATCGCCACTGAAAAGATGACGTAGTGGGTGCGTATCCGCAGGCAAAGCTAATAGGATGTGATAACACGATTAGAATACTGGAAATTCCAAAGCTTACCCGACCCAGTTAGCTGTCAACTACAGTGAGAACGACAACTTCACTGAGACTAAAAGCTCCTTACCGAGGAAAGTACCCACACCTATCATATACCCTGAAAGTCCACCAATCAATCCACGGGACGCTGGAGGCCTAGCACAGAATATGAAGACCGACACACCAGACAGGCGTGGGCACGTACGAAATTTCAGAGTTGTATATAGGAACGGTGCCAATGAGACCTCCCCTATATATGTATTCGTTAGCAGATGCAAATATTCATGAATCTATGGCCTTTATACACAGCTACGCCCGTCAGTATTCGTCCTACGAGAAACATCGCATAGTTCTGAGCTGCTGTTTGAATGATCGTTCCTACGGTGACCTATGCCAGGCTATCAACGCTAGGAAGATGAATAGACAAAATGATCGGCGTACCACCATGCACATCAACTGCATATACCGTTTCCGACCTAGGAAATCCCCCAGAAGACTTTGTGATATAGCTCCGACAGCTTCTCCAGCGATGTACGTCGCAACTATCGCCCCAGTAGCTGCGGCGTTCGGATTTCCCATATCTATAAATATGTCAACCAGGATAACAAGGGAAGAAGAAGAGAGCTTACAGTCCTTGAAGCTCTGATGAGCGATGCTCGTGGTGATGATTCCTGTGTCATATCTGCGTCCCGATCAGCCTTGAAAAGCACTCCACTTGTTGAGAGGATATGTCTACAGACCCGAAGAGAAACGACCCTGTGGAACATAGATATAAGACTTGATGGAAAAAGGTCGCAAAAAGGTCATACCTAAGCCTGCAAAAGCCCCAAGCATAACAACGTAGCTTTTCATGTTGTCTGTCGCGAGTTACCGTGAAGGTACCAACTTGGCCAGAAATGATAAATGCGTTACTTTATAGTCCCCTTCGTCAAATGAAATTAGACATAACCGGAAGGTTCTGGGGGTAAAGAACCCGAGAAGCATGTCCCATGCCAGGGTGACTAGGTCCCATGCCACAGTCTGAGGAGCTCAGCGCCGCTTGAGGAGGTTCTAACTCCTGAAAAAGCGAATGATGCGATCACGCGGGGCCACGGCTCGGTGTTGTTCCGGGTTCCAAAGAGCGGTATCGAAACATGAGAGCTGCCATCAACTTTCCAAAGAATCAGACCGGTACTGCGCTGCTCGTGTCCATGCAACTGGACTCTAGAGAAACCACCATCACGGCTTCGTCAAGGCAGATAGGCAGCATTACACGGCAGTGTCCAACGTCCACACAGTACTTAGGCAAAAACCTGACGAGCAAGAGTTGAGCAAGAGACTCCGAAAAAGGCCCGACCAGGATACAATTGCAAGCTTTTCTGCTGATGTCGATGATGTCTCGACTTTCACAGGTTCGAGAACTGATAGCGAAGGGGCGCATCTACGGAACAAATGCAAATGTTTACGACGATAGTTGAATTCGGGTGTTGTTCACAGGCTGAACGATCGGGTTGCGTGACCTCACCGGCCCGAGGACGGACCGCTCTGCTTTTCTAGCACAAAATCTCCTTCCTTCCCTCCTTCCTTAATACTTGTGACCTTATTTACAACGAGCTACCAAGGTAGACTGGTTTACGCTTATTTACCTGAGCTGTATCAGTAGATACCAGAGGTGGCTAATACATCCAGTTTTCCAGTTTTTCATGACGAACGCAGCATTAAGTGCAGGCAAATGTGTATCCGGATCCTAGGTCCTTCCGTCCAGGTCTCGGTTCCTCTTCTTTTGAAGCTAGTTTCCTCCCGAGGTGGTAGATACTCTTTTACCTTTTTCCATACTCATCGCCGTCTTTGCACTGTGTACTCCATTCAGTTCCTGTTCCGTCAAGGAACGCTTCCTATGATGTTCTCGAGCAAAATTCGGTGATCGATTCAAAACAAGCTTCGTTTAATCCCTCAAGCAGGTGGTCGCATCGTTTATTCTCTTTTTGTCTCTTAAGATTGCCAGTGCCGACTCCGTACACGTGTACTGCAATGAAACCTTCATCATTTTCTCGCTCCTGGTCCTTGATATTAGACTCATTTTTGCTCTCGGGAGAGGAAAAGACCAATCGAAGCTCGGAGACTTACTATCTTGTCAGCCCAAACTGCTTTCGGCGGCTGGGGTAATGGTCATGAGGAAGGCTCCAGTTCAGTTTGATTTCACTGATCGTGGCGTTACATGGCGCAAGAATAACCGACTGGCCGAAAAGTTGAAAGGTAAATGGCCTAGTAATGAAAATCCGATCGCTTCCACGAAGCATGGGTACGCAGAATCAAGCGCAGGCTCATGCGCAAAGAAGAAAAAGATTTTCACAAAATTTAACCCTTCCAAAGGGTTTCGAACCATAGTTTTGAACGTCACACACCCGGTACGTCACGAAGGACATGTATTATGACTACAACTGGACAATCTTAATCTTCCCAAACCCCGACCCAAGGGCGATCCTCCCAAGTTCTTCGTCATAATCCAATGCGGTCCAGTTATTCAACGGGTTCGAGCATACCTCACGAACACGGACTTGTCCGGAGGAGTTGAGCGGGCCAGGGAATACGGCAGCCATGAGCGTCTCGCACCCATCGTGTTCCTCCCAGTGCGAGACCATCGCACGATCATGGGGGCGTATCCATACTGCAGTCCCACGTTTCCCTAGGATGACATCTGTACATCGAAGAGCACCGCGCCGGGAGGATATCTTGCTGGTGAGTGTTGGTGGGAAGGAAGAGAGGGAATATAGTTCGAACGAGTTGAGTTCTGATGCCCAAGGGTTATCGCTCTCAGAGCGGATGAGGATCGAAGCGGGAGTTGCGCTGGCGCCGTCGACCCAGCCGAAAGAGTAGGAGGCAATGGGAGAGTGTGTTTGCCCGTGGAGGAAGGGTGGGGTAGTGTACAGGTTGATGGAACGCGCGCGGATGACGAGGATGTTTAGTGCAGTGAAGATAATTTGGATGCAGTGGTCGTACTGCAAGTACAGATGTGTAAGCGATAATTAGATCAGTTAGAGAACGGTTACCTGCATGTCGCCTCCTTCATCGAGGTAGGCTCGCTCGTCCGTCTTCCAGTTGTAGATCAGTGTCTTGGAGAAGTCATCGCTGAGGGCTATAATATCGCCAGTCAGAGTGACCGGCCGGAGGTCGATGTCGAACATGTGGATTTTATGCAAGGTTCCATCGTCATCCAGCTGCAGGAGCGCGGTCCTCTGTGATCTACACAAGTTAGCGGTGGGTCAACAGAATAACAAGGACTCACCCATCTAACGCTACAGCGATACTCGCCTCAGACTCTGTATCTGTGTTCAGCTTCACCCCAGTGAACAGCGCGCCTCTTGGCGACCACTCCGAACACTTGTGCCCGCGCGTGATATCCCAGATCGTCAGCACCGACCAGATCCCTTTCGATACGGTCAGCAACCATTTGTGCTGTCGGCCTGGTATGAATTTGATCTCGGATACGGTCGAGCCAGTGAAACCTGTCTCGCTCGCTGGCATCAGAGGGGAGTCTGCGAGCCATCGAGACGCGAGTCGGTAAGCGTGGCGCGTGCGCTGCTCCAGATCGGTGTCATCAATGGGAACGGGATAATCATTGGAGAGGATATCGAGTTTGAATGCGTTTGTCCAGACGATGTGTAGTTTTGTGAGCGCGTTGAATCGTTTGCATGTCTGTCATTATTAGCATCCAGAATCGCTGGGCTAGAAAATACTCACTTGGCGGAGGAGAAGGATGTCAGTAACAGATAGAAACGCGATAATGTAGATCAGCACATCGTCGGGTAAGTTGTAGAGTGTGTCGTTCATGGATGTTGCAGTCTAAGGTAGCTGCGTAGTTACAGGCCGAGTTAGCCGGTGACTAAGCCGTTCCCACGGCATTCCCGAGGCGCCGTTGCGATAATAGTACTAGCGGCTGTCTTGTAGTACGAAGGCACTTTAATCATACATATACCTAGCAAGTGCTGATGAAGTAACAGTTCATCAAAATGATAATATGTACTAACCTGCTGTACTGGGCGACTAATAATTAGCGTACCGATACCACATAGAACCATCTGAGCAACCGAACTCCAGGCTCATCTTCAGCTTGGACATCATCCTCGAGCTCCTTGTCCTCCTGGGAGTAGTTGGAGTGCATGGCAATGACGACGTGCCAATTAAGGCATACATGATGAGGCCTCCTCTGATGTCTTCGGGGTCATTATTCTCCAGGTCCTTGGGTACATCCACGAGGTTGTGCTGAAGCGCATAGTCGAGAAGCCGCTGATAAGTGAGCCCACAACCGTACTGATAGAGGCGGTTCACGGGTCAACTACGTATTTACTTGGATGCCTTTTGAAGGCATTTGTCTTGTTCCCATAACCAGTCCATCGCTATGGACGCGTTAGAGATGAGCGTAGAGGGATAAAAGGCATTCGTACCCTTTGGCGCTCAAGCGCTTCCATCGCCTCAAAGTTTGGAGGCCACTGGTGCAGTCCCATGGTGGCAGGCATAGCATTAGAAGAGCCTTTAACTTCGCGCCTGTCGTGATGATGGTGGTAAGTGTGAAACTGTAAGACTGTCAGACCCTAAGGAAAACCTAGCACGCGACCGGCAACGTCGCGCCGGTTAGCCGAAGTTCGTTTTTCTTCTACAACGAAGTCCAGAGTCCTACTTACTGAACGGTCTGGACGTGATGCAGACGCTTCCATATCGTAAAATTTAGTTAAAGATTATGTATACATATTATAAAGTTGCACCAGTTATTCTCAAGTGTTATTGGGTCCATATGTTTCCAAGACACAACTTGCTTCAAGTTTTCTGGAACACATTCTTCAATAAATTCTGTGCGTATGAGAACGATGACGGACTGGCTGTTATCGAAATAGTCAGCCTAATAATATTTCATGCTATTCAGTGATTTATATAAACTGTACTGGAAACGAAGATGGGTGATAGGACACAAACATCATCCGAACGATTATTCAATATTCATTCCTCGCTGTCAGTTTCACCTCCAAACGTAGCTGAGAGCCTTTCTCAATCTGTCCTTCAACCGTCGGAGTCATAACAAATGTCGACTCCCTCCTAACCTCTTCATTATCGTCCAGCGAGAACTCAAAGGTTCCCAAAAGCTCAATCATGAATGTGTGTAGTTCCATAACGCTGGGGGGGTATGAGCACGCTTCCATCAAGGTTATAAAATACCAACGTACGCGAATCGCCATCCAATACACGATCGCGAGCCACCTGAAAATGTAAACCTTCGTCGCGCTAAATTTAGAAATGCACTGACAGTCAAATAATACCCTTGCAGGCTCACATAAATGCCCAAAGCTGACTTCGTGTTCGGAACCGTATCACGCAACCGCCGATCAGGATTGAAGATATCCGCGTCGTCGCCGAAAATTTCCTTGTTTCTATTCAAGTAATTCGTCAATACACGGTTTTAAACAAAGATGAAATAAGGTGAGCTTAACCTGTTGTACGCTGCAATAGAAGCAATAATCTGGGTGCCTTTCGGGATCGGTAGCTCCTGCAAGACTTTCCCTGAAGTAGTGGTAACGTGTGCTCAACAAAGCACCTCATCCTGTTGGGCATATCTGAAAATATTATACACTACGGGATGGTAGCGGAATGTCTCCTTCAGGCTTCTCGTTAGCAGGGCTCATAAGCATCAGAGGCTAAACTCAAAACTAACTTTGACCATCGTCATTCAGGAGAGAAAGATCCCAGTTCCTTCTGCCCGTCGCTTCTATGCACCAATGGGAGCGCGACTTCGATACGCTCGATTCGTGCAGTGGCATAGGTCCGGTTGTCTCTCGCTGCGTCAATGAACGCTCTCAAGATGGACTCCAGCATCAATGAATCTCGCCAAGCCAGGAACGATTGGGACACACAAGGACTTCATCTATCGGCTCGTCTCACCATCCGTCACCCAGTGGGATATACGTCAGTAAGAATGACACGCTTGATGTTTGGACTTAGCAACGGGCAATTGCATGCAGCCTAGCGAGATTGTAATGCACCAGGTTCGACTCCTGGGGGTGAAATATCAACGCTTCTTCGCTGTTTTGGTTGTGCTCGAGTGGACCTGCGAAGCTTGATAACTTGAGCTCTCAAACAGGTTCTTGACTTCCAACTTCCAGTTTTAACACTACTCCATCGACCTACCTTTACTGGTGCTGTAATAAATATCGCGATAAGTATGCTAAAAGACCCAGTGTAAATGATAAGGGTGGGAGAAAGAAGGAAGGTCATACATCGAAGATATGACAATGCCGTAAGGAATCTGCATAAGCGTTGTTTGGAGAGTGTCGAGTCCGAATCTAGGCGAGAAATCCTCGTCAGAATTGTGAAAGCCAATTGAAAAAAGACTACCCTTGGAGTCTGGACAGTTAAAGTGCCAAAATTAGATGTACCTCTCTAGAACTGTCCGTCAGGACGGAGAAGTAGCTTCTTTACCATGTACACACGACGGGAACATTCGCCGTGAATCCACACGAAAAGAAGAGGTAGATTACGGGGTCGATGATCGCCTCCAACACTTGACCAGGCTTCCATCTAACGTGTAATCATGGTGAACGATCTGGGAGTAATCCAACGTTAGGATCAGTCGTGAAAAGCCATACTCACATACCTGGCCGATGCCATACCTAAAGCGATACCAAGACCGTTGACCCTAGTGAAGAATCAGAGACTAATTAAAAGTGTTAGGCAAACAAAGGGCTATGTACAGAGACCAGTAACCAATGCGTGTGGGTTGCTGCTTCCGTGTGTACCAAGTCGCAGTGATGAGGACAAATGAAGGCCCGTCGGCAGTGGCTTCGAATGCACCAGACAATATCCGTAGCACCGCAAGATCCGGCGTAAAGTTCTGACTAATCGCTTGGGTCATAAGAACACCCCACAAGAATATCTGCGGGCCAGATTCTCAAAGTGAACGGAACTGACATCGATGAGAAAAGTACGCTTACGTTGGCCGCAAGATACTTGTTGAGGGGAAATTTCTGCATCAGTAGATTAGTAGGTAGGGCCCAGGTGAGCCATCCAACTGCGCAGAGTGTGAAGAATAGAAAAGACGTATAAAAATAACTATGCACAGTAGAAGATGCTGGACAGCCAGCTCTGTGGAGTCAGTTAGAAGATCATCTGGCGGCATCAAGCGAAACGAATTCACGTATTCGATATACAAATCAGAAACTTTCATACGAAATGTCGGACGTTTACTGCCGAAGATAGCTGCGTACGAAAGCGTCGTTTTGTCGCTAAAACAGTCGAGGTGAGGACATGCGAAGAGTAAGATATTTCATTTCCCACATGTAATAGAATTAGAAGGGGCTGATAAGCAAACCAGGAACGACATACAGCCAGAAAGTCACCATATAGCACGTAGCCAGAGCAGGAATAATAAGCAAGTCGATCTTGCATTCCAAGTGTCTGACGACCTTACGATCGAGCTGACCTTGGGATCGGGCTCACCTCGGCGGCTGTACAGCACATCAGGTGATATATTTTGAATTCATTGTTTCGATCTAAATGTGTGCTATACCAAGTACTGAGTCGATACATCCTCTATGTATGCGAACAATGTTCTCTTTCAGAGACTTTTACCCCTTCCAATGACCCCAAAAACTTTGCTTCTTGTCGCCTATGAAGGGCTCGGGCTTGAGATTTGCCTGAGCCTGCCAAAGCCGAGCCCAGCAAAGCCGGGCCAGGCCGGGCCCTGTAAATCACTAGTGACGAAGGTTCTGCGCAGGGAGATACGGACAGTCGCGGTCCGTATCCGGATCGCATTACCGTCTGAAATGTCCTCTGAACCTGATATGGAGTGGTTGTTAAATCCAAATGTATGCTAGAAGGTGACTGCATTCGAACCAAGTACCACATATCCCTACCCCACATTCTTTTGGTCAACCGGCCACCGCCTGAGAAAGGAAAAACAAAATCCAGGACACGGCGTATTGATAGTCCCTTCGAGGTTCCTGTTCTCCTAGGTTCTCTGACGTCCCACGGCTGCCATATTTTTAACACCATGACCAACACTAGTGATTTACAGGGCCCAGCTTTGGCAGACTCAGGCTCTTCAAATCTCAAGCCCGAGCCCTGAGCCCAAGCCCGTTCAGACTTGGGCCCGGCTCA
The DNA here is from genome assembly GCF_030435595.1 of Desarmillaria tabescens. NCBI lineage: Eukaryota > Fungi > Basidiomycota > Agaricomycetes > Agaricales > Physalacriaceae > Desarmillaria > Desarmillaria tabescens. The sequence continues at coordinate 3,495,374 of NW_026848300.1, forward strand.
GGCTCAGGCCCGGGCTTCATAGGCGACAAGAAGAATCGTCAGTATTTAAAGCAGCAACCTTTCTTATCTGCCATTGCCCTAGTCGCAATGCCTTCAGTAGCCCTCAAACCGAAGTCCATCACAGAACTTGTTGCAATCCATGCACGAACCCAACCGGATGATCCTGCTATCTATACGGGGTCACCTGACGATGGTTCTGCAATAGTATTGCACTCGCTCACGTACCTTTGGTTTCTTTCTTTTGCAAACTCCCGCTAACGCTTGCGTAGTTTTTCTCAAATCCAGTCTGCCGTTGACCGCCTTGCATGGCACTACTACTCCCTGGGCCTCGCTCCAAAAACGGCCCTAGGCGAGGTACCACCCGTGCAGACCATTGCTGTCTTGACAAGCACAGCAATCGACGAATCACTTCTCGAGATCGCCCTTGCAAAGCTTGGTCTCACCGCTCTCCTTCTCTCGGTGAACAACTCCGTTCCAGCAGTGGCATATCTTACCAAGCTCACTAATGCTACCCACCTTATTTACGGCACGAAATTCGTCCAAGAAGCATATGACGCGCAGAAGCTCCTTCGCAACCAAGGGTACACGGTGGAGCTCGTCGAAGACAAACGTTTTCCTTTGTGGGGACCCGATGGCGTTGAGAACACGAAGATCAAACCCTTCCCGGCCGTTCTGACACCAGAACAGGAGAGTAAACGGCCTGCCGTCATTCTGCACTCTTCTGGTTCGGTGAGTCCCTTTCCTGATGTTTTTCGGCACACCTTGACCTTTTCTTCGTAGACTGGATTCCCTAAACCAGTCCGCATTACGCACTACAGTCTCATTGAAGATGCAGCGTTGAACAAGAGGAAACCGGGATTCAGTACTCTCCCTGTGTTCCACGCATACGGTCACTTTGCCGTGTCAGTTTCTTTGCTTTATGGTCCATTGACGAAAATTCACTTACTCGATCCTTAGATTTCAATCCATCTATCCTGGCCAACCACTGACGCTCTTCCCGCCTCATCTGCCTCTAACACCCAGAAACATCTGTGCCGTACTCGCTGCGTCTCCTCCAGTCCAAGAATGTTATGCTGTGCCATATATTATTAAGGTCTTGTTCTCCTTCGCGCTTACAATAAAGTTTGCGTACATGACAGTCATTGTAGCTGCTTGCGGAAACACCCGAGGGCGTCAACGCTCTAGCCAGTTTTGATATCGTCGCATATGCAGGTGCTCCTCTCCCAGTGAGCTCCTCACTTGCGACTCCCATTTCCTTATTTAATCCCTTTTGCAATCAGGATGACCTCGGTAACAGACTCATGCAAGCAGGAATAAACTTGCTTAGCGTCTTCGGAGCCACAGAGGTAAGAATCGTTCCACTCATCGATAAACCCAACTCACCTATTACAGACCGGATTTATGATGGATTCCGACCGCGACTTCGCGACAGACAAACTCTGGAACTGGAACCACCCTTTCATCGGTTCAGCCAACTACCTCGTTTGGGAACCACAAGGTGGCGACACTTTTGAACTTATCGTCAAGGACGGGTATCCTCCCAAGGTTTGCTAATCTCCTCCCTGACTTCGAGATCCACTATCTCAGCCAATCCTAGGTTGAGACTAACCGCCCTGATGGATCCTACGCGACCAGGGACCTCTTCCTCCGGCATCCCGAGCACAAGGATTTGTACAAGTACATCGGACGGCTTGATGACACGCTCGTCCATATCCTCGGGGAGAAGACCAACCCCGGTAAGGATCCGTCTAATCAATCTATCATTGCTGACGAGCGACACAGTTCCCATGGAACTCTGTATCCGAAATAGTCCATACGTCGCGGAAGGTAAAGCCAGCGCCCTTCATAGCATTTTGCACAATAACATACGGTCTTCCCAGCTATTGTCTTCGGGACCGGAGAACCTCAAACAGGATGCCTTATCCTCCCCTCTGGCCTTGCACATGAAGAAGGTCTCTCCCGAGAAGAGCTCATGTCCAAAGTCTGGCCCGTCATCGAGCAAGCCAACGCAGAAGCACCGACACATTCGCGGTTACTACCCGAGATGGTAGAGTTCTTGCCGTACGTGTCTCTGTGCAGTTTGCGAGACAGCAACTAATAGAACCAACGAAGGTATGGCACGAATATCCCGGTCGCCTCCAAGATGAGCATAGTCCGATTAGCGTGTTACGAAAAGTTCAAGGACCTCATTGGTATGCTGCTCCATCCGTCTTTGCTTGAATTGCTCCTAAATCGAATCGCGCAGAGAGCATCTACGCCCGGTTCGACCAAACTGATGTCAAGGTGGAGAAGAAGACTCTACTACGAGACGAGCTGGAGGCGTACATCTGTGACACCGTTGCCAAAGCCCTTGACCCCAGTCTCTCCGCAAAGCTCGATAGGAAGGTAGATCTCTTCGCATTCGGTGTCGACTCGTTACAGGCGACAAGGATACGGAATAGTTTGCAGAAGGAGCTCGAATTGGGAACTCATAACCTTGGACAAACGGGTAAGATAGAATACTCTACTTTCAGAAGGATGAAAGACTCACGATTGCCTTGATAGTGGTGTATGAGTATCCTTCGGTGGAGAAGTACGTGCATTCTCCATCCTTGATTACGGTCCCAATATTAATGCTTCACTAGACTTGCAGATTATATCCTGCAATTGCAAAGCGGAAGTGGTGCCCAAGTAGGCAATGGACACGAAGCCACGATGACGGCACTGCTCGATAAATGGAGTGCTAAGGTCGGCAAACATGCAGTCAAAGCTATTGCGCTATCGAAACCTACCAACGCACGTGTAGTCGTAAGCCCGGATTCCTTACACCTCAAAATAAAAGAGACTCACTCTGTTCATGCATAGCTCCTTACTGGCGCAACTGGGTCCCTCGGCGCTCATATTCTTTCTCAATTAACAGCATCCCCCTTAGTTCGAAAGGTCATCTGCTTGTCCCGTGCTAAGTCTCATGCAGAATCTATGGAACGTATCAGGGAGTCCATTACCGCCCGAAAGGTCTCCATCGACGAAAGCAAGGTAACGTCGTATGCAGGAAACGCTAACGAGCCTCTCCTCGGGTTGACGGAAGAAGAGTACGGCGCCGTGAGAGATGAGGTGACGGATGTTATCCATGTATGTCACAACCTCACCTCCCTTCCGTGTCGTCGTGTTTACTATGACTCAAAAACAGAACGCCTGGCCAGTCAACTTTGTGCTCAACATCGAGTCTTTTGACTCTCACATCGGTGGCGCGGTGAACCTGATCAATCTGTGTCTTGAATCACCCTTCTCGGAGCCTGCATCGTTCGCATTCAGCTCGTCCATCAGCTGTAGGCAGGGATCTCGAGACGAGACATGCGCAGAGGACTTTCCCCCCGCGCCGTCGACGGCTGCGGAAACAGGTTACGCGCAGAGCAAATGGGTCGTGGAGAAACTCTGTGAGCGCGCAGCGGAGAAGAGTGGGGTGCCGGTGTCCATTCTGCGGATAGGCCAGATGGATGGGGATTCTGTGCAGTGGGTGGTTCAGTCATCGAGAAAAGAGTGCACGCTGACTTTCTCCTTTGAAGCGGTGTTTGGAACGAAACGGAGGCATGGCCGTTGATGTTCAGGAGTGCGAATACTGTGGGTGCACTTCCTGAGATTGACGAGAATCCTTCATGGTTGCCTGTGGATTTCGCGGGGAAGAGTATAGCGGAGATCGTGTTGAATGCGATGAAGCCCGCTACAGCTGTGTATCATATTGTGAATCCCAACATATCGGCGCATTGGAAGGATATTCTTGATGGATTGGAAGCTTCTGGTATGAGCTTCGAGCGTGTGGATGAGGGTGAGTGGGTAGAGAGGCTGGCCAAGTCGGATGAAGATGGAAAGAAGAATCCAACTATCAAGTTGTTGGTGAGTACCTTTCTTCGTGGGTGGTTATAGGTCACTCACCCGACGTTCGACAGCCGTTCTTCCGCACGAGATATGCATTATCCCATATAAAGCCGATGGTGTTCTTGACAGAGGAGACGACTAAGATCGCGCCGAGTTTGAAGCAGGCGCCGGCTGTCAATGGGGAGCTTGTGGCGAAATGGGTAGCGCATTGGCGAACGACTGGATTTATTCACTGATTCCAGAGAAAAGAGAACTGACTTTTGTAAGAATAGAGAAGAGTTCGGCCGAAAAAATATGTACCTCGTTTGTTTTGCCTTTCGCCGGTCCTGTCATAGTGAATGCCGTCTTCTTTAAGCTTCATCATATTCAGACGACGATAAATAGATGTAAGGAACATGTCTTGATAATCTGTTCCCAAAGGCTGAGTCGAAATCTCCATCGGAAAAATACCTATTTCACTGCACTAGTCATCGGGTAGTGAACGTTGGAACCTGGATACTCATGTAAATACCAAAGTGACACAGAAGCAAGCTCCGTACCAAAAATCGCATCCTCTTCTCATAGTTCCGTGCTCTCTCTGCGCCAACTTCATGCTCTACGCTAGCCGGACTCTTGTAATCCTCGGTGAAAACGAGAGTACGCCGTCCTTCAAAACGAAGATTCAGATCAAACACCTCCCTGGTCATTCGCATAAGGAAGAGGATAAGGGACAGTCAAACGATTCACAGAAACGACGGGAGGTGGTGTGGTGGACGACGGAAGTTGAACGATCGTGGTTCGTACGTCGGCCTGGTGGCTAACCGGTTATCGTCCATCGCCGTTGAGAACGTGCCTGAGCTGAGACTGTAATTGTTTTTGCACTGTATTCGTATTGAGTTATTGGGCACGAGAAGATGTGCTTATGCCATTCAAGAGATGTAGAGAGGACACCGTCTACTTTGGCACACCAATGTTGCGTGCGTGCCATGCCGGTTCGGCAATCCGTGGTTTCCAGCCTCTACCGTCACTACTTCCACTGTACGACTTGCGGATCGTCGATTCTGGTTTACGAGACTGCAAGTTATCATGCTCATCCGAGACGACGTGTACCATGAAGCTGGAGAAACATTTCGGCGACAACTTGTATGATACCATTCCACTCTTTTATTCTTCCGTTGACTCGAACGTATAGAGATGGACTGGTTATGGAACTCGGACGCAGCCCATGAGAAACTTCAGCGAATACAAAGTCGCAGATCCCAAATACTCTTCGTGTCGATACCAGTATGGATTCGGCGTTACCTACCATTAACTATGTGCGCCAACATCAACTCATACCAGAACCCAAGAGCGACGACCCGGAAGATGTTCGAGCCAGCCTCGTCGTGTACTCCCTGATCAACACCACCCGGCATCTCCGACACCTCTGTCGCATGAAAATCAAGTTCGCATGTCCTATTTCCCTCGAATACGACGTGGTCTTTGTGTTGTATTCGAACCATACCCAAGAAGACGAGGAGCTTGAGGATAAGGGCCATGCCGAGGTTGAGGAGATACTCAACAAAGAGCTTGAATGTCCTGAGGGCCCCATGTGGTTCGAGGACGTAGCCTGGTCCTCCTCAACATTATCATTTCAAGAACTGCTTCACGTTGGCATCTGTTCGACAAGCAACCCAGGATCCACCTTCATGCTTCCATTCCTCCATGCATGTACATCGAACGCAGGCCTGACTATGCTCTGTCTTTACAATCCCACTCGCAGCGGCTCATGCTCATCGTACTACCATGAATCATCATGCCACTGTTTCGCATTCGTCAAGACGACACGGCAACGTGGATTTTGTGACGTAGATGTGAGGGAACATCACTCTGTGAGGGTGTTTCCCCCCTGAGGATGGGCGGTCCCGACGTGTGCATGTAACTTAGGCGGTCTGTGCCGCTGTAATGCACCAGGTTCGACTCCTGGAGGTGAAATACCAACGCTTCTTTTGCTGTTTTTGGTTGTGCTCGAGTGGACCTACGAAGCTTGATATATGATATATGATTAATCTGCTCGACTTCTGACCTCCAGCTTTAATACTCGCGGTCGACCTTCCTTTATTCACACTAGACTCTGGAAGTCTCTATACACATTGAGTGAATCTATAAAGCGGTTGGAGGGAATGCCTACTGTCACGCGCTGCAACGCAGACACCCGGTTCTTCATCCAACAACTCGCCGTAGGGAAGACCTACTAATTTTGACTGCCTCCCAAGGTTTGGCGACGTCTCCTGCGTATTCATACTTCTGGCTCTTGACATGAACTTCCCCTTTATGACCCTTCTTTTGTCATTTATACCATCATACCTCGTAGCCTAGCATGATTCGCTAGCGACGCGTCAGGTTCGACTCCTGAAGGCGAAGTATGTGGATGAGTGTGTTTTCCGCTTTTTGTTGCTACTAGCTCTTGCACATTCCAGCCTAGGTAGGAGAGGTGGAGCAGAGGCTTATCTCCTTCCATTGGGAGGAGGGATGCGTCGTTTGATTCTTGTGGGTGTTGTTCTTGACGAGTGTCGATAATCATTAACCTAGTGGGCAAGCATGATGTACTGGGTTCGACTCCCGGAGGTCAAGTAACAACATATGTCGCACTGTTTTTCTATGTTCTTCAAGATGGGAATGCGCAAATGGATAGCGGAGAGGGAAGCAGCTGATCTTTGACTTGAAGCTCTGGTAGCCAAAGCGACGGCATTCTCTCCGCTTACTGTTATTCCTGGCGATTTTGTGTTTCCCGCATGGTTTGGATTTCTAGAGCAGACACCAGGACACAGTATGGATCATTTGGTCTAACCATTCAGACGTGGATCAACCAGGTTCGAGTCCTGGAGGTGCAATTTCGTCGGTCATCAATGTTTTTTGCATGTATTATAATTGTCGGACTCCCATATCCACAGACGGATAATTTCTTGTATAGCTAAGTCTTGCCTGGTGAACAGACATTTACCCAACTCGTAGATGGTTAGGGTCTGCATTCGGACCGAGGTGACCACTTTTCGGATCCAGTAACACTGCTAAATGACGCATGGATCTCCAAACTTGAGCGTAAAGCTTGGGATTCCCTCTGAGCCGCCGAGAACATGACCAAGTTAGAGTTCGATGCCCGGTTTGGTGCGGGGCTTAAAAAGTCTTTCTACAGAAAGGCTTTTGCACCAGCAATACGAACCCAGTTCACCGTTAACGATACAGGAACCTATATATAAAGGGCTTAGGGTTTGCTTCCTTTCCTTTCCACCCCCACCGAAGTCTCCTCTCTTCCAGGCAGTCCCTTACCATCGTTCGCATGGGTCGCACACGTCAAAAAGCACGGGCTCTCTGCGCCGTCATTTTTGCCACATATCCCGAGCTATTCGAACAACCCATCTGGCAAGAGCATATGCGATTCGAAGGATTCAATGGTACCAATATTCGCCATATCGACAATGAAGACCTTCTGCACATCAGGGAATTTTTGGAGCACATTGAGGGCCTTCCTACTGAAGACGCCATCGTCGCCGTCAATTCACTGACAGACGATAGCCATTCACAAGGTCGTAATGCTTATACGAAGTGGTGGATGGCCAGCGGCTTCATCCAGAGACTAAAGGAGTCACTGAAGCGGGGGCTTGCTCGTGCCGACGTCGACATCAAGGCGATGTACCGTTTCACAGCCAAGAAAACAAAGTTTGTCACGGTCGGCCAATTTGCCCTGAAGGAGGCGGAAATCGCGGAAGCAATATTTGGCAGCGCTTATGAGGATCAAGAATCCGGTTCTGCACGGGAAGAGTTCAGAATGTTGCTACACTTCTTGCTCACAGAATACCTCAATGCTCGTCACAAGGATCAACAGAAGGCCGTAATGTTGAAGACTGCTGCCAAGAAGAAAGTTGATGCTGCATGGAAAGGTCAGCTCTGCGTTTTATCTCTTTGCCTTAAATGTACTGACTAACCCACTCGTTCGAAAGCATTCAACAATCCTGATAGTAGCATCAATGCCAAGCAAGCAAAGAAAATCCTTCTTGCTCTTGAGAAGTATGAGAGGTCTATTGGGTGGGAGGCCACGGATGCAGAGATACAGGAGTGGGCAGAGCATGAAAGGATGAAGGGATTGTTTGAAAAGGCACTTGTCAAAGCTGAAACAAATGAGAGGGAGTTGAAAAGGCGCAAGAAGAGCATGCAATGTACGTGAAATTACTTTTTATTTTATGTATGAATCATGACATCATAACAGTCATTACTGGCCGATTGTCTGGGAGCAACCTAGTTATTACAGCCAGTGAGAAAGACATTAATTCGCTTCAAAAGGAGTTTACTAGCCGACTTGAATCTATCGAGGACTCGAGACAGAATGAGGACAGAGAGCAAATACTTCGATGACGGTTTCCGATACCTTGGGTGAGGGCATGATGGAGAAGGTAGCAAGCATGCGGTCGGGGTATTCCTGAAGTCTTGTTAATGTTGTTCAGGAACAGAAGCATCGAAGTGTACCTCTCGCAGCTTTGAGAGCAATAAACATCCAAGACCCGATCCAGTCCCTCCTCCCAGTGAGTAGATGAGTTGGAACCCTTGTAGGGCATCGCAAGCCTCCAATTGTCTCCTAATTGTCTCCTACAGAGAGATATTTTAGACTGTACAAGAACTTGGCGAAAACAGCATACTGACTAGAATCTCATCTACGAGCTCAGCGCCTATGAATCTGCTATTGAGTAAACGTAAAGAATATAGAAGACCTCAGCAGCGAATGACCTTCAGTGTAAACTACAAAGATTTATCAGCTCAAGGAACTTTTCTAGGATGTGCCACTTACTACATCCTTTGGCCCAGTTGTTTCCCATGCCCGGCTCAGCGGAGACAAACGTATCGGGTCGAAATAGGTTGCCCAGCTTCCCGCTCTTCACCTGGAGTGAAATGCTCGGTCCAGATCTTCACGATACAGCTAGGTAGGCCTACCCTGTCTAGAACGCCAACTTCTAGATCCACTTGGATGGATCAAGGAACATAACGATGCTGGCCAGAAGATTCTACCTCCGTAAAATATGTGCCAACCTGCGATGGTATTTCATGACGTGAAATCAAGAAAATCGGACCGTTATGTACTCGTTGGAGTTCCAGATCATTCTTTCCTCTGTACACCTACAAAAGTTGAGTTGTATCGATCATATGAATCCCCGAAAGGAACGGCGTACTCCAGAAGCGTCAATCCCACGTTCTGCGAGGATCATTGTCCAAAAGTTTTCCCCGACTTGGTTGCCCGCCTAAAAACACCGTAAAATCAACATATGGAACGATATCTCCCCAGAGTTGATCATCGCACCTGGCCAACCTATATCTCCTTCACACCGCAAACAGAAAGTTTTCAGCTATACTGGAATTATCACGTGACTCCCGAAACTTGACCACAAACTAGTCCCGAAATTGGAGAAATGGCGGGCAAGGTCAGTTTCAGGACGAGTTTCCGGTCAAGTTTTGTGTCTTCCCGGTACACCCGAAATACTATTTACGGTGTGCTTGTCAGTCACGGAATTAAAGGATGAATTGAGATAAATTCTCTATCTGAAGATTAATAATTTCCCGAGAGATATCCTAAAGATGGCACTATAGCCAAGTGGTTAAGGTGACAGATTAGAATTCAAAGTAGCTGATGATTCTATCTGTTACTCTCTGAGTGCGCAGGTTCAAATCCTGCTGGTGTCGGGATAATGTGATTGAGATTATTTGTTTGATGGTTGTGTCGGTGGTTCCATTTTTGACAAAATTTTATTGTACTGAGTCTGACAGTTGACGATGAAGCAGTGTCATGCACATTGCAGGTCGAGCACCCGAGGAGGAACCTGGCCCTCTCTGGCATGGAAGAGCTTAGAGACCAAAGTATTATTTCACCTTCGCTCGTGGCTGTGCAGATACTCTTGTCGTCTTCACCACCACCGACGGCCATTCTGCAGCACGGTCTCTTTCAATGTCGCTGTCTCACGTCCCGTATGTCATGTAAATTGTTTGACGAACTCTTCTCTCTATCAGCGACGATGGCAAGGCGTACTTGGGTTTGATTAGCGGACAACTAGCTGGCGTTGGGGATATAGAGCGAGACACCGTAGCGTCCTGCGATGGGGTCTTCGGTACGACGCTTTGTTTTATGATTCCGTTTGGCATACTCATGAGCATGAGCTGTAGCATCAGCTAGGTTTACTATCCCCTGATACACTCCGCACGCACCCACGCCGGTTGGACCCCCTTACAAAGCGTGTTTGGATGCGAATACGTACATTACATAAACGACATCCCCGTTCGACAGGTGCACATCATCCCAACACAAGGCCTTCGTCATTCACCGACGCCATCTCGTGGGCAGACGCGACGAAGTTCAGTTTTTGGCCTACCACCGAGAACAGGGATGGAGATCTCCTTCGTTTCGTCCCACTCTTTCCGACGGCATACGAGGCGGATGTCTTGTATCATCAGTCCATTGCAGCGTGCACAGTGCACCAGGCCGACTTTTTGGTATCGATGGCATGAACGGAGAAGGAGAAACGCGATGCGGGACGGACAACGGGTGTTTGGTACGTAGCGTCATTCCTCCTGCTTCTCCACTTCGACTTATTTGTTTTAGCAGGTGGCTTGCAGTTGGGTTGAATGAATGAATGAAAGGGCCACCCGAGAATCTGGTCCACCGGCGCTCGTTTTGCGAGCATGATCGGCATCTCTTGGCTTCAACCCCCGCTGTTTTCTACTTATTTGAGAGTGCGGCATCGATACATTCATCCAGTTTGAACCTTCTTTCACATGTCATCTGGGGCTTTAGCTTCAGACGCGGTAAAATTTTACTACGGCTCCTTGGCTCCTCCAACGGCCGAGAACAGGCATAGACATCCTCCCGCCGTTTCTATTGGACACCCAGCTCTTCCCGACGAGAAATTGTATCTATCTCGTAGCCCATTGGATGTGCATAATGCACCAGGTTCGAATCCTGGGAGTGAAATAGGGTCTACTCATCAATGCTTTTCTCCCCTTTCTGTGTCTTCTGCAAGAAGGATTATACATCTATGGTGGACTTGGAACAACGTTCTGAGGTGCTCGAGTTCGTAGCTCTCCATGAATATGATATCGTTCCTTGTTCCTCGTACCTTGACAGGGAGTTATCAATCCACCAGCCCTCTGTAGCCTATTGGATATGCGTAATGCACCGGGTTCAAGTCCTGGAGTGAACTTGGCCTATCGGCTAAACTAGTGCTTTTTTCTCCGTTCTCTTTGTCTTCCGTAGGGAGAAGAACCAACAACGACACGACACTGTGATGCGTCGTCCATGTCATCTGTACTAATCTGGTTTTTTCTTCTTCCCGCACACTCGTGATGATATCACGATGCTTTCGTCCAGCCAGTCCCGCTGCCTGATTCATCTCGAGAGTAACCATTCCATCCACTTGAATTATAGTCCAACGAGACACGGAGTCCTAGTCAGTGCACACGTTCGATCCGTGTGGTTTTCTAGTCCACCAGCCATAGTAAACTTTTTGCTCTATGCTTTTGTTTCGAGTACTTTTGGGATCGTGCTCTTCTGTCCTATTCCGTCGGAGCGACTTTTCCCTATGTTTTGATCAGCTGCTCCCTTTTTTGTTGGCCCTACTTCTGCACGTCTCGGGGAAATCTTCGATTAGAGAGACGTTCTATTCCACATGGGGCCAAGCGATCGTGTAGGGAATGAGTATACAGCGTGTACTCTGGGGATGCGCTTGGCACATGTCCCGAAGCTGTAAATCCGAATGAAGGCTTTGCAGAATGAAATTCGAGCTGCATCTGGACCGGAAAGAATAAACCTGAATAGCCACGCCGTCGCGTAAGCGCGTCACCAACATAATTGCGAATTCGAGGTCCAATCTGGAGGTCACCTGGATGATAAAAGGACCTTGACTAGCTATAGCCCACAACGTCTCAGAACCTCAGTGAGTGATACCTCCGAGACTGAATTGCCAGCGAGATGTATAAAAATGAGTGTCTTCATTCCCAAGGACCCCAGTTCACGACTTCTCGGTCTTGCTTACCCCCAAATAACTCGTCCCCTACACCGCTACCTCTCTCAACTGTCTCTCCCTCCCTTCCTTCTATCATACCGCCATGCCTACCCACTATACGATTCCCAAGACTCAACGAGTTGCCATTATCGAGGAAACCGGAGGAAGTATTGTCATCAAGAACGACTGGCCCGTCAAGTCCCAATCAGAGCTCGCCCCCGGAGAATGTCTCCTCAAAATGGAAGCTACCGGTATGTTCACAGGCGCCTAAAATGCTCTCATCACCGTTGATCCATGTCATGATCCGTAGGATGCTGCCATACTGACCTCCACGCCGCCTTGGGTAAGAGCCATTCGGTACTTCTTCCGCTATCGATTTCTCACTTACTTGTCTCAGGTGACTGGCCGTTGAAAGCTAACATCCCGCTCATCGGTGGACACGAAGGTGTCGGTATCGTCGTCGCAATTGGAGACAACACTGCCAACTCTCCGGTTAAACTCGGTGATCGCGTCGGTATCAAGTGGCTTGCCGACTCGTCGGTATCTTTTCATTTTCAATATCTTGCCGGTCCTAACTCTGTCCCCCCACAGTTGCCTGAACTGCGAGGACTGCCGTAATGGCCGTGAGCAGAGTAAGTAGTGATACCTCTTCGTGTGGGGCATCAAGAAGCTCATTTTCGGTTCCTTTAGCTTGCCTGGATGCTAAACTGAGCGGCTTCAACGTCGACGGAACGTTCTCTGAGTACACTGTTTCCTTTGTCAACCATGTCACCCCCATCCCTGAAGGCTACCCATCCGATGAGGCAGCCTCCATTCTTTGCGCTGTAAGGTCACCACTTATATCCGATAATACAAAGCATTCTAATAATTGAATACAGGGTGTCACCGTCTACCGCGCTATTAAATACAGTCAGACCAACGCTGGCAACTGGATTGTCATACCAGGTGCCGGAGGAGGTCTAGGTCATCTCGGTACATTGAATGCCCTGTCTCGGTTCCTGTACTTATCTGATTCCCCTAGCCATTCAATACGCCAAAGTTCGCGGACTCCGCGTTATTGCTATCGGTAAGTGCATGTGCTCTTTAAATAGACACCTCTCACCCTTTTCACAGATACCGGCGAGGAGAAGAAGGAACTTTGCAAGAAGCTCGGTGCAGATGTCTGGATCGACTTCAAGGAGAGCAAAGATATCGTTGCCGATGTCAAGGCCGCTACAGACGGACTTGGTGCACACTCAGCAGTAGTTACAGCTGCATCGGTACGGAGTTTTTCCTCCGCTATGACGTAATTTGGACTGACCTGGAACATCAGGGTTCCGGATATTCTCAAGCCGTCGACTATCTTCGTAATGGGGGTACTCTTATGGCTGTTGGTATGCCCGGAGAGGCTAAGCTCGAGGCCTCTATCTTCTTCACTGTCTTCAAGGTAAATCTGTGATGATGGTTTTCAATCAAGGACGAAAGCTAATCAAGCCGTTCTCAGAGCATAAGCATTCTTGGGTCTTATGTCGGTAACCGTCAAGATGCCAGGGAGGCCATGGACATCGCTGCTCGCGGCGAGGTTAAGGTCCACTTCGTTTGCAAAGAAATTGCGGAACTCAAAGAGTGAGACACAACACGCGCACGTCCGTTCCTATTTCACTGACCTTCGCCTCTTTAGCGTGTACGAAGGCATGAAGGAGGGTAAAGTCGCCGGCCGCATTGTCTTCGATCTCAGGAAGTAAAAGGTTGTGTTTCATTATTGGATACCACACGATTTTGGCTTCAATTGCACGAACTTAGACTGTCAATTTTGTATATCATCACTCGCAGCGGCTCATGCTTATCAACAACTGGCGTGCCACTACCACGAATCATCGTACCGCTGTTTCGCATTCGTCAAGACGACGTAGCAACGTGGATTTTGTGACGTAGATGTGAGGGAACATCGCTCTGTGGGGGTGTTTCCACCCTGAGGATGGGCGATCCCGACGTGTGCATGTAGCTTAGGCGGTCTGTGCCGCTGTAACGCACCGGGTTCGACTCCTGGAGGTGAAATTACCAACGCTTCTTTGGCTGTTTTGGTTGTGCTCGAGTGGACCTACGAAGCTTGAAATGATATATGCTAACTTGAGCTCGACTTCCGACCTCCAGCTTCAACTCTCGGTCGACCTTCCTTTATTCACACTAGACTCTGGGAAGTCTCTGTGCACATCGAGCGAATCTATAAAGTGGTCGGAGGAGGAAATGCCTATCGTCACGCTGCGACACAGACGCCCGGTTCTTCATCCAACAAATCGTCGTAGGGAAGACCTACCTGATTTGACCGCCTCCCAGAATTTCGCAACATCACCTGCATTTCCAAACTTCTGGCTCTTGACATGAACTTCCCCTTCATGACCATTCTCTTGTCATTTATACCATCATACTTCGTAGCCTAACATGCATCGCTAGCCATGCGTCAGGTTCGACTCCTGAAGGCGAAGTATGTGGATGAGGGTGTTTTCCGCTTTTTGTTGCTACTAGCTCTTGCACATTCCAGCCTAGGTAGGAGAGGTGGAGCAGAGGCTTATCCCCTTCCATTGGGAGGAGAGACGCATCATTTGATTCTTGTTATTCTTGACGAGTGTCGATAATCATTAACCTAGTGGGCAATGTACTGGGTTCGACTCCCGGAGGTCAAGTAACAAGATATGTCACACTGTTTTTCTATGTTCTTCAAGATGGGAATGCGCAAATGGATAGCGGAGACGGAAGCAGCTGATCTTTGACTCGAAGCTCTGGTAGCTAAAGTGACGGCGTTCTCTCCGCTTACTGTTATTCCTGGCGATTTTGTGTTTCCCGCATGGTTTGGATTTCTAGAGCAGACACCAGGACACAGCATGGACCACTTGGTCTAACCATTCAGATGTGGATGAACCAGGTTCGAGTCCTGGAGGTGCAATTATGTCTGACGTCAAAGTTTTTTTGCATGTATTGTTGGACTTCCATGTCCACAGACGAATAAATTCTTGTATAGCTAAGTCTTTCCTGGTGAACAATGGTATTCCCGGATGAGCAGAGAGATCTTGACAAGAACAGTCCAATGTTTAGTAACGACACCTTATCATTTGGACCAGATATCAATTTCAAGGGGGAGGAGAGGAGGAGGACTATCCTCACATATTGATTCATGGACTGGTCACATAAAGAAATCCTCCTCTTCCTCTTCCCACTAAAGATCTCTAGTAGCTAGGCATCAAGTTTCATTTATCATGTGTTTGTAGAAAAGGCTGCCAGGCCGAATGGAAGATAACTCTCTTAAGTGTCAGTAATTGAATGAAGACATGCCCCGAACACCCACACCACCGCATGCCACAACACAGTCTGCTGGAGAGGCTTACTCACTGCATTCGAGCGCCAAAACTAGTCCATCTCTTTGGATATTAGCGAGAGTATACAATCTGGTTACTGGTAACGTTGTCGTTGAAAGTGCACAACTCTTTGTAATATCATCATGTGGTCATATAGTATTGAAGGTATCTCCCAGGAGCGGCACTATAGCCAAGTGGTTAAGGCGACAGATTAGAATTAGAAATTAGCACCATGATTCTATCTGTTACTCTCTGAGTGCGCAGGTTCAAATCCTGCTGGTGTCGATGCTTGGAATTGTAGCAATCAAATTTTGATAATTTTTTTTGAGGATCCATTTTTGAGTTTTAATTTCTGGTACAATTTTATGTCGAGTGACCTTACCGTTTAAGTTTTAACTACGAAGCAGTGTCGAGCAACCAAGTAGGAGCTTGGCTCCTTAGCATAGAAGAGACCACAACTTTTGCTCGTGGCTGTGCCAATGCTCTTGTTATCTTCTCCCACCACCGACGGCCATTCTGCAGCGCGGTCTCTTTCAATCGTTGCCGTCTCACGTCCCGTATGCCATGTAAACTGTTTGACGAACTCTTCTCTCTATCAGCGACGATGGCAAGGCGTACTTGGGTTTGATTAGCGGACAACTAGCCGGCGTTGGGGATATAGAGCGAGACACCGTAGCGGGGTCTTTGGTACGAGACTTGTTTTCTGATTCCGTTTGGCATACTCATGAACATGAGCTGTAGCATCTAGGTTTACTATCCCCTGATTCACTCCACGCTGTTTGGACCCCCATTCAAAGCGTGTTTGGACGCGAATACATACATTGCATAAACGACATTCCTGTTCTACAGGTGTACATCATCCCAACACAAAGCCTTCGTCATTCACTGGCGCCATCCCGTGGGCAGATGCTAGTTTTTGGCCCACCACCGAGAACAGGGATGGAGATCTCTCCTTCGTTTCGTCCCACTCTTTCCGACGGCATACTGGTATCATCAGTCCATTGTAGTGTGCATAGTGCACCAGGCCGACTTTTTGGTATGGATGGCATGAACGGAGAAGGAGAAACGTGATGCGGGACGGACAACGGGTGTTTGGTACGTAGCGTCGTTCCTCCTGCTTTTCCACTTTGACTCATCTGTTCTTAGCGGGTTACTTGTAATTGGCCCGAATGAATGAATGAAAGCGCCACCTGAGAATAAGGAAGCCTATCCTCCACCGGTACTCCTTTCGACCATTTGTGTGTGGTCTTGTAGGCGAGACCGCGCCCGTCAGCATCACCGGCACCTCTTGGTTCCACCTCTGCCGGAAACTCGTTTTCTATTGCTTCTACTTATTTGAGAGCGCGGTCTGGATACATTCGCCCAGTCTGAACCTTCCTTCGCTTGGCTCCAGACGCGGTAGAATTTTTCTACGGCTGCCTGGCTCCTTCAACGGACGCGAACAGGTATAGCCATCCTCCTGGCGCCGTTTCTATTGGACGCCCAGCTCTTCCGACGAGAACTTGTATCTATCTCGCATAATGCACCAGGTTCGAGTCCTGGGGGTGAAGGGTCTACTCATCAATGTTTTTTCTCCCCTCTCTTTGTCTTCCACAAGAGGAATTATGCATCTATGACGGACTTGGAACAACGTTTCGAGATGTTTGAGTTCGTAGCTCTCCATGAATATGATGTCGTTTCTCATACTTGAATCACGAGAACTTGACCTCCACCAGCCCACTGTAGCCCATTGGATATGCATAATGCACCGGGTTCGAGTCCTGGAGTGAAATTGGCCTAGCGCCTGAACCAGTGTTTTTTTCTTCGTTCTCTTTGTCTTCCGTAGGGAGAAGAACCAAAAACGACATGACGCTGTGATGCGTCGTCGTCCACGTCATCTGCACTAATCTGGATTCTTATTCTTCCCGCACACTCGTGATGATATTATGATGCTCTCGTCCAGCTAGTCCCACTGGCTCGATAACGATTCATCGCGGAAATAGACATTCCATCTCCAACGAGACAAGAATCAACGCACACGTTCGGCCCGTGGTGGTGGTCTTCTAGTCCACCAGCCGTAGTAAACTTTTGCTCTATGCCTTTGTTTTGAGTGCTTTCTAGTTCAATGTTCACGAGTTGGCATCTCCACGTAGCCTAATGTGTTTACGCGCATGCATCAGGTTCGAGTCCTGGAGATGAAATCGTTTGCATCGAGAAATTTTGCAGTGTGGCTGTGCTTTCTTCTTTTTCTTACAACGTAATGGGTTTCGCGGCTTGTCAAATAATCAGACCATGCACTATACACAAGTATTATGGTTGCGCGGCGCGTTTGGATGCACGTAGCCAGTGGCTGTGCAGTGAACCTTTCTTGTCGACCGCCGCCGTCAGACCTGCCGTGGTTTATGCTATCTTCTTCAGTTGAGCGACGGGGATAGGTGTCAATGCGGTCGCACGAAGAGGACTAGGCCGAGCCGAAGTTCCGATAACGGCTCCTCTGTGGATATCATATAAAGGAGGTCAACGTTGGGGAAAGGAGGGTTGATGTGAGCGCGTCTGGGAGGTGCAGGATGACGTGTGAATTTTCCTGGTGCGTTCATGCTAGTTGTTCATCTACGGCCCGCTTATGTTTGCTTTAGGTCTGACTTCCGCCTTGTTGACGCGCAAAAAGGGCTGCATATGACACGATGCTGAGATGGCAACGACTGAGTATCGACTTTCAATACATCCAGCAAGACGACGTGTCAAGTATCTGATGTTCCTGATGTACTAGTGTGAAATGTCAGACGACAACCTTCCCTTCCCTTCGACATCGGCTCCCCAAACGTCGATACTCTATCTCGACAAGGAGCCTGCGGATAACACGATGCTTGGTTCGCGCGCGCGGTGTACTGATCATTCCTAAGAGAGGAGGTGTGTAGACTCTAAAGCCATGGCGGACGGCTTCGACATGGGCGGGGCGCGCTTAGAAGGAGCCATTACCTCTTGCAAGCGCGCGCGTCACGGATGGATCAGCACATCTCATAGCCACTTTTCACGGTGACGCGTGCCTCCTCCACGATCCACCAACTCGAAGGTTACTGACCCGCCGACTACCATTGCCAATTTTTTGCTACTGCGACTTCCCAACATGTCATATCACCCAGCACCACGGGATACGCCTTTTGATTCGATCTCTCATGTACATGCGTTGTATTCTTGACGAGTACGTCATCCCGTCAGACCGATGTAACCGAGTGGGTTTGCATAATGCACTGGGTTCGATTCCCGGAGGTCAAACATGGGGGAGTATTGTGGATGTTTTTGTGTGGAACGAGCAGAGGGATGTCGGAAGGAACTGATCCTTGAGCCGCCTGTTCTCTCTGTTCATGGACTGCTACTTGAGATGATGGATACGCCCGGTTCGCGGGATAATTTTGCTTGATTTCTCGACGGGAAGACGTGCTTTGGGTGTTCACCTTCATCGCAGTGGGTTGCTTGTGCTATATGAATGAAAGGGCTGTGTATCGACTCTTTTTAGGCTTTTAGATTTATGCATGCACCTGGTTCGAGTCCTGGAGGTGAAATCATCCTCTCTGGCCCGTGGCATTTTGCTGTGGGTCTGTGCTGCCTTCTTAAGTAACATGTTTCTCTCCACTGTACCAGACGAAGCAAATGCACACGTCTTGCAGGATCCAATGACATGCCCGTTCCTCATCGTGAAAAGACACTACGCCCAATGGTCCCGGTCATCAAACGTGCAGGTTCGAATCCTGCTAGTGTCGTTCGACGTGCAGTAAGTTTTTTTGGTGTATTTATTGAAAATGAAATGCCTTTCGCTAATCGGCACGGAAACATCTCACTGCGAAAACTGTCGCAGTGGCTGTGCTACACCTCTTGCCAACTCCACCACCTTCACCATGCCCTTTCCTTTATTCCACCTCAAGACGATAGACACTCCCAGCAGCAAGATAGACCCTGAGCCGCGCACTACAAAACTTCCTTCAATTCCAGCAAGGTAACGATGGCTAATGAGGAACCTCGTCTTCGTCAACGGGTGGAAGAATTCGAGAGCAGCAAGCCGGGGTTACGTGAAGACTGATGACTATTCTCCACTGCCCCGGTTATCGTTTTCGTACAGGGACATGTAATGCGGTCGCGTGAAGAAGACTATTACTGTCGAGACTGAGCTGAAGCTTCTCCATGGATGTAGATGTGAGCGTGCGTGGATCTCGATTAGTTGTTCGCGTACGACCCACTCATGTTTTCTTTAGCGCAAGAGAGGCTGTGTATGACGCGATACTACACTCCACCCAGCAAGACAACATGCAAAGTATCTGATGGGCGTATCCACCTACCCGACCGGTGTGACGTGCGCATCCTGAAGACCGCAACAACCCTCGCTCACCAGGCAGATGCATGATGATGTAGTGGCATCGCCCTCCGCCTCGACTCCCACACGCTGATGCATCCAACGAATACGGCACGGGGTGTTAACGTTACCAAAGCAAGCTACTAGTCGACCACTCCATCTCCTGCGTACACCAAGCTGAGGAAAAGGAGGGGGGGTGCGGTCTTATATCCTGCTAGTGTTGTTCCAGATGACGTCCGGTCTTTTGATGTATCGATTCTTTTGAATGCAAAATTTTCGATCTTTCAAGTTCATCGTCTCATCTACCATGGAAATACGGTCGCGCAATGAAAACTGACGGGAGCCCTGAAGTTCTGGAAACGACAGCTGCTTACGCTTCCGTGGATATAGAGGAGATGGAGGAGGGGAGGACAGCGCTCAAGCGCCCAGCACTGGGAGAGAAGGGTGATATAAGAACGCGTAGCTCTCGACGTGGACGCAGACACGTGGATTTCATAGTGCGTTACTACTAGTTATTCATGTACAGCCTATTCAGCGCCTGTTTTGTTCTATAGCCTCGAACTCCACCTCGCTGACGCGCAAGAGAGATGCTGGTTTCCGCACGCCCACTGTTCCACTGTATCAGCTACCTCCAGAGGGAGAGCTGGATCACACACATCTCCGAAGACGACTACGTGCGCCCTCTGCTTCAACTACTGCCTACTGGACTCCAAAGTCGTGGCAGACGAACACCTCCCCTTAGAGCTGCAGACAGCTTCGAGACGCACGCAGCAGGCAGGCAGGCAGCATGGATGCCCAGCCAATTTATTAACTAGTCGGCCGTCGCATCCTAGGGTTCGGCGACGACCTGCCTACCCGCTTTGGCCGTGACATGCCCCTCCTTCTCGACTACCAACTCACCTCCCTCGATGTTTACACCACCATCCCTCATAGCCCAGCGTGTATCCCATTGCCATACACCAGGTTCGACTCCTGGAGGCGAAATAACGGTCTATTGTTTCATTTTTTTACTGGTAGTGCTGGCTTGCATATTTCGACATATCACCCTCCGCCAAGAGACGAGGAGAGATGCTCTCTCACTTACAAGCACGCTGAGTACGACCTTACGTTGGACTAGGGTTCGAGTCCCGATGGTCTAATCTCGGGGTCACCAAAAATGAATGTTTTCGTGTGACTAGTAGGCTCTTCCAAGTCAAGCTCAGGTACCAGGTTCGACTCTTGGAGGCGAAATAAGGAACGTAGCTTTTTTGCTGTTGTGACATTCACCCACCGTGAAGAGATGCGGGGGTGCGGGATGCTCTCTCACCTACATGCGGACTAGCGGGTATGTGAACTGGGTTCGACTCCCAAAGGTCTAATACCGAGGTGACAGATGATTTTTTTTAGGGTGGCGAGGCTCAGGTTCTTCCAGCGCGTGATCGTCAAGCATGACATTCTCTCCGTTTCGCATTATCCGCTTGCTGGTATGCCTAACCCTGGGTCCGGGGGTGGGATGTCCCAGAAGTATGTTGTGGCTTTTTTGCATGACTCGGACAAGCACTTGGTTTCTCGATTTGGTCGCTCACCCCCATCTCGGTGCACTGAGGAAGATATGATCCTTGTGTGATGAAGGGAGGGCTCGGTTCGTTCTTTCTTCCTACTAGGTGATGCGCCGAATATCTGCTGTATACAACCTGTTGGCGCGTCACTGCACCTCCCACTGGACCAAACCGTGCACAGCAGAATGGGGAGGTGTCGGACTAGTAACTCAGCACATCGGCTCCCCAAACGTCAATACCAAGGAGCCTGCCCGATGTTTTGATCACATGCACGTACTGTCCTTGCTGTACTGGACACCTCTAAGAGCAATGTGGATGGCTTCGACATGGGCGAGGCGCGCTTAGAGGGAGCCATTACCTCTTGCACGCACGTACTCACCGCATCCCAGGGTTTGGCGTATCGGTGACACGCCCCTCCTTCGCCAACTCGAAGCATAGTGACCCGCAGACTACTATTGCCCAACGGACCTCTCTCATCGTCCATACTATTGTATCCCGTAGCCTAGTTCAATTCATGGAGGCTAAATGTTCAGCTGGGTCTCGGCACCAATTTTTTTGCTGCTGCGACGTTCCAACATCATATCACCCAGCACCACGGGATACGTCTTTTGATTCGATCTCTCATGTACATGCGCGTTATACTTGGCTAATGCGTCCTTTCGTTAGACATCCCATAGACAGATCTAACCAAGTGGGTATGCATAATATACTGGGTTCGATTCCCGGAGGTCGAATATGGGAATCATCGTCAGCATTTTTGTGTGGCCATGTCACTTCTCCCTGTTCAGACGTATGAACAGAGGGCCACCTATTCTCTTTCAGGGGACACCAGGCATTGAGAGGACAGGTTCGAGTCCTGGAGGTTAGGCGATGCTGATGATTTTTGCATGGAAAATGCTTGATTTCTCAACGAGAAGACGTCCACCTTCATCCCAGTGTATTGAGGATTGTAGCGACGATCATCGTCTGACTCACACCTCTCTATACACCTAGACGGACGTTGAATCCCCATTGTCGTCACCTGGCTGTCAGCAGTGGAGTAGTAGGTGAACGTGATAAACGACAATGGACCGACAGGACGTGCATCCTCCCAGTCTGAACGTTGTCATGCCATCTCATTTGTGACGAAGTTTAGTTCTTACTGCCGAGAGCAGAGATGGAGATCTTCCCTTCTTTTCGACGAACTACGCTGTGGAACTTGACAGGGTTGTAGCCCATTGGATCTGCGTAATGCACCAGGTTCGAATCCTGAGAGTGACATATGGCGTTTCTATCAGGTTTTTTCTTCTTTAGATCTGGTCCAAGGAGAAGAGCCAAAAACGACGCGAAGCTAGGTTTTACTACGGATTCTTATTCTTCCCGTGCACTCGTAGTCCCTCCTCTCGATTCGGAAGTAATCATTCCATCCTGATCTGTGTGGTGGACTTTGGGCAAAGGGCCTTAAACAATGTGATTTTTCTGCACTGTGACTTTGTTTTGAGCGCTTTCTTTGGTCAGTGCTCACAAGTTCGTATCTAATGCATGCACCAGGTTCGAGTCCTGGAAGTGAAATCATCCTCCCTGTTTTGCTATGGGTCCTGTTTCGCACATGCACATGTTTCGGTAGGATCTGCCCGTTCCTCATTTAAATTGTCAAATTTTGTCGACTTGACCCTTTCTCAAATGTGTCGTTTTCGGATACACAGCCCGATTCCTCTCCATGATAGCTTGAGCTATTTACCATTGTGAAAGGACACTAACCAGCCAAGTGGTCACCGGTCAAGGTTGAATGTGCAAGTTCGAATCCTGCTAGTGTCGTGCCAGTGCTGATCTAAAGTTTGTTTTTTTGATGTATCGTCTTTAGATTCAGAACACAAATCTCCAATCTTATTTATCATCAACACTGTCGTTGTTTTATACTATGTGGTGATGTGGTCCTGCAACGAGAGCCGAAAGCTGCTACTACGAGTAAAACGACACGATGCTGGGTTTTACTACATGTCATCTGCACTAATGCGGATTCTTATTCTTCCCATACGCTCGCAAGCCCCGCCGCCTTGATAATAGTTCATCTCTGGAGTAACCATTCCATCCACTATATACAGATCCATGTGGTGGACTTTGGGCAAAGGGGTAAGCAATGTCACGGTAAATTTTCTGCACTGTACTGGTGTTTCGAGCGTTAATGTTCACTGTACATAGCCTAATGCATTTGCATGCATGCACCAGGTTCAAGTCCTGGAGGTGAAATTGTCTTTTCCAATCCATTTTGCAATGTGGCTGTCCTTCCTTCTTTTTCTTACAACGTACTGGGTTTCACGGCTTATAAATCAGACCATGCACATGCACATGCGGTGGTTGGATTTTTGGGATCGGCGAAAGGCGAAAGTGAGAGAGTACTAGGAAGAGAAGGGTGGTGTGAGCGCATGTGGCTCTCGACTTTGGATGCAAGATGACGCGGACGCGCAGATAGTCCTGGTGCGTTACTACTAGCTGTTCGCGTCCAGCCCACCCAACAACCATTCTTGCTTTATAGACCTGATCTTCGCCTCGCTGATGCGCAAGAGGATGCTGGTTCCCGCGCGCTCACTATCCCGCTGTATCGGCTACCTCAAGAGGGAGGGTCGGTGTGACGTGCATATCCCCGAAGACGACCATGCATCTCCTTCTGATTCAACTACTGCCTACTGGTCTCCAAAGCCATGGCGGACGAACACCTCCCCCGGAGATGCGCACCGAAGGTGGGCAACCCTTCGCATCCACACCTCTCGGCTGTATGCCCCGGATGCCGAACCTAATCGAAATCGACCATTCCCAGGATTTCGTGACGACCTGCCTATCCGCTTTTGACATCTCTCCTCCTCTACTACCAACTCGGCCCGCCGACTACCAAACTCACCTCTGTTGTCGTTTACACCACCATCTCTTGTAGCCTAGCATGTATCCTGTGGCCATACACCAGGTTCGACTCCTGAAGGCGAAATCGCAAACCATCGTTCTGAGAGTTTTTTGCTGCTGCAACATACCGCCTAGGGAGGAGAGGAGGTGTAATGGAAAAAAGAGACGGAGGTTTGTTTCCATTCCAGCTGGGGAGGGGACGGGTCTTTTATGTGCATGTTAGTACGTCCTTTCGCTGGACTAGTGGATATGCACAGTGAACTGGGTTCGACTCCCGAAGGTCTGATACTGAGGTGACAAATGATTTTTTTGTGTGACTATGCTCAGGCTCCTCCATGTCTAGGCACGCGAATGGACAGAGGAAGAAGCAGCTGTCACTCATGCATGGATACACGATGTTCTCTTCGTTTCGCATTATCCGCTTGGTTGGGACTCAGAGCAGACCCCTACTACCTAGTCTGACCACTTGAGCAGTAGATTCGAGTCCTGGGGGTGGCGATCGATATCCCAGGGTCAGAAATATATTGTGGATGTTGCATGACAAGCACTGGTACTTAGGATCTGGTCGTTTAGGGCGTGGTTTGGGGGCCACTCACCTTCAAGCTTCATCGACTCGTGCGCTGAAAAACAGTGTGATGTTCATGGAACGAAGGGAGGGTGCGACTCGTTCTTTTTTAATACTTGATGCGCCGAATATCTACTGTATACGACTCGGCCATCCTGTCAAGTGAATGAACGCCTGCCACTGCACCTCCCACTGCAAACGTCGAGCCATGGCGGATGAACACCTCCCTTTAGTGGTGCAGACGTCTGCCAAACATCCACACCCCTCGATTTGCCCAGCCTAATCAGCCATCGCATCCCAGGGTTTGGCGACAACTTGCCTGTCCCCTTTGGACCGTGATATGCTCCTCCTCCTCTACTACCAAACTCACCCCTCTCGTCGTTTACACTATCGTATCCCGTAGCCTAACATGCATCCATGGCCATACACCAGGTTTGATAGACCTGTGACCGGACCCCTACAATGAGCAAGCGTCGATGTAGGGGACCTGTAAAGCTGACTTTTAATTCATAGGCGACATGGTTAGGCATTTGCCGAGGCCCAAAAAGGCCATTCGAGTCGTTACCATATTGGGGTTTTGGTGGTGATCGCATCCATTTCGTTCAGATACTACTACCACTACTACTATTGTGTCTCGACGCGACTTTGCTCTGTACATTTCGTTAGCCATGGTCCAGCAATCGAATCCATTACCAGAAGAATCTCTTTGCTCTACACATGTCTTTTATACTCCCATTTCATCCTCAGCAGCGCCAACAGCTGCCAGTTCATCAACCCAGTTCATCCTCAATCCAAAGCCCAAGAAGGCGACTGCGTCGAAATCTGTAGCCGCAAAACCAAGGTCCTGTCCCTGCAATGACCGCTCAGTCTCGACGCTCATAAGAAGCAAGAGCGGCACGGAGCTGGACTTCTCTTGGAGCTTCTCGACCACATGTCACGAAAAACGCCAAGAGAATGAAGCGGTAACAGATGAGTTGTTGACCCTTGGGTAATGAGCAGATGTACGTGAAGGGGACACGGTCAGAATCAATGGTTTGTGTGATACGATGGTGAAGCGACTCAACTTGGGTGGCATCTCGGATGGATGCAAGGGTGTCAGATAATGTTTTAACAATTGAGAAGGTCTCCATATGGATTATATGAGTTTAAAGATGGTAATACGAGGTTTTGAAGACAAAATACATGGCTGCGCATCGAGACGCGATAGTATCTGAACGAAATGGATCCGGATGCGATCACCACCAAAACCCCAATATGGTAACGACTCGAATGGCCTTTTTGGGCCTCGGCAAATGCCTAACCATGTCGCCTATGAATTAAAAGTCAGCTTTACAGGTCCCCTACATCGACGCTTGCTCATTGTAGGGGTCCGGTCACAGGTCTACAGGTTTGACTGAAATCAAAAACGCAGCTTGGAAGGTTTTTTTCGCTACCGAAATGTCACCCACCACCGGCCGCAGGATTTGTTTCCCAAAGTCCACCAGCCATAGTAAACTTTTTGTTCGGTGCTTTTGTTTGGAGTGCTTTCTTGTTCAATGTTCACGAGTTGGTACCTCTACGTAGCCTAATGTGTTCGCATGCATGCACCAGGTTCGAGTCCTGGAGTATGAAATCATTCTTCACCCGGGTCTGTTTTGCAGTATGGCTGTGCTTCCTCCTTTTTCTTCTCCTCGATACAACGTACTGGGTTTCGCAGCTTGTTATCTGACCATGCACATGCGGCAGTTGGATTTTTGGGATCGGCGCAAGTGGGAGAGATACATAAGTGTTATGGTTGCGCGGCGCACGTAGCCAGTGGCTGTGCTAAAGCTTTCTTGTCAACCGCTACTGTCTCACCTGCCGTGGTTTATGCAACATTTTTCAAACGAGAACAAGGAATGCGGTCGCACGAAGAGGACTAGACTCGGCCGAAGGTCTGATAACGGCTCCTCTGTGGATATTGTATAGAAGAGGTCGGTGTTGGGGAAAGGAGGGTTGATGTGGGCGCATCTGGGGAATGCAGGATGACGCGTGGATTCAATTCCTGGTGCGTCCTTGATAGCTGTTCGCCTACGGCCCGCTTATGTTTGCTTTAGGTCTGACTTCCGCCTTGTTGACGCGCAAGAAGGGCTGCATACGACGCGATGTTGGGATGGCAACGACTGAGTATCGACTTTCAATACATCCAGTAAGACGACGTGTCAAGTATCCGACATTCCTGACGTACTGGTGTGAAATGTCAGACGACGACCTCTCCTCCCCTTCGACATCGGCTCGCCGGACGTTAATACCAAGGAGCCTGCCCGATGTTTTGTTCACATGCACGTACTGTCCTTGCTGTACTGGACACCTCTAAGAGCAATGTAGACGGTTTCGACATGGACGAGGCGCGCTTAGAGAGAGCCATTACGAATACCTCTTGCAAGCACACGCGGATCAGCACATCCCAGGGCCACTTTTGACGGTGACGCACGCCTCCTCCACGACCTACCAACTCGAAGGTTACTGACCTACCCGGCACCGACTACCATTGCCAAACGGACCTCTCTCGTTGTCTATGCTAACTATTGTATCCTGTCGCCCATGTTCAATCCCGAGTCCAGAGTTTACGGATACACAGAAAGCCATCTGCCACTAGGTTGAATGTGCAAGTTCGAATCCTGTTAGTGTAGTTCCGATATGCTCCAATATTTTTCTATAGTGTTTCGACTCTTTAGGCTTTCAATTTAGATTCAGAATGAGAATCTTACATCATGGTCATTGTCGTGGTCTGTGAAGAGAACTACTACCGAGCTACTCTGAGCAAAACGACGCGACGTTGGGTTTTCACTAATGCGGATTCTTATTCTTCCCGTACGCCCGCAAGCCCCGTCGTCTCGATATTAGTTCATATCTGGAGTAACCATTCCATCCACTATGTCATCGATCCATGTGATGGACTTTGGGCAAAGGGGTAAACAATGTCACGGTAATTTTTCTGCGCTGTACTGGTGTTTTGAGCGCTAATGTTCACTGTAGTACGTAGCCTAATGCATGCACCAGGTTCGAGTCCTGGAGGTGAAGTCGTCTTCTCTGACCAACGGGCATTTTGCTGCCGGTCTGTGCTGCACTACGTGTGTTGCAGGATCGGCCATTGGCAATGGCATGCCCATTCCTCATTTAAATTTTGAAAAGACACTGCGCCCAGTGGTCCCGGTCATCAAGATTGAACGTGCAGGTTCGAATCCCGCTAGTGTCGTTCCATGTGCAATACGCCTTTTTTGGTGTATTTATTGAAAATGAACTGCCTTCACGGAAATATCTTACATGACCGAAGGGCAGAAGAAGAGCGCCGCTGAGTATAGACTTGAGATCAGGTGGGAGAGATTTGGGACTTGTCACATCACAAAGGGGAAGGCCTGAGAGCTGATGGAAAGGTCGTGCGAGTTTGCAAGTCTGGGCAGCGCAAAGTCGCGGTGATACATACTTATGTAAATGGTGACAGATCAAGGCGGCGATCAAGAACAAAAGGAAAACTTCCGTTTTGGGGTGCTTCGGTGCATGGATATTTGCGAAAGTATGAAAAGCAGTGTGTATGAAGGTAAATTGCCGGGTAGCCGCGATTTTATCAGAAACTGGAAAAGAAAAGGGCTGGAAAAGGTATGGAAAAGAAGGAAAAATAGGACAAATATGGGGTGAACGATCGGGGATAAAACACGGCTATATCCGGGCATGATTCACTTTTTCTGAAGCATCGGAGATTAGTTTCCCACCTAGTTTATATAGACTACACTCGCGATGAATCCGACGTGCTGTTCGTCCTTGTCCGTCCTCTGCCATGCCCTCGCTCCTCTCCCTGCCCGTAGAGACAATCGACCTCATAGCGTTCTACGTCGCCTGTCCGACTCGAGACGGCCTTCCCAGCTCCCTTTTACCCTTCATTCTCACCTGCCGCGCCATTGGCAACTACCTCCATGAATCCCATGCCGTTTATCGCCAAATATTCATCTACAAGTACAGTTACGGTGCTGTCAGTCGCCGTGCATTCGAACTAACGTCGCGGGACTTGAAGCACCAGCTGTGCTGTTATCGCAAGACGCTTCGGTTCATTCTTGAGCGACGGGGACTGGATGGGGAGCACGAGCTGAGGAGCACGTATGACGTCGATGTTTCCGACGTTCTCTGGATCGTGTATTTTATGTGCCTCGACGACGATGGCTACAATCTGCGGCAGCTAACCGCGGTAGGCGCGTACGAGTGGATCCACGACTTCGTGACCCTGCGCCTATATGACGGAGCAAGCGATAACGGCGGCTGGCCGCTCGACAACTATGTGAATGCATTGGCATTATGGATCTTCTGGAGACTTTCCACAAAATGTACGTCGTCGTCCTGTTGTGATGATCTCATGTTTGAACTTAACCGTAGTGTCGTTGCTTTCCGAAACAGACGAGATGTCCGAACATATCATTCAATTGATTCTACCTTTCGTTACGGTACCTTTTCGGTACGCCTCTGCCTTTGCACCGCCGAACCACTTTGTCCTACCCCTCCACTCCAAAGCCTATAACTTTTCCAGCACATCATCTCGAGTCCCTTCTCGCACACGGGCTCATTTCCTCTCTGTGACTACACCCCACGGCCCTTATCCAGTGTACCTTTCTCCTTCTCGTGTCTGGTCACAGGTTCATTTCTCACGGCGTATCAGTTTAACGTGTCCCCTTGTCACTACCGCTGCTAAACTCCTCTTCTTCTCACGCAGGGAGCTGTATCCATTTGGCATGAACTATAGCCTTCCTAGGAACAGGTCTGAGGCTATAGCCAGAGGCCTAGGCGGACAGATTACCCCGACGCAGGAGGACATCGAAGAGATGAATCTGCACCGTCTCGGTGGCCCCGACGGTAAGTATGGGGGCACGAAGCTTCCGACGGTCGCTCCAGATTCCTCGGACGAGGTGCCAGACATAAGCAAGGCCTACGATTCGGAGTGGTACAGACTTCGGCTCTGCACGGATGCGTGGGCTGATGATCTTGGTGACGATGATGAGACCTGGCGGCGAGCCAAGTTGGACAAACGGATGAGAGTCAAGACTGCGGCCCATGAGGTACGCGAGCTCAGATTTCGTCAAGCCGAGATGTACGTCTTGGGATCCCTCACCGGTTTGTGGGCCGGTCGTATGGCTGTAGGTTATTTCCCCAATTGCCTTAGATCATTCTCATCGAGTTCCCCGCTCCAGATACCTGGCGAACATCAACTATTGCAGCTCTTGATCGCGAACCAAAATATCGCCCAACAACCTCAAAACGACAACCCGGTACCGTTGCCCCAGGGGTTTAGCGAGGATTACCTCGGGCTCATAAGCGCGCCTGTATATATGCGCCTACGAGAGCACGTATCTTATGCGGGCGGAGATATCATTCCTATTAATGCAGAGGGACTTGTACCCTTGTGTTACGAGGACGCCGAGGAGGAAGAGGATAACATGGACGAGGACGACGCGGAGAGCCTTTATGATGTGGAAATGGCTAGTGAGAGCGAGCTGGAGGACGACGATATACCCGTGGACGAGGAGCAAGACCGACCCGAGATCGACGGGCAATATCTCCTTGACGAATTTGATCAAGGCATGCGTAACGCTTATTTCCCCGAAAGTGTCGCTTTCCAAGACACTGCTGACGGGAATGGTATACGGGTGACGGCTCGGGAGCAGGAATACGTGTACGAAAATTGGAATGGAAGCGAGTCGAAGACGAAGACAAAAGGGAGGTTTCATGACCGAGAGACATGCATGGGTTGTGCGATGCGGGAGAAGCAGGCGAGGAAACGGCGGGAAGCGGGTGCTGATGCGGCAGTAAACGATGAGGATGCGCCTCTGGATAATGTTCCTTTTCCGCCGTGCACCGGTGTACAGGATGTGATCATTACGGGAAAGACTGACGATAGGCATGGTCAAGCGTGGAATCATTACACGTATTATGGCCGGGTCAGGCGTTGGGATGGGATGATTGGCATTCTTAGGGTCGCGGTGGGTGCTTTGTTCTTCTCTTTTCCATTCTGTGGGTTCTCATACCGTGTGTTTCTTTCGCAGCGCGACCGCCGTTTGGGGAACTTGTTCTTCTATGGATACATTGTCGATGGGAAGAATTTTGTTGGGAATTGGAGGATAACGCATGAAGACCCCGGTATGCCAGCCTGGGAGGGTCCATTCACGCTCTCGAAGGTGATGGAGAATAACGCTTGATCATGATACTAACTGACTCTGCTTTTTTTGGTGATATCTTGGAAAATGTATGTACTCGCATGTATTTTGGACCGGATTGGAGGTTGTATGGCATGGTAAAACACCCAACCGCTAGAGGTTAGAACAGCAAGTTGTCGCAGTGGCTGTGCTACACCTCTTGCCAACTCCACCATCTTCACCACGCCCTTTCCTTCGTCCCACCTCGAAGCATATGCATACATACTCAGGATGGACCCTGGGATGCACACTGCAAAAAGCGAGCTCCTCCAGGTAACGATGGCTAAGGATTGAAATTCGTCTTCGTCAACGAAAGGAGAATATGCTGTTATCGGTTTCGTACTAGGACGTGTAATGCGGTCGCGTGAAGGAGACTACTACTGTCAAGATTGAGCTGAAGTTTTCATGGAGGAGGTAGGCGCTTGTTCTTCGTATATCGACGTCGACTTGGATGTGCTCGGGTTTGCAGCTTCGTGCATGGTGCATGGAGCTCCTAGGCCTTTTCTGTCTCGCCCAGCTAGTTGGGATTATAACTTTCCCCTCCTCTGTGGGATATCGCCTGATTGACTACTTCCCCGTCCCGACCACTTCACCCTTCCCATGGCCTCTGGCGAATCACTACAAGGAGAAGAGTCATCACGCGACGCTGAAGGAGTGCAACATGTGCACGTAACCTAGTGGATCTGTATGATGTGCATACCAGGTTCGAATCCTGGAGATGAAATACGGTGGCGAAGGTCCTTTTTTACGTGTCACACCATGATCCCGGGGAAAGAGACGTGGTTTCTACCCTTTCTCGGCGTATTGGAATTACGGTCTGCGTAGATCTTCCTTCCAAGTAGTTCGACTCTTACTATGCCCGCCCTCACTTTGTGGCGTTTTCGGATATACAATACTATCCCTCAGCCCATTGCTATTGGTGTGCCCGTTCCTCATTGCCAAGGGACACTACTACAGCCAAGTGGTCAAAATGTGTAGGTTCAAATCCTGCTAGTGTCGTTCCAAGTGACATCCGGTCTTTTGATGTATCGATTCTTTTGAATGCGAAATTTTCGGTCTTCCAAGTTCATCGTCTCATCTACTGTGGAAATGCGGTTGCGCAAAGAAAACTGAGTGGAGCCCCGAAGTTCTGGAAACGGCTGCTGCTTATGCCTCCATGCACATGGATATAAGGGGGATGGAGGGGGAAGTCAGCACTGGGAAGAGAAGGGTGGTGTGAGCGGATGTGGCTCTCGACTTTGGATGCAGGATGACGCGGACGCGCGGATAGTCCTGGTGCGTTACTACTAGTTGTTCGCGTCCAGCCCGCCCAACAACCATTCTTGTTTTATAGACCTGATCTCCACCTCGTTGACGTGCAAGAAGGGTTGGTTCCCGCGCGTCCACTGTCCCGCTGTATCGGCTACCTCAAGTCGGTGGGCTGGCTCGCAAGACGACTACGCATCTCCCTGTGCTTCAACTACTGCCTGCTGGACCCCAAAGCCGTGGCAGACGAACATCGCCGCGCGCAGAAGGTTGACAACCCTTTGCGTCCACACCCCTCGACTCTATGCCACGAATCGACCATCGCATCCCAGGGTTTGGCCTATCCGCTTTGGCCGTGACATGCCCCTCCTTCTCTGCCTCTCCCGTCGTTTACACTACCATCCCTCGTAGCCTAACATGTATCCCATGATCATACAGGTTCGACTCCTGGAGGCGAAATAACGGTCCATTGTTTCAATTTTTTGCTGCTCTTGCACATTCCAACACATCATCCACGCGAAGAGACGCGGAATTTGTTTCCAGAGGAGGGATGCTCTCTCACTTGCGTCCCTTCGTTGGACTAGTGGATATGCACAGCACTGGGATCAACTCCCAAGTCTAGGCGCGCGAGGAGGAAACACACCAGGTTCGACTCCTGGAGGGAATGCAGCTTTTTGCTGTTGTGACGTTCACCCACCGCGAAGAGACGCAGAATTTGTTTCCAGAGGAGGGATACTCTCTCACCTACATGCGTATTGTTCTTGGACTAGTAGATATGTATAGTATGAACTGGGTTCGAATCCCAAAGGTCTAATACCGATTTTTTTGAGTGCCTAGGCTCGCGCTCATACATGACGTTCTCTCCGTTTCGCATTATCCACTTGCTACTTTGCCTAACCCTGCCAGGTCCGGGGGTGGGATGTCTCGACCTGAGCGTTTAGCTAAAGGAGAAGGTGGGGTTTTTTTTTTTGGGGGGGGGAGACTCGACTTCTTTCTTTAACAGATAAGTAGGCGCCCAGCTGGTATATGTCCTGCCAAGTATGCACACCTTGACCGCGGGCTCAGGCCGTTGTGTACAGCAGAATGGGGAGGTGTCAGATTAGTAACTCGGCATGCATGGGTAACCACAACGCGCGGAATGGGCTGGGAGGAATATCTCTCGATGAATTCATAGCGTCAGGGGGGTTTCGTTGATTGTTATACAAAAGAATGTATATATAATAGGCTCCACAATGGTTGTGGCACTATAGCCAAGTGGTTAAGGCGACAGATTAGAATTTGGTTAAAGAATTCCAAGCTTCTATCTGTTACTCTCTGAGTGCGCAGGTTCAAATCCTGCTGGTGTCGATATTCCATCTCTTATAAATTTTTTTTGGAGTACATTGGAATAGTAAATACGGTAGATACTGGCAGGGCTGCGCACGAAACCTAGGTTTCAATACTGTTGGGTTTATTACCGGTAAGTTACCCTGTGGGCAACCCTAGGTTGATGTTGACAACGTTGAACATTTGAATGTTAACATTGAATATTTTGGATTTTCGAAAGTTACATTTTTTTGCCAACCGGGGGCTTGGTGTTACTATCACATGTAAAACGCCGCGCAGCGATTGCACTTTTTTTTTCTTTTCTTTTTCAGAACTGTTTTCGAGTTTTTGGATGTTGCACCAGGACCCAGCACATCACATTGACTTGATATGCATATATACAAAGAGAATCGATGGGACGAGCTCAAAACGATATACCGCTCGATCACTGATGCCGGACTCGCGACACTAAAAAGAAAACAGTGAAGCAGCAATACCATCACCTCAAAGCCGGCCAGTATATCCCACAGCTGATACACTCAACAAAAAGAACGACCAAGCCCCATCCCGAAACGGGAGCACACCATCCCACCGCCTCCCCCATCCTCCTCTCCACCCATCACACCCCACATTTCCCAGCACACCCTCATACTGCGCCCCGCACCTCACCTCACCTCATAGTGGGCTTCACGTTCTGCTGACGAGAAACCCACTCGGAAAAGGAACGCTGGGATGAGCTCAGCATCTGATATCTTGGTAAGCACATCCCGGACCGTCAGCTCAACACCGGAGAAGGGCTAGGGGAAGGTTCCTGATGCGGGAGGCGCCGTGCACCAGCATAGACGGGTACGAGCTTCTCCATCTAGGTTAGATAGGACCGATACCGGGAGAGCAACTTGTGATGGAGTCGAAGGTATTCCTGCTCGTCTGGGGGCCGCTCGTCGATGTCTTTCAGAGAAAGTGGGATGTGTCCCTCGGAGTCGAGTTCGAAGACGCCATTGGTGTAAACAAGAAGTGCTGGTATGGCTGGTATGGAGGCTTGCATGGGGGGAGCGATGCTGGCGCCCTGCCAGTCGAGGAAGCGTTTGATGGATGGTTTCTCGGGGCATGTTCGATGCGCTCATGCGGGGTGCGCGAGGACGGGGGATAGCACCGAGGAGTCTGGGGGAACCACGGCTATGGGTTTCTCGAGGAGCCGATGGATTTCGGGGAGGCCTTTCTTGCTGGAGCGGGCAAAGGACGGTGTGGTGGTGATTTCTTGAGGGAGGCGTTTTTGCGCGAGTCGAGCGGCGGCGGTGATGTCGGGCCCTTGTGTGAAATGAGTTGCGATGGCCACGCACAGGGTCCGCGATCAGCTTGCTATTGCGCGGGAGGCGTTGTCGAATTCGAGGAGGAAAATCTTGTTGTAGGAGCATAGTGGATCCCAGAAAACACTCCTCGCACAAGGGACAAAAAAACAGGTCGGCGATATCCACGAGTACACTTCCAGCTGCTGGATCAGGTCGTTAATGTACTGGTCCTTCCATTTGGACACGAGTAGTTTGCCTCGGATGGGTTGAGAAATTTACTTGATACTACGCAATACCCAGGAACTTTGAGATATTTGGTGCGATTCGGTGACTCGATGATGCTTCCTTCCTCGGTATGTAGAAGAAAGAATGCATTCAAGTAGGAACGACATGGACGCCAGAAAGAGAGTTGTACATCGGCTTGAATCGGCCCGACCCCAACTCTCGATTCGCATCTCATCTTCTCACCGTAAAAGACGGTCCATTACATCTCCGATGTCGAAGAAGCACCCAGTTGCTCTAGACACTACGCCGAACAGCTGCTCGACACGCCAGCCCAGCCCGTTGGTCCAGACGTGACGGCGTCCAATGCTATCCTCCACTTTTACCGCCCTCCCAGGCAGGACGTACCTGACCGTTGGGAGCGACCTGGAACAGAACCCACCGTGAATAATTTGCCTGGCGAGCGGAGGGATCGCGTCCAAAGGTGTTCTCACCTGGATGGGGAAGACGTGGACGTGGCTGCTCCGTGAGGGTCATAACACTCCAACAAGGTCGACGAGGAATGAAAGCAACCAAGATCGTCAATCAGAACAAAACCATATCCTCTATCCGTCCGCCAGACTCCCCACTATCCAGAACCCTCGTCCTTCTCAAGTTCACGCCGGCGCGAAGATGAACGATCGCAGCGCTTCATCAATTACCGCTTAGAAGAGGTGATGTGAACGAGACGTGGAGGATAGGCAGTAGGAGAGGATGAGGACTACTTGGAGGTGTACGAGCCATTGGAAGGTCAAACGTAGGAAATCCCCGATTGCGATATCGTGAACTAGAGGATCGGGGTCAATTTTACTGGTTAGCTCGCATCCTAGGTGAGTACTTTCATTTCAGTTCTCGTATGCTTCAATGAACGAATTACAGACTTTCGTTGATGCTATGATGAACTGGTTTCCAAGGAATCGCACCCGTCCTTACCCGTTCTCAGGGAAAGAGAAACTTCGACATCCCCTTCACGCAGAGAACGCACATTCAACTCAACCTAGACCATGTCATGGACTTATCCCGAACCCCGATGAACGACGACATCCCTACGCGACGAGTCAATATCAATGGTCGTATCGCTACGTTTTGGAGTCTCTCCAGAGCCAACAAGTCGCGTATCGTCGACAACGATCAATACATCTTTCTTCACACCGCGTAGCTTGAATGCCTGTATTCAATCAACGAGGGTGCAGATTTTCGCCGACGCTATGATACATTGCTAGTTAACTCCCTGGACTAGTCCAACTTGAAATCCCAGCCTCAGTCTTTACCCGCTCTCGTCAAGAAATGCTTTGACATCCTCGTCCCGCGCATTCAACTCTAGGCATACCCTGAACCCCCAAGGAGCGAGAACTTTCCTACGCGAGGAGTGGACGGTCGTATCCGTATCGCTATGTTTTGGAGTATCCCTGGAGACAGCACTCAATATATCCTTCTTCACACCGCCCAGCTTGAAGGTCCCGATCAAATCTGAAGGGTCCTGTCTTCATCGTGGCAGGCGTCAAGCAGCATCCCCAAACCACTCATCCCTCAGCAACTCCCTCGCACTTACCCGATCTTTAGGATCGAGCCTCAAACACCTCCGCATGAACCGTACGACCTCCTTCGCCTCATCCATACCGATATCCCCATCACTGTTTCGCACCACCCAGTGTTGAGTCTGATAGAGATAACGCTCGGGTTGCTTTTTCAGTTGGCCTACGGATACGATTTGTAGTCACTTAGTCAGAGACTTATCCTCGCTCGGTCCGATTGCTCCGGCCTCTGCTCTTCACGAAGTTCGCACCGAAGACGCGGTTTCCACTACTCACATCGTTCGCTTGATATTCACGGTATCGTTATCCATGGTATTGCCGTTACCTGCATGCCGCAGGTAACTTTTCTGAATAAACTCCTAGTAAAGAAGCCTCCAAATGAAAAAAAAGGGTCTATGAGATCCCTTATCTGACGACTTAGTAAGATGCGTTTGCGTAGCATCAAGATCTCAATGTCAGAGCTTTACTGGCATTTCACAAAGTTTAACATTTGAGGGTAAAACTAAAGCTTCTGGAGCCCTAGAGCGCAATTTTCTGGCCGTTACAAGTCAGAAACCATACCATCGTCTCGGGCGTTGTTCACAAGATCGAATTTCCTTCTAGCTAGTACAGTATTATACAAATTCAGCAGATCTGGTTCACAAAACCGTTATGCACCAAACGAGGAGGTATAATTTGACGCCAGAATCGATCGTCTCAGGATGGTTATATTCATGCAAGAAAGCATCAACGTGAACAGTACCCTTGGGGTATATCTCGCCATCCCAGAGCGACCGCCAACTCTCAGGTGAGTGGCAGAACACGTTGCGACGGTTCGGGCCAAAGTTGGTGCGGAATCCTTTCTCCTGCAGACCATTGTGTAATCCAAAGATCATGGACCCGGGCTCCGATGACAGCAGCGCCGCCATAATCTTTGCTATTTCGAACTGTCCTTCTTCATCAAAGAGATGGAAGAATGCCGAGGTATGAATGGCGGAAATGTTTCCTCGCAGCTCAGCTAAAGACTGTACCTGGGAAAGTTCCGGGATGGAGGAAGGGGCGTCTTCCTTTGTGAGCCCTTTCAACTGAAAGATGTCTGCAGGGATGAAGCGTGCAGGGAATGTTTCAGCTGTGCTCTTGAAGAGCCTATGTCCGAGTTCCCAAAACTCTGTTCCATATATTTTAAGTTGTGCGAGAGGAATGGGGTACGGTAGGAAATTCATACCAGGATGTAAATCGGAGGCTATGACTTGCTCTACGGGATAGCCATCTACGACCGCCTTTCTGGGGTCATTGCCGACTATGTGAACGTTATACAATCAAGGCGAGGCAAATGTCACATGGCAGAAGATTTACGAACAGCAACATCCGATGTCGGCATAGACTGCCCCCTTGCGATCTTTTCCGAGGTTCAATAGCTGTTGGTAGTACGGCAGCCTCGAAATCTTCAACCTAGGTGTTGAAGGTCAAACAAGATCAACATGGCAGACTCGACGACAGCTTACTTTGCAAAGCCAAACCGGCGGATGCACGAATAAGGGTGCACCTGTAACGCAACATTATGACACTTGCGACTCGGAGGATAAGCCCGTTTACCTTGTACGCTTCCTCCTGGATTGTCAAGATGTGATGCTTGAGGGCATCTTCATCTTCTATTCCAGTTTGAGCTTTAAAGAACGCAGCTTCGTCCTCTTCCAGTGCGTAGAACTTGGAGTCCAACTGGCGAGTGATAACGTCTGAGCTCATTGCGGAAGAGATGGGCAGTGAGAAGAACGATGACTGACGCAGGGGATTTTATACAATCTCAGGATCGGAAAACATAAATAGCAGTGCGAGGGTCGTCGCTGTCCTAAAGCCTGCGAGAGTGCTATAAAGGCTCCAAAAAAGAATCAGTGCTAAAGATAGACGGGTGCTGACATGAGAGAAATGCGTCATTTGATCCGAACTGCCGAATAAAGGGACCATTCCAAATGAAGCATCATCTCAAAGCCATATCCCAAAGCCGATACACTCAACAAAAGGAAAGACCAAGCACCGTGCCCCATCCCACCGCCCCTCCCATCCACCCATCCCACCCCACATATCCCCAACACACCCTCGTACCGCGCCCCACACCTCACCTGGGCCTCGCGCTCTGCCGGGGAGAATCCAATCGGACAAGGATGCCCGTCAGCCCAACACTGGAGAAAGGCTAGAGGGAGGTCGGCCGTAGATTCCTGGTAGGGGAGGCGCCATGCACGGATATGAGCTTCGTCATCTGTGCGAGATAGAATTGGTACCGATTTGCCAACTTATGGTGGAACTGGGGGGGAAGGCTGGTCGGTGCTGAGCTCAAAGTCGTCATCGAGAACTGTGGGCATCGAAGCTTGCATGAAGAGGGGAGCGATGATGGTGCCCTGCCACAGTGCCAGTCGAGGAAACATTTGATGGATGAATTACATGGTGGCGACTTCACTGGATGTGGCAAGGTGAGTGTTTCCGAAGAAGGATGAGGGGATGTGGACTATTGCGCAGGAGGTGTCGAATTCGATATTTTGTTGTAGGAGCCTAATAAATGAGTACTCGTTCAACCCGTCCGATCCTAGAACACGCTCCCCGCACAAGGACCGAAGAAGCACATCAGTGCTAGTATCCAGTACACAGATCCCAGGTTCCTAGTCAATCAATCAGACTACTCGCCTCGGATGGGTTGAGAAAAATTACTTGACACTACGCAATACCCAGAAACTTTGAGATATTTGCAGTGATTTTGGTTGCTTCCTTCCTCGTTATATAGAAGAAAAAAGTGTATTGAAGTAGGAACGGCATGGAGGCCAGAAGGAAGAGTTGCTCGTCGGCTTTAATCGGTCCGACCCCGCTTCTTTACGCTCAAGATTGAAATATCGCGTTTTCTCATCTTTCAAGCTCTCTCCCTGCGACGTAACTCTACCCACAAGATCTCATCCATCACATAATCGCACTTGGAATTTGTTAGTCCAGACGTGACTGTATCCTCGACTTTTACTGACCAGGATGTAAGAACTACGGTGGTGGACTTTTGTGGTGCGCAGAAGAAGTGTTCTCGCCTGGATGGAGAAACTGGCAGGCGTGGACGTGGGTCATAACCCTGATGAAGATCTGCAAGTACTTGACAAGAAATGAAAGATCGTCAAGCAGAACAAAGCCCTATCCTCTATCTGTCACCGAGATGGCTTCTCTGATGTCCCCACCACCCAGGCTCTCGTCAGAAACCCCATCCTTCTCAAGTTTACGGATGGCATGGGGATGGATGACCGCGACGCTCCATGGGAGAGTTGGGGAGGATGGGTCATAGGAGAGGCTGAGGATCACTTGGAGCCACTGAAAGGTCAAACATAGGAACCTCCCCGATATCGTCCAACAGCGACATCGGCGTGAACGGGAGGATTGGGGTCAATTTTTGTATCCTGGGTGAGTACTTTCATTTACAGTTCTCGTAATAGTATTCTTCAATTAACGAGGTTACAGATGCTATAATATGCCGCCGGTCCAAGCTAAGCTTAACTCCTTGAACTAGTCTCCAAGTCCTCGCCCGGTCTCAGGGGAGAAGCTCCGGTATTCTCTTCTCGTACCGAAACCCCAAGGAGCGAGAACTTTCCTATGCGAGGAGTGGATGATCGTATCCGTATCGCCACGTTTTGGAGTATCAGCGTTCGCAACCAACACATCCTTCTTCACACCGCCCAGCTTCAAGGGGTTGGTCAGGTACTGCTATCTTCGTCGTGGCGAGCATCATCAAACCACTTATCCCTCAGCAACTCCCTCGCACTCGCCCGATCTTCCGGATCGAGCCTCAAGCACCTCAGCATAAACCGTACGACCTCCTTCGCCTCATCCATACCGACATCCCCATCACTGTTCCGCGCCACCCAATGTTCAGTCTGATAGAGATATCGCTCGGGTTGCTTTTTCAGTTGGCCTAGAGTGATTGTGATGAGCACAGAGCGGGAGCAAACACTCAGACTGGGCCATCCATACAGGTTTCATTAAAATAATGTCCAGCCAGTGGACTCGCACTCAGCTGCTCGGCCATGAACACCTCGCGTGTATGAGCAATCATCTGAAAGAGCATGATTTCCGTCGCATCGAGATGGACACCGTCGACGGATCCTTCCTTGGCATTGAAGAGCGGGACGCCTGTGACGATCTCGTACACCTAGGGGAGGGGGGAGTATCAATTCACACCCAACACTCATAGCTGTAGCCTTACCAAACAGCCAAACGACCAAATATCAACCTTCTCATCCCACGGACCTCCAATGTAGATCTCAGGCGGGCGCAAACTCTCCGGACAGATGTAGTCTGTTATTCGCTGACCGATAGGCTGCGCTAGAGAAACGACTTTAGATATCCAGAAAGAGCAGTGATGGGGGGGAGGGGAGCTGACCGCTTCCCAAGTCACCCAAGACAAACGTACGCTTCGCAAACTCTTCTATTGTCGGTAGAGGCAGCGGCTGCGACACAGCTGCGTGGACAATACCGTCGTAGGATGCCTCTGCCTGATGCCGTCGTGAAGGGTCCCACTCGAGAATCCCGCGGATGTCCTCATTCTCGAGTGTAGTGTCGAAGAAGATATTATCGGACTTGATGTCCGTGTGGACGATGCTACCTTCATGAAGGTCGTTCAGCGCACGGAGGGTGTGGAGTAGGATATGTTTGGCCAGTGGCAGAGGATATCGCAGGAGGTTGCTGGAACGAGCATACCGAGTGATGTCTCCCCCAAAAAGCGGCGTGACGAGACAAAGGTGGCTCCCGGCGCTACCTTTACGGGGAGGAAGAAGTGGTCGACGAGTCGTAGGCAATGAGGACTGACCTGAGTGCGTTGTAATGCTGGTAGTTCCCAGCTCACGCCTTTTGTGGCATATTGGGTGCAATGTCCGTTAAGAGCCTTGAGAGCGAAATATGGTTGATTGCTATATAGGACAAATGCATGAAGAAAAGGGATGGTAAAGACAGTGCCGTCTGGACGAGCCACGTACTCGAATTCATCCCCCACCCAA
Organism: Desarmillaria tabescens; assembly: GCF_030435595.1. Taxonomy (NCBI): domain Eukaryota; kingdom Fungi; phylum Basidiomycota; class Agaricomycetes; order Agaricales; family Physalacriaceae; genus Desarmillaria; species Desarmillaria tabescens. The sequence continues at coordinate 3,536,697 of NW_026848300.1, forward strand.
GCTTGCGAAGGACTGTACGAGCGACTTCCACCACTAACAAGTGATTCGCCAAATTCGAACTGTGCAAAGCCATAACCCATGCTCTCGCGCATCCCCAGGGGTTCTTCGACAAAGTCGAAATCTACGACACGCTCGCCAGATTCGGGATGGACGGTCCAGTGCTGGTTGGGAGTGAGTGGGATGGGGGAGGCGGAGGTTCCGGCGCGGGGATCTTTGGTCCAGTGGACGGGTTGCGTGTGTAGAGAGCTCAAAGAACGTAGACCGGGGCCATACCGCCTAGTGTGGTGCTGGATCAAGGCTTGGTGAAAACATCTGAACAAGATGCGAGTCTGAACATGCACAAGCAGAACTCTCGCTTACCAAGCAGCCGCTCGCAACACATAGGAGAAGCTCACCTATCCTCCATCGCGTCCACACGGTCGCCAAGTTGTGCCCCTCGCCAGGAATCCCATCCTTCTCAAGTTTTCGGAAGGCTGAACTTATTCACCCTCATCGTCGCGACTGTCGGTTCCCTTGAAGAGTACCCACCACGGCTTGATACGAATCACGAACATAATGCGGCGCTTGATGTACGAAACATCCTCCAAGTATCTGAGGTATCAACGTCTGGGGCGTGTTTTGAGTGGCAAGGAGGTGGGAAGCATGATAGGGGCAAGATGGGATCATCCTCTACATCAGTTCTCACTCTCGCGGCTACTGCAGCTGTGTGCTCGCGACATATCGTACCCAATGATCCTCTTCCATGCCACCCACTTACGCCAATAATTACGACCTCTCAACACTATACTTCGCCACCACAGTCTCGGTTGGACTCGACACATGTTTAGCTTGCAACGAGTTCGCGGGGGCATCTTCTGACGTGTAAAAGAGTACCGATTATAGCGCTGAAGACGAGGCAATATTGGATCCCAATACGGACTCGTAGGAAGGATGCGATGTCCGGGTTGCCGTAGTTTTTGATGAAGAGGAACAAGAGGAGGAGGACGAAGATTACCTTGAACTCAGACGACGAAGAGGGTGGAGATGGTGATGCTGCACCTGAGGAAGGTGGCCAAGTTGCCGAAGATTCAGAGGCGCTGGTCATTGGTGCGAATCGAAAAATCCAAGGCCAAGAAAGGCACCGTCTCCCCATGACAGACGTGCCCACTGCTGGACCCAATCATTACTGCTGACAAATCCTCCTCTGTACCCTCCATCCTTGGCTCCGAGTCTGCGAAAACCAGCTCTTGGAACTCTTCGACTACCCGCATTTTCATATCACGACAATATTTCGAGTTGTTGTCTGGTGTACCAAGCTCATGCGAATGAGCGCGTCGACTTGTTGAGGTTGCTGTGCACGAAAAGGACGCGGGTTGGGGACCGTCAGATGAAGGCACGCCTGTCCACCATTCCCAAGATTCACCGCTTATTGTGTATGGCATCGATGAGCCCATCTTACTTTGTGTGCCAACCGGTGTGGAAAAAGGTATATTTGTTAGGCTACATCTTGATTTCGTCGCTGATTATCCCATGCGGCGCGTAAAAGCACTAACACGAGCCTTGCTGCTTCATCGTCATCGATGAAATATACCCGCTTCAGGACGAACGCGGCCCTGTTCTTGAGAGAACATCATTGCGCGAACAATCTGTCGCATGGAGCAAGCCAACGAGCCGATATTCTCCATCATCGTATCAAGAATTTTCTTTAGTCGTCTGAACCTTCTCTGCGGCCCTGGCTGATCCTAATTGGGATCTTGTACTCGCTCGGGAGATACTTTCCTACGATGAGGTCGCAGGACGTTTGCGTTTGCAACAGAGCTCGCTATAGACTCCGGTACGAAATCGAGGTCCCGCGGCACCTGTGGAGATTTCGGCCTGGTGTTGGCTAGCACTTTTGGTATAGGCAAAGGGTCCGCCGGCGCTGGCATCTTGTTGGAGATGACTGTACAGGAGATGCGGCAGTCAAGGCATACAACATCGATGAAAAGGATTTCGCAGAACTGGTGGCTACTACGCAATGCATATGTGTCACTCAAACAAGAATATATCGACACCTTTTAGTAATATGTAGATCATCTAATTGACTCCATCTTTCTTCATCAGAAATTTGCAGTATTGACACTTTCTCAAACTTTCCCCCTGGCAGGCTTCGCCCAACAACGAAGCAGCAACCCGTAACCAGCCAGCCAGATGCGATAATCAGTGTGTACATGTCTTCAGCTATCGGGTACTTGTGGGTGGCCATGATGTTGAATCCATGTTCTATCCCATCCTTGTTTTTAACAACCAACTCTCCATGTTGACTGCCCTCGGCCAACCCCCGCACCAACCCCTTCTCAATGCAACGTGCATCACACCAGTCTTCATCCATCATCTCATTCCGATGGACTTTGATGCCGGGAAAAGGTTCGTCCACGGGCAGAAGCGTCATCATAAGTTGCTCCCACGATGGTCTCCATTTTGTGCTTGCATTTCCTGGTTCAGGATAGAAACCGAACAACTCCGCTCGAAACCGTGCATCCACTGAATTCACGAGTGCCATCCATGCCTCTTCAAGAGATTGACTCTCATAGTAGGCCGGTATCATTTTGGACCCCATGACAAATGCAAGTCCTGCAACTTTGTCCACCGGATTGGTTGACACGCGATTTTGCATGCTCTCCAGTGCCACAAGCATACTACCATGCAAAATGGGATTGATAGACTGTAGCTGCTTGTGAAATTCGGTCAGCAGCTTAGCCCCGTAGTTCCCATTATTGTCTATTGGCTTGACATGCAGTGGTCCATCTGGTGTGTCCCCGACAATCACCCTGCTCCTACCGACCTCCTGTAGCGTCCATGCACGTCTAAACCAACACCGGTCACTTTCCAAGTCGCCCTCCTTCAGACTCAAAGGCCGACCCAGCCCACTCAAGTAACACACCACATTGAAGCTTTGATACATTGCTCCGATGGTGGGCACATCTAGTTTCCACTCTTCCATGCGCATATCCTCCCCCGGTCCAACACTGACCTGTCTCAAGCAGAGAACATCCAACCACACATACTCCGCTTCATGATAATACTCCACTCTACGATTGAGCATCTCAATACGAATAAGGTTGAGGTTGGTGTCTTTCGGGATGGGAACAGGCCATCCATATCCATTGATGGGTGTCCACACATCGACCCGATCCTCCTCATCCCACCCACGCATGTGATATTGGCCGAGGCCAGTGGTCCCTTTCGCAAACGGGGATGCCCGTGCTCCACCACGGTACCACCCGATTACTGTACAGATCCCAGACACGTCGAGGTGGCAAGTGCGGTTCGACAATCTGGTTGCCAACAAGCGCTTTCTGTCGCATCTCCCAGTCCTCCTCTTCCAATTCGCGAAATGTGTCTCGTATATTACTCCAGTCACGGGTGTACCATAGCTGGCGGAGGCGGCCATATGCGACGCCAAAGTCGTAGTTCTTTGAGATGCAGTCTTTAAGAAGGGAGGACAGGGATCTAGTGAGGGTATGTGATGTCCCGAGTGTGGTGTTGAGTCTATCCAAGAGGCCTTGAATGCCGAGGGTAGCGCAGGGAGTGTCAGCAAGGGGGGATGATATCACAGGTCTTATACCGGTGTATTCCCGTTGCTCTGGAATGATGATTGACGATTCCGCAACGCCCGTCTCGGTGAAGGCGGAGATGGTGACTTCGGGAAGAGAGACATCCTGGAAATATGTTACCGCTGATTTCCCCTTTGTTCGTAGATTGACTTACCAGAGGCCATGGTTCATAGTCATCAGATGTGTCAGAACCACCCGAAGGATCACTAGATGGTTGCTCTTCTGTGGCAATAGTCTGCGAACCCACAATGGATGATGATTCTGGACGCAAGCAGGGTGACGAGTCTGGTGTCGTCTCCGAGGCAGGACCAACATCTTCTGAAATAGAACTACCGTGCTCTTGCGGCCCGCACGGCACGGTTGTGTTGGGATTTTCGTCAAGTTCAGAAGTTTCATCAGGAGATGAATCTTTAATCGTCGGGGCAGTCAAAAAGACGGAGCATATGTGGTTCCAAATCAACATCACGCTGCCGAAAAGCCATTGGTATAAGACCTTGAGTGGCGCTAAAGTCGTCGTACTGAGCACTCGAAACGATCAGAGGGATTAATGATACGTACTATTTCCCATTTTTCAGGCTCAGAAGGGTATGCAGTCGAAGGAGTATTAAATGAAAAGCTGTTTGCCTCTAGGTAGGCAGTGTTGCAACTCACAGCCCGGAATTGAATTTGGGCTGATGCGAAGTCTTCACGTGATTACTACCTTATCGATATGGAACCGAGTTGGATGAGGACCCCTGATAATACCCTTATATCCTAGATCAGAAAACGGACATGAAACGTACTTTTTGAGGCCAGAACCCAGGTCAGATTTGCGGACATGGGGGGGGGGGGGGGGGGTCGGAAGCCCTCAAACCCAGTCGAACTATATCGGACATAGCTGCGCCGGTGTCTGCAACCTAGATCAGTTTCGGACATGTCTAGTTGGATTATAGGCTGCTGGTGTAGTGGTTAGAGCCTGTCAAAAATGATACCGTAGGGGTGTTCAATATGTTATATTTTTTGCGACCGATTTCATATATTTATTTGTTTGTCGCTTACCTGAATTTACGCAATTTGTGAAGTCCTTAGCTTTTTTTCTCCACTAGTGTCAAACCGCTGCCATTTCAGTGACGGGGAGCTCTCGTTCAATCCCGCAGAATGGATTGGCATTGGAGGAAGATGCTGATAATGATTGACGGCCATATTAGGCACGTAAAAAGCGGAAAATCAAAATTCTACGCATTTTCGGACATTTTGGGGTCTTCAGGAACCCGAAACGAAATTTCGGACATGGAGGAATTTTTGCATGAACCTAGGTCAGATTTCAGTCATTTTCGGGCATTTTCACGCAAAAATTTTCGGACATGGTCGCGGAGATTTGGACTTTTTCTGATCTAGGTTGTTGGGGTATTATCAAGGGTCCTGTTGGATGGTACCATCAAGTGCATACACGGATGGGACGCTATCGAGGTCAAAATCAGATGAAGGTAGTGGTGGATCCGGCAAGAATCATACCTGATGTTCGATAGCCTGGTAACATGAACTCGGCGGACGTGGTAGTAAAATCCACGACAGAACCATCGTATGGGATCAACAGCTCTCTTTTCTGCGGAGATACTTTTGCCTAAAAACATGATTAGTCAACGGTTGCTGATACCATATCCTGTAGTACGGATAATAAAAAGCTTCCTCCGGTTCTCCATTCGTAATCGCGTGTTGCATTGGTGCCGATCTGCGGCATCTTGGGAGAAGGGAGGGTGAATATTCAGTCTCCTCATAGGAGCAGATCGATCCATAAAATGGGGAGAGGATACACCTGAAAGAGGCCATGATGCTTCTGACTTGAACAGGTCTGCTCAGATCTGAGGATAATAAATTATGAGGAGGCACGCAGATTTACGGGCGAGACTCACATGTTCAGCGTTCACAACATAGAAAGGGAAGGAATTCAGCTGGAAGGAAGTCGGTGGAACAGTCAGGAGAGAAACAGCTGTGGGTGAGGCGAATCGTTATTGAAAGAATCGAAGGGTAGAGTCGAGGCCGAAATGGCACGTCGGGTTAGGACTTGTTTTCCCTGCCATCTATTCACTCTTCTGTGCTCTACAAGCGTTCCACGCCAAGAAAGAGGATGGTTGATTCCTCCTGAATTTCCGCTCGGAGTTCGACCCGACTACGACCGAGATTCGAGAGATCCTGTTTCATTGCGAGTAGATCCACGCCAATAAGAGGGATCCCGACATTAGTGCTAAAGGGTCGCAATGACGGCGAGAAGAGCGTGCGGGTGTTGACATTGCCGGAAATCACCCTCTTAGCTCTGTCCCTGCAATGGTCCCTCTCTGCGCTGTCCTCAGCAGCCGCTCCGCCCCACTGCTCCGACATCGAAGCAGCCCGTTGTTCGAGTTCACGCACTCCGTACGCATCTGGCTCCCATAGACAAAACGCACATGCTTATAAAGATAAGTCGCCAGTACAATGGCGGTAGAGGGAGGGATCAGGAAGTAATGCTGCATGGAACAGAGTTGATGGAAATGACCGGGGGTGCACGCGTCTGCTTGGTTTCAGTGACGTCATGCTTCTTGCCTTCTCAACGCAACGACCACAGCTCTCTAACCATCTTTGGAGCGAAAACGCTCTCCATGGACACAGAGGAGATCAGCGCTGGGAAGAGAAGGATCTAGCCTCGCGTATCTCTTAACTGGGGATGGGGGATGACGCGTGGATATTCCTGGTACGTCAGGGTACGTCCCTGCCACACTAGCGCATACGGCCCTTTTAACAGCCCTTGTTTTCTTTAGATCTGGACAAGAACGTCCTTTCCTATCAGACCAATGTAGCCTAGTGAGTATGCATAATGCACCGGGTTCGACTCCCAGAGGTCAACTAAGATATGTGCCACAACGTTTTTGCCTGGCCAAAGCCGAACGAGCGAAAGAATACAAGTAGCTGAATCCTGATCCTCTAGGCGACGATGTTCTCTTTGTCCATTCTTTCGGCCGTCCCTTTCATTTCGTATTCCTAGCTGGTTGGAAGCCTGAAAGTTTCACCACTTGAATAGATGGATGCGCCAGGTTCCAGTCCTGTGAAGGAGGTTTGATTTTGAAAGAGAGGGTCCTATGCTTTTTTGACCTCGGCCGCCGTGATGTAAACCCCCGCCAAGGATTCCTATCGTACGGTGCGTTCATAGAAGGGGATGGGTCATGTCTAGCGACTGTAGAACGTCAGCTATCTGGCAAGCCGAACGTTCATTCTAATTGTCTGGCTCAGTGTTAAACGTTAAACCCATGACCAAGTATGTACGTGCATGTGCACCAGGTTCGAGTCTTGGGTGAGGATTACCAAGATGCAAGTGTCATTTTGCATGGTGAGTCTCTGCTTTCGCGTCTGGGAATGGCAATCTATAGCGTGCTTCTCAGTATGATATGACTTCCTTCTCCTAAGAAATGAGGAAGAAATAACATATTACTTTGAAGCCATAATAGCAGTACACGGAGCATCCAGCAGTAGCGTCCTTGTTCAAGCATTAGTCGAAAGCATCGGAGTCACAGTCATCAACATCCTCATCCTCATCGTCTTCCTCTAGAGACTCGTCGGCCTCACTGTCCTCATCCTCATCCTCGTCTCCAACCACCTCGTCCTCGTCCTCATCTTCACCTTCGTCCTTATCTGCACCACCCTCATCACTATAAGGGTCTTCCACTGCAACCAAGTCCTTTTTTCTCTCAAGTCTTCCGAACCCTTTACGATCATCCCCAGACACCTCCCTACCCTCGCTCTCCAGCACGTTTCGCCTAATCCTCTCCGAGCGAACGGCACAGCTGATCCTGCTATCATCCACGCCAAGAGCCATGCGGCGGAAGCTGTGGAAAGCGCTCAAAATAGAACCACGCGCTGCCTCAGCTCTGATGCTTTGAAACTAAGAAAAGAGGACATTCAAAGTTAATTGCAGAGATAACAACGGAAAAGGCACGTACGCGTTCATTGAGCCTCCTCTGCACCTCCCTCTGCTCTCGGAAGAAATGGCTGTACATCCCCTTCCAGTCAAAGCTGACCTCAAACTCGACGTCCTCGTCTGAGTCAAAGTGATACCGAAGATCTGGTAGCATCGTATCATTGGCATCGTGACGGATCTGGATAATCACATTCAGCTCGAGGGAAGAACCGTTCCTTAGAGCCCATTCCAAACTCTCTTGACATTCATACGATTCAAATATCGCACGAGGAGAGTCGTCGGGATCGAGGCTATAAAACTACATTTCTACTACACCCGCGTCATGTTCGCCTTCAGAGAAGAAATCGGTCTGCGATGCGATGCCATAGTACTACTCAGGAATGGCCTACCAGCGTCGACGTGAAGCCAAATCTTTCTCAGATGCTTGGTGACAAACACGCGTTCGACCGCGTCTTTGAAATTGCGCGAGACCGGTCTACAATTCAGCCACAGAAAACCAAGGTTTTGGACATTGTATTGGAGCAGAATTTCGTAGATGACATCGGCGGGGATGTCTGGAGGGGACATGAGAGAGAGCCTGGTAGTCCTTTTTTTGAAATTCGAGTCGAGTGGGTCCTTCCCAAGCCTGACAGTGAGAAGCAGATCAGCGCTGTCCGGGGGGTACGTTTACAGTCGCGTAGGTGAAGCCATCAATACATTAGTCCTTTCAGATCGAATGGGAATCCTGTCAAGGATCTGTACCAGCGGCTTCTGGTAGCCAGGCTGAGAGAGAATCCTTGATGCATGTTCATACGATTTCCGAGAATTCCTGGAATTTTTGCAGCGATTTCGTTAAACTGATGATGCTTCTCCCCTCAAGATTAGGGCATTCTCAAGCTGGCGATAAGAATGAGTCATCTGGAGAACGAACGACATCGACGTCTAAAGGAGAGAGAGCAGTTTGACATAAACATCATCATTCAGTACATGTAGCAGCAGTTGCCGCGTCCCCGATTCTTTCCCTCGGAAGAAACTCATGTTGTTCAAGCTGAAGGGCGGGGCCTCTTTAAGAACAACCAAGAGACTGAAGTTGTTTGTATGTTCGAATCTAAAATACACGATCGTCAAAACGGGCCCATAATATGTTATTCATGAGCAAAGGGGCCGAGGAAGGGGAATGGAAAATGGTCAGGCTGCCTAAGTATGAAAATTCGTTACGGTGGGAAACTTCAAAAGACCGTGACACGACTTACAAGTCTGACCACAGTAAAATTAGACAATGAAATGACTCCAGCATTCCTTCGACATTCTTCTGAAAGCCTCATAATGTTGCAAAACCTCTTGCCTAAACTCAGGAACCTCCATTCCTTCGCTCAGACGACAGGAGTGTGGCGCAACTACACACTTGACAATTTCTGTTTTCGAGACAGGGCACTGAGCCATAGCAATGGCGTTGCTCAGCTGCTGAGTGACCGGTATTTTGTAGAAAACAGGACGAGTGCTGATCATAGTAATGGCAGGGATTGTCATGGAATCAAGCGGATCTAAGCCATTGCGATCGCGAGCTACGTTGTTGTATTGGAAAGCAGCAATGGCTTCAGCGATGACTTGCGCTTCGGGATTCTTGGTACCGATGGCCGTTTCGTTTTGAATAACAAGGAGAATCGTCGTGTTGCCTTGAACCAAGCATAGGTTGGTCTGTGCTACACGCCCATCGTCACCGCATATCATAAAAGGAATGGAATAGCGCAATCGCAGAACAGTTCCTCGTTCTTCAAAACCAAGTAAGCTAAGCAGCTCTTTGGCAAAATCGTTGATTGCTGATTCCTGGTTAGAGCCGGCATGAGTGGCAATATCTAAGTATTGAAGGAGTCGATAGGTATGATCCGACAGATTTTCACAATTGGGTGGGACAATAGTAGCGGTCAGGAAATCAGGATCAATTCCGTCAGGTATTGTGTTGGGTGTGTATCCAAAGAAGGCATCCGTGGATTGGCAGAGGACTGTTATATTATATGCAGCCAAGTCATTCGACGTCCAATCATTGCTAGGCTTGGAAGAACGGGTGATATTCGCCATTATAGGAGGATATTCTGATATTGCACGTACTCATTAGGAGACACCGACCGGAGTTCTAATCCAGTAGCGGCAGTTGCCGGGTGCGGAGTTATATTAGATTCCACCATTCGAGGCTATTGAATTCTTTGGTACCTCAATCGGAGATATGGCTAGGGGTCAAGAAATATACAAAACTCGAATAGGCATTAAAATATTCCTACGCGCTTGTAAGGCGTATTCTATCTTTCGTCACCGTCGATTCCAGGATCAGTACTACCCATCACTTTCCTCTCTGTCATGAATCGCTTAATCCTCTCCTCACGGATCGCTCTACGGACAGTCATCTTGTTTGACCAAAACAATACCCACATTTCCGAGGACTTCAATTTATCTCCCTGCTCAGCCTGGACAAGGGAATTCTGACGATATCAATGTTTCGTCAGTCGTCTTGAACGGGACCAAGTAAAAGACACTTACTACGATATTGATCTTCCTCGCCACCTCTCTCTCTTCTCGGAAAAAATGGCTAAACATTCCTTTCCAATTAAAACTGATCTCAAATAGGCTCGATTGAGGGTCGAAGCTGTACCGGAGGTCTGGTAACATCGTGTCGTTGAGATGATGTTGGACTTCAATGAGGATCTTTGGCCATTCGAGCTGAGAAATGCTAGCTTCGAGCACTGTATTCAAACAATAGCAGGTATCCTCTCGGTAGCGTTCATCGAGTTTGCTGTGTTTGTATATCACGCGGGACGAATCTGTGGGGTCAATATGAGAGAACTCGAATTTTGTATAGCTAGTTCCAGTTTGTTCCCCTAGAAGATGCAGTCCGAGTTGATGTAAGGGGAAGCACAGAGAAGAGAAGTCCGCTCACCCCTAGTATAATGTGCATGGATGAATGTTTGATTTAGGTACTTTACTGCAAAGACGTGCTCGACTGCACTGTGGAAGCTGTGCGAGACTCGACGACAGTCGAGCCAAAAGAAAGCGGTATCCTGGTCGTCGGATTGGAGAAGTATTTCATAGAAGATGTCGGTGGGGATGTTTAGAGGTTCTGAAACTGGCGAAGACATCGAAGTCAACTTGGAAGAAGTGGTCATTGACTCAGGATTGGAGTACAAAGCATTCAGTTGGGATCTCCAGAGAGGTGGAAAAGACATGGAAGCAGATAGAGAGTAAATCACGGAAGCTCGACAGTCTTTTGGTTTTCATGCACTTATGGACTTGCTGGCGTTTCCGCGAGATTATTGTGTCCCTCTGCCGACGCAGACCTGTATCCAAGTAAACTTCAAGTCATTTGATTTGGATTACCGAGTCGCCAGAAAAGCATCATGAACGGAGCCGTGAATGTTACAATTCGCAGGCTAAGGATTGTTCGCGAATGAGAATCGCGATAACTTTGAATCTTCCGAGCGTAGTTGAGCGACCACGGCGACTTGAATCAAGAGCTACAGTCAACGCAGTTGGTAAAGGCTCCACCTGATAGGTCAATTTTGACGCCGCTTATTGCCTTCGGTTTCGGTTTACGTTCGCGAGGACATGCACCAGTAATGGATACCTATGGTGATTAGAACGAGTTAAATTGATTACTTGCCTTTGAAGTTCGCAGGATTGAGAGGAGCGGAAGAGTTCGGACCTTGTGGTCCTGCGGTCCGTCCCGCGTTACATCACACAGAGAGGATGCGGGCTATTGCGTGGGAGGTGTTGTCGAATTCGAGGAGAAAGATGTTGTTGTAGGAGCCTAGTGAACCACAGAACACGCTCCTCGCACAAGGGACAAAGAATCAGATCGGCGCTATCCACGAGTACACTTACAGCTGCTGGATCAAGCTGTCAATGTACTGGTCCCTCCGTTTGGACTGCAAGTAGCCAGGCCTCGGGTGGGTTGAGAAAACTACTTGCCAGGAACTTTGAGATATTGGCCGTCTTTGCAACGATTTAGGTGGCTCGATGGTACTTCCTTCCTCGGTATGTAGAAGAAAGAGTGGATTAAAGTAGGAACGACATGGACGCCAGAAAGAGAGTTGCACGTCGGCTTGAATCGGCCCGGACCAACTCTCGATTCGCATCTCATCTTCTCACCGTAGAAGACAGCCCATTACATCTCCGATTTCGAAGAAGCTCCCAGTTGCTCTGGACACTACGCCGAACAGCTAGCTGCTCGACATGCCAGCCCAGCCCGTTGGTCGGCATCCAGTGCTATCCTCCACTTTTACCGACTCCCAGGCAGGACGTACCTGACCGGCGACAGCATCAGCATGGATGATCTGCCTCAGTGGTGCACAGATAGAGCTTTTCGACGCGATAGGCGTGGGCATTACAGCAAACCTCGGCCTCTTGAACTAGTCTTCAAGAAACCAGAGTCTTCGCCGTTCTCGGGGAAAGAGAAGCTTCCTGTAGTGATCGCGCATTCAACTCGGACCGTGTCGTGGGTTTATCTCGAACCCGAAGCTCAAGGAGCGAGATCTTTCCACGCGAGGAATAGATCATCTGGTCGTATCGCTACGTTTTGTTCTTCACACCGCGCAGCTTGAAGGTCGAGATGGTTGTTGGAAACCCAGACTGGGTACCGCCGGCATGGCCGTGGATGAAGCGGAGATTCTGAAGAGTAGACGTCTTTTTGAACCTCATGCAAATTGAAACTCGAAGACTCAGGCGCATACCATCGCCGAGGTGTCCATTCACCTCGGAAAGTACATTACGTTCGTCACCACTTTCCGCAACAACGAGGTCCTGGACCATCGAATCGCGTACATGGGCCTAAACCTCTCCACCCCGAGGTAGACCTTTGACCAAAGATCCTTCTGGAACGGACGTTGTATGGCAGAGTGAGTACATCCTCATTCTTCGTTTGCGTTTACTGAACAGAAAACAGATATCAATGTCCCTCCCCCCCCCCCAGCTCCAAGTACGTTCATGAAATCATAATCTGCTTCATCACCGGTTCTGGTACCACCCACATAGGAAACGTAACCGTCAGCACCCCATCTTCAAGCGAAGCCTTGACGTGTCCTTCCTATTCAAAACCCTCAGTGGCTTGTGCTTATCCCTCAACGAGCTCACCTGAAGTCCCCAAGGAACACACATCGACGCCGAGAACCTCCCCTCCTTTTGCCCACGCACTATATGCCCTCTCTCCTTCCGCACAGGAACCTCCCCGTCGATCTTCAGCACGTCGTTGCACAAGAAGATGCCGATGTCGGTCTTTTTGAGGCCGGGGAGGTCGAATGTGGCGGTGACAGTGTTTGTGGTGGTGTCTTGGCGAAAGTCCATGCTGTATTGAAGTAGTCAGAGGAGGGGGAGCAGGAGGGGGAGGGGACAGCGTACTCGGGCATCCAGGTGTCTTCTGTCGGTCTGGGAATGGCCTGAGAGAAGTATGCGAAGAAAGACGTGCTGGACATTGGTGTTGGGTTGAGGGAGAGTTGTGGGTGCTTTGGTATCTTTTTGACTTGTGCGCGCGCGCGAAAATGTTTGCCTTTGTTGCGACAATCCAATCCAAGACCGATCCTTTATTGTTCAGTTGAAGATCATCGGGTGGCATGTGCTCTGGTATTCTTTTGATTTTGCAGAGATGTACCAACATTCTTTTCAGACTTGGAAGTTCACCATGAGCGTCGAGTTGTTGAACGTCGGATGACAAACTTTATTTGGATCCTGGTAAGATAAACGAAAGAAAAAAGCTGAAAACAGAATAAGTATCACTGTAAAGTAGCGGGATATAAGAGGGTATCTGCATCAAACTGACTTTACTCGGCGGATCCTGGTCCGTCGCCACCTTCACTTGATTCATCAGCATCTTCCGAATCCCCTTCCGACTCATCAGCACTATCTCTCTCCTCCTCCTCCTCCTGCTCACTCTCCTCATCACTATACGGGTCCTCCCACCCAATCGCATGTGCCATTTCTTTAACCCTCTGATACCCAGCATCGTCCCTCCCCGAAACCTCCCTCCCTTCGTTTTCCAGCACGTTTCGCTGTATCCTCTCCGAACGGATAGCCTTGTGGATCTCGTCGCTCGTAGTCGCGTACATCTGCATGACGCGCATGAGGGACCCATTTAGGCCTAAACCGCCCTCGGGATCATTTTCGCCCTCTTGCCCGATAGCCCTCACTTCGTCCTTGACACTCTCAACCTAGGGGAGGCGAGTGGGTTAATCATTCTATGCTCTACCGACGGATACCACTTACCCAATCCCGCATCCTCCTACTCACTTCCTTCTGCTCCCTAAAAAAATGGCTATACATCCCCTTCCACTCAAAGCTAACTTCAAACACTCCCAAGTCTGGATCAAAATTGGACTGGAATCCCGGAAGCATGGTGTCATTCGCGCTATGCCGGACTTGAACGATCGCCCTTGGTCGCTCGAGCGAGGGTCCGTCGTTGAACATCCGGCGCGTGAACGCTGCGTGGAAGTCTTCATGGCGGCGGCATTCTTCGTCTTTGAATATCGCGCGGGAGGGGTCGGCAGGGTCCAGATGAGGGAATTTGAATTCGGAGGCCAGGAAGACTTTGCCGTGTTCGCTTGAGTAACACTTGCCTAGAGTGGGTGGGAGTATAAGGTTATGTTGGTAGAGGAAAGAGACACCGTGGAGACCAACCTGGGTCGATATGAATCCAAGTCTTTTTCAGATGTTTAGTGATAAAGACGCGCTCGACTGCATCTTTAAAGTTGCGCGAGACCTGACGGCAGTTTATCCACAGAAAAGAGAGGTCTTTCACCCCGGATTTGAGGAGAACCTCGTAGAAGATATCGGGAGGGATTTCTTGGGATTTTCCGGCCGCAGACGAGGCGGCGGACATGATTGTGGTCAAAAGGCAAAGCGGCGGGTGCTTTTTTAGGGTTACCAGCGAGCGGATGTTCTCGATATAGCGGGTCGATTTGATAAACACCGCCCCGCTAATATTGGTACGCGCCGGCCGCTTCCTAAACCGTGTCGCTTTGCCTAGGATGTAGTCCATGGCAAGATAATACCCACATCGGTCGAAGCTGAGGATGTAACACGATACTAGGCAGCGAAAAGTGGTGAAAACGATGAGACGATATACCGAGTTTCCTTGCGCCTTGATGTATATTCTTTCTCACCATCAAGCTGCACGTCGTTAGTGGCTCCAGCATAAAGGCATGCGCGGCTTACCGCCCACGAGGGTGTTGTTTCGGTAGCTCCAATCAACGAGGTCAATAAGAGTTACATGGGCTAATGGACTGCTGTCGAAGAAAAGTTCCAGGAAGAAGGGGAAGGATGAGTGGTGTTGACCCGACGTCGTACGGTTATCGGGTGAACACGAAACACAATGACTAAGTTAGAGCCCGCTGATGCCTTTCATCGGCCATCCTTATCTCGCCACCCTGTTTGGGCGTATAAGTAGCTTAGTAGGGGATGGGCAAGTGACTTACCGTTACCAATACTACATTGCATGTTTTGCTATCTTTGAAGAGTCAAAAAAAGCTGCGGATGCTGCGGAGAGTTCTTGGGGCGGGTACCTGACGGCCAGGACGGGGATAGATGTAGTAGTTCTGTGGCGGAAGAGGCCCAAGATCCATTATGCAGATTACAGATACGCAATATCTGGACCCGCGAAGATTAGAGTGGTAAGGACATGTGTGAACGTCAAGGTTATCGAAAACCAGATATGATAATGGACAAGATACACACAAGAAACTGGGAATGCACATCAGATTGCCCCTCCTCAACCGAGAAATGGCGAGCCGGTATTGGGAAACGGTAAGCATCAACCAGTGGAAGCTGACCGGAGCTTGAAGATTTTGATATCCGCGAATTTGTTCAACTTCCTTTGAATGCAGCAAGCACACGCAGGTCCACGTCCTTGAATGTAGGTAACCCCAAAGTAATATATCAATTGTCACGCGACAGAAAGCGCGTCTCTGATAGAATATCGTCCAACGAGAGGAGCTCCGTGAGGTTGCATTACATTCGGTCCGGTAAGCGACGGTAAGGGTCCATACGAAGGATGGAGTTCCAAGCTCCGGCGCATGCGCTTTACATGATATTAGCGAATCTGTTCAGCTTTGTCGGTCCGGCAAGAACACGCGCACCCATGTCCCTGAACGTACCAGAACATACCCAGGAAGTAATAAATCAATCGTCACGCGACAGAAAACACGTCTCAGATAGAAAGGCGTCCAGCGGGAGGAGCTCCGCGAGGTTGCAT
The DNA here is from genome assembly GCF_030435595.1 of Desarmillaria tabescens. Lineage (NCBI taxonomy): Eukaryota > Fungi > Basidiomycota > Agaricomycetes > Agaricales > Physalacriaceae > Desarmillaria > Desarmillaria tabescens. The sequence continues at coordinate 3,552,409 of NW_026848300.1, forward strand.
TACTTACGGTCCGGTAAGCGACTGTAAGGGTCCGCACGAAGGATGGAGTTCCAAGTCCCGGTGTATGGAAAAGGCACCTCTCGCCCAGAATAATATTTTGGCGGAGGATCTGGAGATTGATGAAGAGGAAAAGCAGGGAAGTATTATAAGAACATTACTGCTTATAATGGTTGTCAGGATGATAGACAAAACGGAACGCAGAACGCACCAAGGTCAGATGGGAAGCATATGGAGTCCACATATGGAGAAACCACGCAGAAGGATACCTAGGACTCGGAAATATTCATTGGTGCCATCTGAGACACTAGTTCCAGCTAGTTTGTCAAGGAACGAACTCCGGTTGAGGGGTGTACGAGGGTGCGAGAGGACCCACAGAAACGATATTATTGCTGGTTCTGATAATCATTGAGTCAAGGTCATGCTGAAGGAAGGGGCCTTCCGTCGGGCTTCCTTGTACGGCAGCTGAGCACACCAGGAAGAGGGACTATACTGAAGGGGATGCGCAAATGACCTCGTGTATGTAGTGCCGTGAATGAAACTGTGCCCCCTTGAAACGAAGCCCTTTCGAATGAAGATCAGACGGGACTTTGGCAGCTGTGTTCGATGGACCAGAGCAAGCATAACGCACTTCTGCCGTTCATTTGGACGAAATCCCTTCAATGTCAGCGCCGCAAGAAGGGGCAGAAGAAAAGCGAATCAATGCTTCGCAGCGTAATGGTTCACGTCTCGTTAGCAAAGATTATCGTTTCCACAAGACGCAAGGCCCGGGGTGGTAGGGCCGGACCATGATAATTGGACATCCAATGTCTATTTTATTGACTCCGCCAGCGTAGACATCTCGGAAGAGACGGATACGCGTCCATGGTATCAGATTAGACTGCAGATGCGTAGCATTGCACCAGAATCCGAGTCGGACAGGTGTCCGAGGATAGAGTCGATGATTTCCCCTGGCAACGACATCTGGGCCTGAGAGCTGATGCCGTGCTGTTGACGAGTAAATTTTCCTTTTTTTTTTTTTTTGAGAAAGAGCCCCGGATTCGACCTGCATTTTACGTCCTCTTGAATGTAGAAAGGTGGCAGGGAAGACTCGATTGTTAGCAGCGGCACTTGGGCGGTAGCCTCAAAGTAGAAGGCAACAAGCGTCGGGAATTGCCGACTTCACTCTTTCCTGTCTTAGCACCTTGGCATTTGGTTATTCGGCGATTTCCTGGGTATTAACGTTCGGTTTTAACATTTTTTCTGAAATATCGCAGGGCACTGATCATCCCCTTCATTTACAGATTGAAAATGACCTCTGGAATTCTGATAGCCGGCTTTTTTTTCTAAATGTGAAGGATCGCGTTATTAGATTGCAGCTTCGAAGACTGAGAATTGTGCCGCATCCATCGTGGAATAATACTTCGTAGTGACGAACTATTTGACCTCGGTTCTGACATTGATTGCGAATCTTTCTGCAGAAGGTCCCGACTGAACGGCCCGGGCTGCATATCCGAAACCGAGTCTGATGACTTCGCTAGGAAACTACGAGCTCTCCTGGTGACGGAATTTCCCACAGATATGAGTGATGCACTGGGGACGCCATGCGTAACTGCATAGTTGAGAAACGTTCCGTTACTATAGGCACGCCTTCCTTACTTTTTGCACATGCTCGTTACACTAAAACTGATACAAATTTCTGTTGACGCTAAAAATACAGTGCTATATACGCTATCCTAAGAAACTGTTCAAGAAATTGTAATCTTCGTTGGCGTCGTCTCGGGAGCAGCCTTGGGGAATGTTACTGTCAACAAACCGTCTGCAAGGGATGCTTTGATCTCGTTTTCCTGCGAATGAAGTTCAGACACTCCACACTTGTCTTCGTGAGCTGCCATGGCTTGCTTACCTTCACTCCCTGAGGCACCCTCAATATCCTCGAGAACTTGCCATACTTGCGCTCGCGGACGGCATAACCGTTGTCCTCCCTTTCAGATGAGAATTTTCTCTCCCCCGAAATAGTCAGACGGCCGCCATGCACATCAATATGAACATCCTCCTTCTTGAGGCCAGGTAACTCCAGCGTCGCAGTCACGGTGTTGTTAGTGATGTCTTCGTGGAGATCCATTCTGTATTGAAGAAACAACAAACAAGTCAGAAGATGGTCCAAAATGCAGAACGATGAACTGACATTGGCCTCAAGATGGACATTGCAGTGTCTTGCGTGGCCTGTAGTAGTTGGCCGGCAGGACGAGTGAATGCTTCGAAGAGACGGTCGAAGTTGTAGAAAGGTTCGTGAAAGTAAACAGACATTGTGGTTTATGTGTTCGTGTGGAATGGAAGGTGAAGATGTGAGTGTCCTTTATAGTGCTAGACTTTTGCTCGAACTTTCTGCTGCAGGTGACGAGTATAAGGTTCAGAGAAACTCGAAGAAGGTTGCCAAACATTCTACGGGGGCAGCGATCTAGTGACCACCAGGACACACGAGCTCTTCTTTCTTCAGCACAAGATACACCTTTTGTCATACTATCCGATGGTACACGACCGATATTGCACGACCCCATACGCGTCGATATTCATTGAATTTTAGGAGGGTGAGATCATGTGACCGAATCGCGACTCTCGCCCGGAGCTTTCTGGATTCTTCTTCAAGTTCTGTGCCATGGGTCTCGAGCTTTCGAGAAATCCGGAGCTCCATCCTGGCTAGTCACGTCTCTGTTCAAGCACGCAATCCATGCCTGTCTACAAGCGGAGGGCTGCTTCCTGATGCAGAATTTGCATCACAATCAAGGGCAGCGGACAACGGCAACTAAACCCAGCCGCTGCGCCGACTAAAGGTAGTTGAAGGCATGTACACGGTTTTCAAAACTAAGCTACGCGTTTCGTCCACCTGTGCTTGTCTACCATCTAACTTCTTCTCCTTTAGGATAGATCTTCACGAAGACGCCACTTCAATTTCCCCGGACTATCAGAAAATGATGTGTCCATTGACGTCCACAACGGCCGCTTGACTGTGTCAGCTGGGAGTAATACCTCAGGCGAGCACAAGAGGGATAGTGCTATTCGGGAGAGGAGGTATGGGTGTCAAACGTTTCAGCTTCCCGACATGTGAAGGTTTGTGCCTTGCATGTTTTCTCTCTTGCTTTAGTTTGGTACTCGCCGCTTGTGTACTGAAGACATTCTAAGAGAAAGCATCCAGACCGAAGAAAATTGCCGCGGTTCAGAGCTTTTTGTGGATCTTGTAAAGGATACGATGAGCATGGGACCTGCATATAATGCTTGGCAAGAAGGAAATCCCTCGACACATTGACTACGAAGTCCTGACGTTCGCTGATTTCCATACTGTGCGTGATTCGCTTAACTTGACTTTTTCCCATACTGACTCAGTGAGGCGGTAGAATTCGTTTCATCTGTGCCGCACAATCATCATCATCTTCTACTTATCAGATATCTCAAGTACTAGCTCCGCTATTCTTCCATCCTTAGCGGAGACGTCGGCCCGACGACTGTCAGCTAACCTAACTTGCCTTGCATTACCACCTGTCGCCCTTTTGCCGCTCTCCAAGGCATTTTATCCGAACGGTTTTACGCAAGAGTTCTACTTCGAATGGCAAAACTTTATCTTGTGATGGCCAACTATTGTTCATACGCGCGCGTCTCGTACCCACTTGACCTCGTCCCGGGTCCTCAGCATCACGCGTACATCGAGAACAAGCTGCCGATAATCCAGCTGGAAGTGAATTCACACGAGAAGTTCTATTCGAGTACTCCCCATAAAAACGAATGAATCTAGGTCAAACAATCGTACGTCGCTCCTCTGGCGTCCCAAGTCAGAATGCTTCTGGTCAAGGTCGTCGTTCTCTTGTTTGCCCATTTTGCAAATACCTTGGTGTCTTCTGCCCCGACTGGTGACGACAGACTCGTCGTCGACACAGGATACGCCAAATATCTTGGTAATCTTTCCTATTCCGACACCGTTGCTCATCTTGGTATTCCATATGCGGAGCCGCCCTTGGGTGATCGACGTTTCCGCGCGCCCGTACCTTTGGACACGGGACGCATCACGACAGAAGCACACGGGCAGGTGATCAATGCTACGTTTTATCCGGAGCCTTGCATTCAGGGCACTACGGGAGGTACTTATTCCTTCATTTCATTGCCTTGGCAGATCTGCACGTTAACTTTTCCTAGTCGGTGACGCCGGTGGCGCAGGGAGCGAGGATTGCCTAAAGGTTAACATCTATTCTCCGACCAGTGGCAGGAACTGTAAGTCAGCTGAGCGCGGAAGTAAACCTCGGCCTGAGCGCATGACTTGCCCCCTATGCAGTGCCTGTCTTGGTATATATTCACGGTGGAGGATACGTCTACGGGAACCCTGCCAATTGGCCCTTCGACCATTGGGTGCATCAGAGTCCCAATGTCGTGATCGTCTCTGTTTATTATCGCCTCTCCTCGTTCGGTTTTTTGGCCCACCCAGACTTCGCCAGTTCCTCCGAGCACGGTGATCTGAACGCTGGATTTCTCGACCAGATCCAAGCACTCAGATGGGTAAAACAGCACATATCAACATTCGGTGGAGATCCCGAGCGTGTTACCATCAACGGCGAGAGCGCTGGAGGATCGTCTGTGGAGCTGCATCTCATCGCTCATGAAGGAGAGCAGTTATATTCTGGTGCTATAGCTCAGAGTGTATACCGCGGTGCAGTCCCTTCCCCAGAGCAACAAAACGTATGTAGTCTAGTAGCGGGGCATAGTTAATACGTTGACTGACTTGTTGTTTTCAGCCCTTATTTGACTTCTACGCGGCCAAAGCTGGATGTGATTCCGGAGACCTCGCTTCTCAAATGAACTGTCTACGGAATGCTAGTATTGGGGATCTTGCTCGTGCTCAAGATGCTTCTTTGTAGGCATAGCCATTTAAATGTACGTCTAGCCAGCTGATTTCGAGGCAGCTCCGGTCCATACAACTCTTTCCATCCCGTCATTGATGGAAAAATTTTGACTGAGCATCCGACGACAGCCATAGTTTCAGGACGCTTTGCTCGCGTTCCCCTAATTGTCGGGTCAGTATTCATTACTCTAGCGGAGTTACAGTGAAAGGCTTATGTTGAATAAGTTCAACGTCGAACGAAACGTCGGTCGCGAGTCTCGATATTGGTCAGACGTTAAAAATTTTCTACCCTGGATTGGACGACACGGATGTGGATGAGTACCTCGCGGTGATTGCCTTTTCTTCGTGGAGTATTCATTTCTTCTGATGCCAAGTCGGGCTGACTGCAGGCATACCCTTCTTCGGACTTCGATTCAGAACTGCAGAGACTGTTTGTGCTGGCTGGAGAGACGGTGTTCATATGCGCAGTGTGTGACCATACATTTTTCTGGAAGCTGTCATGCATGCTGATGTTTTTCATTGCTGTCACTAGCGTCCCATTTTAGGAACTGCGTTTTCGAGCGCTGGGGTAAATGCCTGGGCATACCGCTACAATCAACCAAATCCAACCAGCTCGGATACGACTACCGTTGCGCATGCCGCAGAGAATTGGATGATGTTCCTTGGTACCAACACTGGGTACGTACGAGGTTCACATGATCACGGTATTCAAACTCTCACAACGAACCCCATTAGATTTAATGGGACGACGACCTTTTCTCCGATGACAGCCGAGGAAAAAGCTTTTGCGGAAGAACTGATTGCATATTGGTTATCCTTTGTGCGCGCCAAGAACCCTAATACCTTCAAGCTTAAACGTTCCCCTATTTGGTCGGGCTACGGCATCGACAGTAAAGATCAAATTGTACTGCAACAGAATACTACGACGACGAGTGGCAGCTTTGTTGAATTGGAACCACAGAAGGACGGAGATCGGTGCAGATTTGTGGCCAGCAAGGCGGAGAAAGAACAGAATTGATGCCAGGTGAAAGTCTAAGCCAGTGGAGCGCGAATGCCAAAGAAGGAAGTTTGTACTAAATTTTGTAGGTCCGATAGTAAGCAACCGCATACATTTGCCCAAATTGCCTGAGTCACGTACGCGTCGCCTTTGCCTTTGAACCTTCTCCCACTGTCGTTCTCGTTGCCTTATTATGCCTCTTCAACTGGAACGCGAAAATGAAAGATTGCGACAGCTCCTAGCTCAATCTAGACGCGTAATTGGATTCCTTCGCTTCGTTGACGCGTCTCAAGACTTTTTCTTTCAGGAAACCGCGCAGTTAAGAGGCGCTCTTCGGGCATTCGTGGACAATAACGGTGATAGCCGTGAGGACCACAGTGGTGACGAGCCTGATGAGGACTACGATATGGCTAGCCAAGAAAGCGACGCGTCTGATGAAGAAGACGAGACTATTTCGCATACAGAACTTTCCTGGGACAACGCGGAAAGGGTATATCGTTGCCCAAAGTGTCACTACGAAGTGATTGATGGCGTATGCCAAGGGCGCGACTGCGCCACATTGTTTGCGTGGACTGAGGTGGGTAGAAGAAACATTGATGCCTGCAACTTCTATTAACGTTATTATACAGGAGCACGACAAAATGCTCGGGGAGGCTGCTCCGACTGATGAAAACTGTGCAATGTCTTTAGATCGTGCTCTCGTTCAGCGAGGAACGACTCCTTTGAATGACTTGCCACTAGATCTTCCGGTGCCTGATATCTATGCCAATTCCCCAACCGAATTTCAATCTCTTATGCGGCGCGGAGCCACAGTCGCTATGTGCCTCAGGTATAAACTCAGGTTCACCAGGAAGCACGGTATTGTGGCCCGGGCGGATGAGGATCTATTCGACCTTTTTAATACTCCGACAATGGAAGAAACTGATCAATGGCAAATATATCTGGGACGTCGAATTCAGCTTCACTCCAATGATGAGGATGGGCGAGAATTCCTCATCGACCTGCTCGAGGACGCGCTCATCTACCCCCTGCGATCTGAATTCTCCAACTGTTTTCCGGAACGCTGGGAGACATTTGTTAAGGATCCATCAGTATTTCCGGTTGTATGGATTACCAGGCCCATGTCAAAAAGCGGACCCGGCGGTGCAGATTTCCATGAGGATTCAGATGATTCCGCCGACGATGTCCCTGACTTCGAGGTGAATGGTCAACCAAATGTGGTCGGTTCTTATTGGGAACATGACTTGATCAGGCAGGCGCAGGACGCCGCGTTAGACCCTACGTATGGCGGGTGGAATAGGCCGCCCATCGGCTACGTTTGGGATGCCTATGAGTCTGAATCCGAGGAAGATGAGGACGCCCACGAAGATGATCCAACGACTAGAGAGGGATCCTGGGATCCAACTCAAGAAGATAAAGCCTTCCCGTCGGATTATGAAGAGGACGATATGGAGGGCGTCGATGGAAATTTTGATGAAGTGGATGCTGAAGACAACACGGAGAATTTTGTGGGGGAATATGAAATGGATGGAGAAATGGATGAAGAAGGCGACGAGACGACAAGTGGCGTCGTTGTTGTACGGCAAGAAGATGACATTGCGGGGAGTGACTTTGATTCGGATGAAGAGCTAAGCGGGGACGAATTCGTTATGGGCAGAACAGTATGAAAATTCCGGTCGGATGTGTGTCATATAATTTTAAATTTTACCCGTATCTTTCTTTTGATTCTTCTGACGAGCATTTTGTTCCACAGAATGATAGGATTCTTGCGGGGGAGCAGTGCGGGGTAAGTGATGGTCTCTGATGGTTCATGATGATGTTTCCTCGTGAACAACGCCACTAACCATACCCCATGCTTTGGGTCAATTAAGGCGCGCCAAGGGCACGTTGGGGCTACTCTAATGGGATCGTGCTCTTCCGTCCTATTCCGTCGGAGCGACTTTTTCCTATGTTTTGATCAGCTGCTCCTTTCTTGGTTGGCCCGCATCTCGGGGAAATATTCGATTAGAGAGACGTTCTATTCCACATGGGGCCAAGCGATCGTGTGGGGAATGAGTATACAGCGTGTACTCTCGGGACGCGCTTGGCACATATCCCGAAGCTGTAAATCCGAATGAAGGCTTATCAGGTTATCCGCCACGGCATAAAAACTGTTTTTTGTTCGCAACGACATTACGATTACTTTTGACGCGTTGTTACTAGGACCGATCATCCGATCGCGAGGAATTTCTCCCTAGATTATCAATACAGCACTGGTCTTTGCTTTGGCTGGTAATAGGGCCATCTAGCTTGAAAGCGCTCATACCAGATATCTTACTGTTACCTCTTACTGCGTGTGGTCCCACAAAACACGCACGTACCACATGACACATGGCGATGACGCAGTGACAGCAGCCAATCAGGGAAAAGGAAATTATATCCAATCATTGCGGAATGAAATTCGAGCCGCATCTGGACCGGAAAGAATAAACCAGAATAGCCCTGAATAGCCACGCCGTCGCGTAAGCGCGTCACCAACATAATTGCGAATTCGAGGTCCAATCTGGAGGTCACCTGGATGATAAAAGGACCTTGACTAGCCCACAACGTCACATCATTCTCAGAACCTCAGTGAATGATACCTCCGGGACTGAATTGCCAGCGATACATATAAAAATGAGTGTCTTCATTCCCAAGGGCCCCAGTTCACGACTTCTTCGTCTTGCTTCCCCCCAAATAAACCGTCCCCTAACCGCTACCTCTCTCAACCGTCTCTCCCGCCCTTCCTTCTATCATACCGCCATGCCTACCCACTATACGATTCCCAAGACTCAACGAGTTGCCATTATCGAGGAAACCGGAGGAAGTATTGTCATCAAGAACGACTGGCCCGTCAAGACCCAGTCGGAGCTTGCCCCCGGAGAATGTCTCGTCAAAATGGAAGCTACCGGTGCGTTCACAGGCGCCTAAAATGCTCTCATCACCGTTGATCCATGTCCTGATCCGTAGGATGCTGCCATACTGATCTCCACGCCGCCTTGGGTAAGAGCCATTCGGTACTTCTTCCGCTATCGATTTCTCACGTACTTGTCTCAGGTGACTGGCCGTTGAAAGCTAACATCCCGCTCATCGGTGGACACGAAGGCGTCGGTATCGTCGTCGCAATTGGAGACAACACTGCCAACTCCCCGGTTAAGCTCGGTGATCGCGTCGGTATCAAGTGGCTTGCCGACTCGTCGGTATCTTTTCATTTTCAATATCTTGCCGGTCCTAACTCTGTCCCCCCACAGTTGCCTGAACTGCGAGGACTGCCGTAATGGCCGTGAGCAGAGTAAGTAGTGATGGCTTCTTCGTGTGGGGCATCAAGAAGCTCATTTTCGGTTCCTTTAGCTTGCCTGGATGCTAAACTGAGCGGTTTCAACGTCGACGGAACGTTCTCTGAATACACTGTTTCCTTTGTCAACCATGTCACCCCCATCCCTGAAGGCTACCCATCCGATGAGGCAGCCTCCATTCTTTGTGCTGTAAGGTCACGCTTATCCGATGAATCACAATGCATTCTAACGATTGAATACAGGGTGTCACCGTCTACCGCGCTATTAAATACAGTCAGACCAACGCTGGCAATTGGATTGTCTTACCAGGTGCCGGAGGAGGTCTAGGTCATCTCGGTACATTGAATACCCTGTTCCTTCGGTTCCTGTACTTATCTGATTCCCCTAGCCATTCAATACGCCAAAGTTCGCGGACTCCGCGTTATTGCTATCGGTAAGCGCATGTGCTCTTTAAATAGACATCTCTCACCCTTTTCACAGATAGCGGCGAGGAGAAGAAGGAACTTTGCAAGAAGCTCGGTGCAGACGTCTGGATCGACTTCAAGGAGAGCAAAGATATCGTTGCCGATGTCAAGGCCGCTACAGACGGACTTGGTGCACACTCAGCAGTAGTTACAGCTGCGTCGGTACGGAGTTTTTCCTCCGCTATGACGTAATTTGGACTGACCTGGAACATCAGAGTTCCGGATATACTCAAGCTGTCGACTATCTTCGTAATGGTGGTACTCTCATGGCTGTTGGTTTGCCCGGAGAGGCTAAGCTCGAGGCCTCTATCTTCTTCACTGTCTTCAAGGTAAATTTGTGATTGGGTTTTAATCAAGGATGAAAGCTAATCAAGCCCTTCTCAGAGCATAAGCATTCTTGGGTCTTATGTCGGTAACCGTCAAGATGCCAGGGAGGCCATGGACATCGCTGCTCGTGGCGAGGTCAAGGTCCACTTCGTCTGCAAAGAAATTGCGGAGCTCAAAGAGTGAGGCACAACATGCGCACGTTCGGTCCTATTTCACTGACCTTCGCCCCTCTTTAGCGTGTACGAAGGCATGAAGGAGGGTAAAGTCGCCGGCCGCATTGTCTTCGATCTCAGGAAGTAAAAGGTTGTGTTTCATTGGATACCACGGTTTTGGCTTCATTTGCACGAACTTAGACCGTCAGTTTTGTATATCATCACTCGCGCATGGCTGCTTAAGGCTGCCTTTTTTTATCATACTATAAGTGTACTATTATGCTCGGTATCATAGAATCATCTCATCACTCATGTTTCTTATCGATACGGTGTGTTTAGCGCGACTTTATATTTATGTTAATTCTTCATGACACTTGGATTATTCAAGAATTTTGATTGGACAACTGTGGGTACAGAGACAATTCTATCGTTCAGACATGAATTTTGATCTAACAGATGACGGTATTTTTATGAATATCATCCTTTGTTTGACAGGAAAATGGCTAGTTCAAGATTGCACTGTGTCATTCATAGCACTGTCGACATCTTCGGCTTTGCCGACGTCAGCACCCTATTGCCAAGACATTTATGTCTACCCGTCATTGTCCTGAAAAGACTAGGAAGTCAACAATTGAAAACCGAAGCAGAAAAGTCTACATCAGTAGGGAGCCGGGAACTTGCTATAACGCTTCTTGTGCACTGCGTACCGATAGTGACGTTCATGCTCTTCGATATCTTATTTCCTTCAAAAGACCACTGTGCACCTCAGTGTGGACGTCTTTCTTTTCGAGGATCGATGGTAGCAATGACAGTCATGGCAGTATTACCTTCTTGAAGATCTATCTTGTGCAAAGTATCAGTTATCGATGGGAAGAATCGATAACAAAAAGAAATTACGAGTGAGACGCGAATCCCTAGCAGCAGGGGTCCCCGTGAAAGAGGCGGTACTAGTCGTAGCAAGGCTCGTTGTAGAAGGCTCATGTATGCATTTGAGTTGGTATGGAGAGGGATCTAGAACTGGCGTTATATCCATCTTCGAGACAAGCTTGGAGGCGAGCATGCCTAATATTCCATACTTGAATATAACTTAGCTAAGAAGATCTTCCCGAAAGGCCGTAAGGATAAGAGCGTGATCGTAAATGACCCAAATGTGGGGCCTCGACTTTGGATGGTTGAATCAATGATGATGAATCTAGAACGCGCCGTTACACCGGGACAGTATCTATACGTCTGATAAGCACTTACTTGGGTTTGTACATTTCCTGGCAGTTTCTGGCCCGTCTGCAATGAATGCGGCTAGATCGTCCATAGAAACTCGAATATTAACCACTGAGCAAGGCAGTCCCCCTGAATTAGAGCATAAGAGGTCTGAGTCTTCCGAAATCGTTGATTCTTGTTGTTGCGACCATAGCGGCTTGAAAAAGTTCTGCGACCAATCCCAGTTAATGACTATTGGTATCTCCGTCGATGCTCATTTCACAGAGCTGGATGGTAGTGTCAGAGTTCGTTTCCTGTTTGCCATCCGCCATGAGTCATAACGGGCCCCGAGAAGAGCTGAAAGACAGTTTAAGTTTGACAATGCGGGTGCAGCCGATGGCATGCACCCCATTTATTAGAATAGTAGTTGTCATCAATGAACATACCGGGACAAGTCTGAGCAGACTTGATAAAGCTTGGAAGGACACGAAGAGTGCAGTGTAGTATTTCTTTTTCCCAGCTACCTAGAGTTTTGGACACTTGAGCGCGCTGCGCGAGTCAGCGGGCAGATGCGGTGCCATTAAAGTCCAAGTTAGATAGATGAAAGTGCCGTCACCACGGACCGAAAAATGCTGTTGTCCAGTAACACGCCACATGAACATGGTCGAACCTTCCAGAATGGACCAGTAAGTACCCTGGACTGCGATATAAAGCCTGGACGTGGGTCTGTGAGTAAATATCAACCCATCACCTCTCACCACAAATATGACTATCAGGATCGGCGGTCTCTTCAATCTTTCCGTATCTGGGTCTGCTACCAGTGAAGGTTCAGAGAGCTTAGAGAGTCGTAGCTCTGGAACTTTGAGTCTTCTGAGCTCCAGGTGTGTTTCGTATTGTGGTTGGGCCGGCAATACCCAGACATTGACAAGCCGGATAGGTTCAACTTTCGCGAAAATGAAGGCCAGAACATGGTCACGGCTAGCATGGCGGCGCCGGGCATGACGGCTGAGGACGTCCAGGTCAACGTGCGAGACGGCCAATTGACTGTCTCCAGCGAGCGCACCCATTCTTTGGAGGAACAGGGAGAGAACTATTCCATTAGCAAAAGGTCGTACAAGAAGTTCTCACAGACGCTGAGTATCCCCGAGGGTATCAAAGTAAGCAAGCTTCGGTGGTGAAGTATATGCACAGAACGCTGACCTTATGTTCAGGAAGACGAAATCAAAACTACCGTGGAGAACGGTATGTTGACAGTGACGTTCCCAAAGCCGCCGGCAGATGGTCAGTCTGGTACCAAGAGCATCACGGCTTCTTGAAGATAAAATCGGGCTATGATGCTTCGTGGGCTTCAATGCCGGTGGTTGGATAAGGATTCGGGAGGATTGTATTTGATTGTATTGTAATATTACGTTGATTGTAGCATGACATTGGACCGTATACTTGTCAGCCTCGATTCGAAAAAGTCACGGAAAACGAAGTGGTTAGCCAAAGTATACTGAGTGGTAGCGCAGCGACAGTAACACTAGTCGGTTCGATCCTGAAGCAGGGTCAACAGTAAACGAGAAGCTTGAACTTGCCTTTTTGGGTGCATGCTGCTTTCTTTTTCTGACGGCCACTTTCCTTTCTCGTTTGGATGAAAAGAGCCTTCTTCTCGTCTTCTTTGGTTGAATATTCCAGCTCCGAGGATGACGACAATGTAGAAAAACCTGTGAAACGGAAGTGAGTGATTTCTTCATCTAGTGGGCTACAATCAGCTAACCGACAAGACGGCAGAAAACTGCCCACTCTTTCAGCATCCTTGGTTGTTGCAGCCCCCATAGACGATCCTTCTCTTCACCAAGGCAGAAAACGAAATACTCCTCATGTTGACGGTCAATGGGCTGCTCATGTTTATATATCTCTTGGGTTGAACCGGAAATCTGCACTGTTCTCTCTGCTCAGTCAAGCTATACAGTCAGCGAAGGATGAGATACCCTCGCTGAATGATTTCTGGTCGAAGGACGGGGATGTCGGACCTGAGTTGCATGTGTCCTTGTCTCGGCCGATATATCTACGTGCTTACCAGAGGGAAGACCTGAAGCGCGCCGTGAAGTCTCTTGCACTAACTCATCAAAGGCAGGTGTCTACTGAATAACTGTTTTTAATCGTCGTTAATGGTCTATCACAGGTTCACCATCTCTTTCTCGACCTTTGCTGAGCTCACTAACGACGAGGGAACGAGGACATTCTTAACAATTGAAGTCGGCGCGGGGCATCATCAGGTACATTCAGAGTTCCGTCTTTGTTTTCGTTATCTTATGACTGTGTACTGTAGCTCTCTCAACTCTCGACTGCGTTGGCTCCGACGCTTCAGGGACTTCGTCAGAAAGGCTATTACGCAGAACCCCGATTCCATGCATCCGTCGCTTGGGCTTTACTTGACGAAGCTCCGTCCGAATCACAGACCCAATTCCCCACCATCCCTGGTATCCCCTCTCGGTTGATCGATAAATTGAACCAGGAATACCAAAGCGGACTCTCAGCCAAGTCAATGAACTTCTACGACGCTGATACGATCTGCGTCAAAATCGGCAAAGAGGTTTTCTCGTGGCGCTTGAAGGGTTCCGGTCAATGACGGAGCTGCCCAGCTCATAGTCATGAGCTGTATACCCTATATTGGTGAAAACCGTGACGCTCTGAACCAGCCATAGTTTATCAATCGTCGGAATCTCGCAGCCGACTTACAGTTTCAAACGCATCATGTCGCTCGTGAACGCCTAGAAGACTGTAATAACCACACACGGCTAGAAACGACGATCGTAATACCCGAACCTGGGGCGAAGCCCATCCACATGCACTCGAAGTTTGTTGGGCACCGTTGTGCCTGTTCTCATATACACCTGATTCGAGAACTGTCTGTTCGCTGTGGATATGGGAATGAAGGTCGCAAATACTACGCGAAAGGGGTGTGTTGGCGGAATGACCCATGACCTTAGCGTTTGGGTTGGCATGATTGCAATTATTTAACCTATTCTTCCCTCAAGCTAAAGGCGCGGGATGCCTTCGACATATGAGCTATTGTTTTTTGTGGACGCGAGTGATCCTTGTATCTGGTTCGAATTACATACAGGGACCAGACTACAGTTTCATCGTTCTGGCCTGTGCTAGTCGTAATATTCAGTACTGACAGCGAATACCGTCAATCATCCCATGAGCTTGGAACTTGTCAAGTGGGTCACTAGTGGGTCCCCTTATCAATCTAGAACAGCTCGCTCACCTGTCGACATAATGTAACACCTCCAATGACTATAGGAGAGGACGTTGGTATCGACACAGAGTGCGATTCGAACTTTGCAATTCCCTCTCCTTCAGCTCCTTTGCGTGCATCACTATGGTAATGAGCAGACTTCGAACTTTAGGCATCATAATTAAGGAGTCCAAGTGGCCATAAGTAACCTTATCCTGGTTCATAACGTCATTCTCCTTCTCTCTAAGTAAAGGAATCAAGTTACTTCATTCTAGTACCATGAGAGCCACAACGCTGCACCGAGTCCATAGGAGCCAGACCTAAGAGATACCAAGGCCTAGTCTCAAAGCTTTGCGGCCGAGATGTAAAAGCGACTACGCAGGGAACGATGTCCTGACGATAACATTGCAAGTACCATAAACCCATCAAATGCATAAACTTGGAATGTAGATTAAACAGCAAAACAGCAATTGAAACCGCTAAATAAAAAGGTATCAGAGTGGTAACCAGTCTTACCTCTACTAACTGTGGAAAAGGATCAGCAGAAGCTCGAGACAAAAATGAAGGATCCACGTACACTATATCGTAATCAGTCATCACTAGGCATCCTGTGGTCTAGATCCACGTTCGTCAGCGCTCTCCCCATCCTTCTTCTTGCAATAATTGCCCTCTCTAACAAATTGACATTCAAATCCACGTCTCCTCTGATACTCAGACTCGTCATATTTGGCCATACTGGCACGCGATACCCATCATCTGTCTTCTCATCCACTAAGAGGCGGCAAAACGCACTCGAGTAGATCCCGTTCAGTGAAAGATGCGTTAACTGTGGGAACGCTCGCACGGCACTCGAATCTACGGAGATCAGCCCGCGAATGCACGATAGCCTGAGATGGCGCAAGACCGGGTACGACGTGCAGTTGACACGAAAGTACACAAGAATCCTGCACCAGTCCGACGAGGTCACTTCTCGCAATGTGAGACTCTCCAACGCAGGTATGGAGAATATCTGGAGGAAAGGACAAATAGTCGGTGATCCCTGGCTGAATAAGCGGATCTCGAGAGACCGAAGGGAGGGGATGCTGATCGCAGCACGACCACGCCTGTCAAGAAGCTTAGCGGCAGTGTTGTCGATGTGGAGAACGAGATTCTGGAGGTTCGGCGAACCGGAGAGCATTTCCGCTAGGTGAGGGAAGGTCGGCCAGATGACGAAGCGAAGGTCGAGGGTCGTGAGGCCTTTAAGCGGGAATGCTAGCCAGGACAGTGAAACGCGGTTCAGGCGTACGTGGGACAGGTTGGGTGAGAGCCCGCCCCGGAAGAAGGAGGTGAGATTCGGCGCAATAGAGTCGTGGTACTTGAGAGACGTAATTTCCAGCGTTTCAAGGGCGGGTGCAGGGGTTTTTTTGAGGCTGGATAGGGCATTCGGGAGGTCTTGCACAGAGGGTATAGTGATCACGAGACTGCGCCAGCGATGACTCTCCGGTATGAGTTGGTTAAATACGGATTTTATCGAGATGTGCCGGCAGTCGAGGCTGATGTCTAGAGGAAGGCACTGCGACCGCATGAGGTGCTCGGTAACCCAGGGCATGGGGTTGCGAAAGTCTTTCACGCTGGGGAGGTTATCCAGCGCCTTTCGAGATCGGGAGATGTGTAGAGTGGTCCATAGTGCAGGCGTGTGAATGGCTACTTGCCGCCACCGGTGACAGACATGCATCACCGTGTTCATGAAGGACGAGACCTTCTTCACTGTGATGGGCACGAAAGGCGACTTCGGTTCGACGAGCGAAGGGTATGTGAGGACCGAACCCGCCTCAAATATGAGTGTCAGAAGTTCATTAGGGAGGGTGTGTATGATATTCGAGGTCGCGACGTCTTCCATCTCCGCCGATGAAGCCGTGCAAGGTTGACCCCTTGTAAATGAGGAGTTGCTGTCATCCCGTTCTTCCTGAGCGCTCTATGTTCGGCGATAAGCCTTCCAAGTCAATACTGAAAATTTCGTCCCGACTCACCCTGCTTGCGGCCCCGAATGTACTGCTCCGCCTGGCCTTCTCCGACGATGGAGTCGACATAGACGCCCTCTCCGCTCCGAATTCCTCATCGTCTGATTCTGAATGGGCCAACGACCGAAAGGAATGATGGGTCTGGTGGCCGATAGGAAGCGATGTCTGACGAGCACTTGCGACGTTGATAACGGAAGGCGAGATGACAGAGGCTGGGACGGACCGACAGGACTCCAAATCTCGCAGTGCTGTGTTGGAGGCCTCGAGTCTGTCTTCTTCGTCCTTGAGGTTGAGCCGCCCGTTTCTGCGTTTCAGTGTTGTTGACATGCTGGTACGAAATCATTATGAAAAGTTACATCTGCAGGATGCCAGGATAACGCACCTCTTTTCGCCGCTCATCATCAGGATCCGTTACTTGCGCTGGCCGAAGTGCGTGGACAGGGCGTTTACTAGCCGCAGAGTCCAGTGAGCTGGAGGAAGTGACAAATAAGGTACTTGCACGGCGGCAAGCGGTCAGCTATGACACCGCCACTTTGTCGTACCCACACCACGTGTAATCG
This sequence comes from Desarmillaria tabescens, assembly GCF_030435595.1. Classification (NCBI taxonomy): domain Eukaryota; kingdom Fungi; phylum Basidiomycota; class Agaricomycetes; order Agaricales; family Physalacriaceae; genus Desarmillaria; species Desarmillaria tabescens. Next base: position 3,569,510 of record NW_026848300.1, read on the forward strand.
GAAGATCTCAGACAACAATCGTACATAAAAGATTCGGCTTTGACATTTGGATGGCATCCTCGGCCACCGTGATTGACATGAAACGTGATGGAAGAAATGTTGGATTCTGCGTAGAGCTGGCGGCGGCATTTTTAGAGACAGGACAGGCAAACTCGCATTTCAGTTCGATCGTGTGAGTGAAAGTGAATTGTTTGCCATCGCATACCACTCAACTTGTCTATTGTCCACTCTAAGCGCTCTATCGCCGTAGCAGGCCAGTCAACAATGACATGCGGGCCTCGAAAGTTGTATACAAGACGTGTAGCAGAAGAGTTGGCGGTGCGAACAGGTATCAGACGCAGATGCCATCGAAAGAAAAAAGCCTTACTTTCTTCTACTTCCGATCACAGCATAGCGGCAGTTGGAATAGGGCGACGTGCATGGATGAACAAATGACAGCATACCACAGGACTCATCGAAGGGCATCAGTTGTGTGATCTCGCCCGAACATAGTCAAGAGAGCAGGTCATGGGACAAAAGGGAGATAAGCTTCCCGCATTTTTCAATTTCTCGTGTGGCCTTCTCTAAGTGCATAGATGCGGAATTACGTAGAAAACGCTGAAATTGCAGCAGCGAGGGTGCAAGCGAATACTGTTTGGCACGCGTCGGTACACAAAGGAAATTACACCATTGGCAAGCGCTCACCAGGAACTACGACTTGTCTCTTCCCAGAATATTCCCACTCTCGCTCACCAACTTCTGCTTAACCCCAGCTAGCACCTTCTGGCGCTCCTCGAGAACAACGCCGTGAGAATCAACTTGCTTATCAAAGGCTGCAAATAACTTGAGCTTCGTCCTGCGGCGTCACAGGGTCAACAAACAAATTGTATGGAACTAAGGAAGCGTACGTCATATGAGTCTTGACAAATTCGAGGATCTTTGAGTACTTGACCATGATAACTTGGGAGCGAATGAGGTGACATAATGCGTAGCGATACATGAATGCTTACCGTCGGCCCCAGCAATCCATTCGTCCGTAGTGCAATTCTTCCACTTCTCTATTAGGGCCTCGTAGCTATCCATATGTTCTTCGACAAATATGTTGGCATCACGTCCAAGAAGTTTATCGAGGGCCCCCTCGTTGCCCTGCGACAAGTTGTTGGGGTGGTAGTCATGGAACGATTCGTTGTCCGCATGTTGACGATATCCACGATTTGAACTTGTAGGGCTGTTGCGGTATTCCGGGTGGCGCAGCGGACTTGACAATGGGGCAGGAGAGAACGGATCAGGATATTTCTAGTATAAGACCTGAGAACGACACAACATCGAGAACGCCATGACGTACGTCTGGACCATCCATCTTGTATCTCTTATTCTGACCAGAACCGTAATCTGCATCGTAGGCATATGTTGCTTCGTCTTCGCCGAACTCACTTCTACTACGTTTATTCCTATTTTCGTTCGTGCGCTGAGGACCACCAGATTGAGGCTGAGGCATGTGTTGAAATTTCGTATTCAGCTTTGCAGGAGATGCAAAAGAGACATCGGGAACAGCAAAAGAGGCGGGTATATGCGCATCCTTTTCAGTAGGTGATTGCAGAGTATGAGACTGGGAAGGATCAGTTGGTTTAAGAGAGAGTTCAGCGCCAGCATAGAGCGGAGACATCGACAGAGGTGGAGGCAGAGGGTGCGGAGCAACAATGTTGGGATTCGAGGTCTGAACACGCCTGGGAAATCCAGGTAAAGGTCCTTTCTCCTTCTCCAGCGCATGTTCTGAACCTGAGGTGCGTCGTCCAGGTGCAGGGATGGAGTTTTTACCAGGTATGAGAGACTTCTTCTTCATCAAATTCTGGAGATTGAGAGGCGGAGTGTTGCTAGAGTTTCCATTACCGTCTGCATTCGAGTGAAGCGGATTGGTTTTGTCAGGAGCAAAGGAAGACTTTTGAGGTGGCGCAGGGGCATTGTGATGAGCTGTCCGCGACACCGGGCGCGGCCCCATGGGCACAAAAGGCTGTCGAGCGCTCATCGAGAGTAATGGGGCGGGAGCACACGATCGTCGCGGTAGGAAGACAAGAAGGATTAACGACAAATAGACCACAATAACGCGCTATCGCGAATCACGTGTATCCCTCTTTTCTTTAGTGGGCATCTAATGACGCCAACTGCTCCCTGCTTGACACTCGACCGCTGTTAATGAGAGAGACTATATTGCATGGACTCGAGTGGCCATAGTAATACCGGTATATTATTTGTCAATATGTGCTTATTCGTGTGTGTGTGTGTTTAAAGCAACTAAATACTAACGATGACTGGTAGCGTACATGTATGCGGCATAAGTGGTCGTTATAAACATGTATGATAAGGAAAAAGGTATTACATGTATGAATAGCCTTTCCAAATTGATGTGTCGAAAGCGAAGAAAGCAGTGGGAATAACGACAATCGTAAGAATCGTTCAAAGTAATGAAAGCTGTCTTGCGGATCCTCAGGCTCGGATAAGGAATTGCCTATGCGAGTGATCAGGTTTTCGTATTAGAAATATCTTAGTGGTGCATACTTTATAACTTAGTGACCGGGAAAGCAGCTAAACTTCAGATTAGAATGGGTGATGATGTCGATCAGGTAGTTGCTCACTCATTAAACAGGTAATTGAGATGTTTTGGCGTTATTTTCACGACCTACTGAGGAGCCGCGCCGCCGTTGTCCTACTCTGAAGATCAGCGTTAATGCATTGGAACATTGTATCCAACATAGTCACCGTTATTACGTTCGGACGGCCGATCGCCTTCAAGATCGACAGTCAGAAGATGAATCATACACAGATGGACGACATACCCTTGTTTGAGCTATCTTCGCCCTCACCGCACAGTTTACGTTCACCGAGACTCCATCGATGGCGTTTTTCAACCAATCCAGGGGGGATCGGGATGGTTTCTGTGCGCACTTTTGTACGGACAGGGAGAAGGGCCGGGATGTCAGGTTGCGGAAGGTGGATCGGTGTTATATGGTTGAGAGGTGATTGCAAGGACGCCAGACTGGATATCGAAGATGCAGCAGAGACAAGACTGTGCAGCGTCTCCGTTGGGCGTGATGAGGACTCGGGGAAAGGGTACTCGAATCGAGGAGATTCGACATCGAAGGGTGTCCCAATAATTGTAGAAGGAGAGTGCAAAGTCAGTTCTGTTTGTCCTACAGGCATCGTTAGAGCGGTAGTTGTGAGTTTCAAGGACTATAGTAACGGCTTAGCAAATTGAACGGAGGAAAGAAAGGAATGATAAGAACCTCTCCCTCTGTTGAAACTTTATGCTTGTCGTCTGCATGATGGATCAATGACGTTTTGCTCCATATCGCAGTCAATCGATCGTACCTGGATCTGGCTCCACCCAGCCAACAGCCTCCGAGGGAGACTCTACAGCCATGAACGACAAGTCTGCAACGAGGCAGGACGACGAAGCACGACTCGAGGTAACGTGTGGAGCCTTCTGCATGTATGCTACGTTAAACCGGGCCGCACTGGGAACCGATGACGGTACAGAACTATCTAGAATTTAATAGAAACTGTCAGTCAGTCACGGTCACGTGTATCGTCCATACGTGTCATCGAAAGCTTTTAATTTATCCGAAAACCACAACAAGCTGGAGCCGATTTCTGGCAAAAACTCTAGGTACGTTCTCCCAACCTCCCAAACGTTCATATAGTACTACTCAAGTAACTCTAAGACTTTTTTACAACAATCAGGTGTCCACATTCCTGGCTGCGCAATTGCGCAATGGAGCCAAAGCTCAATCCCCACTCCACCTGGAAAGGCCACACGGCTGCCGTGTGTCTATGCTCAACATCTTTATTGGCCCGTGTAGCCTCAGAGTCTGCGTATTGTCTCACTAGCCTTCACAAAATCACTGTATGTTGCCTGCATGATGCCGCCGTGTAAGAATGGCTATCATACCGTTATCGCTACGGACATGGTCGTATATAATATGTTCAGAAATGGGCATGGATGTTCCATTGACTGTACCGCTGGCACCAAGTCAGCTAATGGAACGGTGCTACCGGGTACATACACGGTCGTCACGGCGGTGTACAGAGTTTACTTAAATGATGCAGCTATATCAAAAAATACGAACATACCTAAAGTGAGCGTCACATCACCTCGTGATGAATACTGATCTTCTTTGTACGGGTAGATCAGTAAATACTAAAGGGTATTCATAGAAATAAGGTTCACATCAGCAAATGATATAGGTCATGATGATAGGAGCAGTGCATTGTTTTATATGGTTATGTGCAACTTACACACTGATATATCAACTTGACAGGTACCCTCGTAGAAGTGCAGTTTGTGTGAATCACGAGATAGCATCCTTAGCCGCCGCCTGTATGCTGCTAAACAGGGCATACCACGATCACCGTGATTATCAAAATGCGGGAGAGAGTGGAAATAAATGACTGCGCTTTTACCTTAACCCTCCTGTGAACGCCCACCCTGATTGGCCCAGATGACCGAGGGCCCTCGTTGTCTTGCTACACCAGCACGTCTGTTTAGCATTTCAAAAAGAGGTACTTGATCAAACACGCCTACCTCTCGTTCCCTTGTTCACTCGAGATACTAGTCTCTCCGATTGTCGCTCTTTTCGCGGTTCTTCTGTTCCTTAGCATCGTTTCACTGCCAGTTTCTGCTCTTGAGAATGGCTTTGGCCGACTTCCATGTACGTTGATTCCATGTCTCCAACGTTACTTACTCGTTGATCAATACGCCTTTGCAGTCATGGGTTACAGCAGTTCGTCCTTTCTCAGAATCTTTTATCCCGCTCCTTCAAGGTTCCTGATCATCCGCAGCTTGGAATGCCTATTATGTTCGTCACGCCACGTCCTCCAGGTCCTTCTCACCTTCAAACCTTAGGCTACTCACAGTGTAACATCAATGAAGACACAATATATGAGAGGGCTGAATTGATCGTATCGCTGGGTCTTAAGGTTTACTATTTTATCGCGCGTGCTTCAATTTAATCCTGTCTGTTAATGAAGGCTACACCAGGACATGGGATAGTATGAGTACATGAACATATATGACTGCTGCGCGGAGAAACAGCGAAACTCGGATGGTGACATCATGGAAATTACGTTGTGATATATTATGATATAACCTTCCTGGTGCTTATCTCAATCACAAGACACGAACCAGTTTCCCTCCGGAATGCAGAATCTCACAGATCGTATGCATTTCCTTGGATTGTACGCTTATGCCTGCTTTCCGACCACTGATTCATATTCATGGCGCTGTTCTGCTGTAGGAAAGCAGGCATTGTAGGCTGAAATATTTTCTTGATATTTATCTAAACGAATTTTTCCACTAGTACGGCGATTCGGATTGGTACACTTGCCAGATGTATCCTGGATCATATCAAAATGAAGAAAGGTCTGAACTTACTTCCTTCCATTGAAAAGGTGGCCGTACTGACTCATATATTGCAGGGATACAAGGCTTTTCCGTGAGACATGGGGTTTCGATCTTCTCAAGTGAGTTCGAGATGCCCGTCGCCATAACATTTACCGATGATTGCAACTTGAATAAATGTGACAACTGCACAGGTAACTGTTGTTCTCAACCTTCCGCCCTCGTACCTTTTGTAATGATCAAATGCTAGTACCCTTTGACGATGTTATCCATGAGGGCATGATTGGGAGTAAGTGAGCATTTCTACGCTGTAACACTGATATAATAACAGCCATTTGATTGTAGAATTTTCGAGGATGGCCAACGCAATAACGGGCCTTGCGACTGCCGCAGGACGGCCTCCGACGCTGTATTCTATATGTCAGTGGGACCGGGTAAGTCGGGGCCCATCGGTGTGCCTTGGGCATCATGTCTTAACGCTCGTTATCTTCCAGCTGCAGCCCTGGCTCTGGGCCAGAAATCTCGGTCATTCCTGGAGGGTGAGTTCAAGTTCTTTTTGTTTCTCTGACAATACGGACTGATAGCCCGCAGACAACCGATGACATCTATATGTCAGGCTTTCATGCTTAGTGGGGTCCGCATCTGACTCCGGGTACTTGGTCGCAAAATGATCTTCGATTGCTAGCATTATCAATCAGTACAATCGGAGTCAATCCCTTCTTAACATGCCAATCCCAGTAACTTGACGCCAGAAATTCTTTCCATGCCTGGGCGTCAGATTTTTACGGTCATAATGTATCAGTTTGTTATTCATTTCTTATCGGACCCTAGCACTGATCCGTTCTCTATCACTCCGTGACAACTAGAAGTAAGTGTTCGAGTTTCTTTCATCCCTGACTAACTAATCATTCAATTGTCTTGCAACGGCAATGGCGGTTTATCGTATGAAGAATCCAAGACACATTTCACTACGTGGGCCTTGATGAAATCGCCGTTACTGATAGTTAGTCGGTCCTAGCTTATCTTCGAGCCCTTACTGATCTGTGACAATAACAGGGAACTAATGTTAGTTTTCTCTCCTCTCTCGAAGACCCCTTCCTAATTTGTTCTCGTCACCAGCTCAAATCAATATCTAATCAAACCTTAGAAATTCTTAAGAATGAAGAAATAATTCCCATTAACCAGGATCCTGTCGTAGGTACAGGAGTAATACCTTTTGATGGGGCTATAAAGTAGGTTTTTGTTCTTTCCCTAGACGCTCCACCAAAGTGACCCCTCCACGTCTGTTAGCCTGATTATACAAATGACCCAAAATACCCGGCTCAGTACTGGAGTGGGCAGATCCAAAATGGGACTGTTTTTATGATGGTACTGTCGCCACTACGTTGTAGAGGTCCGAACTAAATTTCATCTATAGATAAATGCGCACGAAGAAGCCACCGATATGACATTCCGATTGACAGAGTCGCCATGGATGTGCGCGGGGAGACAATACTCAGTTCAGGTATGCAGATACATTCATTGCACGAGAACACTGCGTCTCTAACTCGTGTCATCCAGGATCTCTGGTCTCATACTGACAACGGCACAGCCGTCCACGAATTCACCGCTCGTTCTATTCCTGCCCATGGCGTTGTGGCATTTCTATTGCGGGATGCCGGTGACGAGCCCGAAAACCTTCGGCCGAAATGTGCCTTCTATGAGTGATGGTCAGATAATTGGTGCATAGATCGTAACGGCACGAAAGTGACCTCCTTGAGCATGCCGTCAACATTCAATTCAAACCTCTTGGCGATAACGTTTATTTTTTCAGCTGTGAATATCTTTGAATACCCATTCGTCGTTTATTACTGTTGCTATTGCGTAGAGATTACTTTTAATAGACGCGTATGGCACGTATCGAGCACGCTGTCCTTGGTTGCTATGTGGGAGATTTGTGGTGGTTAGATGTTTGAAGCCGCGGCACCGAAGTGTACAATGTGGGATATCAAGGGAGGAGTGACAAGCTCCTTAATAGAATAACAGGGCAGGCACACGGACGCCACGCTATGAAGCTTGAAGGGCTGTGGAGGCGAAGCCATACGTTACAGGTTGCGCCGAAAGAGGCTTTGCCGCTTGGTACTCGGCATATCGAAGCGGTATCCAGGAAACAGCGTGTATATTCTCTTCTAATAGTAACAGGCCTTCGCAATGTGTTTCGTGCCGTTCGTAAAATTGTATTAACGGGCTACCGGATCAAGAGCTGATATGATCTAAAATTGCAATGCGAGGTAAGTACAGTGATGACTACATTGATTGTTAGGACTACGCATGAAAAGCGCGCATTTTGTACAAGTTGAATGTCTTAGAACTGCTACTGTAGAATGAACTTCAGAATGGCAGGAACTTCGAATGCAATTTGATCTAAAACGGATCAGTGATGGGAACTTAAAAATTACATCGGAACGGGATGTGGCCCCGAACTTACATAGTGAAATTAAAATGATCCTACATGATGTGTATTTGCAGACACACACCCGGATGTGTCAGGATCCCCTTCACAACACGTCCACATCTTCATTGTATGTCCAGGCCTTCCATGCATATTGATCGTCGGTGAAAATTCAAAAACTTCTAGCGTTCCTGCAAAACGCCGATAGTCACGTTAGTGGACTTACGTTCGTATGAAAATGCGTACCTGGATGATAGGCACAGGGACCATCAGATAGACACTTTTGAAGACCACCATCCCACCCATTCAAAAAAACCCTGCCGCAGTTGATGCATGACGGCGACGATGCGGTACATGGGAAGTAGAGCGCCCGCTCAGAACTGCGCTGCTTTTTGTGTAGAACTTTTCGTCGGCGCCGGGACGGGGAACTAGAGGGTGTCATGTCCGCTGATCTACAGCGGAGTTCGCGGACAAGGGCACGGCGTATGAGTGAGTTGCCTCTCGCTAGTTTCTCGATAATATCACGAAGCAGAGATTCTGGAGTGGACGCAATGACTGATTGCAATTCCATTTCGTCGATCCAGAATCCATCATCGGAACCAATGTCAGATTGGGGCGAGGGAGATGAACATGGACTAGATGACGGCGTGGATTGAATGGCATGTTCGAGGGGATAAGGTCGATGAGCAATTTTTGAGTGATCTGAACCGTCCTTCATGCTGGAGTCAGTTGAAAGATCGAGAAGGACAAGTAAGTGGCGAAAGGTAAAAGCTACAGAATACAAAGAAATGCGAAACTGAAATGTCATTGACACAACGGCAGATATTAAATAGCATCCAGACGTCACAGTCACACGCCACTGGTAGAAAACATACGAAACAATAAGAGTCGAAAGACTGGATTCCAAATCAGGAAAATAATAATACGCTAGCACCGGTGCCGTACAATGATGCAAGGCGTCATAAAGTTCGTACTCGGAATTCGTCTACAGGAGGCCGAATAGAGTGATCGATGATATCCGGGGCCGACGTCAGTGATTATATACCGATGAACAAAACAATGTACTTACATCATAAGGGCTCGTATGATCAGAGTCGCTGCCTTTTCCGTGGTACCGCGGGCATGTGCTCTTGTATAACGCAGCCCTCACTTCCGGTGTTTTCTTCACAGCAAGTCCAGATAAAATTCTCCGGGTATGCGCGCCGGTTCGCAAGAGTATCCATAGGGCCGTGGTAATCCTCATCCCAGTCGACAAAACTTGCTTCGTCAACCTCGATCTCTCCTGTGAGGCACGGATATTAGATTTTGTGGATACAAAACAGCGAAGTAAATCACTATACCAGGATGAAATTTGCACTCGTTGGGCTCTCTGTCCACCTCCAGATCATATTCTTCGCCACAATTGCCACAAGTCTCCCATCGGGGTGCTGCCGATCGAGACCTCGGATCGAAAGATACAAGTTCCCTGGCCATCGCTCGCTCAACAGCAGGAACGTTGTCCACAAGATTGGCGATAACCTGGCGCAGGTGGCTCTCTGAAATAGAGGCAATAGCATGGTGAAGGGCGGCGCGAGATGTCGCGTCAACAGCCACTTCACCACCTTCAGATGAACTACCCTCGTCTTCGGAAGACGATTGGGTTTCATCCTGGCTGGTATCAAGGTCTTCCTCGTCGTCAGAAGAGTCGGTAAGCTCTGTCAGGTCAATGACTTCAACTGGATCGGGCACCATGGTTTTTCTGCGAATGTGAAAACGCGACGGTGGTGCCAAGGAGGAGCAGAAGATATTTATGGACAGGGCCACGTTGGCTCAACCGCAACAAATCACTACCTTATAGCAAAAACCCTTGTTAGTGAAAGAACAAAGACTAACAAAAGAACAAACCCAAAATATCGGTAACTATGTTCCGCGTGCATGGAAGTTCAGTTCAAGATGAAGAACCGGCGTGGAAGCCATTTTGAAATACGCGCAAACACCGGCTTCGGAGTCTGTACGGTCACTTCCGCCTTCGAATGAAGCTATGAAGCGTGTAGCTACTCAGTAGTTACTACTCAGACCCAGTCTCAGGGGTGCACCTCGGCAAGGCTTGGGTGAGAACAACTCAGGGAAGAAGATGGGCTAGATCTAAGTAGTAATGTAGGTTACTTCAAGGATGAAGCGTGGGATGTAAAGGTGAAGATAGACTAACGAGAAGATATAAGCACGAGTTGAGTACAAAATAATATCCGAGTCGACGAGAAGGAAAGTCGTTCCGTTCCATGATATAAAGGTAGCGTTTCTGACCAAAACTGAACTACCATGCGGCTGCATTGTCAGGAGACAACAAGGGGCTCACATTTTCAATAGAGCGCCTGACTTTGACTCGGATGAATTGGAAGCTGATCAGTAAAAAGGTCCTGGCTGTGCCGAGCAGAGTAAAATAGAGGAACACGGCATTTCGGCGAGACCTACCGATTGAGCGAGGCAGATAACGAGAGCGAGTTGCCAAGACCATAAGATATTCCACACACAGCAGGTGTTGTACATAAGAAAATTCCTGGAAATCCGTTCATTCACCGGGGTGAATAGCATGAAGAAACCGACACTAGGATGGCAAAGAGTGATTAATCTTCGAGTCCTCGATAGAACCCAATGAACAGGAGGAAAATATAGAACAGCATGGCGGTGAACAGCAATTGCATAAGTCGATAGGACCCCGAAGGCTGATTTGTCAATAGACGAGAGCTTTACGGAAGAAATTCCTTCCCCGCTGGTTACCCAGGTCAGCTTCTATGAAACAAAGTATACGCTAGTAAGTTGAATGTACCATACAACGAAAAAAGATGCAACATACAAGGGAATGAACATTTATCGCTGCCGTCCTGATTCTAAAGAACCAGCATAGAAAGTACTGTGCATGAAAACCGAGTGAACTTTCTCGGTTTTCCGTAAACTGCGCGCGGAGGTCGGAAATGAGTGGGAACAGAAGGACGACATGTTCATAGTCCAGATTTTGGGACGACACTCCAACCCCAACCTTTGTTTTATCGGCTTCTATGTCTGCAACTATCCATAGCTTGATCAAAGGCTGAACGAAGTTGAGCGTCCGAAAGAGGTGCAAGATGTGGCTGTGTGATGTATCACGGGGGCCGGGCCCACAAGGTCCGAACTCTTCCGCTCCTCTCAACCCTGCGAACTTCAGAGGCAAGTAATTAATCCAACCCCTTCTAATTACCATAGGTATCCATTACCAATGCATGTCCTCGCGAACGTAAACCGAAACCGAAGGCAATAACCGGCATCAAAATTGAAAGCATCTTCAGATCACCTCTCTAGAATATACCGACTGCGCTGACTGTAGCTCTTGATTCCAGTCGCCGATGTCACTCCACCGCGCTTAGAAGACTCAAAATGATGACAATTCTCATTCGCTAACAATGTTTATCCTGCAAATTGTAACATTCATGGCTCCGTTCATGATACTTCTGGCGACTCGGTAATCCAAATCAAACGACTCGAAGTTTACTTGGATACAGGTCTGCGTCGGCAGAGGGACACAAGAATCTCGCGGAAATGCCAGCAAGTCCATAAGCGCATGAAAATCAAAAGACTGCCGAGCCTCCGTGATTTACTTTCTATCTGCTTCCATGTCTTTTCCGCCTCTCTGGAGATCCCAACTGAATGGCTTGTGCTCCAATCTCGAGTCATGGAAGTTTCCTCCTTTTAGAAAGTCGATCAGCTACTACTTTGGCTCAATGATCTGAGTCAATCACTCACCTCTTCCAAGTTGACTTCGATGTCTTCACCAGTTTCAGAACCTCTAAACATCCCCGTCGACATCTTCTATGAAACCCTTCTCCATTCCGACGACAATGATACCGCTTTCTTTTGGCTCGACTGTCGTCGAGTTTCGCACAGCTTCCATAGCGCAGTCGAGCACGTCTTTGCAGTAAAGTACCTAAGTCAATCATTCATTCACGTACATTCTACTAGGGGTGAGTGGACTTTTCTTCGCTGTGTTTCCCCTTACATTAACTCGGACTTCATCTTCTAGGAGAACAAACTGGAACCAGCCATAAGAAGTTCGAGTTCTCCCATATCGACCCCACAGATTCATCCCGCGCAATATACAAACACCCCAAACTCGATGAACGCTATCTGGAGGATATCTGTCACTGTTTGAATACGGTGCTCGAAGCTAGCGTTTCTCAGCTCGAATGGCCAAAGATCCTCATTGAAGTCCAACATCATTTCAACGACACAATGTTACCAGACCTCCGGTACAGCTTCGACCCTCAATCGAGCCTATTTGAGATCAGTTTTAATTGGAAAGGAATGTTTAGCCATTTTTTCCGAGAAGAGAGAGAGGTGGCGAGGAAGATCAATATTGCGGTAAGTGTCTTTTACTTGATCCCGTTGACGACTGACGAAACATTGATACTGTCAGGATTCCCTTGTCCAGGCTGAACAGGGAGATAAATTGAAGTCCTCGGAAATGTGGGTATTGTTTTGGTCAAATAAGATAAGTGTCCGTAGGGCGATCCGTGAGGAGAGGATTCAGCGATTCATGACAGAGAGGACAGTGATGGGTACCGATTTTAGAATCGACGGTGACAACAGGTAGAATACGCCCTACAAACGTGTAGGCCTATTCGAGTTTTGTTGAGTCTCCTGACCCCTGTTCAGCCGGAACCAGATTTAATTCATTGCAGATCGTCAAATCTGAGATACCAAAGAATTCAATAGCCGGGCCCATAGCGGTGGAATATAATTCACGACTTGCACTGGCTAAATAGCAGACGACCTTCTTGTCAAAGTTTCAAGGACTCGGGCAGTGAGTCCATCCCACTCGGCCGCAGTGACATCTTTATCGATTGAAACACTGTAAGCCTGAGGGCGGGTCGATTAGAGCCGATGTTGTATATGTCAAACTGCTCTCTCTCCTTCCGACGTCGACGTCGTTCCTTCTCCAGACGACTCATTCTTATCGCCAGCTTGAGAATGCCCCTGATTTAGAGGGAAGCATCATCAGCTTACCGAAATCGCTCCAAAAATCCCAAGAATTCTCGGAGGTCGTATAAGCATGCATCAAGAATTCTCTCAGCCTGGCTACTAGAAGCTGCTTGTACAGATCCTTGACATGGTTTCCCATCAATATTAAAGGACGGCTTCGCCCAGGAGCTTGGAAACCACGACCGTACACGTACTCGTGGACAGCGCTGATCTGCTTCTCACTGTCAGGCTTGGGAAGGACCCACTCGACTCGAATTTCAAAAAAAGGACTACCAGGCTCTCTCTCCCATGTCCCCTCCAGACATCCCCACCGATGTCATCTACGAAATCCTGCTCCAATACGGCGTCCGAAACCTTTCTTTTCTGTGGCTAAACTGTAGACCAGTCTCGCGCAATTTCAAAGACGCCGTCGAACGTGTGTTTGTCACCAAGCATCTGAGAAAGACTTGGCTTCGCGTCGATACTGGTAAGGCCAATTCTGAATAGTGCTATGGCATCCGAGCGGACTGGTTATCTTTTCTTTTCTTTCAAGGCGAACATGACGCGGGTGTAGTAGAATTGCAGTTTTATAGCCTCGATCCCGATGACTCTTCTCGTGCGATATTTGAATCGTATGAATGTCAAGAGAGTTTAGAATGGGCACTGAGGCACGCTTCGTCCCTCGAGCACCCGAATGTGATTATCCAGGTCCGGCACGCCGCCAATGATACGATGCTACCAGATCTTCGGTATCACTTTGACCCAGCCGAGGACGTCGAGTTCGAGGTCAGCTTCGACTGGAAGGGGATGTACAGTCATTTCTTCCGAGAGCGGGAGGAGGTACAGAGGAGGCTCGATGAACGCGTATGTTCTTTTTTTCCACGCTGTTATTAATATTTCTGCGATTAACCAACGACCTTCAGTACCGAAGCGTCAGCGCTGAGGCGGCGCGTGGCTCTTTTTTGAGCGCTTTCACCAGCTTCCGCCGCATGGCTCTTGGCGTAGATTATAGCAGAATCAGCCGTGCCGTGCGTGCGGAGAGGACTAGGCGAAACGTACTGGAGAGCGAGGGTAGGGAAGTGTCTGGGGATGATCGTTTGGGGTTCGAAAAACTGGAGAGAAAAAAGGACTTGGTTGCGATGGAAGACCCTTATAGTGATGAGGGTGGTGCAGGTGAAGATGAGGATGGGGTGGACGGAGAGGAGGATGAGGATGAGGACAGTGAGGCTGACGAGTCTTTAGAGGAAGACGATGAGGATGAGAATGGTGATGACTGTGACTCCAATGATTTCGATTAATGCTTGAACAAGGACGCTACCGCTAGATGCTCTGTATACTGCTATTATGGCTTCAAAGTAATATGTTATTTCATCCTCATTTCTTAGGCTAGAAGGAAGTCATATTATGCTGAGAAGGCACGCTATACTAGACGCGAAAGCAGAGACTCATCATGCAAAATGACGTTGAATCATATATTCGGCAATCCCCACCCAGGACTCGAACCTGGTGCGCCATGCATGTACATACTTGGTCATGGGTTTAACGTTTGAATGGGACAATTAGAATCAACGTTCGGTTTGCCAAATAGCTGACGCTCTACGGTCGCTGGATGTGACCCTTCCCCTTCCATACGACAGGGGGAGGGGGGACGGCTGAGGTCAAAAAAGCATAGGATCCTCTCTTTCAAAATCAAACCACCTCCACAGGACTCGAACCTGGCGCATCCATCTAGTATTCAAGTGGTGGCTCTCAACTAGCCGGGAATACGAAATGAAAGGGACGCTTGAAGGAACAGACAGAGAAGACATCATCGCGAGTCTCTCCTTCGGATTTGGCCGCGCGTTGAAAACGTTTCACATTCACTGAGTTGACCTCCGGGATGGGATGAAAGAGGCGGCTGCTTGGTAAGCGACGGTTTTGCTTGTCTCTTATATAGCAGAGTCGACCAATACAACAGTCTTACAGTCTTATATGCATGTTCAGACTCGCATCTTGTTCAGATGTTTTCATCAGCGCCATACTACCTTGCTAACTAGCGGTATACGTTCTTTGAGCACTCTACACATGGAACCATCCCCAACCAGCAACCAAAACGTCCACTGGACCAAGGATCCTCGCGCCGGAACCGATGCCTCCCCCATCCCACTCACCCCCAACCAGCACTGGACCGTCGATCCGGCGAACGCGTCGTAGATTTCGACTTTGTCGAAGAACCCCTGGGAATGCCCGAGAGCATGGGATATGGCTTTGCACAGTTCGAATTTGGCGAAGCACTTGGGAGTCGCTCGTACAGAGTCCTTCGCAAGCTTGGGTGGGGGATGAATTCGAGTACGTGGCTCGTCCAGGATCAGAGGTACGGCCTCATATATGGTTCCATCCCTTTTCTTCATGCATTTGTCCTATATAGCAATCAGGCACATTTCGCTCTCAAGGCTCTTAACGGACACTGCACTCAATATGCCGCAAAAGGCGTGAGCTGGGAACTCCCAGCATTACAACGCATTCCCAGTCCCAGTCCTCATTGTCTACGACTCGTGGACCATTTCTTCCTCCCTGGTAAGGGCAGCGCGGGGAGACACCTTTGCCTCGTCACACCGCTTTTGGGGGGAGACATCACTCGGTATGCTCGTAGCAGCAACCTCCTGCGATATCCCCTGCCATTGGCCAAACGTATCCTACTCCACACGCTTCGCGCTCTGAACGACCTACACGAGTGCGGCGTCGTCCACACGGACATCAAGTCCGATAATATCTTCTTCGACACTACACTCTCGAATGAGGACATCCGCGCGCTTCTCGAGTCGGACCCTTTGCGACGGCATCAAGCAGAGGCATCCTACGATGGGATTGTTCATGCAGCTGTGTCGCAGCCGCTGCCTCTACCGACGATGGAAGAGTTTGCGAAGCAGACGTTTGTCTTGGGTGACTTGGGAAGTGGTCAGTTCCCCCCCCCCCCCACCCTCCTCCCCATCACTGCTCTTTCTGGATATCTAAAGTCCTTTCTCCAGCGCAGCCTATCGGTCAGCGGATAACAGATCACATCTGTCCGGAGAGCTTGCGCCCGCCTGAGATCTACATTGGAGGTCCGTGGGATGAGAAGGTTGATATTTGGTCGTTTGGTTGTTTGGTAAGGCTACGGCTATGAGTGTTGAGTGTTGAGTGTGAATTGATACCCCCCCTCCTCTAGGTGTATGAGATCGTCACAGGCGTCCCGCTCTTCAATACCAAGGAAGGAACCGTCGACGGTGTCCACCTCGACGCGACGGAAATCATGCTCTTTCAGATGATCGCTCATACACGCGAGGTGTTCATGGCCGAGCAACTAAGTGCGAGTTCACTGGCTGGACAGTATTTTAATGAAACCTGTATGTATGGCCCAGTCAATGTACATCATCACTGAGTATTTGTAGGCCGGCTAAAAAAGGGACCCGGGCGTTATCTCTATCAGACTGAGCATTGGGTGGTGCAAAATAGTGATGGGGATGTCGGTATGGATGAGGCGAAGGAGGTGGTACGGTTTATGCGGAGGTGCTTGAGGCTCGATCCTAAAGATCGGGGGAGTGCGAAGGAGTTGCTGAGGGATGAGTGGTTTGGGGATGCCTGCCACGACGAAGATAGCAGTACCTGACCGGACCTCAGGCCTCAGGCTGCATTCCCAACGCTGGGCGGTGTGAAGAAGGATGTATTGATTGCTAGCGCTGGTACTCCCAAAACGTAGCGACACGGATACGACGCATAGGGAAGTTCTCGCTTTATGGGGGTTCGGGATAAGCCCAATGCGCGATCACTATGAGACGAGGATGTCAAAGCTTTTCTTGATGAGAGTGGAGGCCGAGATTTCTTGTAGACCAAGTAGTCCAGGGGGCGCTGTATCATGTATAGCGTCAACAAAAATCTGTGACCTCGCTGGTTGAATACAGACATTCAAGCTGCGCGGTGTGAAGAAAGATGTAACGTTTCTTGCCAATTATACGCGACTTTCTGGCTCTGGGAAGACTCCAAAACGTAGCGATACGACCATTGATATTGACTCGCCGGGGTTCGGGATAAGCCCACGACACGGTCTGGGTTGAGGTTGAATGCGCGTTCTCTACGGGAAGAGGATGTCAAAGTTTCTCTTTCCCTGGGAGCGGGCGATGACTGAGGCCAAGATTTCTTGATGACCAAGTCGCTTGGACCGGCGGCGTATCGTAGCGTCAGCGAAAATCTGTAACCTCGTTGGATGAAGGATACGAGAACTAAAAATGGAAGTACTCACCCGAGCAAAAAAGTGACCCCGTTCCTCTCGTTCACGATGTCGCTGTTGAACAGTATCGGGGATTCCCTACGTCCGACCTTTCAATGGCTCGTACACCTCCAAGTAATCCTCATTCTCTCCTATTGCCCATCCTCCATGTCTCGTTCCCGCCTCCTCCCCCAAGCGATACTTGATGAAGCGTCGCGATCGCTCATCTTCGCGCCTGCGTAAACTCGAGAAGGACGGGGTGTCTGACGAGGGCCTGGGTGGTGGGGAGTCTGGCGGACAGATAGAGGATATGGTTTTGTTCTGCTTGACGATCTTCGCCGCTTTCATTCCTCGTCGAGTACTTGTGGACCTTCGTACCCACGTCCACGCCTGCCAGTCTCACGTCTTCTCCATCCAAGCGAGAACATATTTCGACGCGCTTCCTCTGCGCACCAGGCAGATCATCCACGGTGGCTCTGTTTCCTGGTGGTCGCTCCCACCGGTCAGGTACGTCCTACCTGGGAGAGCCGTCACGGTCGGTAAAAGTGGGGGATAGTAGTGGATGCAATTGCGTCTGGACCGATAAGTTCAGGTTCTAGGGCTGGGCTGGCGTGTCGAGCAAGCTGTTCGGCGTCTTGACAAGTGCCCTGCTACTCTGGAAATGCGATGGAACGTCTAATACGGCGAGAAGGCGCAAAGGTGGGGGGGGGGGGGGGGGGGGGGGGGGTTAAAAAGCAAGGATCCACTCGTAGTATGGTCGGACCGATTAAAGCCGACGAGCAACTTCCCTTCTGACGTGCCTACTTCAATCCACTCTTTCTTCTACATACCGAGGGAGGAAGCACCATCGAGTCACCAAAATCCCTGCAAATATCTCAAAGTTCCTGGGGATCGCGTAGTGTCAAGTAGTTTTCTCAACCCATCCGAGGCCTGGCGACTTGCAGTCCAAACGGAAGGACCAGTACACTGACGGCTTGATCCAGCAGCTGTAAGTATACTCGTGGATAGCGCCGATCTACTTCTCTAGGAGCGTGTTCTGGGATTGGGCAGGTTCGATGAGCGCCTAATCCTTCAAAGCTTCATTCACTATGTTCCTACAACAAAATCTTCCTCCTCGAATTCGACAACGCCTCCCATGCGATAGCCCGCATCCCCTCATCTCTCATCGGAAGCACACACCTAGTCACGTCGCCACCATCATCTCACCACAAAGATCAGGACATGGCAGAAATCTCGGAGGAATCTCTCGAGCACGGATAAACTGTTGCTTCGTGAGCCTGTTCAGCGTTTCTTCGTTTATCGCTAACATGAGCGTCATCCAGACAATACCACAGAAGAAGAAAGAAGATGTATCATGTAACTAAGTCCGCAAGCTACCGAAACACAACGCCCTACACCGACAGTCTCCTAGCTGCGCTACACTCTTGCAGGATGATCGTATCTCGGCATTTTTGCTCTGCTAATAGAAAGAGGTTAAGGTTGACCCCCGTTGCTCCCCGACCCATGACCTTTCACTTCCGAATCTTGTGATGAGCAATAAGATATAAGATGTCAATAAAGCGGCGCCGGCGAGACTGGTCTTTCGGCACTACTTCATTTACAGTCGCTACATTCGTACAAAATGCAAGGCCACTAGCGAGCCTCTTGCTTTGTGTGTCGTTTTTCAAGTCCAAAACAAACACTCCCCGGGCCCCCCAGTGCAGGAGTTGGTAGTCAGTTAGTACATTACGCAGCCAAAAGTTGCTGGCGATATATACGTATATCAGATACATCTGGGCGAAATGACGAAGCTATCGAGCGATCTTTTCGCCAGATAAAGGTAACACGCTGTCAACATCTGTCCACTTCCATTGTCATGCCGGATGTTCTTGTAAGTTGTTCAGTCCTCCCAAAACTCCAGCATAGCCGGTATATTTGGCTTGTAGAACCCGGAAAAGCCAGCAACGTCGTGGGCGACGGCATGGTGACAAGCGTTGTCATGGCATCTTCTCTATTTTCTTCATCTCATGAAACGCAATCATAGTGGTAATGGTCTGGAAGGGAGGTAGTAAGGGGTATCTAATTATGGAGCTTATACTCCTGGTGAAAAGGTATCCAAAACGTTAGGAAGATCATGCTATTACCAGCTACCTCAAGCAGATCGGAAGCTTGGCGCCGGCAGAAAATGAGATTCTGGAAATACAAAATACTGGTACACGAGAATCATGAAACGGAAACAATATATTAATCTACAAGTTAGCCCGATACATTTCCACATTGAAGTTTTCAACCCGCCTCTCGAGCACCACTTGGTCAATCAGGTGCAAAACATCCACCGCACACCCGACAGAGAACGAGAAACCAGATCCTCCTTGCCCATACGAATGAACGATGCTGCTCGATCCCCCACGCATCCTATTCGGTCGCAGCTCCCGCTCCACACGTACATTTCCTACACGCGTCGGTCGCAGTCCTTGAACAACAGGCGCTACAGGATCAAATTCTGCATTCTCCAGTCCCGGAACACTGACAATGCCATCGTTAGTGGACCGGAGACATCGCATATTAGGGAGCACATACAATTTGTTGCACCGCTCACGCATACGTTGGATCTCAGGTGACTCCATCGTGAGGTTAAGCTCCCACCTGTGCGGCTGAGCGATACCACCGAGGATAAGAATCTGAAAGTGAGGTAAATCAAAGGAAATCGAATCGGAGACTGAGCGAACATACGTTGTCGTTTCGGGGAACTATGAACACGATATCTTCATGCTCCGAGCTCAGTTCGTTGTCGTGTGTGACGGCTAGAGCTTCTGTAACCTTCGGGAACTGTTTCCCGTCATTCACTAACCGGATTAGACCACCACGTAGAGGGTAGCATGACTTGTCTCCCGCAGATTCGAATGAATTTAGACCAGTAGCGTTGACAATTGCAACGGCACCATAGGTCTCCAGAAGCTTGGCCTCGGAGTCCAAGAGATCACCGTCGATGCGGCGAGTGATCAGCTCCGCGCCTTTCGCCTCGACCAGATCATGAAGCCAGACCTGTTGATGAGAGTGAATACAACCGATGATAAAGTTTGAGAATGAAGGGACTTGCCATGTACGCGTCTGTGTCGATGACAGGAGCCAGATGGGAGTATGCGTCGACAACGCCGGCATTCTGGTTGACTGCATGTTTCGCAATCAAATCCGGGTCCCGGACGAAGCCCTTGATACACGACGCTTCGATTTCGCGCATCTTGCTTAACTGATCTGGGAGGTCTTCGATTGCTTTTCCGAAGAAGAAATTGGCTGTGCGCATTTTGATGGCGGGCAGGGATTTGCTTAGCTGGTCGAAAATTCGGTAGGATGTCAGTGACCATCCTTTGGACAGAGCCAAGGACTTCGCATCTGTGTGCTGGCCTATACAGTGTGTGATTGAGCTTCGAGATTCCCGAATGGAGTGACGCAGTCTTACCGCAGACGGCTGGAGGATACTCCCACCTGGTAAATAGAGGTTTAGTTCCGGGCTGTAAATGATATATGTATACACCTACAACGCTCCGGCTGGAAAGTAAATTTTTTTGTCAGTGACGGATTGCAACTTCAGCAAAAGATATGCTTACCGATCTGAGACGTGATACGAGGCGTCGCTGGGGCCCACTGCTCTGACACCACAGTGACATCATATCCTGCGTCGAGTAGGATCCAGGCAGTCCTATCAATACAAGGATGAGCTTGACAATATTAACAGTACGATGCACCTACGTTAAACCAGTCACGCCGCCACCGACGACGAGTACACGTTGTCTGTTTCGCGGTGCACCCGTGGCGTTTGCAGATGTGTCCAGCACAAGAAGACCCTTGCTGAGACCCAGGACCGGAGTAGTGTACAACGAAGACATGTTTCGCAAATGTGAAAGGGTTGAATCAAATGGATCAAATAGCTAGAGGCTGAGGAGGCTGAGAGACTAGAGAGGGGGGGGGTGGGTGATAATGATGAAGGATGTAGAATCTCGAGCATCTTATACTGCTGTAATCTCTTTCTCAAGACTGAAAAAAAATAGTCGAACTTCACAATGGACTACGGCGTAGCCAAGATCACCGTTCTGTCGGACACCTCCGTGAACTGCAAGTCAAAGTACGCGTTTGATCCATGTAGGATCACAACTTATGTCTGCGAACTCGTGACCCTTATGGTACTCTCCATCATCCAGAGGAGGTCCCTGAACAATTGCCGGCCGCAAAGAGAACCGCCTATTGTCCAGGAAATTTCGGTGGTATAAGTCTAGCATATGTCTTACCTTGACATTTCTGTGTGGACAGTAGCGCGCATAAGATGTCTCTGATGTGAACCGAGTGCAAATAGTAGCAGCCTAGCAAAAGTGAACGCACCTTCAACTATGGCGAAGTCTGGACCGATTTAACGTACTACGACAAATCCGGAAACAAAGCTGAAACGGTGGCATTCTCCGTAACATTTATTCCCATTTTGAAGTAGAGAGCACCCTAGCATCGCCAGAGACGCTAGATCAAGCGGAGCGCTAGAGGACGTTCGGACATCATTTGATCAGAGACCCAGAGTCTTGTGACGAATCGCATCAAGGCCTAGGTCGCCCAGTTATTTCTCGTCGTTCTGTTTTCGTCTCCTACCCAGGATAACAAGAAGTCTCACGAGTGCACCATACTAAAGCACGAGGGCAAGAGGCGGGCAATCGCTTCCGTGTTACTGGTCACGATGTCGGAGAAGAGGCCAAAAGGCTTTCAGGCATTGGCCTGATGACGAGTGTAACGCATGATCGCATCACACATGTAGGAGGGTTCTTGCTCTTCAAGACCTCACAACGGCTTCTTCCGATCTTTGACCCTAAGTCGTCACCCTTCCTTCGTCGTCGGAAATTGCGTGTACCTTGTTCAAACGTTAATTTACATAACACAGTAACCTCATTGCCGCCGGAGCCTACCGACATCGGAAGAACCAGCAGACAACGGGCTCTCGTTGGGAAGAAAGGAACCTTTCCAAAATTCCGCATGTACTGCCTGCCGACGGTTCGATAATGCCAATAGTCCCTTGGGTTTGTTGTACTAGTCGATCGAATCTTTTGGCGCTGAATAGCACCAGACGAAATAAAAAAATCCGAGTTCATGTGTACTTATACGTACATGAATTATCGCTGTGTCCATGTTTAGAAAAATGCTTGTATACCAGTCATCGCTTTCCCAAGTATCAGAGTGTGGATGTCCTAAAGTCAAAGTTTCAATGAACGAAAAGAAACAGCAGCACTTATATACGATACGCACATAAGTTCCTTCAAAAAAAGATATGTCAACGTAGCTTAGTGAAAGAGGATAGCACATTTTACCTTCATATGTATTAGTGACTTGCAGATTGGCAACGTGTCTTCCAACATGATATCTGCTCCTTATCAGCGCCGGCGACATAGAAGAATGTAAATGACTGACTCGTCAGCACAGGCATTTCCGCCCAAAATATCCAGCACAATCCTCGAGTGTTGCAAAGCTTTCCCACAATTGTTCCTCTTGATCATACTTATCATCTCAGGTGAATATTGTCCGGCCTCCTTGAGTCGGCCGACTTGCAAGCTGGCTAGGAGTCCCAAGGTCACCTCCGTCTGGGCATCAACTAGTTTCTTCTGAACGAGCTGGAATGAAGCCAACGGACGCTGAAATTGATGCCGTTCCAGCGCATACGCTCTCGTCCGGTTGACACAATCCTCCAGAGCGCCCATGACTCCCCACGAGATACCATACCTGATCGTTGGATACATTAGTGTCTGTGAAGGGTACGACAAGACATCATACCGAGCAGAGTTCAAGCAAGAGAACGGTGATCCCAATCCCTTTGATTTAGGCAACAGTGCATCGTGGGACACGCGGACAGAGTCCATGAAGATTGATCCTGTGAGAGAAGCTCGTAATGCTACTTTATTCTTGATCGCCTGCGTGTCGAGTCCTTTCATTCCCTTAATGAACAAGGCTTAGTACTGTTCATCCATGACGAGCTCAAAAGCCATTACGCCCCCAAAGTACTCGCCTGGAACTCATCTTTGTCCAATCCCGTCTCCTCGCCCTTCATCAACCTCCCGACCCCACCCCTTGGCACCACATCAAGGGTGCACTAACAGCTCATGCCATGACAGACATCTGCTGACTGCAGTACTTGTTCACCCTTCGGAGGTTTGCTCAGATTGGGAGTTTGGTACTTGAAGGAGGATGTTAGCTCCGAGCTACAGGATCGACCATTATATCTGAGAGACGAGGATAATAAGCTTCCGAGTGCGCAGAAATACCGAATTGGACCCAAGAGTGGCGGTGAGGCGGAGGCATATACAAGCCGATCGCGGTCCCTGTGCGTAGCTATCCCAACTCAAACCCCTCCGTTCACATCACCGCCGCCGCCCGACTTGCGCAAAAATGCCTCCCTCAAGACATCAACCCCACCCTGTCCTTTGCTCGCTCCAGTCAACAAGACCTCCCCGAAATCCGTAGTCGCCGCACCTCACTTAGCACCCCCAGACTCCTCGTTGCTATCCCCCGCTCTCGTGCACCCAGACATGATGCATGAGCGCTAGTGAGCGCATCAAACATGCCCCGAGAAACCATCCATCAAGTGTTTCCTAGACTGGCAGGGCGCCGTCATCACTCTCCTCTTCATACAAGCCTCGATACTCGCAATTCTCGGTGACTTGAGCTCGACATCGACCAGCTCCACCACGTGTCGGTGTTGGTACCGGCTCTACCTCACCTAGATGGCGAAGCTCGTACCCTTCCTTCTACGCCGCTCGCGCATCAGGAACCTACGGCCGACCTCCCTCCAGCCTTTCTCCAGTGTTGGGCTGACGGGCATCCCAACGTTCCTTGTCCGATTGGATTCTCCCCGGCAGGGCGCGAGGCCCACTATTATGTGGTGTGCTGGGGATTATGTGCGGTGTGATGGGCAGGGGTGGGTGGAGGAGGAGGATGGGAGAGGCGGTGGGATGGTGTGTTCCCATTTCGGGACGGGGCTTGGTCTTTCCTTCTGTTGAGTGTATCAGCTTTGGGATATACTGGCCGGCTTTGAAGGTGATGGTATTGCTTTACTTCATTTGGAATGGTCCCCCTATTCGGCAGTTCGGATCGAATGACGCATTTCTCTCATGTCAGCACCCGTTATCTTTAGCACTGATTCTTTTTTGGAGCAGTCTCGCAGGCTTTAGGAACATCATACCAGCGACGACCCTCGCACTGCTATTTATGTTTTCCGATCCTGAGAGTGTATAAAATCCTCTGTATCAGTCACCATTCTTCTCACTGCCCATCTCTTCCGCAATGAGCTCAGACGTTATCACTCGCCAATTGGACTCCAAGTTCTACGCACTGGAAGAGGACGAAGCTGCGTTCTTTAAAGCTCAAACTGGGATAGAAGATGAAGATGCCCTCAAGCATCACATCTTGACAATCCAGGAGGAAGCGTACAAGGTAAACGGGGCTTATCCTCCGAGTTGCAAGTGTCATACATAATGTTGTGCTACAGGTGCACCCTTATTCGTGCATCCGCCGGTTTGCCTTTGCAAAGTAAGCTGTCGTCGAGTCTGCCACCGTGTTGATCTTGTTTGACCTTCAAAACACCTAGGTTGAAGATTTCGAGGCAGCCGTGCTACCAACAGCTATTGAACCTCGGAAAAGATCGCAAGGGGGCAGTCTATGCCGACATCGGATGTTGCTGTTCGTAAATCTTCCGCCATGTGACATTTTACCTCGCCTTGATTGTATAACGTTCACATAGTCGGCAATGACCCCAGAAAAGCGGTCGTAGATGGCTATCCCGTAGAACAAGTCATAGCCTCCGATTTACATCCTGGTATGAATTTCCTACCGTACCCCATTCCTCTCGCACAACTTAAATATATATGGAACAGAATTTTGGGAACTCGGACATAGGCTCTTCAAGAGCACAGCTGAAACATTCCCTGCACGCTTCATCCCTGCAGACATCTTTCAGTTAAAAGGACTGACAAAGGACTCAGACGCCCCTTCTTCCTCCATCCCGGAACTTTCCCAGGTACAGTCCTTAGCTGAGCTGCGAGGAAACATTTCCGCCATTCATACCTCGTCATTCTTCCATCTCTTTGATGAAGAAGGACAGTTCGAAATAGCAAAGATCATGGCGGCGCTGCTGTCATCTGAGCCCGGGTCCATGATCTTTGGATCGCACAGTGGTCTGCAGGAGAAAGGATTCCGCCCGAATATTGGCCGTCGCAGTAGCATGTTCTGCCACTCACCTGAGAGTTGGCGATCGCTCTGGGATGGCGAAATATACCCCAAGGGTACTGTTCACGTTGATGCTTTCTTGCATGAACGTCACCATGACCATCCTGAGATGATCGATCCTGGCGTCAAATTATACCGCCTCGTTTGGTGCATAACGGTTTTGTGAATCAGACCTGCTGAATTTGTATAATACTGTACTAGCTTGAAAGAAATTCGATCTTGTGAACAACGCCCGCAGACCCTTTTTTTAAAATTTATTTGGAGGCTTCTTTACTAGGAGTTTATTCAGAAAAGTCACTTGCGGCATGCAGGTAACATGGATAACGATACCGTCAGTATCAAGCGAGCGATGCGAGTAGTGGAAACCGCGTCTTCGGAGCGAACTTCGCTGCCAACGATGAAGAGCAGAGGCCAGAGCAATCGGACCGAGTGAGGATACTAAGTCGCTGACAAAGCGACTACAAATCAAAACCCCCCTTGGGAGGCCGGGGCCCAGGGGACAGTAAGAAACCGTAACTTACTGTATGTGCATGTAGGGAGGAAACCCGAGGTCGACCGTGACGCTGCCAAAATTCCGACAATGTGAAACCGGCAGGGCATGATGCGTGACGGTTTGTACAATAAGAAACTGTAGTAACCAAGTATATCATTATTGCTCAGTGTACATTACCAGAATAAGCAATTATCCAATTTGAACATGAAAAATACTTTGCATTGTACAATTTTTACGGATTTTATTCGATTTTATCTGAATACGTCACGGCCCAAAGTATGAAACCAGGGCGCCGTGATGCGTGATGGGGGACAAAATAGGAAACCCAACCGGGGCTTCGTGATGCGTGACGGTTTCCTCCCTACATGCACGTACAGTAACCCCCCCGCTACCCCAGTTTCGTACGTAGCGCCATAGCCCTACGGTACCAGTTGTCTACTGTATTTACTATTCCAGTGTAGTCCAAAAAGACCATGGAATATGGGACATCGACACCAGCAGGATTTGAACCTGCGCACTCAGAGAGTAACAGATAGAAGTGATATCATAAAACCTGAATTCTAATCTGTCGCCTTAACCACTTGGCTATAGTGCCACAACTAATGTTGAGCATATTGTATATAAGTTCTTTCACAAAACCCCTGCTGCTATGAATTCGAGAGATATTCCTCCCAACCCGGTCTGCACGTTGTTGTTGCGCTCTACACCCATGCATGCTGAGTTACTAATCTGACACCACCTCCCCATTCTGCTGTACACAACGCCCCATCAAGGTGTGCAGGACGTATACTGGCACGTTCCGTTAAAGAAAGAAGTCGAGCCCACCTCCAAACCACGCCTGCCTCTTTAGCTGATAGGTGAGAGAGCATCCCTAACTCCTGCATCTCTTCGCAGTGGGTGAATGTTACGCAACAACAAAAAAGCTGAGTTCCTTATTTGGCCAGGAGTCGCCTCCTTGCACGCCTAGACATGGAAGAGCCTACTAGTCACACAAAAACATTCATTTTTGTGACCCCGAGATTAGACCATTGGGACTCGAACCCAGCGCACTGTGCATAATCCACTAGTCCAACGAAGGGACACAAGTGAGAGAGCATCCCTCCTCTGGAAACAAATTCCGCGTCTCTTCATGTGGATGTGTTGAAATGTGCAAGAGCAGCAAAACCTCCAAGCAATGGTTCGTAATTTTGCCTCCAGGAGTCAAACCTGGTGTATGGTGTATGGCCATGGGATACATGTTAGGCTACGGACATGATGTATAATGGTGTAACCGATGACAGAGGTGAATTTGGTAGCCGGCGGGTCACTACTATAGGGGTATATCAAAAGCGGATAGGCAGGTCGTTGCCGAACCCTGGGATGCGGTGGTTGATTAGGCTCGGCAAACCGAGGGGTGTAGACGCGAAGGGTTGCCCACCTTCTACGCATATCTCGTCCATGTCCGGAAGTCTAAGAGGAGGTGTTCGTCTGCAAGGACTTTAGAGGTCCCGGTCAGTAAGCAGTAATTAAAGCAGAGGGAGATGTGTAGTCGTCTTCGGAGATATGCGCCATACAGCCCCCCGCTCACATCCTCCTCCTTTTCCTCAGTCTGGTGTCGCCAAAGCCTGAAATGGGGTTATCGACTAGTTTATAGACTAGCTCGCTTTGGCGGTCCCTTGAAGTCGAGTGTTCATGTTAACGTCAACACCCCGCGCCTTACATCCACTCGGTAATGCATCTTGCGGAGGTGGTGAGTGAGGGAGGCTGTCGTCTCCGTACCCATTGGGGTCCTTCCTCTTGAGGTAGCCGCCATCAGATACTTTACACGTTGTTTTACTGGGTGGAGTGTAGCATCACATCATACATAGCCCCTCTTGCGCTAAAGCAAACATGAGTGGTTCTTTAGCGAACTGTCGTGAATCATCGGAGCTTGAATGTGGCTGTGAACTGTGAACGTGCCCCGTTTAGGCAGGTCCTGCTGGCGAAGTCCTCGCCTGGGCTGGGGCGATTCACACTTTTTGGCTCATGGCCCAGGCGAAGTCACGGCCGATTCACAATTTTTCGCTGGCCGATTCACACTTTTGGGGCCCCAATTCACAGAATTATTCACACCTTTTGGCAGGCCGATCGCTCTTTGGCTGGCAAAGTCTGCATTCCCACCTCAGACTTTGCCATTCCCGATTTCAAAGCCATCTCATCTCCATCTCGGACTCTCTCTCTCTTTCTCTCATCTCGCTCACTTGTTAGGTAGGTCTCCTCCATGTCGATAAGATAGAATAAGATATAAAATAGAATAAAAGTGTATAATAATAACATAACAATACAATTAAATTTTTACTTCTTCTTGATCTGTAAAGCAGAGTGAAGCGTGTTGACAGTCTTGCTTCCTGTCAGCTCCTGACGACATGCTTCAAGGACCTGGATCGCATCGTCTGAGCTTTGGCCCTCTGCAAGCATTGTCTCGATGCGCTTTACAAAGAAGTAGTAGTTGCCCCAGATTTTTTGGGCCTAGAGATGGATGTGATTTGTTAGTTAGTGCAAATAGAAACTGGTATGCCATGCATGGAACCATACCTTGGCATCATTACGGGGTCTCCATGATGGAAGTCTCCCCTTTCCCGTAGTGCCATTCTTCAAGCTACCCCACTTATTTTCAATCAGCCGTATTGGCGGCAGTCTTCCGATGTCCTCTATGATGACTCCCTCACTCCAAGATTGCCAGATACTCTTCACATCAGGGTAATCTCTGAGACTCCTGGGGGCATAACAGTCCCACAGCTTTACTGGATCCGTTACTCGTGAAAATACAGACTGCCAATTTGTCTCTGATTTTTTGAATGTTGGTAGGACTTGTGGAGAGTATGCAGCGAGAGAAGGAATAATGAGATCATGAGATGAACGAGACTGGGGCTGGTCTGGTAGCGATGGTAGAATAGGGAGTACGTAGTAAGTCTTCTGATTGATGTTAAGTACGTATGGTATAAAGATATCGGTTGGTCTAGAAGATGAGAGTGTAGGGAAAGTTGTTACTTCATTGCTTGCTGATCTCGTTGGGCTGCAAAATGGCGATACTGGAATGAGATTGCCAAATGGGAGATTTGAATCAAAGAGCCGACAAGGACACAGGGTTGGAGAGCTTGGTGGCGAGGACATGTGAACGTCTTGATCATTTTCTAAAGCTGCAAAAGGAAATTAATCAGGGCTAGGGCTTTCAAATCCAACAGCTGCAACTCACCTCTCAATGGAACAGTACTTTCTTCAGCATGGCGCTGCACAGAGGCACTCGCTGAACATGGGAATCGGATGATGGCACCCTTCCCTCCTGAAGGCTGCTTCGATGGAGATAGAGGATCCATGCGAGAAATCAAACGTTCCATCAGGCGAGTTTGTGCCTGGGCGGTATCCTCAAGACCACGAAGACGAAGTGACATGGCTGAAACTGCATGCCGTGTCGGCGTCTCATGGAATAAGGTACTGATATCACTATCAGTGAGGCTTAAGTCCTCTTGCGCTTTCACTGCAGAGGGCCACTTGCTGAAGAAGGCCTTTGCATTGGCATCTTGAATAATCTTGATGCGTTGAAGAAGCCCTGAGTTTGGAAACTGCAGACTGATTGCAGCCATTGTCTAAATTAATTGATTCAAGGGTCGTCAGAAACCACAGTGGAAAAAGAGAAAGCAGCCTTACCCTCCAGAAGAAAGATCGCAGTTCCACAAGGAGCCGCAGAAAGTTATATATTCCTTCATTTGGGCACCCACTCTCCTGTAAGCTTGCTAAAGCCCCTTCAACAAATGGAAAGACCCTTTTCTGCAGTTCTACAGGTACATCTACACTAGCCCATGGAACTGAGTAGGTCTCACCAACTGCAAAACCTGCAAGAGCAACGACGGCCTGGAAATGGATCGGGTCAAAACACCGTGCGTGAATGATGAAGATGGATTACATACAAGCTTCGGAATTTTTGCTGTATAAGTCTCTCACCGTTCATTACCGGCCCAGTTGCCCGTCACATCGACCTGATCTGAAGGAACACTTTGGAAAGTAATTGTAAGTGCACAGAATAGTGAGACGAGTGACCCAAAAGAAACTTACCCCATATCTTCCAGAATTGTGGGCATTGTTCGGCGTGCAAGATGCGTTTTCTTCTTCGTTGTGACCGATGTTCGATCCAGAAAGTTCTGGTACATCTTTCCGAAGGCATCTCCAGTAAAGCATTTGTCGACAGTTTTCCCAAACATCAACAATTGCTATGAAATTTATTTTGCAGTGAGTAAATGATAAATGAGCTCAGTATAATGAACTGACACTGTGGAATGTAGACGGCCTTGTCCAGTCCCATCCACTGACCTTAGAACAGAGCTGCTCTTGATCAAACATGTACTGTAATTGAATAGAGAGGGCACCAATCGGACACCGTAAGATATTTCTATTAGGTAAAACGAAGCTGTAAGAGGGCGCCGTTTTCTGGGATCAAACATAGTCAGAATAGAAGAGAAAAAGGGTGAATGAATTGATACTAACCCCTGGTTTTGCGACCTTTGTTTGATAAAAAAGACTCAGGACCCCAAATAATTTGTTAGCCACTAACTCTATCGACTTAGATCATGCTAGGATCGCTACTCGCACTTCGGTAGACGATACTCTAGCAGGCCAAAGGCGATGAAAGTCGATGGGACAAATAGTCAGAAAGCGCGGAGCGTTAAGTTAGGTAGATTAAACCTTAGCCGAAGCTGGGGTTTAGACCAGCTGAGGCTCTTACTTAAATACACGTGAGTATTCTAAAAAT